>NC_140168.1:75988702-77463211 GCF_963971535.1 Notolepis coatsorum
GGTTGAGGACAATCTCTTTAACTGGGAAGTTCGGTTGTTTCAAGTAGATGTGGACTCTCTGTTGTGGCAGGACATGAAAGAAACGGGGACGGAGTTCATATTACTGAGTGTCTCTTTCCCTGAAAATTTCCCATTCTCTCCGCCTTTCATGCGGGTGCTCGCCCCGAATTTAGAGCAGGGGTACGTGAGTAAGGGTGGGGTCATGTGTATGGAGCTGTTGACGCCGCGTGGTTGGTCTAGCGCGTACACCATGGAGGCTGTCGTGAGGCAGTTTGCCACTAGCCTAGTGATGGGACAGAGTCGCATGGTTAGAGGGGAGGAAGAGGCAAATGGGGTATCTTTCAGCCAGAAGGAAGCGGAGGCTGCCTTTGAGACCCTGGTGGAAAACCATGACAGGTTTGGCTGGCGGTCTCCACCAAAATCGGAAGGTTAGGGGACGCCGCCTACCTCCCTTTAGAGATGGACTATGGTTTCGTGTTATTGTGTGTATAGTATTGTTGTTTCGGCCCCCCTCGTCTAAATCTTTTTTCCTCCCTCCCTCCCCTCCTTTCCTAGCTCCTTTCCTAGGTACATCACTCCCTCCCTAGTAGTACACTCCCGCTCTAGACATTCACTCCCTCCCTAGGCTGTTTTTCCTTAAAATTCCTCCCTTCCTGTCTAGTCTGACATACTCTAGTCTTCCCTGGACTCCTCTCCCCTAGAGACTCGTATATGCTCCCTCCCTCCCGGGCCCCTCCCAGGTGTTTCCCTCCCTCACTGTCACTCCTTGCGTGTGTGTCCCCCTCCCCGGCCCGGCAACGCCCTCCCACCCCCTCTCTTCCGCTCTCCTGTTAGATAATATTGGAGGGTTGGTTAGGGGTGGGGTGGGACGTGTTTGTGTATTGTATAAATAAGAGTGTTGTTGTAAGGGGTGTTGTTAATTATTGTTTGTGGGGCGTTGCAGGGAGAGTAGGAAACGCGCGGCAGGAGGAGGGAAGCAGGGATAACGCGGAGGAGGGCAGGCCGGTCAAAGGATGGTTGGTTTGTCTAGGAGTGCGGAGTGTGTGTTGGTGATGGGCACTCTGGGAACGGTTTTCATATTAATGATGGCAGGAGTTTTGTTTTATTTTTGGCCCCAGGCACCGGAACTTATAAATATAGACGTGGACAAGCGGGCGTTGCAGGAGCCTCACGCAAATACATTTATAAAAATAGCAAGGGAGGTGGCGAAAAGTGCGAATAAGACTGATTGTTATGTGTGCGGCCTAGCACCGGAGTCTGCTGCAGCCGGTTTACCGCTTATGGCCCACCCAGTCACTGAGTGTCATAACTCTGTGTTGAGGGGATTTAATTTGCCTTTCCTATGTAAGGGAGTGAGTGAGGGGAGGATGGAGGCGTATCATAAGACGGGGCGGTTGCTAGGGGGTGAGACGGGGCAGGCTAGTTTGGATGTTAGGCCTATTCCGGTGGCAGTTAGGCCGGAGGAGTTTACAAGATGTGAGGACGGCGAGAATGGTGTGTATGTGGGCACGCTGGGAAATTGTGTAGGGGGGGTGAGCCTGGGGGCTGCAAAGGTGGCTGCACGGGCTCCCCCAGGTACGTATTGGATTTGTGGTGAGAATGCGTATGCAGCGTTGCCAGCGGGTTGGAAAGGAAGATGTGCGTTGGGGTATCTGGTGCCGGCAATGAGGGTAACGGATGTCTTGCCGACGCACCCTGGGGCGAGGAAGACGCGGGCTGCGACTCATGCGAATCGTTTTTTCAGGGTGGCGCTTCCTGCGTATGGGACGTATGCTAATATGAAGGAGATTGATCGTTTGGCTGCATTATTTGAGGACATGGCGGCCACAACAACAAAGGGGTTTAGCCTAGAAAATGAGGAGATGCGGTCGTTGAGATTAATGGAGATGCAGACAAGGGCGGCTATGGATTTTTTGTTGGCAGCTTCGGGGGGTACGTGTGCGTTGATTGGTCAGGAATGCTGCACATATGTGCCCGCAAATGATGAGATAGGGATGCCGGACGTGATAGCACATTTGAGGAACATTACGAGGGATCTCCATGACTCTCGGGTGAGTTCGTGGGAGGATTGGGGTCAGGAGCAGTTGGGGTATATAGGTTGGGTGATAGTTAAATATGTTCTCTATGCAGTGGTGATATTTGTGGTATTGGTTGTGTGTGTGTCGGTGATTAGAGCATGCTTTGGGTGTCTGATTAGGACTCTCTGCGCAGCCGGTCCGGCGGTGGAGAAGTCACTCCGCTCGGCTGCACCTGTTATGACTAAGATAATGGCGGTAGAGGAGGATGACGAAGGGGGCCGAGCGGAGGTGGGCGTTCCGTTGGTGCCGAGGTACCATGAGTACGCCCTGTCTGTCATTTTTTTATCTGGACTGCTGGACAGTCTGGGTCGATGGGTGGGGGATGGGGTGTGCAGGGGGGTATGGTGCTGGGGGGACGTGCCTGGGGATATTATAAAGGTAATGTTGTTTTTGTGAATGAGTTTTTGTTTCCATAGTAGGTACACGGAGAAGGAATGGGTTGAGAGTTGTTAGGTCCCTGGGGTCTGGTGCTGAGTCTGTACGGTTATGCATGACCGTTTAGCAGGGCACTGGGCTTCCTGGGGTTAGTGACAAGGTGGGGTGCCTGGGCGTTAACTACCTTGTACCTGTGGTGAGGTTATCCTGTCCTCTGTGGGGAGTCTGTAATGGACGCTTCGGAAAACGGAGGGTGGGGCCTCGCGGCGTGCAGGGAGTGATGTCGGAAGGTGCGTAAAAACAAATGTTAGTGGACACGTGTCTGAGGAGGACAAGTGTCCACTGGGGGGAAGTAGTATTGAAAAATGGAAACATGATGATTGAATGAAATGTGTAATCAAGATGGTGACACTAATCAAAAAATTTGTGATTTTCGAGGTGAAACAGAATATTGGAGCGGGACCACGGGGAAAACATCGGAAAGCGGAAATTCAACGAAGGAGGGATCAACATAGAAGCGGAAATAAGGGAGTAGACACCGGAAACGCAAACACCACTGTCAATCACAACATCTCTCAAAAATTTGAAAAGATTGTATGAATTAAGTAAAGGATTATTCATACTGTTGATAAAAAATCTCTCAAAAATTAGATGTGGTATGAATATTAGATAGAAGATATATTCATACTGAAAAAACGGAGTAAAGTGAAATTCCAGTTGAAAAATTAAAAAGAACTGTTGTATTTTGTGCTCTATTTTTCAGCAGTTCTGCCAGGCAACGAGGGCACCGCAAGTCAGGTAAGACTACAGATCACCAGTGAAAAGGGAAAGAAGAGAATAGACAGGGCTACAAGTACCGTTAGCGGTTGTTCGAGTAGGAGATAGTCACAAAAAGCATAGACACCTACACTTAGACAGGGAATACAAAGATCACTCTTGCCTGCTACCATTTTTAAAAATAAAATAGGACACAGAAAGAGGAATTAAAAACCTCTAGTACATGAGAAGAAGAAACGCATATAGAAAAATGACAACGGAGGCAAATAAAGATGTGAGTACACCAATTGGTTGGATGGAGGATAACCCGATACAAGTGCTTGCTAAAAATAATCCTTACACAGAGGACAATCCTTACTATGTGGAAAGACTTATTGAATTATCAAAGAAATGGAATAAAAGATGGCCACACATCACCAAACCCTGGCCTATTGAGGGCTCTTTTGATTTAGAAATAATATCAGATCTGCATGCTCTAATTAGGACATATAGAAGGGGGGAGGAAAAAGTGGGAAAGATGACAATCAGAGGGAAAAAACGCATGCAAGAAATGGACGCCTTATCAAAATTCGCTCGGGAAGCTGAGAGAAGGAAGAGTATGGTTGAGGACAGTTCAACTGTCAATAAGGAGGCCCTGCCGACAGAGGAGCTAGCTCCCATCCTGATCACTCCCCAGGCCCCTAAAAGGACAATAGTCACCTCCCAAAGAGCAACTGAGGTAAATATAGCACCTCCACCTTATGCCAGCAGGAATAAGGAACCAATCTACCCTATCCTGCCTATGATAGACATGGATAGCCAATACGAGATAACCAACAATAGTGGCCGTAGAACAGAGATGGGACGGGCAGTGACAACAATCACCCTAACGCCTGAAGCAGACGAAACAGAGGGGGAGAGAAGAAGGGAGCGAGACGTTCAGTCCCACAGTATTCCTTATCCCAGGGCGGCGGAGAGATATCGAGACGAAGAGAGACATCGATGCAAACATGAACCGCTCACTGCCGCAAAGAAAGAAATTCTCTGGGCGGAAGGAGAGGGACGCCGAAGCGACGACATTAGGGAGTTAGACGACCAAATAGATAGTCTATACGACAGGAGTCTCAGCCACAGAAGAGACTATCCCCAGGAGAAGTCAAGACAAGCTCCCAGCCGTCGCCGGCCCTCTCCCCCCGCAACCCACAAATACTGGGAAGACACAGAGGACGAGGAACAGACATGGGAGCCCCCGAACAGGTACCAGGAGAAAGACAGAGAACGAGAGGAAGAGGAGAGAAGAAAGAGACCCCTCAGAGAAGTGACGCCGAAGAGGTTACCTGCTCCAAAATTCACTACACCACTCTCCGTGCCCGCACCTACCCTCGAAGAAAGAGACCAGCTGCTGAAACTGACGGCTACCATGGAGGAATTAAAGCAACGACATCATGGAATGAGTAAGGAAAACCGAGAGATGGAAGCACAGATACAGTCCTACCACGATGACCAAGACACTGAGTCCGAGGGATACCGAGCAAGCGCCGAACGCTGGAGAAGGGGCACCACAGCACGACAAGAATTGGAAGAACAAATAACAAAAGCAAAGGATGAAATCAAAGCGTTGAAAAGGTCGGAAGAAAAAAGAGTGACCAGATCCAGTACCCGAGAGCCTACGGTCAACATACAACCCTTGATGATAAGACATCAGGGATTGGAGTACCAGCCATGGAATGCTTCAGACATGTCCCAAATATCGGAGAAGTTGCCCTCCCTCCAGAATGGGGCTTTTCCATGGATTGCCAAGCTGGAGGAAATAATGGTAGGCCAACAGCTGGCTATCGGCGATGTCAAGCGACTACTCTCTCACAAAGTAGGAGTCGCTGGCATGGAAGAACTACTAACCAAGGCTGCCATGGTGCGGTATGTAGTGTCTGGAGCCCACGACCAGGACCTCTTCGCCGCTCACCGAGGAGCACTGTGGCGGGTCCTGCGGGAGACCTATCAAACCCTGATGCATCCAGACAAGATCCACATTGGTGCGTTGGGACCTGATACCCCCCCAGAGAGTATGTGGCAAAGGCCTACGCCACCTGGAGAGACATGACTGGCCAAGACCCCGCACAAAATCCAATGGGAGAGGCGATGCTAAGAGAAAAAATACAGAAGGGCCTCTCCAGCGAGGTGAGACAAAAACTGAACGAAGTGGTATGCCTGGGAAGCCTTCCTTTAGATGCATACATGGAGAACGTGAGCCATCAAGTGGAGCTGCACAGGAAGAAGGAGCAACAGGCCAAAGACAAAGAAACGGCAAGTCAGCGAAAGCTCATGTATCAACAGCCTGTCGAGGCAATCAAGGTGGTAGAGTACCTCCAAGCCATGGTACAATCCACACAGCCCAGAGCCGAAACGGGGAATAGCGGACAACTGAACAACCAGGAAACAGCACAGCCCACAAAACAGGAAGCACCGGCACCCATACAACAACAGAATCAGCGGGGATCGAACTGGCAGCCCCGAGGAGGGAATGGACGTCCAAGAGGAGGATCGTCTGGATGGCCGGCATCGGTTGAGTGCTGGACTTGTGGAGAACTCGGCCATCTTGCCCGATACTGTGACAAAGGGTGGCGAGCCAGCCCCAGGGGTCGAGGAAATAACAGAGGAGGTGGCCGAGGAGGAAACGGCCGACTCCAGGATCAGTGGTACGGACCGAACCAATACCAGACCCAAAACCAATACCAGACCCAAGACCAAGGCCAGACCCAAGACCAGAACCAGCAACAGAACATGGGCCCAGTAAATCCATCCAGGGGGCCGGAACAGATGTTCTGACGAGGCCCAGATAGTTCAATGGGGGGGTGCCAGCTGTCATTGTCACACTTAAGGGAGGAACCAATAGTGCACGTAGCGGTGAATAATAAATCTGTCAGGATGATGGCAGACACCGGGGCGGCGTACACTGTGGTCCAACTTAAAGATGCGACACACCTGCCCATGTCCGGTCGATATGTACGGACCATTGGATTTGAGGGAATAAAAAAGCTGATTCCAGTGACAGAACCTGTCACCCTGAAGTACAGAGGCAAAGAGGCGACTGTTTCCATCTTGGTCTCCGACACCGCACCCATCGGCTTACTGGGCAGGGACGGCCTTGGTATGCTGGGGATGAACATTCTATGCACGCCTGATGGTTGTGTAATCGACGTCCCAGAAGACCAATACTATCAAATGATGCAAAGGACGGACCCCCGACCACCGGAAGTATACTGGTTGGGGAACCTAAGCCAGGAATTGCTCGGACCAGCGTTGGAATGGGAGACATTCATCACCGCCAATATGCCAGCTGCAAAGAACCCAGAGACACCATACCATTGCACTCTACAGTACTACAGAGATGCGGATGAAAGACAAGCCGAGGAGTGGCTGAGAAATCAACCAGAGGAGGTGCAGCTCAACGCCACCAGCATAGTGATGGGTCCCCAAGGAGCAGCAATACGGCTTGCACGGAGCAACTATCTGCAAAAGGAACACGAGATCACAGACAGCGTTCCCCACGTGACTCTGAAAGTGACCGACTCGTGCGACCAACAACACATCGGAATGATGATGAAAGAGGCAGAAGAAATAAAGTTCGAACAGATGAAGGAAAACCGACTCATATGGATAAGCCCGGACAAGCGGTTCGTCAAGATAATGATTCAAGGCACAGGGATGGGACGTCCCCAGACGGTGCAGCTGTCACAGGAGACAGTAGAAGACACCCCCCAGAAATTGAGCCTCCAGGAGGAGATGATGGGGGCCATACCAGAAGTGCTGTGGTCGAAACATAGCACCGACATTGGACTGATCAAATCTGCTCAACCAGTGAGGGTGGAGCTTAGACCAGGAGCAACCCTGCCCTGGAAAAGTCAGTACCCACTGAAGGAAAAAGCGGTGGCCGGAATCGAGCCACAAATCAAAGGACTTCTAGAAGCCGGAGTACTACGACAGAACTAGTAGGGCCTTTAAGAGCTATGATAAAAGTTTGCGGAAATGATAAATTGAGTGCTAAAGTAACCTGGACTGAGGAGGGCCTGAGGGCATTTGAGACCATAAAGACCCGTATGTTAGCTGCCCCGGCCTTGACTTTGCCTGATTATACCAAGCAGTTCATACTGTATGTCTCTTCCTCTTCAGATCAGAGGTATGCATGCGCAGTACTGGCACAAAACACCGGAGTGGGGATCCATCCACAACCAATAGGATACTACTCCATCGCCTAGTCAGAGGTGGAAATGGGAATGCCTCCGTGCTACCGAGATTGCGCCGGAGTCTTCCTGATGTACGAGAAAGCTGCAAGTATCATGATGGGGTATCCAGTCAATATTATGGTAGGACATGCGATCCAAAATTTGTTGGAATCTGGTAAATCTGCACTAACGATACCCCGTCTGAAATATTATTACAGGATTTTGGAACAGGAAGATGTTACTTTGACTAGGTGTTCCATAGTGAACCCAGCGCAGACCCTTCCTAAGCCTGAGGATGGAGAACCTCACGACTGTGTGGCGGCAGCTGAGAGGTACTCCAGACTTAGAGCTGACTTGCAGGCTTTCCCGTTTAGCAGTCCTGATTTGGAACTATGGACAGACGGCTCATGTTACAGAGTTGGAGAGGACCTAAAAGCAGGTTACTCTGTAGTAAAATCACAAGGTGATGGGTTTGTCGTAGCAAAGGCCGAAGCCTTGACACAACCCTGTTCAGCTCAGCTGGCGGAACTAGTCGCTCTGACTGAAGCGTGCAAAATGGCAGAAGGCAAGACGGTTAATATCTTTACTGATAGCAGCTACGCACAAAATATCAGTTTTCTCTACGGAGCGGTGTGGAAAGGGCGAGGTTTTAAGAGAGCAGATGGTACCGCCATAAGACACTGTAGTCAGATAACCAATTTGTTGGAAGCAATAATGAAACCCAAACGAATTGCGATTATCAAATGTGCTGCCCATCAGTCTGATGAGTCTAAGGTGACCAGAGGTAACAACATGGCAGATGTCGCTGCCAAGCAAGTGACAGGTGCGGACAGAGCAGGTAAGGTATTGGTTATCACACATGAGGTCGAGTTGGAAGATAAGATTACTTACAAAGATGTTTTGACCTTTCAGGAAGAGGCGAGTCAGGTGGAGAGAAATCTCTGGTCAGCAAGAGGGGCTAGTCGGGATGGGGCAGGTTTGTGGCGGAACCATGAAGGACTTGTGGTTGCACCAACGGGCCTGGTCGGACTGCTGATCCAAACTGCGCATGAGTTCTGTCATGCACACCGGAGAGAGGTGAGTAGAAAAATAGAAGAGTATGGGTTTTGGGCGCCAAACCTGCTACGGCAGATTGATTGTGTAATAAGTAGATGTGCAATTTGCTTGAAGAACAATGCATGCAGAGGGATCGTTGTGTCTCCGGGACACATCCCCACCCCAAATGGCCCAATGAGAGAACTTGTGATTGACTATGTAGACATGATAAAACCGATTAACCAAAAAAGGTACATTCTTGTCGTGGTGTGTCGATTTTCAAAGTGGGTGGAGGCTTGCGCGACTAAACATAAGGATGCTGCCTCAGTGGCTAAGTTCTTATGCCGTGAGATAGTAAGCCGTTACGGAATTCCCGATAGAATCGCGTCAGAAAATGGAAAAGAGTTTGTAGACAAAACTGTACGTTTAGTACTCCAACAGATGGGGATAAAACAGCGTTTCGGGTCCGTTTACCACCCTCAGAGCCAGGGGGCTGTGGAACGCATGAACGGGGTACTTAAGAACAAATTGGTTAAGATCTGTCAACACACCGGTCTAAGCTGGCTGAGCGCGTTACCGTTAGCATTGATGGCTTGTAGATCTAGCGAGATCCGGGGCCTGCGTTTAACTCCGCACGAAATGTTGTTTGGCCGATGTATGGTTGTGCCCGGATTGCGCGCAGCAGGAAAAGGTCCGAGTTTGGATATTCTAGACCACGAGATGCGTGAGTACGTGAAGTACATGTCAAAGCTCCACGGGGCAATCTATGATTATGTCTCTAGTAAACGAGAGACAGAGGAGGAGGAGGATAGGCGGAATGTTCCCCAGATAGTACCAGGGGACTACGTTTATGTCAAAGTGTTCAGACGCAAGTGGTATGGCGCACGGCGGGAAGGACCGTACGAGGTCGTAAGAGCTACGGAAAGAGCTCTACAGGTAAAAGGATCTTCAATGTGGTTTCACCTTTCGCATTGCGTAAAAGCCCTGCAAGATGGGCAAGAATTGGAATCCGAACCCCTGTTCATTGATCAAGAACAGGAGGAAAGGCACGACGAAGGGGAAAATGAAGACGATTATGGGGAACCAGACAGAGGCGAACATGATGGTCCCTCTAGGGGAAATGAAGGATTTTTGCAGGAGCCAGACAGAGGAGATCATGAATTGGAATTGGAAAATGATGATTTTTCCTCTGTGGATTTTGGCGGAGTACCAACAGCGGAACCAAGGACGCTGGAGGAGAGAGCGATTAGCGCAAATGCAACGGAAGAGACACGGCCAAAAAGGGTTATCAATAGACCTCAGAGGTTTCAGTGAGGATAACTGGTAGAATTGCAGCTAAGAGGAAATAGACCTCAGAAAATCTTTTGCGAAGGAGAAATTCAGTGTTTATATGTTTATGGTTTAAGTCTCCTTCGTGTTTTATTAGAACTGTTAGTCTTATATTGGTGTGAGGTAAATCTTTTCTTGCAGAGTCCATTACACAAAATAGACATATTTGGTAATTACATGGATAATGTATAGTCTTAAACGAAATAAGCTGAGAATGGTACGATCATCTTTTTGTATAAAGAGACGGACCTAGACTGGATGTCATAATAATAACTGATAATGTGTATAACTGTGCAAGAAGAAGAGGTAAGTGGAATTTTGGAATTTTTTGGATTTTTGGATTTAAAAAAAAAAAAAATTGTTTATATTTTATGGAAATATTATATCATTTTGATTTTGAAATTTACTGGTTACATAATGAGGGTAGACCCCTCAGAGAAGGGATTGTCGTAAATTAAATTGATCAAAATGACCCGTATAAGCATTACAGGAGGGATCAAAATCATCTAGCGGTTTCTGGAAAAGGCCACAGGAGAATTCAGTCAAAAGCTAATAGTGCAACCCTTCACCCTTCACCTAGCAGCTATAGGAAAAAGCCCAGAGTGCCATAAAAATAAGAACAGATCAAATGGCAAACAGATGACACATCTTCCTCCACAACGAACAGGGATGGTGCGCCCAATAACTAACTTTTAAGTCAAGAAGTGACGGCCTGAAGGCCAACACCCGAGTTCTGTTTACTTTAGCTAAGCAGACCAAACAGGCCATTCTGTGATACCCACTGTTAGGTTGAGTGGGTACTATATTTCCATCTGTATGAGGGTCGCATTCAGGGACACTTGGGTAAATCATTCTAAAAGGAAACTAGTTCATATCCCCTCTGTAAGGTCACCTTGTAACGCTGTTTCGCAAGACCCAAATCACTGAGAGGGGAGACCTTCTAGCCAATAGGAAAGCAGGCTCTCTGGGGTGACGGCACTGGATGGCGCAAGGGCGGGGGGGGGTTCTCTCTTCTCTATAAAACCTACAGGTTGAATGATGGAGGTGAGACAGAGACACGGAGACACCGAGACGCAGAGAGAACGGAGAAGCAGAGACGGAGAATCCACCCCACCAGTTCGAGAATAAGAGACGCCACTAAGAAGCCCTCCGGGAAAAGCTGATTAGAGATAGAAAATAATTGATGCTGTGAACCAGATAATTTAAGCTGTTGGATATTCCAATAAAACAACGGTCAGAACCGTTTTCACCCGCAGCGCTGTCTCCGCCTCCACGTGATTTCCAACGGACCATATTTGAATGAACTGTTACTTTAACGGGAAATACAACGAGCAGAGTAAGCTATTCCACTATACATTAGAGAACGAGCATATAGCTATAACATAGAATCATTGAGAAGATACATTACCCGTCACCACATTTTGAAGATTAGCTGGGGAGAGGCGACAGTAGCTTGGGAGGTAGAGCAGTCGTCTGGTAATTTGAAGGTTCTCAGTTCGATTCCAGCTCCTCCCGGGGCAGCGTGTCGAAGTGTCCTTGAGCAAGACACTTGACCCCTAACTGCTCCCGATGAGTAGGTTGGCACCTTGCATGGTTGGCTCTGCCGTTGGTGTGTGAATGGGTAAAATGTGAGGAACAAATTGTAAAGCACTTTGGATAAAAGCGCTATATAAATGCAGCCATTTGCCAACATTTGTGAAAGTATTCCTTGTATCGATTGCCAGGTCAAAGAGGTGATCGTACTACATTCCTGCTCTCTGACTCACTGGCCAGGAGCTGACCCCGACTCAAGAGTCTGTCAGGGGTTCAGCTGCTCTTTTTGACAAACCTACCGATGCAATGGCTTGGGCCTAAAACCGTGTCCACAAAATGACCCTGGCTGGAAGTGTGCTTGGTCGAGCGTGAGCGCTGTGGACAAAGATGAACATTAGGTTACATAACCAGAGCTCTGTTCTCGCGCTTCATCCATCTCTTTCTATCTGCGCTTAGATGAAGGAAGCGCCCCGGGGATGGACAGGAAGTGCTACACAACAGGAAGCCTTTTCTGATCCACTTTTGTTCTAGTGTCCGTTAATAACATCTTAACTTTCAATCCGTACTTGGAGAGAGCGAGAGCCTCGAGGCTCATGCGGGAAAGACCATCACGCTACAAAACTAGGCTAAAGGCTTCTTCTTCTTTTCTGTTTCCTCCTGTTTTGACAAGCACCTCTCTCTCTCTCATCTCCCCCACCCCTCTTTCCCTCCCCTCCTCTCCTACTGTACACCATCCTCTCTCTCCATCCATCCATCCCCCCCTCCTTCTCCTAGCTGGGGGAGGGCCCTCAGAGGGTAAAAGGGTTGTTTTAAAAGTTCAAAAGGTTTCCTGTGCAGGATATTGCTGGCCTCTTATGACATATTTTAAACAGAGGGCAATTTTTTATGATGTGGCCAGTGGTGGAAGAAGTACACAGTTCCTTTACTTAAGTAAAAGTAGAAATACCCAGATAAACGAGTACTCTGGTAAAAGTCAAAGTCATCCATTCAAAGTATGCATTCTACATGACGTTTGTGTCTTCCAGTGCTTGGGAGCATTCAATTCTCGATCCATTGACCTCTATATGTTATGTTAAAGTGGTATGTGGTCCACTTATGCTGCTTTGATTAAAGGTTGTGTTAAAGTGGTATGTGGTTCACTTATGCTGCTTTGATTAAAGGTTGTGTTAAAGTGGTATGTGGTCCAGTTATGCTGCTCTGATTACATCCCCTTGAAATTGACAGGCTTCAAATATTTTCAAATGTCTTCAAAGTATCTAGTAACTGATGGGTTCAGATACATGTAGTGGAGTAAAAAGTACAATATTAAATATGCAAATAGTCACGTAAAGTACAAGTAGCTGAACATTTTACTTAAGTACAGTACTTGAGTAAAAATACTTAAAATGTATTGGCATCATACAGCACAAGTACAGTACAACGAAAAGAAGTTTGGCATCCAACCAGAGTGCAAAATAAAAGTGGGTATAAAATATATAAATTAGTACTACTGAGTATAGTGCTAATCAGATGTACCGGTATGTACAGTGTTGTAGTATTCATATGTATAGTGAGTGATACTGGTATAAAGACACTATGGTTGTAGTCATACTGATTGGCCGCATAATAGTAATATTAGGTAAGGGATATGTACAGATATAGATAATATAGTATCTACACGTCCCCAATACCCGGCTCTGCACCATGGGTGACCGAGCCTTCTGCATGGCTGCACCACGCCTGTGGAACAGCCTCCCCATCCAGCTGAGGGCACCACAGAGCCTGGACTCTTTTAAAGCAGGCCTGAAAACCTACCTATTCAAAAAGGCCTTTGACTGTTAGCTTTTTATTTTAATTTTATTGCGCTGTTGTTATTAAATTGTCTGTTTATACTATGTTTTTAATTAACTATGTTCTATTTTTATCTTACTTTTATTCTGTATTTTATTTTATTTGTTTTACTAATAACTATTTTATTTCAATTTGTTTTAACTATGTTTTAACCCTGTAGTGTAGCACTTTGGGATCCCAGCGAACAAAAAGTGCATTACAAATCCAATCTATTATTATTATTATTATTATTATTATTATTACAGAAATGTAAAAAGGATTATATACAGATATGTACAGACAGATGTGGATAAAAACATGAGGTAAGAAAAAATAATCCATCTCCTCCTCTTCCAAACCCTCTCCCTCCATTCATCCCATCTTCTCCACCCCTTCCCTCTCCCCCATCCACTCTCTCCCTTCTCTCCATCTACAATCCCCTCTCCATCTACACTCCCCTCTCCATCTACACTCCCTCTCCCAGTCTCCCTCCCTCTCTATACTCTATACCATAGGTGTCAAACTCACGGCCCGCGGGCCAAATCCGGCCCGCCACGTCATTTGATGTGGCCCCCCAAGAGCTCAGGTAAAAAAAAAATAAAAAAAAATCTTTTTTAGCAGTGTTAAAATAATTGTGGGTTAATGCGTTAATAAAGCTTTAACTTTGACAGCCTTAGTTATTACACATTCTTACACATACATGTATGTTGAACATCTGAGGTAACAAAGGAAAAAAGCCAAAAGCACTTACTCCTCAGACATTCTTTGACAATTTTACAGCCCAAAATACAAAAAAGATCCAGGCGGAATAGGTAACAAAGGGTTGAAGAAATATTGTCTGAACTGTCAGATGCAAACTGGCTGTGACATAACCGAGCATCTCGCTCAATTGAATAAGAAGCTGTAGGGACGCAAACAAGTCCCATGCACCCAAAACTTGACCAATATAGTTGTGAACTGAGACAACCCTTATTTTGTTATTTTTGAGTACAGTTACAGTTGTGTGTTCATGCAGACACATAATAGCAATTTCATTACGAATTGAAAATGGGGGACCCTGATGTAAACAAGTCGAAAGTCTTTCTCTGGTCTGCATCCCCTTAACAATTGTGTGTATTGAGCTGTACTGTACTGTACCCATTCTGCAATCTGTTAATTAAAGTTAATTAAACTATCTTCCATTAGTTGGATGTATGGCCTCTGCAAGGTTGTGTGCAGCCATTTGTTTTTGTAACATCTGCTACATCTGTCCCACGTGTTCTTTGCAGCTCACAGTTGTTAGTTCTGCCCCTCTTGACTGTGACAAAAAGGTTTTGAACAAACTTAATGTCATAGCTTGTATTTGATGATATTCTTCTTTGTTATTTACTTGAATGGTTTGATCATTGATTGGTGGAGTAATATGGGGTTCTGATAAACTAAAATTATTTGTTAAAATAACATAAGCTAACATATATTTTTACATTTATGCAAATGAATATGCAATATGTATAACTTGAATAAGTAATAAATACAGAAACACCATGTTTAACAATATGTAAATGTGTAGCTACAATTATTTTTACATTACATTAACATTTATACGGTCTTTGGCCCTTTGAGGGCAACCATAATGCTGATGTGGCCCTCTGTGAAAATGAGTTTGACACCCCTGCTCTATACACTCCCTCTCCTTCTCCATCTACACTCCCTCTCCCTCCCTATACACTCCCTCTCCTTCTCCATCTACACTCCCTCTCCCTCCTCTCCATCCTCTATACTCTCTCCTCTACCTCCACATGTACACTCAATCTCTCCCTCCATCCCTCTCCATCTACTCTCTCCCTCCTCCCCTCTCCATCTAAACTCCCTCTATCCCTCTCCATCTATTCTCCCTCTCTCCATCCTGCACCCCCACAGGGGGCCCACATGATGCACTGCAGCCTCCACAGACAACAGAGCACCAGTTTCAAGCGGTCTCATTAGCATTTCAAAGGGCCCTGCTGCCGCGCACTGGAGCGCTGAGCCGCGGAGAGCTGGGAGCAGGGCGTCGTTTGTCACAAACTGCACCAACATGACTCCCACATATCTCCATTTAATGACAGAGCAACTATCTCCTCCTCCTCCCGCATCGGTCTTCCTCTGCGTCGTTGTTTCCTGTGTGAGGAGCTTGTGTTGTTGTGTGCCTAATTAGGGGAGACCATTGATGTTGGGTGCAATTTGCTCTGTTTCTAAACCATGAGCGGATGCGGTTCAGGAAGTTTCTTGTTTGTTTGTTTGTTTGCGTGCGTGTGTGTGTATGTGTGTGTGTGCGTGCGTGCGTGTGTCCTTGTTTTCATATCATTGTGGGGAGCGTATGTCCCCACAAGAAAGGAAAACAATATATATGATATATATTGTTCTGTCCTTGTGGGAACGTTGGTCGGCCCCCACAATAACAAGGGGCTATTCTAGGGTTAGGGGTTTTGGCTATAGGTTAGATAGTTAGGGTAAGGCTATGGTTAGGCATGACTTGGTTATAGTTATGGAATTAATGTAAGCCAATGGAATGTCACCATAAGGTATGAAAACATGGTTATGTATGCGTGTGTGTGTGTGCATGTGCAAGGTTGTTTTATAGTTACAACATAAAACATACAATTATGACATCTCCCACAGAGTTTTCTTTCTCTTTAAAGCCCCAATCCAACACATCATATATCAGGATATATATTTTACTACTTAGTCAGCTAGAGGATGAAAATGTGTCCACCATACCCATTTTCTACTTGTGGCAGTGGGGCTACATGCACATTTCGCTGCTGTCGGGACAAAACCTCATAACTCCAAAAACCCAACTTTTCAGCAGATGAAAAAAAACTAACACAGATTTGAGGGTGAATAGAGTTAGGAGGTTTAGACAGATGATCGGTTTAATGCTTTCCCATTGTTTAAACGTTGTAAAACCCACACACACATATGGAGGATGATCTACGGAGTTGATTTATATAATAATAAAAAAAATAAAAAAATGGAGTTATGAGGTTTTGTCCCGACAGCAGCGATTTGCTTACGTTTGAATTGTGGAGTGGGCCTTTAAAACCCCTCCCTCTCTCTCCCAGTTAATCGCACAGCGGTTCCTGTTGCAACATTAATGTCCTCATTTATCCTCTTATACACAAATGTCAACCTTTGTCAGCCCACATCTCTTCCTCCCTCCCTCTCTTCATCCTTTTCTTCTGTGCGTCCTCTCACTCCCCTGCATCCCACCCTTCCTGTTCATCCTGTCTGCCCCATTCCAGTCTGCCTGCACTGTGTTCAGCGTTCGTCCTCCTCACATCACTCCGTCGGCGTGTGATCCGTCCTTCCCGTTTGTATACAATCCATCTTTTCCTTCACTCGAACTTACTTGAATTGATCTGCCTTCTCCCAACCATCCACTCTCCACAACATTCCTTTCTCTCCCTCCATCACTCCATACAGACCTGCCTCGTCTCTGTGCGTTCAATCACTCCACACCTACAGTATCTACTCTCTGTTCTATCACTCCATACCTACAGTATCTACTCTATATTCTATCACTCCACACCTACATTATCTACTCTCTGTTCTATCACTCCACACCTACAGTATCTACTCTGTATTCTATCACTCCATACCTACAGTATCTACTCTGTGTTCTATCACTTCATACCTACTCTATATTATATCACTCCATACCTACAGTATCTACTCTGTTCTATCACTCCATACCTACAGTATCTACTCTCTGTTCTATCACTCCACACCTACAGTATCTACTCTGTATTCTATCACTCCATACCTACAGTATCTACTCTCTGTTCTATCACTCCACACCTACAGCATCTACTCTGTATTCTATCACTCCATACCTACAGTATCTACTCTGTGTTCTATCACTTCATACCTACAGTATCTACTCTGTTCTATCACTCCATACCTACAGTATCTACTCTGTGTTCTATCACTTCATACCTACTCTATATTATATCACTCCATACCTACAGTATCTACTCTGTTCTATCACTTCATACCTACAGTATCTACTCTGTTCTATCACTCCATACCTACAGTATCTACTCTGTGTTCTATCACTTCATACCTACTCTATATTATATCACTCCATACCTACAGTATCTACTCTCTGTTCTATCACTCCACACCTACAGTATCTACTCTGTATTCTATCACTCCATACCTACAGTATCTACTCTCTGTTCTATCACTCCACACCTACAGCATCTACTCTGTATTCTATCACTCCATACCTACAGTATCTACTCTGTGTTCTATCACTCCATACCTACAGTATCTGTGTTCCATCACTCCACACCTACAGTATCTACTCTATATTCTATCACTCCACACCTACAGTATCTGTGTTCTATCACTCCACACCTACAGTATCTACTCTGTGTTCTATCACTCCATACCTACAGTATCTGTGTTCCATCACTCCACACCTACAGTATCTACTCTATATTCTATCACTCCACACCTACAGTATCTGTGTTCTATAACTCCACACCTACAGTATCTACTCTATATTCTATCACTCCACACCTACAGTATCTACTCTATATTCTATCACTCCACACCTACAGTATCTACTCTATATTCTATCACTCCACACCTACAGTATCTACTCTGTGTTCTATAACTCCACACCTACAGTATCTACTCTGTGTTCTATAACTCCACACCTACAGTATCTATATTCTATAACTCCACACCTACAGTATCTATATTCTATAACTCCACACCTACAGTATCTGTGTTCTATAACTCCACACCTACAGTATCTACTCTATATTCTATCACTCCACACCTACAGTATCTACTCTCTGTTCTATCACTCCACACCTACAGTATATACTCTGTGTTCTATCACTCCATACCTACAGTATATACTCTGTGTTCTATCACTCCATACCTACAGTATATACTCTGTGTTCTATCACTCCATACCTACAGTATCTACTCTATCACTCCACACCTACAGTATCTATATTCTATAACTCCACACCTACAGTATCTATATTCTATAACTCCACACCTACAGTATCTACTCTATATTCTATCACTCCATACCTACAGTATCTACTCTATATTCCATCACTCCATACCTACAGTATCTACTCTATATTCCATCACTCCATACCTACAGTATCTACTCTATATTATATCACTCCATACCTACAGTATCTACTCTATATTCCATCACTCCATACCTACAGTATCTACTCTATATTATATCACTCCATACCTACAGTATCTACTCTATATTCCATCACTCCATACCTACAGTATCTACTCTATATTATATCACTCCATACCTACAGTATCTACTCTATATTCCATCACTCCATACCTACAGTATCTACTCTATATTCTATCACTCCATACCTACAGTATCTACTCTCTGTGTTCTATAACTCCACACCTACAGTATCTACTATCTGTGTTCTATCACTCCACACCTACAGTACTCTATATTCTATCACTCCACACCTACAGTATCTATATTCTATAACTCCACACCTACAGTATCTGTGTTCTATAACTCCACACCTACAGTATCTACTCTATATTCTATCACTCCACACCTACAGTATCTATATTCTATCACTCCATACCTACAGTATCTACTCTATATTCTATCACTCCACACCTACAGTATCTACTCTATATTCTATCACTCCACACCTACAGTATCTACTCTATATTCTATCACTCCACACCTACAGTATATACTCTGTGTTCTATCACTCCATACCTACAGTATCTACTCTGTGTTCTATCACTCCACACCTACAGTATCTACTCTGTGTTCTATCACTCCACACCTACAGTATATACTCTGTGTTCTATCACTCCACACCTACAGTATCTACTCTGTGTTCTATCACTCCACACCTACAGTATATACTCTGTGTTCTATCACTCCATACCTACAGTATATACTCTGTGTTCTATCACTCCATACCTACAGTATCTACTCTATCACTCCACACCTACAGTATCTATATTCTATCACTCCACACCTACAGTATCTATATTCTATAACTCCACACCTACAGTATCTGTGTTCTATAACTCCACACCTACAGTATCTACTCTCTGTATTCAATCACTCGATCTACTCTCTGTACTCAGTCTTTTCCTCTATCTGCCTCATCTCTCCTACACCACTTTAAGTAATTTCCTTCATCCATCACTCCGTCCTCTTATCCGTCGCTCTCCCTTGTTCCCTCCTGGCGTTCGTTCGCCCCGGAGGATCCTCTGGTGACATCATAGTCATCGCTTGCGGTTACCATGGTTTCAGGGATTGAAGGGATGAAAAGGGATCATCCCAGGGATACCTTGATGCCGTCCGTCGTCCCCCCCCCCCCCCCTCACACACACATTTTATTTGTATCTAGCACACTCTCAGGAGCAGAACAGGAAAAAGCATTTCATATAAAAGTATTCTGTATTTTTGTATGACAACTAATAAAGAAAAAAAGAGGATATGGAGAGGGCTTCAGCGTTCTTGTTTTGTTTCGGTAGGTGCTCTTTGGATTAAATCCGGGGTAGGATTCGTTATAGAAGAAAGGCCATGTGTAGGCCGAAACATGACGGTATTTAAAAAATTTCTAAATAATGTAAGCCAATTAATAAAGGCATTTTAAAATTGTAGAGCTGCCTTGGATCTCCACTTTTCTTCTATAACGAATCCTACCCCGGATTTAATCCAAAGAGCACCTACAGAAACAAAACAAGAACGCTGAAGCCCTCTCCATATCCTCCCTTTTTTTTTTTTTATCAAATTCAAGCACACAGGGTAAACTTTGAGAGGTGGGTGTAGTGCGTAATTTTTATATCTTTTACAAACTTAACTCTTGGATTCAACTATGGAACCCAATAGATTTTCTTATTCTAATGAGGATGTTAAACGGATCATCATAAGCTCATCATTACTTGATGGAGCACAAGCTGACACCTCAATGAACTCTGATCTTAAAGATATCTTTACCGACTTGAAATATCTCAAGGAGAAAGACATTAAATTGGACCTTAATTCTATCACGTTATCCGATTAATGGAGAAAAGGATACATTCCACGGGGCCTAAGAATCAAGAAATTCGCTTCATTTGGATCAAAGGACAATACTGATTTAAAAAAGAAATGGGAAGCTATTCTTAATAAATGCTTGTCCGATTTAATGCTCCTACTGATAGAAGAAGCTACCAAAGATCGACAGATTGTTCAGCATGAAATTGAGGAAATGAACAAGGTGGATACACTGAACAATGACCTGGAAAAGGCTCCACTTGAAATCAAATTGACAGAACATTTGAACAAATTCGCAATGACACTCAAACAAGATAAGCTCCGGAAATTCCAGCGGGATGAAAAAGATTTGAAAGAGAACAATGTTTACTCATGGCACAGACCAGGGGCTGCCAACCCATGGCATAGACGCAAGGCTCAACACTTCCACGAACCCAAGCGCACACGTCCCTGCACTGTCTCTTTCAACTTCACCAGTGAAGAAGAAGACTCTGATGCCCCACGAAGGAACCCCGGAGTGGATTTTTTAGGAGAAGAGTAAGACCAATCTCTAACGAGCAAAGACAAGGATACACGGACACCCCACAAGGAAAACAGAGGAAGAGGAGGGGGAGAAAGAAACCTGCATCGCAAATATCACACACGGAGCCAACAGAGGTAGTGATCAACTTGTCAGACGTACAGCTTACTGATGCGCAGAACAAGGTATTATCCAAGTGTCTCTCCTTCTCCCCTACCAATCTCCCCAATGACTTTGAATAAAAAAACAGACTTGTTTCGTTATTATATACATTAAGGCATGGTATAAGCAGAATCCACAGTGTGTTTACCCGTTAGTCAAAATAGTATACAAACTCCTTTTAAGCCTAAATCATATTTTTGTCCAGTAGTACATAATACTACGTTGAGCACATTAGAGAAAAAAGTAAATTATGAAGTAAAGAAATTAACTAATAGCAAGACACGTCCACCATAATTGGACTAAAAACAAACGAGATGCCCTCAAAGAACTTTCAGATAACAGAAATATTGTCATTAAGAGAGCTGACAAGGGAGGAGCCATAGTGGTTTGGGGTGTAGAACAATACGTTAAGGAGGCGTCCCGACAACTTCAGGACACTACTTTTTATATCCCTCTTACTTCTAACCCGTCAACTATATTAGCAGAAGAACTTAAAGACTTCCTAGTTAGGTCGAAAGATGATAACCTTATCTCTGACCAAGAATTTAAGTTCTTATACAACAATTATAACCCTCGTATGGCTTCCTTCTATTTATTGTCCAAGATACATGAGCCTTACTGAACCACCAGGGAGACCAGTGATTTCAGGGAACGATAGCCTAACTGAACCTATATCTAAATACGTAATTTTTTTATTAAGCCACTACTTCCAACGCTTCCAGCTTATTTGCAGGACACTACAGATGTTCTCAATAAAATCAAAGAGCAAGGTAATATTGGACCAGGCACTTACTTGGTGACAATGGATGTAGAAGCCCTTTACACCAGTATTGCCCATGACCAAGGCATGACAGCCATGAGACACTTTTTAGATACTCGCACTGACTCACAGGACCCCCCTACAGATTTTTTGGTCGAACTAACTAAATTTACTTTACAATGTGTTTTTATTTCAGGACAAAATGTATCGACAGGTAAAAGGCTGTGCTATGGGTGCATGTTTTAGCCCTTCATATGCAGACTTGTTTATGGGGAAATGGGAGGAGGACTATGTGTTCAACACTCAAAACGTATTTAAAGATAAGATCATCTGGTGGGCCAGATATATAGATGACATCATTATGTGGTGGAAAGGCACTATTGATGAATTGAAAGCATTTCATAGTTATTTGAACAACACTAACCCAAATATAAAACTGTCTCTAGATTTTAGTCCTGATAAGATCCATTTTCTGGACTTAGAAATCACTAAAGATTTGAATGGTGACCTACATACGTCGTTGTACAGGAAGTTAACGCATAAAAATACTATTTTACATGCAGAGAGGTTCCATCCCTCTATCTGATCAACAATGTTCCCTACGGCCAATTTAAAAGAGTACGTAGAATCTGTGACAGTGAAGCTGATTTTAGAGAAAAGAGCGGAGAAATATATGATCGCTTGAGAGAACGTTGCTATACACATAACTCTTAAAACAGCTATATCTGAAGCCGCTACTGTAGAACGCGACTCTCTCTTAAAAAGAAAGACACTAAAAGAGAACACCGATAGGGTGTTTTTCTCTACCACTTATAGTACTAAGGCCCTTGCTGTTCGCAATATAATTAAAAAGAATTGGAGCCTGATCCAATGTAATGAGGCCCTGTCTAACATATTCCCTGACCCGCCCCTCTGTACATTTAGGAGAGCCCCCAATCTCGGAGATAAATTAGTACGAAGCCATCTACCGGCAGATGTTAAATCTACATGGTTACCAAAGCCTCCTATAGGAACGTATAGATGTGGTCACTGCAAACAATGCGATGTGGTGGTAAGATCAAAAGGATTTTTTCATTAATTGTCAAACGACACATGTTATTTATATACAAATGTGACTCTTTTTATGTTGGTCGTACGAAACGTTGCCTACTTGATCGACTGGCAGATCATAAATATGCTATCAAAACAAACAACATGGATTATGCAATGGCTAAACATATTCATGAAGTTCACCAAAGTACCTCTGTTTTATTTACAGCTATCGGAATTGACAGTGTTCCACTAACGTCTAGGGGAGGAAATAGACAAAATTCTAAACCAGAAAGAAAGTCGCTGGATCGATAGACTACAGGCCACCTCACTCCCAGGTTTAAATTATTCTATAGACATGGTATCATTTTTATAGGCCAGTAGAACACTTTATTTATTTATTGTATTTATACATTGTTATTTATTGTATTTTGATAGACTACAGGCCACCTCTTTGCAGGTTTAAATGACTATGGACATGTTGTCACTTCTATAGGCCAAGTAGGTTACATTATATAGTAGTATTTTTTGTCTTTCATTACTCAATGCTCTTACATTGTTGTTTTTGATTCTTTATATTATTATTGATCTATTCTATGTTTGTTTTGACTCATTTCCTTATGTTGTTACAATATTTTGAGTGTGTGTGTATATATATTATATACATACATATATAATATACTAATTTCTTATTTCTATTTAGTATTATTGTATATTCCTTCAACGTAGACATAGCTTATAAGTGGATTGTCTTCCAACTATGTCAAGTTGAGAATGTGCTGTGCCTTCATTCATTTGGCACCAGCTGTCCCCCATTGTAATTAGTCTCTCCCAGAGTTCTGTTTTTTCCTTTTTTCTTTATTTAGTCACAGTATTGTTTTGTCACAGTTACAACACCCTGAAGAAGGCCATGTGTAGGCCGAAACATGTCGGTATTTTAAAAATGTCTAAATAATGTAAGCCAATTAATAACAGCATTTTTAAATTGTAGAGCTGCCTTGGATCTCAACTTTTATTTTTTAACTAATAAAGAAACTTGAAACACACACACAGAATAATGAGTGGGACCCAAGGGCTTACTAGGAATGAATGTTTATTGCTTAAATGATCTGGATACTATACACCGTGTGTGTGTGTGTGTGCGCGTGCGTGTGTGTGTGTGCGTGTGCGTGTGTTCGTGCATTTGTTAGTCCAGGCTGAGCGAGGGGTCTGAGTGGATGAACATGTTGTCATCGTACAGGTCTTCAGGCAGCTCTTCCTCTGTGAAGTAGGTTGGGAATGGAGGGTTGAGGAGGAAGGGACTCCTATTGGGCAGGTTGGTGTCTCTCACCTGTAACACACACACACACACACACACACACACACACACACGCAGAAACGATACAGAAGAACACAGCCACACACACATTAGCAATGTCTACTAATTAGAACAGATTACTTGAATTCTTTGTGTGACAGAAAGCTAAGTGCAAAACACAACGCACATTTGTATTCATTATCGTCAAACAGATAATAGGCAAACAAACAGAGAGGCCAAGCATGCAGAGTAAGAGGATGTATGCCTGCGATAAATCACCAGCATCATTACGATCACTCTCCCTCGTGCACACACACACACACACACACACACACACACACACACACACACACACACACACACACACACACACACACACACACACACACACACACACACACACACACACACACACACACACACACACACACACACACACACACACACACACACACACACACACACACACACACACACACACACACACACACACACACACACACACACACACACACACACACACACACACACACAAAGCTGATACAGCAGAGTATCAATGAAGATTGATCACACTGTCTTTTAGTTGTGTGTTTTAGGTGTGGGTGTGTGTGTGTGTAAGTTCAAGGTTGCTTGTCCTTGTCACGACACTCAACAAAGTGTGAGATTCACCTGAGAGAGAGAGAGAGAGAGAGAGAGAGAGAGAGAGAGAGAGAGAGAGAAATAGAGAGAACGAGCACGTTATATCTAGGGATGCCCCCCGGACCCCGGTTCTAAACGGGAACCGGTACTACCGATGTTATCGGTACTGCTTTCGATACTCTAGAAATTATTATTATGAGTTTTTTTTTCGAGGAATTTAAATGTTGCTAACTATCTCTCCTCTCTCTGTCTCTGCACGAGAAGCGCGCCGCAGCGAGCCATTATTACACACACTCGTCGCGATCCGCTCACACTCACACATACGGGTACTTAAGGGAGGTGCCAGTCTGTGGCTCTGTGCTGCTAAAGCTCAGCACACACAGACCGAGCTCTGCACTCGTCATGGCGGAGAGAGCGAAGCGCTCGAAAGTCTGGGTACACATTACGAAAGTCGATGCCGACGACGCACGTTGCCACAAGTGCAATAAAACATTTACCAGTAAGGGTGGCAATACAAGCAATTTGTCAAAACATCTGCAAACAACATAACATTAGTCTGAAGAAATGCGCCGTTTTCAACTGCTTTGCTCGCAGTGTTCCATCTCCATCCACGTCCACTGCAGGTAAGTCAAGATACGGAGTTAGCTAGGCTAATAACGAATTATTATGAATAGGCTAATAAATAAAATATAATTGCTTAGCTAATTCTTTAGCTACAAATAGATTAGAAAGATGACAACTTTTTATAGATCGTCAGGCTGAGGCTGCAGCCACCATGTCCCAGCCCACCCCTCCTCCCTCTACCACCACCGGTCCCAGCAAGCCCAAAGTTCCTTCACCCTAGCAGCTAGAGGAAGGATAACAGTGTCACAGCCTCTACTAATAAAATGGAGTATTGAAATGTTTTTAACAGCTGGGTATTGGGTGGGACATTCCGATTTAAGAACTTTCTAAATAAAATAGAAAGTCCCAAAATAGTTAATTTATCTGACTGCTTGTATTAATTGATAAAAAAAGTTGCCATGTGCAGTAATAGTTATATAAAAGAATAATAAAGCAATGTAGATTCTGTTCTTAATAATTTTTTTTCTTTTTGCAAAATAAAAAAGAACCGATAACAGTCGATAAAGTACCGAACCGTTAAGCAGTATGGATAAGAGTAGTAGTATCGATAAAATCCTAACGATACCCATCCCTAGTTATATCTCTGTTGTGATTAGGGTTTCAACTAACGATTATTTTGTTATCGATTAATCTGTCGATTATTTTACAGATTAGTCTATTCATCTAAACAATTAATCAACAACAATTTATTCTATTTGCAATTTAATATTTCTAAAATGTTCAAGTTCAAGTTTCTTTAATATTTGTCATACAGAAGTACAGAATACTTTTATACAAAATGCTTCTTACTGTTACGCTCCAGAGACTGTGCAAGACAAGATAAGTATGAAATAAAATAACATAGTAAAATTAGAAGTAAAAAATGAGGTCACAGTGTTCAGTTTAGACATATGTACAATGTTCGATGCAGAATAGACGTAGTTACCATACAATATACAATACTGTGCAGTGTACTAATATACAATACTATATAGTGCAAGGCAGAAATGGGACGAGGTGCAATTTAGGTACAATTCACAGTAGGTGTACGAGTTGTAGTGCAAATCCTTTATCAATAAATATAAAGTGTAAAGTGTGTTTGTGTGATCTAAAGTGTGGAGAGTGGGTGCTGCAGTGTGTTGTTTGTTTGAGTGAGTGTGTGCGTGTGGGTGTGTGTGCTGTGTGCATTTGATGGTTGTTGCATAGTGTTTATTGTTCGTTTAGCAGCCTGATGGCCTGGGGATAGAAGCTTCTTCTGAGTCTTTCTGTGCTCGCCTTAAGACTCCGGTATCGCTTGCCTGACCGCAGCAGTTCAAAGAGGCAGTTGTTCGGGTGGCTCGAGTCCTTAATAATTCTCTTAGCCTTCCCCTTGCACCGCTTGTTGTAAATGTTCTGGAGGGTGGGAAGCCCCCCTCCAATTGTGCATTCGGCTGAACGTGTCACTCTTTGTAGTCTGCTACGGTCTTGTGCAGTGCTATTCCCAAACCAGGAGGTGATGTTGCCGGTCAGGATGCTCTCTATTGTACATGAGTAGAAGTTCCTAAGGATCTTCTGACTGACTTGGAACTTCCTTAGGCGCCTGAGGAAGTAGAGGCGTTGTCGTGCCTTCTTCACAACACTGTCAATGTGTGTGGTCCATGTCAAGTCCTCGGATATGTGGGCTCCGAGGTACTTGAAACTGTTCACTCTCTCAACCGGTGCCCCGTCGATGCTGATGGGGCTGTAGTCCTTGACCCCCGACCTCCTGAAGTCCACAATCATCTCTTTTGTTTTGCTGACGTTCAGGGAGAGGCAGTTCTCCTGACACCACTGTGACAGGTTCTCTACCTCTTCCAGGTAGGCCCTTTCGTCGTTGGCAGAGATCAGGCCCACCACTACTGTGTCATCAGCAAATTTGATGATGGTGTTGTTGTTCCGCTGTGCTACGCAGTCATGTGTGTACAGGGAGTAGAGGAGGGGGCTCAGAACACAGCCCTGGGGGGCCCCTATGTTGAGCGTGATGGATGAGGAGGTGCAGTTGCCGGCTCTTACCACCTGGGGTCTGCCCGTCAGGAAGTCCAAGACCCACTGGCAGAGGTCATAGTTCAAGCCCAGGTCCCTGAGCTTGGCTATGAGTTTGGAGGGGACTATGGTATTGAATGCTGAGCTGTAGTCGATGAACAGCATTCTCACATAGTTCCCCTGCCTCTTGTCCAGGTGTGATGCTGCTGTGTGCAGCACATGGGCTATGGCGTCCTCCGTGGACCTGTTGGGGCGATATGCAAATTGCAGAGGGTCCAGGTTGATGGGGAGGGAGGAACAGATGTAGCCCTTCACTAGCTTCTCAAAGCACTTCATGGCTATAGAGGTGAGGGCTACAGGGCGGTAGTCGTTGAGGCAAGCGGGCGTAGATTTTTTGGGTACAGGGATGATGGTGGACTTCTTCAGACAGGTGGGGATGACAGCCTGTTCCAAGGACAGGTTGAAGATGTCAGTGAATACCGGGGCCAGTTGGTCGGCACAGACTTTTAGGACGCGGCCGGGGATGCCGTCCGGTCCTGCTGCCTTCCTGATATTCACTTTTTTAAAGATCCGTCTCACCTCATGCTCTGTTACCCTGAACACTGAGTCTCCATCAGCAGACCCCCCCCCCCCCCCCCCCCATTGCCGTGGTTTGTAGGCTGGTGTTGTACTAGTATCCTCAGGTCACATGGGTAGTTGCCTTTTTGACACCACCTACTGAATACCCAGAGTAGGAGATGAGCCATGACGTTTATTAATGTCTATAAATGCTGTGTAGTGTGGATGCCTACTGTACATGAGTAGGGTGAGTAACATACATGCCATTACTGCTTTTTATCTATTGACTCATTATAGCTACTTTATTATCTTGAAATAATATAACACCCGTCTGTTAGTACTATGACATTGTTTATCATTACATATATGACATTGTTTATCATTACATATAATGTATCCATGCCTGTAGCTAAATAATGAAAAACGGAACAAAATTAAATGTTTTAGATTTAAAAAACTACCAGCCACTGCAGCCAGAGGTTTTTTTTTTACCGGACAAAAATTATAAATAGCTTTTTAGTATATCTCCATGAATTATTATATGCATTGCATGTTATCTCTCCACTCCACGCTATGGTAGTGCTTGTGCCAGCACAAGAGATACGATTACAATGTATTTTTTATATATACATATTTAAATAAATATCTTCCTTTTGAATAAAATAGGCTCAGGAATCAGGATTGTTAAAGCTAATTAGCCTAATCTATGTAAAAAAAAAAGAGTAGCCTATACTAGTAAATATATACACACAAAACACAGGAGGGAGAATAGCTTATAGCAGACTTAATGATTTTACAATATTTTTGCTAATGAAGTGAAATATTTATTATCATCATCCACTATCCAGTTAGTTTTTATATTGTAACACTAATTCAAATCATTGAACGTACAGAGAGAGAGAGAGAGAGAAGGGCTCAGCCCCCCACCCCCCCCTCCTCACTATTGGAACTTTTAGCTTAGCTTAGTTAGCGTTAGCAGCTAACGTTAGTTAAGGTTGTTACCATGACGTGGGCATACAGGAACGGCGAGGATGTAAAGCATGTTAGACGCATTAGAGCCGTTGCTCGCAGAGTTTCCATTGTACATAGAAACAGCGCGACTCGCAAGAGGAGTCGTTACAGATCTGTAGAAGGTGGAGTTATCGGGCTCAGCCCCTCCCTTCCAGCTGGAGTTTACGTGGAACATGGAAGTTATCAAATGCGCGTGAAACACGCTGTTGAGTCCTGGCAATACAATGCGTCGATCATGAATATCGACAAAATGTCATGGTCGATGATGTCGACATAGTCAACTAATCGTTGCAGCCCTAGTTGTGATAGGTAGCCAAACAGTGTGTCTATCTCTGTTGTAATAGGTATCCAGACAGCGTCTATACTTTAAGCAAGTGGCTTGTCCTTCCGCGTTCCCGTTTTGCGCTCTGATTGGCCACGCACGTTTCTGGTCATGTGACATGTGCGCCAATCGTGGGACGGCAAGTTCTGCGCCTATTTCCGGGTCCAACAGCCTGCAAACTACCTAACGCCTAGTTTATCACTGGTCAGGCCACATGAGCGGATCGGCGCGGGCGTGAAATCCGCTCTTCGCTCTAGACGGCTTGTTCCGCTCCGCTAATCGCTCATGTTGACCCCGCCCCCAAGTCGCTCTCCGCTCGCTCACCGCTCACCTTGAATAGAGCGCTCCCCGCTCCACATCGCTCGGCAGATATTTTTTTGGAGCATGGTGTAAATTAGCTCAAACTACAACAGTCTACACCCCCTGGGCCACTTAACAATTGTTTGTATTGAGCCGTATTGTAATTGTACCCATTCTGCAATGTTAAATAACGTTGTTTATCCATTCACTAGCTCTACTTAAGCGATGATAGCTAGCCTAGCCACAATGCTATGGTCGCTGCCATTAACGTTAGCATGTAAGCTAACGACAACAACAATGGCGTCATATACTTTTTCTAACAGGATGTGAGTGACGGTTCACCCTTCTCATTGGTTGAAAATGGCCTTCATGTTTGTACATCGCCATCTGTTGCTTTGGCATTGTACTACATGTATATTACATCAGTGTTAAACCACTGTGAGCGGCCCGGAGTGGATTGGAGCGGAGGAGAACTCTCGCTCCGGACGTCGCGCCGACCCATTTTAAAACCCACTCCTCGCTCACGTCAAAACCGCCCGCTCCGCTCCCCGCGCCGCTCACGCACTGTCACTGGTTAAGCTTAGGCGACTCTTTCGCAGTTGGTTAAGGTTAGAGTTTGGAATCAGGGCAGGCGTTCTATCGCCATGCTCCAAGACAAACTCTAACCATAACCAACTTCGAAAGAGCGCCTAAGCTTAACCGTCCAAAAACTTGCCGTCCCACGATTGGCGCACATGTCACATGACCAGAAACGTGTGTGGCCAATCAGAGCGCAAAACGGGAACGCGGAAGGACAAGCCACTTGCTTAAAGTATAGAAGCATCCAGACAGTGTCTCCATCTCTGTTGTAATAGGTATCCAGACAGTGTCTCTATCTCTGTTGTATTAGGTATCCAGACAGTGCGTCAGAGAAGATGCTTCTGTATCCATCAATGTCCTAAAAGATTAATGATGCTCTGTACTATTGGAACCCTATGGGCTAGATCCACAAAGAATGGATTGCACGGAGCAAGTTGCACCCTTACTTAAAATTCAGTATGAATTGAAAATGGGGGACCCTGATGTAAACAAGATGAAAGTCTCTCTCTGGTCTGCATCCCCTTAACAATTGTGTGTATTGAGCCGTACTGTATTGTACCCATTCTGCAATCTGTTAATAAAATTTTCATTCAATCAATCACCGTGCAGATTGATTCATTGAATGAAAACTTTATTAAAAGATTGCAGAATGGGTACAATACAGTACGGCTCAATACACACAATTGTTAAGGGGATGCAGACCAGAGAAAGACTTTCATCTTGTTTACATCAGGGTCCCCCATTTTCAATTCATAATGAATTTTAAGTAAGGGTGCAACTTGCTCCGTGCAATCCATTCTTTGTGGATCTAGCCCTATGTATTGATCTGCAGATTAAATTAAGCATTCCAAATGTGTACAAGTGCAATGTTGAGCATATGGTTGTGTGTGTGTCTGCGTTTTACCTTCACTAAGCAGTTCTTGTGTCCAGGGATCGAGCCATGAACAAACAGCACATTATACCTTGTGTTGACTCTCCATATCTGAGAGAGAGAGAGACAAAGAGAGAGAGGAGAGAGAAAGACAGTGAGAGACAAAGAGAGATAGAGACAAAGAGAGAGAGGAGAGAGAATCAGTGAGAGACAAAGAGAGATAGATAGAGATACAAAGAGAGAGAGAGAGACAGAGAGAGACAGAGAGAGAGATAGAGAGAGAGGAGAGAGATGCGGTGGAGGAAAGACCAAGAGCCATCAAGGACAAACAAGTTCAACATTAGATTGGTCTGTGTGTGTACCTCCAGACTGTAGGTCTGTGTGTGTACCTCCAGACTGTAGGTCTGTGTGTGTACCTCCAGACTGTAGGTTGTGTGTGTACCTCCAGACTGTAGGTCTGTGTGTGTACCTCCAGACTGTAGGTTGTGTGTGTACCTCCAGACTGTAGGTTGTGTGTGTACCTCTAGACCAGGGGTGGGCAATTATTTTTCCCGGGGGACCGAATGAGCAACTGAAAATATATTGGCGGGCCGGGCCAAAATGCCAAACTCAATTATGCATAATATACATTTTATTTCTATATAAAAAGCAGTAAATGGCATTGTTTTGACCCCTGGTAAGAGTGTATGTTATTATTTGGCAATTAAAAGGTGAAGTTAGCTTTCATCATTCAATCATTTATTCAAATAGAATTTATTTCCAAAATGATAAACAAAATGTGAAACATTAATAACAAAGGGCATGTATGAAAAAGTGCTATACAAATACAATTTTCTTAGCTTTCTAAAGACATCACATCATCTTATAGCCAAAATAAACAAGACATGTCACTGAACTGTGTAAAGAAAAGTGTCCCGGTTTTGTAGCCTTTTTTACTTTACATGCCTATATTAAACATTTAATGTTTTCAGAAATGTGCAAAAAAAAGAAAAAAAATATCAAGTGTCCCATTTCACTTGTTATATTTCCACATTTTAGTGTTCTTCAGCTCTTTTTTTTTCATTCAGTGTGATAAATCCAGTCTCTGTTGAGCTTTAACAAGTCCATCAAAGTCAGGTTGCATGTCTGAGGTGGAGATGCGAAGCACAGCTGACAGATGTTCATCAGTGAGAGAGGATCTGTACCACCTGGACTTGGTAAACGTCATGACTGAGAATGTCTGTTCACATATAGGTGGATCCAAAGAGAACCAACATCTTCTGAGCATGTCTCCTCATGTTTGGAAAGTTCTCCTCCTTGAGAGCAGAGTAGAACTCTAGCAGTGATGATGACTTAAAGTGCTCTTTCAGTAGTGAATCAGACTGCAGGTCAATGAGTTCAAGCTGAACATCAGTGGGTGCACTATCAACACTGCAGGTAAAGGGAGAGGAAACCAGCTGCATTTCATCCTCAACCTTTTTCAAATCTTGAAAACGCCTTGAAAATTCATCACGCAGTGCTCCTAACATGGATGAGTACCTGTGCCGGTGATCAGCTGATGGTTTGACTTCTTTCAGGGTTTTCATGTGTTCGAGATTGTTGCTGCCTAGTTGCCTTGAAATTAATTGCAAATAAAAAAAATGTAATCTACCTACCTCAGTTGTGAAAAAAACACACTTTCGACCGTTTTCGGCTTGCCATTGCCCCGACTGCTTTGTTGTTGAATCAAGTCAAATCCTAGGTAAGCGTATATTGTGCGTGTGAACGTTATGTAAAAAAAAATGTAAAAAAAAATTAAAAATAAAAAAAATCATCATCATGTAATCTTTCGCAGGCCGGTCAGAATAATCCCGCGGGCCAATAGGTGGCGATGTAGTTCAAACATGAAGGCCATTTTCAACCAATCAGAAGGTTGAAACACGTCACTAGTCCTGCTAAGTCAAAACATAAATCCGGCATCTTTAAATCACCTCGGGAACTATTTAGCAATTTATTTTCAGCAAGAAACAAACAAAGTGCAATAAAAAAAAGGATACATTCACTGTGTTCTGCCTCATTTATTGATGAAACGAAACCAACATCAACACAATGTACCACCAAGAGCGGAGAGTTTAGTCTCACAAAAAGAGCGCTGGTGTTGTTAGCTTACATGCTAACGTGAATGGGATCTGCCAGTATAAACACTTAGCATTGCGGCTAGGCTAGCGTACATTAGCATAGTAAAGCTAGTAGAATGGTTGAAAACGTTATATTTAACAGATTGCAGAATGGGTACAATACAATACGGCTCAATACAAACAATTGTTAACACTATAGCGACCGCAGTCTTGCAGCGATTTAGGCCTCAGAGGACAGAGGATTGTAAACAAACCGATGTACTTTCTAAGAGCTATATATATAATTTATAGTATTGCCATCTGTCCATTCTCATTGTCACTTGAGTGCATAAACCGTGCCTTCATAATGGCTTAAAGAAAATAAAAATCCATCGGTTGGTTGTCATTTTATAGCGTCGTGAATATAAGGTTTATCGCGCTTTTCGTCTAGGCTTTTCTTCAGGAGGCTGCAAAAAAGGCTAAACGTTGGCGCCGTTATATCAAACGCCATTTCTGCTGTATATATACGAATGAAATAAAACAAACTGCGTAGCATCCGGACTATTACAGAGCATCTATGGATGAAATGGGGGCGGCGGGGAACGCCGATCAGTATTATTGATTAGCAATAGAGTGTGCATTCAGGTAGCCAATGTCAGTAGTCTATCACGTTAGGTTATAAAACAATGTCCAATCCAGCTGTAATTTGGGGTAATATTATCCTACCGTCAGGCCATGTGATCGCCGGCAGCATTTCCTCACCAGTCATCGGATTCTGGTAGATCGATATGTACATTGGCTAATCATAAATCCCATTATTCCATGCTGAAAAATACGTTCGGCAAGCTGATCAAAGATGGAGGGTCTTCGTTTGGAACCGAGGCTCATATGATCCGCCCACAGACTGTAAAAGAAATTTTCTTTAAAATCCCCTCAATGATACTGCAGTGGAGCGATGACGCCCCTAAGCGGATCTGGCCGGTACTGCATGTTTCGAAAATCAAATATGTGGAAAGATCCTGCAAGTGGATCGGGGACCTAATAAGAGTTATAAATATGGAATAAAACAATAACAACTCGTCACGAGTATACTCGTGGCTCTGGACCACAACGCATGGAATCGAAACACGTATGTACTCGTGAACGGACGCCATAGTGTTAAGGGGCCCAGGGGGTGCAGACTGTTGTAGTTTGGTCAAATCAAGCTAATTTACATCATGCTCAAAAAAAAAAAAAAAATCTGCTGAGCGGGCCGGAGCGCCGAGCGCTTGATGCGCAAATGAAGCTGAGCGCTGAGCAAGCGGAGAGCAGCTTGGGGGGGGGGGCCAACATGAGTGAATGAGCGCGGAACTAAGCCGTCCAGATCGAAGAGCGGATTTCTCTGCCGCTCCGCACCGCTCACATGCTCTGGTGTGTGTGTGTACGTGTACGTTTGAACCTTCGTTCGTTAAGTTGGCATTCGATTCTTAATTAATTTCGTTTTTAATTTTTGCATTTATTTGACATGAAAAAATATATATCAGAATGTTATATATATCAGAATATCACAGTACTATGTTGTGTTTACAATAATTCAAAAGGCTCGCGCGAACACAGGTCACAACACCACAAGTCATGATGAGGAGGGGTCACCGTCATACATTATCAGGAAATGAATCAATCATGAAAAAAATAGTTGAGTGACTCACACTCACCCTTATTTCATAATACAACGTTTCCGAATGGACATTTGGATTAAACAAAGTGTATGCAGTGATGCTGATGCTTTCCCAGCAGACCACAAGTTACTTAACGTTACGCAGGTATGTTATGCACGTTAATTAAGCTAAGCAGCCAGAGCGCAGCCCTTTAGCTTGATAACGTTAAGATAGCAGGAGCCGTTGGCCAACAAAGATGTTGTTTCAACAAATGTATTCACAAAATCGATTAACATCCAAACGTTATTGAAGCCTCCTGTGACCAGTAAGTAGGTACTACTAAACCGCAGCAATGTGCGCTATGTGCCTAAAGTCAAGACTCGACAGTACTGAAATAAAAAGTATAAGTAGGAGCAAATTTTTTGCATGATTAAAAACGATGGTTCGAACGTCCGTTAGAAAAACCCTGGCGAATGTTCGAATCCCAAAAACAGGCTTGGGGACAGCTCTAGTGTCTGTGTGCGTGTGTGTACCTTCAGGCCATAGGCTGTGTGTGTGTGTGTGTGTGTGTGTGTGTGTGTGTGTGTGTGTACCTTCATGCCATAGGCCAGGGCTATTCAACTAAATTGTTCAGGGGGCCACATTGTCACTGCCACGGCGCCTCCCCGTGCTATGAATATATGTACACTTGACACAACACGCAACCACATTTTCACAACTTTTATTTAACTACATTGCAAAAGTAGTATACTTTTCAAAAAAAGTGCTTCATTTATGTGCCACATCTGCAACATCTCCTGCAGAAAGTGCTTCATTTATGACTGTGCAACAATTGCAACATCTCCTCTTCAACATTTCAATATAAAAATAAAATAAAAAACAAACAAGTGCATGATGTGCATCTGAACATTCTAACATCAACACTTGAACAAAAAAACACATTTATAGTGCAGCTGAGCTTATGAAAAAGTGCTTCATGTCTGTGCAACAACAGCAAATCATAGCATCTTATTAGCACTTATTGTCCACTCTTAACTCTCAAACATCAGGGGGGTGGGGGGCAGACAGGCCTAGCCTACATACACACATCTAATGAGAGCGATTGCACTTCTTTGACTGGGCAATGGCAGAGAAAGAGGGTTCATAGGAAGTGAGGGCTACCCGCAAACAGTGATGCAAATGCTCATTTGTCAAGGAGGCACGTTGCTTGTTTTAATGGCATTCATGTGAGAGAAACTGGATTCACAGGTGTATGTTGAGCCAAACATTGTTAGCACAGATATTGCCAGCGTTTTTATTTTGGGAAAGTCTTGACATGAATACACTTTATCCAAAATGTTGTGGTGGATTAATTCTCAAGTGCCTGCTTCAGAGCAGATGATGCTTGCATGTCAATTATTTCAAGTTGCAGGAGACCTTCATCAATGTGAAGTGATGCAAGGAACTCTTGTCCATTTGTGGAAATAGCAGCTACATTGGCAAATGGGTTGCTCACAAAATGCATCAATTCTCTGGACATGTCAAATTCATCAAATCGACTTGCAAAGTTTTCCCTCAATTTATCAATGAAATCTGTCATTAATTGAGTGACTTTTGGCTCAATTGTGCGTGTTAACGTTGACATGAAAATAAAAAAGTAAAAAAATAAAAATAAAAATAAATATTAAAAAAAAATGTTTTTTTTGTATTATCATGTAATCTTTGGCGGGCCGGTCAGAATCATCCCGCGGGCCGCCAGTTGAATAGCCCTGCCATAGGCTGTGTGTGTGTGTGTGTGTGTGTGTGTGTGTGTGTGTGTGTACCTTCAGGCCACAGGCTGTGTCATAGATGTTTCCCATCATTCCAGGCATCTTCTTTCCTTTCCAGACTTTGGCTGGATCCTACATGAGGATGAGAGTCAAACTGTCACAAACACAAACCACAAATAATGAGCCCACATACAGTAGTATACAAAGGGTGCATGCGGGGTAAGTGTGTATGTAGTATGTATGTATGCATGTATGTATGCAGGCCTGCCCATAGGGGGGAGGAATGGATAACGCGTCTTGGGGACTAGGGCTGACCCCTATTGGTCGATTAGTCGACTAATCGGTCGAAAGGAGCCGTAGTCGACTAGCCACCCTCTTAGTCGAATACAAAAAAAATGTAAAAAAAATTATTTTAATTTTTTACATCATTCTTTCCAAAAGAAAAGAGGCATATAAGCGTAGGTAGCGCTAATGGCACGCATACCAGAGGCTAACTGCCTAAGAAAACCGGCACAGAGGCACTGAAAGAGGATTTCACCCATCTAATGAACACACTAGACTAGACAAATATCAAGATGTATCCATCAGTGGACCAATTGCATGCTTTTGCAGAGGACAAGAAGCCTTCAGTCGACTCCTTCAGACATTAAGCACCCCCACAGCCCAAATGGAATGAAGAAATATATATATTATACTATTTTTTTTGTCTTTTTTTTTTGTCGACCAATAGTCGACTAACGGCAAATTTTGGCCAATCATAGTCGACCATCCAAATCCTTAGTCGGGGACAGCCCTACTGGGGACCAATCTTTAGTGTGTTAGTGCAGCCTGTGTCTCCCCCTCGACAGTGAGGGGGTCTCTCTCAGTGTGTTAGTGCAGTCTGTGCGTCTCTCACCCCTCCAGGTCCTGAGGCTCCAGGCCTGCGGTGTGTTTTGGTATGGCCGTGGGAGGCTGGCTGACCTTTGAACCCCCAGCGCTTCATAACGCCCTGGAAACCCTTACCGATCCTACAGACACACACAAGACCATAGTTAGGCAATTATAAAGGTTATATTTTACAACAGCTGTGTTTCCATCCAATTGTAAAGCTAATTTTAAGCAAACATTTGAAATGTCACAAAATGTGAATTGTAGGTGCGCTTCCATCAGTTGGGTTGAGGTGAATAAACATTCTACCTGAACACGAAACGTAGCAACGTCAGAAAAACCATCCATTGGGGAAATAAAGCTAAACTTGGCTGTCTAGAATTGACTACTATCCGGCAGGTTATTTCATGTTAGCTCATGTAAGACCATGTTTCTTACTTTCCAAAGCAAGATGAAGACAGAAGCGCAGGCCAATATTCTGATGCACAAACCAACGTGTGTTTGAAATATTCATAGAATAGAAATACTATTTTTTTTTCTTTCATAAGAGTGATGGGAGCAATTGTAACAGGGGTGATGACATTTTTATAAGGTTTAATGTATACATATTATTAGGCTTCCTGAAGGTACTATGCCATGATATGAGATAGACATGATAAGTTACATCCCTGTGGGTTATAGGGCTATAACAATATTATAATCAACATATTACATTTGCTCCATTATGTGTTACAATAGCAGCCACACAATTGCACAACTAAATATCCCATCCCACTGTATTGTTATTTTATTATAATTAGTGTATATACTTGACCACAGTGTATAGCCCTGGCCTATTTTATTTAGTTTATATCCCATTTTATTTTACAGTTGTACAGACCTGGGCCCTCATTCATCAACGTGGACGTAGAACTTGACCTACTTCCACACGTAAGCACGGAATGTAGAACTAGCGTACGCACAGGGAAGTCGGCATTCATCACACGTGCGTACGCAGGCTCTATGGTCCTCCGTGTTGATGAATACCACTTTGTTCTACCGTCAATGCTCGTGCATGATTATCCATATATGGTCATGAAAATGAGGAAACACCCCCCATGGGATGTGAAATAATGGACGGACCCGAGCGGAACCCTGAGAAACTCCACGAAGATTGTTCACTGCTGTCGAACCAAGAAGACACTATCGCGTATTGTGGGATAAATAAAAGGCGGACTCGTAAACGGTGATGTCAGATATCAACGGCTCCCTAAGACCATTGCTGCAATTCTGCCTGGACAGCTCAAAATACTAATAAAGACCGTTCGTTGACCACTGTTTGGCGTTGGTTGTGTGTCATTATAACCGTGCTGTAATATGAATGCCTTTATTAGTTGTGTTCGATTGGCTATATGATTTCTAGAGGCATCTATTTTGTTGTCGGCTAATAAAGACCGCGCTGGAATATGACTGCCTTTCCCCGTGTTGTTTGATTAATACCAGGGATTAAAGTTCTCCTCAATTTGATTCCAAATCGCGATGGATCTCCCGTCAATATTCTACCTGCTGCATATGATTTCTAGAGGCATACTACAATCCATTTTGATGTCAGTATTGGGTAGCCTACATAAACAATAATACGAGCTATACAAGAACAATGAATCTTACTGCCATGTATGATGTAGCCGATACGCCATGTGTAGCCTGCCTATATGTGATCAATACAAACATGAACTTGAATTCCATCATGTCTGTGTGCGGGTCACTGCGGGAACTCACAGGCTGTTGTCACAATGTAAATAAGAACGTGCACTGAAAAGTTACAGTATGTAGTTGGTTGATCATTTGTATGACAGTCAGTAAACCCTTGCAAAAAGTATCCGTTTTATTTAATGAATTGAAAACATTCAGCATCGCCTTCCTCCCGGCATCCAGCAATAACATGTATCAGGCAAATGCGCATCGCAACATTGACTGAGTGGAATCCCTTTCTATTCACATAACTGCATTTGTGATGGAGCTTTGACAGCTACAGTAACAGTCTATTGGTCGATCCATCTCCAATATCACGATGGACCGTGCCGCGGTGGCAAAGACGTACCCGAGGGTGGAGAGGATCTTGAATGAATTCCATCATCATATATATATATGTTGTGTGTCTGTCCACTATGTTTGTTACTTTGTTATTCCCCCCCCCCCTATCTATGTAAAGCGACCTTGGGTCTCTTGAAAGGCGCTATATAAAATGAAGCTATTATTATTATTATTATTATTATTATTATTATTATCATCACATCTGTGCGGGAGCTCACAAATAGACTGTTAGTCTCAGTGAAGTTTCAACAGATGTCATCTATTCTAACCAACAAATTGAAGTAGAAAGCATTTCGTGACCAATCTTATTTGGAAACATGACACACAAAATAATTTGCTTTTTATTTGAAACAATATCTAATCGCGTTTGGAGGTTGGTGTTTTGCGTCTGCCCCCCCGTGCCAAACAAGCAGGCCAACCTCTTGTTCGCGTGTGAGCCCGTTATAATTACACTACTGTCGCTATTTTGCAATGAACTATAATGAATTACGGGTCATACAGAAGTTGAACACTAATGCACGGAAGCTTATTTCCGCCTTGGAACTAATGCAGGACTGAGGAGTGCTTATGCGTAGTAACGATATTCTACCACTGGGAGCTAGGTACGCCAGGTCTGACCTGTGCGTAGATGTACGCACGAAGTCAAGTTCAAGTTGAAATTGATGAATCCCACTCTTTGCTTAGAAATGATCGTACGCACAGGGTAAGCACAGATCTGTGCGTAGAACACGTTGATGAATGAGGGCCCTGGACTATATTTATTTTCATAATTCTATTCTAGTGTGCTTCAATCTTAATTTAGTTCATTCCATTTAATTTTATTCCACCTTTTTATTTCATTATCTGTCCGTTAATGTCGCACCGAAAACGACCAAAGCAAATTCCTTGTATGTGAAAACTACTTGGCAATAAAGACCTTTCTGATTCTGACAGTTCTCTCTAGCGCAGAAGCACATCCAACAGTTCTGGGGAAGCTATGATGAAGATCATTTACAAATAGCCTTTTGCTGCATTATTTCAGAATGTTTAACTGCAGTTGAGTTTTTGTGCTGAATGTAAATCAGACCAAACAGCTGTCATGGAAGCCTTTATTCTTTATGTCATTATTTATTTGACAAATGTCTTTCCAACGCCTATTTAGCACATATACCGTTTATCGACATTTCCAAATCCACCTCAAGCGAGTGTAAAAACTTTTTGGGTGCGATTTGATTAGGTTTTATCGTATTTTGCCATTTCCATCAATCTTTTCTAATGCGATACTTAAAAATGCACGTAAAATATGTTGATGGAAACACGACCATTGAGTGGTGTGTCATAAAATATGAGAGGAGAGGAGAGAGGAGAGAAGTGAATGAAGCAAGAGAGGAGAAGCAGATAAAATAGGAGAGAAGAACAGAAAAGAAGAGAAGATAAGAGGAAAGGAGAAAAGAGAATAGAGGAGAACAGAAGAGAAGAGAAGAGAAGAGAAGAGAAGAGGAAAGGAGAACAGAACAGAAGAGAAGAGAAGAGCTTACGTCTTGGCTGTGACGTCCACATACTGGCCTGGGCGGAAGTGTGCAGCGTAGAGCGGCGTGCCTGGACACAGAGAAGCCAAGGTTACATAACGAGACACTTGTTTGTTCTAATTAAAAGCTATTCTAACAGACCATTTAATGGCCAATTAAAAAGCATTCAAAGTCCCCCCCTTGGACATCGTTAGCAAAAGACAGATAGTGGGAAAGTGAATCAATGATTATTATTTTTTCTTTTTTTAGCTTGGGCAGTTATTATCTCTTATACCTCCCCAGGTGGGAACAGGGGGGAAAGGAACCCAACCTGAGCATGACATAAGATCCTGCCAGGTTGCAGCACTGCTGAATCAACGTTGAAACAGGATGGCTGAACCCTTATATGTGTGGATGTTGCACTTGATCCATCTATGATGTTGTGTTGTCTCCGTTACTGATGTTGTTGTTGTTGTTGCTGTCTGTTATTTATGACATTGTATGGCACGAGATCCAAATCAACAAATCCAGAGGGGGGGGGGGGGGGGGGGGGGGTGTACGCATACCTGGTTTGATGACTGCATTGTCCGAGACGTTGAACGTGGACATTTTCTGTTTGGGAGGGACTCCGGCAAGCCTGAATATCTCCAAATCATGTTCCTCTTTCTGGAGAGGGAGGGAGGTGGGAGAGAATAGAAAGAGAGACTCAGTTGATAGTGATCGACTATCGTTCATCTATTAACTCTTGTTCTTGTTAATGTTTAGTCTCTACTGTTCAGACTGATTGTCTCAACATTGGTATCTTGTGCCTATAAAGCTCATGTGAATTTTAATGAATTAGGCTGATAGAGAGAGAGAGAGAGAGAGAGAGAGAGAGAGAGAGAGAGGAGACGGACAGAGGCAGAAAGAGAGAGACTGATAGCAAGAAAAAGAAAGCGCGCGGGTGAGAGAGAGAGAGAGAAAGGCGGCTGAGCAGAGTGTGTGAAGCAGTAGAATTTTGGCATTTAAAAATGAAGGACCTTCCATGGTCGTGAAGCAGCCACACACACGAGTGGCTGACATTTCCTTCCATTCTGATCCCTCATCCCCTCCAGTCACTCTACTCCTGACCCTCTCCTTCTTTCTCTCCCTTCACCCCCGCTCTCTCCCTCCCTCTCTTGCTCTCTCCATCTTTTTCCCTCTTGCTCTCTCGCTTCTCTTGCGTCCCTTTCTCCCTCTCTCTCTCTCTCCTCCCTCCATCCCTCTCTTTCCCTCCCTCCATCCATCCATCCCTCCCTCTCTCTCTCTCTCTCTCCTAAAAGTCACCCTGATGCTTCCACAGTCTTGACAGTCTCTCGCTGTGACGTATGTAAGAGAGTGTGGTTCTGTGTGGTGGTTGTATGTGTGTGCATGTGTGCATGTGTGTACTTGTGAGTGAGTGAGTGAGTGAGTACTACAGTCCCAGTCCACACTCCATATCACTGTAATTCTGACATAAATCTCTATGGACGTCGTTATGCCCTGTTCGTCTCCGTTTACCCGTTATACCTTTATATGGTTTTCCTTGTATTGTTTATTATCACTATTATTTGTATTATTATTATTATTATTATTAGTAGTATTATTATTATTCCCTCATTGCATTTCATTTCTAAATGATTGCCCACTTCGAACACCTACTGCACGTCGGGCCATGCCAGTTGGGGGGGGGGGGGGGGTCTCTCATTGAAATGCCCATCTAAGGTTACTTCCCTTTTCTTCGTATTAACCGTTTCTGCGCCAATAGCGAGTATACTCGTTATTGGCCCGCCAATCGAATAACGCCAATAACGAGTTTACTCATTTTTATGATCGTTATTTCCTTTATTCGCTATTGCCATTCATAATTCATCCAACAAGGCTCCGGGAGACTCTGGACTCTGTCGGATATTGCAACGGCTCAATACCGCCGCCTGGTGGATTTTGGGCGAGTTGCACTCCACTCTCAACCGGATGGTGCGTTCTGTGCATCGGTGAAAATGTTCTGGGCAGAGCTCTCTTGTTATGTGGATCCAGACAAACACTCTGCATTGGATCGCTTTCGAGACGCAAGAATCAATATGCTTTCGGCGTTTATTGTGTCGTACAAACGGAAAACGGATCTAGCAGATGGAAATCAAATAATTGGAATATTTTTTCTCCAGACTCATCGGCCACAGGTAAGATGAAGCTAACGTTAATTCCAGCTTGATTGTCCATTTATTTCATTGCAATCCATCTGATCAACGTATGATGTCGTACTAAAGAAAGCCGTTACTGACAATCAAGGAATCATAAACAACCCCCCCCCCCTTTCCTTCACGCATGATGGAGCATAATGTATACCGATCATATGCATTTGAATTTTTTAATATAGTGTGTATAGGAACGAAACGCCAATCGATTATGTATAATATGCATCAGGGCCTATAACTCGCGTTCTAGGAATTACTGCAGACCACTCTAAAAACATACTTATATTCACGACGGTATTAACACGCAATCTATGAATGGAAAAATATAACGTTCCCACATCGGGAACGATAAGATACCCGATGTTGAATGGGTCATAGTAATGTCGATATAGCTATAATATTTTAAAAGTTATAGCCCTGCAAAGAAGGTGAGCGACTCCATAGGCTTACAGTGCTGGCAGTGAGAGGTATAAGATGGTCAAACTGCGTGGCAGACATTGTGTTAAGGTTGTTTTTCTGTGGGAGTTTTCCCCTCATCTTTACTCAGGGATCAGCCAGGGGCTGTGGGCCTGTGAAGCCCATTGAGACACGTATGTAAATCTGACCTCCTTGTCACGGCAGGAAACTAATTAAAACACCATAATTCCATTCAACTCATCCCTGTGTGCCTAAGTGAATTTTGTAAAAAGTTTGGTCACAGAGCCTAATTCAATCACAGCCACGCAACAGCTTCTATACATTTAATTCAATTGACATTACTTGACTATATTATATTATTTTTTTTTATCAAATGTCTTGACTATATTATATTATATATATAATACAATATTGGTGTAACTTTGACAGTGGAATGCTGTTTTCTTTAGAAAAAGAAAAACTTAACAAGCCCAACTCAGCCCGCCTCAATGCGTCGAATCTGGGACTACAAGGTCGGGACAGAGACCTGTTTGGACTTGCAGCTAAAATGGAGAGCTGGATTAAGAAACTCCGTTAGTGGCACTCCAGGATAATCAGCAGAGATTTTTGGGTATTTACTAGGGGTGGGAATCACCAGTTTCATCACGATACAATACGATATTGATTCTTTGGACAACGATACGATATTTGCCGATATCACAAAGTCTGCCACGATACGATACAATTCGATTCAGGTGCCTGCGATCGATATGAGACGATATTATGTGCCCATTTAACACAATCAGTCACATTTAGATCAACAACAAAAAAGGCTACGGAAATATCAATTGACGTTTTTATTTTTTAGCTCTTCCAGACATTTAAATGAAAAACAATCTATTGTTTTTAATACAAATAGACTTCCTGTTCACCGTTTTTGGTTAGTTTTTCTTATATTTATTATGTATTCATGTTTAAATTAAATATCAACATTATCCGTCCATCCTCAGTAACACACACACACACACAGAATGCCCCTCCCCCAGTCCCCACACACAGAAAGGTAGACTGCCCCCGCCCCTTCTCCTTCCCCTCTCCTCTCTCCTGTTCTCTCACGGTTAGCTGCTTAGCTTAGCGCTGTTCTGCTGTAATGTCTACACGGAGTTTCACACTACTGGGCGCGGGCGGATATAAATAAAGCTGGGAACGATGTTAGGGCGGATACGAATCGCCGGATTTTCAAAATAAGAGTATCGCAATATGAATCGATCTTTTTACGTTGCATCGATCCTATTTGATTATTGATAATAGATCGATATACACTTTGATGAACATTGTTACTCAGCTGATAGAGTTGTACCCTTCTTGCTGTCTTGTCGTACAGAACTTGTAAGTCGCTTTGGATAAAAGCGTCAGCTAAATGACTAAATGTAAGTGTGTGTGTGTGTGTGTGTGTGTGTGTGTGTGTGTGCGCGCGCCTTGTAGAATTCCACACATAAGAAAGAAAGATACTGGGATGAATAAACAAAATAGGAAATAAAATGTAGAAATGCATGCAATACATAAATAAATATGAATCTCCATATATGAAATATAACATTTAGATAAGGTGCTACTGAGATGTTTTGGTGAGTTCTTTGTTTTTTTGTGGAAGTTGCCCTTCTTAAAAATGCATGAACATTCACTGATAATTGGTCTGTAGTGGAGTCTACAAGGTCTACATTGCCGGACCATGTAGAATCCGGACCTTGTAGACTGACATAATTCTGTGCATAGTTTAGTCTACACAGGTCATATTTCAAATAATCAAAATCTTACTTCATTCATCTTAAACATTCTTGATTTGGGGGATTGGTAGTTCCCATGAAATCTGAAGTTGTTCAAACGACAACAGCGATCCACCTTGAATTAAATCACACAGCCGAGTGAAACCTTGTTGGATGCGTCACAGTCACGAAAGGGGCTACTTAATTAATTAATCCAACCCACTTTATTTATAGAGCACATTTAAAAACAACAAAGTTTACGAAAGTGCTGTACAAGTCCCACAACATAAGATAAAAAAAAAGAAAAAAAAATAAATTTTTTTTTTCTTTTCTCGAAGCTTCGAATTAAAATCGAAGCTCGGCCCCGAAGCTTCGATTGCCAAAAAAAGCTTTGAAGGTCAGCCCTACAGTACATTGCCTTTAGTGAGTGGATCAAACCTGTGAGCCACCTGCATTATGTTCCCAGCATTCATTCCGTGTCCTGCTTGTGTAGAATAATATGATAACAAAAAGTATTTATTGATGCCCCTCCTTCCCCATTTTCCTCAGTTTGCTTTTGTGCACAAATGTTCTTTTGCGTTATGCGTTTGTATAGTACTATGCATGTTTGGAATATGTGTTAAATGTCCAGTCTGTAAAATACAACAAAAAATATAATAATAAAAATATATAATTTATTGTATTCATTATTTTTTTAATTAAATATAAAATATGGAAGCAATGATGAGTATGAATGGTTCATGATGGAAATGAAAACATTTCACTGTCAAAGTCACATCAATACACAAACTATGACAGCACCTGTCAGGTCTGTAAGCCTATATTCTGAAGAGGAAAGTACAACAGAGAAACTTGGCAGGCAATGAGTGCGGATGACTGTATCTTTAGAGAGCAGACATTTCAGACTGCAGATATTTTACATTGATAAATACTGTATGTTTTTGACGAGAGACCCATATAGTATTAAATGCAATCAGTACAACTGTGGTATAATCTTCCTGGAATTTTACTTTTTAAATCGACATTTTACAATATTACTGTACATTTGACTGTATATTACTGTATATTTTTGGCTGTATATTTTAGAATGTATATACATATCTTTTTATTATTATTATATTTTTATTCTTATTTGTGATTTTAGATTTTTGACTACCTAAATGTTTACTGCGAGTGATCTGTGGTGCTGAATTTTCCTCAGGATCAATAAAGTACTTCTATTCTATTCCATCAAATACAAAATGAAAGACAACCAAATTGTAAAATTTACTCCATAAATATCTAATGATCTGCAGTGCTAGACTCCCAGATTCTTCTTTAATGGTTTTGGGGGGGGGGGGGGGGGGGGCTTCCAAGCAGGCTCAAAATAATGACCAGATATGGAGCTAGGAAGCTTCCCGAAAAGCCAGGAACACAGATGGCTGTAGATACAGTTGTAGCCAACGTGGCTTTTAACTAGTGTTCTTCCTCGGGCAGCCTTCACGGAGCTTCGTTTTCTAGGTTCTCTCTTAATAATATTGTTCCCACGATAACACAGACAGAGCATCCTCTTTTTGCAGCCACGGGTATACAACTGCAGATTAGTGCCATTCTTACGTATAACAAGCACGCTACTGCGCAGACCCATGGTGCTACCTATATGGTGCTACCTATAGAGAGCATCCTGGCATGTAACATCACCTCCTGAGCATAGATCATGAGCATATCTACATGATGGGGCGGATTAGAGGCTGGGGTGGTGGAGGGAGTTTTACTAACGCCATGCTGCAGCAGCAGAGTGCAGTGCAATAGATAATCATAACTAACGCCATGCTGCAGAGTGCAGAGTGCAGTAGATAATCATGAGTAAGGTCATGCTGCAGCAGCAGAGTGCAGTAGATAATCATGAGTAAGGTCATGCTGCAGCTGCAGAGTGCAGTAGATAATCATGAGTAAGGCCATGCTGCAGCTGCAGAGTGCAGTAGATAATCATGAGTAAGGCCATGCTGCAGCTGCAGAGTGCAGTAGATAATCATGAGTAAGGCCATGCTGCAGCAGCAGAGTGCAGTAGATAATCATGAGTAAGGCCATGCTGCAGCTGCAGAGTGCAGTAGATAATCATGAGTAAGGCCATGCTGCAGCTGCAGAGTGCAGTAGATAATCATGAGTAAGGCCATGCTGCAGCAGCAGAGTGCAGTAGATAATCATGAGTAAGGCCATGCTGCAGCAGCAGAGCGCAGAGCAGTAGATAATCATGAGTAAGGCCATGCTGCAGCAGCAGAGTGCAGAGCAGTAGATAATCATGAGTAAGGCCATGCTGCAGCAGCAGAGTGCAGAGCAGTAGATAATCATGAGTAAGGCCATGCTGCAGCAGCAGAGTGCAGTGCAGTAGATAATCATGAGTAAGGCCATGCTGCAGCAGCAGAGTGCAGTAGATAATCATGAGTAAGGCCATGCTGCAGCAGCAGAGTGCAGTAGATAATCATGAGTAAGGCCATGCTGCAGCAGCAGAGTGCAGTAGATAATCATGAGTAAGGCCATGCTGCAGCAGCAGAGTGCAGTAGATAATCATGAGTAAGGCCATGCTGCAGCAGCAGAGTGCAGTAGATAATCATGAGTAAGGCCATGCTGCAGCAGCAGAGTGCAGTGAAGTAGATAATCATGAGTAAGGTCATGCTGCAGCAGCAGATTGCAGTAGATAATCATGAGTAAGGCCATGCTGCAGCTGCAGAGTGCAGAGCAGTAGATAATCATGAGTAAGGTCATGCTGCAGCAGCAGAGTGCAGTAGATAATCATGAGTAAGGCCATGCTGCAGCAGCAGAGTGCAGTAGATAATCATGAGTAAGGCCATGCTGCAGCAGCAGAGTGCAGTGCAGTAGATAATCATGAGTAAGGTCATGCTGCAGCTGCAGAGTGCAGTGCAGTAGATAATCATGAGTAAGGTCATGCTGCAGCAGCAGAGTGCAGTGCAGTAGATAATCATGAGTAAAGGCCCTCCCATAGTCGAGCAGACTGTACACAGAGCAGACTCCGCGGAGGTCCGTGCGGACTCTTTGAGCTTTTGATCTCAGCGGACGTCCGCGCGTCAGAAAATAGGAGCTTCGCACTTTGCACTCTGCTGTGGGTCTGCTTTGACTCCCTTTGAGTCCGCGCGGACCTCCGCGGAGTTGCTCTGTGTACAGTCTGCTCGACTATGGGAGGGCCTTAAGGCCATGCTGCAGCAGCAGAGTGCAGTGCAGTAGATAATCATGAGTAAGGCCATGCTGCAGCAGCACAGTGCAGTGCAGTAGATAATCATGAGTAAGGTCCTGCTGCAGCAGCACAGTGCAGTGCAGTAGATAGAATCAGGACCATCAGCACACTGGAAGAGGAAGCGCTGTAGTCCATGTTAACACTTTCAGTGCCAGCCATGCGGTGCCCCGGAACCCTGTTGCGTGCCACCACCCACTTCAATGACAGAGCTCTCATATTTGCGAACGCATAAACTATATGTGTCTAATATGGCCGTCGCTTATCAATGACTTGTTTGCAGTCAACATTGTCGAAACGGATTTAAAAAAATAATAATAATCTGTTCATTTCCGTTTTATACCATTTTGAAACACACATTCTCCACTGTTCTGGTGGTGGGCAATGACTTCGATCGTCTCCGGTTACTTGTCTGACAAGTAAAATGTGGAAGCAGGACTTTTTTTTCTCCATGCGTTTCATTCAATCCAATGGGGTGCAGTACCATCCGGAGAGACGATAGGGGGCGGTATTTTCCCTGTTCGAGTTCAGACAGATCCCCACTGGTAACGTGAGGCTAGATTGATGAAAAATGAATGGAAATGGAAATCGATAATAAAAAAAATAACGATTAAAAACGAGATCTCTCGTCGGCTGGCAAACGGTTGGCATGAACTAATGAGAAATCTTGTCGTTGGCACTGAAAGTGTTAAGAAGCCCACTGTCCCACACCTTCAACTACACCTCCTGTCCCTGTTGTTTAATATTGTTTTATAAATCGTATAACAAGGTTGTGTTGTTGTTGTCATTAATATAGGCCTATTCTTCATAACGACTGCAGGACCATGGAAATAGACTAGTTTGAGCCTCATGTAGTGCTAAATGGTCAGAGATATTGTTTGACGTGACGATTTAAAGTGGTAAAGACCAAAAGGAAGACCCTGCGCGGTGAGCCAACTCTGGGTTCACCTTTTCTGATTCTCTTTTAACTTTACTGCTGCTTTGTTTGATACACATACGTCGTCTCAAGACTTAGTCCTGCATGTATCATCAAATGCGCATGTCGGTCTGAAATGTATGTGTGCCATTATTACTATCAACTGTAATAATAATTGTGGAATATTACTATAATGAGCTGTATGTGTTATACCAAGCATCTCACTGTAATGTGCCTGTACTTTATTCGTGACAATAAACTACTACTACTACTACTTTCAAAGTGTCTAGGCCCGTCATAAATTGCCACAAGCATGAAGAATTAGATTAGCTTAGAGTCAAATGTATTGTTATCATACAGCACGAGTACAGTAGGTGCAAATGTAACAGTAAAGTGCAATAGTAGGGATGTCCGATATTATCGGCCGACCGATATTATCGGCCGATATCGGCAGTAAAATGTGATATCGGAAAATATCGGTATCGGTAAAAAAAAAAAAAAAAAAAAAATCTCTTTTTTTTTTTTTTTTTTTAACCTTTATTTACCCAGGCAAGCAAGTAAAAACCAATTCTTATTTTATTTATTGTCAAAAGTATGCATTTTGGTTTAATTCAACAACAAGAGATATGTAATGTTAATTTTTACTTTTTTAATTATCATATTTTGCACAGATAATGCTTACATTTAGAAAGCCTTTTGAATGCATCCAGTGAAATTATTAGTTACCTGAAATTATTCCGTTTTTTTGGGGGGAAACCCTGCATATATCGGTATCGGTTGATATCGGTATCGGTATCGGTATCGAAATTAAGAGTTGGACAATATCGGAATATCGGTATCGGTAAAAAAGCCAATATCGAGCATCCCTATGCAATAGTAATATATAATGTACAGGTGATTCAACTGGGTATAAAATATATAAATTAGTACTACTGAGTAATAGTGCTAATCAGATGTACGAGTTGTAATATTAATATGTACAGTGATACAGGTATAAAGACACTCTGGTAGTAGTCATACTAGCCAGCAGTGTAACTATTACCACGAAGTGAGAGGAAATGCCATGAGTCTGAGCAGCATCTGGACTTGTTTCATGTGTGTCCATAAATGTTGCTAAAAATGTACATTTCAACTGTGCTAATTAATATAGACCCATATTCATGAGGCATCTAAAGAATACTGGTTTTTATAGTTACTGGTCCAGCCACATGACAGATTGTTATTCCAACACAATATATTTATTAGAGGCTCCTCTATGATCACGGTGTTCCGTTCATTCATTGGTAGGTTTGTTTGTTCAGGCCTACGTGTCATGCACGCATGCGTGTGTTCAAATGACGAGAATTGAATCTCAAACCCAGCCTTCTTTTCTCGATTCCTCCGATCACAACGTGATTCAATCAATCAATTTCCCACATTCCCTCTTGGTGTGGATCGGTGATGTTCATTTAGAGATAAACCCTAAGGAATATACCATTGCCAAAATCACTCCTAATCACTAATTTCTGAACGGACATTTATGAAATTTGGACATGTACTACATAAGACTTCAGGCTATGGATCTCGGGAGTTGTTTAAGCATCGAGCCATTCTGGGAAAATACTACTTCTGGTATACTACTAACCACAAAAAAGGTTTTTCTACAACTCAAGTTCAGACCTATGTTACTCTATTTCATTAGCACTAAAGGTGAGTTTTCAAAAGAGACCAGGCTCATGCACGTGGTAAAAGTATAAAGTATAGTACGTATTTTGGTTTGCAAAAAAAGTATGCAGTCCTCAAAAATGAAAACTAAAATGGCCAATTTGGGGCCGCCTGTTAAGAGGCTATTGCCACTTGCATGTTACAGATTGAGCTGCATTCTAGTGTTCAGTATTTCATGCATTTGACAATAAGCCAGTAGCCTTCCAGTTACCATCTTAGTGGAAGGGATTTCCTTTTGCAGTGCATCAAGCCTGAGAACAGCAGCAAATGAAGGCATGAAACGGGTTCTACAGGCTACTGTTGGGATTGTACACGCGTATCGTAGAGAACGATTCTTACATAGAAGGCGGATGAGTTTTTCCCTCCGACGATCAGGGCAGCGGTGTTGCCGTCGTGGTCCTCTTTGGACAGGTGCTTCAACACATGGCAGTCCTGGACCTGGAGGACAGAGAGAGGTCTGTGTAAACAGGTGCTTCAACACATGGCAGTCCTGGACCTGCAGGACAGAGAGAGGTCCGTGTAAACAGGTGCTTCAACACATGGCAGTCCTGGACCTGCAGGACAGAGAGAGGTCTGTGTAAACAGGTGCTTCAACACATGGCAGTCCTGGACCTAGAGGACAGAGAGAGGTCCGTGTAAACAGGTGCTTCAACACATGGCAGTCCTGGACCTGGAGGACAGAGAGAGGTCTGTGTAAACAGGTGCTTCAACACATGGCAGTCCTGGACCTGGAGGACAGAGAGAGGTCCGTGTAAACAGGTGCTTCAACACATGGCAGTCCTGGACCTGGAGGACAGAGAGAGGTCCGTGTAAACAGGTGCTTCAACACATGGCAGTCCTGGACCTGGAGGACAGAGAGAGGTCCGTGTAAACAGGTGCTTAAACACATGGCAGTCCTGGACCTGCAGGACAGAGAGAGGTCTGTGTAAACAGGTGCTTCAACACATGGCAGTCCTGGACCTGCAGGACAGAGAGAGGTCTGTGTAAACAGGTGCTTCAACACATGGCAGTCCTGGACCTGCAGGACAGAGAGAGGTCTGTGTAAACAGGTGCTTCAACACATGGCAGTCCTGGACCTGGAGGACAGAGAGAGGTCTGTGTAAACAGGTGCTTCAACACATGGCAGTCCTGGACCTGGAGGACAGAGAGAGGTCTGTGTAAACAGGTGCTTCAACACATGGCAGTCCTGGACCTGCAGGACAGAGAGAGGTCCGTGTAAACAGGTGCTTCAACACATGGCAGTCCTGGACCTGGAGGACAGAGAGAGGTCTGTGTAAACAGGTGCTTCAACACATGGCAGTCCTGGACCTGGAGGACAGAGAGAGGTCTGTGTAAACAGGTGCTTCAACACATGGCAGTCCTGGACCTGGAGGACAGAGAGAGGTCTGTGTAAACAGGTGCTTCAACACATGGCAGTCCTGGACCTGGAGGACAGAGAGAGGTCTGTGTAAACAGGTGCTTCAACACATGGCAGTCCTGGACCTGGAGGACAGAGAGAGGTCTGTGTAAACAGGTGCTTCAACACATGGCAGTCCTGGACCTGGAGGACAGAGAGAGGTCTGTGTAAACAGGTGCTTCAACACATGGCAGTCCTGGACCTGGAGGACAGAGAGAGGTCTGTGTAAAGAGGTGCTTCAACACATGGCAGTCCTGGACCTGGAGGACAGAGAGAGGTCTGTGTAAACAGGTGCGTCACCTCCAGGAGCTCTTATAGAGAAGATGTTCGCTTAACTGTCTTCACCTCCAGGAGCTTTTATAGAGAAACAGTTAGCTTCACTGTCTTCACCTACGGGAGCCCTTATATAGAGAAGATGTCACCATCAATAGTCTAATAAACAGCGGCCTTGCAGTAATCACAAATCTCTGTCGGGCAGCAGCACAGCGTGCAGAAGCAGTTTCACTTCCGGTATGGCAATTTTGTCTACAAAATAAAAGCGTGAAAAAGAATAAAAGTTTTAAAAAAAATTGCTGAATACCTACAACACTGAACAGCACAGGAAGTCCTTCATTCCAACAGCCATCAGACTATACAATGCATCACTGTGCCTCACTGAGCACACAGTGACAGTACAAACTCTGGTAATCTTCCTGGACTTTTTACTGTTACATCGACACTTAACACATTGGGTGCCATGCAGTATGCCCATCTTTACCACTCTCTGCTAGTGCTGTCTGTAAGCCTATGGAGTGGCTCACCTTCTTTGCAGGGCTATAACTTTTTAAATATTATAGCTATATCGACATTACTATGGCCCATTCAACATCGGGTATCCATCGTTCCGGATGTGGGAACGTTATATTTTTCCATTCATACATTGTCGTGTTAGTACCGTCGAGAATATAAGTATGTTTTTAGACTGTATAGCAGTAATTCCTAGAACGCACGCTATAGGCCCCGACGCGCATTATACATTATCGATTGCTGTTTCGTCCCTATACACGCTATATTAAAAATGTGAAATGCATATGATCGCTATACATTATGCTCCATCATGCATGAAGGAAAGGGGGGGGGGGTCGTTTATGATTCCTTGATTGTCACTAACGGCTTTCTTTAGTAAGACACCATACGTTGATCGGACAGATTGCAATGAAATAAATGGACAATCGAGCTGGAAATAACGTTAGATTCCTCTTACCTCTGGCCGATGCGTCTGGAGAAAAAAGTTTCCAATAATTTGACGTCGATCTGCTAGATCCATTTTCCGTTTGTATGACGCAATAAACGGCGAAAGCATATTGATTATTGCGTCTTGAAAGCGATCCAATGCACTCGAGGGGTGTATATTGATCCACGTAACAAGATATCTCTGGCGGAGCTTTTTCCCCGATGCACCGAGCGCCACTTCCGATTTAGAGTAGAGTGTAACTCGCCCAAAATCCACCAGGCGGCGGTATTGAGGCGTTGCAATATCAGACAGGGTCCAGCTGGCTCCCGGAGGCTTCCTGGATGAAGTATGAATGCCAATAGCAAATAAAAGAAATAACGATCATAACAACAAGTTTACTCGTTGTTGGCACTCAGCGCATGGCGGCCAATAACAATTAATGTGTTAAAAAGATGTTCCTACATTTATTACTGTACATTACTGTATATTTGTGGCTGTATATTTTAGAATGTATATACACATTTTAGAATGTATATCCCAGACTGTATTTTTATTCGTATTTGTGATTTTAACTACCGGTACCTAAATATTTATTGTGAGTGATCTGTAGTGCTGAAAGTACTTCTATTCTATCATTTTGAATAGTTGAATATTTGAATAACTGTGCCAAAACAGAACATCACTTAAAAGATGTGCAACACCAGCAGTGTCACTCATTCATTCATTCATGTCAGTCAGTCAGTCAGTCAGTCAGTCAGTCAGTCAGTCAGTCAGTGTTGGCACTGTGTAAAACCAGTTAAATCCACACAAAACAATGCTTGACCTCTGGAACTCTCTCCCTACTCACATCAGGAACTCAGATTAACTCCCCTCCTTCAAAAGAAAGCATGCAAACACACCTTTTCAAGTGTTATTCAACTTATCTTATTTGTTTTTTATTGTTTCAAATGTCTTTTTTCCTGTGCTTTTGTTTTTCAATGTACTGTATTCTTAATTCTTCTTTTTTTATATAAAGTCTTGAAAAACGCTTCTTAAATAAAATACATTATCTTTTTGTGTTGTTGATATTATTATTATGATTATCATTACTATTATTATGACTACGAATAACTTAATACTAAACACTACATGGGCTGTTAATGAACAATGACTGACAAAAGTCCAGGAGTGGTTAACCTTGTGTGGGTGACAAAACTAGTCAACTGACTGTGGTCCGTCCTTCGGATGAGACGCTAAAACCGAAGTCCTGACTGAATTTGGTCGTTAAAGAACGCAGGACGCTTATCGTAAGGAGTAGGGGGTTCCTCAATGTTCCTGACCAAATTCCCAATCAGGTCTCTGACATCAAGGCCACCTAATGATCCCTTCCCCTTAATTGGCTTATATCAATCCCTGTCTCCTGAGCCGTTCAACCATTGTGTAGTGTGATGTGTGCCGGGTGTCAGTGTATGGCAGCCATTGAGCCTGCATAGCCCAAGGTTGAGTGCTACCAGTGGTGGTGAAGGAGGCCATTTCCACCTTACATTGTGGGGAGCGCTTTGAGTCTGAGAAAGGCGCTATATAAATGTAATGAATTATTATTATTGGTCAACACCAGCAGTTACTGGAGCTGCTGACCTATAGGGAACCGATGGACTCTGTGTGACTGAATGATGGAGCCGCTGCCCGTCTGCATGCAGCGTTAGTCACGGAGCTCAATGATTCAATTACAGATTGAATCCCTCCTCGCCAGACGTTTGCTGTGAGGGGAGTTCTGACTGAAAACACATCAGAGCCTCTCTCGATAGTGAATCATAAGCCTGCTGGTGAAAATCAACCCTGCTCCATATCATCAATTTCCATCCTTTTCGCACTCGCCCCGGAACATTCCAATTTATTCGATTAGCGCTTTGATCAGTCAGTCATTACTTTATTTTTTCTTAATTTTTTTTATAATCTTTTTTTTTACAGACCGCTTATGAGCTTCATTGCTCTTGAGGTTTTATAGCCTTGACACTGCAGCAAAGCATAATTATTTACGAGACTAAATGAAACGCACAAGTCAAATGAGAGATGAGATGAGGGAATTACGAGTCTAATGAGAGGGACTTGTGTGTGTGTGTGTGTGTGTCGCTCTCTTTATTACCTGTAGCATTGTCACAACATGTCTCTCCCCTGCTTTCGTCCAGACAGGAGCCATCCCCAACTTCACCGCGATCAACCCTACTCTACGACTACCTGGAAGAGGGAGAGAGAGAGCGAGAAAGAGTCAACAGAGAGAACATTTTACTCATAATGCATGCAAGCACACACACCACACAGGCCACATTTGCAGATATTGCATTGACTGACATTCATTCCCTAGTCCCAAACCTAGTCTGAATCACAGGATATAGACGGTGGGTACAAGCACACCATAGGCTGACTATTTCAGTCAGAATTCTCCTCCCCTTCCGCTATCTGCAACACTATTTTGGCTGGATCCTGGGCTTAGCGCCGCCCAGGAGGATTGCAATTGGTTTAAAAGAAATACAAAATAAGCCAGAGTGTTTTCTTCCCATATAGCGGAATGATAATAGGTTCAGCCAGACCTCTCTCCAGTGCTGGAACAGCGCTAATGAAGTGTAAGGTAGTGTGGAGAGAGGTCTGGCTACACAAGACTAACCCTAACCTAACCTTAACCACTGACTAACCAGCGCTTTCGGAGGCAGTGCTTTTGTCCCCAATACTACAAGCGGTCCCCAATCTGCTAGTCTTTAGCCTGACATGTGTCCCCAATTTGAATCTCTCACACGCATGCACCCCTACCTTCTGTCCAGTCATGTCTGGGCCAGGGCTCATCTTTCAGTGGGTTTAGCTTGCTGTCCATCAGTGCCTTGTACTCCCCAGTCAGGCTCCTGTTCATGAACTCCTTGTTCTCCTCCGTGAGGTGTTCATCATACCCGGTGGACGTCTTCACCGTTCGAACACGACCCAGCGCCTGGACGGGACTGCAGACGGAGAGAGAGGATCACACTCGTCTAAATATGGGTTTTATCGCTCTGAAGAAGACGCTGTTTTGTGTTAAAACTTTAGTCATTCTTGTACCCAATGAAGAAAACTAAAAGATGATCCGTGCGCTCCGGTAACCTGCTCTCCTCTTCGATTCTCCAGTCTTACTGTGAGAAGCACTGGACCTTCATCCCTAACCAAGTAGAATCTATATGCCGTCAAACAGCGGTCTCTAGGCAAAAGAGCCCCACTTGGTACTGCACTTTTTTGTTTTGGTCTGACGTGTGGGTTGAAGTTTAGTAACATATTATACTATGAATTTCTCCCGGCCTCTCTTGGTAAAGCCCGAGGTGTGGGTTGAAGTTTAGTAACATATTATACTATGAATTTCTCCCAGCCTCTCTTGGTAAAAGCCTTAAGTGTGGCCAGCAGTAGCAACCCCTCTCTCCCCCACCAGGGATTTTCAAACAAGATGGCACTGACTCGCAACTGAGGGGTGGTCCGGAAGGGAACGTTTTTACAATAAAGAAAGCCATTTAACGTTGAATATGAAAACACACATCACTTGCTTCTATGCATGCACGCACGCACGCACGCACGCACACACAGACTACAGAGAGTGGCCCGTTCAGCTGAGTGCACAATTGGAGGTGGGCTTCCCACTCTCCAGGACGTTTATAACAAGCGTTGCAGGGCCAAGGCTAAGAGAATAATCAAAGACTCTAGTCACCCAACCAACTGCCTCTTTGAACTGCTGCGGTCAGGCAAGCGCTACCGGAGTCTCATGGCCAGTACAGAGAGACTCAGAAGGAGCTTCTATCCCCAGGCCATCAGGATGCTCAATGACAATGACACTATGTAACAACACATCATACACTGCACACACATCCACATGTACACACTCACTTTAAACAAACACTCACCTTACCACTCACTTTATTACACTATTATTAAAGAGATTTGCACAACATTCATACCTCATTTGCACCCTACGTCCTACCCCAAGTTTTGTACCTCTGCATTATACCTCACTGTTACTCAGTATTGTATATTGTTATTGTACATGTATATTGAGTTTACCTACTTTTTACTGCTTAATTTTTTCTTACTTTCTCTTTACTGTATGTAGCACACTCTCAGGGGCTCATAAGAAACAAGCATTTCATTATAAAGTATCCTGTATTTTGTTCTGACAAATAAAAACAAACTTGAACTTGAACACACACACACACACAGTGGAACAAAGGGGCGACAGTGGCTTGGGAGGTAGAGCAGTCGTCTGGCAATCCGGAGGTTCCCGGTTCGATTCCCGCTCCTCCCGGGCAGCGTGTCGATGTGTCCTTGAGCAAGACACTTAACCCCCAATTGCTCCCGATGAGCAGGTTGGCACCTTGCATGGTTGCCTCCGCCGTCGGTGTGTGAATGAATGTGTGAGTGAATGGGTAAAATGTGAGTAACAAATTGTAAAGCGCTTTAGATAAAAGTGATATATAAAAAAGCAGCCATTTAGCATTTACAAAAGGAACAGAGGACTGAGCAATCACGTATTCTGGCCCCAACTGTATTTTATTTTTTAAAACCACATGGAGGCGCTGGCGTGTCATCGCACTGCACGTTGTTTAGGGAAAGCCCTGCCCACTGAAAGCCACCGCACAAAGCGCATTACCATCTTGTCATCTTTTGCCTAGAGGCCCCACAAAAGTGCCTCAGACACTCCTTTCTTTCTACTGAACATCAAAGGGAGGTTTGTAATGACGTCAACGCTATATAATGAAGTACAAGGGTCCTCAGTCCACCTGTACATCTCTGCTAACTATATGATGCTGCAGCTATTAACGCCATTACTGCCCGTCTTTTAGCAATAAACAAATGGATGAGCAATTATTTAAAATTAAAAAGTAGGACAAAACTGAAATCCTACTAGTCGGCCCTATAAGAAAAAGAGAAATGCTACTGAATAATATGGGGAAACTTGCTCCTTGGATTAAACCTAAAAGTCTTGGGTGTTATCATAGACCCTAACCATAGTCCCCACATCAACAAGGTGAGAAAAATATCATTCTTCCACCTTAGAAACATAGCTAAAGTACGACCATTTATAAATCAAAAGAACGCTGAAAAACTGATCCATGCCTTGATTTCAAGCCGATTTGACTACTGTAATGCAAATACTTCAGCTCATTCAAAACTCTGCAGCTAGGCTATTAAATAGAACCAAGAGGAGAGAGCACATTAGTTCAGGGGTGTAACGATGCATCGATTAATCGAAATGCATCGATTCTAATGTGACGATTCAACTGCATCGATTTGAAAATAATGTGACGATTCAACTGCATCGATTTGAAAATGTTCGATTATAATCTAAAATATTTTTTTTTTATTTTTTTTATTATTGTTTTTATTGACCTATAGTCCATTAATGCTGAGTGAATCAGTTCCCCCAGCCACATTTGTGTATTCAAATTATTTTGGGGAATTAACTGATCGAAAATTTATCAAATCGAAGTCAAATGAAGAGATTTCATGATGCATTGAATCGTTGCCTGAATAATCGTAATCGAAAATTAATTGTTGTGAGGTCGCATCGTTACACCCCTAGTGTTAGTTCAAGTTCAAGTATGTTTATTAGTTGTCATAGTAAAATACAGAATTCTTTTCCATGAAATGCTTTTTTCTGTATGAGCTCCTGGGAGTGGGCTGTCATTGAGCATCCTAATGGCCTTGGGATAGAAGCTCCTTCTGAGTCTCTCTGTACTGGCCATGAGACTCCGGTATCGCTTGCCTGACCGCAGCAGTTCAAAGAGGCAGTTGTTTGGGTGACTAGAGTCTTTGATTATTCTCTTAGCCTTAGTTAGCTGGGGGACCATGATGTAAACAAGACGAAAGTCTTTCTCTGGTCTGCATCCCCTTAACAATTGTGTGTATTGAATGGTAAATGGCTGCTTTTTTATATAGCGCTTTTATCCAAAGCGCTTTACAATTTGTTACTCACATTTTACCCGTTCACTCACGCATTCACTCACACATTCACACACCGATGGTGGAGGCAACCATGCAAGGTGCCAACCTGCTCATCGGGAGCAATTAGGGGTTAAGTGTCTTGCTCAAGGACACATCGACACGCTGCCCGGGAGGAGCGGGAATCGAACCGGGAACCTCCGGATTGCCAGACGACTGCTCTACCTCCTGAGCCACTGTCGCCCCGAAGTTGAGTTGAGTCGTACTGTATTGTACCCATTCTGTAATACAATTTTCAATCAATCAATCAAAGCTACTCTGCACTGGCTTCCGGTAACATTTAGAATTGATTTTAAGGTCCTACTCATATACAAAGCCCTAAATGGAACAGGACCAAGCTACATTGCCAATTCTCTTGTCAACTATGTGCCCCCAAGAACACTATGATCATCTACTGGTTTATTGAAGGTTCCTGGCAACAGCCAAGAGAAAGTCATGGATGCAGTCTTTGCTAATTACGCACCAAAACTATGGAACTTTACCTATTGACATTAGGGAGGCTAGCTCACTAAATATTTTTTAATAAGATCAGATAGAAGATAAAATCGTATCTCTTCACTGTAGCCTTTTAATGCATTGTCACTTTGACATGCATCCACACTGTGATTAGTGTATTGTAATTGAGAACTATTTGATTGTTTATGTTGCTATTCTTATGCTATTTCTGCTCCAATCTTGAAGACTGTCTAGGTTTTAAACTGTGTGTGGGTATATCTAGAGCCATATGAAATCCGCGTTCACGGAATCGCGGACGGAATCGCGGAATTGACCAATAAAAATGGAATCAACTGCAAAACGTGGAATATTGCAGAATTTGGCCTAATCTGGACTGAAATTCCGTTTTTGGGTGGAACGCTTGGTGCACACGCGACCGGGGAGGCGGACGCTAGAGCGGGTTACACACAACACAGCCGCGGTGCTCAAGCGTCTGGCTGCTTGTGTTAACATAGTCAAGAAGCTAATAAATTCCCCAATAAGCCCTCAATTCAGAGCAGAGCAGTATCCTAATGACTTTTATGCCTCCGGCGATAAGGTGTTTTGCTAATTCTGTCAACGTTCCGTGGACTGGAGCCACAAAAACACTTGCGACACTATTTTGTGGTTTAAATAGCTATAACGTTAGGACATGATCGCTTCTTGCTAAATCTAGTACACCCATCCATTTGTTTAATGCAAACGAGTCATTATACACTGCCTTTTATAATCTAAATAAACTTAAATAGCTATGAAACGTTACAGTACATAGGACTATAGATGGAAATGATAGCTTCTTGCTAAATCTAGTGCACTCATCCATTTGTTTAATGCAAACGAGTCATTATACACTGCCCTTTATAATCGAAATAAACTTAAATAGCTATGAAACGTTTTACAGTACATAGGACTATAGATGGAAATGATAGCTTCTTGCTAAATCTGTTGCAATCCATTTGTTTAATGCAAACGATTGTCATTATACACTGTCCTTTATAAACGAAATAAACTAAACTAAAGGTGCCTAAATTATGCATTACTATATTTCATCACAATAAAATAGATATAGCTAGGCTACTGACATTGTGATAATGTCAGTAGTAGCTAGCTGTATCTATTGTTTACACTTGAAATGTGTATTTTTATTTTGTCACAATATTATTTGAAAAGTATTGTGTAAAATGTAACTGTATTTCTGAGTTGCAGCACTTAAAAACATTAAATGGACTGTTATATCATATTCAATTGTAGACATTTATTCATTCCCACTTATTAGACACTATTTCTGATGGTAAAATGAGCATAAAAAGCAAAATACAGAATTCTGAAATATTAAAACGGAAAAAACGGAATTTGGGAAAAAATAAAATGGAATTTGGAAAATAATAAAACGGATTTCATATGGCTCTAGGTATATCAAACAGGGAAGAAAGACTGTCAGGTTTTAAACTGTGTGAATATTTGCTGTAACGCACCTTGAGCTACAATTCATGTATGAAAGGTGATTATTATTTATTATTATTATTATAATTATTTTATTATTACCGGTAAGCAGTGATGGGAATAACGGCACTATAAGTAACTTCGTTACTAACGGCGTTCGTTTTTTCAGTAACGAGTAATCTAACGGATTACTCTTCCAATCTTAATAACGTCGTTACCGTTACTACAAAAAAATGCGGCGCGTTACTATGAATGAACCTGTTTCTTTCATCAGACATATCTCTGCGCCGAGAGGCAATAATAATGTTCTTCCTTGTTTAGTGGACAGTGCGCGAGCCAAGCATACATGCTGACGATTGGCTGAGGTTGAATACAATGTCATGGTAAGCCAATCAGAGGTGGAGGTGGGCGGGTGTCTAAAGCATCCAGAGTCTGACACACAGCGCGACAAGACAAGCGATCACTGATCAGTCAGCATGAGACCGCGGTCCGTGTAGTGTACGTTTTGAGCTCAAAAACGAATCCAACGAACAACACAATGTCAACATGAGACCGCGGGTCCTTGAGCGTTTTGTGTTCAGTGTTCACTCTTTGCAGCGCAGGGCACTGAGTGGCTATACTGCAGTGCTGACAGCCTTATCAACAGTGCTGCACTTCCTGGTTTAATAGCACAGGCTTCAGCTGCTCAGAGATATATATATATCTGATTGATTGATTGATTGAATTGATTGAAAAGTTTATTAACAGATTGCAGAATGGGTACAGTACAGTACATCTCAATACATACAATTGTTAAGGGGATGCAGACCAGAGAAAGACTTTCGTCTTGTTTCCACCAGGGTCCCCCATTTTCAATTCATCATAACATATATGACATACATGACATACAGATAGACAGTACTGCTACATCTATACATTTATGACATATCAGATTTGCAAATACAGTACTGTTTGTGATACAAAAGTGTCCAGAAAAGGAGTGTATATACATTTGGCGTAGAAACTGTACATTGGAGGAGGTTGGTGGGGTGGGGTTGGGTGGGTTGGGTGAGGGCTGTACATTGGAGGTGGGGGGGGGGGGGGGGGTTGGGTAGGGGACACACACACATTTTACACTGTACATTGGAATATTGACAAAGCCTTACTTGGTCATTTACTGTACAACTAGGTTAGGACATTTGTAGGGGCCAGTTTCGAATTGCAGTCTCACGTAGGTGTTTTTTGAGAGTGTTTTTGAAGGTGGGTAGTGATTCACATTCCTTTACAGCTTTAGGCAGGGCGTTCCACATTGATGTGGCATAATTGCGAAACGTGTTTAGTCCCTTGTTTGAGCCGAATCTGGGTTTTACATGATTTGTGGAGCTCCCTCTGGTGTTGTGATCGTGGTATTCACTGACCTTTGGGAAGTATTTTGACATGTACATGGGTACCTTGGTCGCGTAGTGTATCTTGTAGACCAGGCCCATTGCAAGTTGCTGTACTCTGTCGTCTACTCTAAGCCATCCTAGGTTGTCAAAGTGGGCAGGGGTGAGGTGGGTTCTAGGAGTCAGGTCAAGTAGTAGTCTGACTAGCTTGTTTTGAGATGTTTGTAATTTGTTTTTTAGTGCCTTTGAGGTGCTTTGGTACCATGAGGTGCAAGCATAGTCGTAGTACCCTTGAATGAGTGCTCCTGCTAGAGTCTTCAGGGTATTCTTGTTTACCAGAGAGGAGATCCGGTACAAGAATCGCGTTCGTTGGTTGACTTTTTTTATTACATTGGATGCCATTTTGTCACAGGAAAGATTAGCCTCTAGGATGGAACCCAGGTAGGTAATTTCATCTTTCCTTGTGATAATATTGTCACCCACTGTAACCGAGAAGCCGTCGGTCTTGCTGAGTTTGTTATTTGAGCCGAAGAGAATGGACTCTGTTTTGCCCATGTGTAATGATAGTTTGTTGTCGGCGAGCCATATGCAGATTTTGCCTAGTTCCGAGCTGAGGGCTTTTTCAACCTGTAACTTGTTCTTGTCAGAGACCAGCAGGGCTGAGTCGTCCGCAAACAGGAACAAGTTGCAGTCACAAGCTGACGACATGTCATTTGCATAAATTAGGAATAGTAGCGGTCCTAGTATGCTTCCTTGTGGAACACCACAGCTCACTGTGAGGGGGGGGGATAGGGTACCGTTTACTTCCACCATCTGTTCCCTCCCCTCCAGGTAGGATTGTATCCAGCTCACTGATAAACTATCAAAACCAATTGCTTTTAGCTTGTCAATCAGAATGGTGTGATTGACAGTGTCGAAGGCCTTTTGTAGGTCCAGCATGACCATGCCGCAGTATTTGCCCGCGTCCACCTCTTGTTTGATGTGGTCGTTCAAGTAGAGAAGGCATGTGTCAGTGGAGTGGGATGTTCTGAAGCCAGATTGGAATTCGTAGATTAGATTTTTTTCCGCGAGGTACTTTTCGATCTGTTCGTATACTATTTTTTCCATGACTTTCGAGATGGATGTAAGGATAGAAACAGGGCGGTAGTTACCCGGGTCTAATTTGCTGCCCTTTTTGTGCAGGGGTGTTACTCTCGCAATTTTGAAGTCCTTGGGGACGTGTCCCTGTTTTATGGAGAGGTTTATTATGTGTGTGATGACTGGGGTGATGGCTGCTGCTGAGTCTCTGAGGAATTTGGAGGGGATGTTGTCATGGCCAGTGGCCTTGTTTGGTTGGAGGGCGCTCAGTTTTTTGAGTACCTCATCTGTAGTTACTATTTCCAGTTTGAAGTAGTCTTTGTGGACGCCTAGGTTCATGTAGTATGCTACTATGTGTTCTACCCCATACTGCCCTGAGTGGGAGGGTAGTTTGTTTACCAGTGTTGTGGCTATGTTTGTGAAGAAAGTGTTTAAGTAATTGGCTACATCCAGCTTGTCTGTGATGAGCGTGTTGTCCGTCTTTATGTTTATGTTTGAGAACCTGGTTTTGAGTTTTTTACTGCAGCCTAGTTGATTGTTGAGTAATTTCCAAAGTTCACGTGGTTTATTTTTGTTTTCCTCGGTTTTGTCATTGATGAAATTTTTTTTAGCAGTTTTGATCATGGAGTTTACGTCATTTCTTAGTCTGTTTCTTTCTAGTTTGAGTTCAGTCACGTGGTCTTGGAGTTCACTGCTCGTGCTTTTGGTAAGCTTTGACTGACTTTTACGAAACTCAGAGCATTTTTTGTCTCTGGCTTTCATAGCGGTCAGTATTTCAGTGTGCATCCATGGCTCAGCGCGATTTTTTACCCTGGTGGTTCTTAGGGGGGCCATTTTGTTTAGTATTGATGAAAATTTGGTTTTGAAGCCAAGCCAAGTTTCTTCAACCAGTGTACCATTGAGTTCATCTGACCAGTCCAGACTCTCCAGTTCAAGGTTAAAGGCCTCGCTAGAGTAGGTTTTGAGGTCTCTAGATGTGACTGTTTTGTGACAGCCAGCCTTTAGTTTTAGCTTTTTGCGGGTACAGAATATCATGTAATGATCACTTAACCCGCATGCTATAACCCCTTTACTGGAGATCTTGGACTTGTCAGAGGTCAGTATGAGGTCAATGGTAGTCTGAGTTGATTCACATATCCTTGTGGGTTGGGTGATTAGTTGGCTGAGGCCGTGCAGATCACAAAACCTATTGAAGGATTTGAAGACGGGTGCATTTTTTTGTTGCATATCCGTGTTCCAATCCCCAATAAGAATTTTTTCCGCATCCTCAGCTCCAGCTAAGCACACATCCAAAGTATCATAAAAGCCAGTTTGATCTGGCGGTCTGTATATTGTGCCGACTAGAACAGATTTTGCCCTTTCAAATAAAATTTCCACCCATACGGTTTCAATTGCCTCATGATGAAGGTCAGTACGGGTAATGAATTTGGTGTCCTTATGTATGTACATACAAACACCACCTCCATACTGGTTTCTGTCATTACGGACTATAGTATAGTTCTCTATTTCTATTTCAGGGTCTGTTACAGATGGATCAAGTTTAGTTTCAGTAAAGCAAATTATGTCTACCTTACCGCTCATAAACAGGTTTCTTAATTCGTCCAGCTTATGCTTAATGCTGTTTACATTAAGGTGAAAGATGTGTAGTCCGTTTTTATTAGCTGTGTTATTGATGTCTTCGAGTTCCAGGTAATGGTCTTCTGGTGCTGCTGTGGGGGAGGGAGGGGGGGGGCTTTGTTGTTGTCTCCGTGAGGACTGTGTGTTGGTGTGTGGGGAGGGGGAGTCCTTTGTCCTTTCTTTTCTGGCGGCAACCTTTTGTTCTCCTGGGCTGGTAAACATAGCCAGCCTGGCTAGGTTGGCTAGTTTATCAGGCGATTTGTCCGTGGGGTTGCCGGTTGGGGGGGCTTTGTTGACGTGGGTGGGAAGGGGGGAGGGGGGGGTCGGGACCCGCGCCGTGCTGGTACAACAAAGGACTCGGTCCAGAGTCCTTTGTTCCTGGATGTTTTCGCCGTTAGCTCCGCTGGCTAGCCGGCTATCGGGCGTCGTGATGTTTAAATCCTGCGTCGGGATGGTCGTCATGGTTTGCCTGTATGTCATGCATGTCTTAAATGTAATGATTAGATTAGTTTAGATGATTCGATTAGATTCTTATATCTGTATGTTGTGTATGTCATTGATTGATTGATTGAAAAGTTTATTAACAGATTGCAGAATGGGTACAGTACAGTACAGCTCAATACATACAATTGTTAAGGGGATGCAGACCAGAGAAAGACTTTCGTCATAAATGTCATGAATTGAAAATGGGGGACCCTGATGTAAACAAGACGAAACTCTCTCTGGTCTGCATCCCCTTAACAATTGTGTGTATTGAGCCGTACTGTATTGTACCCATTCTGAAATCTGTTAATTAAAATGTTCAATCAATCAGTATATATTTGTTATTTATTTTTGGTATAGTGCTTAACAAGCATAATTTAATGTTGCACAGTTGTGGCCTGTTGAGGGGCAATACATATCAAAAGTTCCTAAACATCTATTCTGTTTGTATTTGTATGATCCACTATATAAACATAGTAATTATTATATCTACATAGCCTACACATGGCATTTGATTGGAGGCTAGTCTCACTTTGTCCCACAGCAACATTAAAATAGTTTAGATTTGTGTATGTTGTTTATGTAAAAAAAAAAACTTGAAAGTAACGCAATAGTTACTTTCTGAAGTAACTAGTTACTTTTATAATTTGTAACTGAGTAAGTAATTTAGTTAATTTTTGGAAGAAGTAACTAGTAACTGTAACTAGTTACTTTTTTAAAGTAACTTGCCCAACACTGCCGGTAAGAGATCATGCCATGCCTGCAGTGCCAGTACGGCACAGTGGCACAGCTGACCGGCCGGCCACAGTTAATTCAATAACAATCGCCCGTTATTTAATGACAATCGTGAATCACCTGTTGTTTTCCTACTAATAATGTCTGCGATTAAATGCTGTGAATACAAGCTCATACGTGTTATTGTCAAGAGATTAGAGATGTTAAGAGTTTTATCCACAGACAAAAACAACAATTTTTTTTCTCAGTCAACTAACTGAAATGTCGAGTTAGTTGCATTTTTGCAGCACGTCAAATGTATATACTCTCTTTTCTGGACTCTTTTTGTATCACAAACAGTACTGTATTTGTAAATCTGGTATGTCATAAATGTATAGATGTAGCAGTACTGTCTATCTGTAAGTCGTGTATGTCATATGTTGTGATGAATTGAAAATGGGGGACCCTGATGTAAACAAGACGAAAGCCTTTCTCTGGTCTGCATGATCCCCTTAACAATTGTATGTATTGAGCCGTAATTAATAAAGTGTTCAATCAATCAATCATTCATTCATTCATTCATCAATCAGTGCAGTATCCAAATACACGGCGGAAGTAGGTGACTGTAGCAGCTACTGTAACGCCAGCTAACCTAGCTACCAAACTAACTCACCTGTCAGCTGCTGCTCCAGTTCGAGCAGCGATAGAGGCGCATCGATGAAAAACAAACCGACACGTCCACGCCGCCATATCGTTATCTATGTACACAGACTAATAGGTATAAAAACATAAATATGACACGTCTATAAATATCATTATATCGCATCTACAGCAGTCCCACGCCTCGCCGTCATCATCATACTTGTCCTGTTGTGGAAAGTCACCCTGAGGACTTCCGGTGCGTGAAGAAAATAATTCCGGTAGTGCTTATATGACAAAGGTTCCGCATTAACCAACCAGGAAGCATGCCCCCAACCCCAACCAGGAGCCAATTTTGTTAACTCTGCACATAACGCTACGCATTTTCAGCTTATGTATTACAATATAGTCATATATCGTGTTTACATTATTATATAATTTGTATATCTGTATACTATATCTACATCTGTACATAATATCCTTTACCTACTCTAGTTACGCTGCTGGCCAGTATGACTACTACCATAGTGTCTTTATACCTGTATCCAGGGGTGTAGCTCCAGATTCTGGGCCCCATGAAAGAATGTATTTGTAGGCCCCCAGTGAATGCGAGCGCGCTTAAAGGATAACTCCACTATTTTGGGAAATTAGCTTATTTAACATCTTCCCTGGAGTTAGACAAGAAGATGCATACCTTTTTTGTCTCTGTGCGTGCATTTTAGCTTTGGGAATAGATGCTCCGTTAGCATAGCTTAGCTTCATCACTGGAAGTGAGGCAGGACAGTAGCCTTACAGTGCCTTACAGTGTATTGCAAGGTCTGACATTGACCAAACTTGATATGCATGACCTTGGTGGGCTCTAGGTCAACTCCTGAAAAGGGGGTCAATGTCAGACCTTGCAATCAAAAGTTAGGGGCGCACTGAAATTATGGCAAGGGTTATTAGCCCCCTAACTTTTGATTGCAAAGTCTGACATTGACCCCCTTTTCAGGAGTTGACCTAGAGCCCACCAAGGTCATGCATATCAAGTTTGGTCAATGTCAGACCTTGCAATACACTGTAAGGCTACTGTCCTGCCTCACTTCCAGTGATGAAGCTAAGCTATGCTAACGGAGCATCTATTCCCAAAGCTAAAATGCACGCACAGAGACAAAAAAGGTATGCATCTTCTTGTCTAACTCCAGGGAAGATGTTAAATAAGCTAATTTCCCAAAATAGTGGAGTTATCCTTTAAGCGTGCGAGCGAAAAAAATGTTGGCAATTTTTTTATTGATGAAAACGCATAATATGGTTTTTACCTATACATTCGGATCAGCGGTAGAGCACCTGCACTGTTGGTGGGTGAGCCTAGTAAAGGATGTCGCATTGCGTTCATCTTCAATGAATGGACCAATGCAATAGTCTACCAAAGCCCCCCCTCTCTCTCTATATATCTCACACACACACACACACACACACACACACACACACTTCAGAAACAAACATAGTATCAATGAGAGCATCAATAATACACCTGAGAGATGTCTAGTAAAAAAAGTTTACTAGGCCCTTGGAATCATCCTAAACTACCCCCCCCCCCCCCAGCTACGCCCCTGCCTGTATCACTGTACATAATAATACTATAACACTGTACGTACATCTGATTAGCACTATTACTCAGTAGTACTAATCTATAACCCAGTTTAAATCACCTGTACATTGTATATTACTATTGTTGTTACAGTTTACTACTTTACTGTGACATTTGCATTCTGGATGGAGGCCAAACTTCTTTTAATTGTACTGTACTTGTGATGTATAATGACAATACATTTGAATCTAATCTAATCTAATTTATTATTTTACAAATCAAATAAACGTTTGACAGACCCAGAGGCAAGACTAAATTTCTTCTTTTGACATCAAACAAGTTGCTCTCACCAAAGCACCACCGACCTCTATATATATTGCGCTTAAAATATGTAAATAAAGTACTAATCAACCAATAGATAAATATGCGTGCGTGCGTGCGTGCGTGCGTGCGTGCGGGCGGGCGGGCGGGCGGGCGGGCGAGCGGGCGTGCGGGCGGGCGGGCGGGCGTGCGTGCGTGCGTGCGTGCGTGCGTGCGTGCGTGCGTGCGTGCGTGCGTGCGTGCGTGCGTGCGGTGTGTGTGTGTGTGTGTGTCCATGTTACTATGCTTATACTACTATCTACTATGTCTATACTACTATCTACTATGTACTATGTTACTATGCTTATACTACTATCTACTATGTACTATGTTACTATGGTGAAGTTATGAAGTCATTGTTTATCATAAAACCAACAGCATGACTGGCTCGTCTATTCTGTGCTAGATCAAGACACTATTTCAATAATGGATGACGGTGCGGAATTATCTTTTTAAAGCAGAGTAGGAGTAGAAAACAATTCATGAAAGTAGAAGATATAGGTGTGAGGGCGGCTACGTGGCGTAGTGGGCAAGGCGCTCGCCACGAATGACGGAGACGCTGGGCTTGCCTGTTCGAGCCCAGCGCTCCACATTGCTTTCAGTTTAGCTGGTCGTTCATACTAATACACATTGGCCGTATTAGGGGGTGGGAAACTGATGGGTGGGGATCGGGCGTTGTGGACAGCGACTCCTACAGGTCGGTTGGTGCGCCTGCGCAGTAGAATCAGGAAGTGTCGGGGGCAGCGTGAGCCTCCCACGCGTTACTCCTCGCCGGAGGGGACTTGTGATATGTATGACTTAGTCCACATTGCAGCAGGCTTGTGGGAGGCAAGAAACAGCGTTCGTGACAGGGGAGGGTTGAATTGGATGATACGAAATTGGGATGGGAGAAAATATATAGAAAATGGGAGAAAAAGTGGATCCAAAAAAAAAAAAAAGTAGAAGATATAGGTGTGCAACCTCGCTAGCTAACGTTATATCTACAGAGTACTAACTGTTCTCGGTGGCGTGTATGCTTTCACCGTCATCCATTATTGAAATAGTGTCTTGATCTAGCACAGAATAGACGAGCCAGTCATGCTGTTGGTTTTATGATAAACAATGACTTCATAACTTACCTGCTAATGATAACGTTAACTAATCAAAATAATAAAGACACTTTCGCCGCCATGACTGAGCATCAAACCCACCTTGTTGAGCATCTGCAACAACATAAACACACGGAGATGAGCAATGATTGTTTCTGAATCGTTAACCGTATGAGAAACGGGTAAATATTTACGAAATCTAAGTGATTTTCCAACCTCGGGATTGATCTCCATCGCGCTCCACTCCATGTTTCAAGTTGGGGCTTTTCACAGTTGGTTAGAACTAGAGTTCGGCGAAGGCTGCAGGGCAGTGCTGCTGGCTGTTCGCGCGTCACTCGGGGGCATGCTTCAGCGGCCAATCAGAGCGCAAAACGGCAATGCGGAAACGGAACAGCGTTGTAGAAGGCATACACGCCACCTGGACCCCTCTACTCTGCGTCCCCCCCAAACTTGTCATGAGATCTGCAGCCCTGACCATCCCCCCTGTTTCGCTTTCACAACTCGAGTAAGCGGCACGGTGGTGTAGTGGTTAACACTGTCGCCTCACAGCAAGAAGGTCCAGGGTTCGATTCCCGCTTGGGGACCAGGTTTCCATGATGCCAGGTACCCAGGTGGGGTGTCTCCCAGGCCTTTCTGTGTGGAGTTTGCGTGTTCTCCCCGTGCTCGCAAGGGTTTCCCCCCCGATAAGATAAACCCAATGGAAAAACAACAACAACAGATCGCTAACGCTGTGGCGTCCTTGACGAAGACGGGCAGGAGCACTTGGATTGGTCCCCGGGCGCGGTCCTCGCCGACGCCTGTCTGCTCCCGGCTGCCCAAGGGGGGAAGGACGACGGGATGGGTTAAGCGCAGAGACGAATCGCATCGGCGATCCTACAAAAAACAATGCATGCGTGTGTGTTCCGGTGTGTGTGTGCTAACTGTGTGTGCTAACCGCTAACATTGAGGATAATTGCATGCCAATTAAAGACCTCTGAACAGGTCCTGCATTATTATTATTATACTGCCTGTAATGCCCCTTTGCCTCTGTCACTCAACGTGTTCTCCGTAGGTTGTAGCGCGCCGTCTTGTGCTCGTCTTGTTTGCGGACGGATTATATGTTGCTATGCCTATACTACTATCTACTGTACTATGCTACTATGCCTATACTATTATCTAATAATAATACATAATAATACATTTTATTTGGAGGCCCATTTCAAAACACCCAAGGTCACCTTACAGGGCATAAGAAAAGTCTAAATTCAAAACAGTGGTCATGGCAAGTGAAGTTAAAGACAAAACAAACAACAGTAGCCTATGCCAGTTTGAACAGTTGGGTTTTGAGTTGGGATTTGAATGATGTTATGGAGTCACACTGTCGGACATGTTTTATTTCATTTATTAGTTTATTTGGAAGGAACAACATGTATTAATGGACAATACATATAATGCACTGTAAATACAGAGGATTTTGTAAGAGATGCACATTTTCATCCCCAGTCCCCAAACATTAAACAAATAAAATGCAAAAATAGAGCAATACAAAAACATGTTAATACAAAAGAACAATAATTTACAAAAACATGGCTACAAAGCTAAAAGGACCAAGACCATAAAGGTCCTATGGTCACATGCTTGATGTTCTAGAAACCTTTTTTTGTTTTACTTTGAGTTTAAAAGTAATAGACATTCTCAAATGGTAAACTGTTCCACAACATAGTTCCCTGCACTGACAAGATATTCTGACCGCGGTGCGTCGGCGCTGGACCTCGCAATCCTCTCTAGAGGTCGACCGAGTCCTATGACCACCACTATCAGACTTTTTTTATTTTTTTTTTATTGATCTTTTCCCCCCTCCATTTTCCTCAGATTTTCTCCCATCCCAATGTTAGTCGTATGCCAATTCCCCCATCCCCTTCCTGGTCGCTGCGCACTTACCCCCCACAGTCAGATCATCTGGGAGAGTGGAGGCTATCACGTGCTTCCTCCGACACACGTCCAGCCAATCAACCGCTTCTTTTCACCTGGCAGCGCGGATCCTCCCTGAGAGGGCGTAGCGTGTGGAAGGATCACACTATCCCACTCAGGTCCTATCCGCGCTTAGCAGGCGCCCCGACCGAACTGTAGGAGTCGCTGATTACAACGACCCGGACCCACCCCGCCAGCTTCTCCCACCCTCTAATACAGCCAATTGTATTAGTGTGAACAGCCAGCCAAGCTGGTGACAACCCCGGAGCTGTGAGCTGGATTCGAACAGGCGAATCCAGCTCACAGCTCCGGGGTTGGTGACGAACGCAATCTCCGCTACGCCACCTAACCGCCCTATCAGACTTCTTTTTAATGAATTATCCCAGGGGGGAGGACAGAGTCCATGTAATGTTTTGTAAATTATACAGACCTGTTTGAACGACTTGAAATTAGCAAAACTAAGAAAACTGTATTTTCCCATTATGACACAGTGATTATATGAGTTTTTATTTATGTGGAGGCAGGGAGTTCCAAAGTCTGGGAGCCGAGCAGCTGAAAGCTCGAGCACCCATGGTGCTGAGGCGTGAGCTGGGGATGGTCAGAAGTCCAACAGAGGATGAGCGGAGGGTGCAGGAGGGGGTGTACTCCTGGAGGAGGTCAATGATGTAGATGGGGGCTAGATTATGGAGGGCTTTGAAGATGAGTCAATCCGGTAGTGCACAGGGAGCCAGTAGGCCTATAGTTGAATGAGAACGGGGGTGATGTGGTCAGATGAATTGGTGCAGGTGATGATCCTGGCAGCAGAGTTCTGGATAATTTGGAGTCTGTTGAGGAGTTTGGTGGGAAGGCCAGTTAGGAGAGCATTACAGTAATTGATCCGGGATGTGACAAATGAGTGGACCAGGGTTTCAGTGTTTGATTGGGACAGAGATGGACGGAGTCTGGAGATATTACGGAAGTGAAAGAAAGCAGACCGGGTGATGTTTTTGATGTGTGGTGCAAATGAGAGTGAGCCGTCCAGAATGACACAGAGGCTTTTGACTCGGGAAGAGAAAGGTACAGGGAAGCCTATGTCTATACCAGTGGTACTATGTCTATACCACTATCTACCATGTACTAGTATGCTACTATGTCTATACTACTACATGTATCTACTATGCCTATACCACTATCTACTATGCTACTATGTCTATACTACTACTGTACATGTATCTACTATGTACTATGCCTATACTACTACATGTATCTACTATGTACTATGCTACTATGCCTATACTACTACATGTATCTACTATGTACTATGCTACTATGCCTATACTACTACATGTATCTATAGCTACTATGCTTATAGAATAGAACACCTACTCTATTCCCTGTTAGATGCAACAGACAAGACGTTTCACTGCCACCACATGTGCAACTCCCATCCTCCCAAACCTGCGCTCCAGGGGAGTGTGTGTGACAGCGGGGGAATCGCTGAATCAGTGTGTGTGTCCATGTCTGGAATGCTGATTTCCCTATATAATGATGATTATACAGTACAGCATATAGTGTAACTTTGGTTTGCCCTTCAAAGTCTTTTGGCAACGAGTGTGGTAATTTATTCATGTGTGCACAAGGAAAGCATGACGCTGTTTAATATTTGAGTCCTATGTGTCTGATGCAATCTGTGGTTTCAAATAAACGAAAATGTGTGTGTGTGTGTGTGTGTGTGTGTGGAGAGAGAGATAAGTGCATGCTTATCTATAAACTGTGTGTATGAGATAAACAGAGTATTATTATTTATGTGTGTGAGAGAGTGTGTACCTACAAACATAAATGTTTATTGTGTGTACTGTGTACGTGTGCGTGCACGCCGCAGCGATGTCTCTGACTGTGATGTGGGCCTGTCTGTTAGGGAGTGTGAGTGATGTGTAGGATTATTTCCTAAATAAAAGTGCCTCTACTGCCTGGTGAGACTGCATCCTCCTACGCAGAGAGTTGGGCGACGTTCCACTTTGCGTTCCACTGTCAAACCTCTCTGCCCCAGAGAGGAAGTAAACCAACCGGCGCTACCTTTACTTTACTACCTTGACTCTTATTATTTACCCTTAACATATTGAATACAATTATATTAAATTAAATTACTTTTATAAATAAGAACCAAATTCTTTTTGAAATTATTTTATTTCACAGCGTCTCTGTGTGCAGCCTTTATTCACTGTGTCCATGGAGACAATGAACGCAGCCATAAAGGAATGGTTTCCTTAAGAATAAAAGACATAGAACTATAGTCCGTTTACTTTTCTGATGATCTCTGTATGACTCATAAATGTTCAGACAAGCTTAATCTTTGGTTATTAGTGATACTCTGTATGCACCCAATTTAACGCTATCGCAGCATTTTCTTTCAAACTAATTTGGTCGCAGGATGTCCGGATTTGGTAAAATAATTTGCTACAGGCCTAGAGACAGAGGTGTTTAGCAGGCTGTGACGTACAGGCCTAGAGACAGAGGTGTTTAGCAGGCTGTGACGTACAGGCCTAGAGACAGAGGTGTTTAGCAGGCTGTGACGTACAGGCCTAGAGACAGAGGTGTTTAGCAGGCTGTGACGTACAGGCCTAGAGACAGAGGTGTTTAGCAGGCTGTGACGTACAGGTGTACTAGAGACAGAGGTGTTTAACAGGCTGTGAGTACAGGTGTAGAGACAGAGGTGTTTAGCAGGCTGTGACGTACAGGTGTAGACAGTGTGCGATCCATAGCATGGTCTTTGGGTGAGCCAAATAATATTTTTTGCGCCGGGGGTGGGGGTGGGGGGGGGGGGGTGGGGGGGGGGTGCGCGGCGCGCGGCGCGCCTCTCAGGGAGGAGTCAGACTGTTGGAGGATACTGTGATCGCAGACGTTAATGTAGCCTGTAGACCTTGTGTATGTATGTATGTGACAAATAAACCTCTTGAATCCTGTCACATATTCAATCAGTTTCAGTTCTACAGAACACATAATACTAGACAACTCACTTGTTGAGGTCCGGCCGTCTGGACGGTCTGGGCTTCCACAGCACATTCCATGATAAAAAAAAAAGTATCCATTTAATTAGATGATAGATCATCATCCAACACTGTCTACAGTATCTAATCCTATCCTGTGTTCTGATACAAGTCCGACCGCAGGCGCCGGCACGGTCACCGGGCGTTGTAATACTAATAATAGTCGCAGTAGGCTGCAGCGCCGCCGTGCTCCGAATGGTAATTGCAAGAATAGCATGCATGTTGCCATATTACGTGTGAATTAGTGCACAAATCATTAATCATACATCCAAAATAGCATACGTTTATTATTATACACGATGATGATACAGAAAATTACAGAAAAATGAGAAATGCATGGCAAAAGTAGCATTTATTTTCAGTAATTTAGAGACCCCCAGGGGAGCTTTAGAGACCCCCAAGGGAGCTGATGTCTGATCTAGGGGAGCTATAGCGGACCGAGCTCACCCCGTGGATCGCACCCTGGGTGTAGAGACAGAGGTGTTTAGCAGGCTGTGATGTACAGGTGTAGAGACAGAGGTGTTTAACAGGCTGTGAGTACAGGTGTAGAGACAGAGGTGTTTAGCAGGCTGTGACGTACAGGCCTAGAGACAGAGGTGTTTAGCAGGCTGTGACGTACAGGTGTAGAGACAGAGGTGTTTAACAGGCTGTGAGTACAGGCCTAAAGACAGAAGTGTTTAGCAAGCTGTGACGTACAGGCCTAGAGACAGAGGTGTTTAGCAGGCTGTGACGTACAGGCCTAGAGACAGAGGTGTTTAACAGGCTGTGACGTACAGGTGTAGAGACAGAGGTGTTTAGCAGGCTGTGACGTACAGGTGTAGAGACAGAGGTATTTAGCAGGCTGTGACGTACAGGCCTAAAGACAGAGGTGTTTAGCAAGCTGTGACGTACAGGCCTAGAGACAGAGGTGTTTAGCAGGCTGTGACGTACAGGTGTAGAGACAGCGGTGTTTAGCAGGCTGTGACGTACAGGTGTAGAGACAGAGGTATTTAGCAGGCTGTGACGTACAGGCCTAAAGACAGAGGTGTTTATCAGGCTGTGACGTACAGGTGTAGAGACAGAGGTGTTTAGCAGGCTGTGACGTACAGGTGTAGAGACAGAGGTATTTAGCAGGCTGTGACGTACAGGCCTAAAGACAGAGGTGTTTATCAGGCTGTGACGTACAGGTGTAGAGACAGAGGTGTTTAGCAGGCTGTGACAGGCCTAGAGACAGAGGTGTTTAGCAGACTGTGACGTACAGGTGTTTAGCAAGCTGTGACAGGCCTAGAGACAGAGGTGTTTAGCAGGCTGTGACGTACAGGTGTAGAGAGCTCTGTGTAGGAGTGTGGTGAGTCATTAATTCCTCCTGCAGTATATTTATTTTTCGTTCATATTCCTTCTTGATTTCTTTCTTTCTTTAATTCTTTCTTTCTTTAAATAACTTTTCTTTCATGGATTGTTCCTTCCTTTAATTCTCTATTTTCATAGTTTTTCTTTCTTTTCTTTGTATTTTTTCCTTTTCACAGTCAATCAAGGACATCCAGGGAACAGTGGTCAAATATATTGTGATGTGATCCACCATGTAATACAATAATGTACCCAATCTGCACATACACACACACATACGCATGCACACACACACATACACATGCACACACACACATACGCATGCACACTCACACACAAACTCTTTGACTGCTAACACACACACAGACACACACACACACACACACACACACACACACACAAACATGCTCGCTGACTGCTACACACACACACACACACACACACACACACACACACACACACACACACACACACACACACACACACACACTGCTGAGACACACACAAAATACCACAACAGAGGGAGAAAATCAGTCTCTTTATTATAATCAACATGCAGAATACAGAAAATATGGTCTGCTCTCAGCCCAAAGCCGATTATCTACCACACACGCTTAGCTACACCCCCACCCACCCACCCCCCAAAAGAAATACTCTTTACAATGGTAAGAAGGTTAAGAAATTATTACAATTATTCATTTATTCATTTAGCAAAATCTCAACAAGCCTGTAGAAAAGAACACAGACCCTGCAGACACCACTCCAATGACAAAGGTACTTTATTTCTTAACTAGCAAGGGACACATTCTGACTGAGACTACTCTCCTACTCCACTTAGGCATGCATATCTATCTATTTATCATTATTCTTTTGAGTAGACTAGCAGGGGTGCTACCAAATCCCACCCGTTTACAATTGGAATGCTGAAGCTAAGCGTTTAAGGGTTAAGCACTCGCCTACGTTTGCTTGCCTGTTCACAGAACCACTGCGTCTATATGTCTTGCTAGTTATCTAAATAAGGTAGGAATGTCATTTATTTTGGGATGACTAGGAATCGAGTCTGCATGCTTTTATCTCTATATAAACATATCTCAGATATAGTCAATACATAATTCCCAGATGATGCCGTCATGGTCAAACATGCAATAAGTCATCAATGGAATAGTTCAAATCCACCAGGACGAGCTAAATCTCTGAGCTAGGCTACAGTAAGTACAGAGAGTATGGGAAAACTATGTGTGTGTGTGTGTGCTTGCGTGTGTGTGTGTGTATGTGTATATATGTGTGTGTGTGCACCTGCACCTTTGCATGTGCACAGTTAGTATATGCATTGTGCATGTATAGTAATTCTGAATGTGTGTGCACCTGCACCTTTGCATGTGTATGCATTGGGCATGCATGTACAGTCAATCTGAATACGTGTGTGTGTGTGTGTGTGTGTGTGTGTGTGTGTGTGTGTGTGTGTGTGTGTGTGTGTGTGTGTGTGTGTGTGTGTGTGTGTGTGTGTGTGTGTGTGTGTGTGTGTGTGTGTGTGTGTGTGTGTGTGTGTGCGTGCGTGTGCGTGCGTGCGCACATCCATCGTCAGGGACTGTAGGCCCTGGTAGACTCATAGTCAGACATACACTTGGGCTTGATGCCTTTAGCGTTGTAGTAATCCACCACCTGGTTAGGCACCTCCGCTAACACGCTCTTAGCCAGGGCAGCAGGAGAGGCCTGCAGAGAGACAGAGAGAGAGACGTTAGAGGCCTGCAGAGAGACAGAGAGAGAGACGTTATACTGACACAGTGGTAGAGGCCTGCAGAGAGACAGAGAGAGAGACGTTATACTGACACAGTGGTAGAGGCCTGCAGAGAGACAGAGAGAGAGACGTTATATTGACACACTGTTAGAGGCCTGGAGAGAGACAGAGAGAGAGACGTTATACTGACACAGTGGTAGAGGCCTGCAGAGAGACAGAGAGAGAGACGTTATACTGACACACTGTTAGAGGCCTGGAGAGAGACAGAGAGAGAGACGTTATACTGACACAGTGAATTCCACGACCACAACAACAGAGGGAGTTCCACAAATCATGTTCAACCCAGATTCGGCTCAAACAAGGGACTAAACACGTTTAGCAATTATGCCACATCAATGTGGAACGCCCTACCCACAGCCGTAAAATAATGTGAATCCCTACCCACCTTCAAAACTGCTCTAAAAAAGCACCTACGGGAGGCCGCAATTTGAAACTGGCCCCGGTAAATGTCCAAACCCCCCCCCCCCCCCCCAACCCCCCCCCAATGTACAGTTTCCTCCCCCTCAAATGTATATATTCTATTTTAGAAACTCTGTCTGTAAATAAACAGTACTGTATATTTGTATGTCGTGTGTCATAAATATCACTATGAATTGAAAATGGGGGACCCTGATGTAAACAAGACGAAAGCCTTTCTCTGGTCTGCATCCCCTTAACAATTGTGTGTATTGAGCCATACTGTATTGTACCCATTCTGCAATCTGTTAATAACAGAGAGAGAGACGTTATACTGACACACTGTTAGAGGCCTGGAGAGAGACAGAGAGAGAGACGTTATACTGACACACTATTAGATGCCTGGAGAGAGACAGAGAGAGAGACGTTATACTGACACACTATTAGATGCCTGGAGAGAGACAGAGAGAGAGACGTTATACTGACACACTATTAGTGGCCTAATTAATGCAAACAAGCATTAATGTACAAGCATGTACAACATGTGCAAATAAACGTGTATGTACACACACACACACACACACACACACACACACACTAGCTAGCTGACATTGCACATATGCATGATGCATGCACACATATGCCCACATGCAGTACACCGCTGGTATTAAACATACTTAAAATATCAAAAGTCAGTAGATGACCAATAAAATGTCCTTGTATTTCAGTGCTAGCAGTCGTTTCTTCTATGAAGCATTAACCTTTAGAGGTTAAACTAATGGCTGTTCTGATTGCTTTCCAAAATAGCCGGAAATATAATAAAGTTGAAAAAGTCATTCATTTAATTAACATGAAGCATGTATGCAAATTCGGTACTGCGGGATGAATTATACATGAAGACTTTTGTTCCCAAATGAGGTATCCACCGTTTGGAAAATGACACCTTCTCTCGTAAAAAGTATAGTCTGCATGTAATTAAAACTCACTATTGAATAGTGTTAAAGTTATTGGCTATCCTAGTCGTCTGTACTTTACTGTAACTGGTGCTGCTCACATGCAAGATGCATGATGTGGGGAAGTGGTGGGGATTGATGTGTGGGGTGTTTGGGGGACTGGCTGTTCCAGGGGGGGGGTTCACATGCCTTCGAGCAACATTGTACTTATTGTGTACTGCGCATCATTTCACAAATCAAGTCCTTTCCTCTCCCCCAGCGACCTTCATAAAGTCATCATCATGCTCATTTTCTCACGACTGGACTACTGCAATTCCCTCTACTCTGGTCTCCCGGACAAAACCATCCTCCCCCTTCAGCGCGTTCAAAATGTTGCTGCCAGGCTGGTCTCAGGCACCAGAATGAGGGACCACATCGCCCCAGTCCTTGTCTCTCTCCACTGGCTCCCAGTGAGGAAGATAATCAACTTTAAAATTCTGCTATTCACCTACAAAGCCCTCAATGGTCTCGCTCCGGCCTACATTGAGGAACTCTTGGTCCAACCCATCAGCTCCAGGTCCCTCAGATCAAATGACCAACTGTGTCTGAGGGACCCGCGGGCCAAACTGGTGACAAAGGGTTTCCGGGCCTTTGCAGTGATGGCGCCGACACTGTGGAATAAGCTCCCTCTCAAGATCAAGTCTGCCAACACCGTACAGACATTCAAGACCTTGCTTAAAACCCACCTTTTCGCTCTGGATGATCACTGAGTTACTTTGCTGTTGTGTTGTGTGTCTGAGGTGTTCTTATGTTCTCTGTCTGTCCGTCTGCCTGGTTCCGTTTTCTTTGTCCTGTCCATGTATTCGTTTTCCCCCAGGCTGCGCCCCGGACCGATGTAAAAATTGGCTGGGGGGCGCATTATAAATGCAAATATCATATCATATCATATCATTTTTATCATTGTATGCCTATTCTTATGTCTGCACTACTTGTATTGTCTTTTATACCTATTCTTATGTCTGCAATTTACGCATTGTTTTTATTCTGTCAATTCTGTCTATGTTAATTTTATACTAGTTGCTGTGGGGCACTCTGGACTGTGGTCCATGTGTGAAAAGTGCGATATACAGTAGATTCATATTTATTATTATTATTATTATAATATTGTAAAACATGTATGCATTGAAAATGAGGGTAACCTCAATTGTCCTTTTCGATAATAAATAGAGGTTTGAATTTAATACATACATATATACAGTAGCCTACATTAAACATACTTAAAGCTGCAGTAGATAACGTCAGAGAAATTAGCAAGAGTGAGTTTACCTGCCTGGCAGAATTAGAGCGAGCTCTGCATCACTTTTCAAGCACATGCACAAACAAACAAAGGTTTTCCAGACTCCTAGATGGACCAGCAGGTTTTGTACACACACGATGTTACTCATCCAAAGCATTAACCTTGTTAAGCTAATGACTATTCTGGTTGCTTTCTTTTAAGAATCAGCAGGTCAGAACGTGGGAAAAGTCATTAGCAGATTTGTATGCAAATCCAGGTTAATTAAAATACTGCAGCGTGAATGATGGATGGAGAGTTTCATATCCAAATTAGGTGCTTTTACATTTAACATTTTGTGATTTATCCAAAGCGACTTACAAGTTCTGTACGACAAGTCAGCCACAAGGGTACAAATCTTACATTATATTATATTAGGAAGAATGCATGATGGTATAGGACAGTAAGAAGTGTTTTAAATTTTTATTTTCATTTCAGATATTGATTGAAGTGTGTTTTTAGTCAACAGCGAATGATTGGTCGTGTTTCAGCTGTCCTAACTGGTGGGAAGTTCGTTCCACCATTGTGGAGTGAGGACCGAGAATAGGCGGCTTCTCTTCGATGACCCCCCCGGAGCTCGGATAGGAGGTATCCACCGTTTGACTGCCTGAAACACAATGACACCTCCTCTCCCTCTTGTACTCTAGTTGTAATTAAAGCTTACTCAATGTTTGATGGTATTAAATGTAGTGGCTATCCCGTGACCTCACGGTTACATTTTAAAAGTGAGGTGATCGTCTTTCAAAACATCTCCCCCTCCTCCCTCTTCTATATCTACTTGTTCTCCTTCCTCTCTCTCTCTTTCCTTCCTCTCCTCCCTTTCTTGTCTACTTGTTATCTCCCACTCTCTCATCTCCTCCCTCCCTTCCTCTCCTTCCTCCTCCCATATGTCTTTCTCTCTTATCTTCCTGTTTCCCCCCCTGTCACACTCGCTTGAACCTTCTCCTCCTCTCAACCCCTCCTTCCTTCTCCTCCCTCCCTCCCCTCTTCTCCTCCTCCCTATCTCCCTATCTCACCCCCTCCTTCTTCTCCTCTCATCTCCTCCCTCCCCCCTCCTCCCTCTCTCCTCCCTCCCTCCCTCCTCTCCCTCCTCCCTCCCCCTCCTCCCCTCTCTTCTCCCTCCCCCTCCCTCCTCCATCCGGCTCCCTCCCTCCTCCTACCTGTTCTCCATTCTTCCTGTCACCCAGTATCTTTGTTCTGTTAATCCCTTCTGAAAGGAAACGTCGGAGCAGAAAATCACCTCTCCACCTCCGTCACACGCTCTCTCTCTCTCCTCTCCTGCTCTGATTTTACCACCCACAAGCTATTTTTCTCTCTCTCTTTCCCTCTCTCTCCTCTACTTCTGTCTCCATCCCCCTCTCTCTCTCTCTCTCTCACTCTCTCTCACTCTCTCTCTCACTTCTGTCTCAATTTCTTTTCATCAGAACTTTCTCCTTTGTTTTTGCTCTCCTCCCTCTTTGTCTCTCTCTCCTCTCCCTCTTTTTTTTTTACCACCCACAAGCTATTTTTCTCTCTCTTTCCCCCTCTCTCCTCTACTTCTGTCTCTCTCTCACTCTCTCTCTCTCTCACTTCTGTCTCCATTTCTTTTCATCAGAACTTTCTCCTTTGTTTTTGCTCTCCTCCCTCTTTGTCTCTCTCTTCCCCCCCCTCTCTCTTTGTCTCTTTTAGTATATATCTGTTTCTCTCCTTTCTTTCCTCTTTCAATTCCCCAACCCCCCCCCTCTCTCAGTTTAGCTGGGATGTAATTGGTTGATTTCTCAACCTGTCACAGAACTAATACACCATAACCCAGCCAGACAGTGTCAAAGTCAGACACAATTAACACCTCCATGGACACATACACACATCCAGGCATCCATGTACGTGAACACACAGACACACACACACACACACACACACACACACACACACACACACACACACACACACACACACACACACACACACACACACACACACACACACACACACACACACACACACATAAAGGCCATCAACAGCCAGCAGATACAGCTGCTGATGTGTTCTGACTGGCGCAACGAGCACATTACGCCCACACACTCAACACCTCCTACTCCCTGACCATCCAACCTCCCACACACCCATCCAACCTCCCACCTACCCATCCAACACCCCCCCCTACCCACCCATCCACCATTGTGCCAGGCTGTGCTAGATTATAATATAGACATTTATTATACTGTGAATTTCTCCATACCTCTCTTGGCAGAGCCTGAGGTGTGGCTAGCAATAGTAAGACCCATCCCTCAACTCCCACCCATAGGCCTACACCAGACCAAACGTAAAAAAAATAAAAAAATAAAAAGTAAATACATACTGTAAACTCTACCCCACACCTCACCCGCCCAAGAGGAATAGTTTGGAAAATAGTGTAACGTTAGCACTAATGCAGGATGGTTGTGGGGTGAATGCGGGACGTCTATAACAGTTACCACTGTACCAGGTTACAGGGATACTTTAGGTTTAATTCCACTTTATTATTGTATATAAAGTTGTATATGTTTTAGCCCTCCATCAGTGTGTTGCCTACACTTTGGGTAGTTTGAGTGATGCCCATTTCATGCCATGAATACCATTTATACCGATCAAATCCACTCCCCAAAACACCCAAAGCCACATTGCTACAATGTTGTCAGATCACAGTGTCTAATTTACTCTGAGAGTATATTTCATTTAGTCAAATCACAGTGTCTAATTTACTCTGAGGGTACATTTCATTTAGTCAAATCACAGTGTCTAATTTACTCTGAGGGTACATTTCATTTAGTTACGTCACAGTGTCTAATTTACTCTAAGAGTAGCCTACATTTCATTTAGTCAAATCACGGTGTCTAATTTACTCTGAGAGTATATTTCATTTAGTTAAATCGGTGTCTAATTTACTCTGAGGGTACATTTCAATTAGTCAAATCACAGTGTCTAATTTACTCTGAGGGTACATTTCATTTAGTTACATCAGTGTCTAATTGACTCTGAGGGTACATTTCATTTAGTTAAATCACAGAGTCTAATTTACTCTGAGGGTACATTTAATTGAGTTACATCACAGTGTATAATTTACTCCGAGGGTACATTTAATTTGATTACATCACAGTGTCTAATTTACTCTGAAGGTACTGTGGTAACATTGACTTGGAAACTGTGCATTTCATAACTAATGGATCTATGTGAAGTGACCATATGCAGGGACATAGTGTAAGGCTTTTTTAAAAGCAAAGTGGTTTCAACCAAACCCCCACTAGCCAACTGCTCAACACTAGAACAAAAGAAACCAAACTGGAAGACAGTTGGAGACACAGGGGCAGGTCATAAAAGCCCCCTTATGCTAAACTGTTTGTGACACATTCAAGGAGTCTTGAAGACAGTTGGGTAACTGTAGGAGCAAAACCCCCCACTTGAGAACTGTTTGAATCCATACAATAATAGATTAGAGATAAAAACACACGGTTCAAATAATGCCTTAAGTACAAATATGACTAAGAGGAGTAGAGCTTCCCACGCTCAAGAGTGGAGATCTGTAGGAAACTAAACCATATCAATTTAAAAGGTAACTGACTTAGTAGATAAAAGGTATTTGAATATCATTTAGAATGTCAAACTGGTTATTTAAGTAATAATGCTATTTCACTCTGGTTGTAAAGCTTGCTAGAATCTAAAACCTTAGAACTATTAATTCAGTATACTTTATATAGGGAATCTGGTATTAAAATATAGACAACGCCACATTGGTTTAATGCTGAATATATATGTAACTCATTACATTAAAGCTACAAATATAGAAAAGGTTTTAGGGTTAAGACTCTGTGCTCATCAAGAAACCACAGCCCACACGACGAGGAGATTGGTGGGGGGCGGACCGCCCCCCCCCCCCCCCCCCCCCCCCCCCCCCAGAAGATCATCTGATTGGGACCCAAGAAACAGAAGAACGCCTGTTTTTAGAATCCAGAACCAATTGGAACAGAGGAGACTCCATATATAGAATCAAGAAATCTAATTGGACCAAACGTATTATTAGAATGTGCTATTATTGGTGGATATCAGGGTATATAATAGGAAACGCATGGTTACAGAGACAGGCCAGACAGATATACCCAACCCCAGGGGTTTTCTGGCCTCCACCAGCTCCACAGACTGTACTCTTGCCATGACGTAAGTAAACTGTATGGAATAATCACTGTTTGTTGTGATATAGAGTAAGATGCCTATCTTAGACCAGGTTTAACTATGTGGTGGCAAAAGGAGTAGTCTATTCCATTGATAAACATGACTACTTTTATGTGCAGACTTGTTTTGATGTGAGAGCCACCGTGAATGGGCTATAATTATGTAAACCTCATCAATCCTTTTGTACATCATGTCTTATGTAAAATGATGAATAATCCCTGTATGTAACTGATGCATTTTCACTTTTGGGCCTCTCGGCAATAAATATATGAGTTTGAATTAGAACTCTGTGGTCTTGACTGCACGTTTATTCCTTGCTGGCTATATTTGAAGTCAGATGAGGAGACCATTCTATCACTTATGATCTTTCCTCCTTCCAGATAGCAACCTCATTGTACTGTAAATAACCTTAGGTATGTGCTTAGAATATACCACAGTACAGGGCGGCTACGTGGCGTAGTGGGCAAGGCGCTCGCCACGAAATCTGGAGACGCTGGGCTTGCCTGTTCGAGCCCAGCGCTCCACATTTGCTTTCAGTTTAGCTGGTCGTCCGTACTAATACACATTGGCCGTATTAGGGGGTGGGAAACTGATGGGTGGGGATCGGGCGTTGTGGACAGCGACTCCTACAGGTCGGTTGGTGCGCCTGCGCAGTAGAATCAGGAAGTGTCGGGGGCAGCGTGAGCCTCCCACGCGTTACTCCTCGCCACTGAGAGATCGAGCTGCGCAGGTGAAAAGATGCGACTGCTGTTACCTCAAGTACCGGAGGGGACTTGTGCTATGTATGACTTAGTCCACATTGCAGCCGGCTTGTGGGAAGCAAGAAACAGCGTTCGTGACAGGGGAGGGTTGAATTGGATGATACGAAATTGGGATGGGAGAAAATATAGAAAAATGGGAGAAAAAGTGGATAAAAAAAAAAGAATATACCACAGTACATTTCATTTGGTTACATCACAGTGTATAATTGACTCTGAGGGTACATTTCATTTAGTTAAATCACAGAGTCTAATTGACTCTATGAGAGGACATTTCTCACGTAAGATAAGATAAGATATTCGTGTGAGGTGTTTTGAGAACTGAGCATTTGAATGGTGTCCCATTGGCTGTCACGTGTCACATGTCACATTGGCTAATGGCAATTAAAAACGATAGGGTTCTATAATTCACTGAACATTATTTATAAAAAGAAACTACCCCCAAAAGGGTTAACACCAGCTGGATGTGTATTTGGGTCCCAGGTTTTAAATATATTCTCATAGTGTGAAAATATACACTGTGATCCAGTGTTGTAGTCGAGTCACTAAATATCGAGTCCGAATCGAGTCTCGAGTCCCCAGTGTTCGAGTCCAAGTCCGAGTCACCAAAGAAGAGCCCGGGTCGAGTCCGAGTCGAGTCCCCATTACCCTAGTCCGAGTCCGAGTCCAAGTCCTCAAGGTTGAGTCCACTCCACTCTGGCAGACAAAGAGCTGACGTACAAATAAAAAAAGGTCTACATTAAATATAAATAAATGACACAGCGGTCACTATTTCAAAGGGAGTTTATTTACTTTGTGACACAATAGCCAAACAAATGCACTAGCCATCAATATCTTATGCCAAATAATTAGGGCCTATTACAATTTATTTTTAATATATAAATAACTGGATTTATCAAGTCAGAGTCCTCGTCTGCACCTTCCGAGTCCGAATGCAGCCAATGCTCGAGTCCAAGTCCAAGTCCAAGTCGATCACTGCTGTGATCTTTGCAGAGCCTTTTCAACCTACGTGCTTGAAGTCCTTGAAGGGGACGAACTGGACGATGTCTCGCAGCACCGGCTCTCCCTTGGGCGAGCGGAGGATCCCGTCGTCTCCGTCCAGCATCTGCATGTCGGTGAAGTCGGCGTTGCCAACGCCCACGATGATGACGGACATGGGCAGGTGGGATGCATGCACGATGGCCTCGCGCGTGTCGGCCATGTCTGTGATCACCCCGTCCGTCAGGATCAGGAGGATGAAGTACTCCTGGAGGGAGGGAGGGATGAACACAGGGATGAATGAACACTGTAACGTTCTGGGTTTCTAGGACTAGGAACCCTACTGTCTTTCTGGAGTACTTCACCTGGTGGTTGGTATTTGCACTTATTGGTCACCTCTGGTTCGCTGTCACTACACTGATTGACTGTCACCACTGGTTGCTGTCACTGGCTGTCACTATGCCATCACTAATTGATGCCTGTGGAATGTCAGGAATGTGGCTTTATTTTTATTTTTTTTATCCACTTTTTCTCCCACTTTTCTATATTTTCTCCCATCCCAATTTCGTATCATCCAATTCAACCCTCCCCTTTCACGAACGCTGTTTCTTGCCTCCCACAAGCCGGCTGCAATGTGGACTAAGTCATACATAGCACAAGTCCCCTCCGGTACTTGAGGTAACAGCAGTCGCATCTTTTCACCTGCGCAGCTCGATCTCTCAGTGGCGAGGAGTAACGTGTGGGAGGCTCACGCTGCCCCCGACACTTCCTGATTCTACTGCGCAGGCGCACCAACCGACCTGTAGGAGTCGCTGTCCACAACGCCCGATCCCCACCCTTCAGTTTCCCTCCCTGTAATACGGCCAATGTGTATTACTGTGGACGACCAGCTAAACTGAAAGCAAATGTGGAGCGCTGGGCTCGAACAGGCGAGCCCAGCGTCTCCAGATTTCGTGGCGAGCGCCTTGCCCACTACGCCACGTAGCCGCCACAGGAATGTGGCTTTATATTGACCTGTTGTTTCCTTTCTCCTTGTCGGATCTTCAGACAGTCCTCCGTGCAGACGGAGTCAGAACGAGTGCTGACCTTCTCGTTGCTGTTATTTATATTTTGTATTTTTGTCCTAAGGTCTGTTTTCTCAGTTGACGCCCGGCGTCTTTCTTATGCATTACTTGCATTGCTCTTGTGATCTACTATTAAAAGACACACTACTGAAGAAGAGCAAACCACATCTCCGTCTCATTCCTTCCTCTACTATTGGAACTCAAATGTCCTACCTGCACCGTAACAGAACACAGGGATGGATGGATAGATGATGGATGAGCAGAGGGGTGGATGGATGGATGATGGATGGATGGATGGATGAACACAGGGATGGATGGATGAAAGGATGGATGGATGAGCAGAGGGGTGGATGGATGGATGAATGGATGAACACAGGGATGGATGAATGGATGGATGGATGGATAGATGGATGAATGAACACAGGGATGGATGGATGGATGAACACATGGATGGATGGATGGATGGATGAACACAGGGATGGATGGATGAGGGGAAAGAGGAAAGGTGCAACAACAAATACACAATTTATCTCAAAGTGAATCTCACTGGAACAAAGGTGTCCTGGATGTTATAATATGACTGCACTATGTCTCACCTCTAACACATATAGTATAACAGCATGACATAAGGTCTGACACACTCTCTCCCTTTTTCTCTTTCTATATATTCCCTCTCTCTCTTTTTCTCCCCATCCCCCAATCTCTTTCTCTTCCATCCTTCTTCTAACCCTCGCTCTCTCTCTCTCTCCCTCTCTCTCACCATGGCCTCTTTAGTGTGCATCTCCTCTGAAGCAGAAGAGGCAACCTTCTGGATGATGGGGGCGATGTTGGTGGGTCCATACAGCTGGATCTTTGGAAGGCAATTCTGATAGGCCTCCACCACGCCTTGAATCCCTGCAACACACACACACACACATGCAGACACACACACACACGTATTATGCAAACATGCATGCACACACACACACACACACATACACATACACGCATGCAGACACACATACACACACAGGGGACCCTGATGGAAACAAGACAAACGTCTTTCTCAGGTCTGCATCCCCTTAACAATTGTATGTATTGAGCCGTACTGTATTGTACCCATTCTGCAATCTGTTAAATAAAGTTTTCATTCATTCATTCATTCATTCACACATTATGCAAACATGCATGCACACACATACACACACACATACACGCATGCAGACACACATACACACACACATTATGCAAACATGCACACTCACACATATTTATACATTTCAGACACACACAAATAAGTACTCCAAAACACATCCACATGGACTTGCATGCACACACACACACATATGGTAAGTCTTAATATTATATGTGATTCTATAGTGAAGTACTTTTCTCAAGGACACAGGACACTTTAGCAGGAAAACAACAGGCACAACCACTTACTGAACACTGCCAGATTGCACAGAAAATCACTCTCTTTCTGTCACACACACATACACACACACACACACACACACACACACACACACACACACGCACACACACACACACACGCACACACACACACACACACACACACACACACACGCACACACACAAATACACACACTTTCTTTATCTCACTGCCTCTCCACACACACACACACACACACAGACACACACAATACACACACTCTTTATCTCACTGCCTCTCCACACACATACGCACACACACACTGACACACAGACACTGACACTCTCCCTACACAGACACACACTGACACATACAGACATAATCTGTCTCCCACAGACACACACGCCTCGGTGGCAGCTGTGTGTGCGGACTGTCCGATTTCACACATACAGATTAGTGTTGTTGTTTCTCTGTTTTCCAGCCAAAAATAGTGCAGCGTAAGGACAGATATGCCAGCTCTCTCTCTCTCTCTCTCTCTCTCTCTCTCTCTCTCTCTCTCTCTCTCTGTGTGTGTGTTTTTTTTTTTTTTTGTGTGTGCATGCATACTGTACGTGCGTGCGTCGTGCATGTATGTGTGTGTGTTTGTGTGCATGCATGCATGCGTATGTGCGTGCATGTGTGTGTGTGTGTGTATGTTTGTTTGTGTGTGTGTGTGTGTGTGTGTGTGTGTGTGTGTGTGTGTGTGTGTGTGTGTGTGTGTGTGTGTGTGTGTGTGTGTGTGTGTGTGTGTGTGTGTGTGTGTGTGTGCAGGGGCGTAATTAACGGGGGACACACTGTCCCCTGCACGTTTTCAGAAGTCAGTTATTGTCCCCTGCACTTTTTTACCATCCAAAACAATGTTACACGATAATAAACGGATAATATACGTGACGCGGCACTAGGACCACACGGAAAACGGCTGCTAGTTCCCTCTCTGAGCTCAGGTCTCTGACGACCTGAGCTACTGTTATGCAAAGACAAGTAGCCAGGTGTGTACTTGGCGAGGGACGAGTCGCATTTTTGTGTACACGCGCCATGTACCCACCTGGCTACTTGTCTTTGCATAACAATAGCTCAGGTCGTCAGGTGTGTTCAAATACACAGGACGGAACACATGGAGCTCCCTGCCCCCTCCCCTCAAAGTTTGGTGTGAACGATGGTCTGTGTGATTGCCATGAAATGCATTCCATCCCTAGAGGCAGTTAGGCAGCGTCTGTATTATCTTGTGTTTGACCTCTATCACTTTAAAGGGGAACTATTTTACTATTTATTTCACTATTTGGGCACTTTTACACAATTCCTGTGAGTCTATGGAACACCTCTGTAATTTTCTTTTTTTTTATTCATTGTTTTGTATTTCTAATCAAGTACTCAAAAACAGCATTTTTCTACCTCAAGATCTTAAGCCGTTTTGAGCCTGGCACCTAAACCACGGTGGGGCCTGATGATTATCATGCAGCGGAGTCTCTCTGACATCACAAATCAGCACATTTTCAGATGACTCAGTTCAGTGAGGGTGAATATTGTGAGAGGAGAATTGTAAGAATGCGCCAATATGAGAATTAGACACATAGATCATATTAATATAAGTCCACATAGCTAGGAAACAATGCTAAACACTGAAAAATGCCATTTATAAGATAGTTCCCCTTTAAAGGAATGATTTTAATGTCTATTTTATTATTGAATTATTGCACAATCGATGCGGGCATGACCATAAGAGTTCGAGTTTTATTAAACGTGTTTGTTATATAACTTATGTACCAGTGCATAAGAGTTTGAGTTATATTAACGTTTTGTACCTGTAATTAAATTTGATTAAAAGTGATTGCTGTGAAATATCTGTCTATGACCTTGTTGTATTTAAAAGCCTCTAGGCTGTTGTTTTATACATACAGTATGTTGTCTACTTGACCCTCAAAGTGCACCAGATTGATACATTTAAAATTCTAAATGTTCAACATTTTCGCCGGACCACGCCCATTAAAACACAGTGCAACTAGGTATGAAATCACCAATGCATAGGGGTGTAACAGTACACAAAAACCATGGTACGGTACGTACCTCGGTTTTGAAGTCAAGGTTCAGTACGGGTTTTCGGTACAGTGGGGGAAAGTTTGGCTTTCCATGTTCGACTCAGGGGTGATGTAGTGTGCAGTAACTAATTGTACTTGTAGGGCTGTCAACGAATATTCTATATTGAAATTAATAATCGACTTGTAAAAAAAAAAAAATAATAATAATTATATTAGATTGTGAAAAAAAACAGCCCCCTGGTGGGCGGTCGTTAGTGGTTAACATACCGCTGTATTCGTTTGGTACACTACACAGCCGTTCGGTATGGTACGGTACACACTGAAACGGTTCGGTTCGGTATGGATACGTGTACCTTTACACCCCTACCAACGCACCACTGACCACGCCCCCAAATGTGTCTCCTCCACCATTGAAAACAAAATTACGCCCCTTGTGTGTGTGTGTGTGTGTGTGTGTGTGTGTGTGTGTGTGTGTGTGTGTGTGTGTGTGTGTGTGTGTGTGTGTGTGTGTGCTATTTTACAATCTTATCAGCTGTACGGGTGTAAAATAACTTACCGGCGCATTCAGGATTGTCTTCATCAAAGTTCACAGCGAAGTCATGAGAGACCTGCCAGCAGAGAGAACAGGCAGCTCCATTAACTGAGACCCACTTTTCTATGCAATTTACAAGCTCTCATATCTGCATTTGCCTTTGATATTTGATCAAAACAAACAGAGCCTCCACAACAGCTGAACCAAAGCTACTCACACACACACACACACACACACACACACACACACACACACACACACACACACACACACACACACACACACACACACACACACACACCTACACACACACACACCTACACACACACACACACACACACACACACACACACACACACACACACACACACACACACACACCTACACACACACACACACACACACCTACACACACACACACACACACACACACACACACACACACACACACACACACACACACACACACACACACACACAGAGATATACTATACGCAAACACACCCATGTACAGATACACGAACGAGCGGGCACAAACACACACACACACACACGCACACATGCACACACACATATAAAAACACATATATTTGTTCATTTTTAAGGCCCTTACTGGTAAGCTACCTCCTTATACCTCCACATAATTATTGTAATGGATTGTTGGGAGCTATGGAGCTTGTTCTAGTGATGGCTGGTCTTTGAGGTCCCCTGAGTTTGCTTGGAAAAGGGTACATTTGCATTTTATTATGATGCCTCTAGCTCATGGAATGAACTCCAGCAATCCCTACAGTCCCTCTATTGCAGAGTTTAAGAACCTGATCACTAATCATTGTTGATCCTTTTGTACAATGTTTTAAATTATTTGTTGTCCTTGTTTTTGTCTACCCTCGTCGTGTTGTCTTATTGTTGTGAATCCATATGCTGTAATTTCTATGCTGTATTTATGATAACTCATCTCTGTATGTAAACTCCACGCAACTGTAAATGAGGGAAACCTCAGTTGCCTTTCAGTACAATTTATCTTTTTGAAATTAAGACAATTGAGGTCACCCTCATTTTCAATGTCGTCGAGACTTAGACATTTAAATGCATACATTTTTTATAATATAATAATAATAAATAATAACAACTCTATCTATATAGCACCTTTCACACATGGACCGCAGCCCAAAGTGCCCCACAGTCAGCATTCAGTCAACAGAATAAAAACAATGTATAAAATGCAGACATAAGAATAGGTATAAAAGACAATAAAAGTAGTGCAACGTAGAACATGCAGACATAAGAATAGGCATGAAATAAGTACAATAAGTACAGTGTTGCTCAAAGGCATGTGAACCCCCCTGGAACAGCCAGTCCCCCAAACACCCCACACATCAATCCCCACCACATCCCCATCCAAGACACACCCCCTGATGAAGCACGTCATGACCGAAGGAAAACACAAACAGCCTGCGTGCCACTCACACCGCCATAACTCACATTAAGACATTCCCGAGGAGTATCTTACCTTGAAGTCAGGCGGGATCTGAGCACCAAAACCAAACGCTGGAAACATCTTATCACTGGAGGATCACAGCAGAGGGAGGAAGTCACATTCAAAGACTGAAGAGAAATATCCTGCTTTTGTTCTTAGCCATGTTAACTGTGTCATTAAAACTTTGTAACAACCATCATAGCAGGAGGGTTCCACGCCATCATGGACAACCCCTCCCATCCAGTGGTGCAGTCGTAATATGGGAACTGGTAACACGCCACGCCACGTGCACGCGCACGCGGGTACGTGCATGCGCACAGAACTGATTTATACACACACACACACGCACGCACACACACACGCACACACACACACACACAAGCGCATAAACGCAAGTGCAATCTTTCTATCATACAAGCTCTTCTTGCTCTCTATTTGTGTGAATGTGCGCGTGGAAAGCTGGCGCGCAGCACAGACGCTTGATTCAATATCATAAGCAGGTAGACCCCCATCACGAATTCCGAGCCACATTAGTATTCACCTCCACTGCCTGTGTCACACAGAATGAAGGGGGAGATGCATTCAGATAGCCAACACCCAGACACTTAGGGTGCGGTTACACCTTTCGTTTCATCTTCGTATTGTTGTCATATGCGTTTCGCCGCGACGTCGTGCGCCTCGAGTCACACTTTCGTTTTTTTTTCCGTTTTTGTCACCCGAGCACACTGATGTAGTACACTGCCAAAGCAGTAGGTGGCAGTAGGTGGCAAACATGAAGGCAATTTCAACCAATCAGAACTTGAATGTGCCTGCAAAGCAAATGTCAACAAGGCGGCCACCATCTTTTGCCTAGTTACCCAATGCAGCAATTCTTTTTCAGCAAAGCCTAATAAAAGTGCAATAAACAAAACGGATACATTCACTGTGTGTTCTGCCTGTCATTTGTTGATGAAACAAAACTATCAACACAAGTGACCACCAAGAGCGGATAGTTTAGTCTAAATAAAGATCGGTAGCATTGTTAGCTGCATGCTAACGTCAATGGAGTATGCCATTATAACAATATAGCATTGTGGCTAGAAGCTAACGTTAGCTCACGCTACTTAGCCAGCACCAAACTGATGATATCGCGAGCTATCAGTAGTTAGATAACATTAGAGACAACGCTGTGTGTATTAAACAAAGGTGAATAGATGACTGGGCCATTTTGTTTAATGCTTGTTAAGTTGAAAGAGGAGCTCTGAGCTAACAGGGTTTGATGGCTAACACTAGCTCATGTTATCCAGTGGCAGTGCCAATCGGTAATGCTAGCAGAATGAATGGATGTAAACTTTATTTAACATATTGCATATGGGTACAATACAATACGGCTCAATACAAACAATTGTTAAGGGAATGCAGACTGTTGTAGCTTGGACTGGGGTCCTTATAACAATAACTTGACAACACATAGTAGCTGCAGCTATTTGGTTTGGGACAGTGTCACCGGAAGGGCACGCAGATGGTATGGGCGTTTTCGCAACAGCGGCTCATGCAGACTACACGGCTGTTGTCGGCGCGTATTTTAGCGTTTCTCCAAAACGCAAACACAATTTAGCGTTTCAGCCGTATCCACAAAAAAACGCCAAAAAACGCATTTCTGTGTAATAGGGACATGAAACGTATTCAAAAACGTATAAAAAAACGCCACAAATACACTAGTCTAACCATGGCCTTAGTCTACCTGCGCTTTTTGTTATATAAAACGGTGGCCGGGTACTTAGTCACAACGAATGGATACAGCGCATTTTTGTGTGTGCGTACACGCGAGTACACATCCGTGCGCGATCGCGCGTACTTCTGCCTCAGTGAGCTGGTAACACGGCGTGTAACCGCGTGTGACCACCAGGGGCGGATTTAGGATTGTAGGAGATCCGGGGCTTAGCCCAGATGGGCCCCTTTTTTATCCTTTTTTATTTTATTTTTTTTCCTTTTATTTTTTATTTTTTTTGACAGGCAAGGGGTGGTTTGGAGGGGGTCCGGCACGACCCCCTCCACGACAGATTTCTTTTGAATTTAATGAACCTGTACGTGCAATTTCCTGCAATATAGAGCCTTCAATCTTGACCAATAAAGCTGCTCTTTTCACTATAAAACTCAGTTAACCATAACGTAGTTATGGTTAGATTTATATATTGGGGGGGATATATCATATTTTTCATATAATCAAAAAGTGGTGGAGCAAGATCATACCTTTGCTCCCCCAAGTTCAATAGTGGGAGAGCAGAGATGCTCCGAATGCTCTTATGGCCAGGCGTCTATGATTCACTGATACAAAGTAAAATAGTGCAGTGCAATAAAATAGTTAGTAAAATATAATAAAATAATGCAATAGTGCATTGCAATAAAATAGTTATCATCGTATTTTTCCGGGAGGCCGGTAAGGAGTACATTACAGTAGTCGAGTTGGCTTGAGATAAAGGCATGGATCTGGTTTTCAGCGTCCTTTTGATTTATAAATGGCCGTACTTTAGCTATGTTTCTAAGGTGGAAGAATTAAGTTTTTGTCAACTTGTTGATTGTGATTTAAAGCTTAGGTCTGAGTCTACCATAACACCAAGACTTAACTCACTCAAATACAGTTAGCAGCTGGATAGACCACAGATGGAAATTAGCTTCTGCTAAATCTGGTGCAAACATATTTTCATGTAACAATGATGAATTGTAAAAAAAAAAAAAAAAAAATCTTTATTTTTTTTTTAAATAGATTCGGGGCTTTTCAGAATACATCCGGGGCTTGAGCCCAGGTAGCCACCCCCTAGCTCCGCCCCTGGTGACCACGACTGCACCACTGCACTATACACGGACTTGGCCGAGGAGGAGAAACATGCAAGCAATATGTAAAAAAAATACATAAATTTTGGACCTGCCACCACTTTTTAAATGATAAATTCATTATTCAATAAGTTCTATACTCTCTATTGCCAATTAATAAAACACAATAGTGATTCTACCTGTGCGCGAGCATCAAGGGGGCAAAAGGAAACAATCAATCCATGCCAAAGCTAGATTATGTAAAAGGTGAAAGACTCACACTCACACCCATGCTGATTTGGCAAAATGACATCCTGATGTTTTCGTTTGAAGCAACTTTTAGTCAGGGGAGTGTCATGGTTTCTCCATAGAGCCCCGTCATACTTTTTTAGCCCAGCAGCTCATGCAGGTAGGGGGCAACTTAGTCACATGACTCAGTTGCTATTGCTGATTGGCTCGAACACGGTGTGTTTGTATACAGCGAATAGGTCTATACCCAGTTCAATAATGTTTTAACATTTGCTGTTCTTGGCTGTTCTAAACGCTGGTGTCTGGTAGGACATACCCAAAATCATCCGGCATCACCAACAGCAGCTTATTTGTAACGAATAGAATACTAACTTGGTAGTTAGCATGAATTCTCGAGATGGAAAACGATTCAATACAGTGCAAAAACCCCACAGCAATGTTTGTTTATCACCAATAGATCGCCAAAACAAACAAAAAAACAAGCAACTTGCAGATTACTACTTTAAACTTTGAACTATTTCCTACCGTACACCCCATGATAATGTGTGGTGGGTGTACTTTGATAGAAAATAGTTCCTAAAGCAGACTGCTCACAAGAAGATGTGTGGATTATCTTGAGCATAATTTCCGGAAAGAGACATTGGTTTTAAATGTTTCTATATATATTTTTTTTGCTGCGTCGATTGCCACAAACCGAGTGCCATTCAGCTCAATTGTATTGGAGGTACGGAGAACGTCTCTATGGTAGATCTCTTTCAATCTATCACCAAAACTAGGAACTAGGCAGATCACACCAAAACTATCTGGATGGACAGAGAGTACTCAGGGTAAGAGGAAAAATAATGATTTGGGTGAACTGCCCCTTGAAGCCATTTAGAAGGTGAATACGACATACCGTCCAACAGAACTTAACCTTTGCTGTCCTAAACTACCGTTCAACAACCCACCATTTCAGGGTAACCAGATAAAAAAACAGGAATCATCTAAAAACCCAAATTGGACTTGCGTAGTTCTTCATCCATCCAGTGATAGAGGAAGGCTCAGGTACCAATTTCCTCTCTGTGCATTCAGTAGAAAGCTACCATGCTAGCCTAGCTTAGCACAATGAATGGAAGCAGAAGTTGAATGAAAACGGTAAGCGAATTTCCCATATTGTTGCCGTGTTCCTTTAAAAACAAGAGGCCCCGGGGCATCTCCTTCTGATACTTTAAAACAATCCCTTGTAACAAAACACTCCCCAAAGATTTTGACACTAGATATTTGAGTCTCTATGGTCTTTCTTAGTGTTATGGTTTGTCAACAACCCCAATAGCACGGCACAGACAGGTAGTTCAGAGTTAGCCAAAAACCAGGGCGTATTTATTTACAAAACAGAAATGAGCGAAAACAACAAAAAGCACAAGGGGAGAAATGTTCTTGGCAGAGTTGTCTGCGGCTCTGCAGCTCGTCTTCAGAGCAGAGACGGCACTGTGGCGTTGCGCCTCTGATTCTGCGGCTCTGCAGCTACTTGACGATCCACTCGGGAAAACAGAGAGAGAGATAATGTCAACAAGACGAGCGAACGGAATAACAGGCAGTCCAGTATTGTTTAGCTGAGTCAGTAACAACAACAAGCGGCTCCTCTTCAGTGTTACCCAAACACACAAAAAACAGAAAGGTCCCGAGTCCAGGAAAATGCGAGAAAAACAGAGTATCCAAAAAAAGTGCGTTCCAAAACTCACCAAGGCGCAATTGCGCAAAGCGGTCTATGAGGCAGAGATCCAACGGATGGCAGAGCAAAGCAACAGCGGCGACTTCCAATAGCCGTCCTGGAGAGAAACAGACGAGGTACAACACGGGAGGAAACAAGCAGCAGCCAGTGGTAATCCAAAACGACCCGTCACAGAACGTTAGGAACACCAGAGTATATAAGGGCTCCACCGAGCTGATTAGAACTCACTTCAGGTGTGCAAAGGTAATTGGTACCTTGAAGCGTGCGGAATCGGACCAATCCTCACACTTAGGAAACTTCCTGGCTCTTCAAGGAGACATTTATGGTACATACAAATCAGTACTTGACATACTTGACATAAAAAGTTTTGGAGACTGAGCATTTTCACGAGCTGCACCCCGACTTTGGAACACCCTCCCTCAGACCATCAGAGACTCTCCCTCACTCTCCAACTTTAAATCCCGACTCAAAACCTACCTGTTCTCCCAAGCATACAACCTTCCCTACCCATAACCACCCTCCTCCAACCTACCACCTTCCTTTCCCCTTCCCTACTTTCATTCCGTCTCCTGCCCCCCCCCCCCCCCCCCCCCCCCTCCCTCTCCTCGGTTTCCTTACTTCCCTGATTGTTCCCCTACTGGCTTCTATATTTGTTGCTTGTTACTTGTGGTTTTATGTCTTGTGTTAGTTGTGTATCATAATGTTGCTTGTTCCCTGTGGTTCGATGTTTCTCTGTTCTTTGTATTGCTTATGTAACCCAGGTTTCAGATTCATAACTATTTAGTTATAGGAACATAAATAGTTAATGCCATTGAATAAGAACATAAATAGTTAATGTTATTGGGTTATATGCTCGATATTGGCTTTTTTACCGATACCGATATACCGATATTGTCCAACTCTTAATTTCCGATACCGATATCAACCGGTATCAACCGATACCGATATATGCAGGGTCCCCCCCCCCCCCAAAACGGAATAATTTCAGGTAATTAACATTACTTATTACATGGCGTTTTCACATTCGCCGAAATGCTTGATTGTGATTGGTCAATAGCCCCTGACAGCGGTGAATTGTTTTTCGATAACCACCGGTGATTATTGTTTTTTTCGCAGCTGGAGCAATCAAGCCCACTGACACACACTGTTTCAGTGCAATCAGACACACCTGCCGGCTGCCGGCAATAATAATAATCACTTTATTTGGGCTGACAGAGCCACAGAACAACTGCGTCTGCATTTGATCTCATCTTGTCGATGGTGTAAAATGAATTAGGTATATTGTTAGTAAGTTAGCCATGTAATAAGCGGGATAATGTATAGCTATACTCGGTCATTGTCGCAAAATAATTGACCTTCACTGATGTTTAAAACACCTCGGCGAGGCGCCTCTGTGTTCTAAACTCCGTGTCGGTCAATTATTTTGCGACAATGACCTCATAGCTATACATTATCCCTTACATATCTCTTGTCGTGTAATTAACACAACATTATGCATACTTTGACAATAAATAAAATAATAATTTGTTCCTACTTGCTTGCCTGGGTGAGAGTTTAATATGGAATGTGAGGAATGTTCCCATGTGCTAGTGCACTTTAGCCTAATTTAGCATAAGTCAAATGGACATTCCCATGTGCTGTGATATTGTAGCCTACTTTAGCTTAGCATAGCCAAAAGTAGCCTGATTGATTATTCATTCTAAAAGCAATGAAAAGATGATAAAGCAATGAAAGATGTTAAATAGCTTTTATTTACTGAATGCCTGAAATGCAGGCCAGGTTTTCTACCACCCCGTTCCCACCCCCGGGAAGAGTTCCCAGGAGTCCCGACCGACCACCACTCATCACGTGTGCCCACGCGGGACGAGGCAGTGTGCCGGACCGACACAAGATGGCGAGCCAACCCTAAGAACCTCAGATCTAGATCAGGGCTATACCCAGGAGCCTGATCTGTTACCCCCTGTTGCCTCAAAAATCTGGTAGGATTGTGAATTACCTTCCTCATTCCCAGTGAGGAAGTGGATCAGGAATTAACGAACTAATTGAACTTGAATCACAAGAACTTCCAAGGACCTTCATATCCTTTTCTATGATACGAACTGATTGAACTTGAACACAAGGACTTCCAAGAGCTTTTGACCCCGTTTCACCTTTTGTATTTTGATATTGTATTTTGTATTTGATTGATGCACATTGTATATATGGGTACTGATATTTCTCCTGTAAAAAGGGAGAGTTAAAGGGTCAATGCACCCAATAAGATACTTGAACTACTGATATTTCTCCTGTAAAAAGGGAGAGTTAAAGGGTAAATTCACCCAATAAGATACCTGAACCACTGATGTTCTCCTGTAAAGAGGAAGAGTTAAAGGGTCAATGCACCCAGTAAGATACTTGAATCTCATTGATAACATATTGATTATAGTTGAATCGCTGATGGTTCTCCTGTAAAGAAAGATAGTTTAAAGGGTCATTTCACCTAATAAGGTATTTGCATTCCTATAACCTTGAATATTTCCATTGGTACTTTGTTGGTATTACACCTGCAAAGGAAGAGTTTGGCGAGCTAGCCAGGAGGAGTATATCTCAGTAACTGGACTAGTCTTAGAGGCCAGAAGCCTTAAATATCGTGTAGTGATGGACGTAGTTCAAACTAGCAGCGTGAAAATCAGTCATAGTTAGTGGTATAACCGATACTGCCGCTGACGGTGAATTGTATGACTTCCTGATAAGACACAGCTCCATTCGGAGAAAAATCCCTGTAGACCCTTCCGACTTAGAGCCAGATCCACGTGTTATTATAGAATACGAAAGTGGCGAAGCCGCGCAGGTACTTTCCTATTACCGACTAGACACGACCAACGGCAGTTACCTCATTAGAGAATTAGCCAGCGTTTACGTACCTGTAGTCAGCAACACGGCTACACAGACTTACCTCTCAGACCTAAAGGAGATAGCGAAACGAGTGTCGAAGACCTTGCGGAAGTCCTCAAGAGAGAACTCTCCACCATCGGCGACGTCCTCACCCCTCAAACTGACGAAGAAACAGGTGGGGATTTATTCTAAATAGCACACCAACATGTCCCGGAGGCTGCAACACAAGCTAGCTTTCCACCCAGAACAGTCCCAGAGCAGCAAGTCCGACCAGAGCGCAGCCGGCCTCCTTCACCAGCACGCTCTCAAGAGAATGCACAACCTGCTCTGAAACTCTCCGATGCCAACCCACCTGAGGCGCAGAAGATGATTGTGGAGCACATAGTGCGATGCGAAGACTCAGCCATGCACAGCCAAGCATCACTGAGACTCAGACTCTTCTCTGGGCGAAGTCCTCGACCCGACAGAGAAGTAGACTACGAGACATGGCGTTCCAATGTGGGGCTTCTTCTCAAAGACACAAAATTGTCTGAACTACACAAGTCCTCATGGCACCCGCCATTGACATCATAAAGCACCTGACACCTGAATGTCCTCCAGAAGTGTACCTGGAGATCCTCGACTCTGCCTTCGGAACCGTCGAAGATGGAGATGACCTTTTTGCAAAGTACCTCCATACAATGCAAAACAATGGAGAGAAACCTTCAGCTTACCTTCCACGACTACAGGTGATGGTGAATACCACCTACAGAAGAGGAGGCGTAGCTGCAACCGATCTTGATCAGCAACTTCTAAGACAATTCATCAGAGGCTGCTGGGACAACACCATGATAACCAAGCTGCAGCTAGAACAGAGAAAGAGAAATCCACCTACCTTTGCAGAGTTCCTCCTGTTACTCCGCACAGCAGAAGACAAGCGCTCTTCCAAAGAATCCCGCATGAGACATTACCTCAACGTTTCAAAACTACCAAGGCATCTGGAACCAGTGTGAGGAGGAATGCACTTCACAGCCGATCCCGGACACCAGCTCCGAAGTCCAAAGTTTAAAGGCTCTAGTTGCAGATTTACAGACACAGCTCACAAGAATGATACCGAACGACAGCAGGAAAAGACAAGCGAGGCCAGCTCCCAAGCAAGAAGCCCCGACATCAGTTAAACCGAAGCCGACGACTGACAGAGGTACCCCCAAGTCCCAAAAGTCAGAGACTCCAAACTCAAAGAGCAACACAGGCAATAGACCAAGACCCTGGTATTGCTTCAGATGTGGAGAAGATGGACACATAAGACCCCACTGCGAGAGTGAACCAAACCCCTCTCTGGTGGTCTCGAAAAAGAAATTACTAGAGGAGAAACAGCATGCATGGGACGCTGAAAACAAAGCCTCCAAGCCCGATTTAAACTAAAGACAGTTTCTGCTGAGGGACAGGCGGGAACTGAGTTACGAGAGAGATGTCCCAGATGGAAGTGGCGAACCGTCCAATATGTGCTCGGCCTCTCATACCAAAGAAGTAGCCCTACCAAAAGGACTGGTTGGAGCTAAGTGCACTGCACAAGTAACCATAGAAGGTAAGGAGTGCAGCTGCTTACTCTATACAGGCTCCCAAGTGACAACGATCCCGAATTTCTTCTATCAAGAGAACATGTCTCATCTACCCATCCACTCCTTATACGACCTGCTTGAAGTGGAAGGGGCCAACGGTCAGGAAATTCTTTACCTCGGCTACGTCGAAACTACAATCAAGTTTCCCAAGAGCATGTTCGGAGTAGACATCGAAGCGCCCACCCTAGTGCTGATTGTGCCTGATATGCGCTCCCCTCTGTCATCAGCGCTGATAGGCACAAACGCCCTAGATATCCTGTACAAGCAGTATGCAGACCACATCTCAGAACTACTAATCCCTGCCATACGGCTACAAGGTAGTCTTGAAAACCCTTGGAGCCAGGCATAAACAGTATGTGGACTCCAGCATGGGCGAAGTGAAACTACATAGCAAAGACCCTGAAACTATCACTCCAGGTCAGACCAAAGTCCTTGAGAGATTAGTGAGTTGCAGAGCAACCAATGCAGGAAGTTGGGAAACTTGAAACTTGATAGAGTCCCCAAGGTCAACGGCCTTGCCGGGTGGAATACTGGTATCAGATGGCTTAGCAGAGCTACCACAAAAACTGCCACATTGTATACCAGTCATCCTCAAGACCAAGTCCGACCATGATATCACCCTGTCCCCGAAGGTTGTGATAGCCGAGATACATGCAGTCATGAGTGTCCAGTCCCTCAAGACACTTGACGCAGAACTATCGACAGACCCTAACCAAAAATCAAAGCTCAAGTTTGACTTTGGACTCTCCAGTACCCCAAGAGTGGAAAGAGAGGATAACTGAACGGCTGAACTCCATGCAAGAAGTTTTCGCACACCATGATCTCGACTTCGGATGCACTGACAAGATAAAGCATCACATAAATCTCAATGACAAGACGCCATTCAAACATCGGGCGAGACCTATACACCCTCAAGATATAGAAGCTGTGCACAACCACATTCAACAGCTCCTCGATGCTGAAGTCATCCGAGAATCTGAATCACCATTCTCGTTGCCAATTGTAGTCGTCAGGAAGAAGAACGGCGATGTCAGACTATGCATAGACTATAGGAAACTGAACCTCCAAACAGTAAAGGACTCATACGCCCTACCCAACCTGGAGGATTCCTTTTCAGCACTCACTGGATCCAAATGGTTCTCAGTGCTGGATCTCAAATCTGGTTTTTACCAGATCGAAATGGAAGAGAAGGACAAGCACAAGACAGCATTTGTCTGCCCGCTGGGATTCTTTGAGTTCAATAGGATTCCTCAAGGAGTAACAAATGCCCTAAGCACGTTCCAGAGGCTTATGGAGCGTGCGTGGGAGAACTGAACTTGAAGCAAGCCCTCGTCTTCCTGGACGATCTAATCGTCTTCTCTTCAACACTAGAAGTACACAAGGAGAGGCTCATGCGAGTCCTGAGCCATCTGAAAGAGTATGGGCTAAAACTATCACCCGAAAAGTGCAAATTCTTCAAGACCTCTGTAAGGTATCTAGGCCACATAGTGTCTGTGAAAGGAGTCGAAACGGACCCAGAAAAGACAACCGCACTCAAAACCTGGCCAAAGCCAACCAAACTGAAAGAACTGAGAGCATTTCTAGGATTCTGCGGTTACTACCGTAGATTCGTCAAAGACTATTCAAAGATAGTGAAACCACTCAATGCACTTACCGCCGGATACCCTCCAACGAAGAAGCACAGAAAAGCTACAGTGAACACCGAGAAGTATCACGACCCTAAAGATCCCTTCGATGACAGATGGACCCCCGCTTGCCAGACAGCTTTCGACGCTATCATAGAAAGGCTGACAACTGCCCCTGTTCTCGGTTTTGCCAACCCCAAGCAGTCCTACATATTGCACACAGATGCAAGCACACTACCAGGAGCAGCAAGGACAGAAGCGTGTCATCGCTTATGCAAGCCGCGGATTGTCAAGATGTGAAACCAGGTATCCTGCCCATAAATTGGAGTTCCTTGCCTTAAAATGGTCGGTAACTGAGAAGTTCCAGGATTACCTCTACGGAAGACCATTTCTCGCTGTCACAGATAGCAACCCACTGACATACGTCCATACCACTGCTAAGCTTGATGCCGCAAGCTACAGATGGTTATCCGATCTATCAACCTTCAATTTCCAGCTGCAATACAGAGCTAGAAAACAGAATCAAGATGCTGATGGGCTGTCCAGACGACCACACAGCAGACCAGCTGATGACCCAATATCGAGAAAAGAGATAGAAAGAATACAACAGTTTGCGAAAGGACACCTCTCCGAACCAGAGCACGCAAGCATGAATGAAGACATCATTAGAGCCATCTGTGAAAGACACTTAGTTCGCGAAGTGATCGACAACGGCTCTAAAGAGACACCATCCAGCATTGCATCGGTGGTATCACTTGCCCTCCACCCAAGTGCAATCCCAGACAGCTTCCAAGGAGAAGATCCACCCAAGTTCAACTCCAGCCGAAATGAAAGAAAAGCAAAGAGCCGACACCTGTATCCATCAAGTACTACAGCTTGTGGAGTCAGGGGAGAAACCTCCACCGACACACCCTAACTTTACCTTCTACTAAGAGAGTGGAACCGGTTAGAAGTATTGGACAGAGTCCTGTACCGGAAGAGAGAAGAAGGCGCACAGACCCACCATCAACTTGTGCTGCCTGAAGACCTGAGACCCATGGTCTTAAAGAGCCTTCACGATGACATGGGCCACATGGGCGTGGACCGAACCCTAGACCTTGTCCAAAAGCGATTCTATTGGCCCAAAATGTCAGCTGAAGTAGAAACATCAGGACCTGCAACCGATGTGTACGGCGTAAAGTTCCACAAGAGAAAGCTGCCCCGTTGGTGAACATCACAGCCACACGACCACTCGAGTTGCTGTGCATGGACTTTCTCAGCCTGGAACCAGACTCAGGCAACACAAAAGACATCTTGGTCATTACGGACCACTTTACGAAATATGCAATAGCGATCCCTACCGCAAATCAAAAAGCGCGGACGGTCGCTAAATGCCTATGGGACCACTTCATTGTCCACTATGGTATCCCGGAGAAGCTCCACAGCGACCAAGGTGCAGATTTCCAGTCCCGCACAATTAAAGAGCTGTGTGAGCTAGCCGGGATCAAAAAGATACGAACCACCCCATACCATCCAAGGGGAAACCCAGTTGAACGCTTCAACAGGACCCTGCTTAATATGCTGGGCACCCTGGAGAATCAAAAGAAAAGCCATTGGCGAGACTACGTCAAACCTCTAGTGCATGCCTACAACTGTACTAAGAACGACACTACTGGATTTACCCCATATGAGCTGATGTTTGGGCGACAGCCAAGATTGCCTGTGGACATAGCCTTCAACTTACCTGTCAACTACCAGCCAGGCTCACACTCGCAGTACGTCCGCAGTCTGAGATCCCACCTTGAAGCAAGTTACAGAGTAGCTACAGAAAATGCAAAGAAGATGGCGGACCGTAACAAAGCAAGATTCGACAAATGAGTTGTTGAGTCTACCCTGCAGGAAGGTGACAGGGTTCTCGTCAGAAACGTCTGCATCAGAGGCAAGCACAAGCTAGCAGACCGGTGGGAAGCAGATATCTACATTGTAGTGAAACAAACTGGAAATGTCCCAGTCTATGTAGTGAGACCTGAAACCAGAGATGGTCCACTACGAACGCTCCACTGAGATCTACTGCTACCTTGCGGATTCCTTCCTATGACCCCTGTGGATGATGGACCTACTGTAAAAGACAAACCTAAGCGACCAAGAACTCGACAGAGCCCAAGAGAAGAAAGCTTGAATGAATCAGAGGGAGAAGACCCAGATGATGACTATCTTGATCTCACTTATCACTATGACCATGGAGGTCTAGTGGTGGAAACCCCAGGGGTACAATCAAATCCTGAAACCATCAAATCTGACACAAGAAACACAGAAACACAACCCCTCCCAGTGTCCACTGTCGAACAAGACCCCTCAGATGCAGTCATTCTTCCTGAGGGAGCTCCAGGGACAACTGCTGACCCAACGACACTGAACAAGAATATCCCATCCGCAGTGAGACCTGAAGGCAGTTTACCTGACCCAGATACAGCGGATTGGGAAAAAGACTTACCTGACATGGATCAGGAAGAGGAAACCCTACTAGGAAGAGACACAGACGAGAACAACTTACCTGAAGAGACCTTACCAGTTATGAGTTCAGAGGAGAACAATACTAACATGGATGAACCGGAAACCGAACCAGATGGACAGGAGGATGTCCAAGACGATGTGGAAAAAGAAGAGGAAAGAGATGTCAGAGATGAACACCCAAGAAAGTCGACAAGACCAAAAGTTCTGATTTATCCGAGACTAGGGAACCCACTAGTAACGATAATCCAGTCATTATTCCAGAGTCTAAACTCAGTAATCGCAGACTCTTTAGATGACCCTAACTCCCAAGAACCCCATAGGACTGAGATAATGTAGTCCTGGGATATCATGCACAGGGACGTGCATTAGGAAAGAAGGGGAGGATGTAACCCAGGTTTCAGATTCATAACTATTTAGTTATAGGAACATAAATAGTTAATGCCATTGAATAAGAACATAAATAGTTAATGTTATTGGGTTATATGTATATTCATGTGAGGTTAACAACGCTTTTGACCAAATCCTTTGAATTGCCTCACTGCCCCTTTAAGTTACCTCAGAACGTGAGTTAGGAGATTAGAGATTGACGGAGAATGACCAGATACTGAATGCTGATAGAACCGAAATGAACTAGCACCACGAAATAGTTATCAAACAGTCATAAAAGATTCCCCCAGTTACAAAACCGAAGAGGTTGTTGCTGTTAAAGAACATACCACTTCCAGAGGCAGTTTTGGTGGGTTTCATCAATATTGTGCTGTTTCATTGTCGAATGTAAAAAATCGCTAGCTCAATGCTAATCGGCTAACAACGATATCCGCATGACACGAGCACGTCGGCGAACTGTATGCTAGCTAATAATGTAGCTTCATCCTGAGTCATGCTAGCGAAGCTCCAAGCTCAATTTGGTTAAATTAAAACTAGAAAGAAACCATTTCAGAAGTACTTATAATTGTATTGATATGCTGTATGATAAGAAAATGGTCTATATACATTTCGACTGCTTTTGGGAGTTTAATATGGAATGTGAGGAATGTTCCCATGTGCTCAAGTTTCAAGTTTCAAGTTTCTTTAATAGTTGTCATACAGAAGTACAGAATACTTTTATACAAAATGCTTCTTACTGTTACGCTCCAGAGACTGTGCAAGTGCACCTTAGCCTAATTTAGCATAAGTCAAATGGACGTTCCCATGTGCTGTGATATTGTAGCCTACTTTAGCTTAGCATAGCCAAAAGTAGCCTGATTGATTATTCATTCTAAAAGCAATGAAAATATGATAAAGCAATGAAAGATGGTAAATAGCTTTTATTTTCTGAATGCCTGTTATGCAGGCCAGGTTTTCTACCACCCCGTTCCCACCCCCGGGAAGAGTTCCCAGGAGTCCCGACCGACCACCACTCATCACGTGTGCCCACGCGGGACGAGGCAGTGTGCCGGACCGACACAAGATGGCGAGCCAATCCTAAGAACCTCAGATCTAGATCAGGGCTATACCCAGGAGCCTGATCTGTTACCCCCTGTTGCCTCAAAAATCTGGTAGGATTGTGAATTACCTTCCTCATTCCCAGTGTGGAAGTGGATCAGGAATTAACGAACTAATTGAACTTGAATCACAAGAACTTCCAAGGACCTTCATATCCTTTTCTATGATACGAACTGATTGAACTTGAACACAAGGACTTCCAAGGGCTTTTGACCCCGTTTCACCTTTTGTATTTTGATATTGTATTTTGTATTTGATTGATGCACATTGTATATATGGGTACTGATATTTCTCCTGTAAAAAGGGAGAGTTAAAGGGTCAATGCACCCAATAAGATACTTGAACTACTGATGTTTCTCCTGTAAAAATGGAGAGTTAAAGGGTCAATGCACCCAGTAAGATACTTGAACTACTGATATTTCTCCTGTAAAAAGGGAGAGTTAAAGGGTAAATTCACCCAATAAGATACCTGAACCACTGATGTTCTCCTGTAAAGAGGAAGAGTTAAAGGGTCAATGCACCCAGTAAGATACTTGAATCTCATTGATAACATATTGATTATAGTTGAATCGCTGATGGTTCTCCTGTAAAGAAAGATAGTTTAAAGGGTAATTTCACCTAATAAGGTATTTGCATTCCTATAACCTTGAATATTTCCATTGGTACTTTGTTGGTATTACACCTGCAAAGGAAGAGTTTGAAGGGTCATCTCACCTAATAAGGTACTTGCATTCCCTGCACACTTAAAGGTTTAAATTAATGTTTAAACACTTACCTACCGAACTGAAATGATAAACTGATATAGAGTTTACTGATCTGTAATTGCAGAAGAAAAGATAACGAGTTACTAACGAAAAGGGGATACATCTAATGTCCAACCTTAAACCTAGAACCTGATACCGAACTAACCTTCTTGAGAGAAGGAGTCGAACCGAACCGAATGTGTTGATCCAATCAACCTATAACATGATATCGAACTAACCCTCCTGAAAGAAGGAGTGGTTCGAGAAATAACCTAAAAAGGGATATTTCACACTACTTCACGTTACTCACTGTATGTATTGAAATTGTCTAGCTAGCACTGCTGTTAAGAATAAAATACCGGTCACTGTTATAACCTTGTCTCTGGTCTACTATTCCTTTAACTGGGTATATTACTCCTCTCCTCATTCGAATCTAGAACTGGTCCGTGGCGAACAGCTGTTACTGTTAGTGACACAAGTGCTACACTTATTGACAGCGTCTTTGGGTTCTTGAAAAACGCTATATACAGTAAATAAAATGAATTATTATTATCATTGTTATTATTATTATTATTATTATTATTATTATTATTATTATTATTATTATTATTATTATTATTATTATTATTATTATTATTATTATTATTATTATTATTATTATTATTATTATATTTGGCCTTGTTTGGATTGTGCATTTCTTTGTTTGCAAACAGTCTGATCAATATATCAACCCATACTAAATAAAGCCGTTACTGACGATCAAGGAATTATAGACGACCCCCGTCCCCCCTTTCCTTCACGCATGATGAAGCATAATGTATACCGATCATATACATTGGAATTTTTTAATATAGCGTGTATAGGAAAGAAACGGCAATCGATAATCTATCATATTGCGTTTGGGCCTATAACTAGCGTTTTTGGAATTACAGCAGAAAAGCTTAAAAACATACTTATATTCTAGACGGTATTAACACAACAATGTATGAATGAAAAAATATAACGTTCCCACATCCGGAACGATAGATAATCGATGTTGAATGGGCCATAGTAATGTCAATATAACAATACAATTAAAAAAGTTATAGCCCTGCAAAGAAGGTAAACATCTCCATAGGCTTTCAACGGTGGCAGACTGGGTATAATGATGGGTACAATCAGGGCCGCCTCAGGGGGTGTGCGAGCGGGAAGGGGGGCCTCGCAATTTTTTTTTATTTAAAAAAAAAAAAAAATTATTATTATTATTTTAATTTTAATTTTTTTATGCGAGGCCCCCCTTCCCGAGAGGCCCTTTTTCATCACAGACCTAAAATCTAGTTTTGCTTATATGCTTATATATTTCACATTAGACACGTTTGTAGAATGTGTCTGACTTGTTCCTGGCTCTGCGGCTCTGCAGATACACTATTGGAGCTCTGGGGCTCTGCAGCAGACATACTATTGGTTTCAACGAAGGGAGGGGTTACATGTGTACAGTCAGCCGGCGTGCGTCAGCTGCGTCTGACTATTTCGCGCGTGCAGCATTGGAAGTTATGCCAGCCAAGACGAAGAGGACGGTCGTTCGGCAGATGGACTGAAGATGAAAGTTGTTGCATGTTAGAAAGTTCAGTCAGGCTAGCCATGTCGGCTTAGCTAAAGGCAGGGACAGCTAGTTAGCTTTAGCTACGTTATAATATCGAGTGCTAACGTGTGGTTCAGTCGGGATAGCCATGTCGGCTAGTAGCTTAGCTAAAGGCTAACTAGCGTTAGCTAACCTAGAGAGAGCGCGTGCAGCATTGTTATTCCAAGATGAAGAGGACGGTCGTTCGGCAGATGAACTTCATCAACTCCACGCGGTTGTCTCCATCCTCTTGGACGTTTGGTGAGTTTTTAATGCACTCTATTCTATTCCCGCCGTGGAGATATCTCTCTCTCTCTCTCTCTCGGGCCGGCTAGCTATCGTGGCTAACGTTATGTTGGCTAACGTTATGTGGAGCCAGCGGGCCGGCTAGCTATCGTAGCTGACGTTCTGTTGGACCAGCGGGCTTGCTAGCTATCATAGCTAACCTTATGTTGAGCTAGCGGGCCGGCTAGCTATCGTAGCTAATGTTATGTTGAGCTAGCGGGCCGGCTAGCTATCGTAGCTAATGTTATGTTGAGCTAGCGGGCCGGCTAACTATCGTAGCCAACGTTATGTTGAGCTAGCGGGCCGGCTAGCTGTCGTAGACGTTATGTTGAGCCAAGCGGGCCGGCTAGCTATCGTAGCTAACATTATATTGAGCCAAGCGGGTCGGCTAGCTGTCGTAGCTAACGTTATATTGAGCCAAGCGGGTCGGCTAGCTGTCGTAGCTAACGTTATATTGAGCCAAGCGGGCCGGCTAGCTGTCGTAGCTAACGTTCTGTCGAGCTAGTGTCAGTACCTGGCCACTCTATTTGCAGTTAGCCTATTTAGCTGATGTCGGCCGTTGGCTCCTTGCTACTTTGTTTTCTCTGGTATAGACCCTCTTCTCTTTGGATTTAAGTGTTGATCTTTGTCCTTTTCGATCTATGTATATTCATGTTGCCTTTGTGAAGTTATCTTTTCCTTCTGTTTTGTTCTTCCATTAAAAGTTGAATATCCTTTAGGGGCTCATCTTAGCTGTCTTGCTTATCTCTCTCTCTCTCTCTCTGTCTGGACCACAGACCCATCTATCCTCTCTCTCTCTCTCTCTCTCTCTCTCTCTCTCTCTCTCTCTCTCTCTCTCTCTCTGTCTGGACCACAGACTCATCTCTCTCTCTCTCTCTGGACCACAGACTCTCTCTGTCTGGATCATCACAGACTCTCTCTCTCTCTCTCTCTCTCTCTCTCTCTCTCTCTCTCTCTCTCTCTCTCTCTCTCTCTGAGCATTGCATTGCTTATAGTTGTCAATTGTGTCAGTCCATTGCAATTTTTCCTTCAGTCACATTTCGTTTTATCCTGCACCTGGCCTAAAACAGGTTGGATGCGCACACAGCTGCTCTACTGTGTTTGTAGCAGAGCAACCATACCTGAAGCCTTGTAAACAAAGACATCAACACTAGAGTGTGTACTTCTATCTACACAGTACAGCCAAAGCATTCCCATTGCTAGGCAAAAACTCCACCTGTTTTCTACACTGCTTCATCCCTTGCTGGATTTTCTGCATTACTGCCACTTGTACATGTGTGTTGTGGAGAAATTTGTACAGTGTTACAAAGCGATAACACTGTATATTGACTGTAGAACGGGAGCTCTCTCTCGCTCTCGCTCTCTCTCTCTCTCTCTCTCTCTCTCTCTCTCTCTCTCTCTCTCTCTCTCTCTCTTGCTATATGTTGACTGTATCATGCCCAGCCTCGGGCAGCGCTATTATTTAAGAATATGTTGACTGTATGAAAAAAAATTAAATAAAAAAAAATCTTTTGAACCTTTAGGTACATTTGGTTCCAAAGGGAATATTGTGCGTTTAAATTTTTGTTTATTTTTTAATCAACTTTTTCTCCTCCCTTTTTTCGGTATTTTTCTCCCATCCCAATTTAGTCGTTATGCCAATTCCCCCCTCCCCTTCCTGGTCATTGCGCGCATTTGCCCCCCACTTGCCGGTCTAGGGAGCCCTGAAGTCTATCACATGCTTCCTCCGACACATGTGGAGACAGCCAGCCGCTTCTTTTCACCTGACAGCGAGGACTCTCACTGGGGAGGTGTAACGCGTGGGAGGATCACACTACCCTCCGCAGTGGGAGAACCTTTTTAACCTCTGTCTCTGTCTCAACCGGTCCCATGGAACAGCTTCATACCCCCCTCTGTCTGGCCTGCAGCGCTGAACCTTACCTGCTCTGCCCTGACCAATTCTGAGTGGTTCCTCTTGCCCCCTGGGGCATATGGCCATGAGCCATTGTCTTGTATATCATCCTGTATACATATACGCTTGCAGTAGTTCTTAGTTCCATCTATTACTCAATTTCATAATTTTCTTATATACTTTGATTCTACTGTCACCATGTATGCATATGCTCACTACATGTATTTATTGCTCCATCTCCGCCCACTACAAACATGGGAACTCTCTAACCCCCCCCCCCCCCAATCCCCCCCCCCCCCCCCCCCCCCCATCTCCCCATCTCTCTGAGTGGTTGTCTCGTAGTGCTGACCAAGGTGGTGGATGTTTCGGGGTCTTGGCCAAGATTGCAGTGACTGTTCTACGTGCACCACAGAGGCCATGGATCAGCTTCTTAAGGCGCTCCCATAGTCGAGCAGACTGTACACAGAGCAGACTCCGCGGAGGTCCGCGCGGCTCTTTGAGCTTTGATCTCAGCGGACAGCAGACCCACAGGTGCGAAGCTACTATTTTCTGACGCGCGGACATCCGCGCCGCTGACTTGGTGTCACACAAAACGCTGCTCGGCGTTTTGGTTGACATCGAACTGCATTTAATGTGACGCCGATCTGCATTTTACTCTGACCACTCGCTCCGTGCCAAGAGAGATGTTTGAATGGCTTTTCTAAATGAAGTGTGTAAAATTGCCAGTTTTATTTCGAAATATTGGAAACGGAGATAACATAGAATGTTATCTCCATTTCCAATATTTTTAAATAAAACTGGTGCTTTTATTTCATGCAATGTGTGTTTCATTTCAGCACCACGCGCTGTCCACCTCAAGCCTATACGGTACATTGCATCTCGCTGCCTATATACCTGTTATTCAAGTGCGTAAAACTTTTTTTGTGGGAAATGTAGTAAAACTGGTGCGAGAAATGTAGGAAATAGACCGCGGACGTCCGCTGAGATCTGCTCGACTATGAAAGCTCAAAGAGCCGCGCGGACCTCCGCGGAGTCTGCTCTGTGTACAGTCTGCTCGACTATGGGAGCACCTTTACTGTCTTCTGTCCGTGGTCTGTCAACGTGGTTTAGACGTTGAGTTCATTGCTGGGTCAAGTACTTCTATTCTATTCACATAATATGCTTACTACATATATCTATTCTATTCACATATATGTTGCATTAATTTATTTTATTTATTTAAAAATATTTGGACTTCATGGTGTTTTTGTTTTGTTCTTGATTTATTGTGATGTTTCTTCTTGACTTGAGAAGACGTGTCCGGCCCATGTGGACATTAACGTGTGTTGTCGGGCCTTACAAATTAATTTGATTTGATTTGATTTGCCATGGTAACCACAGACTCCATGGCAGAAATCTCTGGATGGCATGTGCAGAAGCACTAGGCTACTAAGAGGGGCCAAATGGCTTTTTTCCCTCAGTGTTGTCCTTTCCAACATCAACCATTCTGTTATAAATAATTCACCAATGACCTCAAATATGAATGAGAAAGAATGATATGTACAAGATGACTCCCTGCCAGGGCCGCCCTGCCCACTAGGCAGATCTGACACTGTGCCTAGGGCCCCGCCTTCTTTAACACATTGGGTGCCAGCCATTAGACGGGGCCCGCTGTAGTCAGGCCAGCTTTCCATTACAAACTCTCACTGTGTGTCACGTTGTTTGTAGAGCTAAACCTATATTTTATATTATAGCTATGGATCCAATATAATTGTCAATTGACAGTAAGAACCTTCCATTCAAGATGCAAAAAATAAAAAAAAATTCCATCGATACGTTCCCGTTTTATACCGTGGTGAATATGAGTGTTATATCAGAATGATCTGGGATAATTCCTGTGAGGCTATTTATAAGGCGCAACGCTAATAACGTTAAATCCATTGGTGTTTCGTCCCTACACACGATACAGTTAAAAATCCAAATGCATATGATCGGTATTATGTTCCATCATGAATGCATGAAAGGGGGGGCAGGGGGGGGGGGGGGGGGCGTTTCTGATTAATTGATTGCCAATAACGGCATTCGTTATTACTACAACATAGGCTGATCTGTGGGATGGCTATGAAATCCTTGCACAATCAAGATGAAATTTACGTCAAATTGCTCTTACCTTTGGCCGGTTGGATTCCAAAAACAATTTTCCAATTATTTGATCGCCATCTGGTAGATCATACGATTTGGCCCACGCCATAACCCTCTACAGCATAATGAATCCGGCGTCCCAAAAAGTATTCCATGCGATCGGGTGAAGCCCTCGGTTCAGGCTAACAGAAAAGTCCGCCCGGAGCGTTTTCAGTGTGACACCTGGTCTGCAACAGGGGTTACTGCATTCTCGAGACAGCGCCACTTCCAGGATCTGGCCTGTACTGCACCTTCGGAGTCCCAATATGCCTTTTCCAGGCAAAATACAGCTCTGTGACATTGAATAGGATATTAAAATCGAAAAAAAGGAAAAACTACCCAGAAACGAGAATCTTCATTTCCGGCACTCAATCGCTGGGCCACAGACACGAGAATTCTCGTGAACGGCACCCAAGGGGTTAAAGGTCCCCTCCAGTAAAAAAAAACAGTTTTCCTCTTGGAGTCAGTTTTCCTCTTGGAGTCATTCCTTTTACTATACAGGTGGTTATTTGTGCTGCCAGAGATGTGCCCAGGTGCGGGCTATTGTTGCCCGGGCAACAGCCCGTTTACTCTGATTGGCTGAGTTTCCCCTCTGGAGAACCTTTTTTTCTTTTCTTTTGTTTACATAAAAAATGGGGCAAGAAGGCGCAGCAAAACGGTTAAAAAACATCACACTAAAATGCCCTTTTGAGTGGCGAGTGGTGCGCTTCCAATGGTCTAAACTTGACCATGAGCCCCCACAGTTGAAAAATATCACGCTAAAGTGCCCTTTTGAGTTGCGATTTATTTTTATTTTTACTTATATACTTTTATATATAAGGGGGGGTGCCCTTTTTCCAGGTTAGAGCAATAGCCCCTCCAAATGCCTGTGCACGTCCCTGCTAACTGCCATCGTGCAATGCTAACATGACACTCATATTATACGTTTATACATCTAGTGATAAATTTTTTTCCCCCTGCGAATCTCTTAATTATAACAAGATTGTGTACGCTAATAAGTGTTGGGTGAAACACATTTTTGGTGAACCGTTTAGGTGGAAAAAGGGAAATGGGAAGACATGAGGGGGGAAGGGGGTGGTGCGTTCATAGGTCCTTGCATTCTCAATGAAGGCATACAGTAGATGTAGAGATGCTGCTGAACCATTTTCAGTCGTTTATTGGACATTCTTGTTAAAAATACCAAACAAATTGATATTCATACAACATGTATGGAGGGGATCTTTAATCAAAAGATAGATTTCAAAATAAAATATCAGAGTAACTGCTGAATTAGTTGTTGAATTATTTAATAAAAACCCTCTTAGTTATTTAATTGGTCGTAGAGAGGTCAGTCAGCCAATCAGAGGGTCCCAGGAACATGCCAACATTTTGGCTATCTGGCTGCATGTTAGCCTAGCTTAGCACAATGAATGGAAGCGGACAGTGACGGGTAGCCTTCGGGAGAGGTGTTAGTTGGACAATGCCTAGGCTACCCGTCACTGTCCGCTTCCATTCATTGTGCTAAGCTAGGCTAACGTGCAGCCAGATATATTTCTACTGAACGCACAAAGAGGAAACTGGTATCTATCTTCTTGTCTCTCTCTGGAGAAGACGATAAGCAAATTTTCACAAAATGTTGGCGTGTTCTTTTAAGGTCAAAACTATTATATTATATTTTTTATATTTTATATAAAAAAAGTTCATAAGGCCCCCAAATGTCCAGGGACAACTCTGCTCCCTATTCAAAGAGCAACTTGCAATTGTCTAACAGGGTTGCCTAATATGACAGTGTGAAGCAACCTCCTACCTGTCATAGTCCTGACAGACTTTGTTTCCCACCTGTCACAGTTCTGATAGCCTTCGGCTCCTACCTGTCATTGTTCTGACAGACTTTGGTGCCTACCTGTCATAGTCCTAACATACTTTGGTTCCTACCTGTCACAGTTCTGACAGACTTTGGTTCCTACCTGTCACAGTTCTGACATACTTTGGTTCCTACCTGTCATTGTTCTGACATACTTTGGTTCCTACCTGTCATAGTCCTACTGTAACAGACTTTGGTCCTACCTGTCACAGTTCTGGCAGAATTTGGTTCCTATCTGTCACAGTTCTGACACTTTGGTTCCTACATGTCATTGTTCTGACAGACTTTCTTTCCTACCTGTCATTGTTCTGACAGACTTTGGTTCCTACCTGTCATTGTTCTGACAGACTTGGGTTCCTACCAGTCATAGTCTTACTGTAACATACTTTGGTTCCTACCTGTCACAGTTCTGACATACTTTGGTTCCTACCTGTCATTGTTCTGACAGACTTTGGTTCCTATTTGTCACAGTCCTAACATACTTTGGTTCCTACTGTACCTGTCACAATTCTGACAGACTTTGGTTCCTACCTGTCACAGTTCTGACAGACTTTGGTTCCCACCTGTCATAATTCTGACAGACTTTTGTTTCTACCAGTCATAGCCTTAACAGACTTTGGTTCCTACCTGTCACAGTTCTGACAGACTTTGGTTCCTACCTGTCATAGTCCTACTGTAACAGACTTTGGTTTCTATACCTGTCATAGTCCTGACATACTTTGATTCCTACTTGTCACAGTCCTAACATACTTTGGTTCCTACCTGTCATAGTCCTGACATACTTTGATTCCTACTTGTCACAGTCCTAACATACTTTGGTTCCTACCTGTGACAGTTCTGACAGACTTTGGTTCCTACCTGTCACAGTTCTGACAGACTTTGGTTCCTAACTGTCATAGTCCTGACAGACTTTGGTTCCTACCTGTCATAGTCCTGACAGATCTCACCCACGGCAACCAGGGCCTTCAGGTACTCATTGGGCTGATACGGGTGGATGTAGTGGAGGGAACAGCTGTTCCTGGGGTCGCCGTTGGATGCTGTGAAGTCTATAGCCACCTGACACACACACACACACAAATAAAATGCAGGCATACACATACACACGCACACACAATACATATTTCAGCTCAGGTTTTCAATAATTGAAATATCATGATTACACTATCACACTGTGCACACAAAGACACACGTTCAAACACACACTCTTATAACCAGGCAACCACTCTCACACACACACACACACACACACAATCACACAGACACATGCAAACACACACACACAGACATGCACAAACACACACCTGCACGCACACAAAAAGCACATGTACACTCACAGAGACACACACTGACTTATTTGTTTAGACTTATTAATTAAAAGGTCAAGATTACCTTATTGCAATGTGCAAACATATGTGCACGCCACACCACATACACACACACACACAGTTAGCTCAGACTTTCAATAATTGAAGTGCCATTGGGAGAGAGCCAATTGAGAGCCACTTGTCCCGTCAACTGGCAGTCAACTTAATACTGTGGCAGCTAGCTAACTTAGCTAACATTACCACTGTGGCAGCTAGCTAACTTAGCTAACATTAACACTGTTTTAGCTAACTAACATAGCTAACATTAACACTGTTTTAGCTAGCTAACTTAGCTAACATTAACACTGTTTTAGCTAGCTAACATAGCTAAAGTTAACACTGTTTTAGCTAGCTAACTTAGCTAAAATTAACACTGTTTTAGCTAGCTAACTTAGCTAACATTAACACTGTGGCAGCTAGCTAACTTAGCTTAACATTAACACTGTGTGTCCCAGGAGCTACATTTTTCTCAAACAGATAAGAGCAGAAATAAGGCTATGTGAGTCCAAAACAGCTGAGTCTACTGAGTAAGAAACAGCTAGTTGGTGAGACAAGTGGCTCTCAATGCCAAGTGATAACAAGGCTTTCTTCACATCTGATCTAAGACGGGGTGTCCCAGGTGTGCTCCATTGGCTCGAGGGTTTCTCTAAAAAGGGTTTTTGGTTTGTTTCAGTTTGGCCATGATTTGGTCAGAGAAAATACCATGTTTTGCATTTGTAAGTACTTTCTGTTTTCTGTTTAATAAAGGACCATGTTGGTCATTAAAGCTTTCTCTGCCTCTGCATGCTGTCACCCATCCCATCACAACCATGATTACATTATATTATCAGTGCAAACACGTGAACACACACACATACACACACACACACACACACACACACACACACACACACACACACACACACACACACACACACACACACACACACGCAAACACACACACACACTTACTGTGAACTGAATTTGGCAGCCTCCCATAATATAATCCAAGAAGGAATACATCTTTATTATCTATAGTTAGAAACAACAAAGTCCATCATTAATCATTGCTAACAGGCTTTATTATGGAACCAAAATAGGGCCATAATCCTAGCTACAGTATGTGTCACCATATCTGAATATATGAATACATTCAAATATGAAAAAAAATATCTGAACAAATGGATTCGGTTTTTGAATGTGTAAGGAGATCTGTAGCTGTATGTGACATTTTGTGAACAAATTAAAAATAAATAATGTCCATAAATACATTTTAATTTATATATATATATATACACTTTAGGATCAAACACTGTTGCCAGCTCATATTTTTAGCTGTTTTGGTTTGTGTGAATTGCATACATGTGATAGTCTTCCTGTATCTTGTTGGAAATGGCCGCTCTCGACTCCCACACTGAATCTGGACTGGTGTGTCGAGACCTAACATTATTGCTATGTCAGAGTAAGATGGGTTAACGACCCCAAAGGTTTCTATCTGGAGAATAAATGTATGCTCCTAATGTAAGCTAATTACGAGAAGGGTATGTGAATGGTAATACATTATTATACCAATAAGACCTCTTTGTGGGTTAACTTTAGATATTAAAATTGCCAGCATTCTCTGCTAATGTTATCATTGTGGCAGCTAGCTATCTTAGCTACCATTAACACTGCGGCAGCTAGCTAACTTAGCTAACATTAACACTGTCACAGCTAGCTAACTTAGCTAACATTAACACTGTGGCAGCTAGCTAACTTAGCTAACATTAATACTGTGGCAGCTAGCTAACTTAGCTAACATTAACACTGCGGCAGCTAGCTAACCTAGCTAACATTAACACTGTGGCAGCTAGCTAACTTAGCTAACATTAACACTGTGGCAGCTAGATAACTTAGCTTAACATTAACACTGTGTGTTCCAGGAGCTACATTTTGCTCAAACAGATAAGAGCAGAAATAAGGCTATGCGAGTCCAAAACAGCTGAGTCTACTGTCACGTTTTTTAGACTCGGATATGTGAAAGTTGTAATAGGATATCTAAAGATAAAAGAGATTAAACACTTTTGAGGGTATTTATTATAAAAAGTGAATAAGCAAGGTACAATTGAAATCAAGTTGGTACAACCGGCCGGTCGTGTATTTTTATAATCCTTTGGGTGGTCGTATATTTAGCGATTTGTGGCATTTGTGACAATGAGTTGAATTATTTGATCTGGGCTAATCTGGTGAGATCCCTCACCAAAGGGTCTAAGTGGACTTAAGTGGATGCACTGATTGTGCCTAGCCTTTTGATCTGGTCTGGAGCTTGCCAGATGCAGCAGTGTCCAGCGTGGTTTAATGATGTGTGCTCAGTGCCCCCCCAGAGGAGGACAGACTTTGTTTGGTGTGTGAGCTACAGTAGGTGACATTGGGAATGAGGTAAATTTTTTGTTAAAATTACTGTCCCATCTACAAGTACTTAGCATATTACGCTGCTGGCGGGACAAAACCTCATAACTCCATTTTTTTCTTTTTTTATATAAATCAACTCCGTAGTTTAATTTAAACAATGGGAAAGCATTAAACCGATCATCTGTCTAAACCTCCTAACTCTATTCGCCCTCAAATCTGTGTTCGTTTTTTTTCATCTGCTGAAAAGTTGGGTTTTTGGAGTTATGAGGTTTTGTCCCGCCAGCAGCTTGTAGTTGTGCTTCAAGAAGGAAACTTTTTTTGTAGCAGATTTTATTTGCCAAGCCTGGGAGAGAAGGCAGAATACTGTTTAGGACTGAGTTGTAATCTTATATATAATCTGTATTTATTTAGGTAATGAAATGAAATGTAAAGTAATAAATAATGGAACACTGTAACAATATTTTGGTGTCTTATGAACGCATGAGGGTTCGGCACTTTGTGTGTATGACACGGAAATAAAATAATCAATCAATCAATCAATCATATACCTCATTTATCAAGCTAGACTATAGCTAATAATTTTGGTTCTCTAATTTTCTGCTGTTGTTTTGCAGGTGAATCACTCACAGAAGCTCAGCGTGCCCCCAACACGTCCCTAGGGGAGGATGGGACGTTTGAGTGACACCTTCCAGTCAAGCAGCAGAGGCTGAAGATGAACTGGGTCAAAGTGCCAACGTCTTTGATGACCTTAGTGTAACACAGCATGAGGTATGTGTGCAGCCTTTGAATGTGCCTAGCTGGTATTCTCAGCCTATAGGAAGTCTCAACCTCATTAGCAGGGGTGTAAAAAGTACCCAGAAATTATACTTTTTTTTTTATCCACTTTTTCTCCCATTTTTCTATTTTCCTCCCATCCCAATTTTCATATCGTCCAATTCAACCCTCCCCTGTCTTCGAACGTTGTTTCTTGCCTCCCACAAGCCGGCTGCAATGTGGACTAAGTCATACATAGCACGAGTCCCCTCCGATACTCGAGGTAACAGCCGTCGCATCTTTTCACCTGCGCGGCTCGATCTTTCAGCGTCGGGGGTCTGGGCTTTGGAGGGGCCCCGCCCCCGTCGCTTCTTGATTCTACTGCGCAGGCGCACCAACCGACCTGTAGGAGTCGCTGTCCACAACGCCCGATCCCCACCCTTCAGTTTCCCTCCCCGTAATACGGCCAATGTGTATTACTGTGGACGACCAGCTAAACTGAAAGCAATGTGGAGAGCGGGGCTCGAACAGGAGGCATCCTGTTCAAGCCTAGTCTCCAGCATTCGTTGCGAGCGCCTTGCCCACTGCGCCACGTAGCCGCCCCCAAAAGTACCCAGAGCTTATACTTAAGTGAAAGTATGGGTACCGTCTCAAAATCGTACTCAAGTAAAAGTCAGAGTATCTGGCTAAAAACACACTTGAGTAAAAGTAAAAAAAAACATTCTACTTTTAAATGTACTTAAGTACTAAAAAGTTAAAGTAAAAACCTTTTTTATTGCAAGTGATTGACCAGGCGTCTTGTCCGTCCACGCCGACCGTTTCGTCCTCTTCATCACTCGTACTATCGTTTGTGGCCATCTTCTTTAGCTTGTCACTCTGACTGTCTATTCTTCTGATAGCAGGTGTTTAATCAAAGATCCCCGCTTTAGTCTTGCACAAGGACCAATCAGCATGGGTATGGGCGGGTTCATTTTCCATTGATTGGCTGTTTTTTTTGTTATTTGTTCACAGAATCACAGCTACAGATCTCCTTACGCATTCAAAAATGTAATTTGTTCAAATATGTATTTTTAACACATTGACACATTTGACTGTATTCACACAAAATCTTTTCACACATTCAGATATGTTCTGCACTATTTTTATTCCATACTTTACAAGACACAGAATCAAAGAACAATCACAATGGGTACATTAAAGCCTTGTTAAGAACAACCGTGGGATTGAGTGGAATGAAAATGCAGTTCAATTATGAATTATACAGTACGTGCCTAATTTGGATTTGAAACGCTTTGTTATATATACAAACATGGAAATTGCAACAATTGCACCCCTCCAATATTTCAGTACTTCCATAACTCATTTTAACTTCCTATTTTTATACCAAGACTAATATACTGTATACAAGATAATCAAGACAGAGAGCGACAGAAAGAGAAAGAGAGAGAGAGAGAGAGAGAAAGAGAGAAGAGAAAGGGAGGAGAGAGAAGGGGGAGAGAGAAAGAGAGAAACAGAGGAGAGAAAAGGAGACAGAGAGAGAGGGGGAGAGAGAGAGAGAGAGAGAGAGAGAGAGAGAGAGAGAGAGAGAGAGAGAGAGAGAGAGAGAGAGAGAGAGAGAGAGAGAGAGAGAGAGAGAAAGAGAGGAGGGAAATGGAGACCGAGAGAGGGGGGGGGAGAAAGAGACAAAAAAGAGAGAAAGCGGAGAGAAAGGGAGACAGAGAGAGAGGGGGGCAGAGAAAGAGACGAAAAGAGAGAGAGGGAGAGACAGCGAGAAAGAGAGGAGAGAAAGAAGGTTATGATAGTGATGATGTGTCCTCACCTTACAATGGTTGAGGATGACGACACCGGAGTTCCTGTAGTTCTTTTTCTTTACCTGATACTTAGGGTTTATACACTCCCACTGCAACCACACACACACACACACACGCATGTGCACGTGCACACACACACACACACACACACACACACACAAACAGAATCGTGTTAGCTGTTTGGCCCGTTTTTTATAAGCCAATAACTGCAAGGGCATGTCCAAGGCTTCCAGATTTCAGAAGCCGTTATCCTACAGCCAAATATCAGAACTGTTATTCTACATGGAAATATCAGAACAATTATCCTACTGTAACTGAGTGGATTTGAACCCGGGACCATAGGATCCACAGGCGGCCTCAATAACCAGCTGAGCTAAAGAGTCCGGCCTGTTAGGTACTGGTTGACTGCAACCGACAGTTGCAGAACTCGAGAACTATTAGGAATGTCTGACCATTAAGTGTGACTCTTAACCACCAGTAGCTTGTGTATACTTTTACTCTTACTCATACTATACAGTATATTCAAAAAAAAATGGTATAGCCTATATTTATTAGTAGAAAAAGGGTAACCACTGCGCTCAGACAGGTGCGTAGTCCAACATTAATTAAGTTGCAAAAAATGGAGTAGGGACCGCACTCGGGGAAAATCGTTGTTTTTATTTTTATATGCACATCCGACCTTCATCAGTGTGCAATGACAATTGTGACAAACAAACCTTAACTAGGCTGTACTTGACAACATACAGGTGGGAACAATCGGCAATCAGCCAACAGGCTAGGTTGACGTCATGATCAGTAGCAGGGCTAGATTGACAGGTAGATATCATCACAGTATCACATGAATGCGTATGATGGCTATGTATGAAACAACAAATTAATACATATTACAATACAATATTTACAAATCTGTATGGAACAAAAAAGACAGTACATTGGGGGTATCAGGTTGTTAGACCGTTCATTAATCAGTGTACTAGTTTTTTGTTTATACAGTAGACAACTTAGGATAGCTTTCACCTAAAGGAATGGAGCCAAATTGAACTCTTCATTCATCCCAGATGGATACATAGATTTGAGCCGATGAATCCATACACATTCCCGTTGTAAAATAAGTTGTTCATGGTTACCACCCCTTCTATTAAGAAAAACCATCTCTAGACCTATGCACTTGAGGTCATTGATTTTATGATCCATTTAGTTAAAATGTCGTGCCACAGGGGAATTAATGTCGGTCCGCTTTATATTGCTTCTGTGTTCGTTCAATCTGATTTTTAATTTACGGGATGTCTGTCCGATATAGTATTTTTTACATGGGCAGAATAATAAATATATTATGTGTGTGGAATTACATGTTATTAGCGATCTGATCTTGTAATTCTTCCCGGTGTGGGAGTCGTGAAATGTGTTTGTTTTGATCATGTGGCTACAAGATGTACATGCTCTACATGGGAAGCTTCCATAAATAAAAGGCTCTGGCCTTGAATACGAGTCCGCTCTAACAAGGCGGTCCTTCAGGTTGGTAGCCCTTTTATGTGTAAAGCGTGGAGGGTGTTGGAAGCGGTCATTTAAGGTTCTATCTGATGATAGGATGTGCCAGTGTTTCATGACTGTGGACTTAATAACAGAACTAAATGGATCATAAGTAAGGACATAATTAATGGTGCCTGATGTTCTGTTTCTTTCTTTCTTCCGGAATAGATCTTTTCTTTCAATTTGATTTACAGTGGCCATGGCAGAGTTAAGACACTGCTTTGGGTAGCCCTTTTCATCAAATCTTCCCAACATATTTTCACTTTCGGAGTGAACACATTTCGCGTTATACAACTTGTGCATATAAAAATAAAAACAACGATTTTCCCCGAGTGCGGTCCCTACTCCATTTTTTGTAGGCTATATTTATTGTAACGTATAATATAACCGATAGGGCATACAGACCCTCACCTGCACAGTTTACACTGTTTATTTTTCAATCAAATCAAATTCACACAAATCAAATTGTGTGTGTGTGTGTGTGTGTGTGTGTGTGTGTGTGTGTGTGTGTGTGTGTGTGTGTGTGTGCGTGTGCGTGCGCGTGTGTGTGTTTGTGCGCGTGTGTGTGTTTGTGTGTGCATGCGTGTGTGTGTGTGCGTGCGTGCGTGCATGCATGTGTGTATGTGTGTGTGTGTGTGTGTGTGCATGGGCACACGGGTGCACGCACCTGTTTTCCTTCCTGGTCTGTCCTCATCTCTTTAAATGTGGTCTGATACTCTCCGATGAAGTCGTGTTTTCCATTGGAGTCCCAATCATATACTGTGCACTGTAACACACACACACACACACACACACACACACACACACACACACACACACACACACACACACACACACACACACACACACACGCACACACATATCTCTTAAAACGTATTGTTTGCATGAAATTTAAATTCACTGTTGAATATTACTGAATATTACTGCTGAGACCTTTCATTGTACAAGAATACAATTTTAAAGGGAGGTTATGTGTGCAGCCTTTGAATGTGCCTAGCTGGTATTCTCAGCCTATAGGAAGTCTCAACCTCATTAGCAGGGGTGTAAAAAGTACCCAGAAATTATACTTTTTTTTTTTATCCACTTTTTCTCCCATTTTTCTATTTTCCTCCCATCCCAATTTTCATATCGTCCAATTCAACCCTCCCCTGTCTTCGAACGTTGTTTCTTGCCTCCCACAAGCCGGCTGCAATGTGGACTAAGTCATACATAGCACGAGTCCCCTCCGATACTCGAGGTAACAGCCGTCGCATCTTTTCACCTGCGCGGCTCGATCTTTCAGCGTCGGGGGTCTGGGCTTTGGAGGGGCCCCGCCCCCGCCAACCGACCTGTAGGAGTCGCTGTCCACAACGCCCGATCCCCACCCTTCAGTTTCCCTCCCCGTAATACGGCCAATGTGTATTACTGTGGACGACCAGCTAAACACACACACACACACACTCACACACGTGCTGTACACACGCACGTACGCAGACAGGGATGCAGGGAAATGCCATGTTGAATGATTGCTAAGCAGCCGTCAGTTGGGGGGCGATGGAGCGGTGAAATATTATCTTAGGGTGTGTGTGTGTGCGTGTGTGTGTGTGGTGTGTGTGTGTGTGTGTGTGTGTGTGTGCGTGCGTGCGTGCGTGCGTGTGTGTGTGTATGTGTGGGGTGCATAATGTGATAATGTGTGACTCGAAAAAGTAACATTACTTTACAAATGCACTTTCAACTTCCGCACTTTCAGCTTCAGCACTTTCAACTTCAGCACTTTCAACTTCAACACTTTCAACTTCCACACTTTCCACTTCAACACTTTCAACTTCAACACTTTCAACTTCAACACTTTCAACTTCAACACTTTCAACTTCAACACTTTCAACTTCAGCACTTTTAACTTAAGCACTTTCAACTTCAACACTTTCAACTTCAACACTTTCAACTTCAACACTTTCAACTTCAACACTTTCAACTTCAACACTTTCAACTTCAGCACTTTCAACTTCAACTCTTTCAACTTCAGCACTTTCAACTTCAACACTTTCAACTTCAACACTTTTAACTTCAGCACTTTCAACTTCAGCACTTTCAACTTCCACACTTTCAACTTCAACACTTTCAACTTCAGCACTTTCAACTTCAGCACTTTCAACTTGTCTTCAACACTTTCAACTTCCGCACTTTCAACTTCAGCACTTTCAACTTCAACACTTTCAACTTCAACACTTTCAACTTCAACACTTTCAACTTCAGCACTTTCAACTTCAACTCTTTCAACTTCAGCACTTTCAACTTCAACACTTTCAACTTCAACACTTTTAACTTCAGCACTTTCAACTTCAGCACTTTCAACTTCCACACTTTCAACTTCAACACTTTCAACTTCAGCACTTTCAACTTCAGCACTTTCAACTTGTCTTCAACACTTTCAACTTCCGCACTTTCAACTTCAGCACTTTCAACTTCAACACTTTCAACTTCAACACTTTCAACTTCAACACTTTTAACTTCAGCACTTTCAACTTCAACACTTTCAACTTCAACACTTTTAACTTCAGCACTTTCCACTTCAACACTTTTAACTTCAGCACTTTCAACTTCCACACTTTCAACTTCAGCACTTTCAACTTCAGCACTTTCAACTTCAACACTTTCAACTTCAACACTTTCAACTTCCACACTTTCAACTTCAGCACTTTCAACTTCAACACTTTCAACTTCAACACTTTCAACTTCCACACTTTCAACTTCAGCACTTTCAATGTCAGCACTTGTGAGACAGGCAGGGGTAAGTGTGGGGGATTTTTTTTGGTACCAATAAAGAGGGAATAATTGCAGTATCTATTTGAATCTGTTACAATAGAAGGGGTAACATACTCTCTCTATAATATACAGTATACTGTATGTATTCTCTCTCTCTCTCTATCTCTCTCTCTCTCTCTATCCCCTCTTCTGGAGCGGATGAGGCAACCTTCTAGATGATGGGGGTGATGATAGTGGGTCCATACATGTAGAGGGGGGGGGGGGAGTGAAAGGCTTATTTACTATATTTACATATAGGAAACTATATTTATATAAATCCATAACAAAAGAAGGAATGTGTGATGGATGGTGGTGGTGTTGCGTGTGAGTTTGTGCATGCCGTGCGCATGTATGTGTGCCTTTGTGTGTACTATACGTGTGCGCAGAGTGCACAGAGAGTGGGGCTGGTCCTTTGAAGGATTCTCCAACACAAGATAAATGGTCTCATTGGCCACTGAGTTAATAGGTTAAGCCTCAGCATTAAACCGATCTACTCCTCTACACTGCAAAATATCACACATTGTCTCAGCTTAAAGGGGTACTTCATCAAAAAGCAATGGTGATTTATTTTGCACTTAATCTCACACACATCCAAAAACAGTTGTGCACACATTAATTTAGTTTGACAGCTATTGAGAGCGAATGAGTTGTATAAAATCAGTGATGTCAATCCTTGTGTTGTGTTAATTACAGCTCAGTGAAACGATAAGGTAGCAGTCCCTATATGGTGTTTCATCTACATAATCTCATGGTCCTGTAATTAACACAACACAAGGATTCAGTGTCCCCCAATGACATCACGGGTGGCCATATTCATCTCATTTACTCCCAATAACTGTCTAAATTAATGTGTTTTTGGATGTGTGTGAGATTATGTGCAAAATAAATCTGCATTGTTTTTCTTGGTGAAGTGCCCCTTTAAATCAGTGCTAAAGGGTGGATAGATGCATCCCTAGTGTGTGTGTTGTATTGTGATGTTAAACAAGCTGTGTGTGATTCTGCACATTCAGTCAAACAAACACTGATTAAGGTCAAGAGCAGTAATCCTCCATATTTCTTGTTCTCTGCTTAACTGCTATGTAACCTTGCCCACCTTAAGTGTGTGAGTGTGTGTGTGTGTGTGTGTGTGTGTGTGTGTGTGTGTGTGTGTGTGTGTGTGTTGTGTGTGTGTGTGTGTGTGTGTGTGTGTGTGTGTGTGTGTGTGCGTGTGTAATTCTGTGTATGTACGTACACATGTGTGTGTGTGTGTGTGTACAGGGCCGCCTGGGAGAAATGCGAGGCCCTGTGCGAGATTTAAACGCGAGGCCCCCCCCCTAAAAGGTAAAAAAATATATATATCATTTTTTTTTTTTCATACAGTCAACATATTCTTAAATAATAGCGCTGCCTGAGGCTGGGCATGATACAGTCAACATATAGCAAGAGAGAGAGCGAGAGAGAGAGCTCCCGTTCTACAGTCAATATACAGTGTTATCGCTGCACAGACCCGGCAATGCCCCTGACCCTCCACCAGAGCAAGGCCAGAGAGAGAGAGAGAGACACATTGGAAAGAAACAACCCAAAACCAGAGCAAATTGAAATGCTATTTGGCCCTAAACAGAGAGTACACAGTGGCAGAATACCTGAGCACTGTGACTGACTCAATACTAAGAAGATCCTTGACTAAGTACAGACTCAGCGAGCACAGCCTAGCCATCGAGAAAGGCCGCTATAGGCAGACCTGGCTCCCAAGCGAAGACAGACCCACTGCACACAAGATGAGGTGGAAACAACCTGCCCACTATACCAAGACATACTTCCCACAAATTGCAAACACCCAAAGAGACTTTGAAAACATCGACAATAACTCAAAACTCCCATACCTACTGGGAGAAATACAAGAATGTGAAATAAAGCCCATTTGAATTGAAGAGAGAGAGATAGATAGAGCATGTCTGTGTGTGTTAGAAAGAGAGAGAGAGATAGAGAGAGAGCATGTCTGTTTGTGTGTGTGTTAGAGAGAGAGCATGTATATGTGTGTTAGAAAGAGAGAGAAATATAGATCAGTTCAGTTCAGTTCAGAGTTTTTTATTTGCCACATGGAATAATACAATCATAGTTTCTTCATTAAAAAATCATAAATAGCCATTCCATGGACAAAAGGAGCAGGAAGAAGAATAAATCTTATAATTACCTGCCCCTTATTCCTAAACTAACATGTATTTTCTTAATGGTCGGCGTATAACCTTATTTACACAAATAATCATTTATACCATTATAAAAGAAACACAATCCACAGTTAAACAAGAAAAATTTAAATAATAATAATAATGATAAAGAATAAAAAAGAAAAGAAAGAGAAGAGAAAAAAAAAAGATCTCACTATTCAGATCACATTTTGATTTTCATACTGACTTTTTTTTTTTATAAATTTTTTTGAATTGATAAACACTGTTACATCCCTTAAGCTCGCTATGGAGAGAATTCCATAACTTTACACCAATAACTGAAGGACACATCTGTTTAAGTGTGGTACGTGCAAACTGATGTTTAAAATTGTATTTTCTCCTACTAAACTCACTTTCTAAATGAAAAAGATTTTGTAGTTTTTCTGGCAGTGTCATTTTGTGTGTTAGAGAGAGATATAGAGCATGTCTGTGTGTGTTAGAAAGAGAGAGAGAGAGCATGTGTGTTTGTGTGTTAGAGAGAGAGAGCATGTCTGTGTGTGTGTGTGTTAGAGAGAGAGCATGTATGAGAGAGATAAGCAAAGATGAGCCCCTAAAGGATATTCAACTTTTAATGGAAGAACAAAACGGAAGGAAAAGATAACTTCACAAAGGCAACATGAATATACATAGATCCAAAAGGACAAAGATCAACACTTAAATCCAAAGAGAAGAGGGTCTATACCAGAGAAAACAAAGTAGCAAGGAGCCAATGGCCGACATCAGCTAAATAGGCTAACTGCAAATAGAGTAGCCAGGTACTGACACCAGGCCACACACCGTTAGCTACTACAACAGCTAGCCGGCCCGTTTGGCTCCCGAGAGAGAGAGAGAGATATATCCACGGCGGGAATAGAATAGAGTGCATTAAAAACTCACCAAACGTCCAAGAGGATGGAGACAACCGCGTGGAGTTGACGAAGTTCATCTGCCGAATGACCGTCCTCTTCATCTTGGCATAACAATGCTGCACGCGCTCTCTCTAGGTTAGCTAACGCTAGTTAGCCTTTAGCTAAGCTAGCTACTAGCCGACATCATCATGGCTATCCCGACTGAACCACACGTTAGCACTCGATATTATAACGTAGCTAAAGCTAACTAGCTGTCCCTGCCTTCAGCTAAGCCTGACTGAACTGTCTAACATGCAACAACTTTCATCTTCAGTCCATCTGCCGAATGACCGTCCTCTTCGTTTTGGCTGGCATAACTAAGCATAACCTCCAAAGCTGCACGCGCGAAATAGTCAAACGCAGCTGACGCACGCCAGCGTACACATGATGTAACCCCTCCCTTCGTTGAGAGAGAGAGAGAGAGAGAGAGAGAGAGAGAGAGAGAGAGAGAGAGAGAGAGAGAGAGAGAGAGAGAGAGAGAGAGAGAGAGAGAGAGAGAGAGAGAGAGAGAGAGAGCAGCCTGTTATTTTGCCTGGCTGTTCTGTATAAAAGGTATGAAGACAGAACTGGGAGGCATCAATGTTCCGGCATCAAGTCGGCACCAGCCGTACTCACAGTGGCTGGATGGGTGGCGTCTGTGTAAATGGGACTGCCAGCATGCTGGGACAGGGGGTTATAGACATGTTCGCTGTAGACGTCTGACTCAGTGTGTGCGCGCATCAAGGGAGAAAAAGGAACGCAATCCTGGTCAGAACAACAGGGCAGACTACAATATATTTGCATTTGTTAGCCATGCTAGCGATCTAAACAATTAATCCATGCCAAAGCTAGATATGTAAAAAGTGACAGACTCACTATCACAGCCATACTGATTTGGCAAAATGACATCCAGCTGTTTTTGTTTTGAAACAACTTTTAGTCAGGGGAGTGTCATGGTTTCTCCATAGAGTCCCTTATACTTTTTTAGCGCAGCAGCTGGCGCAGGTGGGGGTTAACTTAGTGACGTGACTCAGTTAGTATTGTTGATTGGCTCGAACACGGTATGTTTGTATACAGCGAACAGGTCTATAGGCCTTGATGTAGCTTGTAGGTAATATCAGAAACACATTTAATTTCATAAGTGGAGCGCTGCCCTGTGTCACTATCCCCGCACCACCAACCCAACTGACCACATTATATAATAATAATAATAATAATAATAATAATAATAATAATAATAATAATAATAATAATAATAATAATAATAATAATAATAATAATAATAATACGCTTTACGTCTGATTAAAAGAACATGCAACGTGAGAAGTCAAACGCAACTTTTACCTTAAAGGGGACATGCATTGCTATTCCTAGCACTATTTGGGCAACTTTACACAATTCCTGTGAGTCTATTGAACACATCTGTAAGCTTTTATTTAAAAAAATGCATTGTTTTGTCTAATCAAGTACTCAAAAGCCACATTTTCTCACTTTGGATTTCAGGCTGTGTTGGCCTGGCTCCGCCCATAAGCACTTGAGTATGTGCTACTGCGTCGAGGGATGAGAGGATGGTTAAGGATTACATTTGTGCCTCCCTCCCCAGTGATATGGACCCTTTGCAATTTGCATACAGGTCAAACAGGTCCACTGATGATGCGGTCTCTCAGGTACTTCACAACACCCTCTCTCACCTATAGACAGCCAGAAGGGGGGCTATGTGAGACTGTTGTTCATTGACTATAGCTCAGCATTCAACACCATAGTCCCCACCAGACTGGTGGACAAGCTGATCGAGCTGGGTCTGAGCTCCGCTCTGAGCGCCTGGATACTGGACTTTCTGAGTGAAAGGCCTTAGGCGGTCAGGGTGGGGGGTCAGACCTCCAACACCATCACCCTGAGTATCGGGTCCCCCCAGGACTGTGTCCTGAGCCCCCTGCTGTATTCACTCTACACGCATGATTGTGTGGCCAGGTTCAGCTCCAACTCCATAGTGAAGTTTGTGGACGACACAGTGGTGGTGGGGCTGATCTCTGACAACGACGAGAAGGCCTACCGGGAGGAGGTTGATGTACTGGCACGCTGGTGTCAGGACAACAGCCTGCTCCTGAACATTGGTAAAACCAAAGAGCTGATTGTGGATTTTAGGAGAACACAGCAGGGGACACACACACACCACTGTGGATAAACAGGGCTACCGTGGACAGGGTGAGCAACTTTAAGTACCTGGGGGTCCACATCTCAGAGGATCTGACATGGACAACACACATAGACTCAGTCGTAAAAAAGGCGAAGCAGCGCCTCTACCACCTGAGACAGTTAAGGAAGTTCAGAGTATCGGGGAAGTACTACGGGTATTGCACTACCACCCCTGCAGGACTTATATAACAAGAGGTGCAAATCCAGAGCTTGCAGAATAATGAAAGACCCTCACCACCCCAACAACAGCCTGTTCAAGCTGCTGCGGTCAGGCAAACGCCTGCGAACACCAGTAACGAGGACAGAGAGACTTCGGCTCAGCTTCTTCCCCCAGGCCATCAGAGCCTTGAACACTGAACTCTCCACGCACAAGCACACATGAGCACACACACAACACACACACTGTACAGCCACTTTAACATGAGCACACACACACACACATGCTGCACACGCTCACACCAAACGGTCACTTTACAAAATGAAAAGGTCACTTTACTTTATAAAAAAATAAAAAATAAAATAAAAAACGGGAGTGGTTCTTGTATAGCAATAGATGGATATAGCAAGATAGCATAAGGATATATAGTATAACTGTATATTGTATAGTATAGTATTGTATAGTAGTGTATATAAGACCCAGTGCCTCACCTGTAGTTTAACACTGTATTGCACTATCACAGGACCTTAGCATGTCTTTTACCATGCATTTTAAACTTTATGTACATTATACCTGTTATGTCTTATTCTTATTACTTGTATTATTGCACAATCGCTGCGGGCATGACCACCCGCATTTCACTGTATGCCCTGTATGCCGTGACAAATAAAACTCTTGGCTTGACTTGACTTGACTTGAAACTGCTCACCCTGTCCACGATAGCCGCGTTTATCCACAGTGGCGTGTGTGTCCCCTGCTGTATTCTCCTAAAATCCACGATCAGCTCTTTGGTTTTACCAATGTTCAGGAGTAGGCTGTTATCCCGGCACCAGCGTGCCAGTTCATCAACCTCCTCCCGATAGGCCTTCTCGTCATTGTTAGAGATCAGCTCCACCACCACTGTGTCGTCCGCAAACTTCACTATGGAGTTAGTTAGTAATAGCCAACCCTATTTCAGTGCCATGGACAGCATCATAGCCAAACCTAGTACCATGAACAGCATTATAGCCAAACCTATTTCAGTACCATGGACAGTATCATAGCCAAACCTATTTCAGCACCATGGACAGTATCATAGCCTTATTTCAGAGGCTGCTGTCCACTACTGCATTCTTCTTTCATTGTCCAAACAAAAGAATTGCCTGATGATTTTCTCAAGATCCAGTTTATCAGAGATATTTGCAGCTATGGAGGAAGATAAAATGGACATGCTGCTCTCCATGGTGAATTTGACAGGACTGCCACCTCATCTCTATTGCAATGAATTATATAATAGTTTGTTATTTGTGGTTTTAAGAGGTGTTCTTTAAGTAAACGTCTTACTACCGCTGTGCCACAACATAAACTGAACCACAGAATCACCAGAAAGAAAATATGCAGCTCCAAGCATGCAAACACAGACCCCCCACCCCTTCACCATGCTTCCAAAGTACAATATATTTTTTAAAGTGGCCCCCCTGCGAATCTAGTTACATATCCCTGAGTGTGTGTGTGTGTGTGTGTGTGTGTGTGTGTGTGTGTGTGTGTGTGTGTGTGTGTGTGTGTGTGTGTGTGTGTGTGTGTGTGTGTGTGTGTGTTTGTGCGCGTGCATGTGTGTGTGTGTGTGTGTGCTGCCTTGCTTCCACTTGAGTGCTGAGAGCTCTGGTTGACAGAGTAATGAGAACATGAAGAGGTCTCCTCCATTCACTGAATACTAACTGGGGGATGGAGAGAGGGGGAGAGAGAGAGAGAGAGAGAGAGAGAGAGAGAGAGAGAGAGAGAGAGAGAGAGAGAGAGAGAGAGAGAGAGAGAGGAAAACAGATAGAGGATGAAAGGTCACAGAGAGGAACAGATAGAAATGAGAAAATGTGAAAGGAGCATCCGATGTCTTGAGCCCACACAGTTTGCAAATAAACAGAATATATTTTATGCACGATTTGACAACAACCCAATGAGGAGCTGCTCTTGCCACAGGCTGACAGCCAGTGTTGGGTGGCAACGCATTACAGTAATAATATTACTTTTCCCCCAGTAGTATAACTAATTAGTAATTACTACCTCAATTTCAATAATAATGTTACAGTTACAAAATAAAAAAACAACTTGTTACTCCATTACTTTGATTTTGTCAAGACTAAAGGTGACAAAAACATCATTGTTGACCTATAATCTATTCAAACTGTGCTCAAGGCTTAGGTGTCCATAAAATAATGTAAAATAATCCAACATCAAAAAGTGGGGACTCTCGCACTCTGAAACAGTGCTGATGTGTCTTCTTCACTTAGGCTACAGTATGTATTTCATGGTAGAACGAAGGGTTATGTATATAACCCAGTTCTATGAGTTATGGTGCGCTCAGCACCTGTCTGCATATATCTCGCTTCAGCGTATATACACTGAATAAAAAACTTCCACCATGTACCTTTACATGCCAGCATTCATCTGGCCACACCCCCATCCGCTTACCTACATAAGCAGGGGTGGGGCCACACGCTCATCTCCTTCCCAACAAATTTCACCACAATGAAAAATCAAGGGCTGCAGCGGCATCCAGGTGCTGAGCGCACCATAACTCATAGAACTGGGTTATATACATAACCCTTCGTTCTATGTCGTTATGGCTTGCTCAGCACCTGTCTGCATAACAGGGGCTGAGCGGAGCCATAGCCCGACAAATGTACCCCGCTGAGGCCCCCCACAACCATCAGACCGGGGAGGACCGAGCCCCCCGACCCTCCCTAATGGAGGATACCCCCCCTATTGGAGGTTCATGGGAGGGCGACGGATCCGACCGTGCGAAGAGGCACTCAAGCAACTCAACGCACAGGGTGAGCAGACCGTGGCTTGACCCCACGACTACACACACGCACAACCCGCATGCCACCCGGGAACGAACGGAAGGAACAACCTCGTTACTGCCCCCAGAAATCACGGGGTTAAGAGCCCCACCAGGTGGTCACTTAGTGACACCGCCCCCCACATCGCCAGCGTATTCGGATAAGGCCCCTCCAAGAGCGGGCCCTTTCCCCCCAATAGCACACCGCCTGGCACACTGACCCTGCAGAACAGCATGGCCGTAAGCACACAAAAAAGGTTAACCAACGGAAGCAGGTAGCGCACCGGGGAAACCAGGCAACAGGCTGTAACCTGAGCCTGGAGCACTGCGGACGAGACAGGCGCCAAAGGAGTCAGCTGAAAACAGCCCCCCCGGCGGAAGGGGCGTATGCTGGCGTTGTTGCATGACAAAGCCTCCATTAAAAAAAAAACACCCAGAGGGGTCGAGGCAGAGAAGGCTGACATGATTGGCAGACATCATGAACGTGCAGGGGCACACTCAACCGGGTAACCCGGGAGTTGACACTGCTCCAACACACCAGGGAATCAACCACCCTCTTGGTACCGACGTGGTTGTTCCTATAACCCCTCAAGAAAAAACTCCAAAACACACCTGCGGGCATACACTGGCTATACCGCAGTACAAGTGTTTCAGTTTTCAAAAAGGGTTATCCCAGGCCTACGGTATCAACGAAACTTTACTTCGGACCGGGCCCGGCGGCACGGGAAGCACAGGGTTACCAGAGGAGGTCTAAGACCACCCCAACAGCCCCCTCTTCGCCACGCGTGAGAGAGGAGCGAAAAGAATGGAGAACCAGCCCTAAGCACACCGCACTTGGTATTCCCAGGTGGTCTCCCAACCAAGTACTAACCAGGACCGAACCTGCGTAGCGTCCGAGATCGGACGAGATCGGGCGTGTACAGGTTGGCATGGCCGTAAGCCATTACGATAGTGCAGAGTACAATATGTACCCAACAAAGGGTCTCCATAGCGCCTAACCCTGTGACACCCGGACCGACCCGGCATTTTCCCCCCCGAAAAAAGCACAAGTCCCTCAGGGTACCAGAACAGCAGATCTGCATCTCCGGCGGACAACGGGTTAACTGACCTGGACCAGCGTGACCAGACCAGTCCCGTGTCCTAACCACGCCGACATGCCCACTCCAGGAGAGGGGGTAGGTATGCGTGTCGATCTAAAACATGAAAAGAGGGCGCCACCCAGACAGGGACATTTTGACCGTGCTCAGCGGCCCACCCCAAGGGTGTGAGACCCCTCTACCTATGTTCAGATCTATTCCGTTAACATCCCCCAGATATGAACGATAATTCATCAAGACAACCTAGTAAACTGGCGCTCGGAAGAGACAAAACTCCATCCCAGTTGCCCTATAAAAACGCTGTTTTAACAAGCAACCAAGGCGCACTTAGCCCCTGTGTGATTCTTTAACAGAAACACACCGAGCCAGCACTATGTATGCATCGAGACCCAAACACATCAATGGATAGTCTAGCAAGACACCAAACATTGTTCCTCCAAGTCGCCTGGGAGAACGACACGGAGCCGTCGTGCTTCATGTACCTTCCTCTTTTTATTCAAAAAAGAAAGAACACAGACTGACATGAATCCCTCATGACGCAGCTGAGGGTAATTTCTTTTTACATTTTTACATCCCACCACCCTCCCATAGGGAGGAGACGGAAATCCCCAGAGAGACTTCCCACGCGAGCTGTATAGATTGAAAAGAATATATTGCAACATTGAGCTATGTAATACTTGGGTTAGGGCTCTCCGAGGAGGAGGCACTGAACCAATACACACTCAATAATCGAATTGAATCGAATACACACACAATAGAGCAGAACTCCTTTTTGAAGTTCTACTCACCATGACAATCCGAGGAGGAGGCTCTGAACTCTGAGGAGGCTCCCTCACAGGGAAGGAGAGTCCTAACTCACAGAAGGCCAGAGGAGGAGCTTCGTGAGGAGGAGCTCTGACAACTCCCTGAAACAGATCCATCATATGGACCTGAACAGCTCACGGAAGTCTTACCAACAGAGACGCGCACAGTGACGTACTCTATGGCGGGGGAATTTCTGCGGTGCACACGCCCAACCTTCCAGGGCGTGGGACCAGGAAACTCCCCCCCTCCCCCCCCCCTCTTACCCTGTAACGTGCCGAACAGCAACGTGACAGGAACCTTGAAGGACAGGAGGTTTTAACCCCTGACCAATCAAAAAAGGGGAGGAAAGGAGAGGGGAGGAAAGGATTCACCCCTTTACGACCCCACACTCATGATACGATGTAATGACAAAAAAGAACATGACACAGTCATAGTCAGCTACATGAAGTGTCTAACAGCTTCACACAGCTCATGTGCTAACCTGCTATCTGATTTTTACTAAGGAAAAAAACACAGAATAGAGAGGGCCCCTTTAAGATCCCCGGTACCAGACTTACACATGTGCTTCTGTGGCCAACCTAACCCAGTTGTAGATCACAAAACACATACAACCCTTTATCACAACAAAGAATGGCAAGTACACTCTTGCTACAGAGGAATGCCGTTTTTCATAACGAGAGAATACAGAATCCTCGATTATGCATCGGCCACAGGCCTTGCTAAGCACACACGATAAGCGACCAAACAATCTTTTCTTTTAGGAAAATATTGTTCCTCAAGCGGTTAGCACAACCCCAGCAATTAAGCTAAGGGTTACATCGTATCCCCACAAACACAGTGACACAATATATTGTAAACAACATGTCTGAGAGGAGGGTGGGGAAGCCCCAGGGAACCGGGGGGATCACCCCTCCTACCCTACCCTTGATACGGCCCAGTTGAACAGGTAACCCTGTTAATATGTGAACACACTGTTCATTGTCATTACAGGCTGAGAAAAGAATTCATTCTTCACTCATATGTCACTAAGCATAGCTTTATAGGTTAATTAACCCCCTTAGTTGTGAGTTCATGGTACCTGAACACACATGATGTTCTCAACACAACTAACCAGATAATTTTTACACATGTAAAACAACAACCCGATTTGTATGGAGAGAGAAGCTATACCAGTGACAAGACAATTCACACACAACACACGTCGTATCCTAAATGTATTGCAGCAACACCCGTTTTGGAAAACATCGTTATTACAAAACATTTAGAAGGGAAGGAAGAAGAAGTGTTTAAGGTCCGGTCGGGACCTTCCTACCGTGAGCGCAGGCCAAGCGAACTGCAATCTGGCTAACGGGGCACCGACGTTAAACACAGCATTCCTGTGTTGACGACGAGGGCAGCGTCGCTGTGCCACCCAGCCGCTACGGTTCTCCGTGTTGACGCAGTCATCGCCGGCCAGGCTCCCGGTAGGTTCGACTAACATCCTCTGTCAAAGATGACGTCGTAGTCAGAGTGTTTAAGGCATGTTATAGTCACAGAAAACGTTCAACAGTGTAGCATTAAGCTAACAGCCGTTCGGCTGATAGCAACAAGCTAACGTATACCAGCCTGGTAAACACAGCAAGCTAACTCCGCAGCTAACAGCTGCGCAGCTAACAGCTGACTGGCTAACACAGTAGTCCACAAACTAGCACGCAAGCTAAGCAGCTATCACCTGAACTGTATACAATGACATAACAAGCCACACTTCAGACAGGCCGCTGTCCCAATCCCTCCCCTAACAGGGAAAAGAAAAAGAAATGTCAGAACACAGTTGTCAACGGTGATCCAGACATACACGGGGCCCTTTGAGCATGGAACTTCCGATAAAGAAGATCCTATGCCCACATTTCCTCGTTAGGGTGTACTTTCATTTGTATATGAAAGATGGGGCCTGCACGGGACAGAGAAGCATCCGCTCTAGAATCCTGGGATCACCAGGACCTAGCATGGCCCACTAGATTAGCCATCACGGGCGTCAGACCAAGATCCCCCGACCGCCGTTTAAGCCGAGCAGAGAACCCTAGCCTGGAGTCGGCGTTTCGTAAATTGTTAGCTAACCCCCATAGCATCAACAACAACCAGAGCTCGCAAGCAAAACAGTACGTACCCAACCTGGAAACAACCGCTTCTCACAACAGTCGGTGCGTCCTACAGTCCAGCTGTGTTGCTGGAGGGTAACCCCATCCAGCCGCAGCAAGGAGGATTGTAGTTGGGAAGCATGTCAGCGGCGTGAGCTCCTAATACAAAAAAAACGTTGAAGGTCGGAATGATCCAGACACTCCAGTAACAAAGACAATATCGCCGTATTTTCTTGGAAATAGTGAGAGAGAAAATAAAGATATGATGTCAACGTATCTCCTTGTTCTTCTGTTTTCCTTTCCTCAGACTAAATATTTTTCTTCACGTCAAGTGGGCATGTGAGCAGCACTTAGCTTGTGGATGAAATTTGCGAAGGAGATGAGTGTGTGGCCCCACCCCTGCTTATGTAGGTAGTGGATGGGGGTGTGGCCAGATGAATGCTGGCATGTAAAGGTACATGGTGGAAGTTTTTTATTCAGTGTATATACGCTGAAGCGAGATATATGCAGACAGGTGCTGAGCAAGCCATAACGACATAGAACTACTGTTAAAATTCAAGTTTCGGAGTAAATCATCAGAGCTGTTTCATCATTTTGGAGTGAGAGAGGAGCCCCTCAAATACCACCTCAAATATCTTGAGAAACATGCTATCCTACAACAGCACAGACATGCTATCCTCCTACAACAAGTAGTTGTCTTTCAACACTTAAAACCAGCTGTGCCAGAGGCACGCCAGAGGCACTGCATCTGTTGAAAACTCAGGCTGTAGGGAGGTTGTAACTATAATTCATAAACTGGGCCTGATGTCCTTAACGGGAGGATCCTAAAGGACTATACTGATCAACTAGGTGCTGTGCTGATCAACTAGGTGTTGTGCTGATTAACTAGGTGCTGTGCTGATTAACTAGGTGCTGTGCTGATTAACTAGGTGCTGTGCTGATTAACTAGGTGCTGTGCTGATTAACTAGGTGTTGTGCTGATTAACTAGGTGCTGTGCTGATCAACCAGGTGCTGTGCTGATTAACTAGGTGCTGTGCTGATTAACTAGGTGCTGTGCTGATTAACTAGGTGCTGTGCTGATTAACTAGGTGCTGTGCTGATTAACTAGGCGCTGTGTTTTCCAGACAGTTTTCCAACAACTTCCCAGTTGTTGCTTGACACCAACTCCGTCACACTCACTTGGAAAACATCTCTAATCATACCTGTTGCCGAGAAGCCCAGGGACAAAAACATTGGGCCTATTATATAGCCCTTATTTACCCCCGTTCTCAATAGATGCATGGGAAAGGATATTATGCAGCATCATTGAGCGACCGAATGGACCCGTTGCAGGTTGCCTACGAGGCTAAAAAGGGGAATAGAGTTCATGCTGTATCTAAACACATAGACTAGGTGGGGGCATATGCTTTTTTATTCATGGATTTAATGAGCTTTTAACACTAGCACAGCCATGGAGAAAATTACACTAATTCCCGCCGGGAACGGGTCAGATGACCCGACAGCCTTTAGAATGGAGATGGGAGGGAGAGAAGGGAGGGAGGGTCAATGAGGGAGGGAGGGAGGGAGAAGGAGAAAGGGAGGGAGGGAGAGAGAGAGAGGGAGGGAGGGAGAGAGGAAGTGAGGGAGGGAGGGAGGGAGGGAGGGAGGGAGGGAGGGAGGGAGGGAGGGAGGGAGGGAGGGAGGGAGGGAGGGAGGGGAAGTGAGAAGGAGGGAGAGGGAGGTATAGAGAGAGGGAAAGAGAGGGAGAAAGAGAGAGGGAGAGAGAGAGAGGGAGGGAGAGAGAGGGAGAAGGAGAGAGGGAGGGAGAGAGAGGGATGGAGAGAAAGGGAGGGGGGGAGAAAGGGAGAGAGAGAAAGGGAGGGAGAGAGTGAAAGGGAGGGAGGGTCAAGGAGGGAGGGAGGTAGCTGAAATAACGTTCTAGTGACAGAGCTGGAGCTCGACCGAGTGACGAGGATACATTGATTGAAAATGCCTAGGGGTCATGTGACCCCTTGTCGGCTGTGCTAGTGTTAAGTGCATCGAAATACACTTATTAACAGTCTCTGTGAGTTTCTGTCACCCCACCTTGATTTGATGGATTTGATTTGATTTGATGATTTGGCTACGGTGCTGTCCATGGCGCTGAAACAGGTTTGGCTATGATGCTGTCCAGGGTGCTGAAATAAGTTTGGCACACAGTTTGTTGTTCTCTCCCCAATTAGGTTGGTGGCAAGAAACACTGCTTTTGTTTCCACTCCTTCATACACTGTGCAACAAGATCATCATGCCCGACCTACTGTAAAAGCAGCTGCGGATAATGACCAAGAGTACCCTGTTTCCTTGGCACTGACCAGAGCCTCTCTTTCTTAGGGCATGGGGAGGCTGTATATAAGGAGGCCCAGCAGCAGAAAGGTAGAATAATATACAATGTACAGATGATTAAACTGGGTACAAAATATATAAATTAGTACTACTGAGTACTGTGCTAATCGGATGTATGTACAGAGTTGTAGTATTAATATGTACAGTGATACAGGTATAAAGACACTACGGTAGTAAGTAGGGGTGTAACGATGCATCGATGCATCGAAATGCATCGATCCTAATGTGACGATTCAACTGCATCGATTTGAAAATGTTAGAATCTATTTGAATCTTTTTTATTTTTATTTTTATAAAAAAAAATTGGTGTATTGTTTTTATTCAAGTTTCTTTAATAGTTGTCATACAGAAGTACAGCATACTTTCATACAAAATGCTTCTTACTGTTACGCTCCAGAGACTGTGCTAGACAAGATAGTATCAAATAACATAGTATAGCATGTAATTTAGAAGAAGAAAATGAGGTCACAGTGTTCGGTATAGACATATGTACAATGTTCTGAGTTACCATATAATATACAATACTATGCAGTGTACTAATGTACAGTACTATATAGTGCAAAGCAGAAATGGGGTGAGGTACAATTTAGGTACAATTTACAGTAAGGTGTACGAGTTGTAGTGCAATCCTTCATCAATAAATATAAAGTGTGGGGAGTGGGTGCTACAGTGTGTTTGTTTAAAGTGGGTGTGTGCTATAAAGTGTGTGGAGTGGGTGCTACAGTGTGTTTGTTTAAAGTGAGTGTGTGCGTGTGGATGTGTGTGCTATGTGCGTTTGGTGGTTGTTGTTGTGTAGTGTTCATTGTTCGTTTAGCAGCCTGATGGCCTGGGGATAGAAGCTTCTTCTGAGTCTTTCTGTGCTCGCCTTGAGACTCCGGTATCGCTTGCCTGACCGCAGCAGTTCAAAGAGGCAGTTGTTCGGGTGACTGGAGTCTTTAATGATTCTCTTAGCCTTGCCCTTGCAACGCTTGTTGTAAATGTTCTGGAGGGTGGGGAGCCCCCCTCCAATTGTGCGTTCGGCTGAACGTGTCACTCTTTGTAGTCTGCTTCGGTCTTGTGCAGTGCTATTCCCAAACCAGGAGGTGATGTTGCCAGTCAAGATGCTCTCTATTGTACATGAGTAGAAGTTCTTAAGGATCTTCTGACTGACTTGGAACTTCCTTAGGCGCCTGAGGAAGTAGAGGCGTTGTCGTGCCTTCTTCACAACACTGTCAATGTGTGTGGTCCATGTCAAGTCCTCGGATATGTAGGCTCCGAGGTACTTAAAGCTGTTGACTCTCTCAACCGGTGCCCCGTCGATGCTGAGGGGGCTGTAGTCCTTGACCCCCGACCTCCTGAAGTCCACAATCATCTCCTTTGTTTTGCTGACGTTCAGGGAGAGGCTGTTTTCCTGGCACCATCCCGCCAGGACCTTGACCTCTTCCAGGTAGGCCCTCTCGTCGTTGGCAGAGATCAGGCCCACCACCACTGTGTCGTCAGCAAATTTGATGATTGTATTGCTACTCCGCTGAGCCACACAGTCGTGTGTGTACAGGGAGTAGAGGAGGGGACTCAGAACACAGCCCTGGGGGGCCCCTATGTTGAGGGTGATGGATGAGGAGGTGCAGTTGCCTGCTCTCACCACCTGGGGTCTGCCAGTCAGGAAGTCCAAGACCCACTGGCAGAGGTCATAGTTCAAGCCCAGGTCCCTGAGCTTGGCTATGAGTATGGAGGGGACTATGGTATTGAATGCCGAGCTGTAGTCGATGAATAGCATTCTCACATAGTTCCCCTGCCTCTTGTCCAGGTGTGATGCTGCTGTGTGCAGCACATGGGCTATGGCGTCCTCCGTGGACCTGTTGGGGCGGTATGCAAATTGCAGGGGGTCCATGTTGATGGGGAGGGAGGAGCAGATGTAGCCCTTTACTAGCTTCTCAAAGCACTTCATGGCTATGGAGGTGAGAGCTACAGGGCGGTAGTCGTTGAGGCAAGCAGGCTTGGATCTTTTGGGTACAGGGATAATAGTGGACTTCTTCAGGCAGGTGGGGATGACAGCCTGTTCTAAGGACAGGTTAAATATGTCAGTGGGGGCCAGTTGGTCGGCACAGACTTTTAGGACGCGGCCGGGGATGCCGTCCGGACCTGCTGCCTTCCTGATATTCACTTTTTTAAAGGTCCGCCTCACCTCATGCTCTGTTACCCTGAACAGTGCGTCTCCATCAGCAGCCGACCCCCCCCCCCCCATTGCCGTGGCTTGTGGGCTGGTGTTGTTATTACCAGCATCAAACCTCGCATAGAAGGTATTGAGGTCATTTGCTAAGGAGATGTCTGTTTGAGGGAGTCGCCTTTGTAGTCTGTCATCGTTTTGAGCCCCTGCCACATAGCTCTAGAGTCAGCCTGTTCAAACTGGAGTTCAATTTTATCCTTGTAGCGTCGTTTGGCCTCTGTCACTGTCCTCCTTACGTTGTATCGCGCCACCTTGTGGTCATTCATGTTGCCTGCCACTAGGCCGTCGTTGTATGCTTTGGTGCGCGCTCTCAGAGCTTCACGGACGGATTTGTCTACCCAGGGTTTTTGATTTGGGTAAACTCTCATTTTGGTAGTGGGGATTGTTTCTTCCACCATAGTACGAACATAGTCCAGCACTGTCTCCGTGTAGACATGAATGTTATCTGTGTCGCGGAACACATATTGACCTATAGTCCATTCATGCTGAGTGAATCAGTTCCCCCAGCCACATTTGTGTATTCAAATTTTTTGGGGAATTAACTGATAGAACATTTATCGAATCGAATCGTGGTCAAATGAAGAGATTTCATGATGCATTGAATCGTTGCCTGAAGAATCGTAATCGAATCTAATCGTTGTGAAATCGAATCGTTACACCCCTAGTAGTAATTCATTGTGTCTGGTCACTTGTCTATGAGGAGTAAAGCCAAACTCTCCAGAGTGGTCAACCAGGGAACTAACACCACAGGCTGCACACAGGCGCAGTTCTCAGAATCTTCCACGACAAATCCCACCCCCTTCAAATGCCTTTAACCCTTTCACTACCACACTACAGAAGGTTAACCCTTTCACTACCATACTACAGACGGTTAACCCTTTCACTACCACACTACAGCAGGTTAACCCTTTAACTACGTGCAGTAGTTAGTATTATATTATCAATACCAGCCATTGGATTACTGTTTTCTAAATTGGGGAGGCTTTTAATCGTCAAGGTAAGAGGATTTTAAGTCATGGTATCCATAAACTTCAATCGGTTCGGATCCTTTGAATTAATGAGAATGTCCACAAACACGGCTTCACGTAGAAATCACTGACTGCGCGCAGAGACGAGTGCTTAGGCAAAAAATAGTTCCGAGTATATTTGCTTAGAAAACGTAATTGTCTAATTCAATAATTTTTTATTTCTCCACGTGGTAAATACACAGGTCACAACATGTTTACATGAACATTTTGGAGTTGTATTTGGAGTGTATTTGGTGACTGTATACACTGTAAGGGAACGTCAGGCTATTGTCCTCCTCCACTTCCAGTGATGAAGCTAAGCTACGCCAAGGACTACAGCCCCCTCAGCATCGACGGGGCACCGGTTGAGAGAGTGAACAGTTTCAAGTACCTCGGAGCCCACATATCCGAGGACTTGACATGGACCACACACATTGACAGTGTTGTGAAGAAGGCACGACAACGCCTCTACTTCCTCAGGCGCCTAAGGAAGTTCCAAGTCAGTCAGAAGATCCTTAGGAACTTCTACTCATGTACAATAGAGAGCATCCTGACTGGCAACATCACCTCCTGGTTTGGGAATAGCACTGCACAAGACCGTAGCAGACTACAAATAGTGACACGTTCAGCCGAACGCACAATTGGAGGGGGGCTTCCCACCCTCCAGAACATTTACAACAAGCGGTGCAGGGGGAAGGCTAAGAGAATTATTAAGGACTCGAGCCACCCGAACAACTGCCTCTTTGAACTGCTGCGGTCAGGCAAGCGATACCGGAGTCTTAAGGCGAGCACAGAAAGACTCAGAAGAAGCTTCTATCCCCAGGCCATCAGGCTGCTAAACGAACAATAAACACTATGCAACAACCATCAAATGCACACAGCACACACACCCACACGCACACACTCACTTAAACAAACAACACACTGCAGCACCCACTCTCCACACTTTAGATCACACAAACACACTTTATATTTATTGATAAAGGATTTGCACTACAACTCGTACACCTACTGTAAATTGTACCTAAATTGCACCTCATCCCATTTCTGCCTTGCACTATTTAGTATTGTATATTAGTACACTGCATAGTATTGTATATTATATGGTAACTCAGTTACGTCTATTCTGCATCGAACATTGTACATATGTCTATACTGAACACTGTGACCTCATTTTTTTTACTTCTAATTTACATGCTATACTATGTTATTTTATTTCATACTTATCTTGTCTTGCACAGTCTCTGGAGCGTAACAGTAAGAAGCATTTTGTATAAAAGTATTCTGTACTTCTGTATGACAACTATTAAAGAAACTTGAAACTTGAAACTAATGGAGCGACTGTTCCCAAAGCTAAATGCATGCACAGAGACAAAAAAGGTATGTATCTTCTTGTCTAACTCCAGGGAAGATGTTAAATAAGCTAATTTCCCAAAATGTTGGTGTTTTCCTTTAACCCTTTCACTGCCACACTACAGAAGGTTAAGATGAGGCCGTCTGGGCGGAGCTTCAGAGTCGCCCGTGTTTTAAAACATCCTTTATCTCCACTGCCATCACACAGCTCAACCGTAAGTAAGGCGGAAACCGCTATTGTAAATATTCTATATATGCTCTGCTTCCTGGCTCTGTTCCACTTGCTCTGCTTCCTGGCTCTGTTCCACTTGCTCTTCTTCACTTGCTCTGTTCCACTTGCTCTGCTTCACTTGCTCTGTTCCACTTGCTCTGCTTCACTTGCTCTGTTCCACTTGCTCTGCTTCCACTTGCTCTGTTCCACTTGCTCTGCTCCACTTGCTCTGCTCCACTTGCTCTGCTTCCACTTGCTCTGCTCCACTTGCTCTGCTCCACTTGCTCTGCTCCACTTGCTCTGCTCCACTTGCTCTGTTCCACTTGCTCTGTTCCACTTGCTCTGTTCCACTTGCTCTGCTCCACTTGCTCTGCTCCACTTGCTCTGCTCCACTTGCTCTGTTCCACTTGCTCTGCAACCACCAGGTGACATAACTCCAGAATGACAGCTGGGTTCCTAAGCCAAGAACCCAGAACGTTACAAAACACCACAGGAGGCGCCACAGAAACGGTCTGTAAAAGCACAGCTCACAGTGACCCACCTATCGGGCGTGAAGCCCCCCTGTTGACACTTGATCTGCCCCGCCATTTCCCCCTGGAAATGCATGCGAGCCCTCGAGCTGGCAGATTCATTTTCACGAGCAGTGCTCCCCCCCCCCCCCCCCTCCAATCAAGCTCACGTAAAGCGAAAAACATATGAGGCGAAAACAAGGAGCAGTGTTACTAGCCGTGTGTCAATTTTACAAGATAAAATACATACACATGCCCGCTTCATTGCTTTGAAAAAGCCAAACAAGACAGCTAACCACCAAACCGTGGGCTCTGGGACTATGCTTGTTTAAAAAACGCGTCCACCCGAGTCCCTACGGCTCCGTTTCATAAGCAAAACTTGCCGCCCGCCATATTTTACCTTACCACGTAAAGCCAAAACATATACGAGGTGAAAGAGGAGGAGTGTCCATGTGCTGATGTACATTGCTTTGAAAAGCAAAAACACAATAGCTAGTCACCAATCATGAATTCAGGGTTTACGTTTGTTAAAGAAACACGTCCACATAAATCCCTGTGGCTCTTTACACAAGCAAGAAATGCCGCCCGACACACTTTTAACTGTACCATAAAAAAGGTAGTTGGCCCTCATTGTTATTTCGTGACTCGGCCAAACCGAATGGCTTGTCAAATTACGCTCGTCGGATGTTTAGTCTTGTAACTTGAGACTCGAAGCACGCAATAGGTTGAGTGGGGTGACGATCCCATGAGATTTTTTTTATAGAAAATGCTACCAAAAGGTCATCCGCCAAAGTGTCTGGTAAAAGTGACGCCACTGCCGAATTCTACCCGCATTTGGCGCATGGCGGGTGTTAATGTCAAGCCCTGTATGTGACACCAGCGAAAGACACGTTTCTATTATTGTCTGCATGAATGGACTTGGATCTTGAGAGAGAGAGAGAACAGATAATCAGAGACAGAGAGGTAAGAGAGAGAGAGAGAGAGAGAGAGAGAGAGAGAGAGAGAGAGAGAGAGAGAGAGAGAGAGAGAGAGAGAGAGAGAGAGAGAGAATATAAATAATCAGAGAGACCGATAGACAGACAGATATATATACTGTACAGACATACAGACAGACAGACAGACAGACCGGCAGATGGACCAGACAGACATGCAGGCAGACAGACAGACAGGCATTCAGACAGACAGACAAGCAGGCAGACAGGCAAAGAGACAGAAAATTGGAAATATAATCAGACAGAAAGACAATATACTGTAGAGAAAGAAACAGACAAGGACATATAGGGGAGAGAGAGAGAAAGAGATACAATGAAAAATAGAGACACAAACAGCAAGACAGGGAGAGAGAGAGAGACAGACAGGCAGAAAGAGAGACAGTCAGCCAGACAGACAGACAGAGAGACAGGCAGGCCAGCAGAGGGATAGAGAGACAGAGAGAGAGCAGGTGGCTGTAGATTGATACTGCAGTAGCAGATTATTCCTGTATAATTTGGTCAGGAGGAAGGAGCCTGCTGAATACAGAGAGATTCCTGGAATGAGAAATCTCTGCCCTGCCGTCACTCATCTCACAATTATATAACTCAGACACCTGACTGCTTTAGACAGGGAGACATTTAACTTTTAAGCGGGATCAACTTTTGTATTAATTTTAAATGCAAGGTATGGAAGGTAGCTTTGAAAACTCACCTGATGGTGTGTGTGTGTGTGTGTGTGTGTGTGTGTGTGTGTGTGTGTGTGTGTGTGTGTGTGTGTGTGTGTGTGTGTGTGTGTGTGTGTGTGTGTGTGTGTGTGTGTGTGAGTGAGAGAGGGAGAAAATATGTGTATGGATTAGGGGTGTAACGGTACACAGAAGCCACGGTTCGGTACTTACTTCGGTTTTGGCGTCACGGTTCGGTACGAGTTGGGTACAACAGGAAAGAATATTTATAATTATTATTATATATTTATAATTATTATTATAATTATTATTATAAAATATAATTATTTTCTATTATACTTAGTTCCACATAGGCTTGCCGCGGTAGTCAGTGATACCGGTGTCATTCTGTGTTCAGGCATCCACTGAGTAAATTAATTGCCTACCACCCCACCCCCCACGGTGTAAGTTTCAGTTTCACTTTTTTTTTTTTTATAATTTTTTTTTCTTTTTTCAATTTTCAAACACGAAACAACACAACTCACAACACAATAATAACAATAATACATAAAAGACATCCAAGAACATAAACTAACACAACAATGATTAGACAATAAAGTTGTCACAAAGTAAAAGGATAATAAAAAAATATATATACTATAAAAAAGTGCTTACCGAGCCCCCTCCACCTCCAGGCCCGGCAACAGCAAGCCACAATCCCGGAGGACCCACAGCCCGGCCCCCCGCGAGCCAAAGCACCACGCCTCTTTAGTGCCCCGACCCGCAGAGACCCCGAACCGCGCCCCCCCCCCCCCCCCCCAGCCAGAGCCCACGATCACCAGACCCAGATCAGAAGGGGGTCAGAAAATATACATAGGATCAACATTGAATGAAAAATAATAAATAAAACAAAAATACAAAAAACACCATAACCACCAACATACATGAATATTCGCTCGTTCCCCCCCCCCCCCCCCCCCCCCCCCCTCTCGCCCCAGGACCCCAACGTGAGATATCCACATAATACCCCATTCAGTACTCAACTTCCAGAGTCATATGCGTTCTTTTAGTTTTTCCACCACAGCCAACCAGACCGCGATATTGGCTTCATTAACACCTATGACACGTGCAGTGGAAATCTCCAAATAAATAACATCAAGATAGGTGAGAATCCATACCTTCGGACATAGCTTATCTGGTTGTATCCAGTGTGAGGCAATCAGCTTTTTGGCAGCCATCAGACCAGCCAAAATGAGTCTCTTTACATGTACAGAGGCCGGCAATTGAGAAACATCATTTAACAATAAAACAGAAGGCACGGCCGGTATGGTTAGAGAGAAAATCTCTGATAACTGAGTGGTAACATTTACCCAGAAGATCTCAACAGGAGGGCACTCCCAGTACATATGCATATATGTTCCAATGGCACCGTCTGGACACAAGGTACATCGAGAGTCAGGCCTGAGACCCATTAGGTTCAATCGCCTGGGGGTCAAATAAGTCCTATGAACAAAATTTAGATGAATCTGTTGGTGATCTGGGTTGCGTGATGATAGCCTAATATTTTCCCAGACTGCATCCCAATCAAAATCTATATCCAACTCAGGGATATCCTTTCTCCAAATCGTATCTAAGGGTAGGTCTTTATATGAGGACGTAAGTAAGTGCCGATAAAAGTCAGAGACGAAGCCTCTCGATGTCTCTCTGCCATAAAATAATTTGTGAAACCGGTGTCGCTCTAGTGGAGCGTCCCATGGGACTACATGAGCCTTCAGAGCTGCCCTCATTTGTAAATAAAAGAAAAAGGAGTTTCTGGGAAGATCAAATCCGTTGGATAGGTCCTGAAAAGACCGGATACCCGAGTCATTGAAAATATCCCCCAATGTATGGATGCCTTTCCCTTCCCATCTAGGATATCTAATGGGTTGTTGTCCAATAAGGAGCAAATTGTTATTGAATAGTGGGGAATGCGTGTGCCATTTATGGCGGTTAGTGCATGCTTTCTGGGTGTCACGCTAAATCTGGATCACATGTGTGATCAGAGGGCCAAATCGTAATTTGCATTGCTTAATTGAAATGTTGGTATACACGACATCTTGAAGTCTATGTGGGGACACCATCTCCTCCTCCAATGGATGCCAGGACACAGCCGCTTGAGCGTCAAACCAAGTGATAAGGTCTCAAAGAGTAAGCTTGAAAATAATACTTGAAGTCTGGAAATGCTAAACCCCCGTCTAGTTTACTCCTCTGTGCAGTGGATCTCTTTAAAGGTCAACCTCCACGTTGTATTTTTGTTCAATAAACAATGTGGACTAGGCCAACAGTGGCTTTCATGAAGAAGGGAGAAAAAAAGTATTGAAATTGACCCAGTTTTAGCGTTTTTATCAAACATTTTGTCTGCCCAACACAATCACCACGCACGTGCATATTTTAATCAATGGTTCATAACGTGCGTGTGTAATCGAAATGATCGTCACAACAGGTGCAGGGCACCAGGGGGCGCTGAGAGTCACACAGCTAGTGGCAGGCAGAGAGCCTTGCTACCATAGATATATGCTTGCTACTACTAGCCGAATTAAAATGTATCTGTTTCACCTCACTATTGCTCCGTGACTATAGCCATCCATCCATCTCTAAAGCTAACCACTATTTGTAAAAGCCACAACCACGTTACCATATTTGTAATAATGTAAATCATTGTGTCGTTGTACACATATTGTGTTTATAACGTTAGTAGATAACATAGCTTAGCTTAGTAGCTATTGTGCTAACAACATATCCCGACATCCGGCTCGCTGGCCGGCATGAACGGCCGACCCAAAATGGTTCTCTCCTCTCTGTACACCCCGTCCCCACGGGTGCCCTGCCGGGGGGCCCATGGACGCGACGGCGGCGGCAGCCGTAGGGTGCTCGAGCCCGTAAAGGCTAGTGTTACACGATAGCTATGAGCTAACTAGCGCTGCGGGCTCCGGCGCCCTGCGGCCGCCGCTGTTGTCGAGTCCACAAGCTCCTCCGCGGGGACGGGGGCACACAAAGAGGAGAGAACCACCCGCAGGGACGGCGGGCTATAGGCTAACGTCAGTGAGTGTAGTAGTCCCAACTGTAGCAGGGACGGCGGAGATATAGGCTAACTGTGATGCACCGAGTGAGCCACCATTGATCTAGTACTATGACCCGGACGGACATAAGGCATACGTTTCCTGAAGTGACGTCACGGCCGTGCTAGGTGCTAGCGTCTGATAAGCTTTTAGATTCGGCTCATTAATATGCACCTGTTGTCCTGTTGTGACGTCGGCGTTTGATAAGCTTTTTTGATTCGCGCGTGCATGTTATTCGCGCGTGGACCTTTTTAACTCTTTCAGAGTGGCATTTCCGGTGTCAAATGGAAAAAAATAAATAATGAAATTATATACCAATGATGTAAACTACCCATAATTGATCAGTAGGGTTTAACCTGGAGGTTGGGCTTTAAGCGTGGGCGCTTGTTATTCCAGACAAATTTATATGCAGCAGAGTGCAGTTTTTGCCAGTAACCAACAGGGGGAGACAACGGTAGCATGGAGCTGATAAAATACATTTTGGGTAAAACATTCATCTTAATTATTGAGGCGCAGGCCTGTAGTGAGTTCTTTAATTTGGACCACCTGTCAAAATCCTTCGTAATCCTGTCACCCAAGCTGGAGTAGTTATACTTTACTGTCTGGTTAACAGTTGGGAATATTTCAATCCCAAGGCATTTAAAGTGCTCTACCATGAGTATGTTTGCTGGAAGGATGGTTGCCTTCACAGTCTCGTTGAGTGGAAGGAAAGCTGATTTTGGCCAGTTGATCTTAAATCCAGATAGACTGCCAAAGTCATCTATTACTTGGAGAAGATAGGGCAGAGAGACGGCTGGGTTCTGCATAAATAGGAGTACATCATCCGCGTATAAGCTGATATGGTGATGTGTGCCCTTAATTGACACAAGGGATATAACCCGGGATTGTCTTATGTACTGAGCTAGAGGTTCGAGTGAAAGAGCAAAGAGTCCTGGGCTAAGAGGACAACCCTGTCTAGAAGAGCGTGAAACAGCGAATAGTGGTGAGCAAAGCTTCCCTGTCAAGATCATGGCAGAGGGATCTGTGTAGAGGACTTTGATCATGTGAATGAAACCCTCGCCCAATCCCATCCTTCCTAGTACTGCCCATAAATACGACCACTCCAATCTGTCAAAGGCCTTCATCGCATCTAAGGACATGACAGCCGTAGGGGCTGCAACATCCTTACTGGCATCAATCACGTGTAGTAACCGTCTGATATTATCCGTGACCAGTCGGCCTCTTATAAAGCTGGTCTGATCGGGGTTAACCAGAAATGTCATATGCTTTTGAAGTCGGATGTCTAGCACCTTAGCATATAGCTTGAGATCGGCTCCGAGGAGACTTAAGGGTCTATAGCTGCCACATTCGGTGGGGTCCTTATCTTTCTTGAGTAGAACAGATATAAGTGCCATATTGACATCCCTGGAAAAGTTGCCCTCCTCGACTGAGTGTTAAATCATTGAAAGTAATAAGGGACCAAGTATATCCCAAAACGCAGTATAGAGTTCCGGTGGAATGCCGTCCCAACCAGGAGCCTTGCCCCGCTGCATATCAGCAATTGCTTCCCTGAGCTCATCTAGTGTGATAGGTTCAGCTAACCGTTTAGTGTCCTCCTCTGAGATTTGTGGTAGGTTAATTTGACTAAGATAGTCCTCCAGCTTGGCATGATCAAAGACCACTTCCGACTCGTACAGGTTGGAAATTGGAATAAAACGAGCGAAATGTATCGTTGATTTTGTTGGGGTTGGTGGTTATCTCACCCTGTTGGTTCTTAATGGCAGGGATATCTGCAAATTGATCGCTGGCCCGTATCTTCATAGCCAGTAGGTGACTGGGTCTAGAGCCATGAAAGTAGTAGTGTTGTCTTGTTCTGTGCATTTGAAATTCAGATTGTTGTCTTAAAATGGAGTTAATCTCCTTTTTCACCACTTTAATTTGGAGTTCCAGTCGGCTAGAGTATCTTTGCTGCATAGAAGACATCATTGTTTTATGCAGCTCTTCCAATTCTACTAACTTGGAGAGACGCCCCTTGCGGAGATTGGAAGCGAATAGTGGTATTACTCTTAATAAACCCCTTAACCGCATTCCACAAAGTTATTAGTATAGTATATAGTACTGTACCGATCCAGCATTAAACTGCAAGAATTCAATGAGCTTCTCCTTAAATTGTAGGATAAATTCCTCGTTCTTCAGCAGTGTTGAGTTAAAGCGCCATCTAGGGCACGAGACGTCATTTTGCTGAGCGAACCCTTAAGGAGGATGTATTTGTGGTCTGACAGTACAATGGGCTTCAAGTCAACGTCAAAGCTATCGAATAGCCTAGGGGAGGAAAAAACATAATCAATTCTGGAGAAAGTTTTATGTCTCGCGGAGAAAAAAGAGTAGTCTCGCGAGGTTGGGTTTAGTAACCGCCACATATCAATAACCCCCGTGTCTTTAGACCAGCCACGTAGGGCCGCGGCAGCTTGCTTTTGATCGTGGGTTACAGCATCTCCGGATTTATCAATCAATGGATCCCACATGGCATTGAAATCAGCACCCACTATGAATGAGTACTCAGGTAGTTTCAGCATCTCTGTAGTGAGTGCAGTATAAAATTGCGCGTCATACACATTAGGGGCATATGCAGCTATAAGAGCAATTTTCCTGTTAGTGTATTCCATCTTCGCTATAGTGATTCGTCCTTCCGCATCAGACCACACATCTAATAGTTTAATATTCAACTTCCGCTTAGCCACTATGGCTACTCCCCGGGATTTAGTGCTAAAAGAGGAGGAGCTTATATTATGATAAAATTTGTTTGCAAGTTTAGCACTGTCAGCCTTCAAAATATGCGTTTCACTCAGCAAAGCCACATCAACCTCCTGTCTTTTCAACCATGTTAGTACACTTGTGCGTTTATGTTGAATATTAAGCCCCCCTGAATGCCAGATCAAGATGTTTAAATAGTCCAACCAGGTTGCAGTATGACTGAACGTGATTCCCCCGAAGTAGAGCACCACAACATATACACATCCCCACGCTAAGGTCCTGTTGGGCGAGAGCAGACATACAGTAGAGCGAGCCAAAAGAAATAAAAAACAAGAATCCCCGTATCCCCCCCTCCCCCCACCCCCCCCCCTCAAATATCTTGTCCGATGTCGATCAAACATCATTTGGCACTGTGACCGGGTCACAGCAACCAAAACCACATTACATAACTTAACCATTCTAACCAGAATTGTATATTGTAACAAATTAGGAATAGGGGAACGCCCCATCTCTCAACAGAGAGAATCAATCTATATCTATATAGAGCTCAGTGCATAGAACATTATGCAGACGATAAAGGCACATGAAACATAGTTCGTCCGAACTGAACTTGATTAAAGTGAGGTACTCTTAACACATGTCGAAATAATACCACTGTGGAAATAAACCCTGATCATTACTGTGCTGCAATCGTTGAGGTATTGCAGCGTCGGTGACGGTCTTGTGTTCTGCTGTGATAAGAAAAATAGTTAAATGCACGCATTGTCCACAGCGGTAGGATAGCCTCGATCTGCCACCCGCATACAGTTCGTTGCAAAGGGGATCAACCCCCTCGGTCGGACGGATCATAAGCACATTCAGTCTGTTTGAGTGAAAATTGTGATCTTCATCCCGCTCGGTTAGAGCCGAATAAAGACAACAAACATACGTAACAAACCTTGCGCCATTCAATGGATAGTTCGAGTGTTAGATGATAAAAAAGGCAAGAGATAAAGAATAAAGAAAAAACTGATAAGAGTACAGGGCGTCTGAATTACATTCAAATAGTCAGTAATCATGGTCGTGATTGAGACAGTACCGTATAGAGAAGTCAAGTATTACCGTCCTGAGGATTGAGAAAGCCACGGTCGAACGTGTTTACCATAGTGCTGGCCTGGATAGCTAGCCGGTGTGCTAATAGCTCACGTGCAGTGGAGTCGTTAGCTTGGTTAGCTTGTATGCTAGCAGCCCACGTGTGGAACCAGCTCCACTCCTACAGGGCCGCTAGCCTGGATAGCTAGCATGTTAGCAGGCCACGCGTGAAGCCAGCCTCAGGTACCCGCCCCGGCCCCTCATTGCCCGTCGCTCGGTGTATGCTCCACCGTGGCCGGTCTGTTCCTCCCAGTCGGAGTGACTGTGTTGCTTTTTCGAATGAAGTCCTCCGCCTCGGATGGTGACTTGAATAGACGGTTGCACGATACCTCTCCCCGTCCCGTCTTCACCTTCAGCGTTGCTGGGAATAGTAGATATACCTCCACCGCCCTCTCTCGTGCTAGATCCATGGCGCCGGCGAATGCTCTGCGACGTTTAGCTGTGTAATCGCTAAAGTCAGCGGCGAATCTCAAGGTACGGCCGTTCACCACCGGAGGTTTCAGTCTGGCCTCTCTCAATATATGCTGTCTCGTCTGGAATCTCAGGCAGCAGAATATGAATGTGCGAGGGTTTGCACGCTCGCCCTTCAACTGGGTAGCGGGTCTGAAGATCCTATGCGATCTTTCGATCTCGGGGCGAGCCAGTTTCGGAAACCATTTTGGTATCATCTCCTTGAGGTATTTTATCGGTTCGTCCTCCTCCGTTTCATCCGGTAACCCGTATATTCTAACATTACATCTTCTACCACGGTCCTCCAGGTCCGCCGACTTCATCTCACAATCACGTAGTTTGTCCTCCAAGTATAATATTCCCGCGACGTTGGTCTCAGCTACCTCCACGACTGCGGACATACCTCCCTCCGCCATGGCTAATCGTGCGTCTATGGCGGTCACCGTCTCCTGTAGTGCATCTACCCTGCCGGCTAGCTTAGCCATGATAGCGCCTGTTTCTTCACGGAATATCGACCTGATGAGTTCCTTATCCACGTCGTTCAGGGTTCCTATCTTGTTCTGCGTCTGTTTAGACATAATTCGAACTTCAAGAAAATCAAATGGTATAAAAAATTAAACGTAATCAGGGTTAATGTGGTTTGGTAGCCGAGCTCCGTAAAATCAGCCAGCCATGCGCTGCGGATTGGAACCGGAAGTCCTCAGTTTCACTTCTAGAGTAGATTTAACTTCATGTGAAGCAGGGAAAGAATACTCTAGAGAATATATGACATGTTACACAACAATGGCAGAGGATTTATCAATAAGCCTTCCTCACCCCTCATCCTCTCACACCCTTATATGGGCAGCATCCAATCCCCGGATTCCCACGCTGCCAGTATACTAATTGACACGGCTGAGAGGGATCCCCTCATCAGCAAGATGGTACTTCAGCCCACGGATCCTGCTCTACCCTCGTCGGAGTGTTAACCTTACTTCCTAGGTACGACAACTAACCCTAGCCTTGCTACTCAAGCCTTGTTGAATTACCCTGTCCTAATCCTGTTCTCTCTGTGCCCCAGGACCACCGCTCCGGTACTCCGCTCACCCGGACGCCCCGTGCGGCACATGGAACGCATCATTCCTCATCTCAAGAACATGCTTGTACCTGTCGAACATTCCTAACTTGTAAAACTGTCTGCTTCGAAGGTCATAATTAAAACCAACCTAAACCGCTCCATTCTCTCTCCTGTGTTCTGCAATTGGGCTCCGCCAACCCCTATCCTAACAGAACACTCCGACCAGATGTCGAATCCAGCATCACAGGAGCCCGGAGAATGGAGGGAGTTCCAGACCGTCCTCAACGGGCACGCCGTTCTGGTAAACCAACACTCACAATTACTGGACGAAACCATTGCCCAACTCCGCGCTCTCACGCTCAGCTCCGCAGAGCGAGACAGACAATGTGACCGTTTTGACGCTTACGTCTCTGCCCAGCTAGACGACCCACCTGTTGTGTCCCCGCACAGAGAACCCCATGTCCCCGCACCAGAACGTTATGACGGAGACGTCTCTAAGTGTCGTGCCTTTATTTTCTAATGTTCATTAGTATTCAGCCACAAACCTTCCTAAGTGATAAGTCTAGACTCTAGAGTCTCTTACCTGTCGGGTCTGCTCAAAGGTCCCGCGTTAGAATGGGCAACCGCTCTTCACTTCAGTCGGTCCCCCCTCTGCGATTCATACTCTGCATATATCGGCGACATGCGCAAAGTCTTCGACCATCCTCCTGGGGGCTCGGATAGTACTGCCGGCTTGTTCACAATCCGTCAGGGAAATCGCAGCGTGGGCGAATATGCAATTGAATTACGTATCCTAGCAGCGGGTTCCGAGTGGAATGACACACCGTTACGAGGGGCTTTTCGTCAAGGCCTCAGCGACGTCCTAAAGGATGAATTGGCGTCTAAGGAGAAACCGTCTTCCCTGGACGAGCTAATTAATTTAGCCAGAGAACTGGACACGCGCCTTCGCGAACGCCGCCGTGAAAAGGCTAGCGGCGCTCGTCCTCCATTGCCCAGCTCTCCTCGCTCTCCTCCCTCCGGGGGCGCCGTCCGCGCCGAGCACAGCCTCTCTGAGCCTATGGAGCTCGACCGCTCTCACCTCCCTCCCAGCGAACGCCGTCACAGACTCCAGACGGGGGCATGCCTGTACTGCGGTCAACTTGGCCACTCCCTCGCTTCATGCTCGATTTTCCCCAACGTTCCGGCTCGACAGTAATACTGGGTGCATGTTCGAGCCCAAATTATGCTCCCAGTTCCGGTCCAAACATGCAATTCAGTGGCACGCTGTGTTACAACGGCCAATTGCTCCCCCAGTCCGCGCTGGTCGATTCAGGCGCAGACGAAAATCTCATCGACGCTGGGGTAGTGTCTCACTTCCGTATTGCTACTGACATTTTGCCTATTCCCCGCGATGCTCATGGTCTAAACGGGAGGCTTCTCTCGCGGATAACTCGCCACACCAGACCCCTCCGCCTGCTGCTCTCAGGGAATCATAGCGAGGTTATCCGCTTCCACGTCACCAATTCCCCGCATAATCCCATTGTTCTCGGCATGCCCTGGCTGAAACTGCAGAACCCTGTGATAAACTGGCCCACAGGCTCGGTCGTAAGCTGGAGCGCTCACTGCTACGCCTCTTGTCTACAGTCAGATCGGCCGCCACTGGAGGCCGCTGGTTCTCATGTTCCCAACGAACCCATTGACCTTTCTGCTATCCCTCCAATTTATCATGATTTAGAGGCTGTTTTTAGTAAACAGCATGCTCTCTCCTTGCCACCCCATCGCCTGTACGACTGTGCTATTGACCTGCTCCCGGGGGCCCCGCTCCCCGCTAGTCGCCTGTTCAATCTCTCGCGCCCGGAGAGGGAGTCCATGGAGAAATACGTCCACGAGTCCCTGGCCTCAGGCATTATTACCCCCTCCTCCTCTCCTGTCGGCGCGGGTTTCTTTTTTTCGTTTCCAAAAAAGATGGCTCCCTTCGCCCCTGTATTGACTACCGGGGTCTCAACAACATCACGATCAAGAACAAGTACCCCCTGCCATTAATTAACTCTGCTTTTGAGCCCCTGCAAGGTGCTACCATTTTCACAAAGCTGGATCTCAGGAATGCCTATCACCTCGTCCGTGTCCGGGAGGGGGACGAATGGAAGACAGCCTTTAAGACCCCGCTCGGTCACTTCGAGTACAAGGTAATGCCCTTTGGGCTGACCAATGCCCCTGCTTTCTTCCAGGCCCTTGTCAATGACGTTCTCCGTGATGTCCTTAACCGCTCTGTTTTAGTTTATTTGGATGACATTCAGATTTGTTCCCGTTCTATGGAAGAGCACGTCCAGCATGTCCGCCGGGTCCTCCAACGCCTGCTGGAGAACAAGTTGTTCGTCAAGGCGGAGAAGTGTGAGTTCCACGTCTCCTCCATCGGATTCCTCGACTACATAATAGAGGGCGGCCGGATCCGGGTGGACCCTGAGAAGATCAAGGCAGTGTCAGACTGGCCCCGGCCCACCAACGTCAAGCAGCTCCAACGCTTCCTGGGGTTTGCTAACTTCTATCTGCGTTTCATCAGGGACTACAACCGCATCGCTGCACCCCTTACCCAACTCACTTCGCCCTCCCTGCCCTTCCTCTGGTCCAATAAGGTGGACTCCGCCTTCTCCGAGCTGCGTAGGCGCTTCACCTCCGCGCCCATCCTCGTCCAGCCGGACACGTCCCGCCAGTTCGTGGTGGAGGTGGACGCCTCAAGTACCGGGGTGGGGGCGGTCCTCTCCCAACACTCCGCTCTCGACCAGAGACTACACCCCTGCGCCTTCTTCTCTCGCCGCCTGACCCCGGCGGAGGTCAACTATGATATTGTAAACCTGGAGCTCCTGGCAGTCAAGCTGGCCCTGGAGGAATGGAGGCACTGGCTGGAGGGCTCCGAGATCCCCTTCCTGGTCTGGACAGACCATAAGAACCTCACCTACGTCCAGACGGCCAAGCGCCTGAACTCCCGCCAGGCCCGCTGGGCGCTGTTCTTCGGCCGGTTCAATTTCACCCTGACCTACAGGCCAGGCTCCAAGAACATTAAGCCGGATGCCCTCTCCCGGCAGTTTGTCCCCGAAGGGGGTCCCTCACACCCTGACACCATCCTCTCCTCCTTTTGCTTGGTGGCCTCCGTCACCTGGGAGATCCAGTCCGTCGTCCGGGAGGCTCAGCGCGTCCAGCCTGATCCAGGTAACGGCCCACCTAACCGGCTTTTTTTCCCCGACCTTGTCCACTCCCAGGTACTCCAGTGGATCCACGCCTCCCGGTTCGCCTGTCATCCTGGGATCGACCGTACCCTGTCCCTACTGAAGCGGCACTTCTGGTGGGTCTCCATGAGGGACACCCCGCGCCTTCGTCCTTGCCTGCACCGTCTGTGCTCGTGGGAAGGCTTCCCACCGACCACCTGCCGGGCTCCTGCCTGTTCCTGGCCGGCCCTGGTCACACGTCGCCTTGGACTTCGTCACCGGTCTGCCCCCCTCACACGGTAACACAGTCATTCTCACCATTGTTGACCGATTTTCGAAGGCCGTGCACTTTGTTGCTCTCCCCAAACTTCCCTCTGCTTCAGAGACCACGGACCGGATGGTGCTCCACGTCTTCTGCCTCCACGGAATCCCGGTGTACATCGTCTCCGACAGAGGCCCTCAATTCATCTCCCAGGTCTGGAAAGCCTTCTGCCGGGCTCTGGGGGCCACGGTCAGCCTCTCCTCCGGATACCACCCGCAGACCAACGGCCAGTCGGAGCGAGCTAACCAAGACCTGGGGTCCGGCCTCCGCTTCGTCACGACCCGGGACCCCTCTGGCTGGAGCGCCTTCCTGCCATGGATCGAGTACGCCCACAACTCCTTGTCCTCCGCTGCCACAGGTCAGTCTCCCTTCGAGTCGTATCTGGGTTACCAGCCTCCACTGTTCCCTACCCAGGAGGAGGAGATCTCAATCCCCTCTGTGCAGGCGCACCTTCACCGCTGCAGGAGGATATGGGAGGACACCAGGGCCGCGCTGCTCCGCTGACCAGAACCGCCGCTTTGCCGACCGCCACTGGACCCCGGCCCCCGACTATCAACCAGGTCAGATGGTTTGGCTCTCGTCTCGGGACCTTCCTCTCAAGTCGGTTTCCCGCAAACTCACCCCCCGTTTTGTTGGTCCTTATAAAATTCGATCCGTCATTAACCCCTCAGTCGTCAGACTCCAGCTTCCCTCCAACATGCGCATTCACCCCTCATTTCATGTTTCCCAGCTGAAGCCGGTGGTCTCCAGTCCCCTGTCTCCCCCAGCTCCGGAGCCTCCCCCTCCGCTGGTCATCGACGACCATCCGGCCTACATCGTCCGGCAGCTGCTGGACGTGCATCGCTGCGGCCACGGCTTCCAATACCTGGTTGACTGGGACGGCTACGGTCCGGAGGAGCGCAGCTGGGTCTCCCGCCAGATGGTCCTGTGTCCTGACCTCATCCGGGACTTCCATCGAGCCAACCCTGGCAAGCCTGGAGGGTCGCCAGGAGGCGCCCGTAGAGGGGGGGGTCCTGTTGTAATCACGGCGAGAGCCTTCTTCACCCCTCTGCCTTCCTCACCATCACCATCACGGCGGAAGCCTTCCTCACCCCTCATCCTCTCACACCCTTATATGGGCAGCATCCGATCCCCGGATTCCCACGCTGCCAGTATACTAATTGACACGGCTGAGAGGGATCCCCTCATCAGCAAGATGGTACTTCAGCCCACGGATCCTGCTCTACCCTCGTTGGAGTGTTAACCTTACTTCCTAGGTACGACAACTAACCCTAGCCTTGCTACTCAAGCCTTGTTGAATTACCCTGTCCCAATCCTGTTCTCTGTGCCACAGGACCACCGCTCCGGTACTCCGCTCACCCGGACGCCCCGTGCGGCACATGGAATGCATCATTCCTCATCTCAAGAACATGCTTGTACCTGTCGCACATTCCTAACTTGTAAAACTGTCTGCTTGGAAGGTCATAATTAAAACCAACCTAAACCGATCCATTCTCTCTCCTCCTGTGTTCTGCAATTGGGCTCCGCCAACCCCTATCCTAACAGAGAGGAGCTCAGATGATCAGTCCAGGAAAAGTATGTAGTGCATTAGTCTTTTCTTTCTCGGATCAGCTGTGACTAAAAGTCTGCAGGAGAAAGTTGGTGTGGGTGTTTGTGTGCATGTGTGTGTGTCTTTCCACTGGTTAACATTATTGGGCTGAACATTTTCAGCCTATTATAATGACCCTGCTGTGTTACAAACATATAATAATAATAATAACTTTATTTGTATAGCACTTTTCAGTCATCATATCATTCATTCATGTTTTGTTGGTGAGGAGGGAGGAAACAGCCCAGTACGCAGTGTGCGGTTGTTAATTTGTTCTGTCCGCTTGTCATCATACCTTTACAAGCTTCAACGTTTTATTCATCATCTAAATTTGGCAATACAAGCTTTATATTCATCGTTAAAGATCAAAGTAAGCCAGTGTAAAGTAAAGTAAAGATATTGAGCATAAATTTGTCAAATGTACAACCCTAGTTTCTAGGGGTGGGAATCGCCAGAGACCTCACTATACGATACTATCGCGATACTTGCGTCCTAAATATATCGTGATACACTGAGTATTGCGGGGACATTATTATTATAATTTCTTTTTTTTATCAAATTTTATTTATTACCTTTTTTCAACTGCAAAGTAAAGCTTTGTCAACATGTTTTATCTAATAAAATTAAGTTATATATCGTATTTGCTTATCGTGTCCCGCTCTGAGCCTTATGAGATACCCCTTATCTCCTATGATACCTACTGTATCCTCAACGAACAACTACATGCACCCACACCTGTATGGGGCCCCGCCCCTATGGAGGCGTAGCCCATATAACCATGACTCTGGTCACCAAACACCCTTCCTCTATTTTCGTTCCAGCGTACTGGCTGCGTGCACCATACGTAACTAGCAGGATGAAAAAGATCAGAGTCATAATGTTGAAAGCTTACCGGAGGTTGCTGGCCCCTGGCATCTTCGACGCATGTTTTCGGCGACACAACGGGCCTATGTTGATGTTCCTCGTCTGATGACAGCAGATCGAGGTTCAGCTGTACAAGATTGGCTGTCGGGCCGGTTTGTACCCAGGTAGGCCCTGTGTCTTCAGGCATGGGTATTAGTGTTAGTAATGCTGGTTTGTTTTGTTACACAACCATGTTGTGTGTTGGCGCCGGGGGCAGGATGGTTTGGTGAACGTTCACTGCAGGGAACGGTTTCCAAGCTGTCTTGGGCGTGCTACTAAACATCTAATGCTATGCTACATGCTATCGCTAATGCCACATGCTATCACTACTGCTAACTGCTACGCTGTTCTAATGTCTCCGCCGTGAGATGTTGTCACTTCTCCCTCCTCTTGCCCGGTTCATCAATAGTCATAGTGACTGCTCTACATGCACCTCCGAGGCCTTGGATCAGTTATTTACCGTCGTCTGTCCGTGGTCCTGTCAACTGATTAACAGCATTAACAGACTGTTAACAGATTAACAGTCAACGCGGTTTCATTGCTGGGTTAAGTACTTCTATTCTATTCACATAATATGCTTACTTCATATATCTACTCCATTCACATATATGCTTACCACTTGTATCTATTGCTATGTCCGCCCACTACAATCACATGAGCTGTCTAACGCCTGTCCCGTCTCCCTGTCCCCCTATAACTTGCTGTCCTGGAGTGCTGACCGGAGTGTCGGACATCCCGTGATGAAGGCCGGGAGGTTGCGACCCCCTCTGCGTGCCCCCCTGTCTCCGGAGGTCTCGTAGTGGTGACCAGAGTGCCGGACGTCCCACGATGATGTCGGGGAGTTCGCGACCCTCTCTGCACCGCCCCCTTTCTCCCTGTCTCCGGCTGTCCCTGAGCAATGACCGGAGTGTTGAATGTCCCGTGACTAAGACGGGGAGGACGTGACCCTCTTTGCGCCGCCCCTGTGCCTCAAATAGATCCGCTATCAGCTCTATCTTTAATCTTTCAAAATGTTCAGTTGCTATCGCTATTTGCTTTATCTTTAATCTTTCAAAATGTTTAGTTGCTATTGCATGCACTCATCTGTGTTTCACTACACACATGAGTGCATGCTTACCAACTGTCCGTCTGCAACACTACTATCACCAACATCTAAGAATGGAGATCCCCCCTTGAATGGCCCTTCTAAGGTTTCTCTCCTCCACACTGCCTGTGGAGCTTTTTTCCCTATTGTTAGGTTTTAGTGAGTTTTTCCTTACCTTCGCGTGGGGTATGTCTGGGAGTGCTTGCATTCTTAAATTTTTTATTTTAATTTTTTGCATTCATCTAAAAATGTTTGGACCTTATGGTGTTCTTGTTCTGTTCTTGACTTATTGTTATGTTTTCTTCTTGACTTGTTTAAAGAAGACCTGTACGGCCCATGGGGACATTAACGTGTGTTGTCGGGCCTTATAAATAAATTTGATTTGATTTGATTTGATCAATGAAGGTCAGTCGGTAGCTGTTGTGGTTTTTTTTGCTGAGTCCTATTTACCTTTTTTCGGGTAAATGGGTTGACAACAGGGTAGGCCGTGGCTAGGTATCCTAGCCAGGTATGTTACCTTGTGTTCCGGCGGGGTCTATGGAACGGTGTCCCCATCTGGGGCGATGCGTGAGCTCGGCGGTGTAGCAGTAGAGCTATATTACTGCAGGATGGGACTTAACGGCGGGTTATGGCTCAGCTGGCTAGTTCCTATCCACATTGGCGTTGGGTAGTGGGGCTATGGGTCCAGCCGACATGGTAAACATGTTGCGTGTCTGTGCGCAGGCGTTGTTGATCTGGGTCCCACATCGCCTCACGCTAGGCTGTAGTAGTATAGGGGCAGGGCCGCCTGGGAGAAATGTGAGGCCCTGGGCGAATTTAAACGCGAGGCCCCCCACCCCCTGAGGCGGCCCTGTGTAGTGGGCTATTGTTTCGTTCTGTCACTCTGCTATGAGAAGGTCTGTCTTGCTACAGTTTTCTCTCCTCTCAACCATTCATACTGACGGTCAATCGGTATACTGGGGGAGTAGTGCGGGGGGGGCTTTGTTTACCTTTTTTGGTAAATGGGCTAAGCTAGGGCTGGTGTGCTGTTGTGAATATTTTGAATGAAGGCGGGACTAGTTCGCTCTGGTCCGCCTCCCCTTAACGTTGTGTGTATGGGTTTGCTCATTCTACAGTATTTTGTGGTTTAGTTCTTTTATTCATTTAACCCTTTCATGGTGCACACCACAGTGGAGGTTGCTGTTTGCAACCACCACTGGTGCTCCGTGTTAACATCAGTCCTTTGTTTTTGACATATTGAAAGAGTGCCCCGCCCGGCCGACGCCATGGGTGGGTCGGCCTGGCGAGTGGCTGGTGGGCTGTTAAAGCTTGTACCGCCACGGTATGGAATTGGCAACGATTAGAACTGTGTTCGAATTGCTGTTTTTTTTCTATTAAAAAAATTGTGTCTGGTGGCGGGGCCTTGAGGGCCAGCCGACGTCGACACATCGCGCAAGGTTGTTGACGTTATTAGCTTTGACCCAGCCGCAAGCTATAACCGCTCAGGGTTCCCCTCTCCGCAGGGGATTTTGGTCTTCTGCTGGAGCGCGGGTGGTATTGTCCTAGGCCCTACACCGCCTCACACCGCGCAGCCAGAAGAAGAGAGAGCACGGCCTCGTCAGCGGCGATGACGAGGCCCTCGACAGGCGGCCATGTTTTCCCCCGCCGGAGGTATCCTGGGCGTTGATTCGACAGGTGTCCACAAGGCCGACAGCCTTGGCGGCCGAGGGATCGGCCATGTAGGATGGGTTCGGCTTGAACAAACAAGCCGTCACCGTCCTGCCGCGAGCAGCCCGCTCTCCGATCACTCCCTTCCCCAACACCAGCGGAAAAAGTGGGCTCTGATTGTTTCCTTTGGCTGCGGGCCGCGTGCCTTCGTTGATGCGCGGGCGGCCCCCCTTTCGCTTCTCATGGGGACAGGGGCTGACACCCAGTTGATGGCTGAGCCTGGGTCTGTCCGTGAGAATGTTGTGCTGTCAAGCGGCTCCCACACCTTGAGCTGTGTTGGTTGAGCCTGGTGTTACGTCTGTCAACTTAAGTGTTGTCAGCAGGGGGGCTCGAAAGCTTTTGAGGCACACAGTGCGGGCTTCCCCGGCCTCGCCTTCGCCAGGCCAGGTATCATGTTGGTGCCTCCCACTCCTGAAATATTGGCAAGTGGTCGCAGCTCACATGATTTGGGGTGGTAGTAATATCACTGCAGGGCTACGGTGTGTAGGAACCCATGGGGGCCTTACACCTTGCATGTCCGGCTGCAGAACAACTCCTCAGCATGTTCTGGAGGGGTGTTCAGTGGGGGGGCTTTTTTCATCGGAAGCCCCCCGTATCAGACCGGCCCTTTCTGTCGGGGTTCCCCCTTGGGTGCGATTGCCTCGTGGGTAGTGTCAGGGTCAGATGTTCCGACACGGAACGCGCTGCTCGCACGGTTCCAGGGTTGGCTACGCACAGCGGGGGGACCGGGCCAACTATCTACAGTTCCTGGCGGACCTGCGCCACGTGACGGCAGGTGCGTTGGGAGTGTCGTCACATATGACTACGGCAGTACCATATGTCGAGGTGGATGGAGAGAACGCTGAGGCGGGGACTTGTGTTTACACAACCCCACCCGTTTTCAGGTTTGGTACAGACCCTATTGTCAGGGTCTCCAGCAGTGACAGCTCTGGTCAACGAGATCCAATCTCTGTGGACAAAGCAAGCCATCGTCGTGGCGTTCTCCTCCCGGTGTTCTCTGCCTGAGAAGTCGGGAGGGAGGGGTGTAAGACCCAGGCTGGACCTGTCCCATGGGAAGGTTCAGCATTTTTTGGATCGTCTCCTACCTGTTGAACACTGTCAGGTGAGGGTCTGGTTCTCCTCCATAGACCTGTAGGATGCGTATGCGTATCTCCGATCTTCCATCCTAGGGCTTATCTATGCTTCCTTTGCAGGGTTAGCGTATGAGTACCAGAGGCTGCCGTTCGGTTTTCTCTGGCTCCCCGCATCTTCACCAAGTGCGTGGAGGCCGCACTGGGGCCTCTGCGTCGTCAGGGGTTACGGAGTGTTCTGCCCTGATGACGTTCTGGTCCTTCGCGGTCAAGGTGGATCGTCAGGTCTCGTACCAGGCAGGTCTCTACCAGCCTGGGGTTGCTGTAGACTGGATGTAGAGTACTCCTCTTCCCAGTCAACGGTTGGAGGGCTATGGGCATCCATCTCAGAGCGTGTTGTCAACACGCTCGGGAGGTTCCATCCTAGGACGGTTACGGCGCTGTCTCACGTCGCGTTTTCACCGACGCCTCCCTCGCTGTTGACGCGTCGGGCCAACGCAGTAGGGGGCAGCTGGCAAACCATGCTGCCCGGTCTGCGCTACGTTCAATGTGTTGGTGTTGAAAGCGGTCCTTCTGGTCCACAAATGGTGTTGATCAGGACGGACGATACGACGTCAGTGTCGTGTATCGACAGACAGGGAGGAGTACGCTTCCCCTGTCTGCACCAGGCGGCGGGCGGCTGGCTATGGGCGTCCTCCATCTGAGCGGCCTGAGGGCTCCCCACATCCCCGGCTGGGAGAATGTGGGTGCAGGTGTACTGTCGCGGGGCGGTCCTCATCCTGACGGGTGAGGATTACGTCTGGACATGGCCAGGCGGGTCTGGGACCGATGCCGTGCCGCCAGGGATTCTTCCCCATACATCTGTTAGGTCAGTTGTTGGGACGGGTACGTTGAGGGGCGCAGGTTCTTGATCCTGATGGTGTTACCATCTGGAATGCGCATGCTCCCTCCACTGTCGCGCTTACGCGGGCAGATTACGTATGTTCCAAGTGTGGTGTAAGGCGGGGGGCCGGGACTCAGTCTCCTGCCCCCTGGATGCTGTCCTTAGTTACCTCCAGTCTCTCCTTGATAGACTGTCGGCTTCGACGGTGAGGGTATATGCAGCAGCTATATCCTCCTATCATGAGGGGTTTGAGGGGATGTCTTGTTCAGCCACCCTCTTGTGAAGTGTTTCCTGCTTGGCGCTCGACGTGTTAAGCCGGTGCAACGCTCCTTGGCTCCGACTTGGGATCTTCAATTGGTCCTCGGTCGGTTGTCCTTGGCCCCGTTTGAGACGCTCGAGCAGGCGCCGTTGGGACAGCTGTCCTTCAAGACCGCGTTCCTACTGGCTGTCACTTCCGCTAAACGCGTAGGTGAGCTCTGTGCTCTCTCGGTACGTCCAGAGTGCCTGTCTTTTCGGACCGATTGCGGTGCCACTCTGCGACCTGATCTTGCTTTCGTGCCTAAGAATATCCGGAGTTCCTTCCGCTCCCGGGATATTGTGGTTCAGGCGTTTCGTCCTCCTCCTCACACTAGTGAGTTAGATGCGGGCCTTCACCTGTCATGTCCAGTCCGTGCTTGGGGATTTACCTCGGCCGTACTCAGGACTTCAGGGTTACCGACCAGCTTTTTGTCTGTTACGGTGGGGCTCGTGCTGGTAAGGCACTGTCGGAGCAGCGCCTGTCCCATTGGTTGTGCGAGGGCATTACCCTCTGCTACACGTTGGCTGGGCAGGATCCCCCTGGGGGCGTCAGGGCGCACTCCTCTTGTGGGGTGGCTGCTTCTGCCGCTCTCCTGGGTGGGGCCTCGGTGGAGGACATCTGTGCTGCAGCTTCATGGTCCTCCCCGGGTCCCTTTGTAAGGTTTTACCTCATGGACATGACCGGGGGTTCTGTCTCCCAGGCGGTTCTGGGGTCTGTGGCCTTTCCTGCTTCCCGTCCTTGGTCGGGTAGCAGGAGTGTATGGGTATGGGCCACAGTGTGTTGAGTCACACGTGGTTCCGCCTGTACGGTGTGTTCAAGGGGTTCTGGTTCCCTCTTGTTCACATTCAGGTGGAGTTGACTGCGCCCCCCCTTCATTAGGAAGGATGGGGTGACAGGGCTCCCCGCACCCCTTGATGTGGGCTTACGGGTCCTCAGGGGGTACATCTGTCGGGTCTCGCGTCCGCTCTTCCCCATATCTCATAAGGCTCAGAGCGGGACGCGATAAGCAAATACGATATATAACGATAGTTATATTAGTATTGGCTGAGCGTCCCGCTCTGCGCGGCCCTGAGTTCCCTCTTGAGGGATCTTTTCCTGGAACGGGATTTGGCGAGGAAGGGTGTTTGGTGACCAGAGTCATGGTTATATGGGCTACGCCTCCATAGGGGCGGGGCCCCATACAGGTGTGGGTGCATGTAGTTGTTCGTTGAGGATACAGTAGGTATCATAGGAGATAAGGGGTATCTCATAAGGCTCAGAGCGGGACGCTCAGCCAATACTAATATAACTAGGTTATCTACATAACCTATCGTTCAGTCTGTTCATCTCACTTCAATCATTTTTATTGCAGAACATGGTATTTTCTCAAGCAGACAGATGTAAACACTGTAATCTGTGTTGCATGTACCTGACAAACTGAACTGTTTGTATTACAGTCATATTCCAACTTAACTGAATGCACATGTGTGTGTGTGTGTGGACTACTGTACTATTACAGGTATTGAAATGAACAATGCAACTTCCTTATACAAAAGAAAATAATAATAATAATCTTTTTATGCATAGTTAAATATCGATACTTGGCGTCCCTGTATCGATACAGTATCGCCACGCAAAGTATCGCGATACTACTACGTATCGATTTCCCCCCCACCCCTACTAGTTTCACCTAGTGTCGTATGAGACGTATGGCTGGATGTACCGAACCGTGATGTCCGTACCGTAAAGTCGCGGGACGAATACACGTACCGTTACACCCCTAGTATGTATGTATGTGTGTGTGTGCATGTGTGTATGAATATATGTGAGAGAGAGAGATAGGAGAGAATGTGTGTGTGTGTGTGTGTGTGTGTGTGTGTGTGTGTGTGTGTGTGTGTGTGTGTGTGTGTGTGTGTGTGTGTGTGTGTGTGTGTGTGTGTGTGTGTATGTGCAAGCCCTTTTTCCCCGCTGTCAGGAATCATGCTGTATTAAGACGTTTCTGCATATTTAATGAGTGAGTTCATGTTTATTCATGAAAAGAATAACTGAGAGCCGCTGTGTGGTCATCACACACACACACACACACAATACACACACACACACACACACACACACACACATGCGCGCACATACACACACACATACAGAGCGCAATTCTTGCTGCTAAAGGTGAGAGTTTAGGCGCACTGCTGATATGAGCTGTTTCACACTCTCTGAATAACACATCAGCAGAGAGCACCATGTGACCCTGAATAACACTCTGTGACATCAGCAGAGAGCACCATGTGACCCTGAATAACACTGTGACATCAGCAGAGAGCACCATGTGACCCTGAATAACACTCTGTGACATCAGCAGAGAGCACCATGTGACCCTGAATAACACTGTGACATCAGCAGAGAGCACCATGTGACCCTGAATAACACTGTGACATCAGCAGAGAGCACCATGTGACCATGAATAACACTGTGACATCAGCAGAGAGCACCATGTGACCATGAATAACACTGTGACATCAGCAGAGAGCACCATGTGACCCTGAATAACACTGTGACATCAGCAGAGAGCACCATGTGACCATGAATAACACTGTGACATCAGCAGAGAGCACCATGTGACCCTGAATAACACTGTGACATCAGCAGAGCACCATGTGACCCTGAATAACACTCTGTGACATCAGCAGAGAGCACCATCTGACCATGAATAATACTCTGTGACATCAGCAGAGAGCACCATCTGACCATGAATAACACTGTGACATCAGCAGAGAGCACCATGTGAAAAAATGTCTACCGTACTTTTCGGACTATAAGCCGTGGCTTTTCCCCCCATTTTTCGACCTTGCGGCTTATATAACGGTGTGGCTAATCTATGGATTTTTACAGCTAACTGGGCGCACTCCCTCAGCTCTGTGACCGTCAGATCAGACTCCTAAATCTGCTGCAGCAGTGCACGCCTTGCCCCTCCTCCTCCGCCTCACGTCAACAAACCATTACGGCAAGAGTCTAGTGCAGGGGTCAGCAACCTTTTTGACATGGAGTGCCTGTTTGAAATATAGTTGTAACTAGTGTGCCTCAACAATATTCCATGCATCGTAATTTTTCTTATAATCGGGTCTTTTTAATGATAATTTCTACATTATTACATCATTATTGTTATTGTTATTATTAACAATATTATTATGATGGTTGTATCAACCCTAAATCTGAGTTGGGGGGGGGGGAGGAATGCAATGTAGACAAACAGCTGCATACAGTGCGACCATTTCACTCACATTTGCCCATTCATTTTTGGACACATCACACACCATCGAGCTATGTGCTGTCATAGCTCCACCTACAGGCCTAATGGAGAACACCAGGAGAACACCAGGATGTGAATGGAGGGTGAATGTGAGGTATATCGTGTAAATAAGTTTTGATTGATTGCAAGACTACACTGTAAAAAAATTAATAATAATAAGTTACCAGAACTTAAAAATATTGAGTTCAGTTACTGTGCATTAAGGTTTTCAGTTTTCAATCCATAATAAGTTAACAGAAAAATAAGTACACAACCACATTATTTCAACCTAATAAAACTATGTTTATTGTCATTGTTTTAAGAACACAAGTTGACTTGGTAATACTCACATTTTGAGTAAAAAAAATGGCTTTTAACATGTGCAATGTTCAATGAAATAGAAAAATAAATAATAAAATGTGTTGAATAATCCCACTGGTCACAATGGTGACCGTAATAATGTTTTTGTTATAAAGCTCTGCAAATGTTACTGAATGATGTAGCAATGTATTTCCAGCTAAATTGAAATAATAAACAAATAAAGGGTCTCAATTAAATATGTGGTAGTAAAAAGAACCTGTGGGAGGATTTCAACAAGCTAAATGCGACAACAGTGCAAAATATTTCACTATAATATTTAAAAAAGAAAAAAATATATATATACTTTTTTTTTTTTTTTTTTTTTTTTTTGTGCCTATGAAAATGTGCCTATGCAGGCACGCGTGCCTAGGTTTGCCTACCCCTGGTCTAGTGTATGAGCAGCTCAGGGCTCCTCTTTCAACATGCTGCCTACCTACTGTACCCGGCGCTGCTAACTGGCTAACGTTATGAGAGCTAACGTTGCTACCTACTGTACCCGGCGCTGCTAACTGGCTAACGTTATGAGAGCTAACGTTGCTACCTACTGTACCCGGCGCTGCTAACTGGCTAACGTTATGAGAGCTAACGTTGCTACCTACTGTACCTGGCGCTGCTAACTGGCTAACGTTATGAGAGCTAACATTGCTACCTACTGTACCCGGCGCTGCTAACTGGCTAATGTTATGAGAGCTAACGTTGCTACCTACTGTACCCAGCACTGCTAACTGGCTAACGTTATGAGAGCTAACGTTGCTACCTACTGTACCCGGAGCTGCAAACTGGGAGCTGCTAACTGGCTAACGTTATGAGAGCTAACGTTGCTACCTACTGTACCCGGCGCTGCTAACTGGCTAACGTTATGAGAGCTAACGTTGCTACCTACTGTACCTGGAGCTGCTAACTGGCTAACGTTGCTACCTACTGTACCCGGAGCTGCTAACTGGGAGCTGCTAACTGGCTAACGTTATGAGAGCTAACGTTGCTACCTACTGTACCCGGCACTGCTAACTGGCTAACGTTATGAGAGCTAACGTTGGTACCTACTGTATCCGGAGCTGCTAACTGGCTAACGTTATGAGAGCTAACGTTGCTACCTACTGTACCCGGCGCTGCTAACTGGCTATCGTTCCTGTTTAAACAAAAATGTTAATAAATGGGAGCTTCCTCAAACAGCCATCTCTTTCCCGACAATCCCCTCTGTGCACGAACCCTTACATATGGTAATTAAACATTAAAACACCTGCGGCTTATAGTCCAGTGCGGCTTATATATGTACACATCATTCAATTTAGCTGCTGCGGCTTATATTCAGGTGCGGCTTATAGTGCGAAAAGTACGGTATATACTGTAGAACCAATTTCTACCATTTATTAGTAAGAACCAGAACAAAATAATGGTATTCATGGATTAATAAACGGGTTAATGGTTTGATTGGCTTGTGAACAGGGTAATGTTTTGATTGGCTCTTGCACAGGCTGATGTTTTGATTGGCTCATGCTTTGGTTTCCAGGTAGATTAGAATTGTTGGGTTGCGGTTTCACCTTCAGCTCCCGGTCATGATCTCCACTGCAGAGTGTGTTCAGGGAAACTTTGAAGGACTTCCAGACTGGACTCAGGTCGTTCATCACCGTCTACACACACACACACACACACACACACACACACACACACACACACACACACACACACACACACACACACACACACACACACACACACACACACACACGTTCATAAATACACACACAAACACACACATAATTATACATACACATATACACACACATAAATATACATATACACACACATATACATACATACATACACACACATGCATACACACGCACTCACACACACAGACATATACATACATAAATACATACACACACTCTCACACACACACACACACACACATATACACACACACATATACATACATACATACATACATACATACATACATACATACATACATACATACATACATACATACATACATACTACATACTACATACATACATACATACATACATACATACATACATACATACATACATACATACATACATACATACATACATACATACATACACACACACACACTCACACACACACACACACACATATATACATACATACATACATACATACATACATACATACATACATACATACATACATACATACATACATACATACATACATACATACATACATACATACATACATACATACATACATACATACAGACAGACATACATACATACATACATACATACATACATACATACATACATACATACATACATACATACATACATACATACATACATACATACATACACTCACACACACCAAAGAAAGCATGTTTTTTTTATTTACAGATTAGATCACATGCAGTCGAATACTAATATGAAAATTTTCATTCAATCAATCACCGTGCAAATTGATTGAATGAATGAAAATTGTATTAACAGATTTCAGAATGGGTACAATACAGTACGGCTCAATACACACAATTGTTAAGGGGATGCAGACCAGAGAAATACTTTCGTCTTGTTTACATCAGGGTCCCCCATTCTCAATTCATAATGAATTGTAAGTAAGGGTGCAACTTGCTCCGTGCAATCCATCCTTTGTGGATCTAGCCCTAAGTGTCCTAAGTAATTCTTTTTGTGGATAAATTACTAATATGTGTGTGTGTGCGTGTGTGTGTGTGCGCGCTCATCCGTACCTCAGTTCTGTGTACAAGTGATCCACTCCCATCGTCATTTATCCTGAAGATCTCCAGGAAGGGGTCTGACTTACTGAAGAAGTCCTGCAGGGGGGAGAAGCACACACACACACACACACACACACACACACACACACACACACACACACACACACACACACACACACACACACACACACACACACATAAAGGCAGTGTCCTGGGAGCCACACTTCTTCTTTGATCTTGTTAAATCATTCATACACGAACGGATTCACTTTCTCCCTCTCTTTCTACCCTCTTCCACTCATCCCTCTCTTGTCTTCTGTCATTCCTCTGCCCCTCCTCACGTGTTCACATGTGGATGTCTGGATGTGTTTATGTGTATGCATTGTGCATGTGTTTATGTGTGTATGTGTTTATGTGTGTATGCATTGTGTATGTGTTTATGTGTGTATGTGTATGTTATGTGTGTGATTACCTCAAACTAGGTTGCTACACTCTTACTGTACTTTCCCTCCCGCCCACTCCTTGAGCCACTTACCTCCCCCGCAACACACACACAAACACACAAACACACACACAGACTCTCTCGCTCCTATATCTGTCAAACCCTGTCTCCACACATTACCTCCTCTCATATCAGTTACGCACTCATTTTCACCTGCTCCTAACCGTCTTTCTGTAGTAGTGTGTGGTAGTGAAAGGGTTAACCGTCTGTAGTGTGGTAGTGAAAGGGTTAACCGGCTGTAGTAGGGTAGTGAAAGGGTTAACATTATGTAGTGTGGTAGTGAAAGGGTTAAGCTTCTGTAGTGTGGTAGTGAAAGAGTTAACCGTCTGTAGTGTGGTAGTGAAGGGTTAACCTTCTGTAGTGTGGTAGTGAAAGGGTTAACCGTCTGTAGTGTGGTAGTGAAAAGGTTAACATTCTGTAGTGTGGTAGTGAAAGGGTTAAGCTTCTGTAGTGTGGTAATGAAAGAGTTAACCTTCTGTAGTGTGGTAGTGAAGGGTTAACCTTCTGTAGTGTGGTAGTGAAAGGGTTAACCGTCTGTAGTGTGGTAGTGAAAGGGTTAACCGTCTGTAGTGTGGTAGTGAAAGGGTTAACCGTCTGTAGTGTGGTAGTGAAAGGGTTGACCTTCTGTAGTGTGGTAGTGAAAGAGTTAACCTTCTGTAGTGTGGTAGTGAAGGGTTAACGATAATAGTTATATGAGTACTGGCTGAGCGTCCTGCTCTTCGCCATCGAGATATACCTCATCTCCAGTACCTAGTGTACTCCATCATCGAATAAAAAACAATACACCCAGCACCTGCCAGGCCCCGCCCTAGTGCTACGTACTATATAGCACTAGGCGTGGTCACCACTCGCTCTTCCTCGGAAAAACCGTTTTCCAAGAAAAGTTTCCCCAAGGGACCTCAGGGCAAGCTAACAGCAGGACGCTCAGCCAGTACTCATATAACTAGGTTATATACATAACCTATCGTTATATTAGTCGTACTGGCAAATCGCGTCCTGCTCTTCGCCATCGAGATATGGGGACAGAGCAGACGCGAGGACCGACAAATGCACCCCCTGAGGACCCGAAAGCCCACATCAGGGGGGAGGGGAGTCCCGTCACCCCATCCTTCCTAATGAAGAGGGGGCGGCAGTCAACTCCACCCGAGTGCGAACAAGAGGGAACTAAAACCTCTTGAACGCACAGCACAGGCGGAACCACATGTGACACAACACATTGTGGCCCACACCCACACACTCCTTCTACCCCACCAAAGGACGGGAAGCAGGAGAGGTCCCAGACCTCAGAACCGCCTGGGAGACAGAACCCCCGGTCATGTCCATAAGGTAAAACCTTACGAAGGGACCCGGTGAGGACCATGAAGCCGCAGCACAGATGTCCTCCACCGAGGCCCCACCCAGTAGGGCGGCAGAGGCCGCCACTCCACGAGTGGAGTGCGCCCTGACGCCTCCAGGGGGAGCCAGCCCGGCCAACGTGTAGCAAAGGGCAATGCCCTCGCACAACCAATGGGACAGGCGCCTTTTTCGACAGTGCCTCACCAGCACGAGAGCCACCGTAACAGACAAAGAGCTGATCGGTAGCCCTGAGGCCCTGAGAACGGCTGAGGTAAATCTCCAAAGCCCGGACCGGACATGACAGGTGAAGGCCCGCCTCCAACTCACTAGCGTGAGGAGGCGGATGAAACGCCTGAACCATAATATCCCTGGAGCGGAAAGAACTCCGGATATTTTTTGGCACGAAGGCTGGATTAGGCCGCAGAGTGGCACCGCTATGGGAACGAATAGACAGACACTCGGGCCGCACCGAGAGAGCACAAAGCTCACCCACGCGCTTAGCGGAGGTGATGGCCAGCAAGAACGCAGTCTTGAACGACAGCTGTTCCAACGGCGCTTGCTCAAGAGGCTCAAACGGGGCCAAGGACAACCGACCGAGGACCAATTGAAGATCCCAGCTCGGAGCCAAAGAGCGTTTCACCGGCTTAAGGCGTCGAACGCCAAGCAGGAAACGCTTCACAAGAGGGTGGCCTTACACCACTCTTGGAAAATACGCCACCTACCCGCGTACCCCGCGATAGTGGAGGGAGCATGCGCGTTCCGGATGGTACCAACCACAGAAGGATCCATCCTCTCCAGACTCACCCTCTCACCAGCCAAACCATCAGCAGCTGGCCCAGCACAGGGAACTAACACAGAGACCCGTGCGCTTGAGAGAGGGCCCGCGATGACCAAGGAACAGGCCATGACGGGATACCAAGAGCTGGATCAGGACCGGGAACCACACAGCTGCGCCCCGGTCCGGCGCAATCAGGATCAAGGACCTGCGCTCCTCAACGTACCCGCCCCAACAACTGACCTAACAGATGGGGGAAAGAATCCCAGGCGGCACGGCATCGGTCCCAGACCTGCCTGACTATGTCCGGACGTAATCCCCACCCGTCAGGGTGAGGACCGCCCCGCGACATTACACCTGTACCCACATTCACCCTGCCGGGGATGTGGAGAGCCCTCAGGCCGCGCAGATGGAGAACGCCCATAGCCAGCCGCCCGCCGCCCGGTGCAGACGGGGGGAGCATACTCCTCCCTGTCTGTTGATATACGACGCTGACGTCGTATTGTCCGTCCTGATCAAACACCGTTTGAGGACCAGAAGGACCGCTTTCAATACCAACACATTGAACGTAGCGCAGACCGGGCAGCATGGCTTGCCAGCTGCCCCCTACTGCGTTGGCTCGACGCGTCTCCAGCGAGGGAGGCGTCGGTGAAAAACATGACGTGTGACAGCCTACTGCCCATGGGGACCCCCCTGGTGAGGACCCCAGGCCCTCCCCAGGGGCGAGGTCACCCCCAGTACACCCAGATATGGAACATCTCCAGATCCTGTGTCGCCCGTATCACCTACCCCGTGAGTTTACCGCGGTCATTTTATCCGTCGTGTATATTCATCCACAGGCAAATACCGGCAAAGCGCTGGGGGAATTACACGACCACATCAACAAACAGCAGATCAAGCACCCGGAAGCCGCGACGATAGTGACTGGTGATTTCAACCAGGCAAACCTGAAAAAAGTGATGCCGACCTTTTTCCAGCACATCGCCTGCTCCACAAGAGGGGGGAACACACTCGACCACTGCTACACCCCGTTCAGAGCTGCCTACAAGGCTGTAGCGGCTCCGCCACTGATGGGCTCTGTAAGCGCGAGCGATCACGACTCCATCTTTTTAATCCCAGCATACAAACAGAGATCACGCGAAGTCGTCGTGTCACGTGAGACAAAAAAGTGGTCTGACGAATCAGAGGCCGAGCTCCGTGACGCGTTCAAGGATACAGACTGGGACATGTTTGAAGGAAGCGCCAGTGACGTCAGCGAGTATGCTGACACCGTTGTAAGCTACATAACTACAGTGGCAGACGGCATTGTCCTCACAAAGACGGCGCGGGTTTTCCCAAACCAGAAACCTTGGGTGGACAGCACTATAAGAACAGCCCTAAACTCACGCACCACGGCTTATAACCTGGGCAGAGAGTCAGGAAATATGGAAGAATACAAGGCTTCAGTCTACACTCTGCGCAAGGCTGTTAAACTTGCTAAGAGGACATATGCTGAGAAGCTGGAGACACAAATGGCACAAAACGACACAAGAGGCTTGTGGAGGGGACTGAAGACAATAACTGACTACAAAGTCAGCGCCCCCTCAATGGGGAGCGACGACACCTCTCTAGCGGACAAACTCAACTCCTTCTACGCTCGGTTCGGTGTAGACAGTGTCGCCGCTAGCCCTCTGGCTAGTGACGTCACTGGCGCACCGGCTGTTGTGGAGGGGGGGGGGGCAACCGCGGGGGGGCGGGGGCGCTCTCTCGTTGTCGGAACACAGTGTGAGAAGAGCATTTATGCAGGTGAACACCAGGAAGGCTGCAGGCCCAGATGGTATAACAGGACGCATACTTAAGTCCTGTGCAAACCAGCTTGCCCCGGTGTTCACCGCCATATTTAATCAATCCCTGGCGGAGTCAGTAGTCCCTGCCTGCTTCAAGATGTCTACCATCATCCCTGTACCGAAGAAACCCTCCCCAACATGTCCAAATGATTACAGACCGGTGGCACTCACCTCTGTGGTCATGAAATGTTTCGAGAGGCTGGTCAAGGACCACATTTGTGCCTCTCTCCCCAGTGATATGGACCCTATGCAATTTGCATACAGGACAAACAGGTCCACTGATGACGCGGTCTCCCAGGTACTGCACAGCACTCTCTCCCACCTTGACCGTCAGAAGGGGGGCTATGTGAGACTGTTGTTCATTGACTACAGCTCAGCGTTCAACACCATAGTCCCCACCAGACTGGTGGACAAGCTGATCGAGCTAGGCCTGAGCTCCGCCCTGAGCGCCTGGGTACTGGACTTTCTGAGTGAAAGACCCCAGGCGGTCAGGGTGGGGGGTCAGACCTCCAACACCATCACCCTGAGCATCGGGTCCCCCCAGGGCTGTGTTCTAAGCCCCCTGCTGTACTCACTCTACACACACGACTGTGTGGCCAAGTTCAGCTCCAACTCCATTGTGAAGTTCGCCGACGACACGGTGGTGGTGGGGCTGATCTCGGACAACGACGAGAAGGCCTACCGGGAGGAGGTTGAGGTACTGGAACGTTGGTGCCAGGACAACAGCCTGCTCCTGAACATTGGTAAAACCAAGGAGCTGATCGTGGATTATAGGAGAGGACAGCGGGAGACACACACACCACTGAGGATTAACGGGGCTACCGTGGACAGGGTGAGCAGCTTCAAGTACCTGGGGGTCCACATCTCAGAGGACCTGACATGGTCAACACACATAGGCACAGTAGTAAAGAAAGCGAAGCAGCGCCTCTACCACCTGAGACAGTTAAGGAAGTTCAGAGTATCGGGGAAGATACTCCAGTCCTTCTACTCAGGAGCTGTAGAGAGCATCTTGACCGGAAACATCACTGCCTGGTATGGGAACAGCACGGCACAGGACAAGAAGGCCCTACAGAGTGTGGTGCGCTCAGCCGAGCGTACCACGGGTATTGCGCTACCTCCCCTGCAGGCTCTATACAACAAGAGGTGCAAATCCAGAGCCTGCAGGATAATGAAAGACCCCCACCACCCCAATAACAGCCTGTTCCAGCTGCTGAGGTCAGGCAGACGCCTGCGAATTCTAGAGACTAAGACGGAGAGGCTTAGGCTAAGCTTCTTCCCCCAGGCCATCAGAGCCTTGAACAATGAACATTGAGAGACACAGAAACTGAACTATCCACACACAAGTACATACACGACACGCACGCTGAGCACGCTCACACACTAGCAGCCACTTTAACACTCATGCCGCACACACGCACACTTATGGCCAGAGGAAAGGCCACTTAAAGTAGTATAACATCAGGAACAGTGTATTGCACTACTAAAGCTAACTAGCATGTCCTATATGCTCTGTAAATACTAATGTACAGATACCGAGATGGCACACCATGTACCTGTTTATTGCACTGTTTTATTGGATTCTATTAATATGTTGTACCACTGTATTTTTATTGGATTCTATTATATGTTGTACCACTGTATTGCACATCGTCGCGGGCAAGACCAGCCGCATTTCATTGTATACCTGTATGCCGTGACAATTAAAACTCTTGAATCTTGAATCTTGAATCTTGAATCTACTGACACGGGAACCTTAGCCGCTTCCACTTGCCTCTCACCGGGTCTATTTCCATACTGGAAAAGAACCACCTCCGTAACCTCCTCCTGGGGTGAAGAGGAGGCCAAGAGGGACCACGGAATGAGCAGATGCCCTCATACCGAGCAGGCGTATCACGGACAGCGCCGTAACCGTCCTAGGACGGAACCTCCCGAGCGTGTCACAACACGCTCTGAGAGGGATGCCCATAGCACTCCACCCGTTGACTGGGAAGAGGAGTACTCTACTTCCAGTCTACAGCAACCCCAGGCTGGTAGGAAACCTGCCTGGTATAAGACCTGACGATCCACCTTGACCGCCAAGGACCAGAACGTCGTCAGGGCAGAATACACTTCGTAACCCCTGACGACGCAGAGGCCCCAGTGCGGCCTCCACGCACTTCAAGTCAAGAGTCAAGTCAAGAGTTTTAATTGTCACGGCATACAAGTATACAATGAAATGCGGGTGGTCTTGCCCGCAACGATGTGCAATACAGTGTTACAACATATAATAGAATCCAATAAAAAACAACATTGTGCAATAAACAGGTAACAGGTAACATGGTGTGACATCTCGGTATCTGTACATAGTTATTTACAGAGCATATGTGAATTGCGTATTGGTGAAGATGCGGGGAGCCAGAGAAAAGCCGAACGGCAGCCCCTGGTACTCATACGCTAACCCTGCAAAGGAAGCATAGATAAGCCCTAGGATGGAAGATTGGGGATGCGAACACGCATCCTACAGGTCTATGGAGGAGAACCAGACCCCCACCTGACAGTGTTCAACAGGTAGGAGACGATCCAAAAAATGCTGAACCTTCCCATGGGACAGGTCCAGCATGGGTCTGACACCCCCCCCTCCCGATTTCTCAGGCACCAGAGAACACCGGGAGGAAAATGCCACGACGATGGCTTGCTTCGTCCACAGAGATTGGATCTCGTTGACCAGAGCTGTCACTGCTGGTGAGCCTGACAATAGGGTCTGTACCAAACCCGAAAACGGGTGGGGTTGTGTAAATACAAGTCCCCGCCTCACTGCCTCAGCGTTCTCTCCATCCACCTCGACATATGGTACTGCTGTAGCCATATGTGATGACACTCCCAACGCACCCGCCGCCATGTGGCGCAGGTCCGCTAGGAACTGTAGATAGGCGGCCCGGTCCCACCCGCTGTGCGTAGCCAACCCCGGACCCGTGTGAGCAGAGAGTCGGGACATCTGACCCTGACACTACCCACGAGGCAATCGCACCCAAGGGGGGACCCCGACAGAAAGGGCCGGTTTGATACGGGGGAAGCTGACATCAGTCTAGGTGACAAAAGCTCCCCCACTGAACATCCCTCCAGAACATGCTGAGGAGTTGTTCTGCAGCCGGACATGCAAGGTGTGAGGCCCCCATGGGTTCCTACACACCGTAGCCCTGCAGTGATATTACTACCACCCAAATCACGCGCGCCTGCGAGACCACTGCCAATCTTTCAGGTGTGGGAGGCACCAACATGATACCCGGCCTGGCGAAGGCGAGGTCGGGGAAGCCCGCACTGTGTGCCTCAAAAAGGTTTCGAGCCCCCCTGCTGACAACACTTGTAGTTGACAGACGTAACACCAGGCTCAACCAAACACAGCTTATGGTGTGGGAGCCGCTTGACAGCACAACATTCTCACGGACAGACCCAGGCTCAGCCATCAACTGGGTGTCAGCCCCTGTCCCCATGAGAAGCGAAACGTGGGGCCGCATGCGCTTCAACGAAGGCTCGCGGCCCGCAGCCAAAGAAAACAAATCAGAGCCCCTTTGCCGCTGATGTTGGGGGAGAGAGTGATCGGAGAGCGGGCTGCTCACGGCAGGACGGCGACGGCTTGTATATTCCAAGCCGAGCTCATCCAACATGGCCGATCCCTCGGCCGCCAAGGCTGTCGGCCTTGTGGACACCTGTCGATTCAACGCCCAGGATACCTCTGGCGGGGGAAAACATGGCCGCCTGTCTAGGGCCTCGCCATAGCCGCTGACGAGGCCGTGCTCTCACCTCTGGCTGCGTGGCGTGAGGCGGTGTGGGGCCTAGGACAAATACCGCCCGCGCTCCAGCGGAAGACCAAGATCCTCTGCGGAGAGGGGAGCCCTGAGCGGTTATAGCTTGCGGCTAGGTCAAAGCTAATAACGTCAACAACCTCGCGCAATGTGTCGACGTCGGCTGGCCCTCAAGGCCCCGCCACCAGACACTATTTTTGATAGAAAAAACAGCAATTCGAACACAGTTACTAATCGCTGCCAATTCAATACCGTGGCGGTACAGGCTTTAGCAGCCCACCAGCCACTCGCCGGGCCGACCCACCTCATGGCGTCGGCCGGGCGGGGCACTGTTTCAACATGTCAAAAGCAAAGGACTGATGCTAACACGGAGCACCAGTGGTGGTTGCAACCAGCAACCTCCACTGTGGTGTGCACCATGAAGGGGTTAATGAATAAATGATCTAACACCACGAATATACTGTAGAATGGGCTATCCCATGCACACAACGTTAAGGGGATGTGGACCAGAGAGAACCAGTCCTGCATTCATTCATAATATTCACAAACAGCACACCAGCCCTAGACCTCAGCCCATTTACCCATGAAAAGGTAAATAAAGCCCCCCCGCAATACTCCCCCAGTAGACACCGATTGACCGTCAGCATGAATGGTTGAGAGGAGGGAAGACTGTAGTGTAGACAGACATTCCCACAGCAGGGAGACAAAACAGAAACAGTAGCCCAACATAGCATAGCGTTAGCCGCGCGCTCCAGGATAACGAGGAAAACAACAACGTTTACACAGATATCCCGCCGCTTGCGCCAATACACAACTCAGTTGTCTCCCGGGACAACTCGAGCACATCACAAACGCCAGCATTGTTATGGTTTGACACCGACCCCAAACGCACGACACAAGAGAGTAGGAATTCAGAGTTGCCAAATACAAGGGCTTGTTTATTTGAATACTAAATATAAAGAGTACAGGATAGGCAAGTCAACAAGACAGGTACATAGGCCAGGGGGCAAAAGTTCTGCTGCTCTGCAGCTTCTCCCGTGGTGGTAGTTTGGGAATAGCAGATGTTGACGTCAGAACCGCTCTGCAGAATTCTCTCTGCAGAATCTCCGATGTGTTGCGAGACCGAGAGAGGGAGAGAGGGAACGAGTCAACAACAGTGCAGTTTGAACGAGCAGGAGAACAGGGTGAACTAATCTTCGTGTAATTAAACACAGTGAGCACAATTCCAAAAACAAATCCCAAGTGAATCTCTTTGTGTAATACACACAGTGAGCAAAATTCCAAACACAGTCCCAAGTGAATATCTTCGTGTAATATACACAGTGAGCAAAATTCCAAACACAGTCCCAAGTGAATATCTTCGTGTAATATACACACAGTAGTGAAGTCCAAAAACAATCCAAATGTGAAATAATATCTTCGGTGTGAGCAACACACAGAGGGAGATGAAAAGTCCCAAAAATATTATCCCAGAGGGAACAAACAAAAGGGAACGCTGGGTGAGTGACTGTCTGACAAAAAGGTGGTAATCTTCAGTGTAATAGTTACACACGAAAAACGGAATAGATCAAGACAGTCAATAAAAACTCACCCAGACGTAATGCGTAATGGTGCTGGAACAACAGCGGAGCGAGCGCGCGCCACGGGAACAGGTGTCCAAGAGGAAGGCTTCTTGGAAAAATCCTGGAGATAGCACATAGAGCAAAAGCAGCAGCAGCAGCAAAACGGAGAATGCAACCAGAGAAAAATCAAGACGATCCAACAAACTTAGAGTGGAGAAACGGGGTATAAATAATAAGGGATTGATTGATTGACAAGCAGTGACAGCTGGGGAATGTGATTGAAAAGCGTGCAGACCTGAGAGAACCAATCAGCGACGTCTCTGATGACGTCACTGGGAAGAAGCGTGTGAATGAGGGAATTGAAATAATTAACAGAAAAAACAAATGAAAACAGAGCGAGGTGGTTAAGGGAACAGAACGAGTGAGAGAGCAAGGACAGAAACCTCACAGTTCCCCCCCTCCGCGGGAGCCACCCGGCGACCAGGCCGACCCGGCTCGTCAGGATGGGCTCGATGGAAGTCGGTGATCAAGCCGGGATCCACGATGAGCTGCCGGGAGACCCAGCTACGCTCCTCAGGGCCGTAACCCTCCCAGTCCACCAGGTATTGGAACCCCCGGCCCCGCCGACGAACGCCCATCAACCGGCGGACCTGCCACTGGGGGTGACCATCCACCAACACGGGAGGCGGCGGATCAGGAGCTGGAGGCATAAGGGGACTGAGGGAGACGGGCTTAACCCGGGAGACATGGAACACGGGGTGGATGTGCATGGATGCAGGAAGCTTCAGGCGCAGGGCCGCCGGACTGAGTACCTTCAGGACCTCGAAAGGCCCGACGAAACGGGGGTTGAGCTTCTTGGCCGAGGACCGTAGCGGGAGGTCCTTCGCGGAGAGCCACACCCTCTGCCCAGGGCGGTAAGTCGGCGCAGGAACCCGGCGCCGGTCGGCACCACGACAGGCGCGCTCAGATGTCCGGAGCAGCGCGGTCCTGGTGATCTCCCAAACTCGTCGGCAGCGGTCGAGGTGGACCTGCACGGAGGGAACTGCCACTTCTGTCTCCTGTGCGGGGAAAAGAGGGGGCTGGTAGCCCAGGGAGACCTCAAAAGGGGAGAGGCCGGTGGCGGAACTGACCATTGAATTGATGGAGTATTCAACCCAGGGAAGGAAACGGCTCCAGGATGCTGGTCTCTCGGCTGCCACACACCGAAGAGCAGACTCTACGCTCTGGTTCATCCTCTCCGTCTGCCCGTTAGTCTGGGGATGATAACCAGAGGAGAGACTGACCGTTGCCCCCAATCCCTTGCAAAAGGCCCGCCATACCTGGGAGGTGAACTGGGGCCCCCGGTCAGAGACGATGTCCTGGGGAAAGCCATGAAGGCGGAACACGTGGTGCGTCAGGAGGTCCGCCGTCTCGGCCGCCGAGGGAAGCTTGGAGAGGGCCACGAGGTGGACCCCCTTGCTGAATCGATCCACCACGGTCAGAAGGCAGGTGTTCCCCTGGGAGGAGGGCAGACCAGTGACGAAGTCGAGCGCCACATGTGACCACGGACGGCTCGGAATGGGAAGTGGCTGCAAGAGCCCGGAGGGTGCCTGGTGAGAGGCCTTGCTGCGGGCACAGACCGCGCAGGCCAATACGAACTCCTTGACGTCGTTCCGCATGGTGGGCCACCAGAAACGACGAGCCAGGAAGGAGAACGTGCGATGGACGCCAGGGTGGCAGGCGAACCGGCTGGTATGGCCCCACAGCAGTACCTGGGACCGGACAGAGTCGGGGACGAAGAGACGACTCCTAGGGACGTTGCTTGGAGCACGTTGGAAGCGTAGGGCACGCCTCACCACACCCTCGATGCCCAAGGTGATGGCTCCAACCACTCGGGCCTCCGGGAGGATGGGAGAAGGGTCCTCAGAGGGTGGAGCCCCCTTGGAGTGCATCCGGGACAGGGAGTCGGCCTTCGTGTTGCGGGAACCGGGGCGGAAGGTCAGCGAGAAGTCGAACCGGCTGAGGAAACTGGCCCATCTCGCCTGCCGACCGTTGAGGCGCCTGGAAGCGCGGATGAACGTCAGGTTCTTGTGGTCCGTCCAGATGGTAAAAGGCTCCTCGGCACCCTCTAGCCAATGACGCCACTCTTCCAGCGCAGCCACGACCGCCAGCAGCTCCCGATTGCCGGTGTTGTAGTTCCTCTCGGCGGGGAGGAAGCGACGCGAGTAGAAGGCGCAAGGATGCACCTTCTGGTCTGAAAGAGATCGCTGGGATAGGACAGCGCCCAGGCCAGAATCCGAGGCGTCCACCTCCACGATGAACTGTCTCTTGGGGTCAGGGTGGAGCAGGATAGGGGCAGAAGTGAACCTTCTCTTGAGGGAGCGGAACGCAGCGCATGCCGCTGGGGACCAGTCGAACGGCAGAGCGGGGGAGGTTAGCTTGGTAAGTGGCTCCGCCACTTGACTGTAGTTTCGGATGAACCTTCGGTAGAAGTTGGCGAACCCGAGGAAACTCTGTAACTCCTTCCGAGTGGTGGGTTCTGGCCAATCCTCCACAGCCTGGATCTTGTGAGGATCCGCTCGGGTCAAGCCCTTCTCAACGATGAAGCCCAGGTAGTCGACGGAGTTGGAGTGAAAACGGCACTTCTCCGCCTTGACGAAGAGCCGATTGTGGAGGAGGCGCTCCAGCACACGGCGGACATGCAGGATGTGTTCCTCGAGGGTCCTGGAAAAGATGAGAATGTCGTCCAGGTACACCACCACGAACACCTCCAGCATGTCACGAAGGACGTCGTTCATGAGTGCCTGGAATACCGCCGGGGCGTTGGTGAGGCCGAACGGCATTACAAGGTACTCGTAGTGGCCCCTGGGGGTCTTGAAGGCGGTCTTCCATTCATCGCCCTCACGGATACGGACAAGATGGTAGGCACTTCGGAGGTCCAGCTTGGTGAAGAACGAGGCCTGGGTCAGTGGCTCGAAGGTGGAGCTCATGAGAGGTAGGGGGTATTTGTTCTTGATGGTGATCTCGTTGAGCTGACGATAGTCGATGCAGGGTCGCAGGTCCCCATCCTTCTTACCAACAAAGAAGAACCCGGCCGCCACCGGGGAGGAGGAAGGCCGAATGAGTCCTGCTTCCAATGACTCAGAGATGTAGAGATCCATCGCCTTCTTCTCCGGGACAGTCAGACTGTAGAGGCGGCTGCCGGGAAGGGGAGCCCCTTGGCGGAGGTCGATGGCGCAGTCATAGGGGCGGTGAGGTGGAAGGGCCTGAGCCCTGGTCTTACTGAATACCTCCATGAGGTCGTGGTACTCGGGAGGTATGGACGAGGGGTCCGGGGGCAACTCACCAGCGGGCCTCCGGGGCGGGGGACAGGACGCCGCCTGCAGACAGCGGGCGTGACAGGAGGAGCTCCAGCCCCTGATGGTACCGGAGGACCAGGCGATGTGGGGCTCGTGCAGCGCGAGCCAGGGCCTACCCAGGACCACCGGGACAAGGGGGGATTGGGTAATGAGGAACTGGATTCTCTCGACGTGGTTCCCAGCGATGGTCAGCACGACTGGGCCGGTGCGTTGAGAGATGTCGGCCAGGCGGTGTTGGTCCAACGAAAAGATCTCCAAGGGCCTCACAAGGTCCTCAAGAGGTATGTTGGCTCGGGTGGCAAACTCGAAGTCGAGGAAATTCTCGTCTGCCCCAGAGTCGATGAGGGCCTCCACCGTGGCACGTTGGTCCCCCCAGGCCAGGGTGACGCTCATCAGATGGTCAGGAGGTGCGCGGCGCTGGGAATGGGAAAAACGGCTCACCAGGATTTCCCGGGGTCTCGGTGAGCCTGATCTTTTGGCCGGGTGGGGCAGTCGGCGAGACGGTGTCCCGCACCTCCGCAGTAGAGGCAGAGACCGGACCTGAGCCTTGCCTCACGCTCCGCCTGGCTCAGATGAGAGCGTCCCAGCTGCATGGGTTCCTCCTCGCGAACCGAACGGGGAAGCCTGTTACCACCAGTAGTGTTGGGGACGGGGCGTCCAGGAGTCCGGGGTGCTTCAGGAGGTAACAGTCGGGTCCTCTCGCGCCTTCTCTCCAGGAGGCGTCCCTCAATACGGATGACGAGGCTAAACAGATCCTCGAGGGAGTCGGGCAACTCCCGGGTAGCGAGCTGGTCCCGGACTGCATCACTGAGCCCCCTCAAGAAGGTTAGGCGAAGAGCAGGTTCGTTCCATCCACTCTCCACCGCCGCCAGTCGAAACTCCATGACATAGTCCGTCACCCTGCCGCTCCCCTGACGGAAGGTCCCCAACCGGGCTCCAGGGTCCAGACCTCGGGCTGGATGGTGGAACACTCTGCGGAGCTCCGCCACGAAGTCTGGATAGGAAAACAAAAAATCTGCTTCCATTGCCCAGGAGGAAGTGACCCACTGGGCAGCATGGCCTGAAAGTAAGTTCGTTATATAAGCCACTTGGGACCCACGAGCAGAAAAACGGCTTGGTTGATGACGGAAAACCAACTCACATTGCATGATGAATGTGGCACACTCCTCGGGATTACCGTCGAACAGCCGTGGGACGGAGAGACGGGGTTCCCGAGATGCGAGATCTGCTGGGGCTGCGGGGAATGCTCCTGAAGGGTGTGAGAGATGAAAGGTATTAACGGTGTCGCCCAGCGAGTGAAGCTGAGCGAGAATGTCGGACTGTTGTCCCGCCATAGCGGCCATTGAACCCTGCATAGGCAGGACCTGATCCCTGAGATTCTGCACCGCAGCCGCAGCCCGCTCTAATTGGAGACTGTGATCCCTGGTCAACTCGACTTGATTTGCAAGTGCGGTTCTGACCCTCTCTGTGTCGGCTGGGGTCGTCATTTTGGTTGGATCGTAATGTTATGGTTTGACACCGACCCCAAACGCACGACACAAGAGAGTAGGAATTCAGAGTTGCCAAATACAAGGGCTTGTTTATTTGAATACTAAATATAAAGAGTACAGGATAGGCAAGTCAACAAGACAGGTACATAGGCCAGGGGGCAAAAGTTCTGCTGCTCTGCAGCTTCTCCCGTGGTGGTAGTTTGGGAATAGCAGATGTTGACGTCAGAACCGCTCTGCAGAATTCTCTCGGCAGAATCTCCGATGTGTTGCGAGACCGAGAGAGGGAGAGAGGGAACGAGTCAACAACAGTGCAGTTTGAACGAGCAGGAGAACAGGGTGAACTAATCTTCGTGTAATTAAACACAGTGAGCACAATTCCAAAAACAAATCCCAAGTGAATCTCTTCGTGTAATACACACAGTGAGCAAAATTCCAAACACAGTCCCAAGTGAATATCTTCGTGTAATATACACAGTGAGCAAAATTCCAAACACAGTCCCAAGTGAATATCTTCGTGTAATATACACACAGTAGTGAAGTCCAAAAACAATCCAAATGTGAAATAATATCTTCGGTGTGAGCAACACACAGAGGGAGATGAAAAGTCCCAAAAATATTATCCCAGAGGGAACAAACAAAAGGGAACGCTGGGTGAGTGACTGTCTGACAAAAAGGTGGTAATCTTCAGTGTAATAGTTACACACGAAAAACGGAATAGATCAAGACAGTCAATAAAAACTCACCCAGACGTAATGCGTAATGGTGCTGGAACAACAGCGGAGCGAGCGCGCGCCACGGGAACAGGTGTCCAAGAGGAAGGCTTCTTGGAAAAATCCTGGAGATAGCACATAGAGCAAAAGCAGCAGCAGCAGCAAAACGGAGAATGCAACCAGAGAAAAATCAAGACGATCCAACAAACTTAGAGTGGAGAAACGGGGTATAAATAATAAGGGATTGATTGATTGACAAGCAGTGACAGCTGGGGAATGTGATTGAAAAGCGTGCGGACCTGAGAGAACCAATCAGCGACGTCTCTGATGACGTCACTGGGGAGAAGCGTGTGAATGAGGGAATTGAAATAATTAACAGAAAAAACAAATGAAAACAGAGCGAGGTGGTTAAGGGAACAGAACGAGTGAGAGAGCAAGGACAGAAACCTCACAAGCATTGTCATGCCTAGTGACATCCCACAGCGGGGAACAGTAGAACAGTGACCCAGCATTATAGCATTTAGTATTAGCAGCGAGCTCCAGGACAGCCTGAGAAACGTCCACCTCAGAGGGACGTTTACCCAAACATCCTGCCCCTGGCGCCGATATACAACTCGGTTGTCTACAAAACAACAAGCAGCATTTACTAACACCAGCGATAATGCCTAGTGGCGCAAGTCCTACCTTGTGTGAGGTAGCTCGATAGCTACACCTCACACGCCGTCCCTCTGTCTGCTGTCAACAAGACGAGGGGACTACAGACTCTACGCTGAGATGCATCGAAATGCATCCCGCTGCAGAGTCGCAGAACCCATACGAGCGCCGTCAGAACATGCCGCGAAGATTCCAGGGGTAGGCAAATCTTCGGTAAGCACTCAACCTAATTTCTCTAAACTTTTCATGACAACTAGTTGCATAGGATGGAAACGAAAACAGAGGAAGAGCGAGTGGTGACCACGCCTAGTGCTATATAGTACGTAGCACTAGGGCGGGGCCTGGCAGGTGCTGGGTGTATTGTTTTTTATTCGTTCATGGAGTACACTAGGTACTGGAGATGAGGTATATCTCGATGGCGAAGAGCAGGACGCGATTCGCCAGTACGACTAATATAACCATCTGTAGTGTGGTAGTGAAAGGGTCAACCATCTGTAGTGTGGTAGTGAAAGGGTCAACTGTCTGTAGTGTGGTAGGGAAAGGGTTAACCTTCTGTAGTGTGGTGGTGAAAGGGTTAACCTTATGTAGTGTAGTAGTGAAAGGGTTAACCTTATGTAATGTGGTAGTGAAGGGTTAACCGTCTGTAGTGTGGTAGTGAAAGGGTTAAAACACACACACACACACACACACACACACACACACACACACACACCTTGTCGTCAAGCTTGCGAGCGCTGAAGCAGAGTTCTACATAATCATCGTTACCAGACAACTCCTCTGCTGTTACCTTGAGAGATACAGAGAGAGAGAGGGGGTGAGAGAGAGGGAGGGGGGAGAGAGAGGGACAGAGGAAGGGAGATACGGAGATAGAGAGAGGGAGAGGGGGGAGAGAGGGATAGAGGGAAGGAGAGATACACACAGTCGGTGAGTGAGTGAGTGAGTGAGTGAGTGAGTGAGTGAGTGAGTGAGTGAGTGAGTGAGTGAGTGAGTGAGTGAGTGAGTGAGTGAGTGAGTGAGTGAGTGAGTGAGTGAGTGAGAGTGTGGGAGAGAGAGTGTGGGAGAGAGAGAAAGAGATATATGGAAAAAAGGAGAGGGATAGAGACAGACAGAGATGGAGAGATAAAGAGATCAAACGAGGGGGAGGAAGAGAGAGACAGAGACAGACAGAGAGCGAGAGGGAAAGAAAGGGAGAGAAGAAAGAAAAGAGCAATGGGAAGACAGAGTGAATGAGACAGAGATGATAAAAGAGATCAGAGAGACATAGAGAGAGAAATGAGGTGATAGGGGGGGCAGAGAGGGGGAGATAGAGACAGGGAGGGAGAGAGAGCCAGAAGGAGAGAGAGGGATAGAGGGGTAGAGAGGGATAGAGAGACAGAAAGGGAGAGAGGGACAGAGAGACAGAAAGGGAGAGAGAGACAGAGAGAGTGAGGAAGATACAGATAGGGAGAGAGCAAGACAGAGAGGGGGAGAGAGACAGAGAGAGAGAGACAGAGAGGGAGAGAAAGACAGAAAGGGAGGGAGGCAGAGAGTGAGAGAGGGGGGAGAGAGAGACACAGAGGGAGAGGGAGAGAGACAAAAACAAAGACAGAGAGGGAGAGAGAGACAGAGGGAGAGAGACAGAGAGAGAGAGACAGAGAGGGAGAGAGAGACAGAGAGAGACAGAGAGGGAGAGAGACAGAGAGGGAGAGAGACAGAGGGGGAGAGATAGTGAGAGAGAGGGAGAGAAAGAGACAGAGTGAGAGAGAGAATAAAATGAGGAATACAACATCATCTTTATTATCTCCATTCAGAGAATGGAGTGTGTGTGTGTGTGTGTGTGTGTGTGTGTGTGTGTGTGTGTGTGTGTGTGTGTGTGTGTGTGTGTGTGTGTGTGTGTGTGTGTGTGTGTGTGTGAGTGTGCGCGACCCATCTCCTACCGTAATGGAAGACTTGCTGGCGGTGTTTCCCTGCTTGAGTAAAGCTTTGGTCAATTTCCTCTGGGAGACGATCTGAGACACACACACACACAAACACGCACGCACGCACACACACACACACATACATACATACATACACACACACACACACACGCACATACATACACTCATCTCACATTATTGTTGTATGCAATATAGAATACTATTTAATTTTATTTATTTAACCAGTAAATCCCTTAAATGCATTTTTTGAGAGACCCGGACAAGGTAACACACCATCACAACGTTACAGAAATGACGATAGCACGACTGAATCACTGACAACAGGCAACAGACGTTTCACGTACGAAACAATCTTGTGAAAAAGCAATTCCACTCTTTAGTTACACCAGGGTTTTTTCACATAATATTATAACAGACACAGGCTACTGTTCAACTTGAACTAGTAAGTTCAAGTTCAAGTTGTTTAGTTGTCAAATACACAACAATACAGGGGGCATTGCAGCTAATGAACTTATTGTGTTTGGAGCTCAGACTCAACAGTGCACAATTAAGAAACATCAATGAATACAAGAATGGTAACATGGTAGTAGTAGTAACATCAAATAAAATATAAAAGAGGTAAGATAAAATAGTCAATTATTTACAGAAAGTGTCTTGCATGTAGTGTATGTGCGATGATAAGGTGCAGTGCAGGTTGTGTGTGTGTGTGTGTGTCCAATAACGATAAGTAGAAGTAGTACGATAAATAAAATATAAAAATGATAACAATAAAATAGTCAATCCAATTCCACTTGTGGTAATTTTTTGTAATTATTTATTTATCTTTTGCTGTAGAGGATAGGTATATTATTTGTTGATATTGATAATAATACATATTAATATGATATTGTAAGGAAGGGGCAGGACCAGATAAGCTTTGCTTATTTCTGTCCGTTCTCGAACAAAACCATTTGTCTTGAGCTATGTTAATTATAGCTTCCATGTCTAGGAAGATATATCTTATTTTATTTGTATTTATATATTTATATATATTCTTTTTTAATTTAGTTTGTTATTACAAATTTGTGTGTTTATGGTTGTTCGAGATAAATAAAGATCAAATAAAATCAAACTGTGTCAGGTGTGGACTGTCCCAAACTAGATTCTACTCGCATTGTGATCCGATGAGAGAAACTTCACCCAAAGTGGTTATTTGATGTCATAAATATCCAGCCATGTACACATGCATACATACATCATTTCTGTTTTCAGTTTAGTTTCAGTTAGTTTCCAGAGTGGGTTAGCTAGTTTCAGTTTAGTTTTTTTTATGTTTTGGTTTTAGTTTAGTTTTTTTTTATTCGTTTCAGTATTAGTTTTATTTATTTAAAATATGTTTGTAATATAGGGGGTATTTGTCAGGGGAAAGATCTAAGAAGTTCAGAATAGTTATTGCATAATAGAAACACTTTGTGAAGGCAACTGACTTGTCCTGTAGATGTCCCAGTTTCAATAAACTGTGAGGGCTGTGGGTGTGTGTGTGTGTGTGTGGGTCACGAGCAGTTATATGGTCGTACTGGCGAATCGCGTCCCGCTCTTTCGCCATATCGAGATATACCTCATCTCCAGTACCTACTGTACTACATGAACGAAAACAAAGCACCCGTGCACTTGACCAGGCCCCGCCCCAGTGACCTCCTATAAGGCACCAGGCGTGGTCATACTCGCCCTTCCTCTAACTCGCGTCCAGGTAGGATCTGCGCCACTAGGCATAACAATGCTGGCGTTGGTGATGCTGCTCAAGTTGTCCCGGGAGACAACTGAGTTGTGTATTGGCGCAAGGGGCAGGATATCTGGGTAAACGTTGTTGTTTTCCCGGTTATCCTGGAGCGTGCGGCTAACGCTATGCTATATGCTGGGTTACTGTTTCTGTTTTTGATTCCCCGCTGAGGGCTGTCTTTCTAAAAGGTCTTCCCTCCTCTTAACCATTCATGCTGACGGTCAATCGGTGTCTACTGTTGGGAGTATTAACGGGGGCTTGTTTACCTTTTTCATGGGTGAATGGGCTGAGGCCTAGGGCTGGTGTGCTTTTTGTGAATATTATGAATGGTATGCGGGACTGGTGTTCTCTGGTCCGCATCCCCTTAACGTTGTGTGTATGGGCTAGCCCATTCTACAGTGTATTGGTGGTGTTTTAGTTCATTTATTCATTAACCCCTTCATGGGTGCACACCACAGTGGAGGTTGCTGGTTGCAACCACCACTGGTGCTCCGTGTTTATGAAGCAGGTGGCATCAGACCTTTGCCTCTGGCATGTTGAAACAGTGCCCCGCCCGGCCGACGCATGAGGTGAGTCGGACCGGCGGGTGGCTGGTGGGCTGTTAAGCCTATACCGCCACGGTATAGAATTAGCAGCGATTAGTAACTTTGTTCGAATTGCTGTTTTTTTCTGTCAAAAATGGTGTCTGGTGGCGGGGCCATGAGGGCCAGCCGACGTTGAAACATTGCGCAAGGTTTTTGACGTTATTAGCTTTGACCTAGCCGCAAGCTATAACCGCAGGGAGGGCTAGGATGCTGTCAACGCTTGTTTACAGACATCTTGGTTGGATTAGTCTCCCTTTGAGGGGGTGAGAAGTTAAAAATACCATATGTCGAGGTGGATGGAGAGAACGCTGAGGCGGGGACTTGTGTTTACACAACCCCACCCGTTTTCAGGTTTGGTACAGACCCTATTGTCAGGGTCACCAGCAGTGACAGCTCTGGTCAACGAGATCCAATCTCTGTGGGCGAAGCAAGCCATCATCGTGGCGTTTTCCTCCCGGTATTCTCTGGTGCCCAAGAAATCGGGAGGGGGGGTATCAGACCCATGCTGGACCTGTCCCATGGGAAGGTTCAGCATTTTGGACCGTCTCCTACCTGTTGAACACTGTCAGGTGGGGGCCTGGTTCTCCTCCATAGACCTGTAGGATGCGTATTCGCATCCCCGATCTTCCATCCTAGGGCTTACCTACGCTTCCTTTGCAGGGTTTAGCGTATGAGTACCAGAGGCTGCCGTTCGGCTTTTCTCTGGCTCCCCGCATCTTCACCAAGTGCGTGGAGGCCGCACTGGGGCCTCTGCGTCATCAGGGGTTACGAAGTATATTCTGCCCTGATGACGTTCTGGTCCTTGGCGGTCAAGGTGGATCGTCAGGTCTCATACCAGGCAGGTGGTGGCTGGCTATGGGCGTTCTCCATCTGCGCAGCCTGAGGGCTCTCCACATCCCCGGCAGGGTGAATGTGGGTACAGGTGTGATGTTGCGGGGCGGTCCTCACCCTGACGAGTGGGGATTACGTCCGGACATAGTCGGGCAGGTCTGGGACCGATGCCGTGGCCGCCTGGGATTCTGTACGTTTTTCCCCCCATACATCTGATAGGTCAGTTGTTGGTGCGGATACGTCGGGAGCGCAGGACCTTGGTCCTGTTCGCGCCGGACTGGGGCACAGCTGTGTGGTTCCCGGTCTTGATCCAGCTCTTGTTAGCCCCGCCGTGGCCTGTTCCTTGGTCGTTGCGGGCCCTCTCTCAGGCGCACGGGTCTCTGTGTCAGTTCCCTGTGCTGGGCCAGCCTCTGATGGTTTGGCTGGTGAGAGGGTGAGTCTGGAGAGGATGGAGCCTTCTGTGGTCGACACCATCCGGAACGCGCATGCTCCCTCCACTATCGCGGGTTACGCGGGTAGGTGGTGTATTTTCCAAGAGTGGTGTAAGGTGGGGGGCTGGGAACCGGTGTCCTGCCCCCTGGACGCTGTCCTTTTCCTTCATTCAGTCTATCGTGGAGTGGCGGCCTCTGCCGCCTTGTTAGGGGGGGCCTCGTTGGAGGACATCTGTGCTGCGGCCTCCTGGTCCTCCCCGGGTCCCTTCGTTAGGTTTTATCTCATGGACATGACTGGGGGTTCTGTCTCGCAGGCGGTTCTGAGGTCTGGGACCTCCCCTGCGTCCCGCCCTTCGGTGGGTTAGCAGGGATGTGTGGGTGTGTGCCACGAGGTGATGTGTGTCTGTGCTGTGCGTTTTAGGGGTTTCTAGTTCCCTCTTTTTCGCACTTGGGTGGAGTTGACTGCCGCCCCCTCTTCCCTAGAAAGGGGGGGTGACGGGACTCCCCTCCCCCCTGGTGGTAGGGCTTGCGGGTCCTCAGGGGGGTACATTTGTCGGTCCTCGCGTCTGCTCTGTCCCAATATCTAGATATGGCAAAAGAGCGAGACGCGATTCGCCAGTACAACCATATAATGATAGGTTATGAGTACTGGCTGAGCGTCTCCCCTGAGGTCTCTTGAGGGTTTTTTTTCCTGATGGAAAACTTTTCCCGAGGAAGGGCGAGTATGACCACACCTGGTGCCTTATAGGAGGTCACTGGGGCGGGGCCTGGTCAAGTGCACGGGTGCTTTGTTTTCGTTCATGTAGTACAGTAGGTACTGGAGATGAGGTATATCTCGATATGGCGAAAGAGCGAGACGCTCAGCCAGTACTCATATAACTACGTTATATACATAACCTATCAATAACAGGGACTCTTAAAGTTATCCGTGAAACGAACAACCACTAGACTGCAGTGCTTACGCAGATATTTTAGGAGGGGTGAAATTAAACAACACAAAACATCCTTTACAGGTGGAAGTCTCAAAGAGAGAAATTAAGAAAATAAATCAAGTCCAAAATACAGGAACAATAAACCTCCACTTAGGGAGTTTATTTATAGAATAAAGCGAGTAGCCTAAACTATGAATGACTACCATAAAGCTAAACTCTGAATCAGAGATCAGACTAGGGCTGGGCGATATGACCAAAAACGTTATCGCGATAAAATTATAAAATTATTTTCATATAATTCGATATCGATAATTATCGTCGATATAATGTCCGTCAAGTTTAATTAACTTCTTATGCTGCTGCGAATGTCTCAAGTCGAGTTGATGTCGTCATCAGTCCGCGCACGTTACACGTTAAGCAAGCGGAGTATCTCATGACAATAAATATGACACTAAAATACTCTCTTCCGCCACAATATATTGAAACGAACTGTATACCCCACACTACTATAAACGTGGCCTCAGAATTCAAAACACACACATACTCGGCACGTAAATATATAAAACGTCGCCGTGCAAGCTAATTAGCCTAGCAAGCCTGTAGTATCTAAGCGCTGTATTCCATGACAATGTGCTAAATATTACACTAAAATACTCTCTTCCGCCACAATATATTGAAACGACGTCCACTGTATATCCCCACTACTATAAACGTGGCCTCAGAATTCACGTCACACACATACTCGGCACGTAAATATATAAAACATCGGCGTGCAAGCTAATTAGCCTAGCAAGCCTTGTTGAGTGAGTCCTACCTCCTTCCGGGTATATTTCGCTCTCGGCCATCTCCTTCACTGATTGGTTGTTAGCTGTTGTGCGTAAACACGTCATCACGTAACGTTGGTTGTTGTTAGTGAGTGAGCTGAGCCGAGGCTGAACGGAGCCAAGCTTGGAAAATCGATATATCGAAACTTTGCGACCACGTTTCATGTTTATTTCGAGGAAATAATTTATCGCGATAGTTATCGTTATCGTTTTATCGCCCAGCCCTAGATCAGACTAAACTTCAATATAATGAGCGTGACCAAAATAACAGCCAACACTAGGAAATGAATTAGCAGTTCAATAACAATCTCTCTCTGTAACGTTCCCCAGGTTGCTGCGCCATCCTGTGGACTAATTCAGGTGGTGCAGCTCATGTCCTTATTTATTAATGTGTTCCATGCGATTCTTATCAATTTGTTGTCTGTACATTTGATGTCTGTCTTGTCTGTGATGTTACACTCCCTGGTCTAATGTCTCTCCTATCTGTGTTGGTTTTGTGATCTGGTTAGTGTTGTTATTTTGTGTGTATACAGATTTCAACCTTGTAATTTTCTGTGTCACTCTGTTCTCCCCAGCTGAGTCTAATCACCCAATTACCCTCCTGTGTCAATCAGTGTCTGTATATATGCCTGTGAGTTCCTGTCTTCCCTGTCGCGTCATTACACTATGTTCCTGGTTCCTGTCTTTGTGCTCGTTTGCTTGTTAACCGTTCACTGAACATTGTTTGTAAGTAGCTTAAACTGTCTTGTCAAAGTATCTATTGCTCCTTGTCACGGAGGATATAATTAGTTATAAGTATTTATGTTTTGTAGGGCAAGTAGCACGCTTGGAGACTTGCCCTCTCTCTCTTTGTTTGTTAAGCTACTCGTTCCAACATTAAAGGAGCATTGCTCACTTTTCAAGATCCAACTTTTGTCTTCGTCTCTCCTCTGCTGGTCTGCGCCTGGGTTCGTCTCTGTCCACTATTATAATGCCTAATCGTAACACTCTCTCTCAATACAACAACTCCAACCTCACCTCCGCTCAACTTACCTCTGACTAACCTAGTGTATTTGTAGTGTGTGTGTCTGGGGTGTGTGCACGTGAGATGTGGGTGAACTAATGATGCACAGGTGTGTTCTATCAGTACTAATCAGCTACCTAATTGTTTCTACTCCTTCCGTGGCAATATCTCCCGTCCTTCACATATCCATGAGGGGGGGTGATATCTGCCACAATAGATAGATAGATACTTTATTCATCCCCTTGGGGAAATTCAGGGTATCTCACATATCTCACACAAAAGACATATACAGACAATGACAGTTTCTCAGTCAGTCGTTCACAATTATGTCTGCATCATGAATTAAAAAGTAAGCACATGATACAAATTCAAGTACATCATATCTACCAATAATAATAAAAACGTGATAAGATAAAAGCAGGTGTATAAGACAGGTGTATAAAAAAAGGTGTATAAAAACAGGTGTGGGGAACAGGAAACAAACAACCAACAGCCACAGGTCGAAGGTCAAAGGTTAAGGTCCCCCGCACTAGACTGAGCTGTTGAGCTTTATCATCAGATCTCAAACGAATCACATTGAAATGACGGCAGTAACCGTGGCTACAGTATATTCTCGGGAAGCTCCTGGACTGTAAAATGTACTTCCAGTCGGGTTAGTTTTCATCTTCTTCTCTGCCGTTATTGTAATAACACGCCGCCATGCGGAACCATCAGATTCTTCTTTTCTATGTTTTATTAGATTTTTTATATTTTGTTTCTTATTCGTCACAGAGGAATAGATCCTTTAGACAGATTCTATTTCTCTCCCTCTCTTTTCTTTCCTTCTATCTTTTCAAAGCATTTCTTTTCCCGCTATTGATGCCAAGAGGACATAATTTCCACGCCTTCTCTCGGCTGCTGAGTCTCATGTACATAATGATCCATCCTCGCCTCTCGTTTGGACCACTGCTGTGTATCATGTCCATCTGCCGACAGCCCGGACAGACCCCAGCGGGTCCAGATCCACAGGGCTGACTGTCCTGACCTGAACGTGTCCCTGCCAAGTGCCGTAGCGGTCCGGTACACACTTCCCACCGAGCTCTACCCAAGAGACCGGGAAGGAGAGAGTTACGAATTGTTAGAATTGGCTGTAACAACGTCGGAGGGTAGGCTATTGGCAGGAATTCACGATGGGAGATAGCATCACAGCTCCAAAAATAATAATAAAAAAAATGTATTATAATAATAATAATAATAATAATAATAATAATAATAATAATAATAATAATAATAATAATAATAATAATAATAATAATAATAATAATAATAATAATAATAATAATAATAATAATAATAATAATAATAATAATAAAGACAAATGGGTTCCAATTGGGCACTTGTTTGAGGATGCTGTTCACATCTCAAAAACAGAAATTCAGCATCCATCTTGGTCCCTTTTCTTCTCCACAATATGTGATCTTGCAACAATGTTGCAGCGGTTTCGGATGTAAAAACGGCAATTTCGATGGCAGTGGAGTGTAATGTTTGTGTGGTCACAGGGTTCCGGTAGAGCAGGGATGCAGCCTTCAGGTCAAAAACAAACAGAAATTCAGAATCCATCTTCTTCATTTTTCTTCTTGTTACTAAATAATAAACATCCTCCACATATAACAATATATCACATGTAACAATATATCACATGTAACAATATATCACATGTAACAATATACCACATGTAACAATATATCACATAACAATATGTCACTGCAATATGTTACATTACATAGTTACAAAGTGACTTACAAGTGACTTACAAGTTACAAGTACAATCCAGCAGGAAGGGTACAACTCTGGCAGCTAAGGGTCAGTGTCAGTTAGATTGTTCGTCAAACAGTGTCGAACTTCAGTGCTACAGTCTTGAGTGCATAGTATAGACATATTAGCATAGTAGGTAGTAGTATAGACATATTAGCATAGTAGGTAGTAGTATAGACATATTAGCATAGTAGGTATAGACATATTAGCATAGTAGGTAGTAGTATAGACATAGTACACAGTACATTTTGCAGAGTAAATTTTACTCAAACTGAGTACATTTGACTCAAACTGAGTAAAATTTGAAATGTACTCAGTTTGAGTAAAATGTACTCTGCGAAATTTACTGTGTAGCATAGTAGGTAGTAGTATAGGCAAGGTAGATTCCTTAGTAGCAAAGTGCATAATAGTTTTCCCTTTATTTCAGATATTGTTAGAAGAAGTGTGTTTTTAGTTCACGGCAGAAAATGGGGTTTTAGCGAGTATCTTGGCAACTTTGGATGACTATTGCCATTTTCATGCAAAACCCCCAGCTGTTTAAGTATCTCCCTGTATATTTTTTATTGAACCCTTGCACTGAAGAACCATATAACTCCATTTGAAATATTTTGCCACATATCAAAGCCGTGTACTTGCAGAAATCACTCTGAGTGTGACTACTCAACCTCGAGTGTCTTTAAATATGAATGAAGCAACACTTACGAAACGTAAAACCTAGTTATAGGGTTTTTCATCTGAAGTATTAAATTATCTCTGGCTCTACCTTCATAATCCTCCTCTTCACCTTCAAATCTCTCCGTGGTCCTTTATCCAACGCTTTTAACCATTGCCTCCTAAGAATTATTGCTCGTATCTTTGGGGACTATAGAACCTGCCAAGTATCGTGGGATGTGCATGTTTTTCTTTTCTTATTTTATTAATCATGTTGACTCCTGAATCATGGGGCTTACATAATTACTGCTCCTTCAACCTGGAGCTCTCCGTCTCGATCTCCGTCTCTATCTACAACCTGGAGCTCTCCGTCTCCATCTCTATCCACAACCTGGAGCTCTCCGTCTCTATCCACAGTTCTGGCTCCATAAAGAAATACAAATAAACTTCTATTTGGCATTTACTGGCAATGGGTCCGCTCTCCTGCTGTTGACCAGGGCTTTATCTTTTATTTACGACATTTAATTTGGATCCTCATATTTCTACATGGATAATAAATATACTGTAGCTTTCCCTTCAGAAGTGTCCCTTCTCACTTGAATATTTTTTCCCATTTATGGTATCTTTTTATTTCCCTCTGATAATCTCACATAGTTATAGTGATAGTTATGACTGATCTTTTAAATGCCTAATTATGAAGTCTGTAAAGTGTGTTACATTGCAGCTCTATATGAAATGTGCTATATAAATTAGATATTTGATAAAAAATATTTAATTGACTGATTGACTGATTGATTGATTGGTTCCTTGATTTATTTATTGATTGGTTGATTGGTTGGTTGATTGATTGATTGATTGATTGATTGATTGATTGATTGATTGATTGATTGAACATACGTCAAATTTAACTTAGCATTAGGGTTGGACGATGTCTATTGTCTTATGGGCTGGTCCTATAAAAGTTACTATAATATTTGATATACTTTCTTTTAATATACTTTCTTTTTGAAAATTCATAGAGGGCAAGCCCTCCTTTTCAGTGATGTCAAGCATACAAACAAAATACCTACATGATAAATACCACAAATATACAATAAACAATACAATATACAATAAGTGCAATCATAATAGAGTTTGTACAATCAATTAAAACAACTGCAGATTATGGTGGAATGGTTGGTGATATAATGATTTAAACTGACCACAGGATACCAAAGTATTGAGTTTTAGAGTTTGCTGTATGGTGTTCCACGTGTCAGGAGCACAGACGCTAAAAACAGATTTCCCAAGTTCAGTACAAACTCTCTGTGCTTTAAGTGTAAGAGCCAATTATTAGAATGTGGGTCCAAGATGTCCACTCACAGCAGATAAGTGAGATAAATTGGGCCAATCATAGCTGTATATAGAAACAGATGCCAAAGCAGCTCTCGCCTCTGCTAGGGAGAACCATGCAACCCTATTATACAGGACACAATGGTACCCTAACCGTCGCTACTTTTAGTCCCGTTATGCCTTATTTTGTAATCTGCTGCACTTTTTCTTTATTTTATCTTTATTTTTTCTTTCTATCTGAACCCTTGCACTTATTTGTATTTGCATTTTTTGCACTATTATGTTTATTATATGTACTGTATATGTATTTTGCTCTGTGCTTTTATCTGTGAAGCACTTAGGTATATACAGTCACAACTGTTGTAAATGTGCTATATAAATAAAGTTGATTATGATTATGATCGCTGGTGATAAATCTAATGTAATTGCACAATATACAATACAAAAAATTTAATAATAATAAATAAAAAGAAATCACGATGTTGGGCTCAGCGGTCGATATGGCAGTCGGCCATCGTCCATCAGTGCCCAGCCCTGTTCAGCATGAACACTGACAAACACTGTGTAAACTCAGCATCTGCAACATTTAAATAAAGGATAGAAGCAGGAGGTCGGTGTCCAGTGTGCTGGTCAAGGGCATCGAACCTGTATGTGTGATTCCAGACACCCTCAGGTCATCAAATCCCATTTAGATTCTGCACACCGTGTTTGATAGCTGGCCTCCCTCACCCTGAGGTCCTGCTACAATCCCAATTATATCAGACCTTACTTGATCTATACTCTGAACGGCTGGCTGAGATTGTCAGTTCACAGAGTGATTTGCATTTGCGTAATAGAGGTCAAAGGGCTCAGAGTACAGTCTGCATGCTGCTATGACACAGCCCGTATCAGCCTGATCTGGCTTCAAATAAAGTAAATAATAATGTAAATAAAGTACTCATTTGTCATGCACCTCCAAGCCACAGCCTGGATCCAGGTCTGGGGAGTTAGACGATCAGCTGTTCCAAATTTGATCAACCCTGCCATAAAAGACTCACTACACTTCCACTTTGCCAGATCGTAGACTTAGTCGAGTCCTATGCCTTTTCATTTTGATGCCTATTGATGTTCCACACTCTGTCTTGTTTGATTTAGTAACTTTTATTTTCCATCTTTGTATCACAGTCTCGGCCTGACTGCCCAGCCTGGTGAACCTCCTGCCTGGTGAACCTCCCGCCTGGTGAACCTCCTGACTGCCCAGCCTGGTGAACCTCCTGCCTGGTGAACCTCCCGCCTGGTGAACCTCCTGACTGCCCCGCCTGGTGAACCTCCCGCCTGGTGAACCTCCTGACTGCCCGCCTGGTGAACCTCCAGCCTGGTGAACCTCCTGACTGCCCGCCTGGTGAACCTCCCGCCTGGTGAACCTCCCGCCTGGTGAACCTCCTGACTGACCCGCCTGGTGAACCTCCTGACTGGTGAACCTCCTGCCTGGTGAACCTCCTGACTACCCTGCCTGGTGAACCTCCTGCCTGGTGAACCTCCCACCTGGTGAACCTCCTGACTGGTGAACCTCCTGCCTGGTGAACCTCCTGACTACCCTGCCTGGTGAACCTCCTGCCTGGTGAACCTCCCGCCTGGTGAACCTCCTGCCTGGTGAACCTCCTGACTACCCTGCCTGGTGAACCTCCTGCCTGGTGAACCTCCTGCCTGGTGAACCTCCTGCCGGATGAACCTCCTGACTGCCCCGCCTGGTGAACCTCCTGCCTGGTGAACCTCCTGCCTGGTGAACCTCCTGCCTGGTGAATCTCCTGACTGACCTGCCTGGTGAACCTCCTGCCTGGTGAACCTCCTGCCTGGTGAACCTCCTGACTGGTGAACCTCCTGCCTGGTGAACCTCCTGCCTGGTGAACCTCCTGCCTGGTGAACCTCCTGACTGGTGAACCTCCTGCCTGGTGAACCTCCCGCCTGGTGAACCTCCTGCCTGGTGAACCTCCTGCCTGGTGAACCTCCCGCCTGGTGAACCTCCTGCCTGGTGAACCTCCTGACTGGTGAACCTCCTGACTGGTGAACCTCCCGCCTGGTGAACCTCCTGCCTGGTGAACCTCCCGCCTGGTGAACCTCCTGCCTGGTGAACCTCCCGCCTGGTGAACCTCCTGCCTGGTGAACCTCCCGCCTGGTGAACCTCCTGACTGGTGAACCTCCTGACTGGTGAACCTCCTGCCTGGTGAACCTCCTGCCTGGTGAACCTCCTGCCTGGTGAACCTCCTGCCTGGTGAACCTCCTGCCTCCTGACTGGTGAACCTCCTGACTGCCCCGCCTGGTGAACCTCCTGCCTGGTGAACCTCCTGCCTGGTGAACCTCCAGCCTGGTGAACCTCCTGACTGCCCGCCTGGTGAACCTCCCGCCTGGTGAACCTCCCGCCTGGTGAACCTCCTGACTGACCCGCCTGGTGAACCTCCTGACTGGTGAACCTCCTGCCTGGTGAACCTCCTGACTACCCTGCCTGGTGAACCTCCTGCCTGGTGAACCTCCTGACTGGTGAACCTCTTGCCTGGTGAACCTCCTGACTACCCTGCCTGGTGAACCTCCTGCCTGGTGAACCTCCCGCCTGGTGAACCTCCTGCCTGGTGAACCTCCTGACTACCCTGCCTGGTGAACCTCCTGCCTGGTGAACCTCCTGCCTGGTGAACCTCCTGCCTGGTGAACCTCCTGCCGGATGAACCTCCTGACTGCCCCGCCTGGTGAACCTCCTGCCTGGTGAACCTCCTGCCTGGTGAACCTCCTGCCTGGTGAATCTCCTGACTGACCTGCCTGGTGAACCTCCTGCCTGGTGAACCTCCTGCCTGGTGAACCTCCTGACTGGTGAACCTCCTGCCTGGTGAACCTCCTGCCTGGTGAACCTCCTGCCTGGTGAACCTCCTGCCTGGTGAACCTCCCTCCTGGTGAACCTCCTGCCTGGTGAACCTCCTGCCTGGTGAACCTCCCGCCTGGTGAACCTCCTGCCTGGTGAACCTCCTGACTGGTGAACCTCCTGACTGGTGAACCTCCTGCCTGGTGAACCTCCTGCCTGATGAACCTCCCGCCTGGTGAACCTCCCGCCTGGTGAACCTCCCGCCTGGTGAACCTCCTGCCTGGTGAACCTCCCGCCTGGTGAACCTCCTGACTGGTGAACCTCCTGACTGGTGAACCTCCTGCCTGGTGAACCTCCTGCCTGGTGAACCTCCTGCCTGGTGAACCTCCTGCCTCCTGACTGGTGAACCTCCTGACTGCCCGCCTGGTGAACCTCCCGCCTGGTGAACCTCCCGCCTGGTGAACCTCCTGACTGACCCGCCTGGTGAACCTCCTGACTGGTGAACCTCCTGCCTGGTGAACCTCCTGACTACCCTGCCTGGTGAACCTCCTGCCTGGTGAACCTCCCACCTGGTGAACCTCCTGACTGGTGAACCTCCTGCCTGGTGAACCTCCTGACTACCCTGCCTGGTGAACCTCCTGCCTGGTGAACCTCCCGCCTGGTGAACCTCCTGCCTGGTGAACCTCCTGACTACCCTGCCTGGTGAACCTCCTGCCTGGTGAACCTCCTGCCTGGTGAACCTCCTGCCGGATGAACCTCCTGACTGCCCCGCCTGGTGAACCTCCTGCCTGGTGAACCTCCTGCCTGGTGAACCTCCTGCCTGGTGAATCTCCTGACTGACCTGCCTGGTGAACCTCCTGCCTGGTGAACCTCCTGCCTGGTGAACCTCCTGACTGGTGAACCTCCTGCCTGGTGAACCTCCTGCCTGGTGAACCTCCTGCCTGGTGAACCTCCTGACTGGTGAACCTCCTGCCTGGTGAACCTCCCGCCTGGTGAACCTCCTGCCTGGTGAACCTCCTGCCTGGTGAACCTCCCGCCTGGTGAACCTCCTGCCTGGTGAACCTCCTGACTGGTGAACCTCCTGACTGGTGAACCTCCCGCCTGGTGAACCTCCTGCCTGGTGAACCTCCCGCCTGGTGAACCTCCTGCCTGGTGAACCTCCCGCCTGGTGAACCTCCTGCCTGGTGAACCTCCCGCCTGGTGAACCTCCTGACTGGTGAACCTCCTGACTGGTGAACCTCCTGCCTGGTGAACCTCCTGCCTGGTGAACCTCCTGCCTGGTGAACCTCCTGCCTGGTGAACCTCCTGCCTCCTGACTGGTGAACCTCCTGACTGCCCCGCCTGGTGAACCTCCTGCCTGGTGAACCTCCTGCCTGGTGAACCTCCAGCCTGGTGAACCTCCTGACTGCCCGCCTGGTGAACCTCCCGCCTGGTGAACCTCCCGCCTGGTGAACCTCCTGACTGACCCGCCTGGTGAACCTCCTGACTGGTGAACCTCCTGCCTGGTGAACCTCCTGACTACCCTGCCTGGTGAACCTCCTGCCTGGTGAACCTCCTGACTGGTGAACCTCTTGCCTGGTGAACCTCCTGACTACCCTGCCTGGTGAACCTCCTGCCTGGTGAACCTCCCGCCTGGTGAACCTCCTGCCTGGTGAACCTCCTGACTACCCTGCCTGGTGAACCTCCTGCCTGGTGAACCTCCTGCCTGGTGAACCTCCTGCCTGGTGAACCTCCTGCCGGATGAACCTCCTGACTGCCCCGCCTGGTGAACCTCCTGCCTGGTGAACCTCCTGCCTGGTGAACCTCCTGCCTGGTGAATCTCCTGACTGACCTGCCTGGTGAACCTCCTGCCTGGTGAACCTCCTGCCTGGTGAACCTCCTGACTGGTGAACCTCCTGCCTGGTGAACCTCCTGCCTGGTGAACCTCCTGCCTGGTGAACCTCCTGCCTGGTGAACCTCCCTCCTGGTGAACCTCCTGCCTGGTGAACCTCCTGCCTGGTGAACCTCCCGCCTGGTGAACCTCCTGCCTGGTGAACCTCCTGACTGGTGAACCTCCTGACTGGTGAACCTCCTGCCTGGTGAACCTCCTGCCTGATGAACCTCCCGCCTGGTGAACCTCCCGCCTGGTGAACCTCCCGCCTGGTGAACCTCCTGCCTGGTGAACCTCCCGCCTGGTGAACCTCCTGACTGGTGAACCTCCTGACTGGTGAACCTCCTGCCTGGTGAACCTCCTGCCTGGTGAACCTCCTGCCTGGTGAACCTCCTGCCTCCTGACTGGTGAACCTCCTGACTGCCCCGCCTGGTGAACCTCCTGCCTGGTGAACCTCCTGCCTGGTGAACCTCCAGCCTGGTGAACCTCCTGACTGCCCGCCTGGTGAACCTCCCGCCTGGTGAACCTCCCGCCTGGTGAACCTCCTGACTGACCCGCCTGGTGAACCTCCTGACTGGTGAACCTCCTGCCTGGTGAACCTCCTGACTACCCTGCCTGGTGAACCTCCTGCCTGGTGAACCTCCCACCTGGTGAACCTCCTGACTGGTGAACCTCCTGCCTGGTGAACCTCCTGACTACCCTGCCTGGTGAACCTCCTGCCTGGTGAACCTCCCGCCTGGTGAACCTCCTGCCTGGTGAACCTCCTGACTACCCTGCCTGGTGAACCTCCTGCCTGGTGAACCTCCTGCCGGATGAACCTCCTGACTGCCCCGCCTGGTGAACCTCCTGCCTGGTGAACCTCCTGCCTGGTGAACCTCCTGCCTGGTGAATCTCCTGACTGACCTGCCTGGTGAACCTCCTGCCTGGTGAACCTCCTGACTGGTGAACCTCCTGCCTGGTGAACCTCCTGCCTGGTGAACCTCCTGACTGGTGAACCTCCCGCCTGGTGAACCTCCTGCCTGGTGAACCTCCTGCCTGGTGAACCTCCCGCCTGGTGAACCTCCTGCCTGGTGAACCTCCTGACTGGTGAACCTCCTGACTGGTGAACCTCCTGACTGGTGAACCTCCCACCTGGTGAACCTCCTGACTGGTGAACCTCCTGACTGGTGAACCTCCCGCCTGTTGAACCTCCTGCCTGGTGAACCTCCTGCCTGTTGAACCTCCTGCCTGGTGAACCTCCTGCCTGGTGAACCTCCTGACTGGTGAACCTCCTGACTGCCCCGCCTGGTGAACCTCCTGCCTGGTGAACCTCCTGCCTGGTGAACCTCCTGACTGAACCTCCTGACTGAACCTCCTGCCTGGTGAACCTCCTGCCTGGTGAACCTCCTGCCTGGTGAACCTCCTGCCTGGTGAACCTCCTGACTGGTGAACCTCCTGCCTGGTGAACCTCCTGCCTGGTGAACCTCCCACCTGGTGAACCTCCTGACTGCCCCGCCTGGTGAACCTCCTGACTGGTGAACCTCCCACCTGGTGAACCTCCTGACTGCCCCGCCTGGTGAACCTCCCCAGTTATACTGTTATATGAATAGGTTCTCTTCTCTTAGTGGTTTTAAAAGGAAGTGGTCCCTCAACGTGGGAATGAATGTGCTGCAAAGAAAACTTCATATGATGACAACTGAATTTGTTTTACCTTTCTTCTCAACCAAAGGCTGCCTTTCTGTCGTCTTCTACAAGTTACCAAAGGCTGCCTTTCTGTCGTCTTCTACAAATTACCAAAGGCTGCCTTTCTGTCATCTTCTAAAAGCTACCAAAGGATGCCTTCCTGTCATCTTCTAAAAGCTACCAAAGGATGCCTTTCTGTCGTCTTCTACAAGCTACCAAAGGCTGCCTTTCTGTCATCTTCTAAAAGCTACCAAAGGATGCCTTTCTGTTGTCTTCTACAAGTTACCAAAGGCTGCCTTTCTGTCATCTTCTACAAGTTACCAAAGGCTGCCTTTCTGTCATCTTCTACAAGTTACCAAAGGATGCCTTTTTGTCGTCTTCTACAAGCTACCAAAGGCTGCCTTTCTGTCATCTTCTACAAGTTACCAAAGGCTGCCTTTCTGTCATCTTCTACAAGTTACCAAAGGATGCCTTTTTGTCATCTTCTACAAGCTACCAAAGGCTGCCTTTCTGTCATCTTCTACAAGTTACCAAAGGCTGCCTTTCTGTCATCTTCTACAAGTTACCAAAGGATGCCTTTTTGTCGTCTTCTACAAGCTACCAAAGGCTGCCTTTCTGTCATCTTCTACAAGTTACCAAAGACGTTTCTAAATAACCGGAGAAACGTGCCGCGGCTCCCTCCTCCCTCTCACCACCAGCTGAAACTACTGGGCTTGGGGGGGGGGGGGGGCACACTGCTGTGAAGGAAGGGTGCGCTGCATTTACAACACAAGACTAAATGAAAGCAACACAGTTTTTCTTCGCCCCGCCCTAAGGTCACCAGTGGAAAAAGGTTGTAAACCCTACTGTCCAATGGTACACTGACCTGTCCCAGGGTACACACACTCCATGGCTCCCAGGAAGTACACTGACCTGTCCCAGGGTACACACACTCCATGGCTCCCAGGAAGTACACTGACCTGTCCCAGGGTACACACACTCCATGGCTCCCAGGAAGTACACTGACCTGTCCCAGGGTACACACACTCCATGGCTCCCAGGAAGCAGGAAGTACACTGACCTGTCCTAGGGTACACTCCATGGCTCCGAGGAAGTCGGCGTCACGGAGGCCGTTGTGGGCGGAGCTGATGTCGTGGAGCTCATAGCGGAGCCTCTGGACCTCCTCGAAGTAGTAGTCCACCAGGAAGATCTTAGAGAAGACCGGGTTGATGCTGCTGCGGATCACCTCCGTACGGTCAACCTGCACACACACACACACACACACACACACATAGGCGTAGGTTTAGGGGGGGTTGCAGGCGACATGTCCCCCTCAATATTGAGAAGAGGTAAATTTTTCCCCCTCAAACAAGTACATAAATAAAGACATTTCCACCATGTATTTATGCAGAAAATGAACAAATTGGTGCATAAAAATACACCAGAATTCAGGAAATGAAGTGTTTGACGCTCAAACTTTCCTGGGGGGGACGCCCAGACCCCCCTGATTGTGGAATGAGACTGAACCTCTGAGGAAACCTTAAAGAGGTTCTGGAAAGGGCTAGGTAGTTCATGAGTTAGGTGTACATATTTATACATGAATATTGAATACACAAAGCTGGTATATGTTCACATGAAAAATGTATAGAAGGTTGTGTTTTTTGAAGATGATCCTTTGCAGAGGACAGATGATTTCCCGCTACGCCCCTCTCCTCACAGACTTTAGGGGCGGCGGGTGCCCTGTTGTCACTCGAGCCCCCTGTCCCCTTGCCAAAAGAAAATGTCTGAGTGCAATCACGATGCACAACCTTTACCTGCGATGGAGATTGATTTTGGACCTAAGGGTTTCAGTTCAATAATCACAAGCAGCCATTACCACATTGCTGACACCTGTCAATTTTATAATTATAAATATGGATTTTTCTTCTGAGCCAAAATAACGGAAGCCATTTATTTGACTATAAATGAGCAGAAGTCTGTGGCTGAACACATTGATCGCAGAACTTTGTCTTTGCGAGGCACTGAGACACAAACTGTTAGATTGGAAGCACGTAAAGGTCGAGTAGGGTGTCAATCAAACGATATGTAGGTTGACCGGCAATAACACAGCCTGAAGCCGACAGACGAGGGCAAATGTGCTGTGACGTGCGCGACGGCCCCCCAGCAGACCCCCTGAGCTTAAGAACAAACAGAAACCACAGGTAGCATGAATATCTGCACACACACACACAGATGTATCCAATCAGTGAACTCAGAATCTGATTTTGAGTGATAACATCTGTCTGTCATCGCAAAGGGGCTCATCATAAGGCTCTCTCTCACACACACACACACAGTTTATATTGTATAAGAAGCTTTTCATAGAGTCTCTGAGGAGAAGATCTGCTGCACTAGTTTCTGAAAACATGAGCCCCTTGGAAGAGAGAGAGGGGGAGGGAGAGTGTGTGTGTGTGTGTGTGTGTGTGTGTGTGTGTGTGTGTGTGTGTGTGTGTGTGTGTGTGTGTGTGTGTGTGTGTGTGTGTGTGTGTGTGTGTGTACTGTACTGTACTGTACTGTATGAAACCGCTGTACTGCTGCCATTCTTGGCCAGGTCGCTGTTGGAAAAGAGATTTTAATCTCAATGGGTCTAACCTGGTTAAATAAAAGTTAATGAAATGAATGAATGAATGAATGAATGAATGAATGAATGAATGAATGAATGAATGAATGAATGAATGAATGAATGAATGAATGAATGAATGAATGAAAAAGTGAGTTCACTTCCCGGCAGAAACAGAGCGAGCTCTGCATCACTTTCCAAGCCCATGCAGCACAATGCAGGTTTTCCACAGACTCCCAGAGGCACCAGCAGCTTTAAGCTGAATAAAAAAATAAAATAGAAATACATCATGTGTATACATGTGTGTGAACATGTATGAGTGTGTGTGTGTCTGTGTGTGTATGTGTGTCAGTGTGAATATGCGTGTGTGTGTCTGTGTGTATGTGTGTGTGCGCATGCGTGCGAGCGTGTGTGTGTGCACACAAACATATTCAAAACAATGCAGTCAGCATATAGCTCTCTTTCTTAGCCGAGTCAGAGTAGGGAGAGAGAGAGAGAAAGAGGGAAAGAGAGAGATGGAGAAAGAGAGAAAGAGAGAGATGGAGAAAGAGAGAGAGAAAAAGGAGACAGAAAGAGAGCGATAAAGCAAGAGAGGGAGAGAGATAGAGAGAGAGATGAAGATAGATGGAGCCACACCTCTTCCTAACCCCCTGATGTGGAATAATTTGACCAGATTATTCATGGAGGCAGACAACAGAGTATTTGATTAAGGATATCGTTTACTGACAGAATGACATGTTGCAACAGGGAGAGACCCAGGTTACAGCATTGGGCTCTATAGCCCGGGTATCTGTACAGTAAGCTAACAGAGTAGTTATACAGGGGAGTAGACAAAACTAAGTGGAGCGTACATAATATGAATTATATATGACGTTTAGACTATATCAGTGATCATGTGAATTATATGTGTGGATGCTGTGTGTGTCTATGTGTGTGTGTTAGAAAGAGATACTATGAGAAGGCTGTGTGTGTGTGTGTGTGTGTGCAAGTTGAAGGCTATGTGTATGCGATCTTATGCGTGCGTGTGTGTGTTAGTAAGAGACGGAGAGAGAGAGATAGTGTCTTTGTGCATGTGTTAGAAAGAGAGAGACAGAGAGAGAGTGTGTTTGTGCATGTGTTATAAAGAGAGAGAGAGAGAGTGTGTGTGTGTGTGTGTGCATGTGTTAGAAAGAGAGAGAGAGAAAGAGAGAGAGAGAGAGAAGAAACAGAGAGAGAGAGAGAGAGAGAGAGAGAGAGAGAGAGAGAGAGAGAGAGAGAGAGTGTGTTGGTAACCCCCCCCCCCCCCCCCCCCCCATCTGTCAGACATCTCAGCACACCCACGCTGTTCATTTCTTACATTAGTGTAGAATCTTCTACAGGAAATCTACTGACGCTCCAGTGGGGAACAGGAACAAGAGAGGAATAAGAGATTCCATGTCGTTGAAAATGAATCATTTTCTTCACAGCATGACAGTCTTCAACACGGGACTTCTGTCAGAAGCACTGTGTGTCTGTTAGGTTTAACACGGCTATTCTGGGATGTTGCCGTCGCCACTTCTAAAAATATTTGGAGTGAAAGATATTTGATTTTTCTTTTTATTCTGATCCTTTGCTTACCTTGTAATGGATGTTGAGTAGAGAACGGCGTCAGTGAGGTCGCGGAACACCTGACGGACGGGTTCAACTGGAGGATATTGTCATCCGTCTCACACAAGCAGATGGCAACATTATTTCTTTTTACAAATAACCCCCTTTCGGGGTGACAAAAGCACTTGGGCCCATTGAAATTATTAACGTCAAACCACACCCTAATTAAAGCTGCGGTAGGCAACTTCTGGGAAATTAGCAAGAGTGAGTTTACCTGCCCAGCAGAAATAGCATCACCTGTTGATCAGAGCCTGGGAAATATGGAAAGTCTGTGGAAAACCTGCATTGTGCTGCATGGGCTTGGAAAGTGATGCACAGCTCGCTCTGTTTCTGCCGGGAAGTGAACTAACTTTTTCATTCATTCATTCATTCATTTCAAATCTCTTTTCCAACAGCGACCTGGCCAAGAATGGCAGAAGTACAGCGGTTTCATACAGTACACAGACACACACACACGCACGCAGGCACGCACGCACGCACGCACGCACGCACGCACGCACGCACACACACACACACAGACACACACACACACACACACACACATTACATATCAGCTCAAAAGGTTAACCTTCTGTAGTGTGGTAGTGAAAGGGTTAACCTTCTGTAGTGTGGTGTTCCACAAGGAAGCATACTAGGACCGCTACTGTTCCTAATTTATGCAAATGACATGTCGTCAGCTTGTGACTGCAACTTGTTCCTGTTTGCGGATGACTCAGCCCTGCTGGTCTTTGACAAGAACAAGTTGCAGGTTGAAAAAACCCTCAGCTCGGAACTAGGCAAAATCTGCATATGGCTCGCTGATAACAAACTATCATTACACATGGGCAAAACAGAGTCCATTCTCTTTGGTTCAAATAACAAACTCAGCAAGACCGACGGCTTCTCAGTTACAGTGGGTGACAATATTCCATCCTAGAGGCAAATCTTTCCTGTGACACAATGGCATCCAATGTAATAAAAAAAGTCAACCAACAAACTAGATTCTTGTACCGGATCTCCTCTCTGGTAAACAAGAATACCCTGAAGACTCTGGCAGGAGCACTCATTCAAGGGTACTACGACTATGCTTGCACCTCATGGTACCAAAGCACCTCAAAGGCGCTAAAAACAAGATTACAAACATCACAAAACAAACTGGTCAGACTACTACTTGACCTTACCGCTAGAACCCACCTCACCCCTGCACACTTTGACAACCTAGGATGACTTAGAGTAGACAACAGAGTACAGCAACTTGCAATGGGCCTGGTCTACAAGATACACTATACGACTAAGGTACCCATGTACATGTCAAAATACTTCCCAAAGGTCAGTGAATACCACGACCACAACACCAGAGGAAGCTCAACAAATCATGTTACACCCAGATTTGGCTCAAACAAGGGACTAAACACGTTTCGCAATTATGCCACATCAATGTGGAACGCCCTACCCAAAGCTGTAAAGGAATGTGAATCCCTACCCACATTCAAAACCGCTCTTAAAGAGCACCTACGGGAGGCTGCAATTCGAAACTGGCCACCGTAAATGTCCAAACCCCCCACCCCCTCCTAATAGACAGTCTCCTCCCCACCGCATGTATATATTCTCTCCCCGCCGTATATGTATTTTTTTCTCCCACCCACCCACCCCCTCCAAATGTACAGTCTCCTCACCACTGGATGTATATTTCTCTCCCACCCACCCACCCCCTCCTAATGTACAGTACAGTCCCCTCCCCATCATATGTATATACTCTGTCAGGATCTATGGGTAACAGTACTGTATATTTGAATACCGTATATGTCACAAATGTATCAGTACTAAATACCTATATGTATGTTGAGTATGTCATAAATTTCAACATCTTTCTCTGGTCTGCAACCCCTTAACAATTGTGTGTATTGAGCCGTACTGTATTGTACCCATTCTGCAATCTGTTAAATAAAGTTTTCATTCATTCATTCATTCATTGGTAGTTAAAAGGTTAACCCTTTGTCGTGTGGAAGTGAAAGGGTTAACCATTCTGTAGAGTGGTTCTAGTGAAAGGGTTAAATCATGAAAACATGATTAAATTCATTTCCACTGTTTTTGTGGCTATGGCAGTTAGTTACACTTATCGATTCAATGTCACTTTCATCATCTGATCATGCCAGGACAAATTACCTGTCAGATCTGGATGGTTCCAAATCAGATCTTTGCCGGCATTGTGTGATTGGATAAACCAGGCCACGTCCCGTGGGCGGTTAGGCTCACGTCGTGATCGTAATTCTAATTGTCTGGACACAATCTGGCCTCAATTCGCATGTGAGCCATGTTGAGAGATGGAGAGGAGAGGTTTTGGATATATAAAGTAATGCGGACACAACCCAGCCACAAGAGACTCAGGATAAGGTATTTTCAGTGTGGGCACACATCACAACGCCATCTCACACACCATCTGGGCCTGTATTTACCAGGCGTCTCTAAGTAGACGCTGCTGATCTTGAGACCCAGATAGTCTCATAAGTCATATAGTGAGTTATATGGTTGTGTGGCCAGAGCACTGATCCATGATACATACGTACATGTATATGGGCCAAGATCTTTATGATCAAATCTTTAAAATGTCATTGAAACATGACCAAGTCATTCTAGGTCAGAGGTCAGAGGTTAAATATCTGCTCTGACTAAGCGCCCATCGCCCACCGACACTGTGTAGTGGGAGAGGGTCAACAGCTGCTTTGGATAATAGGCATGCTTATGCTTAGACCTCTACACTACCCAGCCACTCCTAGTGCTTAGACCTCTACACTACCCAGCCACTCCTAGTGCTTATACTTCTACACTACCCAGCCACTCCTAGTGCTTAGACCTCTACACTACCCAGCCACTCCTAGTGCTTATACTTCTACACTACCCAGCCACTCCTAGTGCTTATACTATACACTACCCAGCCACATCTAGTTCTTAGACCTCTACACTACCCAGCCACTCCTAGTGCTTATACTATACACTACCCAGCCACATCTAGTGCTTAGACCTCTACACTACCCAGCCACTCCTAGTGCTTAGACCTCTACACTACCCAGCCACTCCTAGTGCTTATACCTCTACACTACCCAGCCACATCTAGTGCGTATTAGTGCTGTCAGGCGATTAAAAAAAAATCTAATTAATTACAGGATTTGTAATTAATTAATCTAATTAATCGCATTTTAATCGCATAACCATTTTAGGCCTGATATTTTATATAATCATATTTCAAATTGCATGTGTCCGGATGGCAGAATTCAGTACTGGGTAACACTTTATAATAACACTCAGTTATACTTTATAAGGTATTTGTAGATAATGAACTAATCATGAACAAATAATTTATATACATTCGTAAATTATTATTAAGTCATTTATAACTATATTTGTATAACATTTACAAATGTGTTCTACATTATTTATAACTCATTATCAACATTGTTTGTACTTGATTTGTTCATCATTAAATAATGTTGTTTAATGTGTAGTAACACATTTGTAGATGCTTTGAAAAATGGATATTGTAACTGAGGGGTACAATTCCCTGACTGTATTACTAGATATGATACTTACTACCACTACCTTTGTACTTAATATTCGGCCACCCAGTACACGGCATAAATATATTATCATGAACACTCTCACGTAGATGAAACGGATCCAACACAAATGTACGAATTAGAAACAGGTCTTTATTTCCTACACAGCGATGGTGTGTAGAATAAGCACTTAATCACTTAATTACATTTATGAATTGAAATAGTATGCACTTTTATGGCAAGGAGTATTCGTCGGTATATCAATAGATAATGTCCAATCTCTGAAGGCGCAGGTGGTAAATATACGACCTGGAATAGTTAAGGAATAACAGCAATGATACTTTAATGATTATAGGCTGGATACACTAGAGGGGGTTAATCCGGTCGCTTGTAAGCCGACAGGAGTAGGAGGGGGGGGGGGGGTAGAATCCAGCTGCCTCGTCCGGCCAAGGGTATCCCAGGTGAACACACGGTAGTGCCGTTCAATGTGCCGGCGATCCTTGGACCACAGATGAAAGCAGGTGGACTCTTTGTGGGCCGGCTATCTCCGGTCCACGGGGGAGAGATGTGGAGAGACCTCGTCTTGCAGAGCGTCTCCTCACCTTGCGTCCTCTCCAGGGGGGGGGGTTCCAACACACGGTAGTGTCGGGGGTCTTTATCCATAGAATAATCAAAGTATCCAAAGCATAATCCGTGCCTGGGAAGGCGGGCTGTCGTCGGTAGAATAATCCGGTATACAGGTCCACTCGCTCGTCGGCTCTGGGGCTCCTCGGGTGCAGCTTCACATAGGGTCAACCACCCTGGGTAAGCAGCCAGTTCTCTGCCCGAAACGATGGGGTACTGACTACGGTAGTATTCTCACCGCACGAAGCACTATATATTAACAGACTATTATTAGCTTAATAGACTACGTCCAACTCGACGATATAGTGCCAAATATGACTATTCAAATATTAATATACACGATGTCTCAATACCGATGGTAGGCCGAACTTGGCCTTACTCCCACACGTGGCATCGCGGGGAGGCTTTACGTCTGTGACTCTATTGGAGGGTAAGAAACTGGACTGAAAAGAAAGTCCTACTTTAGTAGCGCAGTATATATACGCACTATGAACAAATAGTCCCATTAGTGGTGCGGTAGCCAAATTCCTACGCGGAACTAGGACTTGTTCGTACATGTCGAGCGGTACGTTTGAACTGGGTCTGAGGGGTATGGCAGCCTGGCACCAAGGTCTCGACCAATAGTAGAATGGAGACTATTATGGGATGTTCAGGAGGCTAGAATGGATATTCAATGCATATTGTACAAGGAATATACAAGGGATATCAGGGAATATTAGAGAATATACAAATACAATTAAATATATATATATAAATAAATATATATATTCGGTTTAATCTGGCCCTTCACAACAGCCACCCCCTGAATAGGTCCCAGACCTAATCAGTTAAACGGAGACAGATTAATCGCGTTGTCTATTTACACATAAGGGTTTGCTGTAGGGGTCAGTCAACTTCACAAAGTCATAGGGTTGTAGGGTCATGGTCATCATCGATTGTGTCTGGGAGTCGAGGCAGTTCTATGAGCCTTGCCACGGGACGGGTGTAAGTGCGACCCTGGACGAGCACTTCAGCTGCTCGGACCTTGCCGTCGGCACCGGTGATCACTTTGCTTACGCGGCCGGCCGGCCACATAGCTCTGGGCAGTGATTGATCAATAATCATGACGACTGTTCCTTCTGTCAAATTGTCTCTCTCCTTTACCCACTTCTGGCGGGTCTGTAGAGACGGTAGGTAGTGCAGTAGGAAACTGTTCCAAAACTTGTCGGCTAATACTTGGCTGTACCTCCACATTCGTCGGCCGTTCGCTTCTTCAGGCCGGTACATTGTCTGGGGTAATGCAGGATCTAGCCGCCCCATCAGGAGTGTGTTGGGGGCTCTGCGTAGGCGACCACCCACTCTGATGAGGGTGTGAGCGTCGCTCTCGGGGGCCAGGTGAATTAATCTGCTGTCGGATGGGACGGGCTTTCCTCCCTGTAGACAGGCCAATTCATCGGGGAACGAGTCTCTCTGGGCTCGCTGCAGTAGAAGCAATTCTGCTTCCTCGTAGTTAGCCGCTGACATATCAGCGGGGGACTTGCACTCCGGGTGGTACCGCAGGAATGTTCTTTGTTGTGCACTCTCTATGGACGTGCAATCGTTTATGTTAGGGTCGGTGGAGGCTACGGTGCTCAATCCACAGAACACAGACTTCTTAATTTCCACCTCCTCTGGACTTGCTTCCCTCGGGATAGGCATGGGCCACTGTCCTTCCGGGAGTCTTAGGAATGCGGGGCCGTCACTGTAGACATTGCGACGGGTGAGGTCATCCAGGGGCATCCCCCGGGTGATGACGTCAGCTGGGTTCTGTTTTGTATCAACGTAGCGCCACTCTGTTTCTCCGGTTAACTCTTCGGTTAAGTCTTGAATCTCGGTGACTCTGACTCCCACGAAGACTTTGTACTTGCATGAGTCCGATTTGATCCAGGCGAGTACCGTCGTGGAATCTGACCACAGGATTGTTCTAGACACCGGTATGGTGAGCTCACGTTGGATGAGCGTGGCTAGGTGCGCTCCGGCTAGGGCTGCGCAGAGCTCTAGACGTGGGATAGATTGTTGCTTGCGTGGGGCTATTCTCGAGCGGGCGAGGACAAATGCTGTGTAGATCTCTCCCCCTTGGTCTTGGGCCCGCAAGTAGGCTACTGATCCGTATGCGACCTCTGAGGCGTCACTGAAGACGTGTAAGTCCATTTTACATGTCTCTGGCCTCACCTTGGGTGGGAAGTAGCTTCGGCGCATATTAACGCCTGGGAGTGAGTGGAGCTCCATCTCCCACTCTCTCCAGGTGGATGCAAGGTGTGCGGGAATGGGGTCGTCCCAGCCCTGGTCCTTGTCCCACAATGCTCGTACAATCATTTTTGCCCTGGTGGTGTACGGTAGAATACATCCTAGCGGGTCATATTGTCGGGCGAGTGTTGTGTACACACTCCGTCTGGTGGTCGGCGCCGCCGCCGGCCTTCCCTGCTCCGTAGTCAGGGGCTTGTGTCTGTAGTGAAGCGAATCTGTTTTGAATCGCCACACCAATCCCAGGGTCATCTCCTGGGCTTCTCCCGGGATTGTAGCCATCCAGGTCTCGCTGCTGGCTGCCTTGTCCTCGGAGGAGAGGCTGCGCAGTACTTGCGGATCGCTGCTGGCCCACTGCCTGAGATCAAAGCCGCCTTTGATCAATGAGGCGCGGAGTTTAATCAGGAGAGCCTCGGCTTCTTCCTGGGTTGAAAGGCTTTGTAGACAGTTGTCTACGTAGAAGCTGTTCTTTACGCTGTGTCGGACCTCGTCGTCCGCTGCTGGGTCCTCTGCTACATGTTTCTGTAGTGCAAATGTCGCACAGCAGGGGCTGCACGTCGTTCCGAAGGGGAGGACTTCCCATTGGTAGATGGCTGGGTGCTCATCTCCTGGCTTCTCTCTCCATAGGAACCGTAACAGGGGCTTGTCCGCCTCTACTAATCTCACCTGCAGGAACATTCCTTTAATGTCCCCGCTGATGGCCACCTTTTCCTGGCGGAAGCGGAGTAGAACGCCGAGTAGGGAGGGGCCGAGTGTGGGACCGGGCAGTAACTCTTTATTCAGATTTTGGGATCCGATCTGGTAGCTGCAGTTAAATACTATGCGGTCTTTACCGTTGTGATGGACCTTGTGGTGGGGCACGTACCACGATTCAGTGGTCTGGTCAGCCTCTTTAATGTCCATCTTTGTGACGTGTCCCGCTGTGATGAGCTTCTCAATCTCAGCGCGGTATACACTCTCTTGGGCGGGGTTCTTGGCTAAGCGCCGCTCCGTGTTCAGCAGGTACCGTTCTATGGCGTCTGTCTTGGCGTGGAAAGTAGGCATTCCTTCTCGCCGCAGGAGTGGCGTGGCGTATCTCAACACGCCGTTGACCGGGACTCTCTTGGTCCCTGTCTCGAGGAGGTGAATGGCGTAAATGTCATCTTTAGAGCGAATGTCTTTCTTTCCATTCTTAAAGGGCATTTGTTCCAAGCTCCATAGCCGCTCTACGTGTTGCAGGAGTGCGGTTTCTCCCTCTGTGACTCGGGAGTGGAGACATCTAGTGGCTGTACTTCGGTTGAGAGATTTGGCGAGCGGGCCTTGGAGAGTCCATCCCAAACGGGTCTCGACTGCTGCAGGACAGCCTCGGGGTCCGGTATGAACCCGGTCTATCGGGACAATGAGGTCTGCATGGTCGGAGCCTATCAACAGGGTCGGCATAGCATTGTCTATGAGCGGGATCGGTAACTTGCGCAGATGTGCATATTTCTCCATCAGCTTGGCGACGGGGTATGTGTACCGCGACAGTCCTATTTCTTGGCTGGTGAAAGCGTCTGCAATCTGGTACCGTCGCTCAGGCTGGCCGCTTGCTGCGATAGAGAATGAGACATTCTCGCCCTTTATCGTCTTCAAATCTCGTCTTATTGTCCGAATTGTCATTTGGGTTTCGCTTCCCCGCAGCCCTAGCTGGGCCGCAGCGGAGGCGAGCAGCAGGGTCTTCTCTGACCCGTCATCGAGGACGGCGTAAGTGTCCAGGACTTTATTCTGGTAGCTTAGTGTCACACGCACTACTTTTAGGAGTACTCGGGCTCCACTGCTGCTGGCGGGATCGATGTACATGACGCTCGCTTTGCGGCTGGATGGTGCAGGTGAAGGGCGCCGTCTGTTACTGTCGTGAAGTATGTCCAGATGGGCTCCGTCGCACTTGGTGCACCTTTTCTTTAAGCGGCATTCGGCTGCCATGTGTGAGCGCGCACAGCGAAAACAGCGCTTGTTGGACTTTATCCATTGACCTGCTTCCTCCGCGTTCAGCTTGGGGAAGGAGTCACATTGCGCTAGCCAGTGTTCTTTCTCACAGTAGGGGCACACTATCTTCCACTTCTCCGTTCTGGAGGGGGTACTGTGGCTCCTGCTGCTCGGTACTGACTCCGATTGGTGCATCACAGTCACCGATCTTCTTCCATCATTTAGTCGTCTGGTTCCTTCTCTGGAGCCAGGGGTGCTCCGTCCGAATGTATCTAGCCGTAGGCTGCTGACTTCTCTCGCCAGGAAGTCTGCTAGATCGAGGAGGTTCGGTTCGGGGCCATTCGGGTCTCTGTGGTCCCTCTGCCGCCTAAAGCGCTCCTGACGAGCGGGCGGCAGCTTCTCCAGGATCCTTTCCACATTTGAGTTGGCGTAAAGTTCATACTTCCCCTTCTCTCTTTGCGCTCCCAACATCCCTACCAGGGACTGCACTCTGATGGACAGGTCGTCCAGTGCTCGATTGTCTATTGCTGGGGGTAAGCGGTCGATGTGTCGGATCTCCTGGATCACGTAATCCCATATGCGCCCATACCTCTGGTCCAATGCTACCAGCGCTGCTGTGTATGGGGTGGTGGAAGTCGCGTAGGCGAGCGCTATATTATGTGCGCGGGGCACCTTTAAGTGCTGCAGTAGGATGGCGTATTTGTGGCGTTCATCCAATACATCCACCAACATGGTCTCCAGACACATGCGGAGTTCTGTATACTGGGCCCGGTTCTCTTGGGTGAAGTCGGGTACCATAGGCGTGCCAATGTATGACGCTGACTGTGGATACATCGGCGAGCGTTGGGGGAGAGGCCTCCTAGGCGAGTCTCCTCCCGCTCCTTGGTATGGGCTGGTACCGGCAGTGTACCATGGTCCGCTTGTCCAGGTGCTGTTCCTCGGTGCGGGTCGTGCGTCGTGCTCACCCGTGTATAGAGTCGGGGGTCTGTAGCGCAGCTCCGCGGGAGTATAGCCTGGGCTGTACCGGACCTCCTGGTCCGGTAGAGTACTGTGCTGTCTTCGGGCGCGGTTCTCCTCCTCTTCCTCTTCGTCTTCAGTTAGGTCATCCAGTGCTTGTAGTCTCTGGTTTAGCCTCTCCACAGGATATGCTGCTCCTTCCCGGTTGCTAGGTCTCGCTTGGACCGGTGGGGGGAGGTGGTCTGTGGGGGGTATAGACCTCGTCTGTTGGTCAAGTTCAGGGTTGTTTACTCGGCTAGGGGATGCCGCCCTGGAGGTGTGTCTAGACGAGTTCCTGGAGCCTCTGGCGGAGGGAGAGGGTGTTGTCCGTCTGATCAGCTGTTCTATTAGTTGCGCTTGCTGTCTGTCGCGCTCTGCGTCCCGTAGAGCACCAGCAGCTGCTCGCTGGCTGTCTGCTCGGTCTCGGGCCACATTCTCTTCCATCTGAATGCGTCTTATTTCCAGGCGTATGTGCTCTTCTTCGCTCCGTTGCTGTATCTGCAATCGATCGCGTTCACCCTGGAGTCTATCGCGTTCAGTAGAGGCTTTCAGGCTGACGAGGAATGCCTGCTGTAGGGTCCTCTCTGCCTCGCTGGGAGAAGGCGGTTGTATAGGGGAGCCTTCCCTCGGGGTACTCCTTGCGGAGCCTTGGAGCTCTATCTCCACGGTGCTCTCCCCGTCTTCTTCCGTGCCGAGTTCTCTCTCGGTAGCGTTGTATTCCTCCCGGGACTCATCGGGGACTACTTCTTCAGTACTGGCGGGGTGTGAAGTCATGTCTGGTTCCCACTGGTCCCCACCGTGAACTTGGTCAGTTACATTAGAGCCCGTAGGGGCCTCTATGGTCGGGGTAGTCTGGGCGTTGGGGTTAGACATACTTTTACTTTCTAGTTTTACCGCGTTTACTGTTAGTAGAAGACTAGGTTGTTGACTGACAGCGTAAGCCTCTAAGTACTGAGGGAGCCGTCGTTCGCGCTGCGGGCGTTGGTTAGGAGGATCGTTTCGTGGAGTGTTCATCATAGGCCATTTCAATATTAATAACACTATATTAATATTACACTAATTACCATCCGGCTCGAAGGACCAATTGTAACTGAGGGGTACAATTCCCTGACTGTATTACTAGATATGATACTTACTACCACTACCTTTGTACTTAATATTCGGCCACCCAGTACACGGCATAAATATATTATCATGAACACTCTCACGTAGATGAAACGGATCCAACACAAATGTACGAATTAGAAACAGGTCTTTATTTCCTACACAGCGATGGTGTGTAGAATAAGCACTTAATCACTTAATTACATTTATGAATTGAAATAGTATGCACTTTTATGGCAAGGAGTATTCGTCGGTATATCAATAGATAATGTCCAATCTCTGAAGGCGCAGGTGGTAAATATACGACCTGGAATAGTTAAGGAATAACAGCAATGATACTTTAATGATTATAGGCTGGATACACTAGAGGGGGTTAATCCGGTCGCTTGTAAGCCGACAGGAGTAGGAGGGGGGGGGGGGTAGAATCCAGCTGCCTCGTCCGGCCAAGGGTATCCCAGGTGAACACACGGTAGTGCCGTTCAATGCGCCGGCGATCCTTGGACCACAGATGAAAGCAGGTGGACTCTTTGTGGGCCGGCTCTCTCCGGTCCACGGGGGAGAGATGTGGAGAGACCTCGTCTTGCAGAGCGTCTCCTCACCTTGCGTCCTCTCCAGGGGGGGGGGTTCCAACACACGGTAGTGTCGGGGGTCTTTATCCATAGAATAATCAAAGTATCCAAAGCATAATCCGTGCCTGGGAAGGCGGGCTGTCGTCGGTAGAATAATCCGGTATACAGGTCCACTCGCTCGTCGGCTCTGGGGCTCCTCGGGTGCAGCTTCACATAGGGTCAACCACCCTGGGTAAGCAGCCAGTTCTCTGCCCGAAACGATGGGGTACTGACTACGGTAGTATTCTCACCGCACGAAGCACTATATATTAACAGACTATTATTAGCTTAATAGACTACGTCCAACTCGACGATATAGTGCCAAATATGACTATTCAAATATTAATATACACGATGTCTCAATACCGATGGTAGGCCGAACTTGGCCTTACTCCCACACGTGGCATCACGGGGAGGCTTTACGTCTGTGACTCTATTGGAGGGTAAGAAACTGGACTGAAAAGAAAGTCCTACTTTAGTAGCGCAGTATATATACGCACTATGAACAAATAGTCCCATTAGTGGTGCGGTAGCCAAATTCCTACGCGGAACTAGGACTTGTTCGTACATGTCGAGCGGTACGTTTGAACTGGGTCTGAGGGGTATGGCAGCCTGGCACCAAGGTCTCGACCAATAGTAGAATGGAGACTATTATGGGATGTTCAGTAGGCTAGAATGGATATTCAATGCATATTGTACAAGGAATATACAAGGGATATCAGGGAATATTAGAGAATATACAAATACAATTAAATATATATATATATATAAATATATATATTCGGTTTAATCTGGCCCTTCACAACAGATATGAAAAAACGACTATACTGTATCTCCATTTATTTGTGCATGTTCAACAAATGATTTGTTAAGACATTCATAAAACATCTATAAATCATTTGCAGATGCTATTGTGTGCCCTAATCTGAAGTGAAGCCTATTCATCATTAACAAATGTCTAATACCGTTAATTATTTGTTTACTTTTTCATCACCTGTTACAAATGTTGTAGACAGCTTTCGGATACACTCTTCTTTGTGACATCAAACAGTGACAGAATTAGGACTATAGATAAATGCAATTTTATTAACATATAGTGTAACGTGGGGGCACTAGGACCCAGGATACCCTGACCAGGTATTGAAGAGTATCTAGAGAGGAAGTCTCAGGCGAGTGAGACTTGACGTCACGTGTGTTGCCGTCTGTTTGAATGGAAGCACGATACATTAGCAGAACCAAGTTATTCGTGCTGCGCCTGCCCCACGATTTTAATAAGGTATGAGCAGGTTAAACACCTCTTTTGTTGGTAAATCTATTCCATCATTTCCGACCTACAAACAACTCTTATATGTTGTGTAGACGTACTTGATGTGGTGGGCGCTACATTTGAATTATGTGTTTGTTCCTAATGTGTGCTCAGTATATGTGATGATGACACGACACACAAGGGTAATAATTATTTGTATTTTCAGGCTGTATAGGCGCCGATACAGCCTGAAAATACAAATAATTATTACTGTAAAGGATTCAATTTAGTTTCCTAGAGGTAATTTAAAAAAGGGACTTAAATTTACAATATGTAATTATCTACGATGTGTTTTCTTACTTCCGTTGCGTTTTGGTTGTGGGGACTTTTACTTTGTAAAAAGGCGGAAACTTAGTACATACGCACTGGCTTTGCCAGTAGGAGAATGTTGCGCCAAAGTATAAGGTGTGGTGTCGTGAGATAGTAGACAAAGTATATCTATAAAGACACTTCTGTTATTAATAGCAACCCCAGAAGAAGCAAAAAGGTGTGTTAATATGGTGTGAACCTTACATAACGTTATTCCTATTTTTCTGATTGATGTTTGCCGCTGTGTTGAAGCTAATGGTTGTTAGCCTAGCTTATAGCTTCTGGTAGCTAACGACGTTAGCTTAACGTAAGATATATGGGAGTGGCTGGCTCTGCGCTGACATGGCTGACATCATACCTCAATGACCGCTCCTACCAAGTGTCATGGAGAGGGACCCTGTCGCATAGCTGTCAACATTGGCAGGAGAAAAAACGTGCACATTTGAGCCCCGCCCCCTCCCGGCCCCGCCCCCTTCCAATGGAGCTGCCTCGTCGCTGCCATCTGCTGCTGGTCAAAACCTGTATTAAGGAAATTCACTGTATTATTTTACAGATTACTTTTGTTTTCCTACTTTAAGTGTAAATGCTATAAAAATACAGTAAATTACCTTGTATCAAAATATTAACCACTAAATAAAGGTTGAAATCTGTAAATGTATTTGATTTTACTGTAATTTGACAGTATTTGGAAACCATTGATGCCAGACATCTAGCTTTCTTACAGTGTACAGTCAGTGAATCCTAAATCTCCACTAGGCAACCACTTAGAACATGAAGAACATATTTAGTATAACAGCGAACAGATATAATAACTAATTGTAATAATTCTGTGTTTAAAACTGTTTTGAAACAGTTTGTACTCTCCACAGAGGAGAGTGGGGGGGGTGGGGGGATTTTTGCATCTGAATAGAGATGCGCGTTGGGATTCAGATTAACTGAGCCAGGTAAAGGCATTCACACAGAGAGAGTCATTAACGTTAACAATGGACGCATTCAGGTGAGGGTAGTTGTCCACGCCCCCCCCCCCCCCCAAACTAGCTGAAGTGTGAAAATCAGAGGCAATTCCTCCCCTTGAGCGTTCTAGACAACAGACTGAGGCCCTGTCCACACGAGCGTTTGGATTTAATATGACCGAAGTTTGAAAAAATAAAACTCCGTCCACACGGTGAACACAGGTGAACAACCGTGTATAACTGCGTACTCACGGCAGAGCTGGGAACCCAGCAACCGATACATTTAGTACAATGCCAAAACAGTAGGCGGCGATGTTGTTCAGACATGAAGGCCATTTCAACCAATCAGAAAAGGCTGAACGCTCACTAAACTTCCTGTGGTTGCGATCTGCCATTAATTCACTGAAGAAGAAGAAGAAGAAGAAGAAGAAGAAGAAGAAGAAGAAGAAGAAGAAGAAGAAGAAGAAGAAGAAGAAGAAGAAGAAGAAGAAGAAGAAGAAGAAGAAGAAGAAGAAGAAGAAGAAGAAGAAGAAGAAGAAGAAGAAGAACTTCCTGTTTAGAAACATAGCTGGACCCTATTGATAATTTTGCCAACGGAACATATATTTTCAGCAAAGAAAGAAACTGCAATAAACAAACGGATACATTCACTGTGTGTTCTGCCTCTCATTTTGTTGATGAAACAAAACCATCAGCAACACAATTTACCACCAAGAGCGGATAGTTTAGTCTCACAAAAGACCGCCGGTGTTGTTAGCTACATGCTAATGTGAATGGCTATATCCATGTATAGTATATAGCTTAAATGCTAACGTAATGTGGTAACGTTACCGATATGAAATGGATGCAAACGTTATTTAACACATTGCAGAATGGGTACAATACAATACGGCTCAATACAAACAATTGTTAAGTGGATGCAGTCTGGACTGGGTTCCTTATAACAATAACTTGACAACACATGAGTTTAGTTTAGCTGCAGCTACATGTTTTCTCTGAGCGTCAACAGACATCAGTCGATCACAACACTCTTCAACACAGACGATACGTTTTGAACAAAAGTTTGTTACAATCATTTTCATATAACGCTACTTGGGACAGCTCTGCTGTAAACACTGGTGTAGTTGGCTCTGCTCTAATCTCTCTACCCCGCGGTCTGCCGTGTACATGGGGAATAATTGCGACAGCTCTGCTGTAAACACTGGGAATAACCTCGGTTGCTATGCCCACACGCAACTGCAAAACCGCACAACTTCACCCTGGCCACCGGTTTCAAAGACCGCGGTTGCAGTGTAGCAAATCCCCGGTTGTGTGTGGCCGAACAGTGCAACTGCGCACATACAATCATGGTTATATTAAAACCAGCGTTCGTGTGGACGGGGCCTGAGTTACAAGATTTAAATGAATACATGATATTCAAAACATTCTCAGATTTCAAAGTATGACACATCATTTGAAAGCTTACATCCTGTACTTTCACAACCTGGAAAAATCTGGAAAATTAAAATGGAGACATGTCGGCACAAACGCTGGACTTGATCACATATATTTTATGAGTTTAAAAAAAAATTATATATAAAAAAAAAATATCATTTTTATTTATTTATTTATATATATTTTTTTCAAAAACATGCCAATCCGTGAACCGTGAAAAGGGCGTGCAGAGGGTCGAAAAAACAGGAGAATCCCGAGAAAAACGGTAGGGTTGACAGCTATGCCCTGTCGGCCACCCGCCCCCTGCGGACGGTTGTCCCCCAGGGCTCGGTCCTAGGACCCCTTCTCTTCTCCCTCTACACTAAATCACTGGGTAACATTATCACATCTCATGGCTTCTCGTATCATTGTTATGCCGATGATACTCAACTCTTCCTCTCCTTCCCTCCCTCAGATATCCGCGTCTCTGAGCGGATCTCGGCCTGTCTGTCCGACATCTCCGCCTGGATGACGACCAACCACCTCAAACTGAACCTAAGCAAAACAGAATTACTCCACTTGTCAGCCAAATCCTCTCCCCTGACCGACCTTTCCATCACAGTCGAGAATGCAGCTGTGACCGCGTCCCCTACCGCCAAGAACCTTGGTGTTGTCCTCGACAACCAGTTGAACTTCTCTGCTCACATCGCAGCGACAACCAGAACCTGCAGATTCCTCCTGAGCAACGTCAGAAGGATCCGCCCCCTTCCTGACAAAAGAAGCCACCCAACTCCTCGTCCAATCAACAGTCATCTCCCGCCTCGACTGCTGCAACGCACTGCTCGCTGGCCTCCCGGCCACTGCCACCAAGCCTCTTCAACTCATTCAGAACACAGCAGCCCGCCTGGTCTCAAACCTACCGAAGTCGGCCCATGTCACCCCACTTCTTAGGGACCTGCACTGGCTCCCCATTGCTGCACGTATCCGCTTCAAGGCCCTCAACCTAGCATACCGTGTGGCAAAGGGAACCGCTCCCGCCTACCTCCAGTCAATGGTCTCTAACTACACACCCTCAAGACCCCTACGCTCTGCATCTTCTGGCCGCCTCAGACCTACTCCTATCCAAGCCCCGGGAGGGTCATCAAAGAGATGCCGCCTATTCTCAGTCCTTGCCCCACAATGGTGGAATGAACTACCCACCCCAGTTAGGACAGCCGAAACCCGTCCAATCTTCCGCCGTCGACTTAAGACGCATTTCTTCAACCATTATCTGAAATAATAATATAAAAAATATATATATAAAAAATTATAATAATCTAACCCTAACTAACCTTACTGTCATGCACTTGTCCTAATAAACGAACCTACACTGTAACACGCAACACTTTGATGAACATTGTTACTCAGCTGATAGAGTTGTACCCTTCCTGATGACTTGTCGTACAGAACTTGTAAGTCGCTTTGGATAAAAGCGTCAGCTAAATGACTAAATGTAAATGTAAATGTATATAGGTGACGGAGAAAATGACCTAATCGCCCCTCCCTTTCTTCCTTTCTGTACCACAGTTCTTACGGTGTCAATGATCATATGAAGGAACGGAAATAAATGGTCAACATCAGTTTGAGAATCGTTGTCTTAATTCGAGGGCCTGCTACAGTAAGAACTTTTTGCTTTCACCTGCCACAACTAACTGCTAAGGGACGGACGCCAAATATCAAAGCAGTGAGTTGCAGCGACTAACGGTGATACAGCGAAGCAAGGTAAAGAAGCGGCCACATTAAAAATGGACGGCGCCACAGTGAAGCAAGGTAAAGAAGCGGCCATATTCAACATGGACGACGTCACGGAAGAGACAGATAGCCAAATAAAGGAATGTAACGTTACAAAAACAATGGAAATAAAGGAAAGTAGCATGACAGGATTGACATTACCATGTCGTTCTCAACATATTAGTGTGCCGACAGAAAAAATGCTAGCCTACCAAAGTGATGAACTTGATAAAAGGGAAAAAGGATTGCTTACATTATATGCCCTTTGGAAATATTCTATCAGAACAAGCAAGGATGATTTAAAGAGAGACATATCAGACTCTGACATGGCTAACATGGCAGACCTTATTGAAAGGGGAGCAGCAGATGTTATGAAAGTGTACGGTGAAATAAGAGAACGTACAACAGTAACAACTGAAATGAGATGCAAAGTAGACACATGCCAATTTAGACAATGACTAAAGACATGATGAAAATAATCTATGAGCGCATAGCTGGTGACTTTGATGCAGAGCGTGAAAGGAAGCGTCTCCGTCAGCTACATGCCCACGACTATGCCCACTCCATTTACAGTACTCCCTCTCAATCACAACACTCAAGTTGTCACTCAGCATCACTGAGTATAGCAGCTAAGAGAGCAGATGCAGTTGCAGAGCTCGCCGCTAAGGAAGTTCAATACAAATTGATGGAAGAAGAAATAGAGCAAAAGGAAAAAATATGGCTAATGGAAGAGCAGCACAACAAGGAGCTAGGCCAGCAGAGGGTTGAATTGCAGCGACTACAAGTAAAGGGGAACCTGGAGACTGCTCGCGTCAAACTCCAGACTTATGACAGAGACATCAAACGGATCGGCGACGATGAACGGTACGTAGAACAGAACGTCCAGGAATATGATGAACAGCTCGTGGAACGAAATTACATTCAGCCCCCCCCAAGTCTGTTTCAGAACCCACAAGCTGCCACATCAGCTCACATTCTCCCCACCAGTCTAACTCAACAGAATGCACACGCTGTTACTTCAGCACCAGTGACGTGTCGTGTCTGGCCAAAGCAATCCAAGACAGTATAGCCATAAACAGACTACCAGCCCCTAACCCAGTAGTGTTCAGTGGATATCCACTGCTCTTCCTAGAATGGAAGGCTTCTTTCATGACCCTAATAGATAATAAAGGAATCTCTTCCGCAGATAAATTGTTTTATTTAAGACAGTACATAAGTGGCCCCGCACAAACATTTCTTGAAGGCACATTCTATAGAAGCGACGACGACGCATACAGAGATGCATGGGAAAAGCTTAACAAACGCTACGGTCAACCATTCATCGTCCAGAGAGCCTTTAGGGATAAACTAGCAAATTGGCTGAAAATACAGCCTAAAGATGCTGAAGGTTTAAGAGCATACTCTGACTTCCTCAATGCTTGCCTCCAAGCTACGCCTCACGTAAAGGTACTAGAAATCCTAAGTGACTGTGAAGAAAACCAGAAACTGATACAAAAGATCCCTGACTGGCTTGCATCCCGATGGAACCGTCAAGTTACAAAGGCCCTCTTGGAAGGTAAAGACTTTCCCACTTTCAAGGAGTTTACTGGCTTTGTGTCATTTGAAGCAGAGATATCATGCAACCCAGTCACCTCCCTATATGCTCTCCAGTCAAACACTTCAACTCATGAAAGAGTATTCTCAAAGGAAAGGAAAGGAAGTGAAGTAAACGTCCTCAGCACTCAGACCGCCATAAACAACGACGCACAGGGGAAAGGAACAGGAAAGCCCCTGTGCATATGGTGTAAAGAGGAAAGACACCAACTCCCAAAGTGCTCAAGCTTCAAGGACAAATCGCTGGAGGAGTGGCGAGCATATATAAGAGACAATAGGCTGTGTTACGGTTGTCTGAAACCGGGCCACAGCGCTAAAGATTGCCGTCACCGCCATGCCTGTGACACGTGCAAGGGAAGGCACCCTACCTGTCTCCACGACAAAGGTTACAGGAAGCGTGAACATCGAGGAAGGTTTACTGAGGAATCGGCTGCAGCAGCAGACACTGCCAATGAAACCACAACAGCCATCTCACACAAGGTCTCCACAGGAGGCCAGTCAGACAGCACTTCGATGATTGTACCTGTCTGGGTGTCCTCTGCCAGAAATCCAGAAAGGGAACAGCTTGTTTACGCATTATTAGACACTCAAAGCGACAGCACCTTCATCGACAGCGAAGTGAGTAACAAATTTCAAGTTAAAACATGTCCTGTAAAACTGAAACTTACCACCATGCTCGGAGAGAGCGTTATTATGAAAAGTGAACGAGTGTCTGGACTCCGTGTGAGAGGTTATCGTTCCGGCGCTCACATTGATCTTCCTCCCGCATACACAAAGGACTGCATCCCAGTGAACCGTAACCACATACCTACTCAAGAGACAGCAAAACGATGGTCTCACCTGGAATCGATCGCCGATGAAATGCCACCTCTTCTCAGCTGCGACGTAGGACTCCTAATTGGATACAACTGTTCTAGAGCGCTTATGCCAAGAAAGGTACTAACTGGAAAAGACGACGAGTCCTACGCCATCCTCACAGATCTAGGATGGAGCATAGTTGGCGGCTCATCAGCCTCCCACGGTGAAACAAAATGTGGCCTATGTCACAGAGTCACGGTCAAGGAACTCCCTCCCGCAATTCAGAGGGATGTGATAAGCGCCTTGGAGTCTGACTTCAAGGACACCAAAGGAGAGGACACGGTCTCACAAGAGGATCTCATGTTCCTGAGCAAACTCAAAGAAGGAATAAAGGAGAATGACGAAGGACACTATGAGATGCCTCTCCCCTTTAAGCAACGGCCACTCCTACCATATAATAGAAAACTCGCCGAGATCAGGCTCAGTCATCTACAACGGAAGCTCAACAGAGATGAAAGGTACAAGAACGACTACACAGCATACATGGCAGACATAATAAAGAGAGGTGATGTAGAAGAGGTACGAGAAGATGGTACTCACGGTGAACGATGGTATATTCCACATCATGGCATCTACCACCCCAAAAAGTCTGGAAAACTATGTGTAGTGTTTGATTGCTCCGCTAAGTACGGCGGCACTAGTCTGAATGAACATCTCCTGACAGGACCCGACATGATGAACAACCTGACGGGCGTCCTCTTACGATTCAGACAACATCCTATCGCTCTTATGTGTGACATCGAGAACATTTTCCACCAGTTCCATGTCCAAGAGGATGACCGTGATTATCTTCGTTTCCTTTGGTGGAAAAATGGAGATCCAAGCACACCACCACAAGACTATCGGATGAAAGTACATCTATTCGGAGCGGCGTCATCTAGAGCTGCCGCGATTACCGCATTACCGTGGTATCGCTGTTACATCACGGCCACCGCAGAGTAGGCTGAATACCGCATCACCGCTGTTTTTTATAATAATAATAATAAAGTACCCTCCTCTCGTTGGGCTTGCGGCTCTGCAGATATACCCTACTCCTCTATCGAGGTTCCAAGCGACCCTATTGGGTACCAGAAAAGTCACGTGAAACATTGCAGACCACTGATTGGTCAGAAGAGAGACGCGTCACACGTTGGGAGCGTCCTGCAGTTTTTTACGTCCTGAATGTCAGCCATTGATCAGAGCTCATCACAATACGGCTAATAACGTTAGCTTTAGCTCCCCGCCGGAGTGGACTACCATCGCTCCTCAGGAGTACTAAACGAGACATAATGATTTTACTGTCTGCAACGAATGTTATAATAAAAGCCCTTCGTTCTATACACTTGTCTGATTGAAAACTTTATTAACAGACCGCAGAATGGGACAACTCAGCACGCTCTGAGCAAAGAAAGGAACTGAGATGGTCCGGTAAATACGCTGATGTTATTGAACGTATAACTATATAATGTTAATGCCACAAAACGAATGCCTTTATTATAAAGTAGTAACTTTATAGTAATAATAAGAAGAAAGGGTCGGGGGGGTAACCACCCCTGCCCGCGACACCGAGTGAACGGCGCACGACCAGAGGGGAAACTTCGAATCCGTGTTTCACTTTCAATAACTAATGCGTGCTTGCCGAATCCCAAACAATATTCATGCTGCAAAGTCATCCTCTAAAGATAGACATTTAGACTAGAGGCAGGCTATATGCTATAAAGAGTAGACTACTACTAAAAAGAAAAATGCATTCAAACTTTTTTTTTAATTTTTTTGTGTGCGTGCAGTAATAACCGCGGCGGTAGGAAATATTTTGCAAATTTGTGCGGTAAGGAAAACATCAATACCGTGGCAGCTCTAGCGTCATCCCCTGGCTGCGCTAACTATGGACTGAAATACCTGGCAAATGAAAACAGGCAATCATATCCAGCAGGATCCCAGTTCATTGCCAGAGATTTCTATGTGGACGACGGAGTAACAAGCGCGGACACAGTGGAAAGGGCCATTCAGTTGGCACAAGAGGCAAAGGAGATTTGCGCTAAAGGCGGTCTACGCCTACACAAGTTTTTATCTAACAGTCCTGCTGTCCTACAGAGTATGCCTTCAGCAGAGTGCGCAATAGACACTGGGTTTAAGAACCTCACCTTCCAGGACATGCCACTGGAACGAGCACTAGGAATACACTGGAACATAGAAGACAGCTTCAGATTCAATAACTGAGGGCGGCGTGGCTCAGGGGTAGAGCGGCTCGTCCAATGATCGAAGGGTTGGTGGTTCGAATCCGGCTCAAGCCCATGTCCATCCCACTGCCGTTGTGTCCTTGAGCAAGACACTTAACCTACTTGCCTCGTATGAATGTGTATGCATGTGAATGAATGTTGGTGGTGGTCGGAGGCGATGATTATTCGCCACGCTTCCATGAGTCTGCCTCAGGGCAGCTCTGGCTGCAATTGTAGCTTACCACCACCGGTATGACTGTGTATGAACGAATAATGGACTCTGTAAGCGCTCTGGGGTCACTGGGGTGTCATGAAGAGCGCTATATAAATCCAATCCATTATTATTATTATTATAATAACGATCTGAAAGAACAGCCAGAGACACGGAGAGGCATATTATCCACGGTAGCCTCCATATTTGATCCTCTTGGCTTCCTCGCACCATACGTGCTCAATGGAAAACGGATACTTCAAGAAATGTGTCGCCAAGGCACCGGCTGGGATGATCTTCTGCCTGAGGTGCTGAAACCACGGTGGAAAAGCTGGCGACGTGACTTGACCAACCTAGATAAAATCAACATCGCTCGAGTTTACGTCCCTGCCAGCTTTGGAGAGGTCGTAGAAACGGAACTGCATCATTTCGCTGACTCTAAGGTGGTCTTAGGCTACATCAACAACGACGCATGGCGTTTTCACACGGATGACAACCCAGCGGATGGAGCATCTCGTGGAAAAACAGTGAACGAACTTCTTAGATCGGACTGGTTCAAGGGACCAAGGTTTCTCTGGGAAAGGGACATACCAATTCAACAGGACATAACATCGAACCTGTCCATAGGAGATCCAGAAGTAAAGAAGGCACAGACCCTGCAAACAGAGACCACACAGGAACCAAAGGGTCTCGCTGACCGATTATCCAAGTTCTCAACTTGGTCGCAAGTCGTCAAGGCTGTAGCCCACCTCATCCGACAAGCTAAGAAGATCAAGTTCAAGTTTCTTTATTAGTTGACATGCAAAAATACAGAATACCTTCACATGGAATGCTTTTTTCTGTTATGCTCCTATGAGGATCATAGGACGCTTGGATCATACACATACAGCTCATTACAGTAATATTCCACAATTATTACATTTTAGATAGTAATAACGGTACAGAGCCTTGAGACAAACATATGCGTATTCACCACCGCAAACAGACTGGCAGCCGTCCTAGGCAGCGCCATGTACGGAAGGAGGGGGGAGTGGGTTGGGGTTGTTACAGGGCTGTAGGGGGGGGGTGGGGGTGATCCCTCACACGAGGCAGCCGACAGTGCAGCGCCAATGCAGAGGAAGGGGGGGGGATGGGACTGGAGGGGGGGGGGGGGGGGGGGGGGGGAGGTGGGGGGGGAGTGCACAAGCCAAGTCTTGGGTGGGGGAGGTAGTGGTGCTGGGGAAAGGAACGCCATGTACCGTCCTTATCTCCTATCTCTAAGAGGGCCTTCGACTCGAGCAGCTCTCAGGTTCGACCTTGGAGTCGTCCAGAAATTTGTTTTGGCAACATTTTCCCAGCCACGTCAATTTAAGTTTGATTTTGAGTAGAGTGAATTAAAACTATTGATTTGAGTGGAGTGAGTTTTAACAACTCCGTCCAAATGACTGAATCATTAGTCCAAGTGTCTTAATCAGTTCATTTTGGTAGGTCCTGTGCGCGGTAAACAGATCCAAAATCTTCTTATTGCAATCCCAAAAGCTTCGATAATCCAAATGTCCACGACTTTAAGTTGGTAGCCCGAATTGAAATGTCCCAAGAGGCAGAGAGGGTTAGCCTTATTCTGCTTCCTTGACGAAAATATGTAATCCACTGATTAGATCCATTTCGAGTTGATTTGAGTATAGTCCGACAACCGGCACGAAGCACAGAGCACAGCAGCGACAGGCTTCATGGAGGCAGGGAGGCAGTGAAGGCCGGCGATAGGAACGACCTTGAAGGCCTAGGGAGAGAGGAAAGAAATGCGACTTGTCTCTGCAAGAGGTGGGAAGGAAGGCAAATCATCTGCTCTATCTACAGTGAGTGAGCAGGAAAGCACGGAGCTTGTCATAATACAAGATCTGCAAAGACAAGCATACAAAAGGGAAATTAAGATTGTGAGCAAGGGAAGTCAGCTACATCATAACAACAAACTGGACCACCTCGATGTCTTCTTACACACAGACGGCATCCTGAAGGTGGGAGGAAGACTCCAGCGCTCGTCTCTTACTGATTCATTCAAATGTCCAATCGTCATTCCCAAGGAGCATCATGTGACAAGACTCATAATAGCTCACAGCCATGAAAAGACAAACCATCAAGGAAAAGGCTTCACCACAAACGAAATCCAATCCAGTGGCTACTGGATACCTGGTATGAGCAGAGCAGTTGCTTCATACATCCATCAGTGTGTGATCTGTCGTAAGCACAGAAGACCCACGGAGAACCAAAGAATGAGTGACTTACCTGAAGAACGCGTAGAACCATCTCCGCCGTTCACATACAGCGGCATGGACTGCTTCGGTCCATTCTTCACTACAGAGGGAAGGAAACAGCACAAACGATATGGCCTGCTCTTTACCTGTTTCAGCTCAAGGGCCATACACATTGAGATGTTGGAGGATCTGTCCACCGACGCCTTCATCAACGGCCTGCGTTGCTTCATTTCTATCCGAGGCGCAGTTCGACAGATGCAGTGTGACCAGGGCACTAACTTTGTTGGTGCAAAGAACAAGTTCAAAGCTGCTCTGTAAGAGCTTGACACACAGAGACTAAGTACATTCCTGTCACAAAAACAATGTGACTTCGTTATGAACGCACCTCACTCAAGTCATGCAGGAGGCGTGTGGGAACGTTAAATTAGAACTGTCCGAAGTGTTCTGAACTCCACCTTGTCACTCACCCCTGGCCGACTCAACGATGCCTCACTAAGGACTCTACTCTATGAAGCCATGGCCATAGTAAACAGTCGACCCCTCACTACTGATAACTTGAACAGCCCAGACAGCATGGAACCGCTGACCCCCAATCATCTGATCCACATGAAGTCCAGCACTGCACTGCCTCCACCTGGCACCTTCGTGAGAGAAGACTTGTATGCAGCCAAGAGATTGCGCCGGGTACAGTATCTGGCAGAACAGTTCTGGAGTCGCTGGAAACGAGAGTATCTTATGAACATTATCGCAAGGCAGCGTTGGCACACGCCAACCAGAAATCTACAAGTAGGTGATGTTGTGATGGACTCAGATGCCCTGTCACCCAGATGTGAATGGAAACTTGCAAGAGTCGCAGAGACTGTCAGCGGCAAAGATGGACTTATTAGAAGGGTTAAGATCTCAGTAGGAGATAAGTGTTTAAATAAGAAGGGTGAACGCCTTAACGAACTGTCCATATTAAAACTTCCTGTGCAGAAGTTAGTTCTGCTGTTAGAGGCTCCCTGAGCACATAGATAAAGGGTTCTTGTTATTCCAGATGTCAAAAATATTGTATTCCAGATGTGAAATGTATCTTGCTATTCAGATGTGAAAATTATTTTGTTATTTCATTGTGGGAAATTCTCATAATTTTGATGGGAGTGTAAGGGATTCAATTTAGTTTCCTAGAGGTAATTTAAAAAAGGGACTTAAATTTACAATATGTAATTATCTACGACGTGTTTTCTTACTTCCGCTGCGTTTTGGTTGTGGGGACTTTTACTTTGTAAAAAGGCGGAAGCTTAGTACATACGCACTGTGCGTCAAGATTAATGTTATAATGTCAGCCTTATATATATCTAGGATTAATATTGATGCAGTATCTATGTTTCCCCACTAGAGGGAGTTATCGCTCAAGGGATATTATTTTGTGACTACAGATATATACGTGAGGTATTCTCCGCATCCGGTGCCTGAGTTCTTACCTGTATGACTAACGTGCACAAAGTGTAAGACGCACCTGTATTGTACAACCTTCCATTGCTCCCGTTGGACGATATGCTCCGTGACAGATTAGTTTGCGGCATTAATAATGACCCCATACAGCGCCGCCTGCTGGGGGAAGCCCCACCACTCACTTTTAAAAAAGCCCTGGAGATTTCCCAAGGTATGGAGATGGCTGTAAACAATGCTAGGGACATACAGAGGGGGAATGGGTTGTCACAGACAGCGACAGTGCACCAAGTCAGAAAGGATCATGCCTATAAAGAGACTGGTAAAAATAAAGTGTTTAAAAGAGGGGTGGAATGTTTTAGGTGTGGGGGGTTGTCGCATTATGCAAATGACTGCAGATTCAAAGAGGCTGTCTGCCATAATTTTTTTTTTTGTATTGATCTTTTTCCCCCTCCATTTTTCCTCAGATTTTTTCTCCCATCCCAATGTTAGTTGTATGCCAATTCACAGTCCCTTCCTGGTCGCTGCGCACTTACCCCCCACAGTCGGATCATCTGGGAGAGTGGAGGCTACCACGTGCTTCCTCCGACACACGTCCAGCCAATCACCGTTTCTTTTCACCTGGCAGCGCGGATTCTCATTGAGAGGGCGTAGCGTGTGGGAGGATCACACTATCCCCCTCAGGTCCTATCCGCGCTTAGCAGGCGCCCCGACCGAACTGTAGGAGTCGCTGTTTACAACGACCCGGACCCACCCCGCCAGCTTCTCCCACCCTCTAATACAGCCAATTGTATTAGTGTGAACGGCCAGCCAAGCTGGTGACAACCCCGGAGCTGTGAGCTGGATTCGAACAGGCGAATCCAGCTCACAGCTCCGGGGTTGGTGACGAACGCAATCTCCGCTCGGCCACCTAACCGCCCCCTGTCTGCCATAATTGTAATAAAAAGGGACACCTAGCAAATAAGTGCAGGAGTTCAAAAGACAATAAAATGGGCAGGGGCAAGCCTTGGCAGGGAAAGCAGCGACAAGCTCAAGCCTCCACACACCACCTGGAAGAAACAGATGAGGAAGCAGCATGTGCATACAACATGTTCGGGGTGGGAACAGATGAGGAGCCACCTGAACCCTATTATGCCACTATCACTGTCGGGGGACAGGATGTAAAGTTTGCATCGGTCATCAGTGAGGAGACCTACAGGAAGACATGGGGGTCTAACCTACCACCCATTAGCCCATCAAAGCTCAGGCTCAGGAGATACACAGGTCAGCCCATACCTCATATAGGGGTGCTATATGTGGACATTTTAGCGGGGAATCAGAAGGCAAAGGCAGGCTGGTTATAGCTAAGGGGGGGGGCCAAGTTTTTTGGGCCGTGATTGGCTAAGGAAAATTAAGCTAAACTGGCATAATGTTAAATATGTGCACACGACAGACACAACAGAGGACATCCTGCATCGGTACAGTGATGTTTTCAGGGACAAGCTGGGCACACTGAAGGGGGTGACTGTGAAACTCCATGTTGACCCTGAGGACGCCCCAAGGTTTTTCAAGCCTAGGTCGGTCCCGTATGCCATGAAGGTCAAAGTGGAGGAGGAGCTGGAACGTTTGCAGAAGCAAGGCATCATTGAACCCGTCCAATTTTCAAGGTGGGCGGCTCCCATTGTTCCAATCCTGAAAGAGGATAATACAGCACGCATATGTGGAGACTACAAGGTGACGGTAAATCAGGTCTCTAAGCTGGAGGAGTATCCACTACCAAGAGTGGATGACCTGTTTGCAACCTTGTCAGGGGGGAGGCTTTTCACAAAGCTAGACATGAGCCTGAACGTCAGCAAAACAAAAGAGATGATTGTGGACTTCAGGAGGTCGGGGGTCAAGGACTACAGCCCCCTCAGCATCGACGGGGCACCAGTTGAGAGAGTGAACAGTTTCAAGTACCTCGGAGCCCACATATCCGAGGACTTGACATGGACCACACACATTGACAGTGTTGTGAAGAAGGCACGACAACGCCTCTACTTCCTCAGGCGCCTAAGGAAGTTCCAAGTCAGTCAGAAGATCCTTAGGAACTTCTACTCATGTACAATGGAGAGCATCCTGACCGGCAACATCACCTCCTGGTTTGGGAATAGCACTGCACAAGACCGTAGCAGACTACAAAGAGTGACACGTTCAGCCGAACACACAATTAGAGGGGGGCTTCCCACCCTCCAGAACATTTACAACAAGCGGTGCAAGGGGAAGGCTAAGAGAATTATTAAGGACTCGAGCCACCCGAACAACTGCCTCTTTGAACTGCTGCCGTCAGGCAAGCGATACCGGAGTCTTATGGCGAGCACAGAAAGACTCAGAAGGAGCTTCTATCCCCAGGCCATCAGGCTGCTAAACGAACAATAATCGCTAAACGAACAATAATCACTATGCAACAACCATCAAATGCACACAGCACACACACCCACACGCACACACTCACTCAAACAAACAACACACTGCAGCACCCACTCTCCACACTTTAGATCACACAAACACACTTACACTTTATATTTATTGATAAAGGATTTGCACTACAACTCGTACACCTACTGTGAATTGTACCTAAACTGCACCTCGTCCATTTATGCCTTGCACTATATAGTATTGTATATTAGTACACTGCACAGTATTGTATATTGTATGGTAACTACGTCTACGAACATTGTACATATGTCTAAACTGAACACTGTGACCTCTTTTTTTACTTCTAATTTTTACTATGTTTTTATTTCATACTTATCTTGTCATGCACAGTCTCTGGAGCGCAACAGTAAGAAGCATTTTGTACAAAAGTATTCTGTACTTCTGTATGACAACTATTAAAGAAACTTGAACTTGAAACTTGAGCCATGCTTACCAGCAACTGCAACTTGACGAAGAGTCAAAAGCAGGGGTGGGCAATTATTTTTCCCAGGGGGCCGAATGAGCAACTGAAAATATGTTGGGGGGCCGGGCCAAAATTCCAAACTCAATTATGCATAATATACATTTTATTTCTATATAAAAAGCAGTAAATGGCATTGTTTTGACCCCTGGTAAGAGGGTATGTTATTATTTGGCAATTAAAAGGTGAGGTTAGGCTTCCGTAGGGAGAGGCACACAAGATGGCTGCTTGAAGTTGTAGCTCTCGACGGTCGATTAAGATAACCTCTCCAAATTCAAAAGAAAAGCTAAAACAATAATGAAATACTCTGAAATGAGTGAGAGGACATAAACTATGAGTCGAAGGAGTCGAAGGAATTGTAAAAAACAGGAGAAAGACGACGAAAACGGCGAGATGGACAAAGTAAGATCAACTAACATGGGTGAAGATGGCGGCGGTGAAAACACGACTGAAACAATTCAAGAGGGACTTGCCAACATTAGCAGAGATATACGCGACCTTAAGACAGAACTGAAGAACGACTTGAAAACGACACAAGAAGAATTAAAGACAGAACTGATGACAGAACTCAAAGATTTTAAAAAGGAAATTAATCAAGAACTGAGAGCTAACGCACTACAGGCCAAAGCACAAAGCACCAGAATACACGAGGCAGAGGCGCGCATCGGAGAAACAGAAACATGGAATATGACAGTCAAGGAAACACTCCTCATGTCTTTGGAACAGCAGAGAGCCATGCAAGAAGCGCTAACGGACATGGAAGGGAGGTCCAGAAGAACAAATATGCGCATCTATAACGTACCGGAGGGAACGGAGAAAGACTGCCCTCTCCCGGAGTTTATTGATAAGCTGCTAAGAGCTGAGCTCTCACTACCGACAGATACCGACCTGCAGATCCAGCGGGCCCACAGAGCATTGGCTCAAAAGCCAGGACCCAATGCACCACCTAGGTCGATTATAATAAACTTCCTCCAATTCACTACCAAAGAGATGGTCATCAGTAAAGCCTGGCAGAAGAAGATCGAGATCGAGGGCAAACGCTTGTCGTTTGACCATGACTACGCGACGGCGGTGATGCAGAGGAGAAGAGAATATGGCGGCATCAAAAGGGCACTGAAAGTAAACGGGATTCGGTTCCAGACACCCCTCGCTAAGATCCGAATCCACTGGGACTCCGGCACACGCACATATGACAGCGCCGAGGAAGCCGCACAGGATCTGAAGAAGAGAGGAGTCGCTGTGGAGGAGCCAGCCCCCGCGCTGCTAGAACAGACCAGGACGAGCGACTACAGCGAGGACAACCGTGGCAGCGCGCTGGAAGGAAGGAGAGACACCCGGGAGACGCGAGCGAGAGGGAGAGAGGAATAGCCCAACGAGCAAAGAACAGACTGCAGGACTTTCAATGTACCACCAGCAAATAAATCTCAGGGTGAGAAATACATAGCATAATAAGACTGGTGAGTTAATTCAACGTGACGTGAGTAAACTGCCCGAATATGTCGCGGACTATGGGCTGTATTGTGTTGTTTTGACTCGCTTAACGTTAGACGTTCCGAGTTTTTGTTGGATCTAATGCGGACTAGCTGTAAGCTATTCACGTGAACGCTGAATAGCCCCTTGACCCAAATGACTGGATGACTATTAGTCTCCCTTTTTTATAGTTTAACAGACTCCACTTGATTATTGAAAGACCGACGAGAGTCACTCAGGCACGCTGTAGGTAGACTATGCACTTTCTCTTTTATTTTATAGCTCCTTTTTTTCCGCGGGGGCCTGCACTTGAGTGGAGTCTATCCCCCCAACCCCAACGGGACCTAAGTCATGGGATGGCCAGCGAACGTCTGTTTTTGGAAGCCAAGTATTGTTTTTGTTAATGTTTTTTTTTTTTTTGATTAAATTGGTATTTTATTTTATTAAATCAACCTTTCTTTTTTTTTTTTTTTATTGCAAAACTAAATTATTAAAAGTCAGTACTCAACACACAATGCATAATGAAACTAACAATTAAGATGGCTAAAATGACATGCAAGCACAGAAACAGAAAGCAAAAAAAATATATAATAATACCGTATACAGTGTATATCCAACGAAATGACCAATTATACCAATGTCTTATACAGGATATACCCCTAATACCTATTATCTAAAACCCTACACACATATGCTCCAGCTCGAACCCCCCCCTCCCGGACCCCTCCTTGGATAGTACCTCCATTATCCCTCGCTCCTAACCAGACACTACCATTATAAGCTAGCTTTTATTCTCTCCACCACTTCTAACCACATTGACATTTTGGATTCATTGAGACCCAGAATTCTTGCTGTAGATATTTCTTGATAAATCACATCGAGATATGTAAGAAACCAAACCTTCCGGCACATTTTTTCCGGTTGAAACCAGCGTGATGCGATCAGCTTTTTAGCTACTGTGATACCCGATAAAACCAATCTCTTTAGCTGTGGATTTACTGCAAACTCAAAAACATGGGCAGTATTAGAAAGGATGGGGTTAGGAAAAGGATTCATTGATATGATTAAAGTATTATACAAAGACCCATCGGCCATGATTACAACAGGTACATTCATCTCCAAAATCTTTCCGATATCACGCTCAGCCAGACAGGGTTGCCCTCTTAGTCCCGGACTATTCGATCTATCATTAGAGCCTTTAGCACAATATATAAGACAATCCCAATCCATAGAACCAATCGTAATCAAGGGCACACAACATAAAATTAGTTTATATGCGGACGACGTAATATTGTTCATGCAAAGCCCCAACACCACATTGCCTCATCTACTCAAGTTGATTGAGAACTTTGGTGATTTATCGGGATTTAAAATAAATTGGCCGAAGTCGGCTTTCCTTCCACTTAACACCCCTGCAAAAAAAGATATAACCCTCCCAGGTGAGATACCTATGGTAAAACATTTTAGATGCTTGGGAGTGGAAATATTTCCCACCATAAGACAAACGGTGAAGCACAATTACACAAAAATACAAAACAAAATCAAAGACGACCTTGACAGGTAGGCAAAACTTAAAAACGCAGTACAGGCAAGGGTATCAATAGTTAAGATGGATGTACTACCTAGAATCAACTTCTTCAGTTCAATGCTACCGTTACCCCCTCCAGAGGGTTACTGGAAAAGATTACACTCCTCCACATACAAATTTATTTGGAATAACAAACCACCACGTATAAAAAGATCCACCGCACAGAGAAATAAAGCAGACGGTGGCATGGCATTTCCAGATTTTTTCCAATATTTTAAGGCGTACACATTAAGACCATTGACAACATGGTTTGATCCCCAAGCATTAGTATCCTGGAGAAAATTGGAAGAAAACATAGTAGCCCCACATAGACTGAAGGATATAGCATACACTAAACTACCAATCAAGCACTGTGAGCGGAAATTTGGCCCCATAATTACCCATGCGATCCGGATATGGCGTGAAACACAAAAAAAATATACTAACCCACAAAAATGGCACAATCACACTCCCTTATTCAATAACAATGCACTCTTAATTGAAAAACGTCCTATAAGATTCCCTATATGGGAAGAGCAAGGCATACACTCATTAGGGGATGTTTTTAACAACCAGGGTTTTTGTAGTTATGGAGAAATATGCACAAAATGTAATCTCACCGAGTCCACATGGCTTTTTTACATACAGTTACGGCTATGTTTGAAGTCTCACGGTGTTCCATTAGACATACCAGTTGAACACCACAGATACCACAAATTCTTCTATGAAAGAGAGACATCGAGAGGTTTTGTTTCAGGTTTTTATTATCAATTACTAACGTCCTCGTGTGTGTGTGTGTGTGTGTCCCCTACCCAACCCCCCCCCCCCCACCTCCAATGTACAGCCCTCACCCAACCCACCCAACCCCACCCCACCAACCTCCTCCAATGTACAGTTTCTACGCCAAATGTATATACACTCCTTTTCTGGACACTTTTGTATCACAAACAGTACTGTATTTGCAAATCTGATATGTCATAAATGTATAGATGTAGCAGTACTGTCTATCTGTATGTCATGTATGTCATATATGTTATGATGAATTGAAAATGGGGGACCCTGATGTAAACAAGACGAAAGTCTTTCTCTGGTCTGCATCCCCTTAACAATTGTATGTATTGAGATGTACTGTACTGTACCCATTCTGCAATCTGTTAATAAACTTTTCAATCAATCAATCAATCAATCAATTCAATCAATCAATTCAATCAATTCAAACTCGTATGAAACCCTCCAACTAGACTCTGTCTGGAGGAGGGATATACCAGACCTGGAAAGTGACTTTGATTGGCAAGGAGCATGGGCAAATGTCCGACTTACATCAAGGAACCCGGACCATCAACAAATCAATCTTAACTATATTCACAGGACATACTTGACTCCTATAAGACTGAACAGAATGGGTCTTAAACAAGACTCCAAATGCTCCCAATGTACAAATGGAGACGAAGGGACATTTATGCACATGTATTGGGACTGCCCACCAGTTAAGGCATTCTGGAAAGATGTGACCCAACAATTATCAAAACTCGTATCTTGGAATATACCAGTACACCCCTCTGTATTACTATTGAATGATGTTTTTGTTAATGTTACACCTGTTCTCTATGTGTATATGTCTAACTGTCCATGTTTAGTAATGTGTGAATTCCGGGTTGACAGTGTCAGGTTTAAGTTGTTAAAGCACAGATGAGTAGAAACTTTAAGGTGGTATCTATAAATGTAAATGGTCTGGTTAACCCAGTTAAACGGAGCAAAGTCATAACCAAATTGAAACGTGAAAAAGCTCAAATTATCTTTTTGCAAGAAACTCATCTCTCTCAGATGGAGCACGAGAAACTCAAGAAATATGGATATAGGAATACGTTCTATAGCTCGTTTAGATCGGGTCATAAACGAGGTGTTTCTATACTAATTCCTAACTCATTGAATTTTGAACTTATGACAGAAACTAATGATAAGGAAGGACGCTATGTAATGATAAAATGCAAATTGTACTTTGGGAACTACTGACATATCAGACCACTCTGCAGTCTATATGACTTTACACTTGGATAGTAGGCCAAGGAACACACTATGGAGGCTTAACACAGGAATATTGAACAACAAAACAATTGTTGAAAGTATTAGGACAGAATTAAAAACATATATAGAGATTAATGACAATGGTGAGGTTAATCCAGTGATTGTTTGGGATGCCGCAAAAGCTGTGCTAAGGGGGAAAATGATTGCCATCACAGCAACACTGAAGAAGATGAAAGAGCGCAAATATCAGGATCTAATCCAAAAATTGACATCTATATAGCAACAGCATAAAAATACTCCAACTAGTCAGCTGCTACAGCAAATTAGGGAAACAAGAAAATTGATTGACGAAGTCTATAAAGATGACATTGAGAAAAAATCTAGATTTTTACGTCAAACATATTATGAATCAGGCCCAAAGGCTACTAGATTATTGGCCAGAAGGTTGCGAAAGCAACAGACACAAAATACAATTAATAAGATTAAAGATCCCTTAACTGGAGTAGTGTCCAGTAATTTGGGAGATATAGAGAAGGCCTTTGAATCATACTACAAAAACCTATATACACAACCAGCACAAATAGATAGTGAAGCCACTATTGCATTCCTGAGGTCTCTTGACCTGCCCTCAATTGGCAAAATGCAGAACAAAATTATGACTGCAGAAATCACTATAGAGGAGTTAGACAGGACAATATCTAATCTTAAAACTAACAAATCGCCAGGTAGTGACGGCCTTCCAGCAGAATGGTACAAAGCTTTTCGCCAGGAGATCATGCCATTGCTGGTGGCCTCATTTAACTACACTCTTAGAGAGGGCATCCCCCCTCCCTCCTGGAGGGAGGCGACTATAACAGTACTTCCCAAGGAGGGTAAAGATAAGGAATTATGTAGTTCGTTTAGACCAATATCGATCCTTAATTTGGATTATAAACTGTACGCCTCCATTATCACAAAAAGATTAGAACAGTTTTTGCCAGACCTAATAAGCACCGACCAAACTGGATTTATATCTGGTCGCCAAACCCAGGATAACTTAAGACGAACACTACATATTATGAATCAGATTAAACAAACCAACGTTTATTCGGCCTTATTAAGTCTGGACGCAGAAAAAGCGTTTGATTGTGTGAGCTGGGACTATTTATTCTTGGTACTAGAAAGGTTAGGATTCAAGGAAGATTCAATTAGGTGTTTTAAAACACTATATACAAGACCCACAGCGAGAATAAAAGTAAACGGTCGGTTAACAAATCCGATCGCCCTAGAACGCGGTACACGCCAAGGTTGTCCATGTAGCCCCGCCCTGTTCGCGATTTTCATTGAACCGCTAGCCCAAGCAATTAGGGAAGACCCCAATATAACAGGTATTAATATAAAAGAAACGGAGCATAAGATAGCATTATACGCGGATGATGTCTTAATTTACTTAAAAAACCCTAGTCTGAGCCTCCCTAGACTAATGGACCTTATTGAAACCTATGGTCAACATTCGGGATACAAACTAAATATAGGAAAAACACAGATACTTACATATAACTATACCCCCCCCCCAAGAGAAATAAAAGAAAATTACAATTTAAATTGGAACATGAAGTCCATAAAATATCTGGGAGTAAGGCTGACTAAGGACTTAACAAAATTGTATGAAGCAAATTACCAGCCCCTAAACACACAAATTAAAAAAGATATAGAAAGATGGTCATTAGCCCCCCTGGATTTCACCTCCAGAATAGACTCAGTAAAAATGAACGTAGTCCCTAGACTACTATATCTTTTCCAGTCCTTGCCGGTGGAAATCCCTGCTAAACAGTTTAACGAGTGGGACAGGATGATTTCTAGATTCATATGGAGCGGGAAAAAACCGAGAATTAGGTTACGGACACTCCAACTCCCTAAAGAGAAGGGAGGCATGTCCCTCCCAAATCTGAAGGAGTATTACTATGCAGCGCAAATAAGACCTTTGGTCTGTTGGTGTGAAAGGGACTACGAAGCGAAGTGGAAGGACATTGAAGTGAAATCAATTGATATACCACTCCAGACAGTAATTGGTGATAGACAGCAGGCCAAGACCCTATATAGAAACTTAAACCCATTTATTGTACACACCCTACAGACATGGTTCAAAATTGTGAAACAATTCAAGTTAGAAAAAAGGATTAAGATCTTGAGGTGGTTTGCCTTCGATTTAGGATTTAAACCAAGAATGTATGATCAAACATTTAAGGAATGGGCTCTCCGAGGTATTACCTCATTCAGCACAATGGTAGAGAATGGAGAACTTGTGAGCTTTCAAACCTTGAAAGATACATACGGTTTGGATAAACACGACTTCTTCAGATACCTCCAACTACGCCAGTACTTTCTAAAAGAGGTAAAGGTGTCTGAGCCCAATACCCCAATAGACAGTGTTATTCAGATATTCATTCAGGCATACAGAGACAAGATGAGTAAAACTGTGTCAACATTATATAATAGCTTTGTTCAGGCCAGAACTGACTCCACAAGTTACATTAAGACAAATTGGGAAAAGGAATCAAACATTGAAATAACCGAAGACGAATGGGAGAACATGTGCAGAACTCAATGTAGCTTGACTAATTCAAAAACATGGAGAGAATTCTGCTGGAAAAACTTGACTAGATTCTTCATAACTCCCAAAATCAAATCCCGACAAGTAGGCATAGAGCAACCATGTTGGAGACAGTGCGGCCAGAGGGAGGCAAACCACTCTCATGTCTTTTGGAATTGTCCAGGTATTCAACGTTATTGGCAAGATGTTCACTCCACCATGCAGGTTATATTGAATTTTAACATACCGGAGACCTTCTCCTATTTGTACCTGGGTAACTTACCTGAGGAATTGGTAGGAGGAGACAGATATTTGATGAAAATATTTTTAGCAGCAAGTAAGAAAGCGATCACGCGTCTCTGGTATCAACAAGAACCTCCAACAAAAGAAAAATGGTTGGCCATTATAGGCGAAATATACACAATGGAAATACTTACTTTTATTCTCAGATTAGAGGAAGAGAAAGGTTTGAAGTACTGGGAAAAGTGGGACTTTTATATGTTAATGACGACAACCAGTGGATGATGTATAGTTGCAAAGAATATTCGCCATACCTATAGGGAAAGTAAGAGAATTGAGAATTCAGCATGTGAAAAGTATATTTTTGTAAAGTGACACTAATAATGCAGCCCGGGATTGTGTTTTTGTTATGTCTTGTTGTTTGTGATTGTTTGCTTATTGTGAAAAACAATAAAAAGAAAGTTATAAAAAATTAAAAAAAAAGTGAGGTTAGCTTTAAAAAATATCATTTATTCAAATAGAATTTATTTACAAAATGATAAACAAAATGTGAAACATTAATAACAAAGGGCATTTTGAGTTTCATATACTATTGAAACATGGAGTGTCCCAGTTTTGTAGCCTTTTTTACTTTACATGCCTATATTAAACATTTAATGTTTTCAGAACTGTGCAAAAAAAATAAAAAAAATATCAAGTGTCCCATTTCACTTGTTATATTTCCACATTTTAGTGTTCTTCAGTTCTTTTTTTTTCATTCAGTGTGAGAAATCCAGTCTCTGTTGAGCTTTAACAAGTCCATCAAAGTCAGGTTGCATGTCTGAGGTGGAGATGCGAAGCACAGCTGCCAGATGTTCATCAGTGAGAGAGGACCTGGACTTGGTAAACGTCATGACTGAGAATGTCTGATCACATATGTAGGTGGATCCAAAGAGAATGTAGGTGGATCATCTTCTGAGCATGTCTCCTAAGCGTATGTTGTGCGTGTGAACGTTGACATGAAAAGAAAAAAGCAAAAAAAAAAATATATATATATAATTTTTTTTTTTTTTTTTTTTTTATTATCATGTAATCTTTCGCGGGCCGGTCAGAATCATCAATGTCGTACAATGCCCAGGTCTGGTCAAAAGAGTATGTCACCATCAACACTCACAAGGGCTTATTCAAATACAATCGTCTTGTGTTTGGAGTGGCATCCAGCCCCGCCATTTTTCAAAGAACAATGGACACGCTGTTACACTGTTACAGGGTATCCCGCACGTAGCGGTATATCTGGATGATATCCTCATCACGGGGGCCACGGAGGCGGAGCATCTGGCTAACCTAGCGCAGGTGTTGAAACGACTCTCAGACGCAGGACTGCGTTTGAAGCATGCCAAGTGTGTGTTCCTGGCACCGAGCATGACCTACCTGGGACACAGGATCACAGCACAGGGGCTCAGCCCTTTGGAAGACAAGGTGAGAGCCATAAAGGAGGCTCCAAGCCCAAAGAGTGTCCATGAACTAAGATCGTTTTTGGGCATGGTGAATTATTATGGCAAATTTCTGCCGGATTTATCAAATGTTTTGGCCCTGCTGTACAAGCTACTGCACCTTGACACTAAGTGGGAGTGGAGTAGAGAGCAGCAGAGAGCTTTTAAGGAGGTGAAAGAGCTGCTCCAGTCTGCAAAGCTGCTCGTTCACTACGACCCAGACAAAGAGATCATCGTCTCGAGTGATGCCTCGCCTTATGGAGTCGGAGCAGTGCTCTCACACATCATGGAGGATGGAGATGAGAAGCCTGTTGTTTTTGCTTCACGTACCCTAACAGCAGCGGAGAAGGGGTACTCTCAGTTGGATAAAGAGGGTCTAGCTGTTGTTTTTGCTGTGAAGCGTTTCCATCAATACCTATACGGACGGGCATTCACTATCACAACGGACCATAAATCTCTGATTAGTTTGTTCAGTGAGACAAAATGCATCCCACCACTGGCCTCAGCCAGGATACAGCACTGGGCTCTCACACTCTCAGCCTACCAGTACACTATAGTGTTCAAAGCGGGCAAGGATAACACCCGCCACTACATATGTGCCTCCAGAGACTGTATTTTCATTGGAGAGGCTAGCAGAGACACCTATAAAAGCGACACAGTGGACAGAGAGGGACCCGGTCCTGTCTCGAGTCAAGACCTTCCTGTTGCAAGGTTGGCCCAGTGTCGTGGAGGGAGAGGAACTGAGGCCGTATGCTAAATGCAAAACAGAACTGAGCCTGCAGGACGGCTGCATCTTCTGGGGGTCAAGGGTCATCGTACCGCCCCCAGGACGGTCACAAGTTGTGGAGGAGATACATGAGACTCATCCAGGAGTCTCCCGGATGAAAAGCCTAGCGAGATCATACGTCTGGTGGCCAAGAATGGACGATGATCTGGAGAGCAAGGTAAAATCATGCACACAGTGTCAGACTAATCAGAACAATCCACCGCCTGCTCCGTTGCACCCATGGGAGTGGCCAGACCGCCCCTGGTCTAGGCTGCATGTAGACTTTGCAGGACCCTTTATGGGACAGATGTTTCTGATCATGGTAGACGCACACTCAAAATGGATAGAAGCCCATATCATGAACAATATCACAGCCCCCACAACCATAGACCAACTCAGACAAGTGTTCGCAGTCCATGGGTTGCCAGACACCCTGGTCTCTGATAATGGCCCAACATTCACCAGTGAGCTATTCAGTGAATTTATGCACCAGAATGGCATTAATCACATTCGGACGGCGCCGTTCCACCCAGTCTCAAATGGTTTGGCTGAGCGGGCTGTTCAGACAGTGAAAGAGGGGTTGAAGAGGATGACAGGAGACTCTCTAACCACTAGACTTTCACGTTTCCTGTTTACCTATCGCCTCACGCCTCAAACGACAACGGGGCGCACGCCAGCAGAGATGCTGATGGGGCGTAGGCCCAAGGCAAGATTGGACTTGCTGCGTCCAGACATGAAGGCGAAAGTACAGAGGAAGCAGGAAAAGCAGAAGGAGCATCATGATCAGCACACAAAGGAGAGACAATTAGAACCTGAGGACAAGGTCTATGTGAGGAATTTCAGTACTATCAACAAGCAACCGTGGCTGCCTGGCGTTATTCTGAAACAGAGTGGCACAGTTTCCTATGTCATTCAACTGACTGGTGGATGTGTTTTCCGTAGACACCAGGACCATGTACGCCTACGCCACGACACAAGTTCAGAGATGGATCGCACCACGGTGGATACCTGTGGGGAACAGACTATGGGAGAATGTTGTTTGCCAGTGACTACTGTACCAGTGTCAGACTCACCAGGAGAAGTGTCGGTGTCTCCAAGAAGAGTTGACACTCAGACCCCTCTCATGCTCTCAACACCAGAGCCACCCAAACCTCAGTCACCTGTGGTGTGTCCGAGGTCACCAGCGGTTTTGCGCAGGTCACAGCGTGATCGCAGACCTCCCGACAAACTGAACCTTTAACGAGACAGTTATGAGAGTAATGACTGTTGGTAATATGTTTTTCAAGTGCCTTATTTGGTAAGGTGTTGCTAAGTAATTTTTTTGGTATATATATATTTTTGGAAAGTGTACAAGGGTAAGACGCTACTGTTATTATTTTTGTATTGCATGGACATTTGGTAATGTTGAAATTTAAAGGGGGAGGGGTGTTATAATGTCAGCCTTATATATATCTAGGATTAATATTGATGCAGTATCTATGTTTCCCCACTAGAGGGAGTTATCGCTCAAGGGATATTATTTTGTGACTACAGATATATACGTGAGGTATTCTCCGCATCCGGTGCCTGAGTTCTTACCTGTATGACTAAAGTGTGCGGAGTGTAAGACGCACCTGTATTGTACAACCTTCCATTGCTCCCGTTTCCACTAAACTACTAAACCAAAGGGATCACAAGCGTGGCTTTATTATTATTAGAGGTTACCACAATTAATATCCGGTATTGTTCCGGCTTTGCCAGTAGGAGAATGTTGCGCCAAAGTATAAGGTGTGGTGTCGTGAGATAGTAGACAAAGTATATCTATAAAGACACTTCTGTTATTAATAGCAACCCCCGAAGAAGCAAAAAGGTGTGTTAATATGGTGTGAACCTTACATAACGTTATTCCTATTTTTCTGATTGATGTTTGGCGCTGTGTTGAAACTAATAGTTGTTAGCCTAGCTTATAGCTTCTGGTAGCTAACGACGTTAGCTTAACGTAAGATATAGGTGACGGAGAAAATGACCTAATCGCACCTCCCTTTCTTCCTTTCTGTACCACAGTTCTTACGGTGTCAATGATCATATGAAGGAACGGAAATAAATGGTCAACATCAGTTTGAGAATCGTTGTCTTAATTCGAGGGCCTGCTACAATTACTCTTGTGTGTCGTGTCATCATCACATACTGAGCACTGAGCACACATTAGGAACAAATGTAACGTTAGCGCCCACCACATCAAGTACGTCTACACAACATATAAGAGTTGTTTGTAGGTCGGAAATGATGGAATAGATTTACCAACAAAAAAAGTGTTTAACCTGCTCATACCTTATTAAAAGCGTGGGCCAGGCGCAGCACGATCAACTTGGTTCTGCTAATGTATCGTGCTTCCATTCAAACAGACGGCAACACACGTGACGTCAAGTCTCACTCGCGTGAGACTTCCTCTCTAGATACTCTTCAATACCTGGTCAGGGTACTCCTGGGTCCTAGTGCCCCCCCATGTTACACTATTATGTCATGCACATGTATTTTATATGTTAATAAAATTGCATTTATCTATAGTCCGAATTCTGTCACTGTTTGATGTCACAAAGAAGGGTGTATCCGAAAGCTGTCTACAACATTTGTAACAGGTGATGAAAAAGTAAACAAATAATTAACTGTATTAGACATTTGTTAATGATGAATAGGCTTCACTTCAGATTAGGGCACACAATAGCATCTGCAAATGATTTATAGATGTTTTATGAATGTCTTAACAAATCATTTGTTGAACATGAACAAATAAATGGAGGTACAGTAGGTGCGCCCAAGTGGCAAACCATGTAACGCGCTGCGTCGCGGCACGGCCGACCCGGGTTCGATTCCCGGACCCGGCGTCATTTGCCGAATGTCTTCCCCCCACTCTGTCTCCCGCTCTTCCTCTCTCTCTCTCTCTCTCTACTGGACTGCCCAGTAGCAAAAAGCGATAAACGCTAAAAAAATAAAAATTTAAAAAAAAATGGAGGTACAGTATAAAAAAATCCATTTTTCAAAGCATCTACAAATGTGTTACTACACATTAAACAACATTATTTAATGATGAACAAATCAAGTACAAACAATGTTGATAATGAGTTGTAAATAATGTAGAACAAATTTGTAAATGTTATACAAATATAGTTATAAATTATGAATAATTTACGAATGTATATAAATGATTTGTTCATGATTAGTTCATTATCTACAAATACCTTATAAAGGTCTTATAACTGAGTGTTATTATAAAGTGTTACCCAGTACGGTATCTACTAAATCTGTTTAATCATCTTCCCTTTATTCATTTGCTTAGATTTTTCAGGTCTGGTCAATTTTAGCATGGGTAGTGTTATTCACAGCCAAAAAAAATTATAATACATTTTTTTTTATTGATATTCTCATTTGGTTCATTACAATTTACTCAAGCCTAGTAACAGACACAGTATTTCTGACACTGGGAATACATTATCTGAGATCCATAGATGTCCCTAGAATCAGATACCAAGAACATGCAAATGGCCCATTAAAAAAAATAGTCTGTAAATGTTTATTCTACGTTTTAACACATTGGGCGCCAATAACGGCATACAACGTGTTTCAAGTTCATGCTAATTCTGCCATTCCACAGCGTACGACGTTATTGAGATCATATTTAATTTTTTCGCCATGGTATTCATAATTCCCTCACCCAGCCTCGGCTGATACAGTGGGAGCCTGCACAACTCTGCAACGCTTCCATACTGCCGCCTGGTGGATGATTGGCGAGTTACAACCGGAAATGGATCTCTGGTGATCTCTGTGCATCTGGGAAATGCGTCCGGCACTCACATATTGTTGCGGGACTCTAGACACACATCCGTGTATATGGATCGCTGCCATAACTCAATAATCGATATGATTTGGGCGTTTATTATTATTATACAAACCGGAAATGGATCTAGTCGATCCACGTCAAATAAGTGGGATCTTTTTCCTCCAGTCTCATCGGCGAACGGTAAGAGGATGCTGACGTCATTTTCAGCGTGATTGTTTATTATTATTAATGCAAACTGCTCTGATCAATATATCACCCATACTACATAAAGCATTTACTGACGATCACGGAATTATAAACGACCCCCCCCCCCCCCCCGTTCATCCGCGCATGATGAGTCATAACGTTTAGGATCATGTACAGTTGAAATATTTAATATAGAGTGTATCGGCAACAAACGGCAGTTGATAATCTATATATGCGTTTATGCCTATAACTCACGTTCTAGGAATTACTGCAGAAAACGATAAAAACATATTTATATTCTAGACGGTATTTTCGTATGAATCTATGAATGAAAAAGTATAACGTTCCTACATCCTGAACGATAGATAATCGATGTTGAATGGGCCATAGTAATGTCAATTTAGCAATACAATTTAAAAAGTTATAGCCCTGCAAAGAAGGTGAACATCTCCATAGGCTTAGAGTGGTGGCAGAGAGTGGTATGAGACGGGCAAACTCCATGGCAGTTAATGTGTTAATGGAATGAATGAGATTAAAAAAAATTATAATTAAAATTCTTTTTGAGTACATTTTCATAACGCGATAATTTGCTGTATAATTAATTAATCTAATTAACGCGATAAACTGACAGCCCTAGTGCTTATACCTCTACACTACCCAGCCACATCTAGTGCTTATACCTCTACACAGGGCCGCCTCAGGGGGTGTGCGAGAAGTGCGGTCGCACAGGGCCTCGCGGGAAGGGGGGCCTCGCAAAATAACAAAAAAAAATTAATAAAAAAAAAATATTTTTTATTTATTATTTTTTTTATTTATTTTTTTTTTGCGAGGCCCCCCTTCCCGCGAGGCCCTTTTTCATCACATACCTAAAATCTAGTTTTGCTTATATGCTTATATATTTCACATTAGACACGTTTGTAGAATGTGTCTGACTTGTTCCTGGGTCTGCACCTGGGTCACTATTGGAGCTCTGCAGCAGGCATTGGTTTCAACGAAGGGAGTGGTTACTTTAAAGTACGCCGCCGGAAACTTAAACGAAGAAGAAGAAGAAGAAGAATCAGCTGCGTTTGAATATTTCGCGCGTGCAGCTTTTGACTATTATGCTTAGTTATGCCAGCCAAGGTCGGTCATTATCAGTCGGTCAGTCACCAAGGAACGTTGACGAAAGGCGGGACAAATGGCCGGAGCCTTGTCATGATGCAGTCGGGATAAAGGCCATGGCCCATGATGATGTCGGCTAGTAGCTAGCTTAGCTAAAGGCTATCTAGCGTTAGCTAACCTGCAGCCAAGGATGAAGAGGGTCGTTTGGCAGATGAACTTCGTCAACTCCACGCGGTTGTCTCCATCCTCTTGGACGTTTGGTGAGTTTTTAACCTATTCTATTAACTCTATTCTATTCCCGCCGTGGACATCGCTCTCTCTCTCTCTCTCTCTCTCTCACTCTCTGGAGCTAAACTGGCCGACTAGCTAATAGTACTACTAGTAGCTAACGGTGTGTGCCTGGTGTCAGCACCTGGCTGTATGTAGCCGCATAGCTTGCTTCTGCGTTAGCTAATGGTTAGCGATAGCCTGGTTGAGTTAACTGTTAGCCAGTTAGCTGTTTAGCTTCGACGTTAACTGCCGGCTGCGCTCGGCTGGGAACGTTCGTTTGATGCTATCAGTTAGCCTTGAGTTAGCTGTTAGCTTGTGCTACGACCATTGACATTAGCCGTGAGAATAGCAGGGGGTTCTGGCACTCTGACTACGACATCATCTTTGACAGAAGATGTAGTCGGGCCTGCACCATGACAAGGCTCTGGCAGCAGCTTATTTTTGTCCCGACAGCGAGAGGCCTTTCGTCAACGTGGAGACCTGTGTTACGGCCTTTCGCCCTGCGTTCCTTGGTGCAGGTAAGATTAATGAAAATGTCATGACATTACCCCACTCTTCCTTCCTTCCCCTCCCGAATGTTTTGTTAATAACAATGTTTTTTTCCAGGCAAAACATATGCTACTTCACAACATTTGGAGATACGACATGTGCTGTGTGTGAATGTCTTGGTCGTTTGTGTAGCTTGGGTAGCGTTGGGCCGTTGGCCAAAGCTGTGTGTGTCACAGTACCTGGCTAGCCTATTTAGCTGATGTCGGCCATTGGCTCCTTGCTGCTTTGGTTTCTCTGGTATAGACCCTCTTCTCTTTGGATTTAAGTGTTGATCTTTGTCCTTTTGGATCTCTCATACATGCTCTCTCTCTAACACACACACACATGCTCTCTCTCTCTCTCTCTCTCTCTCTCTCTCTCATACATGCTCTGTCTCTAACACACATGCTCTCTCTCTCTCTCTCTCTCTTTCTAACACACACAGTCTGCCTATGGCGGCCTTTCTCGATGGCTAGGCTGTGCTCGCTGAGTCTGTATAGTCAAGGATCTTCAGTCACAGTGCTCAGGTATTCTGCCACTGTGTACTCTCTGTTTAGGGCCAAATAGCATTTCAATTTCTTTCCAATGTGTCTCTCTCTCTCTCTCTCTCTCTCTCTCTCTCTCTCTCTCTTGGATTTAAGTGTTGATCTTTGTCCTTTTGGATCTCTCATACATGCTCTCTCTCTAACACACACACACATGCTCTCTCTCTCTCTCTCTCTCATACATGCTCTCTCTCTAACACACATGCTCTCTCTCTCTCTCTCTCTTTCTAACACACACAGTCTGCCTATGGCGGCCTTTCTCGATGGCTAGGCTGTGCTCGCTGAGTCTGTATAGTCAAGGATCTTCAGTCACAGTGCTCAGGTATTCTGCCACTGTGTACTCTCTGTTTAGGGCCAAATAGCATTTCAATTTCTTTCCAATGTCTCTCTCTCTCTCTCTCTCTGTACACTGTATATTGACTGTAGAACGGGAGCTCTCTCTCGCTCTCTCTTTTGCTATATGTTGACTGTATCATGCCCCGCCTCGGGCAGCGCTATTATTTAAGAATATGTTGACTGTATAAAAAAAAAAAAAAAAAAAAAAAAAATATATATATATATATATATATATATATATATATATATATATATATATATATATATTTTTTTTTTTAACCTTTTTGGGGGGGGGGGGGGGGGGCTCGCGTTAAATCTCGCACAGGGCCTCGCATTTCTCCCAGGCGGCCCTGCCTCTACACTACCCAGCCACATCTAGTGCTTAGACCTCTACACTACCCAGTCACATCTAGTGCTTAGACCTCTACACTACCCAGTCACATCTAGTGCTTAGACCTCTACACTACCCAGTCACATCTAGTGCTTAGACCTCTACACTACCCAGACACATCTAGTGCTTAGACCAAAGAGTGTCCATGAACTAAGATCGTTTTTGGGCATGGTGAATTATTATGGCAAATTTCTGCCGGATTTATCAAATGTTTTGGCCCTGCTGTACAAGCTACTGCACCTTGACACTAAGTGGGAGTGGAGTGGAGAGCAGCAGAGAGCTTTTAAGGAGGTGAAAGAGCTGCTCCAGTCTGCAAAGCTGCTCGTTCACTACGACCCAGACAAAGAGATCATCGTCTCGAGTGATGCCTCGCCTTATGGAGTCGGAGCAGTGCTCTCACACATCATGGAGGATGGAGATGAGAAGCCTGTTGTTTTTGCTTCACGTACCCTAACAGCAGCGGAGAAGGGGTACTCTCAGTTGGATAAAGAGGGTCTAGCTGTTGTTTTTGCTGTGAAGCGTTTCCATCAATACCTATACGGACGGGCATTCACTATCACAACGGACCATAAACCTCTGATTAGTTTGTTCAGTGAGACAAAATGCATCCCACCACTGGCCTCAGCCAGGATACAGCGCTGGGCTCTCACACTCTCAGCCTACCAGTACACTATAGTGTTCAAAGCGGGCAAGGATAACACCTGCCACTACATATGTGCCTCCAGAGACTGTATTTTCATTGGAGAGGCTAGCAGAGACACCTATAAAAGCGACACAGTGGACAGAGAGGGACCCGGTCCTGTCTCGAGTCAAGACCTTCCTGTTGCAAGGTTGGCCCAGTGTCGTGGAGGGAGAGGAACTGAGGCCGTATGCTAAACGCAAAACAGAACTGAGCCTGCAGGACGGCTGCATCTTCTGGGGGTCAAGGGTCATCGTACCGCCCCCAGGACGGTCACAAGTTGTGGAGGAGATACATGAGACTCATCCAGGAGTCTCCCGGATGAAAAGCCTAGCGAGATCATACGTCTGGTGGCCAAGAATGGACGATGATCTGGAGAGCAAGGTAAAATCATGCACACAGTGTCAGACTAATCAGAACAATCCACCGCCTGCTCCGTTGCACCCATGGGAGTGGCCAGACCGCCCCTGGTCTAGGCTGCATGTAGACTTTGCAGGACCCTTTATGGGACAGATGTTTCTGATCATGGTAGACGCACACTCAAAATGGATAGAAGCCCATATCATGAACAATATCACAGCCCCCACAACCATAGACCAACTCAGACAAGTGTTCGCAGTCCATGGGTTGCCAGACACCCTGGTCTCTGATAATGGCCCAACATTCACCAGTGAGCTATTCAGTGAATTTATGCACCTGAATGGCATTAATCACATTAGGACGGCGCCGTTCCACCCAGTCTCAAATGGTTTGGCTGAGCGGGCTGTTCAGACAGTGAAAGAGGGGTTGAAGAGGATGACAGGAGACTCTCTAACCACTAGACTTTCACGTTTCCTGTTTACCTATCGCCTCACGCCTCAAACGACAACGGGGCGCACGCCAGCAGAGATGCTGATGGGGCGTAGGCCCAAGGCAAGATTGGACTTGCTGCGTCCAGACATGAAGGCGAAAGTACAGAGGAAGCAGGAAAAGCAGAAGGAGCATCATGATCAGCACACAAAGGAGAGACAATTAGAACCTGAGGACAAGGTCTATGTGAGGAATTTCAGTACTATCAACAAGCAACCGTGGCTGCCTGGCGTTATTCTGAAACAGAGTGGCCCAGTTTCCTATGTCATTCATCTGACTGGTGGATGTGTTTTCCGTAGACACCAGGACCATGTACGCCTACGCCACGACACAAGTTCAGAGATGGATCGCACCACGGTGGATACCCGTGGGGAACAGACTATGGGAGAATGTTGTTTGCCAGTGACTACTGTACCAGTGTCAGACTCACCAGGAGAAGTGTCGGTGTCCCCAAGAAGAGTTGACACTCAGACCCCTCTCATGCTCTCAACACCAGAGCCACCCAAACCTCAGGCACCTGTGGTGTGTCCGAGGTCACCAGCGGTTTTGCGCAGGTCACAGCGTGATCGCAGACCTCCCGACAAACTGAACCTTTAACGAGACAGTTATGAGAGTAATGACTGTTGGTAATATGTTTTTCAAGTGCCTTATTTGGTAAGGTGTTGCTAAGTAATTTTTTTGGTATATATATATTTTTGGAAAGTGTACAAGGGTAAGACGCTACTGTTATTATTTTTGTATTGCATGGACATTTGGTAATGTTGAAATTTAAAGGGGGAGGGGTGTTATAATGTCAGCCTTATATATATCTAGGATTAATATTGATGCAGTATCTATGTTTCCCCACTAGAGGGAGTTATCGCTCAAGGGATATTATTTTGTGACTACAGATATATACGTGAGGTATTCTCCGCATCCGGTGCCTGAGTTCTTACCTGTATGACTAAAGTGTGCGGAGTGTAAGACGCACCTGTATTGTACAACCTTCCATTGCTCCCGTTTCCACTAAACTACTAAACCAAAGGGATCACAAGCGTGTCGTGTGGCTTTATTATTATTAGAGGTTACCACAATTAATATCCGGTATTGTTCCGGCTTTGCCAGTAGGAGAATGTTGCGCCAAAGTATAAGGTGTGGTGTCGTGAGATAGTAGACAAAGTATATCTATAAAGACACTTCTGTTATTAATAGCAACCCCCGAAGAAGCAAAAAGGTGTGTTAATATGGTGTGAACCTTACATAACGTTATTCCTATTTTTCTGATTGATGTTTGGCGCTGTGTTGAAACTAATAGTTGTTAGCCTAGCTTATAGCTTCTGGTAGCTAACAACGTTAGCTTAACGTAAGATATAGGTGACGGAGAAAATGACCTAATCGCACCTCCCTTTCTTCCTTTCTGTACCACAGTTCTTACGGTGTCAATGATCATATGAAGGAACGGAAATAAATGGTCAACATCAGTTTGAGAATCGTTGTCTTAATTCGAGGGCCTGCTACAATTACTCTTGTGTGTCGTGTCATCATCACATACTGAGCACTGAGCACACATTAGGAACAAATGTAACGTTAGCGCCCACCACATCAAGTACGTCTACACAACATATAAGAGTTGTTTGTAGGTCGGAAATGATGGAATAGATTTACCAACAAAAAAAGTGTTTAACCTGCTCATACCTTATTAAAAGCGTGGGCCAGGCGCAGCACGATCAACTTGGTTCTGCTAATGTATCGTGCTTCCATTCAAACAGACGGCAACACACGTGACGTCAAGTCTCACTCGCGTGAGACTTCCTCTCTAGATACTCTTCAATACCTGGTCAGGGTACTCCTGGGTCCTAGTGCCCCCCCATGTTACACTATTATGTCATGCACATGTATTTTATATGTTAATAAAATTGCATTTATCTATAGTCCGAATTCTGTCACTGTTTGATGTCACAAAGAAGGGTGTATCCGAAAGCTGTCTACAACATTTGTAACAGGTGATGAAAAAGTAAACAAATAATTAACTGTATTAGACATTTGTTAATGATGAATAGGCTTCACTTCAGATTAGGGCACACAATAGCATCTGCAAATGATTTATAGATGTTTTATGAATGTCTTAACAAATCATTTGTTGAACATGAACAAATAAATGGAGGTACAGTAGGTGCGCCCAAGTGGCGAACCATGTAACGCGCTACGTCGCGGCACGGCCGACCCGGGTTCGATTCCCGGACCCGGCGTCATTTGCCGAATGTCTTCCCCCCACTCTGTCTCCCGCTCTTCCTCTCTCTCTCTCTCTCTCTCTCTCTCTCTCTACTGGACTGCCCAGTAGCAAAAAGCGATAAACGCTAAAAAAATAAACATTTAAAAAAAAATTGAGGTACAGTATAAAAAAATCCATTTTTCAAAGCATCTACAAATGTGTTACTACACATTAAACAACATTATTTAATGATGAACAAATCAAGTACAAACAATGTTGATAATGAGTTATAAATAATGTAGAACAAATTTGTAAATGTTATACAAATATAGTTATAAATGATGAATAATTTACGAATGTATATAAATGATTTGTTCATGATTAGTTCATTATCTACAAATACCTTATAAAGGTCTTATAACTGAGTGTTATTATAAAGTGTTACCCAGTACGGTATCTACTAAATCTGTTTAATCATCTTCCCTTTATTCATTTGCTTAGATTTTTCAGGTCTGGTCAATTTTAGCATGGGTAGTGTTATTCACAGCCAAAAAAAATAATAATAAATTTTTTTTTATTGATATTCTCATTTGGTTCATTACAATTTACTCAAGCCTAGTAACAGACACAGTATTTCTGACACTGGGAATACATTATCTGAGATCCATAGATGTCCCTAGAATCAGATACCAAGAACATGCAAATGGCCCATTAAAAAAAATAGTCTGTAAATGTTTATTCTACGTTTTAACACATTGGGCGCCAATAACGTCATACAACGTGTTTCAAGTTCATGCTAATTCTGCCATTCCACAGCGTACGACGTTATTGAGATCATATTTAATTTTTTCGCCATGGTATTCATAATTCCCTCACCCAGCCTCGGCTGATACAGTGGGAGCCTGCACAACTCTGAAACGCTTCAATACTGCCGCCTGGTGGATGATTGGCGAGTTACAACCGGAAATGGATCTCTGGTGATCTCTGTGCACCCCCGTTCATCCGCGCATGATGAGTCATAACGTTTAGGATCATGTACAGTTGAAATATTTAATATAGAGTGTATCGGCAACAAACGGCAGTTGATAATCTATATATGCGTTTATGCCTATAACTCACGTTCTAGGAATTACTGCAGAAAACGATAAAAACATATTTATATTCTAGACGGTATTTTCGTATGAATCTATGAATGAAAAAGTATAACGTTCCTACATCCTGAACGATAGATAATCGATGTTGAATGGGCCATAGTAATGTCAATTTAGCAATACAATTTAAAAAGTTATAGCCCTGCAAAGAAGGTGAACATCTCCATAGGCTTAGAGTGGTGGCAGAGAGTGGTATGAGACGGGCAAACTCCATGGCAGTTAATGTGTTAATGGAATGAATGAGATTAAAAAAAATAATAATTAAAATTCTTTTTGAGTAAATTTTCATAACGCGATAATTTGCTGTATAATTAATTAATCTAATTAACGCGATAAACTGACAGCCCTAGTGCTTATACCTCTACACTACCCAGCCACATCTAGTGCTTATACCTCTACACTACCCAGCCACATCTAGTGATTAGACCTCTACACTACCCAGTCACATCTAGTGCTTAGACCTCTACACTACCCAGTCACATCTAGTGCTTAGACCTCTACACTACCCAGTCACATCTAGTGCTTAGACCTCTACACTACCCAGACACATCTAGTGCTTAGACCTCTACACTACCCAGTCACATCTAGTGCTTAGACCTCTACACTACCCAGTCACATCTAGTGCTTAGACCTCTACACTACCCAGACACATCTAGTGCTTAGACCTCTACACTACCCAGACACATCTAGTGCTTAGACCTCTACACTACCGAGACACATCTAGTGCTTAGACCTCTACACTACCCAGCCACTCCTAGTGCTTAGACCTCTACACTACCCAGTCACATATAGTGCTTAGACCTCTACACTACCCAGTGTCTGGGCAGCCGTACCTAGTGCTTAGACCTGTACACTACCCAGCCACTCCTAGTGCTTAGACCTCTACACTACCCAGTGTCTGGGAAGCCGTACATAGTTCTTAGACCTGTACACTACCGAGTCACATCTAGTGCTTAGACCTCTACACTACCCAGTCACACCTAGTGCTTAGACCTCTACACACAGTGGTTCTCAAGAGGGGTGCCACGGCCCACTAGGGTGCCTCAGAGAGCTGCCAGTGGTGCCTTGAGATTTCTCAAAAAATATATATATTGTGACAGATCTCCGCCCCCCTCCTTGGGATACGTGAAGGAAAGGAGATATATCCGTCACTTAGGTAGCTGATTAGGACTGATGTAACACACCTGCACAGCATTTAGGCACATCCACCTCACATGCACACCAGGGGCGTATCTAGACCCAGCACTTCAGTAGGGCACAGAAGGGCACCAAAAATTTGGCCGGTTTTGGCCGGTTTGTGGGCGAAAATGGGTGGATTTTGTAACTATTTTTTTTTAACTTTATTTCGGTTTTAGGGTTAGGTTAGGGTTATGTTATTTAATTATTTTGGGGAGCCAGCCCCCCAAACTCCTGAAATGCATAGAAATCTATGAAATAAATAAAACAATCTGACATTTATATTAAAAAGAGCTAGCCACCCAAACCCCTAAAATACATAGAAATCTATGCATTTTGGAACAGTTACTATATATAGTCAAGAAAGCATTTAGTCATACTTAAAGTTTAAAGTGCTTTACTTGCATTGAACATGGCATTGAACATTGAACATTGAGGAGACATCATTAGAAAGCACAATGTATGTTTCCATAGTTACGCAGATGACACACAATTGTACATCTCCGCTGAACCAAATGATCACACAGCTATAAACTCCATTTCCGCCTGTCTCTTAGCAATAAACAAATGGATGACGAACAACTTCCTAAAATTAAATGAGGGCAAAACTGAAATCCTACTAGTCGGTCCTATAACAAAAAGAGAAATGTTACAGAGCAATATGGGGCAACTTACTCCTTGGATCAAACCCGAAGTTACAAGTAAGTAACCTACACTGGCTTCTGGTAACATTTAGAATTGATTTCAAGGTCCTCCTCCTTATATACAAAGTATAAACATTGCGATCATCTACTACTGGTCTATTGAAGGTTCCAAGCCACAGTCTAAAGAAAATCAGGGATGCAGCCTTTGCTAACTATGCACCAAAGTTATGGAACACACTACCTATGGACATTAGGGAAGCTAGATCTCTTAATATTTTCAGAAATAAGCTAAAAATGTACCTCTTCACCATAGCCTTCTAATACACCCCGCTGTTGATTGTACTGTAGCACTGGTGTGCAAACCAGTCAACTTACAAAAAAGAGCCTGTTGGAGGATTTCAACAAGATAAATGCAGTGCAAAATATTTCACTATACTATAAAATATTATAATAATTATTTGATCATGTTAAATGATCATTTGATCATGTTAAAAAAGGGAAAATAAAAAACATTTGTAAAAAAAAATGTATCAGTGGGGCACAGATGATCATCAGTAGGGCACGTGCCCTACTGATAGTGGTCTAAATACGCCGATGATGCACACACACACTAGCTGATTAGTACTGATTAGGGCTGACCCCTATTAGTCGAATAGTCGACTAAGGGCATGCGTCCACCTGGCGCATATTTCCAGCTGAAAAACGCTGGCAGTGCGCCGGTAGTGCTGGGATGAAGCACATCTTGTAGCAAGATGACAGAGAAAAAGAAATCTAGCGACAGCCATCTTTTTATCGTATTTTACTGCCGCGGTTTTGCACATATATCATATATTAATACACTTTATTGTATATTAATTATATATATAGTTATTGCCTGACACCACAGTTCACCCTTTGCTTTTTATTAGCTTTTTATTAGTGTATTCGTGTAGTTATTAGTGTATTTTGTGCTTTGTCGCAAATCGCAATGACCACCAACCAGCAGACGCTTGCCCTCATACTGCTCCTGTCCCTTGTGGGTTACAGGCAGGCAACTCCGGTCTCAGGTTACGAATGTGTCACAAGCACCACGGCTGTGATTGGTTGTCTGAAAATGCGCTCAGCGCATCGCTCTGAAAAGTTCAGAAAGTTTCAACTTTAAACGAATAATAATAATAATTTAGGACCTGGGCCCCGTTCCCCGTACCTGGATAACTGAGTTAGCCGGATAACTTTCGGTGAAGTCTGACTTAAGCCGGACTTTCCGGCTCCCCGTACCTGGATTATCCAAATCACCATGACAACAGATCCAAAAGTTTGAGCCTGGTCGAAAGCAGGGTTTAAGTTCAAGTTAGCCGGATCAACCATCGCCACGCCCCCGCAAAGAAGTGACAGCCCGTTTCCTGAAATTATTCCCACAGTCTACGATCTGCATTATACCATTCTGAATTACGTTTTTGTGCTCCATTCTTCCAGAGGGGGCTTTTGAAATGTAAAATAGACCCAAAATGCTGATACTAAATTCACTTTGTCCTAAATAATGCACGTTATATATACTGTGGCGCTCGCTCGGTGCGATGTACACATTATGTGGTTATTTTAATTGTAACTGGGATTAAGATGTCTGATGAGATGCGCTGTTTGACGGATTTGAGAAATTGAATGAGCCGTTGACGTCACATTAATGAATGAGGATAAAGAAATAAAACTTCATTCAAAATAAAGAATATTCTAAACACGGGTCTCTCGTTCATTAATGTATAAACAATGAATTTATCCCATCTGGCACAGTGGCGCAACGGTAGTGCTCAATCCTGCCAACCCAGCGACCGGTGTTCGAAACCCCGTGTTTCCAATATAAATTTTTGGAATATAATATTAATGATTATACGCCAAAGTAGCCTGGTTTTAAGTTAAAATATTATAAATCTACATGCATTGAGGATGTCATTCTTTATATAGCTCTCAACGTGCACCAAATTGAATTATTCCTATATTGCAAAAAGAAGGAAAAGACTAGGGTTTCGAACCCCGGTCGTCTGCGTGAAAGTCAAAAGAACAACCCGTTAGACCACAGTGGAGATAAGTAAAAGATCGACCACACATCAATCAAGCGGCAGATATAAAGAGTCCTTCTCCCAAGGCGGGCCTTACATCAGCAGTTGTTTTCCTCAACTAACTCTCCTCTTAAACTCTGTGGGGAAATATGCCAAGAGTGGCAGCTGCTAAAATAAACCATTATTATTTCTTTAGAAGAGAGAGGGGCTCTGTATCAGCAGCACAGAGGTTTGTTCCTCAGATGCTTGTTTACTTGCAGTCTACACGGTGCCTGAGACAGGGTGCAGAGTTCAGTCCACACATGGTGCAGAGTTCAGTCTACAGCTACAGTCTATGGGCGCAGAGTTCAGTCTACAGCTGTATATACTCTCCTTCCCTCCCTCAGATATCCACGTCTCTGAGCGGATCTCGGCCTGTCTGTCCGACATCTCCGCCTGGATGACGACCAACCACCTCAAACTGAACCTAAGCAAAACAGAATTGCTCCACCTGCCGGCCAAATCCTCCCCCCTGACCGACCTCTCCATCACAGTCGAGAATGCAGCTGTGACCGCGTCCCCGACCACCAAGAACCTTGGTGTTGTCCTCGACGACCAGTTGAACTTCTCTGCTCACATCGCAGCGACAACCAGAACCTGCAGATTCCTCCTGAGCAACGTCAGAAGGATACGCCCCTTCCTGACAAAAGAAGCCACCCAACTCCTCATCCAATCAACAGTCATCTCCCGCCTCGACTACTGCAACGCACTGCTAGCTGGCCTCCCGGCCACTGCCACCAAGCCTCTTCAACTCATTCAAAACGCAGCGGCCCGCCTGATATCAAACCTACCGAAGTCGGCCCATGTCACCCCACTTCTTAGGGACCTGCACTGGCTCCCCATTGCTGCACGTATCCGCTTCAAGGCCCTCGACCTAGCATACCGTGCAGCAAAGGGAACCGCTCCCGCCTACCTCCGGTCAATGGTCTCTAACTACACACCCTCAAGACCCCTACGCTCTGCATCTTCTGGCCGCCTCAGACCTACTCCTATCCAAGCTCCCGGAGGGTCATCAAAGAGAAGCCGCCTATTCTCAGTCCTTGCCCCACAATGGTGGAATGAACTACCCATCCCAGTTAGGACAGCCGAATCCCGTCCAATCTTTCGCCGTCGACTAAAGACTCACTTCTTCAACCATTATCTGAAATGATTATAAAAAAAAAAAAAAAAAATCTAACCCTGACTAACCTTACTGTCATGCACTTGTCCTAATAAACTAACCTACACTGTAACACGCAACACTTGATGAACATTGTTATTCAGCTGATAGAGTTGTACCCTTCTTGCTGTCTTGTCGTACAGAACTTGTAAGTCGCTTTGGATAAAAGCGTCAGCTAAATGACTAAATGTAAATGTAAATGTATATTCTGAAGGGGGAATGCATTGAACTACATGATTGTTCAGCAAAGGTTGAAATACAAACAGATTATTAGCACTAACTGGAGGAGTACATGAAAAAAGGAGAGAAATCAGGGGTTTGGGTTTTGTCAAGATAGATTTTTCACTGTGAAATTGGGGTCCATACAAAAAAGGCTGACGCGTTTAAGCATTACATCACGCGCAGGAGTGCGTTATGAGAATTAGAGCATGCCTAGGGGTGGTTGTTAGACCCCCCTAGGCATGCTCTAATTCTCATAACGCACGACTGCGCGTGGTGTAATGTCTTTTATACAATTGGCGCATTCATCCAACCTTATTGCTATACAATAAACACACATTAATTGAAGATTTATTGACAAAACCATCCGCAGAAAAAGTAGTAAAAAAAAAAGAAAAAAAAGAGAAGTTGCCTCCGTGTGGAAGCAGCTCGGAGGTGCGCTGTATCAAGGCAAGAATGAAGTGAGCGTTGGTTTGATTCATTGATTGATTGAAAATTTTATTACAGATAGACAGTGCTTACATCTTTATACAATTGCCGAATTCATCCAACCTTATTGCTATATAATAAACACACATTAATTGAAGCATAATGGAGATTTATTCACAAAACCATCCGCAGAAAAAGTAGGTTAAAATAGGGAGGCAATTTCTCTTTATTAATTTTTTTGAACCTACTTTCTATAGAAGCATCTAAGAATGAAGTGAGCGTGTGTTATTGGAATGATTGATTGATAAGAATGAAGTGAGCGTGTGTTATTGGATTGATTGATTGATTGATTGATTGCTTGAACATTTTATTAACAGTGGCTTCCGGTTCCGTTCCACAGCGCATGGCTGGCTGATTTTACGGAGCTCTGCAACCAAACCACATTAACCCTGATTATGTTTTATTTTTTATACCATTTGATTTTCTTGAAGTTAGAATTATGTCTAAACAGACGCAGAGCAAGTTGGGAACCCTGAACGACGTGGATAAGGAACTCATCAGGTCGATATTCCGTGAGGAAACAGACGCTATCTTGGCTAAGCTAGCTGGCAGGGTAGATGCACTACAGGAGACGGTGACTGCTAGGGATGTCCCGATCCGATCACGTGATCGGGGCCGATCACGTGATTTTCCGAAGATCGGGATCGACAAAAAAATTATAATAATCTGGATTTTTTTTTTTTTTTTATTCAACAAACATGACCATGTTCACGTCTTAAACTCATACTGAGGCCTTAGTTTTGGTTTTAAATTGCATATCATCATTCATTTATTTATTGTCACACAGAGCAGAATAATTTTGCCAAAACAAGCCAATAGTATCCAGCTGCAGAACGGCAGACCAGCCACAATCTCAGACCCAAACGCATTTCCTTTGATTTAATTATACATCAAATGATTTGTCAAGGATTGCAATGCCTCGCTTGAATGAAGTTAACTTTTCACCTGGATAACGTCAACATTCAGGGTGAAATTGGGATAAAAAAAAATATATATAATTTAAATATATATATATAGTTTTTGAACGGATCGGGAAAGATCGGTATCGGTAGATACTCAAAATCACATGATCGGGATCGGATCGGGAGCAAAAAAATTTGATCGGGACATCCCTAGTGACTGCCATAGATGCACGATTAGCCATGGCGGAGGGAGGTATGTCCGCGGTCGTGGAGGTAGCTGAGACCAACGTCGCGGGAATATTATACTTGGAGGACAAACTACGTGATTGTGAGATGAAGTCGGCGAACCTGGAGGACCGTGGTAGAAGATGTAATGTTAGAATATACGGGTTGCCGGATGAAACGGAGGAGGACGAACCGATAAAATACCTCGAGGAGATGATACCAAAATGGTTCCCGAAACTGGCTCGCCCCGAGATCGAAAGAGCGCATAGGATCTTCAGACCCGCTACCCAGTTGAAGGGCGAACGTGCAAACCCTCGCACATTCATATTCTGCTGCCTGAGATTCCAGACGAGACAGCATATATTGAGAGAGGCCAGACTGAAACCTCCGGTGGTGAACGGCCGTACCTTGAGATTCGCCGCTGACTTTAGCGACTACACAGCTAAACGTCGTAGAGCATTCGCCGGCGCCATGGATCTAGCACGAGAGAGGGCGGTGGAGGTGTATCTGCTATTCCCAGCAACGCTGAAGGTGAAGACGGGACGGGGAGAGGTATCGTGCAACCGACTATTCAAATCACCATCCGAGGCGGAGGACTTCATTCGAAAAAGCAACACAGTCACTCCGACTGAGAGGAACAGACCGACCACGGTGGAGCATACACCAAGCTAACGACTCCACTGCACGTGAGCTATTAGCACACCGGCTAGCTATCCGGGCCAGCACTATGGAAACACGTTCGACCGTGGCTTTCTCAATCCTCAGGACGGTAATACTTGACTTCTCTATACGGTACTGTCTCAATCACGAACATGATTACTGACTATTTGAATGTAATTCAGACGCCCTGTACTCTTATCAGTTTTTTCTTTATTCTTTATCTCTTGCCTTTTTTATCATCTAACACTCTAACTATCCATTGAGCGGCGCGAGGTTTGTTACGTATGTTTATTGTCTTTATTCGGCTCTAACCGAGCGGGATGAAGATCACAATTTTCACTCAAACAGACGGAATGTGCTTATGATCCGTCCGACCGAGGGGGTTGATCCCCTTTGCAACGAACTGTATGCGGGTGGCAGGTCGAGGCTATCCTACCGCTGCGGACAATGTTGTGCATTTAACTCTCTTTCTTATTACAGCAGAATACAAGACCGTCACCGACGCTGCACTACCTCAACGTTGGCAGCACGGTAATGATCGGGGTTTGTTTCCACAATGGTATTATTTCGACATGTGTTAAGATTACCTCACTTTAATCAAGTTCAGTTCGGACAAACTTTGTTTCATGTGCCTTTATCGTATGCATAATGTTCTATGCACTGAGCTCTATATATATATAGATTGATACTCTCTGTTGAGAGATGGGGGGGTTCCCCCTATTCCTAATTCGTTACAATATACAATTCTGGTTAGAATGGTAAAGTTACGTAATGTGGTTCTGGTTGCTGTTTGATCGACATCTGACAAGATATTTGAGGGGGGGGGGGGGGGAGGGGGGGGGGGGACACACAGGGATTTTAGTTTTTTATTTCTTTTGGCTCGTTCTACTGTATGTCTGCTCTCGCCCAATAGGACCTTAGCGTGGGGATGTGTATATGTTGTGGTGCTCTGCTTCGGGGGAATCACGTTCAGTCATAATGCAACCTGGTTGGACTATGGCTGATTTAAACATATTGATCTGGAATTCAGGTGTGCTAACATGGTTGAAAAGACAGGAGGTTGATGTGGCTTTGCTGAGTGAAACGCATCTTTTGAAGGCTGACAGTGCTAAACTTGCAAAAAAAAATTATCATAATATAAGCTCCTCCTCTTTTAGCACTAAATCCCGGGGAGTAGCCATAGTGGCTAAGCGGAAGTTGAATATTAAACTATTAGATGTGTGGTCTGATGCGGAAGGACGAATCACTATAGCGAAGATGGAATACACTAACAGGAAAATTGCTCTTATAGCTGCATAATGCCCCTAATGTGTATGACGCGCAATTTTATACTACACTCACTACGGAGATGCTGAAACTACCTGAGTACTCATTCATAGTGGGTGCTGATTTCAATGCCATGTGGGATCCATTGATTGATAAATCTGGAGATGCTGTAACCCACGATCAAAAGCAAGCTGCCGCGGCCCTACGTGGCTGGTCTAAAGACACAGGGTTATTGATATGTGGCGTTTACTAAACCCAACCTCGCGAGACTACAATTTTTTCTCCGTGAGACATAAAACTTTCTCCAGAATTGATTATGTTTTCTCCTCCCCTAGGCTATTCGATAGCTTTGACGTTGACTTGAAGCCCATTGCACTGTCAGACCACAAATACATCCTCCTTAAGGGTTCACTCAGCAAAATGACATCTCGCGCCCCTAGATGGCGCTTTAACTCAACGCTGCTGAAGAACTAGGAATTTAACTTACAATTTAAGGAGAAGCTCATTGAATTCTTGCAGTTTAATGCTGGATCGGTACAGGACCCCAGAACTTTCTGGAATGCGGTTAAGGGGTTTATTAGGAGTAATACCACTCTATTCGCTCTAGTAGCCGACTGGAACTCCAAATTAAAATGGTGAAAAGGAGATTAACTCCATTTTAAGACAACAATCTGAATTTCAAATGCACAGAACAAGACAACACTACTACTTTCATGGCTCTAGACCCAGTCACCTGCTGGCTATGAAAATACGGGCCAGCGATCAATTTGCAGATATCCCTGCCATTAAGAACCAACAGGGCGAGATAACCACCAACCCCAACAAAATCAACGATAAATTTCGCTCGTTTTATTCCAACCTGTACGAGTCGGAAGTGGTCTTTGATCACGCCAAGCTGGAGGACTATCTTAGTCCCACCGAATGTGGCAGCTATAGACCCTTAAGTCTCCTCGGAGCCAATCTCAAGCTATATGCTAAGGTGCTAGACATCCGACTTCAAAAGCATATGACATTTCTGGTTAACCCCGATCAGACCGGCTTTATAAGAGGCCGACTGGTCACGGATAATATCAGACGGTTACTACACGTGATTGATGCCAGTAAGGATGTTGCAGCCCCTACGGCTGTCATGTCCTTAGACGCGATGAAGGCCTTTGACAGATTGGAGTGGTCGTATTTATGAGCAGTACTGGGAAGGATGGGATTGGGCGAGGGTTTCATTCACATGATCAAAGTCCTCTACACAGATCCCTCTGCCATGATCTTGACAGGGAAGCTTTGCTCACCACTATTCGCTGTTTCGCGCTCTTCTAGACAGGGTTGTCCTCTTAGCCCAGAACACTTTGCTCTTTCACTCGAACCTCTGGCTCAGTACATAAGACAATCCCGGGTTATATCCCCTGTATCAATTAAGGGCACACATCACCATATCAGCTTATACGCGGATGATGTACTGCTATTTATGCAGAACCCAGCCGTCTCTCTGCCCTATCTTCTCCAAGTAATAGATGACTTTGGCAGTCTATCTGGATTTAAGATCAACTGGCCAAAATCAGCTTTCCTTCCACTCAACGAGACTGCGAAGGCAACCATCCTTCCAGCAAACAAACTCATGGTAGAGCACTTTAAATGCCTTGGGATTGAAATATTCCCAACTGTTAACCAGACAGTAAAGTATAACTACTCCAGCTTGAGTGACAGGATTACCACGGATTTTGACAGGTGGTCCAAATTAAAGAACTCACTACAGGCCCGCGCCTCAATAATTAAGATGAATGTTTTACCCAGAATTAATTTTATCAGCTCCATGCTACCGTTGTCTCCCCCTGTTGGTTACTGGCAAAAACTGCACTCTGCTGCATATAAATTCGTCTGGAATAACAAACGCCCACGCTTAAAGAGATCCACTGCACAGAGGAGTAAACTAGACTGGGGTTTGGCATTTCCAGACTTCAAGTATTATTTTCAAGCTTACTCTCTAAGACCCCTTATCACTTGGTTTGACACTCAAGCGGCTGTGTCCTGGCGCCCATTGGAGGAGGATATGGTGTCCCCACATAGACTTCAAGATGTCGTGTATACCAACATTTCAATTAAGCAATGCAAATTACGATTTGGCCCTCTGATCACACATGTGATCCAGATTTGGCGTGACACCCAGAAAGCATGCACTAACCGCCATAAATGGCACATGCATTCCCCACTATTCAATAACAATTAGCTCCTTATTGGACAACAATCCATTAGATATCCTAGATGGGAAGGGGGATATTTTCAATGACTCGGGTATCCGGTCTTTTCAGGACCTATCCAACGGATTTGATCTCCCCAGAAGCTCCTTTTTATTTTATTTACAAATGAGGGCAGCTCTGAAGGCTCATGGAGTCCCATGGGACGCTCCACTAGAGCGACACCGGTTTCACAATTTATTTTATGACAGGGAGACATCGAGAGGCTTCGTCTCTGACTTTTATCGGCACTTACTTACGTCCTCATAAGACTTACCCTTAAGATACGATTTGGAGAAAGGATATCCCTGAGTTGGATATAGATTTTGATTGGGATGCAGTCTGGTAAAATATTAGACTATCATCACGCAACCCAGATCACCAACAGATTCATCTAAATTTTGTTCATAGGACTTATTTGACCCCCAGGCGATTGAACCTAATGGGTCTAAGGCTCAGGGTTAATGTGGTTACCTTGTGTCCAGACGGTGCCATTGGAACATATATGCACATGTACTGGGAGTGCCCTCGTGTTGAGATCTTCTGGGAAAGTGTTACCACTCAGTTATCAGAGATTTTCTCTTTAACCATACCGGCCTTGCCTTCTGTTTTATTGTTAAATGATGTTTCTCAATTGCCGACCTCTGTACATGTAAAGAGACTCATTTTGGCTGGTCTGACGGCTGCCAAAAAGCTGATTGCCTCACGCTGGATACAACCAGATAAGCTATGTCCGAAGGTATGGATTCTCACCTATCTTGATGTTATTTATCTGGAGATTTTCACTGCACGTGTCATAGGTGTTAATGAAGCCAATATAGCGGTCTGGTTGGCTGTGGTGGAAAAACTAAAAGAACGCATTTGACTCTGGAAATTGAGTACTGAATGGGGTATTATGTGGATGTCTCACGCTGGGGTCCTGGGGCGAGAGGGGGGGGGGGGGAGAACGAGCGAATATTCATGTATGTTGGTGGTAATGGTGTTTTTTGTATTTTTGTTTTATTTATTATTTTTCATTCAATGCTGATCCTATGTATATTTTCTGACCCCCTTCTGATCTGGGTTTGGTGATCGTGGGCTCTGGTTGGGGGGGGCCGCGGTTCGGGGTCTCTGCGGGTCGAGGCACTAAAAAGGCGTGGTGCTTTGGCTCGCGGGGGGGCCGGGCTGTGGGTCCTCCGGGATTGTGGCTCGCGGTTGCCGGGCCTGGAGGTGGAGGGGGCTCGGTAAGCACTTTTTATAGTATATATTTTATTTTATTTTATTATACTTTTAGTTTGTGACAACTTTATTGTCTAATCATTGTTGTGTTAGTTTATGTTCTTGGATGTCTTTTATGTATTATTGTTCAAGTTTCAAGTTCAAGTTTCTTTAATAGTTGTCATACAGAAGTACAGAATACTTTTATACAAAATGCTTCTTACTGTTACGCTCCAGAGACTGTGCAAGACAAGATAAGTATGAAATAAAATAACATAGTATAGCATGTAAATTAGAAGTAAAAAGTGTTCAGTATAGACATATGTACAATGTTCGATGCAGAATAGACATAACTGAGTTACCATATAATATACAATACTGTGCAGTGAACTAATATACAATACTATATAGTGCAAGGCAGAAATGGGATGAGGTGCAATTTAGGTACAATTTACAGTAGGTGTACGAGTTGTAGTGCAAATCCTTTATCAATAAATATAAAGTGTGTTTGTGTGATCTAAAGTGTGGAGAGTGGGTGCTGCAGTGTGTTGTTTGTTTAAGTGAGTGTGTGGGTGTGTGTGCTGTGTGCATTTGATGGTTGTTGCATAGTGTTTATTGTTCGTTTAGCAGCCTGATGGCCTGGGGATAGAAGCTTCTTCTGAGTCTTTCTGTGCTCGCCTTAAGACTCCGGTATCGCTTGCCTGACCGCAGCAGTTCAAAGAGGCAGTTGTTCGGGTGGCTCGAGTCCTTAATAATTCTCTTAGCCTTCCCCTTGCACCGCTTGTTGTAAATGTTCTGGAGGGTGGGAAGCCCCCCTCCAATTGTGCGTTCGGCTGAACGTGTCACTCTTTGTAGTCTGCTACGGTCTTGTGCAGTGCTATTCCCAAACCAGGAGGTGATGTTGCCAGTCAGGATGCTCTCTATTGTACATGAGTAGAAGTTCCTAAGGATCTTCTGACTGACTTGGAACTTCCTTAGGCGCCTGAGGAAGTAGAGGCGTTGTCGTGCCTTCTTCACAACACTGTCAATGTGTGTGGTCCATGTCAAATCCTCGGATATGTGGGCTCCGAGGTACTTGAAACTGTTCACTCTCTCAACCGGTGCCCCGTCGATGCTGAGGGGGCTGTAGTCCTTGACCCCGACCTCCTTAAGTCCACAATCATCTCTTTTGTTTTGCTGACGTTCAGGGAGAGGCAGTTCTGCTGACACCACTGTGACAGATTCTCTACCTCTTCCAGGTAGGCCCTTTCGTCGGTGGCAGAGATCAGGCCCAGGAGATTGTTATTATTGTGTTGTTTCGTGTTTGAAAATTGAAAATAAAAAAATATTTGGTAATTTTTTTTTTATTATTAACAGTGAAATGAGTGTCCATTTGACGAATGGCATCTAACAACATACTTCCCGCGATTTATATTTTGTTCCACAATGGGTCATGACCAACCAATTACATAATCCAACATTGTGTAAGCAACTAACACATTCCACGTGACAGAATCGTTTTTGAATGAGTCGTTATGACGCTATCAACACATCCATTCGTAAAGATTATTGTCCGCCATCTTGGTTTCATTTCATTTCATTTCAGAATCAAGACATTTGCATGCCATTGTATAATTTCACTTTCGTCTCATGGATGAAAACCCTCTGACACTGATTGAAGGTGACTGCCTTTTTCTCTGTTTACATATACATCTGTGTGTGTGTGTGTGTGTGTGTGTGTGTGTGTGTGTGTGTGTGTGTGTGTGTGTGTGTGTGTGTGTGTGTGTGTGTGTGTGTGTGTGTGTGTGTGTGTGTGTGCGTGTGTGTGTGTGTGTGTGTGCGTGTGTGTGTGCGTGTGTGTGTGCGTGCGTGTGTGTGTGTGTGTGTACCATCACCACCACCACTACCACCACCACTACCACCACCACCACTATCACCACCACCACCACCACCACTACTACTACCACCACTGCCACCACCACCACTACCACCACCACCACCACTGCCACCACCACCACTACCACCACCACCACCACCACCACTACCACTACCACCACCACCACTACCACCACCACCACCACCACCACTACCACCACTACCACCACTACCACCAGGATTTTTGGAGAAAGCATGGCACTTGAGACAAAACACACTATATCCTAGGGCTGGGCGATATGGCCAAAAACGTTATCGCGATAAAATTATAAAATTATTTTCATATGCCATTGTCCACTTGTGTTTTTTTTTTCTTCTCTTGTAATTTTAATGATGTATATTTTCGGGACCCCCTTTGGCTGTGGGTCTGGTGGCCATGGGCTCTGACTGGGGGGGGCCGTGGTTGGGGGTCTCTGCAGGTTGAAGCATTAAAGTGGCGTGGTGCTTTGGCCCGTGGGGGCGCCGGACTCCGGGTCCTCCGGGGTTGGGGTTCGCGGCTGCCGGGCCTGGGGATGGAGGGGGTTCAGGAAGCCTTATACTTTGTGACAGCTTATTTGAACTGGATATGTATGCAAATGTATAATCTGTCTAATTTATTGTCTAATCATTTGGGTTAGTTTATGTTTTGGATGTCTTTTACGTATTATTGTTATTATTGTGTTGTGAGTTGTGATGTTTCATGTTTGAAAAATGAAAAATAAAAAAATTTGATCACAAAAGAAATTAATTTTCATATAACTCGATATCGATAATTATCGTCGATATAATTTCTGTCAAGTTTAATTAACTTCTTATGCCCGGCGCCGATGGACGGGCTATTAATAGACTTGTTTTGCTGCTGCGAATGTCTCGAGTTGATGTCGTCATTAGTCCGCGCACGTTCTTCTGCGCACCAGTGCATAGATTATTATATTCCACCAGGGGGCAACCTACCGCCACTGGATCATTATGCATTATAAGAATGGAACTAACAGTTAGCCAGAGCAAGCGGTGTATCCCATGACAATGTACTAACTATCACCCTAAAATACTCCGTTCCGCCCCAATACATTGCAACGACGTCCACCGCATACCCCACACTACTCTAACCGTGGCCTCAGAATTCACGCCACACACCCACTCCGCACGTAAACTATTAAATTGCGGCGTGCAAGCTAATTATCCTAGCCAGCCTTGTTTCCAATGTACTAACTATCACCCTAAAATACTCCGTTCCGCCCCAATACATTGCAACGACGTCCACCGCGGCGCAGCATACCCCACACTACTCTAACCGTGGCCTCAGAATTCACGCCACACACCCACTCGGCACGTAAACTATAAAATAGCGGCGTGCAAGCTAATGATCCTAGCCAGCCTTGTTTACTACCCAGAGGTGCACCGCGGGTCTCCTTCACTGTCGCCATCTCCTTCACTGATTGGTTGTTAGTGCGTGTGCTCATATCCAAGCTTGGAAAATCGATATATTGAAACTTTGCGACCACGTTTCATGTTTATTTCGAGGAAATAATTTATCGCGATAGTTATCGTTATCATTTTATCGCCCAGCCCTATATATAATTGTATATGTATTCCTCTTGTTTCTTTGTTTACATACATTGCGTACAGCTTGTGTTATATTACGTTTTATTGTATTTTATTTTTCTTGTGGCCATCTTGGTCTATATGTCATTTGTCAAGTAATTTGTCAAGTATATTATTATATACTTATTGTTTATGTGTCTTGTTGTAAGCCCATTATGGGCTGGGCATACACCTGTATGTAAGACACGAAAATAAAAAACATCAAATCAAATCAACCACCACCACCACCACCACCACCACCACCACTACCACCACTACCACCACCACCACCACCACCACTACCACCACTACCACCACTACCACCACCACCACCACCACCACCACCACTACCACCACCACCACCACTCAGCACCACCACTACCACCACCACCACCACTCACCACCACCACTACCACCACCACTACCACCACTACCACCACCACCACCACTACCACCACTACCACCACTACCACCACTACCACCACCACCACCACCACCACCACCACCACCACTACCACCACCACCACCACTCAGCACCACCACTACCACCAGCACTACCACTACCACCAGCACAACCACTACCACCAGCACTACCACCACCACTACCACCACCACTACCACCACTATGATTACTACCACCACCAATACCACCACCACTACCACCACCATCACCACCACCACCACCACCACCACCACCACCACCACTACTACTACCACCAGCACCAGCACCACCACCAGCCCCTCACCTCAAACCACTGCCCGTGGGACTGCATCTTGAGGACGACACAAGGGTCGGGCTTGGAGAGGGCGTCGCGGTCCGAGATGCCTCGGCAGGCCACCCTCAGCTCCACCTTGGCCAGACACGGCGAGCTGATGAAGCCCAGCGTGGCCTCCGCAGACTCATAGATATTACTCATCCTGAACACACACGCACACACACACACACACACACACTACAAGAGGGGAGAGAGAGAAAGAGAGAATGTGTGATTAGTTTGGTGAGCTATTTGCACTAGGTAGGTGGGTTATGAACAGGTTGATATGTACCGGTAGGTAGATAGATGGACAGACAGATGGCTGGAAGAGTAGACAAAGATTTTACATGAGGACATTACATTGAACATAATCTTCTACCTTTGCTATTTTAATAAAGGTAGAATCTGTAATGCAGTCAAAGAAGGATTCACAGTATAATAGGTTACTATATAGCCATATATTATGTTATGAATATATATAGATATATAGTTGGTAAATGTATCATTGGTCAAATTTATTATCGGCTATTGTAATAATTCTGCCTCATGAACATTGGCAAGCTTTCTATTTTTGCACAAAATGAGTTCCCTTCTATCACTAACATTATTGTTTAAGCATTTTGGTTGAAATAAAATTATACGTAATTATATTACGATTAATTGCAAATTGTTTCATGTTGAGCTATAGATTGTGGATGAATACACACAGAAAGGTACACCATGCCAATGTTCATGCTTTATTTGTTTTAAACTAGACGATTTAGACCCCACACATTGCAATTTCAAGCGAGGTGGACCACGCCGGAAACAACAATGACGTAACCACTACACCTCCCTATAGCCACTATCCACACTCAACTCCAACCCACGCATCAGACCAAAACAAAACAAGTTAACAAAGTGTAAACACCAAGAGGGCCCAGAGGTTGACGGCATTACAGATTATACCTTTAAAGATGCATTAAGTTACATTCTCAGTTGTTTGGAAGGAGCAGTGATGCAGTGGTGGTCCCACTCGGTACCACGCCGTGCTAGCAGTTTTTTCTGAGCAGAAGTACGCGCACGGATGTGCACGCGCGCACACAAAAATGCGTTCACAATTTTCACTGGACTCGTCGCACCATGCGCCAAGTACCCGGCACTTATCTATCACCTAGACTTTGCATAATAATAGGATACCGATAGCATAACAAAGAACGAGAAGAGCCAAACCAAAATACAAGCCCTGCTTGATCTGTGGAACCTCTCACTATGTGACAAATGGTCCCAACTGGAAGGATGAGGCATTAAGTTGTGCTTCAGAAGGAAACTGTAAACTAAGTTACATTGTTAATTTAGTTTGTATTTACTTTTCTAGTTTAAGTTAATTCAATTAAAGAAATTATAACTACATTTACATTACATTTGTTTTTCAACCATATCTGTTGACAATATAATTTCTTTATATATTGAAGGCTACATCCTGCTACCTTTTTCAGCTTCTCTATTTCAAGGCAATATTTACAAAAACTAAACTAAAACTAGTAATTTCCTATACAAACATGTTTCCTACTATTTATGCATAATAATCATCTGTTCTGTGCGCAAGCAAGGGAACATGTATGCGCGTACGCGTACACGCGCGTGCATGTGGCGTCCAGGCAGTTCTGATATTACGACTGCACCCATGGTAAGGAGGACTGTGTAGGCCCCAACCACATGCAATTACTGGCATGGTCAACAAGAGCGTCATTCAGTAGTTTCGTCTACAAGACTCTCATTCCGTGTCGATCAAAACCACGTAGATGCAGTCACTAAATGACGTGCTTATATGATGCTCATTCTAAAGCGGAATCATTCCAAATCTCCCTCATTCCAGATCTTAGAGAGCATATTTAACTTGAATTGTTCTTCAGAGGAACAGTGTTTTCAAACTTTATTATGTAAAGGTAGTGTGGAATAATGATTCCCTTCCCCCCTCAAACAATCTCCCAGTCATGTTCCAACCCCCCACCCATGCTTGTTATTCCCCCCACACCTCTCCAATCTGTCTATCCTCCCTGATGCGTGAATACTTTGGGCAACCAACATGTCCTTCCGCGTTTCTCTGATTGGCCATCGATCGGCCAGCCCTCTACGCTCGTTTTCCCCCTACGCCGGTAACGTGCGCATGCGCATTTTCTTTTTGACGGCACTCAAACGCCAAGCGAGGTTAATCGCGGAAATGTAATGTTATGTTCGAATCCGTAGAATACATATTTATCAAAACAACATATTTATCAAAACAACTACCAGATTCACTCATAACGTTATTTCGCGTGACAACACAGCCCAGCTGTCAGAAACTGTACATTGTGACGTTATATAACATAACGTTATATAATGTTATTTCGCGTTTTATTCATAACGTTATTTCGCGTGACAACACAGCCCAGCTGTCAGAAACTGTACATTGAGGGGGTTTGAATCACTGTACATTGAGGGGGTTTGAATCACTGTTTACACTCCCCACTTACTGTACCATGTTCTACATATAGAACCTCATCTCATGCACCGGTTTGAATCAAAGCCCTATCGAACGTACTCAAGCTCTACTGTCTTTAACTATAAATGTTTACACTCCCCACTTACTGTACCATGTTCTACATATAGAACCTCATCTCATGCACCGGTTTGAATCAAAGCCCTATCGAACGCGTTATATAATGTTATTTCGCGTTTTATTCATAACGTTATTCTGCGTGACAACACAGCCCAGCTGTCAGAAACTGTACATTGAGGGGGTTTGAATCACTGTACATTGAGGGGGTTTGAATCACTGTTTACACTCCCCACTTACTGTATGTACCATGTTCTACATATAGAACCTCATCTCATGCACCGGTTTGAATCAAAGCCCTATCGAACGTACTCAAGCTCTACTGTCTTTAACTATAAATGTTTACACTCCCCACTTACTGTACCATGTTCTACATATAGAACCTCATCTCATGCACCGGTTTGAATCAAAGCCCTATCGAACGCGTTATATAATGTTATTTCGCGTTTTATTCATAACGTTATTTCGCGTGACAACACAGCCCAGCTGTCAGAAACTGTACATTGAGGGGGTTTGAATCACTGTACATTGAGGGGGTTTGAATCACTGTTTACACTCCCCACTTACTGTACCATGTTCTACATATAGAACCTCATCTCATGCACCGGTTTGAATCAAAGCCCTATCGAACGTACTCAAGCTCTACTGTCTTTAACTATAAATGTTTACACTCCCCACTTACTGTAGAACATGGTACATGACGAGTATATAGTATATAGGGATGTTGCACTTGAGCACCACAGGTTTCACAACGCAATTATTGTTATTATTATTTACAAGACTGGGCATTTATTTAAAAAACATACCCTAACCACATAACAGATATTTAAAACGTAATTAACAGGCATGTTCTGCAACATATATCCACTCTTGAACAATGAAAAACTCCTTCCATGCTCCATCCTAGTATGCTTCCTTCCACAAGGAAGCATACTAGGACCGCTACTGTTCCTAATTTATGCAAATGACATGTCATCAGCTTGTGACTGCAACTTGTTCCTGTTTGCGGACGACTCAGCCCTACTGGTCTCTGACAAGAACAAGTTACAGGTTGAAAAGACCCCCTAATGCTGGCATGAATTATCTGTCAGATGTATTCAGTATGGTTGATAAAGCCTCTGATGGAAACAGAGAAGTATACTTTTTGGGTGACATGAATATTGATTGGCTTTCTGATAAGTGTAATATGAAAAGCAAGTTATTATCTATGGCTCAAACATGCAATATGACACAAATGGTATCGCAGCCAACACGAATTTTTACCAATAAGCACGGTAGAACTTCTTCTACATGTTTGAACATTGTATTTACCAACTTTCCAGAACGCTGTTCTAAAGTAGTCTCTATAGCAGTGGGATTTAGTGATCATAATTTGGTTGCATTATCTAGGAGTACTAAAATCCCAAAAGGAGGTAATAAAATTATCAACAAAAGATCCTACAAACACTACAATAAGGAAGTATTTGTTGGTGAGGTAGACAAGGTAGACTGGTCTATAGTGTGCAAAGAGAACAACCCCGAAATAGCAGTTAATGTATTTATGAATCTGCTCATGGAAATTGTGAACAGGCATGCACCATTTAGAAAATTTACTGTTCGGTCGAAAGGTGCTTCATGGCTGGATAAAGAAATCCTTGACCTAATGACTCTGAGGGATAATGCAAAGAAAACAGCACATAAACTAGGCTTGAAGTCAGATAGACAAATCTACTGTCAATTAAGGAACAGAGTGACAAGGCTAAATAAAACGAAAAAGAAAGAGTATTATAAACATAGGATTAGTGAAACAAAAAATGATGGGAAAAAACTATGGTCAACACTGAATGAGATAATGGGCAGGAAATCAAATACATCAATCTCCTTCATACAATCTGAAGGTAAATTCATAACAAAACCTCATGACATGGCAAACTACTTCAATGATTTCTTTTAAAATAAAGTTGATAAATTAAGAGGATGTCTACAAAGTAGTGATGGTTCACTATCTCATTCACTAATAAAGTGTGAGGTTTTTGTCCGTTGCTCACCTACTCGCTCTGTTCCTTTAAGCCTACTCGCTCTGTTCCTTTAGTTTTCTGTTAATCAATTGCATTCTCCTCACCTCACTAGCCCCCACCCTCGCGTTCGTTACTCTCGTTTGCTCTTCAGCAGCCACACCCTTGGACTACCTGTCATGATGTGTTTGATTGGTCTGGTGCCGAACACACACTTCTAGTTAAAGTATCAATTACCTTCACGCACCTGACGTGTATTCTAATTAGTTCCCCTTTGGGCTTTAAGTACCTCGCTCTTCCCCTCTGGCCTTGTCGGGTCGTTCCGTATCATATCTCTATCACCAAGACTCCTTCGGGAGGTTCTCTGTCTAAGGGCTCCTACGGGAGTTTCGGTTTCTGTCTGTTATGCTGTTTTCATCTCCGGCGTGAGATGCGCTCAAGCCTTCGCCTCCTGTCGCCGTTTGCCTGGAAGGAGACACCGTACTGCGCTCTCTAAACCTCTACGGGAGGTATTCCGGTGTTCCACTCCAGACCTCCGCGCAGCAGATGCGCTCTCCGTACCGGCGCGTACTCCAAGCAGACGCGCACCATCCAGACCTCCGAGCCTGATGCGCTCTTCACTCCTGACGCGCATCCAGACGCGCATCCAGACGCACTCCAGACGCTCATCCAGACCTCCGAGCCTGACGCGCTCTTCACTCCAGACGCGCATCCAGACGCGCATCCTGACGCACTCTAGTCGCGCACCACTCAGACCTCCGCTTGGACAACCCGTTCCCGGTAACAACGCTGGACAACCCGTTCCCCGTAGCGACGCGCTCCCCCTGTTTTGATCCTGCTCTCTTTACGCACAGCGCCTGGGTGAGTTTTGCAAAGCTGTCTTTGACCCTATTCGTTTTTTGTGTGTTTTTGACACTGAAGAGATCCTGCTTTTTGTCAGACTGTCACTCACCCAGTGTCAGCTTTTTGGATTGTTCATTTGGGATAATATTTGCTTGAACATCGCTCACTGTGTGTATTCACACCGAAGATATTATCACTTGGATTATTATTGGGACTTCGCTCACTGTGTGTATTCACACCGAAGATATTATCACTTGGATTTGTTATGGTTTGACACCGACCCCAAACGCACGACACAAGAGAGTAGGAATTCAGAGTTGCCAAAAACAAGGGCTTGTTTATTGAGACTAATTAATGAGCACAGAATAGGCAAGTCAAACAAGACAGGTACACAAGCAAGGGGGAAAATGTTCTGCTGCTCTGCAGCTTCTCCCGTGGTGGTAGTAGGGGGTAGCAGATGCTGACGTCTGAGCCGCTCTGCAGACTTCTCTCGGCAGAATCTCCGAAGTGTTGCGGGACCGAGAGAGAGAGAGAGGGAGCGAGTCAACACAGGGTGCAGGTAGAACGAGCAGGAGAACGGGAGAGGTGACTTGTACCCAAATACAAAAGTTATCCAAGTGAACTAATCTTCGTGTAAATACACACAGTGAGCAAAGTTCCAAAACACAATCCCAAGTGAAATATCTTCGGTGCAAAAAATAGACACTGAGAATGAAGTCCAAAAAACAATCCAATGTGAATAATATCTTCGGTGTGAACAAACACACAGTGGGAGATGTAAGTCCAAAAATATTATCCCAGTGAAAACACAAAAAGGCGATCGCTGGGTGAGTGACTGTCTGATAAAAAAGGTGGTAATCTTCAGTGTTAAAGAAACACACGAAAACGGAATTTGATCAAGACAGTCAGTAAAAACTCACCCAGACGTAGTGCGTAATGAGTGCTGGAACAGCAGCGGAGCGAGCGCGTCGCCACGGGGAAAAGGTGTCCAAGAGGAAGGCTTCTTGGAATATCCTGGAGGTAAAGCACAGAGAACAACAGCAGCAGCAGCAGGAACGGAGAATGCAAACAGAAGAATATCAAAACGATCCAACAAACTTGAGTGGGGAAACGGGGTATAAATAATGCGGGATTGATTGATTGACAAGCAGTGACAGCTGGGGAATGTGATTGAAAAGCGTGTGGACGGGAGAGAACCAATCAACGACGTCTCTGGGAAGAAGCGTGTGAATAGGGGAATGAAATGATTAACAGAAAACTTAAAGGGACAGAGCGAGTGGGAGAGCAGCGGACCAATCATCACAGTACTTCAAGAAGCCCGTGGTGGGGAAAGAGCCAAACCTTACAGTACCCCCCCCTCCACGGGAGCCACCCGGCGACCCACACGGCCCCGGCCTGCCCGGACGGGACCCAAGGAAGCCGGCGATCAGGGGCACTGGAGAGGGGGGGCCGGAGACGTGGACAGAGGACCGGCGAGGGAGGCCGGAGACGGGGACTGGGACCCGACAGTGGAGGCCGGGCACAGGGACAGAGAACCAGCGAGGAGGGCCGGAGACGGGGACTGGGGCCCGACAGCGGAGGCCGGGCACGGGGACAGAGGACCGGCGAGGGAGGCCGGAGACGGGGACTGGGACCCGGTGAGGGGGCTGGACGGCACCTGAAGACACCGGGCACGACAGGAGGAGCTCCACCCCTTGATGGCACCGGAGGACCAGGCGATGTGGGGCTCGTGCAGCGCGAGCCAGGGCCTGCCCAGGACCACAGGGACAAGAGGAGAGCTGGTGACGAAAAACTGGAGCCTCTCAACGTGGTCACCAGCAACGGTGAGAAGGACTGGACAGGTGCGTTGAGTGACGTCAGCCAGGCGGCGATGATCCATTGCGAAGACCTCCAAGGGCCTCTCGAGGTCCTCAAGTGGAATGTTGGCCCGGGTGGCAAACCCAACGTCCATGAAACTCCCCTCAGCACCAGAGTCCATGAGTGCACCCACCGTCGCCCGCTGGTCCGCCCAGGCTAGGGTGACGTCCGCCAGACGGTTGGGTGGTGCACGGGTGGGGGAACAGGAAAGACGGCTCACCAGGATCTCCCGGGGTCTTGGCGAGCCTGGTCCTCTTGGCCAGGCACGGCAATTGGAGACACGGTGTCCACCCCGGCCACAGTAGAGGCAACGGCCGGAGAAGAGCCTGGACTCCCGTTCGGCCGGGCTAAGGCGGTTGCGTCCCAGCTGCATGGGTTCCTCCTCGGTCACGGCTCGGGAGGGAACAAACCCACCAGTCACGGAGGGGGCAGGGCGGTCAGCACTGTAGAGGCGGCCGCCGGGAAAGGGAGCCCCTGAGCGGCGGTCGATGGCACAGTCGTAAGGCCGGCGAGGCGGAAAGACCTGAGCCCTGGACTCCCTGAAAACCCCCTCGGGGTCGTGGTACTCGGGGGGCACGTCTGGGGTACAGAAAAACCCCTCGAGGCCGTGGTCCTTGGGGGGTACGTCTGGGGTACAGAAAACCTCCTCGAGGTCGTGGTCCTCGGGGGGTACGTCTGGGGTACTGAAATCCTCCTCGAGGTCGTGGTCCTCGGGGGGTGCGTCTGGGGGTCCCCGTCGGGTTCTCTCACGTCTTCTCTCCTGGAGGCGTCCGTCGATGCGGATGGCGAGGCTGAACAGGTCCTCGAGGGAATCAGGTTCCTCCCGGGTCGCGAGCTGGTCCCTGACTGCGTCACTGATCCCACCCCTGTAAGGTTTGGCTCTTTCCCCACCACGGGCTTCTTGAAGTACTGTGATGATTGGTCCGCTGCTCTCCCACTCGCTCTGTCCCTTTAAGTTTTCTGTTAATCATTTCATTCCCCTATTCACACGCTTCTTCCCAGAGACGTCGTTGATTGGTTCTCTCCCGTCCGCACGCTTTTCAATCACATTCCCCAGCTGTCACTGCTTGTCAATCAATCAATCCCGTATTATTTATACCCCGTTTCTCCACTCTAGTTTTGTTGGATCGTAATGTTATGGTTTGACACCGACCCCAAACGCACGACACAAGAGAGTAGGAATTCAGAGTTGCCAAAAACAAGGGCTTGTTTATTGAGACTAATTAATGAGCACAGAATAGGCAAGTCAAACAAGACAGGTACACAAGCAAGGGGGAAAATGTTCTGCTGCTCTGCAGCTTCTCCCGTGGTGGTAGTAGGGGGTAGCAGATGCTGACGTCTGAGCCGCTCTGCAGACTTCTCTCGGCAGAATCTCCGAAGTGTTGCGGGACCGAGAGAGAGAGAGAGGGAGCGAGTCAACACAGGGTGCAGGTAGAACGAGCAGGAGAACGGGAGAGGTGACTTGTACCCAAATACAAAAGTTATCCAAGTGAACTAATCTTCGTGTAAATACACACAGTGAGCAAAGTTCCAAAACACAATCCCAAGTGAAATATCTTCGGTGCAAAAAATAGACACTGAGAATGAAGTCCAAAAAACAATCCAATGTGAATAATATCTTCGGTGTGAACAAACACACAGTGGGAGATGTAAGTCCAAAAATATTATCCCAGTGAAAACACAAAAAGGCGATCGCTGGGTGAGTGACTGTCTGATAAAAAAGGTGGTAATCTTCAGTGTTAAAGAAACACACGAAAACGGAATTTGATCAAGACAGTCAGTAAAAACTCACCCAGACGTAGTGCGTAATGAGTGCTGGAACAGCAGCGGAGCGAGCGCGTCGCCACGGGGAAAAGGTGTCCAAGAGGAAGGCTTCTTGGAATATCCTGGAGGTAAAGCACAGAGAACAACAGCAGCAGCAGCAGGAACGGAGAATGCAAACAGAAGAATATCAAAACGATCCAACAAACTTGAGTGGGGAAACGGGGTATAAATAATGCGGGATTGATTGATTGACAAGCAGTGACAGCTGGGGAATGTGATTGAAAAGCGTGTGGACGGGAGAGAACCAATCAACGACGTCTCTGGGAAGAAGCGTGTGAATAGGGGAATGAAATGATTAACAGAAAACTTAAAGGGACAGAGCGAGTGGGAGAGCAGCGGACCAATCATCACAGTACTTCAAGAAGCCCGTGGTGGGGAAAGAGCCAAACCTTACAGGATTATTATTGGGACTTCGCTCACTGTGTGTATTCACACCGAAGATTCTATCACGTGGATTTGTGTTGGGACAGTACTCACAGTGTGTATTTACACCGAAGATTCAGTCACTTGGATTACTCTGTTTTGGGACAAGTCACTTCTCCTGTCACCTGCTCTGTTCCCAACTGTACTCTGAGCTAACCCGCTCTCTCTCTCCCTCTCTGTCCCGTTTACCACCTCGGAGAGCTGCCGAGAGGATTCTGCAGAGCGGCTCTGACGTCACTGTCTGATTCCTCAGACGAGCCTTCCCGGGAGAAGCTGCAGAGCAGCACAATTCTTCTAATGCTTGTATCCCAGTCTTTGTCTGTTTTCCACTCTCTAGTCCTCCTAGTCCTCCTTGTCCAGTCCTTCTAGCCCTCCTAGTCCTCCCTGTCCCCAGCCCGCCTCCGCGGGCCTCTGTCCCTGTTTCCCCTCTCTAGTCCTCCCTGTCCAGTCCGTCCAGTCCGTCTAGTCCTCCTAGTCCTCCCTGTCCAGTCCTCCCAGTCCTCCTAGTCATCCTAGTCCTCCCTGTCTAGTCCTTCCAGTCCTCCCTCTCCCCAGCCCGCCTCCGCGAGCCTCTGTCCCTGTTTCCCCTCTCTAGTCCTCCTAGCCCTCCCTGTCCAGTCCTCCTAGTCCTCCTAGTCATCCCGGCCGGTCCTCCTAGTCCTCCCTGTTCCTGCCCTTTTCCCTTGCCCTGGTCCTGTTCCCTTAGCCTTCCCCTTAGCCAGATTGCCTCCTAAAGGCACTGTGCCCTTTTCCCATTCTTGTTTTCCAGTAATTTGTGTTCTCCCTTAAAGGGACAGTGCCGTTTTCTGTGTGTTTCAATAAATGCCCAGTTCTTGGCTTACTCTCATACCTGTCTTGTGTTGTGCGATTGGGGTCGGTTACAAACCATAACAGTACGACCCGACCAATCGACGACCCCAGCCAGCACAGACGGTGTATGTTGAGTTTGCCTTTTTTTTTTTGTTCCCTCTAGTAGCCCTGTTAGCTCCCCTGTTAGCTTGTTTGTCTCCCCTGTTAGCCTGTTGACTCCCCTGTTTGCTTCCCTGTTAGCCTCGTTAGCTCCCCTGCAGCTTGTTAGGCCTCTACTACCAGCATGGCCCCAGTCTGCTAGCCTTGCCCCGGCTGCTAGCACAGCCTCTATGTTAATGCAGCCCTTGCTGCTGGCATAGGCCCTGTAGCTAGCCATGCCCAGGCAGCTAACCCAGTCCCTCTGCATGGCCCCAGTCTGCTAGCTTAGCCCCGGCTGTTAGCACAGCCTCTATGTTAATGCAGCCCTTGCAGCTAGCATAGGCCCTGTAGCTAGCCATGCCCAGGCAGCTAACCCGGTCCCTCTGCATGGCCTCCACTTTTTGTGTAGGACTGCCCTTTCAGCTAGCAAGGTCAGTTTTTTCCCACTGCTAGGACTGCCCTTTCAGCTAGCAAGGTCAGTTTTCCCACTGCTAGGACTGCCCTTTCAGCTAGCAAGGTCAGTTTTTTCCCACTGCTAGGACTGCCCTTTCAGCTAGCAAGGTCAGTTTTTCCCACTGCTAGGACTGCCCTTTCAGCTAGCAAGGTCAGTTTTTCCCACTGCTAGGACTGCCCTTTCAGCTAGCAAGGTCAGTTTTTCCCACTGCTAGGACTGCCCTTTCAGCTAGCAAGGTCAGTTTTCTCCCACTGCTAGGACTGCCCTTTCAGCTAGCAAGGTCAGTTTTCCCACTGCTAGGACTGCCCTTTCAGCTAGCAAGGTCAGTTTTTCCCACTGCTAGGACTGCCCTTTCAGCTAGCAAGGTCAGTTTTCTCCCACTGCTAGGACTGCCCTTTCAGCTAGCAAGGTCAGTTTTTCCCACTGCTAGGACTGCCCTTTCAGCTAGCAAGGTCAGTTTTCTCCCACTGCTAGGACTGCCCTTTCAGCTAGCAAGGTCAGTTTTCCCACTGCTAGGACTGCCCTTTCAGCTAGCAAGGTCAGTTTTCCCACTGCTAGGACTGCCCTTTCAGCTAGCAAGGTCAGTTTTTCCCACTGCTAGGACTGCCCTTTCAGCTAGCAAGGTCAGTTTTCCCACTGCTAGGACTGCCCCTTCAGCTAGCAAGGTCAGGTTGCTCCCTCTGCTAGGACTGCCCCTTCAGCTAGCAAGGTCAGGTTGCTCCCACTGCTAGGACTGCCCCTTCAGCTAGCAAGGTCAGTTTTCTCTCACTGCTAGGACTGCCCCTTCAGCTAGCAAGGTCAGTTCCCCACAGCTAGGACTGTCCTTCCAGCTAGCTTGTTCTCTCATGCTGTTCCAGCCCTGTCTGCTAGCCTAGCTCCGGCAGCTAGCGCAGCCTCTTTGTTAATGTAGCAGTACAGCTAGCATAGGCCCTGTAGCTATCTGTGCCCTGGCAGCTACCCTTTCCCTCTGCTAGCCCCTTCCCGGTGCACCTCTAGTTACCCCTCAGCTCCTCTAGTTACCCCTCAGCTCCTCTAGTTACCCCTCAGCTCCTCTAGTTGCCCCTCAGCTCCTCCAGTTACCCTTACTGCTACCCTGGTTACCCCTCAGCTACCCTGTTCCTTGGCTAGCCCCACTTTTGTTGTAGCTTCCCCTGCTAGCATGGCCCAGTACTTTTTGTTTGTTGCCTTGTTTTTTTTCCCCCTGCCCCTCTGTCTGTGTTTTTGGGTCGCCGGGTGGCTCCCTTGGAGGGGGGGGTACTGTGAGGTTTTTGTCCGTTGCTCACCTACTCGCTCTGTTCCTTTAAGCCTACTCGCTCTGTTCCTTTAGTTTTCTGTTAATCAATTGCATTCTCCTCACCTCACTAGCCCCCACCCTCGCGTTCGTTACTCTCGTTTGCTCTTCAGCAGCCACACCCTTGGACTACCTGTCATGATGTGTTTGATTGGTCTGGTGCCGAACACACACTTCTAGTTAAAGTATCAATTACCTTCACGCACCTGACGTGTATTCTAATTAGTTCCCCTTTGGGCTTTAAGTACCTCGCTCTTCCCCTCTGGCCTTGTCGGGTCGTTCCGTATCATATCTCTATCACCAAGACTCCTTCGGGAGGTTCTCTGTCTAAGGGCTCCTACGGGAGTTTCGGTTTCTGTCTGTTATGCTGTTTTCATCTCCGGCGTGAGATGCGCTCAAGCCTTCGCCTCCTGTCGCCGTTTGCCTGGAAGGAGACACTGGACTGCGCTCTCTAAACTTCCACGGGAGGTATTCCAGTGTTCCACTTCAGACCTCCGCGCAGCAGACGTCCAGACGCGCATCCAGACCTCCGCGCAGCAGACGCCCAGATGCGCATCCAGACCTCCCGCCACCTGTCGCCGTTTGCCTGGAAGGAGACACCGTACTGCGCTCTCTAAACCTCTACGGGAGGTATTCCGGTGTTCCACTCCAGACCTCCGCGCAGCAGATGCGCTCTCCGTACCGGCGCGTACTCCAAGCAGACGCACACCATCCAGACCTCCGAGCCTGATGCGCTCTTCACTCCTGACGCGCATCCAGACGCGCATCCAGACGCACTCCAGACGCTCATCCAGACCTCCGAGCCTGACGCGCTCTTCACTCCAGACGCGCATCCAGACGCGCATCCTGACGCACTCTAGTCGCGCACCACTCAGACCTCCGCTTGGACAACCCGTTCCCGGTAACGACGCTGGACAACCCGTTCCCCGTAGCGACGCGCTCCCCCTGTTTTGATCCTGCTCTCTTTACGCACAGCGCCTGGGTGAGTTTTGCAAAGCTGTCTTTGACCCTATTCGTTTTTTGTGTGTTTTTGACACTGAAGAGATCCTGCTTTTTGTCAGACTGTCACTCACCCAGTGTCAGCTTTTTGGATTGTTCATTTGGGATAATATTTGCTTGAACATCGCTCACTGTGTGTATTCACACCGAAGATATTATCACTTGGATTATTATTGGGACTTCGCTCACTGTGTGTATTCACACCGAAGATATTATCACTTGGATTATTATTGGGACTTCGCTCACTGTGTGTATTCACACCGAAGATTCTATCACGTGGATTTGTGTTGGGACAGTACTCACAGTGTGTATTTACACCGAAGATTCAGTCACTTGGATTACTCTGTTTTGGGACAAGTCACTTCTCCTGTCACCTGCTCTGTTCCCAACTGTACTCTGAGCTAACCCGCTCTCTCTCTCCCTCTCTGTCCCGTTTACCACCTCGGAGAGCTGCCGAGAGGATTCTGCAGAGCGGCTCTGACGTCACTGTCTGATTCCTCAGACGAGCCTTCCCGGGAGAAGCTGCAGAGCAGCACAATTCTTCTAATGCTTGTATCCCAGTCTTTGTCTGTTTTCCACTCTCTAGTCCTCCTAGTCCTCCTTGTCCAGTCCTTCTAGCCCTCCTAGTCCTCCCTGTCCCCAGCCCGCCTCCGCGGGCCTCTGTCCCTGTTTCCCCTCTCTAGTCCTCCCTGTCCAGTCCGTCCAGTCCATCTAGTCATCCTAGTCCTCCCTGTCCAGTCCTCCCAGTCCTCCTAGTCATCCTAGTCCTCCCTGTCTAGTCCTTCCAGTCCTCCCTCTCCCCAGCCCGCCTCCGCGAGCCTCTGTCCCTGTTTCCCCTCTCTAGTCCTCCTAGCCCTCCCTGTCCAGTCCTCCTAGTCCTCCTAGTCATCCCGGCCGGTCCTCCTAGTCCTCCCTGTTCCTGCCCTTTTCCCTTGCCCTGGTCCTGTTCCCTTAGCCTTCCCCTTAGCCAGCTTGCCTCCTAAAGGCACTGTGCCCTTTTCCCATTCTTGTTTTCCAGTAATTTGTGTTCTCCCTTAAAGGGACAGTGCCGTTTTCTGTGTGTTTCAATAAATGCCCAGTTCTTGGCTTACTCTCATACCTGTCTTGTGTTGTGCGATTGGGGTCGGTTACAAACCATAACATAAAGAAAGAAATAATGAAAAGCAAAAACTGTCGCTTTAGCTTTAATGAGATTGATAGAGCAACAGTTTTGAAATTAATTATGTCTCAAGCTGATTCCACTTCCTCCGGTATAGACAACTTAGACAGCAAAATACTTAAACTTGTGGTTAACTCTGTAGCTACTCCTATATGTCATATATTCAACCAGTGCTTAATCAGTGGGGTTCATCCTACAGCATGGAAGGAAGCTAAAATCATCCCACTTCCGAAAGACAAAAATAAAACATTTAACGGTCCAAATAGCCGTCCGATCAGTATTTTACCATTGCTAAGCAAAATAATAGAAAAAATAGTATTCAAACAGGTCATGGATTACTTTTTCAATAACAATCTGCTCTCAGCCTTTCAGCATGCATACAGGGAAGGTCATTCTACGAGCACTGTACTCTTGCAAATGAGTGATGACTGGTTATCAAGTATGGATGACAAGAAATTAGTAGGTGCCGTTATGTTGGATTTCAGTGCAGCATTTGATGTAATTGATCATACCTTGCTTGTAGATAAGCTACAGTGTTACGGTTTCACCTCCAATGCACTATCATTATTATCTCTCAGGGAGACAACAGAGAGTCTTCTTTAATGGCAGCTTTTCAAAATGGAATCCCATTAACTGTGGGGTTCCACAAGGAAGCTGCCTAGGGCCCTTGTTATACTCCATCTTTACCAATGATTTACCGTTGGCTGTAAAAAAGGTTAAAACAATTGTGTATGCTGATGACACAACATTATACAGTGCAGCTACAGCTGAGCAAGATGTAACTGACACCTTAAACAGGGCCTTAACAGACATTTATGAATGGATTGAGTGCAACAAGTTGGTGTTAAATATCTCTAAGACAAAGGCCATTGTGCTTGGATCTAGACACATGTTGGGCATGCATCCTCAATTAAAACTGTCAATTGGCACCACACAAATTGAACAAGTGAACACAATAAAACTTCTCAGAGTTACTATTGATAACTCCTTATCTTGGTCTAAACATATAAATAATATTGTCATTAAAATGGGTAGAGAAATTTTTATGACTAGGAAATGTTCTGCTTTTATCACTCCCTCCATAATGAAATCTGTTATTCATTCTTTGGTTTTGTCTCATTTAGAATACTGCCCTGTTATCTGGTCGTCAGCTACAAAATCGAATTTAAAAAAGTTGCAGGTTCCTCAGAATAAAGCGGCTCGCCTGGTACTAGGCTGTTCATACAGGACAAGTATTGGTTTTATGCATGAACAAGGCCAGATTAAGACTTCAGAGGCCCCTGGGCCAGATTCTTGTGGAGGCCCCCCCACACACTAGTGATTTGACGATTCATCGATTTGCATCGGTGCGCCGGCATAAACATTCACGATGCGAGTGCACCGGTGGAATAAGTCCGCATCGGCAAAATTTCAGGCTGAACTCGCAATGCATCTTGTTGTAGCGTCTTTGCATCTGTCAAAACCGATGCATTCATATAATTTCCTCTCATCCACTTCTGTCAGCAGTGCACTGTGACTGCACACACAGCAGATACTATTGCATTTGCTTCGCATCGCTACTACATAAGGCGAGAGCCACGTCACAGTTATCAACAAACAGTGGAAGTCGAGGAGGAGACATGAATAGAATTGAACATGGCTAACGCCAGTTAGCCGTTCAGCTAACGCTAAACTACAGTGTCTAACTAACTAACTAACGTGACTCTGCAACACCAGTTCCATTAGTGAGGAGGGGGGGGTATATTGAAGACGCTTGACAACAGGGGTTCAAAGATAACTTCACATTTATTGGCTATTCGTTTCTTAATTATATCGCTTCATGCATCGGGCATCCAGGCAGGCTCTGTGTGTTGTTGACATCCTAGTCTAGTGTGTGTGACATCATCACCTGTCTACGGCAACTCAGACGGGGAGGGGCTCTCTCTCTCTCTCTCTCTCTCTCTCTCTCTCTCTGTTCAATGATTTAAAGTGGCCAAACGTTACAATATAAATACTAATTGGATAGTTGATGATAAACATTTAATTTCATTATCTGAAATATTATAAAATCATTAAGTCTGCTATAAGCCATTATCCCTTTGTGTATGATTATTATTGTCTCACAGTAGTGTGTATATACAATTATACATTGTGTGTGTGTTTTTAGCTAAAGTGGATAGAAAAGACAGTACTATGCAAAAGTCTTCTTAGGCACCCAAGAGTTTTTATATAAATTGTCTTACAGTAGATTATTTTATTTTTAATAATAATATAAGCTGCATATAAGGAATACAACCAAATCATCTGTCATACCATAAAATTGTATCATTATTTTGCATCGTGTTGAATCGCATCGTATCGCCCCGAATCGCATTATGTTGAATCAAATCGTATCGAATCGTATCGTATCTCAACAGGGGGTGAATCGTATCGCATCGCCCGGTGCTTCAAATGTATCGTTAATGTATCGTATCGTTGGCACCGTATCGAGATGCGCTTCGCATCGGCCTCAGTGATGGAGATGCACATCCCTACCACACACACATACACGTGCACGCACGCACAGTGGCGTTTTTATGTCACTTTAAAAAATATATAGAATATTTAGAAGTGGTGGGCTCTGAGGGCCAAGCTAAAAGGACTTTGATCACCCCTGCCCACTTTGACAACCTAGGATGGCTTAGAGTAGACGACAGAGTACAGCAACTTGCAATGGGCCTGGTCTACAAGATACACTACACGACCAAGGTACCCATGTACATGTCAAAATACTTCCCAAAGGTCAGTGAATACCACGATCACAACACCAGAGGGAGCTCCACAAATCATGTTAAACCCAGATTCGGCTCAAACAAGGGACTAAACACGTTTCGGAATTATGCCACATCAATGTGGAACGCCCTACCCAAAGCTGTAAAGGAATGTGAATCACTACCCACTACCCAAAAACACTCTCAAAGAACACCTACGGGAGACTGCAATTCGAAACTGGCCCCTGTAAATGTCCTAACACAACCCCCTCCAATGTACAGTAAATGACCAAGTATGGTTTTGTCAATATTCCAATGTACAGTTTTGCTTGTACAGTTGTACAGTGTACAGAAGTTGGTTAAGGTAAGAGTTTGACTTAGAGCATGGCGATAGAACGCCAGGTAGTTTGCAGGCTGTTCGACGCGGAAATGGGCAAAGACACAGCTCGTCAGTGGCCAATCAGAGAGCGCCAGTCAGTGCCAATCAGAGAGCGTCTGCCAGAAATGCGGCTAGGTTTAGAAATAACGCCCCCTAGTCACTAGGGGGAGCTCGATGATATCCGCTATCAGCACCGGCGGGTCTCTGCTGTCTGTCATGAATAATGATCCCAATCTGCCTTATTCGTGTCGGGGCTGTGTCTATTCTTTTACCAACGGATTTCCAGTTCCGCGTTTGCGTTCTGCGATCTGATTGGCCACTGACGTTTCTTAGGCGACTCTTTCGAAGTTGGTTGAAATTAGAGTATGGAATCAGGGCTGGTGTTCTATCGCCCTGCTCTAAGACAAACTCTAACCTTAACCAACTTCGAAAGAGTGCCTAAACTTAACCGGTGAAAGAAAGAGGCGTCACACGATTGGCGGTACCAGAAACGTCAGTGGCCAATCAGAGCGCAGAACGCGAACGCGGAACTGGAAATCCGTTGGTAAAAGTATTCAGGCGTCGGGGCTGGGATGTGGAGATGCAAGTTTTGACTTTTTATTGCTGTTTTTACCTCAAACGGAAAACCTCAAACTCTTATGAAGAGGAGAAAAAATACTCAAGATTAGCCACTTGCAGACGGCAGGGTGTGACGTACTGTATATTTTAGTTGATGAAATATTTTTGTTGACTAAATATTTTAGTTGATGAAATATGTTTTCATTTCAGTGTTACAGTATGACATCGATCTCCAAAATAAGAAAAAAAATTAAAATTAAATGTGGGGCCTCTAGTGACGAGGGGCCTCCAAAAAGAATTTAATAAAAGTAAAAAAAATAATAATAATAATTTGTGGCCTCTAGTGACGAGGAGCCTCCAAAAGGCCTCTAGAGACGAGGGGCCTCCAAAAGGCCTCAAGTGACGAGGGGCCTCCAAAAGAATAAAAAATAAAAGTTAAAAAATAATAATAATAATTTGGGGCCTCTTGTGACGAGGGGCCTCCAAAAGGCCTCTAGTGACGAGGGGCCTCAAAAAATAAAAAATTAAAGTAACATTATTTTTTTGATGCCCCTTGTCACTAGAGGCCCACGGGCCACAGCCCGGACGGCCCGGTCGTTAATCCGGCCCTGTGCATGAACATCTGGCATGGCTGATGGTTGAAGATAAAGTATCGATGAGTCTTCTAATGCTGCTGCGGAACATTATTAGCACTGGTAAGCCATCTAGCTTGGCTCAGCAGTTAGAAATTACTTCTGAGCATGGTTACAACACTAGAGGGGCCGCTTCTGGTAACATCAGAACAAAATCAGCACCAAAATCAAATTTTCTCAAACTCACTGGCATATATAGGTCAATAGCACTCTGGAATGCTCTGCCGAAAAACATCTCATCCACAATACATAATAAAATTACTTTCAAAACAAATATTAAGAGATATCTTGCAAACATGTCAAGTATGTAACTGTTATCTTTTTTTTTTTGTATTTTATTTTTTTATAATTTTTTAAACAAACACATAAACAAACATGACAACACACGATAAGATATACAAGCATTAGTTGACAGTGCACATCCAATGAAATCACCATTTAGTTAATTGTCTTAACTAACTGTTATCTGTGGGCGGCTAGGTGGTGTAGTGGTCTAAGGCACTCGCCACCAGTGTGGAGACGCTAGGATTCGCGTGTTCGAATCCAGCTCTCCACATTGTTTTTCAGTTTGGCTGGTCGTCCGCAGTAATACACATTGGCCGTATTACGGGGAGGGAAAAACTGAAGGGTGGGGATCGAACGTTGTGAACAAGCGACTCCTACAAGTCGGTTGGTGCGCCTGCGCAGTAGAATCAGGAAGTGTCGGGGGCAGCGTGAGCCTCCCACGCGTTACTCCTCGACACTGAGAGGTCGAGCTGCGCAGGTGAAAAGATGCGACTGCTGTTACCTCAAGTACCGGAGGGGACTTGTGCTATGTATGACTTAGTCCTCACTGCAGCCGGCTTGTGGGAGGCAAGAAACAGCGTTCGTGACAGGGGAGGGTTGAATTGGATGATACGAAATTGGGATGGGAGAAAATATAGAAAATGGGAGAAAAAGTGGATCAAAAAAAAAAACTAACTGTTATCTGTGTATTATATATATATATTTTTTGTTGACGGAATGTTAGATTTTATAATGTGAATTTGTATATTTGTATTAATTTTAATTTGTGTTTTGTCAAGTATGTAACTGTTATCTGTGTATTTTATCTTTTTTTTTGTTTGACTGGAATGTTAGATTTTATAATGTGAATTTGTATATTTGTATACATTTTTTATTTGTGTTTTGTTTTAATTTTTATTCGTATTCTTTGTTGTACATTTGTATTGTATTTGTTTTGTCTAGGACCCCAGGAAGACTAGAGGCTCTTTCATGAGTCTCTAATGGGGATCCTTTAATAAACATAAACATAAAACAGGTTGAAAAAACCCTCAGCTCGGAACCAGGCAAAATCTGCATATGGCTCGCCGACAACAAACTATCATTACACATGGGCAAAACAGAGTCCATTCTCTTCGGTTCAAATAACAAACTCAGCAAGACCGACGGCTTCTCAGTTACAGTGGGTGACAATATTGTCACAAGGAAAGATGAAATTACCTACCTGGGTTCCATCCTAGAGGCTAATCTTTCCTGTGACAAAATGGCATCCAATGTAATAAAAAAAGTCAACAAACGAACTCGATTCTTGTACCGGATCTCCTCTCTGGTAAACAAGAATACCCTGAAGACTCTGGCAGGAGCACTCATTCAAGGGTACTACGACTATGCTTGCACCTCATGGTACCAAAGCACCTCAAAGGCACTAAAAACCAAATTACAAACATCTCAAAACAAACTAGTCAGACTACTGCTTGACCTGACTCCTAGAACCCACCTCACCCCTGCCCACTTTGCCAAACTAGGATGGCTTAGAGTAGACGACAGAGTACAGCAACTTGCAATGGGCCTGGTCTACAAGATACACTACACGACCAAGGTACCCATGTACATGTCAAAATACTTCCCAAAGGTCAGTGAATACCACGATCACAACACCAGAGGGAGCTCCACAAATCATGTTAAACCCAGATTCGGCTCAAACAAGGGACTAAACACGTCTCGCAATTATGCCACATCAATGTGGAACGCCCTACCCAAAGCTGTAAAGCAGGGGTAGGCAACCTTAGGCACGCGTGCCTGCATAGGCACGTGGGGGCATTTGCATAGGCACAGAGGGCAGCAGTAAAAAAAAAAAAAAAAAAAAAATTGAAATATTATAGTGAAATATTTTGCACTGTTGTCGCATTTATCTTGTTGAAATCCTCCCACAGGTTCTTTTTACTACCACATATTTAATTGAGACCCTCTATTTGTTTATTATTTCAATTTAGCTGGAAATACATTGCTACATCATTCAGTAACATTTGCAGAGCCTTATAACAAAAACATTATTACGGTCACCATTGTGACCAGTGGGATTAATCAACTAATTTTATTATTTATTTTTCTATTTCATTGAACATTGCACATGTTAAAAGCCATATTTTTTACTCAAAATGTGAGTATTACCAAGTCAACTTGTGTTCTTAAAACAATGACAATAAACATAGTTTTATTAGGTTGAAATAATGTGGTTGTGTACTTATTTTTCTGGATTATTATGGATTGAAAATTGAAAACCTTAATGCACAGTAACTGAACTCAATATTTTTAAGTTCTGGTAACTTATTATTATATATTTTTTACAGTGTAGTCTTGCGATCAATCAAAACTTATTTACACAATATACCTCACATTCACCCTCCATTCACATCCTGGTGTTCTCCTGGTGTTCTCCATTAGGCCTGTAGGTGGAGCTATGACAGCCCACGTACAGTACACACACCGATGGTGTGTGATGTGTCCAAAAATGAATGGGCAAATGTGAGTGAAATGGTCGCACTGTATGCAGCTGTTTGTCTGCATTGCATCCCCCCCCCCCAACTCAGATTTAGGGTTGATACAACCATCATAATAATATTGTTAATAATAACAATAACGATAATGATGTAATAATGTAAAAATTATCATTAAAAATACCTGATTATGAGAAAGAATATTTACGATGCATGGAATATTGTTGAGGCACACTAGTTACAACTATATTTCAAACAGGCACTCCATGTCAAAAAGGTTGCTGACCCCTGCTGTAAAGGAATGTGAATCACTACCCACTTTCAAAAACCTTCTCAAAGAACACCTACGGGAGACTGCAATTCGAAACTGGCCCCTACAAATGTCCTAACCCAGTTGTACAGTAAAGACCAAGTATGGCTTTGTCAGTATTCCAATGTACAGTGTACAGTGTCGTCGTCGTCGTCCCCCCCCCACCTCCAATGTACAGCCCCACCCACCCAACCCCACCCCACCTACCCAACCTCCTCCAATGTACAGTTTCTATGTCAAATGTATATACACTCTTTTTCTGGACACTTTTTGTATCACAAACAGTACTGTATTTGCAAATCTGGTATGTCATAAATGTATAGATGTAGCAGTACTGTCTATCTGTATGTCGTGTGTGTCATATGATGAATTGAAAATGGGGGACCCTGATGTAAACAAGACGAAAGTCTTTCTCTGGTCTGCATCCCCTTAACAATTGTATGTATTGAGCTGTACTGTACTGTACCCATTCTGCAATCTGTTAATAAACTTTTCAATCAATCGGGCGGCTACGTGGCGCAGTGGGCAAGGCGCTCGCAACGAATGCTGGAGACTAGGCTCGAACAGGTTGCCTCCTGTTCGAGCCCCGCTCTACACATTGCTTTCAGTTTAGCTGGTCGTCTACAGTAATACACATTGGCCGTATTACGGGGAGGGAAACTGAAGGGTGGGGATCGGGCGTTGTGGACAGCGACTCCTACAGGTCGGTTGGTGCGCCTGCGCAGTAGAATCAAGAAGCGACGGGGGCGGGGCCCCTCCAAAGCCCAGACCCCCGACGCTGAAAGATCGAGCCGCGCAGGTGAAAAGATGCGACGGCTGTTACCTCGAGTATCGAAGGGGACTCGTGCTATGTATGACTTAGTCCACATTGCAGCCGGCTTGTGGGAGGGTTGAATTGGACGATATGAAAATTGGGATGGGAGAAAAATAGAAAATGGGAGAAAAAGTGGATAAAAAAAAAAACGTTTCAATCAATCAATCAATCTTCTATTTACAAATAAGAGCAGCTCTGAAGGCTCACGTGTCCCATGGGATGTTGCACTTGAGCACCACAGGTTTCACAATGCAATTATTGTTATTATTATTTACAAGACTGGGCATTTATTTAAAAAACATACCCTAACCACATAACAGATATTTAAAAGGTAATTAACCAGGGGGATTATCGTGTCGCGTATTAACCTGGGGGAGCCTCATGCGGATGCGCGGCAACAAGCACCTGGGGGGAGCCTCATGAGGGGGTAAACGAGCGTAGAGCGCTGGTATTCACGAAGGAGAGCGCTGGCCAACGCTGGCCAATCAGAGAAACACGGAAGGACATGTTGGTTGCCCAAAGTATTCACGCCTCCCTGATACCATCCCCCCACCCTCCTTCTAACTCACCCCTCCCCCCTCCTGGCCCCCCTCCAACCCAATACATATCCACAACCCTTTCTCTCTACTATAGACCTAGGTTTTACTGGACTTTTGGGCTCTTTGGAGGGATACTAGGCCTTGTCACTCCTGGAGTCATCCAGCAATAACTCTTGATCTATTTGTACTTGATACTCTGTTTGAGCTAAATAAGTACTAAACATCCTTACTCACGGTAAATTCCTCCACAGTGGTAAATTGGAATATTTTGTAGCCTACATTAACGGTAAAAGACAGTAGACATTGAGTACTTTCTGGTGATATATCACATTCACATTCCCAAGTGATTTGAACTGCAAACACATGAACTGTCCAAAACGTACAGTATATGGTTCTTTGTCCCAGGGTCTCGGTATACTTTTTAACCTTTTAACCATGCATACGAGTAGACAAGCAGCTGCGTTGTGCGTTGTTCACATACTTGATTGATTGATTGATTGAAAACTTTATTAACAGATTGCAGAATGGGTACAGTACAGTACAGCTCAATACAGACAATTGTTAAGGGGATGCAGACCAGAGAAAGACTTTCGTCTTGTTTACATCAGGGTCCCCCATTTCTGCATGCCTGCCTGCGTATTTTGCGTCTTTTTAAATCATTGTAAACACTTTGACTGCTGAACATTAATTAATACAGACTGTATTGATCTATTTATGGTGGGAAATTAATCTTGTACTGATACCGGACCGCTCGGGCTTAAGGGGTTAATGACTTCAGTACTTTTAGATTGTTTTAGATTGTGTAAGAGGTATATATTATTTAAAAAAAATATATTTTAAAAGTGTTAAATAGCTCTACATTCTGACAGACATCACTCATAGAGTGCTTGGTCAGTAACATGGGTCTCCCAGTCCCTCCTCCTCAGTGTGCGCGCGCATCAAGGTGGCAAAAGGAACGTAATGGTCAGAACAACAGGGCATACTACAATATATTTACATTTGTTAGCCATGCTAGCGATCTAAACAATCAATCCATGCCAAAGCTAGATATGTAAAAGGTGACAGACTCACACTCACAGCCATGCTGATTTGGCTAAATGACATCCAGCCGTTTTCATTTGAAACAACTTTTAGTCAGGAGAGTGTCATGGTTTCTCCATAGAGCCCCGTCATACTTTTTTAGCACAGCAGCTCGTGCAGGTAGGGGGCAACTTAGTCACGTGACTCAGTTGGTATTGCTGATTACTTGTTTAAAGCACATCTTTTCTTAAAGCTAGTTTTTATTTCTTATTTTTGTCAGACCATTCTTTTCAGTGTGGAGTTCTCTTTCCTGGTTGGATGTAGAGATATTATTTTAACAAACAAATACCACAGCACCTTTAAGTATTTTTCTTTACCATATTAGAATACTGCTCTGGTTTAATGACTTGAGTACTTTTAGATTGTTTGAATTGAGTATGTATACCATATCAGAGTACTACTCTGGTTTAATGACTTCAGTACTTTCAGATTGTTTTAATTGAGTATTTATACCATATCAGAGTACTACTCTGGTTTAATGACTTCAGTACTTTTAGATTTTTTTAATTGAGTATTTATACCATATCAGAGTACTACTCTGGAGGTATTTCGACCTCATCCCGTGTAAATCAAACCCTGCCGTCCATCTCTTGTTTGTTTCCACTCCAGCAGCAGCTCAGTGTTCCTGAATAAGGCAGGGAGCAACTGAAGTGTTCAAGGTCAGTGCTGAACAAACACCCAGACACAGGCTGCAATACACACACACACGCACGCACGCACGCACGCACACACACACACACACACACACACACACACACACACACACACACACACACACACACACACACACACACACACACACACACACACACACACACACACACACACACACACACACGCACACACATACCTTACACACTCAAACACACGCACGCACACACACATACCCTCACACATACAGACACAAACACACACAACACACACACACACACACACACACACACACACACACACACACACATATAGTATAGATACATGCACGCAGGTGTGAGCATGCACACAAAAACACACACACACACACACTCTCTCTCTCTCTCTCTCTCTCTCTCTCTCTCTCTCTCTCTCTCTCTCTCTCTCTCTCTCTCTCTCTCTCTGCTGTGCTGAGTAACTATAACCAATAGTTGGATTCTCCTCGGGTTTCCAGAGTGAGGACACAGCTTACAGGAAGCCTTCTGAGGACAAAGAATCGACTGAAGGTTGTTTGTTATTCTCCAGCCAGTCACAATCGTCTATAGGGTGGCGCTAAGGCGAAAAGGCAACTTGCAAAAGAGCATCGGGGGGAAATGTTTCTTTGTCCAAGTCCTTTCCATCATGAGAGTGTTGCCTGCCATCTCAGAGACTTGTTGTTGATCCTGGTGACAGGGATTTTGAAAAGGTTGAAAGCGGAAGGGGACATTTGGGGCTAAAAGACATGCATGTTAGGCAGGGACTATGGATGAAAACTTGCTCATTAGCTAACTCTGGCACATTTACATTGATGCGGAAACTGAAAGTGTTGATTGATGTGCATTGTCCCAGGGTAATAAATAAATGTAGTAATACTGTCCTTTACTTAACAAATCCTTACCCCAGTGGTTCTCAAGGTTTTTAATGAGAGAGTTCCGGCTTCAACATGAACAGTCGCATGTCTCTCGGCCACGACAGCGCAAAAGAAATTTACTTGCTAAAAGGCTCAGAGCGAAAACACCCAGCCTTTGGAACAGCATCGATTCACGCCATGTTGACCTCAAATCCGGAACGAAAGAAATTACCCCCGACTGGCAGGTTTGATCGAAGATCGATGATTTTCTTATACTTGCTACTATCTGGAGATATACAACTGAACACAGGCCCAGGCATCACTCGACATCAAGCGAGACAACTGGGTCTGCTTAAGCAAGAAGCGGCGGCTACCGACGTGACCAAAACAACCAACGGTAACATCCCTCCACCGACGCCGAAACGAAATAACGTGCAATAGGCCTCAACGTGAAGGAAGGAACCAGGGTTTACAACCGTGGCACCCAGCACGACGTGGGACACGACCAACGAGACAATAACATTGCCTGCTGGACTGCTAGCTAACATCGCTAGCAGAGCCAAGCTAGGACAAAAGGCCGGCTGTCACAAAACAGTCACTCTAGTGAGGCCTTTAACCAAGAACTGGAGAGCCTAGACTGGTCAGATGAACTCAGTGGTACACTAGTTGAAGAAACATGGCTTGGATTCAAAACCAAATTCTCAACAATACTAAACAACATGGCCCCCCTAAGAACCACCAGGGTTAAAAACCGCGCTGAGCCATGGATGCACTCAGAAAGTCTGACCGCTATGAAAACCAGAGAAAAAAAATGTCTGAACTTCATAAAAGTCAGTCAACGCTTGCCAAAAGCTCAAACAGTGACCTCCAAGCCCACGTGGTTGAAATCAAACAACAAAGGAACAAGGGGCAGCTGAGTGGCGCAGTGGGCAAGGCGCTCGCCACTAACGCAGGAGATGCTGGTATCGAGCCCAGCTCTCAGCGTTGCTACCGGCTTGGCCGGCCGTCATACTAACACAATTGGCAGTGTTAGAGGGTGGGAAAGCCGGTGGGTGGGGATTGGACATTGTGGATAGCGACTCCTACAGGTCGGTTGGGTGACGCCGGTGCGGCAGAAACAGGAAGTATCGGGGGCAGCGTGAGCCTCCCACGCGTTACTCCTCGCCACTGAGAGTTCGAGCTGCTGCGGTGAAAAGATGCGACAGGCTGCCTCCTCGTGCACTGGAGGGGACACGTGATGCAAGGCTTCTATCCTCACTACAGCCGACCAGTGGGAGGCATAGTCTAGCAACGTTCAAGACAGGGGAGGGAAGAATTGGAAATACGAAATTGGGATGGGAGAAAAATAGAAAATGGGGAGAAAAAGTGGATAAAAAAAATTAAAAATTAAAAAAACAACAAAGGAACAGACTAAGAAACTATGTAAACATCATGATCAAATCGGCAAAAAAATATTTCATCAATGACCAAACTGAGGAAAACAAAAACAAACCCTGTGAACTTTGGAAATTACTCAACAACCAATTAGGCTGCAGTAAAAAACTAAAAACCAGATTTCAAACATCACAAAGACAGAAAACACCCTCATCACAGACAAGCTGGAGGTGGCCAATTACTAAAACATTTTCTTTACAAACATAGCCACAACACTGGTTAATAAACTACCCTCCCACTCTGGGCATTTTGGGGTAGAACACATCCTAGCCTTCTACAAAAACCTATGGGTCTGCAAAGACGACTTCAAACTCAAAATGGTAACAGATGAGGTGCTCAAAAAACTGACCGCCCTTCAACCTAACAAGGCCACTGCACTGGCCATGACCATATCCCCTCCAAATTCCTCAGAGACTCAGCAGCCGTCATCACCCCAGTCATCACCCACATAATAGACCTCTCCATAAAACAGGGATACGTCCCCAAAGACTTCAAAATTGCAAGAGTGACCCCCCTGGATAAAAAAGGTAGCAAATTAGACCCAGGCAACTACCGTCCTGTTTCTATTCTTACCTCCATCTCGAAAGTCATGGAAAAAAAATTCTACAAACAGGTCGAAAAGTACCTTGCGGAAAAAAAGCGAATCTACGAATTCCAATCTGGCTTCAGAACATCCCACTCCACTGACACATGCCTTCTCTATTTGAACAACCACATCAAACAAGAGGTGGACGCGGGCAAATACTGCGGCATGGTTATGCTGGACCTCCAAAAGGCTTTCGACACTGTCAATCACTCCATTCTGATTGACAAGCTAAAAGCAATTGGTTTTGATAGTTCATCAGTGAGCTGGATGCAATCCTACATGGAGGGGAGAGAACAGATGGTGGAGGTAAACGGTACACTACCCCCCTCCCAGTGAGCTGCGGTGTTCCACAAGGAAGCATACTAGGACTGTTACTGTTCCTAATGTATGCAAATGACATGTCATCAGCTTGTGACTGCAACTTGGTCTCTGACAGGGACAAGTTGCAGGTTGAAAAAGCCCTCAGCTCTGAACTCGGCAGAATCTGCACCTGGCTCGCTGATAACAAACTATCATTACACCTGGGTAAAACAGAGTCCATTCTCTTTGGATCAAATAACAAACTCAGCAAGGCCAACGGCTTCTCTGTTACAGTGGGTGACAATATTGTCACAAGGAAAGATGGAATTACATACCTGGGCTCCATCCTATAGAGGCAAATCTTTCCTGTGACAAAATGGCAACCAATGTAATCAAAAAAGTAAACCAACGAACAAGATTCTTGTAACGGACATCCTCTCTGGTAAGCAAGAATACCCTGAACCTGAAGACTCTAACAGGAGCACTCATTCAAGGGTACTACGACTATGCTTGCACCTCATGGTACCAAAGCACCTCAAAGGCACTAAAACAAGACTACAAACATCACAAAACAAACTGGTCAGACTCTCCTCTTACTACTCGGGTAGAGTAGACTAGAGTAGAGTTAGTAATCGTTGACGAAGAGCACATTTTTATCATTTTTAACAACAATATTTCTTCATGGTATTTGTGCATATATTGGTTTTAACCTTTATTTACCCAGGATAGATTCAGCTGGGCACTTAGGCTCTCAGCAACAACACCCTGCTTCACAGTCAAACAGCTACACACGCTCACATCTGGGGACTGCTGAGTACAACCATAGTCTTCTTACTAAGGCCAGTGAGCAGCTCCACTGAAGCGGTTTGGGTTTTCAGCGTGACTTCCTCCAGGAGGTCCATGGTGAGTGTCGAGGAGGAGGAGGAGAGCAAGTTATTGGTTCACTTCACCCACCCATCCTGCCAGTCCGAGGGTTGAAGCGGTTACGAACACGCCTCCCTGACCTTCAGGCAACCTCTGCCTCCTTTAAAGTCAACTACAGTATGTCATCAACAGTCATTTACTACAAGTCTATTATCTATCTATCTATCTATCTATCTATCTATCTATCTATCTATCTATCTATCTATCTATCTATCTATCTATCTATCTATCTATCTATCTATCTATCTATCTATCTATCTATCTATCTATCTATCTATCTATCTATCTATCTATCTATCTATCTATCTATCTATCTATCTATCTATCTATCTATCTATCTATCTATCTATCTTTTATTCTGTCAACTGTATGCACATATTATGCCTATGTTCATTTTATGCTATTGGCTGTGAAGCACTTTGAGCTGCAATCCATGAAAGGTGGTATATAAATAAAGTTATTATTATTATTATTATTATTATTATTATTATTATTATTATTATTATTATTATTATTATTACAGTACAGTAATGGCAATATAGCTCATCTCCATTGCCTGGAAAAGAAAAAAACAAGGGGAACAGCTCCCTCCTACCTCCGGTCGATGGTCTCTAACTACACATGATGTAAACAAGACGAAAGTCTTTCTCTGGTCTGCATCCCCTTAACAATTGTATGTATTGAGCTGTACTGTACTGTACCCATTCTGCAATCTGTTAATAAAGTTTTCAATCAATCAATCAATCAATCAAACACATCCTCAAGACCCCTACACTCTGCATCTTCTAACTACACACCCTCAAGACCCCTAGGCTCTGCATCTTCTAACTACACACCCTTAAGACCCCTACTCTGCATCTTCTAACTACACACCCTCAAGACCCCTATGCTCTGCATCTTCTAACTACACACCCTCAAGACCCCTACACTCACAATCAATATCAGATTTTTTTAAATAATTTTATAATAGTTTATGGACTATTAAGTACTGTGTTACTATGTCTATAATACTATTTACTATGTAGGGCTGGGCGATATAACGATAACGATAAATATCGCGATATATTTTAATAATCAATATCGAATATCGGAAAAAAAAAAATCGAAAAATTGTTTTTTTTTGTTTATATATATATATATATATATATTTTTGTGACCTGCAACACGGCAGTTTTAAAACCAGAGACAGTGGACAGACTTGTCTTTCTTGCCTGCAACTTAAAGTAATGGCTTTGCTTGTCCAAATGACAATACTGACCAAATTGAGATTTATTTTTCTCTTGTCCATTTATTTTGTTTGCTTTCTAATTTAAAATACACAGTAGGCTATGTGTGCTAGCAGAACTAGACTCCAGTCACGAGTCATGGTGCACATGTGGACCGTGACTCGTGACTGGAGTCTAGTTCTGCTAGTGTGGCACTAAAGATGACGGCAACGACAAAGAATTGCTGCAAAATAAACATACATCTGTTGTTTAAATTTTTTAAATTTTTTTTATACTTATAACAATTTCGATAATTATCGATATCGAGAAATATGATAACATTATCATATCGTTATCGCGATATGATTTTTTGCCATATCGCCCAGCCCTACTACTATGTATGCTACTATGCCTATTAGTGGTCTGCAAGGGCCTTGAAATAAAGCCCGAGCCCTGCCCGAGCCCGTGAACTTCAGGCCCTGCCCGAAAATAAGCCCGACTGTAAATAATATTTTAAGCCCTAGCCCGCGTGAAAACCCGAAAGAAATTATTATTATTATTATTAAAATATATATATTTTTTTGTATTTGTTTTAAATATTCGAAACACGGTTTTATATGAACGTAATAAATAAACAAAACTAAGAAGCATTTACATAGCCTGTTTCGCTCTTATTAGAACGCCGTCTCTCCCAGTGCTCGCTTATAGACTGACTCACACATCAGCCTCGTAAAACGTATTGAAGGCTATAGAATCTTCTTTGACACACACACACACACACACACACACACAACAAACAGAAAACAGAAATCAGATATCGAGCAGAGCAACATAATGAAAAGCACAACAAAACAGGTAGCGACCCAGCAAATAATAAACATCACTCACCACAACGTCAGCAAAGCGTTGAACACCGTTAACAAAACTTCGCCAACCGGCTACATACATCCCAAGAACAAATTAAAACGTTCGCCAACTGGCTATATTCCAACACAACCAATCGAGTTGAACTTGTCCCCTGAGTTCTCCCTGCGCGCTGCGGTAATTACATCCAAATGTTTCTCTGGCGCAAAAGAGAAAACGAATCTTAAGGAAAACGAAGGTTATCCTATAACCCTAGTTATATGAAAAATAAAATTAAAAATTAAAATTAAAATAAAATAAAAAAGCGGCGGTGCCCGGGCCCGGCCGAGCCCGAATTATTTATTAAAAAAAAAGCCCTACCCAGCCCTACCCAGCCCGAACCCGCCGGGCCGGGCCGGGCCCCCGTCGGGCCTGGGCAAGGTTGCAGTGCACTAATGCCTATACTACTCTAATATGCTAATATGTCTATACAATGCACTCAGAGTGAAGCATTCAAGCTCAGCACTGCTAGACGAGCAATGCCACTGACCCTTAGCTGCCAAAGGTGTAGCCCTACTGCTGACTTGTTGTACACAATTTACAAGTCATTTTGGATAAAAGCATCAGCTATATGACTAAATGTATATGTACATGTAATGAAATATGCCCATGGAAAGCAGCACCCAGGTACTAGAACTACTGGTAGTTGATTTAATTGACAAATCTGTCAAGTGAGTTTTTGTGAGAATCCGAGTTTCCCACACGCAATAATGCCTCTTTAGGTCTAAATGGTAAATGGCTGCATTTATATAGCGTTTTTATCCAAAGCACTTTACAATTTGTTCCTCACATTACCCATTCACTCACACATTCACGTCGGACACAACCATGCAAGGTGCCAACCTGCTCATCAGGAGAAATTAGGGGTTAAGTGTCTTGCTCAAGGACACATCGACACGCTGCCCGGGAGGAGCGGGAATCGAACCGGTAACCTCTGGATTGCCAGACGACTGCTCTACCTCCTGAGCCACTGTCGCCCCCAGGTCTAGTGCTGCTTAGCAGAGACATGCTTACCAGTTCTCAGGAAAAACCTCACTGAGTAAGGAAAAAACACAACAACTGACTAATCTAACAAAGTCTTGGTCGACTAAGACAAAACCAACCAATGAATCAATTAATCAACTAGGATGGGGCAGCCCTAGTAGCAATGTAATAATAATAGTAATAATAATGATAACAATAGTAGTAGTAAGAATAATAGTAAGAATAATAATGACAATAGCAATAGCAATACTTATTCTACTATTATTACTACTACTAAATGGCTGCTTTTTTATATAAATGGCTGCTTTTTATATAGCGCTTTTATCCAAAGCGCTTTACAATTTGTTCCTCACATTTGACCCATTCACTCACACATTCACACACGGACGGCGGAGGCAACCATGCAAGGTGCCAACCTGCTCATCGGGAGCAATTAGGGGTTAAGTGTCTTGCTCAAGGACACATCGACACGCTGCCCGGGAGGAGCAGGAATCGAACCGGGAACCTCCGCTGTCGGTTGTGTGATAGTAAAGGGTTAACCTTCTGTCGTGTGGCAGTGAAAGGGTTAACCTTCTGTGAGGGTTTCGGTCAGGGATAGGAGAGGAGACCCCACATGCAGGAAACACGAGAAGAGGCTGAGGCGACGGAATGAAGTGAACAGGCTTTTACTGAGCAGTTGCAAACAAGAATACAAGTTGAAACTGTTACAAACAAAAGCGAACTGCAAAACCCGAAAAGAATACTCAGCAGAGCTGGAAAAATATGGACTAAGTAGGAACGGACTCACGGGGAATATTGGTGACAAAGGTGAGTATGTGACCGAACACAACTGTGATAACAACGAGACAATACAATGGTGCGACAATGAATGTGAGGAACGGGCAGGTCTAAATAGTGCCCGTGATTAATAATTACTAATGAGTGCCAGCTGGTATAGGCCAGGCATGGCCAAGACAGGTGACACAAGGTAGTTAGTAAAGAAAACTCACATCATTAATAAAAGCATGTGTAAAGGAATATCTAAAAGGAACAACCCTTAAAGGAACATATGTAAAGATGTTAACACTAATAAAAACAAGTGAAAAGGGAAAAGCCTTAAAGGGACACATGTAAACAGGGCACGAAATTAACTTTTTGACTCACCGGCCAGTGGCAGGTAGATGGGAAAAATCTACCCGCCAAGCATATTTCTTACCAGCCAATTTTTTTTTTTTTAATAAAATATATATATTATATAATCATACTTGTAGTTGTATTATCTGCGAGACATCGCCACCACGCAACAAGTAAAAATGCTCGCTATCTGCAAACAGCTCCACTGTCTGTGTGTATACTCGAGTAGCCTCCAGCTCCAGCAAGGATTCTCCGGCGCTGCAGCTGGGCCCTATACTCTACATTCAGCATGCCCTCATGCGATGGATTCTCCGGCGCTACAGCTGGACCCTATACTCTACATTCAGCATGCCCTCATGCGATGGAAGCCAGGGGCTTGAATACACATCGAATCAATGTTATAAGACATTGATATCAGGAGTTATCTGTAGCTACTTCTAGCCGGCTAGATAACGTTAAGACAACGCCTCAGTGAACTATTTAGTTTACTGGGATATTTCGTAGTGAGCTAACGTGAGCTAACGTGAGCTAACGTGAGCTACCTATCCAACGGAGGTATTATGCACTACTAGACTTGCTGGAGCATTTGTTGATATCAGTAACTAGCCGGCTAGATAACGTTAAACAATGCCTCAGTATTCAACTAAAAGTGAATAGTTGACTGGGTAATTTTGTAACGGTAGCTAACGTTAGCTCACGGAGGTCCCACTAGACTAACTGTTACAAAGGATCAGATTAAACCGAATATATATATTTATTGATTGATATATATTGCATAGTATTTGTATATCGTTTGATATCCCTTGTATATTCCTTGTACATATACACGGAATATCCCTTTAGCCTATTACAGACCATAATATTTCATTCTCCTATTGGACAGCGGTCCACAGGCGCCGGGGCCGTGCCTCCAGAGTCAGGTTCAAAGCCACTGTCAAGACATGTCTGTACATGCCCGGCCTTGCCCAGGGATACGAGACAGAAATGAGGTTGGCACTAGATTGTTCGCCGTGCATATAAATATGGCGCAGGTGAATACAGAAGTAGAGTTACCCAATAAGTTGAAGCCTCACCCACGATACTCCGTGCGGTGAAGTATGGCCTGTTTGGCCCCAAAATAGAGCATTGAGACCGCGTGCGAATTAATAACTGAATTGTCAGAGTTTGGCGCTATACCGTCGAGTGCGACATATTTCTATTAAGTCAGTAATAGTCTATTTGTGTATAGTGTATCGTGCGGCTAAAGTTCTACAGTGACCAGCATCACCAACGCTTCCTCGTACCAGCTAGAGTGCTTATCCAGGCTGGGCTGCTTTCATGGCGCTCTCACCCGAGGAGACCTAGACGAGAACCGTGTGGACATGTACACTGGATTAATCTACCCGACGACTACATAGCCCTTTGCGGCTGGATTATATTTGTTTTGGTCCTGTGATTTATGGAGCGGAGAATCGCCGACGCCTACACGTGTTGGATTTACCCTGTGAGGAGACCAGTCGAGTCTGCGCCTCAGAGAGCCTGAGGCCGACTAGCTTTCTTCACTGTGGAGCTACAGTCTACGGAGAACAGCTGTATTCGTCTGTGGATCAAGAGACTATTGCACCGTCTCCTGTACTTGGAGTCTCCTTAGTCATCGTTGACCAGACTCTCTACTACCGACAGATCCTCTACCCCTGCTGGCTTACAACCGGGGGGACCCTTCCAGTATCTCCCGCTATATATTACTAGTGTACCATAGATATAATTCCCTAAGATTCAGGTTGTATAATTACCTCCTGCGTAACCAGAGAATGGACATTCATTATTGATTTGCCTACGCACATTCCTTTGCCTTATAAGCGCATCCAAAGTAAAATACAGAGAAGTATATTATGTACCTTTTGCTGCAATAAATACTTGATTACACCTTTGTGTGGAACCGATTCATTGTGGGAAGTGTTCATCATATTTATATATGATGTACTGTATGGCCAGTAATTAAAGTACATAAAGCGGTAGTGGTTTAATGATACCATACTTATCAATACAGTCAGGGAATTGTACCCCTCAGTTACAATTGGTCCTTCGAGCCGGAGGGTAACTAGTGTAATATTAATATAGTGGTATTAATATTGACATGGCCTATGATGAACACTCCACAAAACGGTTCTCCTAAAGTAGATCGCCCGCAGCGTAGACGGCAGACACCTCAGTACTTAGAGGATTACGTTGCCAATATACTACCTAGCTTTCTACAGACGGTAAACGCGGAAAAAGTAGATAGTAAAATTATGTCCGACCCTATCAACCAGGCTACCCCGCCAATAGAGGCCCTAGTGGGTTCTAACGTAACTGACCAAGCTCACGGTAGGGACCAGGAGGGACCCGACATGACTTTACCCCCCGCCAAGACCGAAGAAGTAGTCCCCGGAGAGCTCCAGGATAAAGACAGCTCTCCAGGGATGGAACTCTACCCGCTACAAGAAGAGGAGAGCACCCCGGAGATGGATCTCCAGGACTCGCCACAGGAGAACAGATCTCCAACGAGTACTGCCAGGAGCGGATCACCTCAACCAGCGTCTTCCCCCAGCGAGGCGGACAAGATGCTGGCACAGGCATTCCTCACCAGCCTAGCAGCCTCAACAGAGCGCGATCGACTCCAAGCACAGACGCTTAGTGAGCACGAACATTCTTCCATGGAAAGAGAACGCCTTCAAGCGCAGCAACGGAGCGACGAAGATCGTATACGTCTAGAGATTAGACGCCTTCAGACGGAAGAGAATATGGTAAGGGACCGGGCCGAAGCCCAGCGCGCCGCCGCCGAAGCCCAGCGCGCCGCTGCCGGTGCCAAAAGAGAAGCAGAGTGCGACCTCGCTCTCACCAAGCGCGAAGCCGAGCGCGACCGATTACAAGCGCAGATAATGGAGCAGCTGATCACCAGGGCAACACCCCCTCCCTCCGCACGGGGTTCCAGGGCCTCGTCAAGACAAGGGTCAAGGGCACCCTCCCCTACCCGATCAAGCGACCCTGAGCCCGACCACCAGAGAGAGCCTATACCCCCCTCCGAACCCCTTCCCCGACCGGTCCAAGTGAGACCCAGCTACAAGGAAGAAACGGTCTACACCGCGGAGAGGCTAAATAGACGACTACAGGATCTAGAGGACCTGCCAGAGGAAGAAGAAGAGGGAGAGGAGGAGAGTCAAGCCCGACAGCAGCACAGTACTCCACAGGACCAGGAGGTCCAGTACAGCCCAGGCTCTACCCCCGCGGCTCTGCGCTACAGACCCCCGACTCAATACACGGGTGAGCTTGACGCACGACCAGCCCCGAGGAACAGCACCTGGATACGCGGGCCATGGTACCCAGCAGGTACCAGCCCACCAAGAGGCGTAAGAGGAGACTCGCCTAGGAGGCCTCTCTTCCAACGCTCACCGATGTGCCAGCCATCCATGGCATCATACATTGGCACACCGACATTTCCGGACTTCACCCACGAGAACAGAGCACAGTACACGGAGCTACGAATGTGCTTAGAGACAATGATGTCCGATGTAGCTGATGAACCGTACAAGTATGCTATCCTACTGAAGCACCTCAAGGTGCCCCGAGCGCACAATATAGCGCTGGCCTATGCCACCTCTACTACCCCATACACAGCGGCTCTAGCAGCACTCGACCAAAGATATGGACGCATATGGGACTACGTAATACAAGAGATAAGGCATATTGACCGCCTACCCCCAGCCACAGACAATCGCTCACTAGATGACCTGTCTATCAAGGTACAATCCCTGGTAGGGATGCTGGGGGCGCAAAGAGAAAAGGGTATGCACGAACTGTACGCGAACTCTAATGTCGAGAAGATTTTAGAGAAGCTTCCGCCCGCCCGACAAGAGCGCTTCAGGCGGCAAAGAGACCACCGTGATCCTAACGGTCCCGAGCCATCCCTCCTAGACCTAGCCGACTTCCTGGCGAGAGAAGTCAACAGCCTACGGTTGGATACGTTCATGCGGAGCACCCCAAGCTCCAGAGAGGGACCTAGGAGAGCAAACGATGGCCGAAGATTGGCGACCGTCATGCACCAATCAGAATCAGTACCGAGCAGCAAGAACCACAGTACCCCCTCGATGAAAGAGAAGTGGAAGATGGTGTGCCCGTACTGCGAAAAGGAACACTGGTTGTCACAATGTGACACATTCAAGAAGATGACCGCCGACGAGGTGAGTCAATGGATAAAGTCCAACCGACGCTGTTACCGATGTGCGCGCAGTCACATGGCAGCCGATTGCCGCTTAAAGAAGAGGTGTAGTCGGTGTGACGGAGCCCACCTAGATGTCCTACACGACAGTAACAGAAGAAAGCCTGCACCCTCAAGCAGCACAAAGGCAAGTGTTATGTACATTGACCCCGCCAGCAGCGGGGGCGCCCGGGTGCTCTTAAAGGTGGTCCGCGTAACACTGAGTTACCAAGATAAGGTCATGGACACTTACGCCGTCCTTGACGACGGGTCAGAGAAGACCCTTCTCCTCGCGTCCGCTGCGGCCCAGCTGGGGCTGCGGGGGAGCGAAAACCAGATGACGATTCGGACAATAAGAAGAGATCTAAAGACGATAAAGGGCGAGAATGTCTCCTTCACTATCGCAGCAAGCGGGCAGCCAGAGAGACGGTATAGGATTACTAACGCTTTCACCAGCCAAGAAATAGGCCTGTCGCAGTACACCTACCCCATCGCCAAGCTGATGGATAAATATGTGCACCTGCGTCAACTACCTATACCGCTCATAGACGGTGCCACCCCGACCCTGCTGATAGGCTCCGACCATGCAGACCTCATCGTCCCGATAGACCGGGTCCACACAGGGCCCAGAGGCTGTCCTGCAGCAGTCGAGACCCGCCTAGGATGGACATTACAAGGCCCCCTCGCTAAGTCTCTTAACCGAACAGCAGCCACTAACTGCCTCCACTCCAGAGTGACAGAAGAAGACACCACCCTCCTACAGCATGTCGAGAGGCTATGGACACTAGAGACAATGCCCTTTAAGAACGAAAAGAAAGACATTTGTTCAAAGGAAGACATTTACGCTATAGCCCTCCTCGAGCAGGGGACAAAGAGAGTCAAAGTCAACGGAGTGATGAGATACGCAACTCCACTCCTGAGGCGAGAGGGTATGCCTACCTTCCACGCCCCAAAAGAAGCGACGGAGCGGTATCTATTGAACACAGAGCGGCGCCTAGCCAGAGACCCCGCTCAAGAGACTGTGTACCGCGCTGAGATTAACAAGCTAATCACAGCGGGACACATAAAGAAAATTGACATTAAAGAGGCCGATCAGACGACCGAATCATGGTACGTGCCGCACCACAAAGTCCACCACAACGGCAAGGATCGTATTGTGTTCAACTGCAGCTACCAGATCGGATCACAAAATCTGAATAAAGAGCTCTTGCCCGGCTCAACACTCGGCCCCTCTCTACTAGGCGTGTTACTACGTTTCCGCCAAGACAAGGTGGCCATCAGCGGCGACATCAAAGGGATGTTCCTGCAGGTGAGACTAGTGGAGGAGGACAAGCCCCTGCTGCGGTTCCTATGGAGAGAGAGGATCGGGGATGAGCAACCAACCATCTATCAATGGGAAGTCCTCCCTTTCGGAACCACATGCAGCCCATGCTGTGCTACGTTTGCACTGCAAAAACACGTCGCAGAGGACCCAGCAGCTGATGAAGAGGTCCGACAAAGTGTAGGAAATAGTTTCTACGTGGACAACTGTCTGCAAAGCGTCTCGACGCCAGAAGAAGCCGAGGCCCTTCTACTCAAGCTCCGCGCCTCCCTGATCAAAGGCGGCTTTGATCTCAGGCAGTGGGCCAGCAGCGACCCGCAAGTATTGCGCAGCCTCTCCCCCGAGGACAAGGCAGCAAGCAGCGAGACCTGGATGGCGACCATCCCAGGAGAAGCCCAAGAAATGACATTAGGACTAGTCTGGCGCTTCAAAACAGACTCGCTCCATTATAAACACACACCCCTGACCAAGGAGCAGGGAAGGTCGACTGCACTACCGACCACCAGATGGAGTGTATACAGAACACTCGCCAGACAATATGACCCGTTGGGATGTATTCTACCTTACACCACCAGGGCAAAGATGATTGTATGAGCGTTATGGGACAAGGACCAGGGCTGGGACGACCCCATACCCGAACACCTTGCATCCACATGGAGAGAGTGGGAGACGGAACTCAGCTCACTCCCAGGTGTCAACATACGCCGCAGCTACTTCCCACCCACAGTGAGGCCGGAGACGTGCCAGATGGACCTGCACGTCTTCAGCGACGCCTCCGAAGTAGCCTACGGTTCGGTGGCCTACTTGCGTGCCCGAGAGGAGGGAGGAGAAATACATACTGCTTTCATCCTGGCTCGCTCAAGAATAGCCCCACGAAAGCAACAATCTATCCCGCGTCTAGAGCTCTGCGCAGCCCTAGCAGGAGCGCAACTCGCCACGTTAATCCAACGTGAACTCACCATTCCGGTGCAAAGAACAATCTTGTGGTCAGACTCCACGACAGTACTCACATGGATCCGGTCTGATTCGTGCAGATACAAGGTCTTCGTGGGAGTCAGAGTCACAGAGATTCAAGATTTAACAGAAGTAGCAAGCTGGAGGTATGTGGACACAAAACACAACCCAGCTGACGTCATCACCCGGGGAATGTCCCTGGATGACCTCACCCGTCACAACCTATACAGTGACGGGCCAGAGTTCCTCAAGCTCCCTACACCCACCCCACGGGAAGCGAGTAAAGAGGAGGCCGAAAACAAGAAATCTATGTTCTGTGGATTGAACACACTCGTCTCCACAGACCCCGACATAGACGATTGCCTCACCCTAGAGAGTGCGCAGCTAAAGACATTCCTGTGGCACCACCCAGAGGTTCAGCTCACTACTGACATTACAGCAGCTGACTACGAAGAAGCAGAACTTCTTCTACTACAACGAGCCCAGAGAGACTCGTTCCCCGATGAGCTAGACTGTCTACAGGGAGCAAAGCCCGTCCCATCAGACAGCAGACTGCTCCACCTAGCCCCCGAGAGCGACGCCCATGGTCTCATCAGAGTGGGTGGTCGTCTGCGGAGAGCTCCAGACTTACCGGATGACGTCAAGTCTTAAACAGCCGACACAAGGTCACAGAGCTGATCATAAAGAAATACGACGAGGATGTGCATCACGCCGGGGCAGAGAGAGTCTTCGCGGAGATCAGACGTCGTTATTGGATACTGCAAGGGAGAGAAGCAGAGCGGCGCTTCCAGCGAACCTGTCTAGACTGTCGTAAGTGGCGAGCGCAGCCCAGTATACCCCGGATGGCTGACCTACCTCCCTGTCGCCTCCGACTCGGCGACAAGCCTTTTCACTCCACCGGTATGGACTGTTTCGGCCCGCTGTATATAAAGAAAGGAAGAGGAACCGAGAAGCGGTGGGGTATTGTATTCAAATGCATGACCACCCGAGCGATGCATATAGAACTCCTTCCAACCATGAGCACAGACTCATTCCTTATGGCCTTCCGAAGATTCACATCGCGGAAAGGCAAACCGTCTATATTATTGTCTGATCACGGGACAAACTTCAAAGGCGGAGAAAGAGAGCCGAGAGAGAGCTTCCAAGCTATGGGCCCAGAACTTAAGACCCACCTCGCTCCATCCCAGATTGACTTCCAGTTTAATCCCCCGAACGCACCTCACTTCGGTGGAACTTGGGAACGAGAAGTACGTTCAATAAAGACAGCCCTGTACGTCGTGCTTGGGGCCCAGACCGTGGCGGAAGAAGTCCTAATGACAGTCCTCACGGAGATCGAGGGAGTATTGAACTCAAAGCCCCTCGGTTACATCTCAAGTGATGTAGCAGATGTCGACCCAGTCACCCCCAACACACTCTTGATGGGGCGGCTGGACCCCGCGCTACCACAGACAATGTACAGGCCTGAAGAAGCGAACGGCCGAAGAATGTGGAGGTACAGTCAAGTATTGGCTGACAAGTTTTGGAACAGCTTCCTACTCCACTATCTACTGTCTCTACAGACCCGCCAGAAATGGGTGAAAGAGAGAGACAATTTGACAGAAGGAACAGTCGTCATGATTATCGACCAGTCACTACCCCGAGCTATGTGGCCGGCTGGCCGCGTAAGCAAAGTGATCACCGGTGCCGACGGAAAGGTCCGAGCAGCCGAAGTGCTCGTCCAAGGACAGATCTACACCCGACCCGTGGCGAGGCTAATAGAACTGCCAAGGCTCCCCGATACTATCGATGACGACCATGACCCCATGACTTTGTGAACTGCCCGACCCTCACAACAGACATTGAGTAGTGGACAGTGCGGTTAATCTGTCTCTGCTTAGCTAATTAGGTGGGACTAATTAGGAGGCGGCTGTTACAAAGGATCAGATTAAACCGAATATATATATTTATTGATTGATATATATTGCATAGTATTTGTATATCGTTTGATATCCCTTGTATATTCCTTGTACATATACACGGAATATCCCTTTAGCCTATTACAGACCATAATATTTCATTCTCCTATTGGACAGCGGTCCACAGGCGCCGGGGCCGTGCCTCCAGAGTCAGGTTCAAAGCCACCGTCAAGACATGTCTGTACATGCCCGGCCTTGCCCAGGGATACGAGACAGAAATGAGGTTGGCACTAGATTGTTCGCCGTGCATATAAATATGGCGCAGGTGAATACAGAAGTAGAGTTACCCAATAAGTTGAAGCCTCACCCACGATACTCCGTGCGGTGAAGTATGGCCTGTTTGGCCCCAAAATAGAGCATTGAGACCGCGTGCGAATTAATAACTGAATTGTCAGAGTTTGGCGCTATACCGTCGAGTGCGACATATTTCTATTAAGTCAGTAATAGTCTATTTGTGTATAGTGTATCGTGCGGCTAAAGTTCTACAGTGACCAGCATCACCAACGCTTCCTCGTACCAGCTAGAGTGCTTATCCAGGCTGGGCTGCTTTCATGGCGCTCTCACCCGAGGAGACCTAGACGAGAACCGTGTGGACATGTACACTGGATTAATCTACCCGACGACTACATAGCCCTTTGCGGCTGGATTATATTTGTTTTGGTCCTGTGATTTATGGAGCGGAGAATCGCCGACGCCTACACGTGTTGGATTTACCCTGTGAGGAGACCAGTCGAGTCTGCGCCTCAGAGAGCCTGAGGCCGGCTAGCTTTCTTCACTGTGGAGCTACAGTCTACGGAGAACAGCTGTATTTGTCTGTGGATCAAGAGACTATTGCACCGTCTCCTGTACTTGGAGTCTCCTTAGTCATCGTTGACCAGACTCTCTACTACCGACAGATCCTCTACCCCTGCTGGCTTACAACCGGGGGGACCCTTCCAGTATCTCCCGCTATATATTACTAGTGTACCATAGATATAATTCCCTAAGATTCAGGTTGTATAATTACCTCCTGCGTAACCAGAGAATGGACATTCATTATTGATTTGCCTACGCACATTCCTTTGCCTTATAAGCGCATCCAAAGTAAAATACAGAGAAGTATATTATGTACCTTTTGCTGCAATAAATACTTGATTACACCTTTGTGTGGAACCGATTCATTGTGGGAAGTGTTCATCATATTTATATATCATGTACTGTATGGCCAGTAATTAAAGTACATAAAGCGGTAGTGGTTTAATGATACCATACTTATCAATACAGTCAGGGAATTGTACCCCTCAGTTACACTAACGTTAGAGCAGTTTGCCCGACTCTAGCCTCTGTGTTTACACAGGGTTGGGAGGGGCAGGAGGAGGTGCAGTGCACTGCATGTCTGTGTGCTTGAGACAGCGAGTGAGAACTCCGCTAACAATTGGATCATGTTTTTCGATCGGTTTTCACATGACTATTTCGTTGCCCGCCACATGGTGGAAAGACCTCTCAGTCTCACTCGCCAAACGTAAAATCTGCCCGCCAATGGCGGGCTCTAATTTCGTGCCCTGCATGTAAAGTATTAACACTTAGAGAATACATATGTAAAAGAGTTAACACTAATAAAAACATGTGAAAAGGGATAAGTCTTAAAAGGACACATGTAAATTATTAACACTTAGAGAATACATATGTAAAAGAGTTAACACTAACAAAAACATGTGAAAAGGGATAAGCCTTAAAGGGACACAAGTAAAGTATTAACACTTAGAGAAAACATATGTAAAAGAGATGAACCTTTAAAGGAACATGAAAAGATAAACCTTTTAAAAACACAAGCTAAAACGCACCACACAACATGAACAGATAAAACACAGCACCATTAACAATATCCAGAAGACCTAGGACTAAAGGGATAAGGTCCAATATCTGGAGCTGCTGCGTTTGGCCACCAGAGGGCGGCAGAAAAGCACTGTTCACATTGTTCGGGCATGATCCCTGGCTGGGACCATGACACCTTCTGTGAATTGTCGCAGTGAAAGGGTTAACCGTTTGGTAGTGTGGCAGTGAAAGGGTTAACATCAACATTAACAATAATAATAATAATAATAATAATAATAATAATAATAATAATAATAATAATAATAATAATAATAATAATAATAATAATAATAATAATAATAATAATAATAATAATAATAATAATAATAATAATAGTACCATATCATTATACCATAAACCCTACTTAACCCTCCTGTAAACGCTTGTAAATCGGTTACAACCGATAGGAGGGTAAGACAGGGTCTCATCCTAGAACTCATTTGATCGTGGAATATTTCACACCTGGCGGCTAGGTGGCGCAGTGGGCAAGGCGATCGCCACCAACGCAGGAGATGCTGGGTTGGAGCCCAGCTCTCTGCGTTGCTACCAGCTTGGCTGGTCGTTCATACTAATACAATTGGCAGTGTTAGGGGTGGGAAGCTGGTGGGTGGGGATCGGACGTTGTGGACAGCGACTCCTACAGGTCGGTTGGTGCGCCTGTGCAGTAGAATCAGGAAGCGACGTCCCTCCCACGCAGACCCTCGCCGCTGAGAGATCGCGCTGTGCAGGTGAAAAGATGCGACGGATGCAAGGCTTCGTCCACATTGCAGCCGGCTTGTGGGAGGCATGGTCTAACAACGTTCGAGACAGGGGAGGGTAGAATTGGACAATACGAAATTGGGGAAGGGAGAAAAATAGAAAAATGGGGAGAAAAAGTAGATACAAAATATATATATATATATTTCACACCTAAAGTCAGCCTCTTAGGTAGAACGATACCACTCAACGTATATACTGCAAAACTATATTTAAAGTTACTATCTAAATGTACGACTGTTCCCTCTGGACAAGAGATTGTGCACTGTCTGCAGGGCAACCTCCGTAGGTGACGGCACGTCCTGCTAGACCGGAGCGAGGGCCTTACTGCTGGTCGGCTGCACCATCCAGAAGGAATATTAATCAACTGGTCTAGTACAGTGTCATCCCTGGGGAACTGAACCTCACGGAACTGGGTCTGAGTGTGACCTAAATGTCTCTTTATCGCTCGCTCTCTCTTTCTTTCTCCCACCTTTCACTTCCCCCTGACTCTCGCTCTCCCTTTCTCTCTCTCTCTCGCTCCATATCTCTTTCTCTATGTCTCTCTCGCTCTCTCCATATCTCACTTTCTCTCTCGCTCCATATCTCTTTCTCGCTCTCTCTCTCTCTCTTGCTCTCTCCATATCTCACGTTCTCTCTCTTGCTCCTTATCTCTCTCTCTCACTCTCTCCTTGCCTGCCTCCCCCATCATCACTCTCTCTCTCTCTCTCTCTCTCTCTCTCTCTCTCTCTCTCTCTCTCTCTCTCTCTCTCTCTCTCTCTCTCTCTCTCTCTCTCTCTATCTCCCCCCCTCTTTCAATCCATAATTCATGTGCCATGTGTGTGTTGGGTGGTGATTATTTTTAGCTAAGCAGGTTGAGTGGTTGTATACAGACAAGAGGAAGCGGCGGAAGCCACATGGCAGGTGGCATACAGTACAACAGACCTGCATGTAGGTGATGTGTGCGTGTGTATGTTGTGTGTGAATATATTGAGTGTGTATGCTGTGTGTGTATATTGTGTGTGTATGTGGGTGCATGTATCTGGTGTTGAATGTCAGAGTGTGTGCTTGAGTGTGTGCTTGTGTAAGGTGTATTCTATGGCCATTGAGTGTGAGTGTGTGACGTGTGTGTGTGTGTGTGTGTGTGTGTGTGTGTGTGTGTGTGTGTGTGTGGGGGTGGGGGTGGGGGTGGGGGTGGGGGTGGGGGTGGGGCGGCAGTAGCAGATGTCTGTCTGTTCCAGTTGACAGCAGATGACAGTGATAGTGACAGTGATAGTGAGTTCTGGTGAGCTTGCAGAGGTGTGGGAAGGCTTGTTCACAGTTCACACGCACAACTCTGTACAAGAAGATCAAACATCCTACGAACATATCCAGGGTTTTGTCTAACAGGAGATTTCAGGTATGTGGATTAAAGAAATGGCTTCAAATATGTCAATGGAAAAGATGGTGTATATTGTTAGACGTAAACAAAACATTTTTGATAATGCCTGGGGACCATTTGTGTACTTCTTAAAGCATAATACGAATGTTGGGAACTTGCTTCAACAAGAACGGGATTAGGGGGAGTACTGTGGGACAACTCTTATCATTGTGTAAAAACGACAAGAAACACCCTTTACTTAATGTGTAAAACATTTTGGTTGTATTATTATTTATTTATGTTTATTTTTTATTTAAATCTGTATCCTTCCTATGTGAACCTGTTTTTGAAGTTAATTATTATTTTGTGGGGTGGGGTTAGGGGAGGGAGAACGGGGTGAAAATGTTTGCTGAATACTGCTCTGCTGATATACATGTTGTAATTTGCAAACTAAAACCCAATAAATATATTGTTAAAAAAAAAAAACAGGAGATTTCAACAGATGGGTCACGCCTACTCCCACTTCTGCCTCACAGTCCCACTGAAGGTATTTCTAAACGTGTGTCTCCCAGGTCAGAGAGACTGCCTCACTACATCCACACTGGGGGATTATTGTATCGTAAACGAGAGGTATATAATTGCTGTTTATACTGCTATTTTATGCTATTTCTGATGATTTTGTTGTATTGTTATTGTCTGCATTGCTCGTACCCTTTTTCTTATGTTCTGCATTGCTTTTATTCTGTCTGTTTTATGCTCGTTTTATGTCTATTATACTGTACTTTCTCCTGCGAAGCACGTTGGGCTGCAATTCTTGTATGAAAGGTGCTATACAAATAAAGTTTATTATTATGCTCCAGATTGACCCAATGCTGAGCAAAGGAAAATATCTAAATGTTTCAATATTTTAATGTAAAGTAATGATTTTTGTATGGAGGGAACACAGCCCGATGACATCATCGCAGGCTGAACTTCATTGATAGGCAGGCTGTGGGCAGATATCTCTTATATATATTATATATACTGTATATATGTATTTTCATATCGTGAAACGGCCCTGTCCCACAGTTCAACTCCTCTTGCCAACTGATCTCCTGTCAGTTATCACTGGTCGCTTCACGTGTAGATCTATGTAGATAGGATATATGTCATAGCATGCAGCCAGTCAGTTGAGCCCCTTTGACCCTTACACATGTGACCTTTGACCCCTACACGCATGATATTGTCAAATATCCTGTCGAACATTGACAAAAATTTGGGATACAACTAGAGCTGCCGCGATTACCGCATTACCGCAGTATCGCTGTTACATCACGGCCACCGCAGAGTCGGCTGAATACCGCATCACCGCTGTTTTTTATAATAATAATAATGTTGTACCCTCCTCTCGTTGGGCTTGCGGCTCTGCAGATATACCCTACTCCTCTATCGATGTTCCAAGCGACCCTATTGGGTACCAGAAAAGTCACGTGAAACATTGCAGACCACTGATTGGTCAGAAGAGAGACGCGTCACACGTTGGGAGCGTCCTGCAGTTTTTTACATCCTGAATGTCAGCCATTGATCAGAGCTCATCACAATACGGCTAATAACGTTAGCTTTAGCTCCCCGCCGGAGTGGACTACCATCGCTCCTCAGGAGTACTAAACGAGACATAATGATTTTACTGTCTGCAACGAATGTTATAATAAAAGCCCTTCGTTCTATACACTTGTCTGATTGAAAACTTTATTAACAGACCGCAGAATGGGACAACTCAGCACGCTCTGAGCAAAGAAAGGAACTGAGATGGTCCGGTAAATACGCTGATGTTATTGAACGTATAACTATATAATGGTAATGCCACAAAACGAATGCCTTTATTATAAAGTAGTAACTTTATAGTAATAATAATAAGAAAGGGTCGGGGGGTAACCACCCCTGCCCGCGACACCGAGTGAACGGCGCACGACCAGAGGGGAAACTTCGAATCCGTGTTTCACTTTCAATAACTAATGCGTGCTTGCCGAATCCCAAACAATATTCATGCTGCAAAGTCATCCTCTAAAGATCGACATTTAGACTAGAGGCAGGCTATATGCTATAAAAAGTAGACTACTACTACTAAAAAAAAAATACATTCAAACTTATTTTTTTTTTGTGTGTGCGTGCGGTAATAACCGCGGCGGTAGGAAATATTTTGCAAATCCGTGCGGTAAGGAAAACATCAATACCGCGGCAGCTCTAGATACAACTTCCATTTTGCATTGTGGCCATAGATTTCCATATTGTACTTCGGGCAATAGCACTCCTGTGCAGTTTTGGGAATCTGCAATAGGTAAGCACCACCTACACCACCAGGTATTGATAATGCATTGTAATGCCAGTCCGGTGATGTTCCTTTACGTAAGACGGGTGTCGATGCAAATATAGGTGCAATTCATTGTTTGCGTAGCAGGGGGTAACCTGACCTACAGGATGTTGCAAGGTGGTATAACTCTCCCATTGGATGACTCTCTATCTCAGTCGGAATCATCTTCTCTTGAAATGAAAAAAAAAGAAAACTGTCCTCTACTGTCATGCACTCTTCCTAATATACTAACATACACTCGACACTGTAGCACTCAAGTTTGATGAACATTGTTACTCAGCTGATAGAGTTGTGCCCTTCCCGCTGACTTGTCATACAACACTTGTAAGTCGCTTTGGATAAAAGAATCAGCTGAATGACTAAATGTAAATGTAAATATTTTCCTCTTCTGCTGCACAGTTTTACTATAGACCACTGCAACACTTCCGGTATTCTGAAATCATGGGAGAGAGAGCAGGGGGAGAAAATGAATGAATATGGATGAGAGCCTTGACATTAAGTGGTTGTAGCTACAGCTGTGGGGGTGCGGGAGACATGACCCAATAGATTTTTATACACCAGAGTCTCCTGAACACGGAGAGACCAATCCCAAGTCTACAGAGAGTGGTGCGCTCAGCTGATCGTACTACGGGTATTGCACTACCACCCCTGCAGGTCTTATATAACAAGAGGTGCAAATCCAGAGCCTGCAGAATAATGAAAGACCCTCACCACCCCAACAACAGCCTGTTCAAGCTGCTGCGGTCAGGCAAACGCCTGCGAACACCAGCAACTAGGACAGAGAGACTTCGGCTCAGCTTCTTCCCCCAGGCCATCAGAGTCTTGAACACTGAACGCTCCACACACAAGCACACACACAACACACACACTGTATACGCAGGGTCAATGACGTGACGCCTATTTTTTCTGTCCCACTGAATTTCTTACCTTAAAAAAAACATTAAAATTCATAAAAAGATTACATGTATCTCTAATACCTTCCCCATATACAGAGCCACTATAAGTCCTCCAAACATTTGAGTTATTGGTAATTTTTCTGCTATCTGAAGTGTCAAATGTCCATGTGGGGCGACCGTCCAGCATTGACTTCTATTTGGACAACCGGATTAAAATCACTTTAAATCTATTTAAATATTTCCCTTGCCCTATTTGGCATAATTTCAAACATGTTTTGCATTCATTGACAAAATTATGAAGCATTTGCACATATACTTCCATCATAATATACAAACGAATGTTGTCCGCATATGTTAATTTTATGAAATATCATCTGGGGCGACCATCAAGAAAACACAATTGTGGGACTTTTATTTTGAAACCACCTCAAGGACAGGATGTTGCATCAGCCAGTCACATGTGAGGGACCCAGAGAAACAACTAGCAGGTTAGTAAGTCTCTTTCATATTGGCAAATAAATCTCTTTTTTAACTGCTGTAATGTAATTGCCACTTTTGGATGTCTTGTGGGACGACCGCCCCAAAACTGTGAATAATACGTTTTATCTGAAAATCTATATTTTGATGATGAATTTGATAGTGACATGTGGTAAGAGCTAGCTAGTTTGGTTTCTGTAGCTAATGGTTAGCCTGTAATATTTGACTGACATTAAAAACATCATCTGGGCGACCGAGTATCATGTGGGGCGACCACTGCTGAGTGTTTTAGATGATAGATATATGTCCTGTATTTGTAGTTTCTGTATATTTATATTTTATTCATGTTTTATATACATAAAGTTCTTTGTTTTAGCATAACTCTTTGTATACTTTAACATATATTTTTCAACATTTCTGTCATTTTTCATTCCTATTTAGGAATTAACGTTTCTTTTTGAGTATTGTACCATCTTATGAGAACATTTTTAAAACGGTATAGCATGACATTCCATTTAGGTAATTGTACATGTATTAGTCATGTTTAACTAGTTTAACCTATTTTCTAGATGGCACAAACAAGCAAACAGAAGACTGCTCACTACAGACAGCGGGTCAATGTAGACTATCTTGCCAGGAAAAGAGAGAGGTAAAAAAAAACTATAGGTAACATGCAGTATATCTTTCTCTGGTGTATTTCAAACTGTCATGTTAGTAGGATTAGGAATGATCTTTTCTGTAATATCTTGAACTTAAGTTTGTATGTAATTTAGCCCACCAGAATTAGTATCACATTATACACTATTGTTTCAGCGAGAAGAAAACAACAGGGCAAGATTCCATGTGAAGTCAGATGAGCTATCGGAGAGGGAGAAGGCTGCATCCAGAGGTTACAGGGAGAAGGAAAAAGATGGAAAAGGCGATGCTGGACCTGACACCACCATCCATGGAGAACACTCCACCAGTTCTGGCTGGTGTAGAAGTAGAGAAGAGCAGCAGGGCAAGCTGTGGTGGATCCCCTACCTCTAAATGAGGATTTGAATCACTAACATTTACTTTGATTCTACAGTAGGTTTAACATCCCTTGAAACCATAGGTTATATATCCAGCTCATGATCAACAGTGACATATTTCAACAATAAATGTTCAGTGGATTGCACTGTGCAACATCTCCATTATAATCTGATCAAAGTTTGTTTCGGGTTTGATATATCTTTGGGGAATGTTGACTGTAGGAGCCAAAGCTATTATTGTATTGTATGAATGTTTATGTTTATTTTTATAACCTTACATTGAAAGTTGAAACGGCATTAGGAATATTGATTGGATTTAGATAAAGTCATTGAACCGGCTTATTTGTCATAATAGAACATTCTAGAACATTTGTGATGTCACAGTATGATGTCATGACCGAACGTTCTAGAACATTTGTGATGTCACAGTATGATGTCATGATCGAACGTTCTGGAACATTTGTGATGTCACAGTATGATGTCATGACTAGGGATGGGTACCTTTCACATTTGAACCGATACCGGTACCGGTACCTGTGAATCGATACCGGTACCCAACGGTACCTTTTTTCGGTACTTTAGTCTCAAGAAATTTAATTTACCTACCTCAGTCGTAAAAAAAAATCCAAACTTCAAATAACTACAATTTCTACAGTTTTCGGCTTGTCATTGCTCCGACTGCTTTGTTGTTGAATCAAGTCAAATCCTAGGTAAGCATATATTGTGCGTGTGAACGTTGACATGAAAAGAAAACTATTCGATACTCGGTAGTACCGACGTGTTTCGGTTCGGTACCTCAAAAGTACCGAATTCGGTACCCATCCCTAGTCATGACCGAACATTCTAGAACATTTCTGATGTCACAGTATGATGTCATGATCGAACGTTCTGGAACATTCATGATGTCACTGTATGATGTCATAACCGAACGTTAATAATTTAACTAAATGTAAAAAATATCAGTGTTTTGTTTTTTGGTGTGCTTCTTATTCTAGGTGTTCAGGTTGCCTGATTTGTTAAAACATGCACATGTACCTCAATTTGAAATGCCTGCAGTTTACCATGAGATAATATAAAAGGAACTAGGGATTGCACCAATCCGATACTCAGTCTCGGTATTGGTCCGATACTGGCCAAATTCACAGGATTGGATATCGGCCGATCCGATACAGGCCGTAAAGCATGCCATCACGTGAACAGTAGTAGCGTGACAACAACGTTAGCATTAGCTAAACGTAAGTCAACTTGTTAGCAGCGCGCCGCGATCATGTCAGCTGTGTGGAGTTATTTTAAGCTCGAAGAAGAAAAAGGCAAAACAGCCGGTGGTGTTATGCTAATGTGTGTGCATTAATACGACACAGAGTAACAGGCCACCGTACTGGGGTCACAGACAGGTACGCAGGGCAGAGTAGACTAAGAGCGGATAATAACGGACCTGTATGGTGGAGCTAACAGAATGAAGACACGCACAAACAAATACAGAGGGTATACTTGTGGAATAACACGACACAGCCAAGTGTAATATCTGCAACGCAAGTATTTCTAGGGGTGGCAGCAACACTGGAAACTTCAACACCACACAACACTTGCAGTTGCAGATTAATCATGGAAAGGGAGTATGCAGAGTTCAGTGCAACAAATGCCAAGAGGAAAAGTTTTGTCGCAGCAGCTAACATAGCTGGAAACCATTCAGAAGCGAGAGAAACTCTGCAGACAGTAACAAAGCAAAGCTGAAGAAAACCGAGAAAATAACCACATTTATTGTGCTGGACGACCAGCCCCTTTCTGTTGTTGAAAATGTAGGTTTCCATGCCTTAGCCTCACTTCATGTTGCCAAACCGTCATTATCTCTGACACGGCTATCTCAAATAAGTACAATGTTGTGTTTCTTTTTCAAATGTAGCCAAGAGTAAAGACCCTAACCCTATCAAAACAGCAGTCAAAGTGTATATTTTCAGCACTATGTTTGTTGGAAACTCTCCACGCATTGTACCGGTAAACAGACGTTTTAGACGTGAGGACAGGAAGCCGTCATGAAATCGCTGTAGTCTTATTAACGTATTAACTAAATAATTTGAACAAAATAAAAAGCAGCAGCACTATTGCATAACTGAGTCATGTGTGGTATGTATTTCTTCCTTTAGGGGAGTTTTTGATGTTTTATAGGTGGCTAGGTTAAACACAGGTTTTTGTTTTTTAAGGGAGTATCGGATGGGTATCGGTATTGGCAGATACTCAAGGCTGTGATATCAGTATCGGACATGAATAAGTGGTATCGTGCCATCCCTAAAAGGAACTGATACAACTGTGTTGTAGTTGTTTAGCGTTGATTTCATCCATGCAACTATGTTGGTGGTTATTGTTTATTGACTATAGAACTGTGTTGGTGTTTAATTTTTATTCCATACATACAACTCTGTTTACCTTTTATTATTGACTTAAATTGTTAATCCCTGTCCAATGTGACTACCATCACAAAAGTGATGCTACTTAACCCACCTTCTCGCTCTCATACATTGACAAAACCAATGATGATATGAGGACATGAAAATGGACATTTGTGAAATGTTCAAGTTCCTGAAGCATGTAATGTGTATTGCACTTTAACTTTTTGAATGTTTAATGTTTTTAACATTTGTAATATTTGAATGTTCCTTACGAAGCTTGTAACCTACCGTGCCAAATGATTGACGGAGCTAGAGCCCCGGGAGTCGGTGTTGTATTTGTACAACACTGTGTACTTCGGCGCACACCTCACATATCGGCATGTAACTCGAGAACCGCTGAACGGATTGTGTCACCTGAAATGGCTATCGACAGGCAACAAATAGGGCTTTAATTCGATATATATATTGTATTAAAATATCTGCACACCCGAGCCGGTAGAGGTCGCCAAAGTGCAGGTGGGAAAATCTTCCTCAAGAGGGCCCACATGTGGGCCCTCGCATGTTAACATGTTTTACTTTTGTGATATTTGAATGAATTGAAGAATATTTTTGTTGACCACTTGAAAAGATTGTAATAAAAACATTGTTCAGTTTTCTTTTGTCTGAACTGCATTGTGTAACATTTTAAATAGACTTTTAACTACTCTCTTCATTTGGGGCGACCATTTGTCATGCGGGGTAACCAATGATTGTCAATAACTGTACTAAATTCAAAATAGAATATCCATCAGTTTTGGCTCAAATATTAATCACTGGTATACTATGCTTAAGTGGATACTATCTGTACACATTTTAAATCAGTTTTATGGGTTTTAGAGCAAATATGGGTATTGTAACTGCATTACGAGGGAGACACTGCCATTATAGAATAAACTTGTGAAATCATGGTTTACAAAAAATTAAAGGGCACACAAGCCTGTCTTTCTTAAGATGTATATTTAATTACTGATACCTGTTAAAATATTAGTAATGTTAAGGAAATATATTAATTTTGAGATAAATTACGGTCGCCCCAAATGACTTTTATTAAGGCCATGTCCTATTAATTCAACTTTAAAAACACTAAAATCTCTTAATTTGTTTTTTTTTCATAAATGCATGTATACACTACATTCCAAATGTTTGAAAAATGGCCAAATATATCCTTATTTTTTGTATTTTAAAATTGGCCTATTGAAAAGTCTTATCCGTCAATGACCCTATACGCTCACACACTAGCAGTCACTTTAGCATGAACACACACACACACACACACATGCTGCACACGCTCACACTCAACGGTCACTTTACACAATGAAAGGTCACTTTAAAAACAAGAACGGGAGTGGTTCTTGTATAGTAAACAGATGGATATAGCAAGCTAGCATAAGGACACATAGTATAACTGTAGATTGTATAGTATAGCATTGTATAGTAGTGTACATGAGACCCAGTGCCTCATCCGTAGCTAACAGTGTATTGCACTATCGCAGGACCTTAGCATGTCTTACCATGCTTTTTGTAAACTTTATGTACACACCTGTTATGTCTTATTTTTATTATTGTATTATTGCACAATCGTTGCGGGCAAGACCCCCCGCATTTCACTGTATGCTTGTATGCCGTGACAAATAAAACTCTTGACTTGACTTGACAAGTCGATCGGCCCTTTCTCGGCCGAGCTATAGTCACTTTTCCGCATCTACTCCCCAACTCTGCATGCGCAGATTGTGCTCGTGTTCAGGAGACTCTGTGTATAAAAGTCTATTGGATCATGTGTCCCGCACCCCCACAGCCGTAGCTACAACCACTTAATGTCAAGGCTCTCATCCACAGTCATTAATTTTCTCCCCCCGCTCTCTCCTCCATGAGCTCAATGTAACACGGCAGTGCAGTGGTCTATTGCTGCTGAGTCCCGCTGCCCCATCCAGTTCAGAGCCGCTCTAGATGACTGTGATTGGCTGAAGAGATTCAAACAACTCAGAACAAGAGAAAGGAGTGGAGATTTTTCGGCCACTGAAAAGCAGTGGTCAGGTGGAAAGTAACTAAGTATTTTTACTCAAGTACTGTACTTAAGGACAACTTCGAGCTACTTGTATTTTATGTGAGAATTTTAATTTTAGGAAACTTTATACTTTTACTCCACTACATTTCAAAGGAAATATTGTACTTTTTACTCCACTACATTTATCTGAACCCATCAGTTACTAGTTACTTTGAAGTAAAACATTTTGCATAGAAAACATGGTTAACCCTTTCACTACCACACTACCAAAGGGTTAACCCTTTCACTCCACACACACCGTCTGTAGTGTGGTAGCGAAAGGTTAACCTCAGTGGTGCGTTGGTGATTTCATACCTGGTTGCACTGTGTTTTAATGACGCCATGTGCATGCGCGCTCCCGGGCATGACGCCACGTACATGCGCATAAATGTTCCCTCACGTGCGCACAGAATAAAGACAATGCCTAATTGCCTCTAGGAATGGAATGTAACACATTTCATTCACAAGTTTTGTGTGAATGTATCTGAGGACGTATTTGAACCCACCTGACGACCTGAGCTATTGTTATGCAAAGTAGCCAGGTGGGTACTTGGCGCATCAGTCGAGTGCAGCGCATTCTTGTGCATGCACGTGCACATCCGTGCACGTGCATGCACGTGCTTCTGCTCACAGACCCGGTTGCACAGCGTGCAACCCCGTCCCATGACCAACGCACCCCTGGTTAACCTTCTGTAGTGTAGTAGTGAAAGGGTTCAAATGTATGAAGATTATATACTTTCACAGAGCACATGATCAGAGCAGCATAACTGGACCACATACCACTTTAACATAACCCATAGAGGTCAATGGATCGAGGCTTGTATGCTCCCAAACACTGGAATACACAAACGTCATGTAGAATGCATACTTTTATTTTAGATACTTAAGTAAATTCAATAACAAATACTTCTCTACTTTTACTTAAGTAGAATTTGAATGGAGGACTTATACTTTTACCAGAGTACTTATTTATCTGGGTATTTCTACTTTTACTTAAGTAAAGGAACTGTGCACTTCTTCCACCACTGCTGAAAAGGAACTGATGGGGCCTGTTCTCTGTGGGTCTTGATTTGGCGGTTTATGGCAAATGACCAATTATCAATGCTGTGACATGGCCCATGTCACATATGGGACAGTGTGAGACTATTTTACTGTATATATTTCTGTATAATTTTGGCTGTATATTTTAGAATGTATATACATATCAGAATGAATATCCCGGACCGTATTTTATTCTTTATTCCTATTTTTATTCTTATTCGTGACTTTTGTTTTTGACTCCCTAAATGTTTACCGATTACTGTGAGCGATCTGTAGTGCTGTAGATCTGTAGCGATCTGTAGTGCTGTAGATCTGTAGCGATCTGTAGTGCTGTAGATCTGTAGCGATCTGTAGTGCTGTAGATCTGTAGCGATCTGTAGTGCTGTAGATCTGTAGCGATCTGTAGTGTGTGCGCCTCCTTTGTGTGTTTAAACGGGGCGACTTGTGGGGACGACAGACATCCCACACTGTTATCGTACTGCACTGTGTCATAATCTATCATATTACCGTATATCACATTTGATATTATACCGTCATATTGCATTGGATTGTATGGAATGGTATTGTACTGCCATTGGGATAACCTGCCACAGACAGAAGCTTGTAAATATTGACCAACAAGAGGTTGAATTAAATTAAAAAAAAAACTGACATTCAATTGACGTTCAGGTTTGCGTGCTTTGGAATTGGTTAGTAAATCAAGATAATCCATAAACAGTTGGCAGGATGGCTTTGATTGATTTGCCGGGGGCTGTTCTTGGCTGCCTTAAAAGCCTTCAAAGGATTTTCTTCACTGTCAAGTCAGCTCTTACAGTCTGCACATGCTATCATGGACAGAGATAGATAGATAAACAGAGAGAGAGAGAGTGTGTGTGCGTGTGTGTGTGTGTGTGTGTGTGTGTGTGTGTGTGTGTGTGTGTGTGTGTGTGTGTGTGTGTGTGTGTGTGTGTGTGTGTGTGTGTGTGTGTGTGTGTGTGAGGATGAAAATGGATGTAGGGGTGGGGGAAGGGCTCGATAGAATTGGGATTGGATTGGGGGAGGTACAGTATATATATCATATATCATCTTATGATCTTATGTGTGTGTGTGTGTGTGTGTGTGTGTGTGTGTGTGTGTGTGTGTGTGTGTGTGTGTGTGTGTGTGTGTGTGTGTGTGTGTGTGTGTGTGTGTGTGTGTGTGTGTGCAGGTGTGTGTGCAGGTGTGTGGATGTGACAGACGTGCCATTAATGATTCACAGAGCAGGAAGGTCCATGGCAGGCGCACGCTGAGAAATCGCAACTATCGATTATCAGGCATGGTGGTGACACAGCCAGGCACATAACATATATACATATAGAATCATATGTTATGTTATGTTATCTATGTGTTATGTGATATGGAATATTTGTAGTGGCGGGTGACAGCAGCAAACTGAGCAGAGCCAAGAGAGTGGACACAGACAAGCACTCGTACATTTAGACCAGCCCCACTTCAACAGCCAGGGTTGACAAAAGAGTCTCAATGCTGAAATGATGCCTAGTTTATAAGATTTCTAAAGGGGAGGTGCCAAGTTATGTGAACAATTACTTTCAATATGTTAAAAATAATCACAGCCACAAAACCAGAGGTAGAGTGTAGAGACACAAACATAGTCCCTTTCAGATTCAAACTTATTTCGTACGGCCAGCAGACCTTCCTTTACTCAGCTGCAGTTCTGTGGAACAGCCTGCCCAGCAGCATTAAACAGGCCCCTATTAACTGCAGGCTTCAAAAAGTCTGTATGAACATGGCTATCGGTATAGGTAAGGGAGGGATAGCATATTTATTTTTATTTTATCTTCTATATGCATATAGTCTCTGAATGTTTTATGATGATGTTCAATGTTTTATGTTGATGTGTGGAACCATGATGGAAATAAGTGCTTGCATTTTATCATGTTTTTTTTATCCCTTGGATGATGTCTCTAAATCCACAATAAAATCAATCAATCAAAGCAGTGAACTGAGAAGAGGATACTAGTCGTGTGTTGGAAGTTAATCCGCCTGGTGTTGACAACTTGCAATGTCATTTAAATTGACAGGAAAAGAAGAGATGGTGATATGATGAATTGAAAATGGGGGACCCTGATGTAAACAAGACGAAAGTCTTTCTCTGGTCTGCATCCCCTTAACAATTGTATGTATTGAGCTGTACTGTACTCTGCAATCTGTTAATAAAGTTTTCAATCAATCAATCAATCAATATGTGTGTGTGTGTGTGTGTGTGTGTGTGTGTGTGTGTGTGTGTGTGTGTGTGTGTGTGTGTGTGTGTGTGCGTGCGTGCGTGCGTGTGTGTGAGAGAGAGAGAGAGAGAGAGAGAGAGAGAGAGAGAGAGAGAGAGAGAGAGAGAGAGAGAGAGACAGACAGACAGACAGACAGACAGACAGACAGACAGACAGACAGACTATCTTTTCATCCTATCTCGGGCTCCAACAAAGCATGTCTATTATCCTTCCCTGCTGGGCTGCTTCCCATGATCGCCCCTATGTGTCCTCTCTCTGTGGTCAAACAGGAGACTCTTCTCTGTTGCTATTTGTGTCCAGTTGGACTATGACAATATGTAACAATATAACAACAGCCTGAGCCTTGTAGGAATGAGGAGATTTGTTTTCTATTAGCCTATACGTGTTCCATCCCAGATAACAATGCACACTGATCTGTGAACAAGGGGTCACTTCAGAATCATAATTGCCGCGGTACCGATTGCTGCTGATAAGAATTTTTGCATTTTTCATTATTCTGGTAAATTAATGACAGCCTCACCTTAAAGTCACATAGAGATTATTATGGCAAAATGCCATTGAAGATATACTGTATTTCTAACTGTTACATTGAACAAGATTATGACCCCCCCTCTCTCTTTTTTAAATTTGTTTGAATACTACTGTATATAAAGATATATTTAAAAAGCCCTGTAAAACAGTACATTATATATGCATATTTGTCATACTCCAATTTATAGTAGAAAAACAATGGGCTACATGGCCCGGAAGAAAGTGTTTACATTTATTTAAATTGTGTATAGGTACTAGGTATAGTCGGAGTGGTTAAGGTTATAGGGTTAGCCTATAATATAAAGCCTAATATAATATAAGCCTAATAATTATAAAAAAAACTTTTAAAATGATGACGACTTGCGGAAAAACTGACGACCCCCGATAAAAACGCCGATCTAGCATCAACCAGTCAGAAACTCACCTTAACGACCAGGATTAAGCACCGAACGGAGCCGGAGAACTTCACTGTCGTTGACTGAAGAATCACGGGTGTTTCACTGCCTCTGGACCCATATCCCTCTCTTTCTCACACAAACACCCCTCTTGTCTCTCTCGCACTCTCTCTCTCTCTGTCTCGACCCCCCTGCTGCAGAGCTCAGCTGCCTCGGCGTTGAAAGCAACAGAACCGAGTCCAACCAAACCCGAATTACCAAAGGTGAGCGCACTAAAGCTGTGATCCGTGCGCCTGTCTACCTTCCCCAGTAAACGATGGAGAGGAGGAGTGCCGGAGGAGGCAGTTAGCAGGAGTTCCTGGGGGGCCGCCGGGAGCGCCGGGAGCGCACTGTAGCCGGTGACCAGTGTGCGGGGCAATAACGACACCTTGTGGCTGTTTTGATAAACGTGCAACAAAGTCAAATTGAGGTGCGTCCGATTTCTAGATTCCACGTCCCGTTGGGCTATAGGATTGGGCTGGTGGAGCAAAAAAAAAATCATCAAGGCTCTGATTTATGACTGAGATATGCATTTGAGAGGATATACTATGGAGCTAAATTCAAATGCATTGTCATTATAGAGCACAAGTACAGTAGGCCTACAGTACTTTGGAAATGACTCAACAACCAACTAGGCTGCAGCAAAAAACAAAAAAAAATAAACATAAAACAGATAACACCCTCATCACAGACAAGCTGGATGTGGCCAAATACTTAAACATTTTCTTCACAAACATAGCCACAACACTGGTTAATAAACTACCCTCCCACTCAGGGCATTTTGGGGTAGAACACATCCTAGCCTACTACAAAAACCTAGGGGTCCGCAAAGACGACTTCAAACTTGAAATGGTAACAACAGCTGATGTACTCAGAAAACTGAGCACCCTCCAACCTAACAAGGCCACTGGCCATGACAATATCCCATCCAAATTCCTTAGAGACTCAGCAGCCGCCATCACCCCAGTCATCACCCACATAATAAACCTCTCCATAAAACAGGGACACGTCCCCAAAGACTTCAAAATTGCGAGAGTGACCCCCCTGCACAAAAAAGGTAGCAAATTAGACCCAGGCAACTACCGCTGTTATGGTTTGACACCGACCCCAAACGCAGCGACACAAGAGAGTTGATTCAGAGTTGCCAAAAACAAGGGCTTGTTTATTTACACTAAATAAACAGCAAAAACTTGGTAGAGAACAAACAAAGACTGGGATACAAGCATAGATGAAGGTTGCTGCTCTGCAGCTTCCCCCGGGATGGTTCGTCTGGGGAAGCAGATGGTGACGTCAGAGCCGCTCTGCAGACTTCTCTCGGCAGAATCTCCGAGGTGGTAAACGGGACCGAGAGGGAGAGAGGGAGCGGGTTAGCCCAGAGTACAGTGGGGAACAGAGCAGGTGACAGGAGTAGTGACTTGTCCCAAAAACAGAGTTATCCAAGTGACAGAATCTTCGGTGTATATACACACTGTGAGTAACGTCCCAAACACAAATCCGCGTGCAAATAAACACTGTGAGCGAAGTCCCAATAATTATCCAAGTGACAATATCTTCGGTGTGAAATACACACAGTGAGCGAAGTCCCAATACAATTCCAAGTGATAATGTCTTCGGTGTGAATACACACAGTGGGCGATGTTAAGGCCAAATATTATCCCAATGAACAATCCAAAAAAGCTGACACTGGGTGAGTGACAGTCTGATAAAAAGCAGGATATCTTCAGTGTCTTTAAACACACGAAAAACGAATAGGAGCAAAGACAGTCATAAAAACTCACCCAGGCGCTGTGCGTAAAGAGAGTAGGATCAAAGGGGCGAGCGCGTCGCCACGGGGAACTGGTTGTCCAAGCGGAATACTTCTTGAATATCCTGGAAGCGAAGCACAGGGAAAAACAGCAGGCAAGGAAGGAACGGCGAATGCTAATGAAATATCAAAACGATCCAACAAAACTTGAATGGGGAAACGGGGTATAAATAATAAGGGAATGCTTAAGGGGAGACACTGCAGGTGAATAGGGTAAAAAAATTAACTAATAGATATCACAATGAAACTTCCCCAGTTGATTACTTATATTAAGACAAGACTTTTTTGTATTACAAGTTTTCTGAAATTGTATGTTTAAATATGCAAATGAGGCATGATCTACTTAAATATGCGCTAATTTGCATATAATTCCAGGACAGAAATCTGAACATTGGATAAAGCCATTTTCAAAATTATAGTTTCATTTTGTTGACATATTAGAGCCAAGGGTTATTACAGAGGGGATTTTGGATATCTATTTTTATCACTCCATAAATCAGAAAATACTCCATTCAGTCAATTTTTATGGTAAAATTCCATATTTCGCCATGTTTTTAGGAATAAAATGTGATATAAATCAGGGTATGAATGCGATATCAACAAACCCTTCTGTAAATACCTTCAAAACATAGATATGAATAGAACTGGAAGGTTTGGTGTATGTGAGTGCTACTGAAGTGGAGATTTCTGGCTCAGAGTATGAGGAAAAACTCTTAAAACAAATTTTTGGGAAAACGCCTTCAAAGTTCTGTATTGTAAAATGCCATACTTTTTTTTTTGTATTTTATTTTTTTATTCTTTTTTAAAACAAACATATAAACAAACATGACAACACACGATAAGATATACAAGCATTAATTGTCAGGGCACATCCAATGAGATCACATTTTGGTTAGTTGTTTTATATAAGATATACCCATAATACCTGTTATCTAAAAAAAAAACCCTACATACATATGCTCAGCTCGAACCCCCCCCTCCCGGACCCCACCTTGAGAAGTACCTCCACTATCCCTCGCACCTAACCAGACACTACCATTATAAGCTAGCTTTTATTCTCTCCACCACTTCTAACCACATTGACATTTTGGATTCATTGAGACCCAGAATTCTTGCTGTAGATATTTCATGGTAAATTACATCGAGATATGTAAGAAACCAAACTTTACGGCACATTTTTTCCGGTTGAAACCAGCGTGATGCGATCAGCTTTTTGGCTACTGTGATACCCGATAAAACCAATCTCTTTAGCTGTGGATTCACTGCAAACTCAAAAACATCATTCAACAGCAATACCGAGGGGTGTACAGGTATATTCCAAGATACGAGTTTTGATATTTGTTGGGTCACATCTTTCCAGAATGCCTTAACTGGTGAGCAGTCCCAATACATGTGCATAAATGTCCCTTCGTCCCCATTTGTACATTGGGTGCATTTGGAATCTTGTTTGAGCCCCATTCGGCACAGTCTTATAGGAGTCAAGTATGTCCTGTGAATATAGTTAAGATTGATTTGTTGATGATCCGGGTTCCTTGATGTAAGTCGGACATTTGCCCAGGCTCCTTGCCAATCAAAGTCATTTTCCAGGTCTGGTATATCCCTCCTCCAGACAGAGTCAAGTTGGAGGGTTTCATACGAGGACGTTAGTAATTGATGATAAAATTCTGAAACAAAACCTCTCGATGTCTCTCTTGAGTAGAAGAATTTGTGGTATCTGTGGTGTTCAATTGGTCTGTCTAATGGAACACCGTGAGACTTCAAACATAGCTCTAACTGTTTGTGAAAAAGCCATGTGGACTTGGTGAGATTAAATTTTTTGCGTATTTCTTTATCACTACAAAAACCCTGTTTGTTAAAAATATCCCCTAATGAGTGTATGCCTTGCTCTTCCCATATAGGGAATCTTATAGGTCGTTTTCCAATTAAGAGAGCATTGTTATTGAATAAGGGAGTATGGTTGTGCCATTCTTGTGGGTTAGGATTTTTTTTTTGTGATTCACGCCATATCCGGATCGCATGAGTAATTATGGGGCCAAATTTTCGTTCACAGTGCTTGATTGGTAGTTTAGTGTATGCTATGTCCTTCAGTCTATGTGGGGCTACTATGTTTTCTTCTATTTTCCTCCAAGATGCTAATGCTTGGGAGTCAAACCATGTTGTCAATGGACTTAATGAGTACGCCTTAAAATATAGGAAAAAATCTGGAAATGCCATGCCACCATCTGCTTTATTTCTCTGTGCGGTGGATCTTTTTATACGTGGTGGTTTGTTATTCCAAATAAATTTGTATGTGGAGGAGTGTAATCTTTTCCAGTAACCCTCTGGAGGGGGTAACGGTAGCATTGAACAGAAGAAGTTGATTTTAGGTAGTACATCCATCTTAACTATTGATATCCGTGCTTGTACTGTGTTCTTAAGTTTTACCCATCTATCAAGGTCGTCTTTGATTTTGTTTTGGATTTTTGTGTAGTTGTGCTTCACCGTTTGTCTTATGGTAGGGAATATTTCCACTCCCAAGCATCTGAAATGTTTTACCATCGGTATCTGTCCTGGGAGGGTTGTATCTTTTTTTGCAGGGGTGTTAAGTGGAAGGAAAGCCGACTTCGGCCAATTTATCTTAAATCCCGATAAATCACCAAAGTCCTCAATCAACTTGAGCAGATGAGGCAATGTGGTGTTGGGGTTTTTCATGAACAATATTACATCGTCCGCATATAAACAAATTTTTTGTTGTGTGCCCTTGATTACGATAGGTTCTATGGATTGGGATTGTCTTATATATTGTGCTAACGGCTCTAATGATAGATTGAACAGACCGGGACTAAGAGGACAACCCTGTCTGGCAGAGCGTGATACCGGAAATATTTCAGATATGATTGTGCCTGTTATAATCATGGCCGATGGGTCTTTGTATAATACTTTAATCATATCGATGAATCCTTTTCCTAACCCCATCCTTTCTAGCACTGCCCACAGATACGACCATTCCAGCCTGTCAAAGGCCTTCATAGCATCCAGGGACAGTATCGCCTTAGGTATGGTATCCTCTTTGTCGGCATCAAGTACGTGCAGTATACGTCTTATGTTCTCAGTGATCAGGCGGCCTCCTATGAAGCCAGTTTGGTCCGGGTGAACTAAAGACGTCATATGCTTTTGTAATCTGATGGCTAATACCTTAGAGTACAGTTTGATATCTGTTCCGAGGAGGCTTACAGGTCTATAACTACCGCACTCGTTGGGGTCTTTGTCTTTTTTAAGGAGGACTGTTATGAGTGCAATATTGTCGGTTTTATGGAAGTTCCCCTCCTTGACTGAGTATAAGATCATATTTAGTAATAAGGGGCCAATTATGTCCCAACAAGAAAGGTACATTTCTGATGGGAAACCGTCTCTTCCTGGAGCCTTACCACTTTTCATTGCGGTTATGGCCATCTTGAGTTCCTCTAGTGTGATCGGTATTTCTAACTGTTTAGCGTCATCCTCTGAAAGTTTAGGGAGAATAATTTGATTAAGAAATGTGTCCATTTTGTTTTGATCGAAGGTCATTTCTGATTTATATAAATCGGAGTAGAATACTTTGAATGTATCGTTTATTTTTACCGGATCTGTTACAAGTACTTGTTGTGCTCTAATGGTAGTTATATCTGCAAATGTTGCATTAATTCTTAATCGCATGGCTAATAGGTGGCTGGGTTTGGAACCATGGGAGTACTGCTGTTGTCTTGTGCTGCGTATTTGTATTTCCGATTGTTGTCTGTATATGTCATTGATCTCTATTTTTAGTACGTTAACTTGATTTTCTAGTCGAGTTGAGTTGTTGTATTTCAGAGAATTAAATAACGTTGAGTAAAGCGTTTCCAGCTCATCCAGTTTTGTGTTTTGATTCTTGCGCATTTTGGAGGAAAAGCTATCCGTGAAGTCTTTGATCATTCCCTTTACCGACATCCATATTATTCTGGGGTCTTGCACCGAGTTTGCATTCTCCCGTTGGAATACTATAAGAGCTTCTTTGAGTTGTGTAATGAATTCCTTGTTGTTAAGCAGCAACGAGTTAAATCGCCATCTTGGGGCTCGGGAGGATAGTATACCAAATGTACCTTTAAGGAGTAAATAACAGTGATCTGATAGTGCGTTGGGTATCATTTCCACTTCATAATTATCAAATAGTCTCTGTGATGCAAAGACATAATCTATTCTGGATAGTGTCTTATGTCTCGCAGATCGACAAGAGTACTTTCGGGTCGTGGGGTTAAGTAACCGCCATAAGTCCTTTACACCTGTAATCTTTGACCAATCCTTTAATGCCTTCGATGAATTCTTTTGTTCGCTGGAAAAGGCGAGGTAAGATTTGTCTATCCTTGGGTTCCAGATGGCATTAAAATCCGCTCCTATTATAAATGAGTAATCGGGAATGTCTAACATTGCATTGGTTAGTGTAGTGAAGAAATCTTCTTCGTACAAATTTGGGGCGTATACCGCTATCAACGCTATTTTCCTGTTCTTATGTTCAATCCATCCAATCCATTCCATACTTTTTTTTTTAAACAGATATTTACAAACACAATACCTAATCAAACCATTAGTAATAGACAACCTAAACACATGCCTGATAACTGAATAATAATAATAATGATGTTATTGAACTGAACAGAACTACACACAGGCTACAAACAGTGTAGTACAGTGTAGTACCCCCTAATATGCAAAAAATATTTGAATAGATATCACTATGAAACTTTCCCAATTTGTTATGTACATATAAACTAAGAAAAAATATATTGCAAGTTTTCTGAAATGTATGTTTATATATGCAAATGAGGCACTTCCCCATTAAATATGTGCACATTTATGGATGCAATAAGGCAAAATGAAGTAAAATAAACAACTAAATGTGTGTTATTGACGTTTTATTGTCACTAGTTTCATAGAAGACATGTTTAGGAAGCAAAATATAACAAAATCTCAAAATCAACAAAAAAGGTATATTTGACTATTCACCTGGGGTGTCTCGCCTTAATTGACAAGCTGTGACAGCTGAGGGATGTGATTGACAAGCGTGTGGTTGGGGGAGCACCAATCAAGGGCGTCTATGGGAAGAAGCGTGTGAATAGGGGAATGCAATTGATTAACAGAAAACAAAAGGAACAGAGCGAGTAGGCTTAAAGGAACAGAGCAGCGGACCAATCATCACAGTACTTTAAGAAGCCCGTGGTGGGGAAAGAACCAAACCTTACAGTACCCCCCCCTCCACGGGAGCCACCCGGCGACCCACTCGGCCCCGGCCTGCCCGGACGGGACCGAAGGAAGCCGGCGATCAGGGGCACTGGAGAGGGGGACAAAGACAGAGGCCCGGAGAGGGGGACCGGAGACGTGGACAGAGGACCGGCGAGGGAGGCCGGAGACGGGGACTGGGAGCCGACAGCGGAGGCCGGGCACGGGGACTGGGGCCCGACAGCGGAGGCCGGGCACAGGGACAGAGAACCGGCGAGGGAGGCCGGAGACGGGGACTGGGGCCCGACAGCGGAGGCCGGGCACGGGGACAGAGGAACGGCGAGGGAGGCCGGAGACGGGGACTGGGACCCGGTGAGGGGGCTGGACGGCACCTGAAGACAATGGGCACGACAGGAGGAGCTCCACCCCTTGATGGTACCGGAGGACCAGGCGATGTGGGGCTCGTGCAGCGCGAGCCAGGGCCTGCCCAGGACCACAGGGACAAGGGGAGAGCTGGTGACGAAAAACTGGAGCCTCTCAACGTGGTCACCAGCAACGGTGAGAAGGACTGGACAGGTGCGTTGAGTGACGTCAGCCAGGCGGCGATGATCCAGCGCGAAGACCTCCAAGGGCCTCTCGAGGTCCTCAAGTGGAATGTTGGCCCGGGTGGCAAACCCAACGTCCATGAAACTAACATCAGCACCAGAGTCCATGAGTGCACCCACCGTCGCCCGCTGGTCCGCCCAGGCTAGGGTGATGTCCGCCAGACAGTTACGTGGTGCACGGGTGGAGGAACAGGAAAAACGGCTCACCAGGATCTCCCGGGGTCCCGGCGAGCCTGGTCCTCTTGGCCGGGTAGGGCAATTGGAGACACGGTGTCCATCCCGGCCACAGTAGAGGCAACGGCCGGACCTGAGCCTGGACTCCCGTTCGGCCGGGCTAAGGCGGTTGCGTCCCAGCTGCATGGGTTCCTCCTTGGTAACGGCTCGGGAGGGAACAAACCCACCAGTCACGGAGGGGGCAGGACGGTCAGCACTGTAGAGGCGGCCGCCGGGAAAGGGAGCCCCTGAGCGGAGGTTGATGGCACAGTCGTAAGGCCGGTGAGGCGGAGAGACCTGAGCCCTGGACTCAACGAAGACCTCCTCGAGGTCGTGGTACTCGGGGGGTACGTCTGGGGTACTGAAAACCTCCTCGAGGTCGTGGTCCTCGGGGGGTACGTCTGGGGTACTGAAAACCTCCTCGAGGTCGTGGTCCTCGGGGGGTACGTCTGGGGGTCCCCGTCGGGTTCTCCCACGTCTCCTCTCCTGGAGGCGTCCGTCGATGCGAATGGCGAGGCTGAACAGGTCCTCGAGGGAATCAGGTTCCTCCCGGGTCGCGAGCTGGTCCCTGACTGCGTCACTGAGCCCCCTCACGAAGGTAAGACGAAGTGCCTGGTCGTTCCAACCGCTCTCCACCGCCGCCAGTCGAAACTCCAGGACGTAGTCTGTTACCCCGCCGCTCCCCTGTCGGAAGGTACCCAACCGGGCTCCAGGGTCCAGACCACGGGCTGGATGGTGGAACACCCTGCGGAGCTCAGCCACGAAGTCTGGATAGGAGAAACAAAAATCTGCATCCATTGCCCAGGAGGAAGTGACCCACTGGGCTGCCCGGCCTGAGAGCAAGTTTGTCATATAGGCCACTTGGGCTCCTCTTGAAGTGAATCGACTGGGTTGATGACGGAAAACTAACTCACATTGCATGATGAATGTGGCACACTCGTCGGGATTGCCGTCGAACAGCCGTGGTTCGGAGAGACGGGGTTCCCGAGGTGCGGGATCGGGAAGCGCGGGGCCTGCCAGGGCTGCGGGTGATGCTCCGGCCGAGGCTCCTGAAGGAAGTGGGGTTACAAGCAAGGTGTTAATGGTCTCACTCAGCGCTTGTAAGTGGAGGAGAATACCTGCCTGCTGGCTAGCCAGAGCCCCCAGGGACCCCTGAATAAGCAGGACCTGCTCTCGGAGTTCCAGTACAGCAGCTGCAGCCGCATCAAGCTGTAGGCTGTGTTCCTTGGTTGACTCTCTCTGGACTGCCACGGCTGTGCTGACTCTCTTGCGGGCGCAGACCGCGCAGGCCAGTACGAACCTCTTGACGTCGTTCCTCATGGTGGGCCACCAGAATCGACGAGCCAGGAAGGAGAACGTGCGATGAACGCCCGGGTGGCAGGCGAACCGGCTGGTATGGCCCCACTGGAGGACCCGGGACCGGACTGAGTCGGGGACGAAGAGACGATTAACCGGTACATTGCCTGGAGCGTGATGGAAGCGTAGGGCACGCCTTACCACCCCCTCGATGCCCAAGGTGACGACTCTCTCTGTGTCGGCTGGGGTCGTCATTGGTTGGATCGTAATGTTATGGTTTGACACCGACCCCAAACGCAGCGACACAAGAGAGTTGATTCAGAGTTGCCAAAAACAAGGGCTTGTTTATTTACACTAAATAAACAGCAAAAACTTGGTAGAGAACAAACAAAGACTGGGATACAAGCATAGATGAAGGTTGCTGCTCTGCAGCTTCCCCCGGGATGGTTCGTCTGGGGAAGCAGATGGTGACGTCAGAGCCGCTCTGCAGACTTCTCTCGGCAGAATCTCCGAGGTGGTAAACGGGACCGAGAGGGAGAGAGGGAGCGGGTTAGCCCAGAGTACAGTGGGGAACAGAGCAGGTGACAGGAGTAGTGACTTGTCCCAAAAACAGAGTTATCCAAGTGACAGAATCTTCGGTGTATATACACACTGTGAGTAACGTCCCAAACACAAATCCGCGTGATTGAATCTTCGGTGCAAATAAACAGTGAGCGAAGTCCCAATAATTATCCAAGTGACAATATCTTCGGTGTGAAATACACACAGTGAGCGAAGTCCCAATACAATTCCAAGTGATAATGTCTTCGGTGTGAATACACACAGTGGGCGATGTTAAGGCCAAATATTATCCCAATGAACAATCCAAAAAAGCTGACACTGGGTGAGTGACAGTCTGATAAAAAGCAGGATATCTTCAGTGTCTTTAAACACACGAAAAACGAATAGGAGCAAAGACAGTCATAAAAACTCACCCAGGCGCTGTGCGTAAAGAGAGTAGGATCAAAGGGGCGAGCGCGTCGCCACGGGGAACTGGTTGTCCAAGCGGAATACTTCTTGAATATCCTGGAAGCGAAGCACAGGGAAAAACAGCAGGCAAGGAAGGAACGGCGAATGCTAATGAAATATCAAAACGATCCAACAAAACTTGAATGGGGAAACGGGGTATAAATAATAAGGGAATGCTTAATTGACAAGCTGTGACAGCTGAGGGATGTGATTGACAAGCGTGTGGTTGGGGGAGCACCAATCAACGGCGTCTATGGGAAGAAGCGTGTGAATAGGGGAATGCAATTGATTAACAGAAAACAAAAGGAACAGAGCGAGTAGGCTTAAAGGAACAGAGCAGCGGACCAATCATCACAGTACTTTAAGAAGCCCGTGGTGGGGAAAGAACCAAACCTTACAACCGCCCTATTTCTGTTCTTACCTCCATCTCGAAAGTTATGGAAAAAATAGTCTACGAACAGGTCGAAAAGTACCTTGCGGAAGAAAATCTAATCTACGAATTCCAATCTGGCTTCAGAACATCCCACTCCACTGACACATGCCTTCTCTATTTGAACGACCACATCAAGAGGTGGATGCGGGCAAATACTGCAGCATGTCATGCTGGACCTACAAAAGGCCTTCGACACTGTCAATCACTCCATTTTGATTGACAGGCTAAAAGCAATAGGTTTTAATAGTTTATCAGTGAGCTGGATGCAATCCTGGAGGGGAGAGAACAGATGGTGGAGGTAAACGGTACACTATCCCCCCCCCCCTCCCAGTGCGCTGTGGTGTTACACAAGGAAGCATACTACATTACTGTTCCTAATTTATGCAAATTACATGTTGTCAGCTTGTGAATGCAACTTGTTCCTGTTCGTGGATGACTCAGCCCTGCTGGTCTCTGACAAGGACAAGTTGCAGGTAGAAAAAGCCCTCAGCTCGGAACTCGGCAGAATCTGCACCTGGCTCGCTGATAACAAACTATCATTACACCTGGGTAAAACAGAGTCCATTCTCTTCGGATCAAATAACAAACTCAGCAAGACAAACGGCTTCTCTGTTACAGTGGGTGCCAATATTGTCACAAAGAAAGATGAAATTACATACCTGGGGTCCATAGACGCAAATCTTTCCTGTGACAAAATGGCAAACAATGTAATCAAAAAAGTCAACCAACGAACAAGATTCTTGTACCGGATCTCCTCTTTGGTAAACAAGAATACCCTGAAGACTCTAGCAGGAGCACTCATTCAAGGGTACTACGACTATGCTTGCACCTCATGGTACCAAAGCACCTCAAAGGCACTAAAAACAAGACTACAAACATCACAAAACAAACTGGTCAGACTACTGCTTGACCTTACTCCTAAAACACACCTCACCCCTGCCCATTTTGACAAACTAGGATGGCTTAGAGTAGACGACAGAGTACAACAACTTGCAATGGGCCTGGTCTACAAGATACACTATACACCACTAAGGTACCCATGTACATGTCGAGGTACTTCCCAAAGGTCAGTGAATACCACGACCACAACACCAGAGGGAGTTCCACAAATCATGTGCAACCCAGATTCGGCTCAAACAAGGGACTTAACACGTTTCTCAATTATGCCACATCAATGTGGAACGCCCTACCCACAGCCGTAAAAAAATGTGAATCCCTACCCACCTTCAAAACCGCTCTCAAAGAGCACCTACGGGAGGCTGCCTTTCGAAACTGGCCCCCGTAAATGTTTGAACACCCTAACACCCACCCACCCCCCCCTAATGTACATTTCCCTCCCCCTCGTATGTATATATTTACTGTTAGGATCTCTGTTTATCAGTACTGTATATTTGCATATCTTGTATGTCACAAATGTAACAGTACTGTATATCTGTATGTCATGTATGTCATAAATGTCATTATTAATTAGATTAAATTAGATGATTAGATTTTTATAACTGTATGTTGTGTATGTCATAAATGTCATTATGAATTGAAAATGGGGGACCCTGATGTAAACAAGACGAAAGTCTTTCTCTGTACTGTACTATACCCATTCTGCAATCTATAAAATGTTCAATCAATCAATCAATCACAACGAAAATAACTTGGCATCAAACGAGTACAAATGTAACAGTAAAATGCAATATAAAATGTACAACTGTAGTGTATAAATTAGTACTATTTAGTAATAATACTAATCTGATGTACAGTACTATATACCTGTATGTCATGTATGTCCCGGCCTATGCCATAAATGTCATGATGTCATGTATGTTGTGTATGTCATAAATGTCACTATGAATTGAAAATGGGGGACCCTGATGTAAACAAGACAAACGTCTTTCCCTGGTCTGCATTGTTAAAGTTAGAGGTTCTATGTAGGATTGCAAGTAACTGTCTAACTGCATATATAACTGTTTCCACTAGAGGGCGCTCTAGGCGGAGCCACTCATGATACCACCAGGTGACGAGTATTTAAAGAGATGTCTCCTCCCCCTCTACCTCTTTCCCACCTGCCTCTCAGAGAGAGGAGAACTCTAGTACTGCTGCTGTTTAACATGTGAATGAATAAACCACGCCAAAGGCTAAAGATAGAAACCATGCCTCTTGACCACATTATTGTCGCCCCATAGCCAGATTCTGTCAACAGGTTATGGGCCCAGATCACGCCGGGGCGAAATAATAAGGGTAGCAAGCTTAGCTGAAGTATAGGCTAGGTTAGCGCCGGGAGCACCGCGTGGCTAGACGCTAGGCCAACAAGAGCTAAAGCTACGCCTACCATCAACCAACAAGATGGCGACCAAGGGAAGGAGCAAATGGCCCTCATTCAATGGAAAGGCAGAGGACTACGAGTTCTGGGAAGAGCGCATGTTATGCTGCATGCGCGGTGTGGGACTGAAGACGACGATCTTGACGGCCCCCACGGGAGACCTGACGGCGGAAGAACAAGCCCTGGACGACAAGCGTAACGCAGACGCGTACTGTGAGTTAGCGCCACTGCTCGACGACACAAGCTTGGGGCTGATATTCCGTGACACTAAAGACAAAGGCCGAGAAAGCCTGGGGGTGTTGAGAGAACATTATATCGGGCAAGGAAGACCCCGAGTCGTGGCCCTCTACATAACACTAACAGGACTGAGGAAGGGGCACACCGAGACGGTGACCGAATACGTCATCAGAGCTGAGCAGGCCATGACGGCATTGAAGAGTGCAGGAGAAGCACCAAGCGATGGGCTAATGATGGCGATGGTGATGAGACGACTACCGGAGCTGTACAAACCGTTCACACTCCTGGTAACACACGGTTCAGCGGACATGACGCTGGGAAAGTTCAAGGCCAAGTTAAGAAACTTTGAGGCCTCAGAAGATACCCACCCAGCCGCCACGGAGGCGGGAGAGAGGGTGCTGAAGGGAGCGACGCCAAGGGAGAGGACCAGGCGTGTTGGCGATGCGGAGAGAAAGGCCATCGGAGAGGCGACTGCACAAAGACTGTCTGGTGTAGCTTCTGCAAATCCACGGGGCACACAGACAGAGCATGCATGAAGAAACACGACCAGAGCGCGCAATACGCGCATGGACAAGATGACGGCCATGGACGAGACGGCGGCTACGGACAAGATGGCGGCTGTGGACAAGATGGCGGCTGTGGACAAGATGGCGGCAGCGGACAAGATGGCGGCGACGGTCGACGTGAGACGGATCGAGACGACGCCCGGAGAATAACGGGACAAGAAGACTTCGCTTTCGGGGCGCGGACAAGTGTAATGATAATAATGATATGTGTAGCGTGACGGTCAGTCACGATATTCAGACATGGCATGAGATTATGGGTCATTGTAATTACGAGGATTTACTGAAACTGCAAGCAGTGACAGAAGGCATGCACATTGAAGGTGAAAAGCGTAGACCTGACAAAGAATGTGTAGTGTGCAAAACGGGGAAGTTTACTCAATCGAGAAACAGAAATCCCACAGAAAAAGTAAAGGTACCACTTGCGCTAGTTAACACGGATCTAGCCGGTCCAGTGAGCAACGAGTCCATAGGAGGCTTTAGATATGTACAGTATTTTACAGATGTGTGCACAGGAGCAGTGTTTGTTACTTTCTCAAAGCAAAGAGTGACACACTCCAGGCTACGGAGAAATTCCTGGCAGACGTAGCCCCTTATGGTAACGTAAGATGCTTGAGGTCCGACAACGGAACCGAGTTCACAAACAGAGTTCCAATCACTGTTGAGAAGGTACAAGATAAGACACAAGACGTCATGTCCATATCCCCCACACCAGAACGGAGTGGCAGAGAGGAAATGGCGCACCCTTTTCGAAATGGCTAGGTGTAAGCTAGTAGACAGTAACTTACCTAAGAGCCTATGGCATTATGCGGTGCAAGAAGCCGCTTACACCAGAAACAGGTGCTTTAATAAGCACACGGGCACCACACCCTGTATACAGCACTGACAGGAAAGAAGTGTAATCTAGCTAGAATGCACCAATTTGGATCAGTGTGTCAGTCATACTTACCTGCAGGACAGGGGAAAGCTTGAGTCCAGATGTGAAAAAGGACTCTTTGTAGGGCACGACAAGGGAAGCCCCGCTTTCCTAGTTTATCATCCCGGTAAAGGGAGAGTGCAGAAACACATGCTAGTCAAGTTTGTCACAAAGACAACATGTGAGAGCGAGACACAGACAGAGGAGCCAGAGCTGGACTCCAGAGTAAGGTGTGAAGAAACAGAGACACCTCAGCCCAGTGTACTTAGCACGGTCGAGCAGACAGACAGTCAGCCACCCCCAGAGGGCGATGACGAGGGGCACCCGAGGGTGACGTCAAGTGCCCCAAGCAGTGGGAGGTATCCCTCAAGGGAACACAAACCCCCAAAGTAGCTGACAGACTATGCCCAGAGAGAAAGTGACGAGGATGACAGTACACCACCATTGATTACTGCTACAGGGTAGTCAGTGGGGTACCTCATACCTTTAAAGAGGCCATAGTGTCCCCTGAATCAAGTAAATGGGAGAGAGCAATGGATGAGGAGATGAGGTCCCTAGAGGACAACCACACCTTTACTCTAACCAAGTTACCAGAGGGCAGACAGACAGTGGGAGGGGAATAGGTGTATTCAATCAAGGAGGGTATTGAAGGCCACGACAAGTACAAAGTAAGGTTCGTAGCTAATTGCTTAAATGCTGAAGGAGGGTACTCTATGTTTAAATACGGAAGGAGGGTGGCTACACTGCTTAAATGCAGGAGGAGGATACTCCAGGTTTAAAGACGGAAGGAGTAGAATCCAGGTTTAAATACCTGAGTGGATTCCACGTTTAAATACAGAAATGGATCCCATGTTTAAATACAGAGGTGGATGATTTACCATGTTCTAAATGATTTAATTATGTGGAAAAGATCCTGAAACGATTTGACTGATGTAAGAGATGTATAGAGAAGCTGTGGGTAGCCTCAGTTGTTTGACAACTTGTACTCGCCCTGACCTATGTTTTGTAGTGAGTAAAAATTGTCACATCATTTTGCTGACCCCACAGAGAAGCATTGAACTACGTCAAAAACATGTTTTTCGTTATCCCAAAGGTACAGCAGACGAACAGCTGTGTTTCAGAAAGGGCAGCAAGGGTTTAGGGCTTAAAGCCCACAGTGACACTGTCAACTTGTGAAGCAGAGTGTATGTTTCTAGCTATGAGAATGCAGGAATGTGTTTATCTAGAACAACTGCTCGAAGTGATGGACACCTATGTATATATGAAGACTGTTGTTTATGAGGGCAACCAGGGAACCATTGTGATTGCTAGGAACCCAGTGTGCCGACATAAATGTAAACATGTCGATATAGGATATCATTTCATCAGATCTGTCATCAGAGAAGAAAGAATGACATCGATTTATTGTCCAACGGACGACATGGTAGCAGACACTATGAGAGAACCTGTTTCCAAATTGAAATTGAAGAGATTTGCAGAGGTCATGTTTGATGTGTAAATATTGACTGCCATATTCTTTTTGATGTTCTGGATTGTATTATTTTCTTTGTCAAATGTTTTCGGAGAAGTTATCCAGTGTGCTAAACAACCCTAAGTGGGAGTGTTAAAGTTAGAGGTTCTATGTAGGATTGCAAGTAACTGTCTAACTGCATATATAACTGTTTCCACTAGAGGGCGCTCTAGGCGGAGCCACTCATGATACCACCAGGTGGCGAGTATTTAAAGAGATGTCTCCTCCCCCTCTACCTCTTTCCCACCTGCCTCTCAGAGAACTCTAGTACTGCTGCTGTTTAACATGTGAATGAATAAACCACGCCAAAGGCTAAAGATAGAAACCATGCCTCTTGACCACATTATTGTCGCCTTATAGCCAGATTCTGTCAACATGCATCCCCTTAACAATTGTGTATATTGAGCCGTACTGTATTGTACCCATTCTGCAATCTGTTAAATAAAGTTTTCATTCATTCATTCATTCATTCATTCATTCATTCATTCATTCATTCATAGTGTTATAGTATTATTATGTACAGTGATACAGATATAAACAGACACTATGGTAGTAAGTCATACTGGCCAGCGGTAAGAGTAGGTAAGGGATATATACAGATATAATATATATATGTACAGACACAGACAGTATTATATTCTATCTGAAACGGATATGTGTAGGCCATTTGAAAACTGTTGTCTGAATGAATGAATGAATGAATGAATGAATGAATGAATGAATGAATGAATGAATGAATACTTTATTTAACAGATTGCAGAATGGGCACAATACAGTACGGCTCAATACACACAATTGTTAAGGGAATGCAGACCAGAGAAAGACGCTTGTCTTGTTTACATCAGGGTCCCCCATTTTCAATTCATAGTAGTAATTATGTATTGTATTGTTCATTATGCTCAGTTACAGACTATTTGACTTGGCTTGATTCAACCCCTCCTCTACTGGTGATGAGATCATTCCGTTTCTATGGGGCACCGACTCGACCCCCGCAGTGTTGTGAAGGAGGCGGACCACGCCCCGTCGAGCTGCTGCCACTGTGAGCTACATCCGGGCGCTTTCCAGTCGGGTTACAAGCCTGTGCGAAGATGGCGACTTCAGGGAGGAGTGTATTATTATCCTCCACGTCAACTGGACACAATAATAACACACTGGAGAACCCCAACTCCGAGGACGACGATGGCCAGAACCTATGGTGGGTACAGAAAATAGGCAGGTGTGTGTGTTTTGGATGGCGGGCGGCTTGTTGTTGTGCAGAGCAGAGGGGATGGTTTGACAGCTAAGCTAGCTAGCAGCGGTCCAGCAGGTTGACTGTATGGTGACAAAGCAGCAGCACTAGCTTAGCAACTGTCATAGTCGTTGTGTCAATGAATGGACGAGCAGTCTTTGTATCCCTCACTCCACCACGTCTGTGTCAACGTATCGAAATCAAAACGATGCTGTTCTGTTTTTACAGGTCGACCATCCTGAGCGAAGTATCGACCCACTCCAGATCAAAGCTACCTTCTGGGAGAAATGTCTTGGTCATGGGTGGGTATCTCTCTCCCCTGCTCCCCTCCCTGCCTGCAGTGTCCCGGCTAAGCTAACGCGCTACTAGCCTTGATGGCTAAATAGCTTAGCCTGGGTGTCATCATCATCATCCCTGGGTTTATTACAGTATTCAGCTCAGCTATATTGCGCTAACTGGCCCAATTCACATCTCAACTTGCTGTCTTGAAACGTGTTGTTTTTCAGACCCAGGTCACCTGCCACTGCCAGCCGGTGGTTTTATGAGCGCTGGGCTGTCAGCTTATCATTGACAGGTGTATTTTATTATGATCGTGCAAATCGGTCCACACCCTGTCTCCTCTCTTGTGAGAAACACGTGCAAGTCATTCTAACAATTTGCTTTGAGACGATGCTGGAACTTAGGAGGTAGTCGGGGTGTGTATTCTGAACGGGCCAGTGTTATGTGATGTGTGGGTGGGACACACTCACTGCATGGCTGCCTGCCTCCCTGCTGTCCACCGGCTCTCACACCCGGCGCCTGGTAAAGACGCACCGGGGACGATCCGCAGGCCGCTACGGATTCATACTAACCATTGGCGTGTAGTCTATTATTATCGATCTGGACTTGCTTTCTCGCCACTGTCAACGGACCGTCTAAAAACAATTGCAGACTTTTGCGTTACTAATGCATTGATCTCCCCCCTCGTCAGCAATAACGCAGACATGGTGCAAGAGGTGGAGGAAGGATGCAGCCCTGGCCTAATACCAAGCATAGCCATTGAAGTAAAAATAATTAAGAAAAAAGTCCTAAATGTGCCAGATCCAGAATATATTGTGAATATATAATTCATAGTTGAACTCAAGCAAGTCACCATGGCTTTGATGCTTTCAAAACATTAGAATTCAGAACATTAGATTTGTTGTGCTATATTGCTGCTGAGAGAGAGAGAGAGATCTCCAGTCCATCTCTAGCCCTGTATGGATGAGAGAGAGATCTCCAGTCCATCCCTAACCCTGTATGGATGAGAGAGAGATCTCCAGTCCATCCCTAGCCCTGTATGGATGAGAGAGAGATCTCCAGTCCATCCCTAGCCCTGTATGGATGAGAGAGAGATCTCCAGTCCACCCCTAGCCCTGTATGGATGAGAGAGAGATCTCCAGTACATCCCTAGCCCTGTATGGATGAGAGAGAGAGATATATCCAGTCCCTGTAGCCCTGTATGGATGAGGGAGAGAGAGAGAGATATATCCAGTCCCCGTAGCCCTGTATGGATGAGAGAGAGAGAGAGAGAGATATCCAGTCCCCGTAGCCCTGTATGGATAAGAGAGAGAGATATCTCCAGTCCATCCCTAACCCTGTATGGATGAGAGAGAGAGCGAGAGAGAGAGAGAGATAAGTCCCCGTAGCCCTGTATGGATGGTGCAGCTGACAGGATGATGTGATGGGTATAGCTACATGATTTTACACATTCCCATCATGCACCTCACCCAGCCAGTAGCTCTGGCAATGAAGTAATGCCATTGGCTATCCGGATGCTAACCTACCTCTGACAACTAGTGCTTTACAAAGGAGCCATTGATGGGGTCAGCTGCCTCTCTCTCTTTCTCTGTGTGTATTTGCTTCAGTGGGTGGAGCGGTTTTCAGAATTTGGATCAGGTCTCTGTCCAGTGTCCACATCACCTTGCAGCATCCAAGCTTATATACTATGCTGCAGTGTAAAGTCTAAAGGCTCTTTCACACCTGTCTGGTGGAACCGAACCCTGGAGCGTTTATCCCCCAGTATGCATGTCGTTGGAATTGGTGTGAACACCGGAATCAAACTTGGGTTCGCACCAAACAACTGCACGCTGTTTGACCAAAATCTTGCATTCAATGAAGCTGATTGGGCAGCTTCATTATTTCCAATTCCAAATGTGTGATTATTTTTTTTTCATCATCACACAAGATTATATATGCTGCTGGTAATTAAAAAAAATTATAATAATGTGATACATTTTGCTGACACTTTTATCCAAAGCGACTTACAAGTTCTGTACGACAAGTCGGCAGGATACTAAACAATTACCTTGCATGCATAACTCAGGTGCCAGTAGCCTGGACAGTAGTGCATAATTAATCACAGGCAGTGAATCGGAAAACGTATAATGTTTCACAACAACACTTGTGCAAGCAAGCCAAAGTAGAGATTGCAAGAATATTTTTAGTTTGCACGTGTTCGTTAGGATTCCAAAAGCCTGACCTGCGGGATCACATGGCTTTGTTTTACGGAGTGTGATTCATCTGTTGGTTGTCAATGTGAAACATAACCCAACCGATAAAAACTGCAACAAACTTAACGTAGGTGTCAAAGCGCCCCAATTCTAAACACTGGCCCTGTATCTGTTTTTTGATTTTCCTGAAAGGATGTACAATGTTCTACACTGTAAATAAGTGTATTGACCTGTATGTACGGTTGTATCATGATTAATTGTGTATTATTATCAGGTTTGCTTTTAGGGAATGTTAGTGTTTATTGAAGTGTGTGTGTGTGTGTGTGTGTGTAGGTGAGGTGGGCTCGGGGAAGACCACCCTCGTTGCTAAGCTACAGGGGGTTGAAGAGTACATGAAAGGGCGTGGCCTGGAATACCTCTACTTCAGTGTCCATGACGACGACATTGATGGTAACCTCCCTAGAACTCAAATGTCAATGTGTTGAACTTGACTGGTAGCTGCTCTGTAAGCTTGTCCTGTCGGTATGAATATGTTGTCGGAGTAATCTAAGCATCATGTTTATGATATCTCTCTAGAGTTTGTGTTTGTGTGTGCGCTGCATGCGTCTAATGTGTATGTATGTGTGTGTGTTTATACTGCTGTGCATATTTCAGAATTGTGTGTGTGCGCATGTTTCTCTCTGTATATTTCTCTGATGAGTCTGTCTTTGTATGTGTGTGCAATGCATGCATGTGTGCGTTCTTGTGGTTATATTTCTGATATGTGTGTGTGTGTGTGCGTTACCAGACCAGACCAGATGTAACGCGTGGGTGTTGGACGGGGACCTCTACCACAAGGGTCTCCAGGGGGTGGCCGTGCCGGTGGACGCAGTGGGCGACTCGTTGCTCCTGGTGACGGTGGACATGTCTCGGCCGTGGAATGCGCTGGACTCCCTCCAGAAGTGGGCCGCCGTCGCCCGGGAACACATCGACAAACTCCGCGTTGCCCCGGAAACGCTGCGGGAGCTGGAACACAGACGTGAGTCACGCGGGAAGATCGACAAACGTTTGAAATTGTGTTTCTCTCCCCCCCCCCCCCCCATGCGATCGTGCAGAAAGACCTCTTTAAAATATAGCACTCAGCAGAGAGGTTCTATTATTTTGGGTGTGACAGTGGCTCAGGAGGTCATCTGAAGGTTTCCGGCACGATTCCCGGTCCTCCCGGCTTCATGTCGAGGTGTCCTTGAGCAAGACATTTATCCCCTGACTGCTCCCGACGAGCTGGTTGGCGCCTTGCGTGGCTGCCTTTAGCGTCGGTGTGTGAATGATCCTCCAATCACAACCGTTGCTTCCCTCGGGACAAACAGGTTGTCAAGGGAAGCAACAGTTGTGATTGGATGATTGGGGCTTGAGATAGGGCCAATTGACTGAGAGGGGGCAGCCCTACTTTCAATTAACATTGTGAATAGGTTGTGTTGAAAGTGAATTGACTCCGACCGTGTGTGTGTGTGTGTGTGTGTGTGTGTGTGTGTGTACGTACATATGCGTATGGTGTGGGCATGCTAAGTTCAAACAGAGGTTCTTTTCATTAAAGAATAGTTACACCACGACATCAGGAGGTTTCCTGATTTGGCAGTCAAATGAGGATATGTTTGATGTCCTGATTTAGTTTGACATGCTATTTTAGTGTCAGGGTTAAGGATAGGGTCAATTATGGATTGAAAATGAAATGTCTGTGTGTAGTGGTGAAACAGTTCCAGGAGTACACAGAGCCGGGCAGTGAGGAGAGCGCCCCCCAGAGGAGGAGTGAGGAGGAGGAGAGCGTCCTGCTGCCCTTGGGAGACAACACACTCACACACAACCTGGGCGTCCCGGTGGTGGTGGTCTGCACCAAGGTACACACACCTCACTTTTATATATCCTTGCGGGGACATTATGTACTCAAGGATAGAAGTACAAGAACAGACACACACACACACACACACACATCCGTCCTCTTATCGGTGTGTCTTCCCTGTCTGTCCTCAGTGTGATGCCATCAGCACTTTGGAGAAGGAACACGACTACAGAGACGAGCACCTGGACTTCATCCAGTCCCACATCAGACGCTTCTGTCTGCAGTGTATCCTTCACACCCCTCCCCCACCCTGTGCTTCTGTTTCCGGGGCTGTTTTCTTGAAGAGTGACTAAACGGGTGCATTGGGTTGCAAACAATTTTTCAAAGTTCTCTCCTAAGTTAGCGTGTAACGTCAACACTAGAAGCTTAGTAACTCCTAGATAGTTTGTAAATCGGCTAGTAAAATTGGTTGCACCGTGATTACTTATTATTATTTAAGTTTATTTATTTATTACTCCGGGACAATGCACATTAATCAACACTTTCAGTTTCTGCATCAATGTAAATGTGCCAGAGTTAGCTAATGGTCTAGTTTTCATCCGTAGTCCCTGCCTAACATGCATGTCTTTATGGTGTGGGAGGAAACCAGAGTACCCAGGGGAAACCCACACTAACACAGGGAGAACATGCAAACTCCACACAGAAAGGCCCCCTGCCGGGGTTCCAACCCAGGACCTTCGTGCTGTGAGGCAGTGGTGCTGACCACTGTGCCACCGTGCCGCTACTGTTTAGTTGTTACTTAGTTATGTCGTAACTTATCTCTGTGGAGCAACTGCTGTTATTTTAGTGATGCGTAAATCACAACTTAGTAAGCATTTACTGTTAACTAGGCTGAGTTTGAACTTACACACAGCAGGCAGTCCTTTTGCTGCCCCAGTGGTCGACGTGTTCACCCTGCCGCACACTCTGCCCCCCCGTCCTGTGATGTCCGAGTGTCTTTGGAGGTGCTAAAAAAAAAAAAAGAGGCACTCTGACATCACAGATCATGTAACGCGTCTTTCCGTTGACTCCTGTGTACATCGGCGCCGCCTCTAAAACAGCAGCATGGGTCCTTGACGGGTCTGTGTCAGACGGGGCGTCTCTGCTGTACACGTCTGTGAAGGAGATGAAGAACCTGGACGTTTTGTACAAATACCTGGTCCACAGACTCTACGGCTTCCCCTTTCACTGTCCCGCGCAGGTGGTGGAGAGAGACGCCGTCTTCATGTGAGTGTTTGTTAGGAGAGAGTTGTGTTCATGGAAGCCTGGCTTTGAGTGTGTGTTTTGTGTGTGGTCCACATTTAACACATTACAAGTTCAAGTTCTTTATTTGTCAAATAAACAACAATACAGGGGCATTGCAGGTAATGACATTTTTGTGTTTCGAGCTCAGACTCAATAGTGCACAATTAAGAAACGACAATGAATACAAGAATGGTAACAATAAGTAAGTAGTAGTAATATGAAATGAAATATACAATGAGGTAAAATAAAAGTCAATTATTTACAGAAAGTGTGTGTTAGGTCGTAGTACAAGTGCAGTATTATAGGAAATGTGCTTACCGTCTTCTCCAGAGTCGGACAAGAAGATATATACCAATTTCCTCTCTGCGTTCAGTAGAAAGCTATCCAGCTGCAAGCTAGACTAGCTTAGCACAAATTAATGGAAGCGGATACGGACCACTAGCCTAGCTTGTAACTTCGGGAGAGGTGTTTTTGGCCATATCCACTTCCATTCAGTTGTGCTAAGCTATGCTAGCTTGCAGCTTTAAGCACATTTCCCATAATGTTAGCGTGTTCCTTTAAGACAACAGATGATGAAGAATAGAAATAACATTCTTATAGAACACATTGTCTTAATAACGTTCTTATAGAACATTGTCTTAGTAACATTCTTATAGAACAGTCTTAACACTTTGACTGCCGGAAAACGCTTAAAAGCGTCATTCCCGGCCATGCTCAAGTTGCCGGAGGACGCTTTACAGCGTCCTTATATCAATATTTCAAAAATCTGCGATCGGATTCATATTTCCCCTCCGCTGGCCTGAGATCCACCAGGAGGACCCACTGAGCTCTCTGGCGGTTCAGGAGCGCCATCTGGTGGCCGATCGGCGCAATCGCTTAACAGGAAGCGCAGTAGAGGTTTTGCTGGACGGCCGTATTGCTTCCGGGCACTCGGTACATGTCCCGGGACACAATGAACAATACATATAGGACTTTGAATGGGCCCTAATAATGGCAATGTAGCAATAGAATTTAAAAAGTTATAGCCCTGCAAAGAAGGGGAATTTCTCCATAGACAAATAGCGCTGGCAATCCACAGTCATTTTCCGGATTTCTGGCCGGCACCCATAGTGTTAATAACGTTCTTATAGAACATTGTCTTAGTAACATTCTTATAGAACACATTGTCTTAATAACATTATTATAGAACACGTTGTCCTTTGCTGTAAGACATGCCAGTTTTCTAGGACGGTACGTTTTCAAACTTGGAGGGTCAGGACTCTCAACGAGGCTTGCAAGATGATTTTGGGGGGAATGCAAATACATCATTAGCGTTGAGGAATAATGACCATGTGACGTCTACAGCCCTCCTCACACTGTTAATGAAGTTATGTAGCATGAAAGTGTGAGTGCTGTGGGTGTTTGGGTCACAAGCAGATAATAGGGACTCTTGAGTTATTCATATAACGAATAACCACTAAACTGCTAAGCGGACATTAAAGGGGACATGCATTGGTATTCCTAGCACTATTTGGGCAACTTTACACAATTCCTGTGAGTCTATTGAACACATCTGTAAGCTTTTATTTAAAAAAAATCATTGTTTTATATTTCTAATCAAGTACTCAAAAGCCATGACAATATATACCCCTGTGATTATTATTGTACGGATCGGAATACGGGCGTGCGTGTGGGAGCATGCGCAAAGATATTACAGTGATATGCTGGTGCTTGACTGCGAGGGAGAGATGGAGAGGGAGAGAGAGGGACACACGGAGGCACGGAGCACTGTGTAAACGCTGCGTGTGTGTGAGAGAAGACTGGTCCCTCTCTCTCCCCCTCTCGCTCGCCCACTCCCTGCTCGCAGTCAAAACCTGTTTGAGGAAGTGTCGGGTTACACTATGCGCTCTCTGCCTCGCTCTGTTTGAGGAGGTGAAGATATTTCCACTCGCTCTGCTGTCGCTGTCAACCATAGAGGGGGCTTTAGTTATGCAAATCAGTGCTATATTCACATCAGCAAAACTGTCAAATCAGAACAGCTTAGTTGAGTGAGGGAAGATCTCGTGAACTCGAGACTAGACTGATGAGTCAATACAGTAATTAGAGACACAGACCCATTGATACTAACCACTATTACTCTAAAACCATGCTAAACACAGAAAAAAGCCATTTATAATGCATGTCCCCTTTAACACTTTCTGTGCCATTCACGTAGTTCTACGTTTCTGTGGCCCGACCGCTGAGTGCCGGAAACATAGATCTACGTTTCTTTTTCGGTATTTCTTTTATTCGCTATTGCCATTCATAATTCATCGGGGAAGCCTGTGCATGCTGTACTGAATGTGTCTGAGATCGCAGACGGTCAATACCGCCGCCTACCACCTTGCGGCCGCTATTGCACTCCATTTGAAACTATGTAGTTTCTTTTCTCTACCGAGCTGCGGTGTGGGGGCAGGTCCTAAACACTCCGGCAAAACAAGCGCTTGTAGGGATGGCTTGGACAACTGACCCCGCCCGCCCATTCATGTGCAATGCCAGATAACGTCGGAGACAGGATCACTGTGGATATCTGGAATGGTGATCAGATAATTGGATACTTTTTTTGCATTACATCAGAGACGAGGTAAGGACTCTATATTACCGATCTTGCGTTGATCTGATTTTTTTTCCCCCGCGATTGCTCTGTGTATATGTGTGTGCTGTGTCCCGGGGCGGCTACGTGGCGTAGTGGGCAAGGCGCTCGCCATGAAATCTGGAGACGCTGGCCTTGCCTGTTCGAGCCCAGCGCTCCACATTTGCTTTCAGGTTAGCTGGTCGTCCGTACTAATACACATTGGCCGTATTAGGGGGTGGGAAACTGATGGGTGGGGATCGGGCGTTGTGGACAGCGACTCCTACAGGTCGGTTGGTGCGCCTGCGCAGTAGAATCAGGAAGTGTCGGGGGCAGCGTGAGCCTCCCACGCGTTACTCCTCGCCACTGAGAGATCGAGCTGCGCAGGTGAAAAGATGCGACTGCTGTTACCTCAAGTACTGGAGGGGACTTGTGCTATGTATGACTTAGTCCACATTGCAGCCAGCTTGTGGGAGGCAAGAAACGGCGTTCGTGACCGGGGAGGGTTGAATTGGATGATACGAAATTGGGATGGGAGAAAATATAGAAAATGGGAGAAAAAGTGGATCAAAAAAAATGTGTGTGCTGTGTCCCATTGGCAGTGATCACAGCACGGAGGTGCGCCCCGCTGCAAGCCCCCTTTCATGTATGCACGAGGAAACATAATACCAATAATCTAGCGTTGATTTCAGGATGATTAGATAATCAGGTGGAAAAATGGCAACGTGATAAGTGGATTTGACTAAAGGGCTGTTTTGACGGAGTTCCCTGGAATTACACAGGATCACTCTACCACTATACTCGTATTCACCACGGTATAAAACGGAAATGTATAGATGAAAAAATAATCAGTTTTTTGCACGTTGACCGGAAGAAACCCACTGACAATCGACAATGTTATTAGATCCATAGCTATAATATAAAATATAGGTTTAGCTCTACAAACAAGGTGAGCGTTTACATGGGGTTAATTGGCGGCAAGGCCTATGCACTTCCCGGAAGGGGGTGTGGCACCCAATGTGTTAAGGAGAAGGAGAAACGTAAACAACCTTTACAGGTGGAAGCCTCAAAATTAGTATTTTAAGAAAATAAATCAAGTCCAAAAAACAGGACAACACTCAATAAAGAGGTATTATAGAAAAACTGAAACAAGCCACAAAGGCACCTCCTAATAATAGTTCATACAAAGAACCTAAAATAACAATAAACCTCCACTAAGGGAGTTTATGTGTAGTAGTGGACTAATGACAGTTCAAAAGGAAACAAAAGAAAACTGTCATGAAAAGAAACACACTCAGGCACTCACATAAAAGGCTCAGCTACTAGAAAATGAAGTGCTAATTAAGCCAGTAGCCTAAAACCAGAATGGCTACAGAGAAATGCTGAACAGAGAACAGCACTACACTTTAATATAACAAAGCCTGACCGGAAGGATAGCCAACACAGAAGGGAATGAGAAAGCTACTAACCCTGTGTGACGGATCATACTGGGTCTGCGTTGTGTTTGATGTTAAATGATAATGTCCCGAGGGGGAGTCTAACAGGGGGCTCCCGCGTCCGCGGGCGACGACACAGGCCGCTGCACTAAGAAGTGAATTCACTCCTAACTACCGTACCTATGCGTCTGTTAACCCTGTTATGGGGAAGTGAGTTTAATTTACCAGCCCGCACTGCCACAGTCACTCGTCAACACACCTGTTTCCGTGACTGTGGATATACCCACGGGTTTCCCCGTTACACCTGCGAGACTCAAACTTAAATAGACTCAGCTGCCATAGGCACAGCTGCACTGAATCAGGTGCAATCAAGCCCACACATCTGCCCTACCATGAGGCAATTAACCACAGAGTCCAGTGATTGACAGCTGTCCATCACAGGAAAACGAAACAAAGCAAAAACCATGACGGAAAGGAGAAACTAAAATAATCCTCTCTCTGGTGTTGAGTTCTCCATTCTCTCTAATCTTCTTGGCCACATATTATTAACCTGTCGATTAACCAAGGCAAATTTCCGTCTGAACTAAAAGAAAAAAGGCCAGGGTTGTCCCCCTTTTTAAGAAGAATTGTAAGACCGACGTTGGGAACTATAGGCCGGTTTCCATTTTGACAGTTACGTCTAAGGTAGTTGAGATCTAGTTTATGAGCAGGTTGAGGAGTATCTTGTAGATAACAAGTTGCTGTATGAACCAGCGTTTCCGTTAGAACATATTCGTGCCGGTCTGGGTGTCCTGCAAGATTTCTATCCCCGGACATATTCGAGAAATTCCGGTCAGAGTTTTAAACAGAAGTCTGTTATAATCAAATTTTTATGAGCTAACGAATTCCGTTATATTGGACATTTGTATTAATTACATCAAGCGAAGAATGAGAAATTGATTTGCAGAATCAAATTACTATCTCTCGCCTCCCAAGTTAGTGTGATACGCTAATCCAGCATCAAGCTCCTGCCCGCAGGCTCCCGCTGCAGCAGCTGTCACACGCACCCCCAAATGAATCTCGAGTCGACATCGCTTCACCTCGTTGTATCAGACACGTCACACATATCATAATGTTCAACTTCACACACAGCAAACTGTAGTTGATCATCACATTGCCTCTTTTGCTAGCTTGTCGCCACATGCAGAGAGGACGAGCCACATGCTCGTAACGCATTTGTTGATTTCATTATAGCCTACATTTAGTTACAATCAATAATATGCATTACTATGTGACACGGCAGTCAACCAACCGTTGCATATGATTAAAAAATGTCAACACTCACTCACCCCGTCTCTCGTTGTGCCTATCCGTTTTGTACCTGCGAGAACAGCGGGGTCGTCTGGTTGGTTCGACTTTGATATCCCCATTGGAACAGGTGGACGTCTGCGAGGCTCGCAACGGTAGCAGCAGACTGGGGATGCTCTTTGTGGTTCAATCAATAAAGTGTACTTTGTGTACGTTCAATCAATGTTATCTCTCGTACATCATAGAGGCTAGACTACTAGACTATAATGTCGCACCTCAGCCAGGAGAATTAAACTTTCCACTCGGGCCTGAACGCTCGACATTTCTGTTTCTTTTCCGCGGGAGCCACCACGGCATCAACGGTCTCTGTGACTTCAGAAGACTCATCTTCGTTGTCATTATTATTAGACCTGCTTGTGCTTGGTTTCATGCAATATTTGTTAAACTTAGCTTGTTTGGCCATCTCTCTCTCTCGCTCGTATACCCGTTTGTCGTTATGGTGGCCAGACAGGCTCAAAAAAAGAAAGAAAAAAAGATTCACATCTGAGCGGCGCCATCCGCGCTTTATCAGAGTGAAGCAACAATGAAACAAATGTAATGATTGTTTCGTTCATCGCATAGGCTATTTAATTTTAGCCTATTTTAATACAATTCAAATAATAAAATTGTGCTTAGAGGAATTATTTTCACCGGACATTATGACCGGAGAGATTTAAATATTCGGACTTCAACATATTTTGCCGGTCAAATAACGGAAACGCTGGTATGAACACCAGTTAGGGTTCAGAGCAGCCCACTCAGGCGTCGGATCAGAACCTCTGGACATTGTATGTGGGGTGCCTCAAGGATCAATTTTAGGTCCTCTATTATTTCTGATATATGTCAATGACATGCCAGCATCTGTGAAATGTAAACTACTATTGTATGCAGTTGATTCAGCACTTATGGTGCCAGGTAGGGATGTCCGGGAGATTGAGAGAGCTCTGACTTCTGAGCTAGAAAGTGCTAGAGAGTGGCTCATAGATAATAAGATGTCCATACACCTAGGCAAGACTGAGTCGATCCTTTTTGGCACAACAAGGAGATTGGGCAAAGTCGATCGCATGGAAGTCTCCTGTAACGGAGCAGTAGTCACAGGTAAAACTAGTGTCAAGTACCTAGGACTTACACTAGAGCAGTCTCTCTCATGTGAAAATAGTGCTGCCAACATTTTATCCAAGTGTGCAGGCAAACTCAAGTTCCTGTATCGGAATACCAGGCTTTTTGAACTTGCTGTTAGTGTCCTCCTTGCTTCAATGTCATTTTGACTATGCGAGCGCAGCATGGTTCAGTGGTCTGTCGACTAAATTAAAAAACAAACTTCAGGTGATGCAAAACAACACTATTCGGTACATACTAGGTGTGCCTCCCAGAACGCATGTAGGAAGTGCCGAATTCATAAAGGTGGGACTGCTACCAGTGCACCTCAGGGTTGAACAGGTGAAACTGAACCACATGTTCAACATAGTAAAAGGTAGGGGTGGCTACGTGGCGTAGTGGGCAAGGCGCTCACCGCGAATGACGGAGACGCTGGGCTTGCCTGTTCGAGCCCAGCGCTCCACATTGCTTTCAGTTTAGCTGGTCGTTCATACTAATACACATTGGCCGTATTAGGGGGTGGGAAACTGATGGGTGGGGATCGGGCGTTGTAAACAGCGACTCCTACAGGTCGGTTGGTGCGCCTGCGCAGTAGAATCAGGAAGTGTCGGGGGCAGCGTGAGCCTCCCACGCGTTACTCCTCGCCACTGAGAGATCGAGCTGCGCAGGTGAAAAGATGCGACTGCTGTTACCTCAAGTACCGGAGGGGACTTGTGCTATGTATGACTTAGTCCACATTGCAGCCGGCTTGTGGGAGGCAAGAAACGGCGTTCGTGACAGGGGAGGGTTGAATTGGATGATACGAAATTGGGATGGGAGAAAATATAGAAAATGGGAGAAAAAGTGGATCAAAAAAAAAACATAGTAAATGGTACAGCCCCAAGCTATCTGAAGTATCGGATCAATATGGTCCATACGTAGCATGGACACAATACCAGGGCCAGTGTTCGCTCTTGGTGCTGCGTGTCAAGTCTATGGCTCAGAGCACATTTTTCTACACCGGTATCTCAATGTGGAACAGCCTTCCACTTAGGATAAAACTGTCAGGATCTAGAGGAATATTTAAAGGTCAGGTTCGCTCATATCTCTGGGGTAAAGTGGCCGGATAGCTGTCAGGTCATGCTTGTATTGTTGTTTTAATGATGGTATAAGAAATGTGCTATTTTATGGTATTTGGTCAGGATGATATTGACTTGTTTTTAGATATGTAGAATATGGATTTGTTGTATTGGACTTTTGCTTCATGTGTTTTATGTTATTTGTATATGTCCTTTGGTCCGAACATCGGGGACCATGCTGGAAATAAGTGTTGTCACTTTTGCATGTCATCCCTTGGATTTGTTGTGTCTTTGGGCCATGAATAAAATTAATCAATCATGTTGCAAATATTAGGTATCCCTCTGTTAAGATAAGATAAGATGTACCTTGTATTAATCCCCTTAGGGATATCCAGTGGTCACAAACTGAAAAGGTCGAGAACCACTGGTTCTAGGACAGCTTGGTTCTCTGGGGTTCCAGGGTCCTTGAGGGAGTTCCAAAAAAAACAGGGAATGGAGTTAACCCTTTCACTGCCACACTACGAAACGGTTAACCCTTTTCACTGTGACAATACAAAAGGTTAACCTTTTCACTGCCACACGACAGCATGTTAACCCTTTCACTACCACACTACAGAAGGTTAACCCTTTACTATCACAACCGTCTGTAGTGTGATAGTAAAGGGCCTTCTGCAGTGTGGTAGTGAAAGGGTTAAGTTCAATGAGAGAATATAATAGTGACTATTCTGATCATAGCACGTTCTCAACAGCTATGAAATTCTGGACTCAAATCTCTTAACAACAAGAAAATATCTTCTATCCCTGAGACGAAAGCCTGCATAGCTCAAGGTTGGCTGCTACACAGTGGTGGTGAAGGAGGGCATTTCCACCCTATATTGTAAAGCACTTTGAATGTCTAGAAAAGCGCTATTCATTCAAACCTTTATTTATTCTTGAAAGGACAATTGAGGTCACTCTCATTTTCAATGTCGTCGAGACTTTTCAATGCATACATTGTTTACAATATAATAATGATAAATGTGAATAATTCTTATCTATATAGCACCTTTCACACATGGACCGCAGCCCAAAGTGCCCCACAGCAACTAGTATAAAATGAACATAGGCATAAAATCAGCACACAGTTGACAGAACAAAAACAATGCATAAGTTGCAGACATAAGAATAGGCATAAAATAAGTACAGTGTTGCTTGAAGGCATGTGAACCCCCCCCCTCCCCCCGGAACAGCCAGTCCCCCCAAACACCCGACACATCAATCCTCACCACATCCCCATCCAAGACACATCCCCCGATAAAGCATGTCATGACCGAAGGAAAACACAAACAGCCTGCGTGCCGCCATGTCCCCAACAGGGAATGCCACAGCAGGCCCCCCCCCCCCCCACCCACCCACCCCCATATAAATGCAATGATAATTAATTAATTCAGAACCATGATTGTTCTAGGATACAGGGAACATGCAAGCTTGTTGTTTTCAACCCCTTGCTCTCTCTCTCCCTTTCTCTCTCCTCTGCCAGTCCGTCAGGATGGGACAATGAAAAGAAGATCGCCATCCTTCACGAGAACTTCCAGACGCTCAAAGCGGACGACAACTTTGAAGAAGTAATAATGAAACCACCAGTCAGAAAGGTCTGTACAGGTCAGACTGTAATACAGGCTCAAGTCAAACATTCCCAAAAAAAGGATCATACTATTTCCATTTTTTTTGTCACGACCAGCATCATGGTTTAAATTGGATCATACCATGGTATTATTTCAAAGAGGCCATATTATGGCCATTTCCCAGTTTAATATAAACTCTCTCTCTCTCTCTCTCTCCTTAGTTTGTCCATGAAAAGGAGATCCAGGCTGAAGATGATCAGGTGTTTCTGGTCAAACTACTGGTGAGTCACACTGTCTGTATTTCTCCATGTGTGTCAGCGTTCCCGTTGGCCGGTAAATACCAGCCAAGGGGCATCTCTAATTTCAATCGGCCAGCTAATATAAATCTCGACAGCCACCGTGGCCGGTAAAAAGAAGAAAATCTATATATTACATTGTCTGTGGCGAGTGAATGCAGACTACTGCCCTGTCCTGTGACGAGAGAGGGCGAGTGCGTGTTCTAATAATAATAATAATAATAATAATAATAATAATAATAATAATAATAAACTTTATTTGTATAGCACTTTTCATACAGAAGTTGCAGTTCAAAGTGTTTCACAACAGTAAAAAATACAGGCATAAGCGAGCATAAAAAAAGATGGAGGTAGCAAGGTAAGGTAAATCAGTGTTTCACATTAGGATCTAGCATCCCAATAGGCCTTTCTGTTTACAGTTTCATTCAGTAATAAACAAATAATAAAAATTGAATAGACGGAGTAAGAACAAAGTGCGGTTGGATTCAGTTTAAAAAATAGGCAAAAAATTATAAAATAGAACGGACATACAACAGGGTATTTAATACAACAGAGCAGTGCATCAGTAAGAAGTAAAAAGTGTGATAAAATAGTAGTTCTGGCAGTGACATCACCTTCTGGCGACACACATAATCATAATCAACTTAATTAAATAGCACATTTATAACAGTTGTGGCTGTACGAACGTGCTTCACAGATAAAAGCATGGAGCAAAAAAACATATACAGTACATATACTAAAACATAATAGTGCAAATACAAATAAGTATAAGGGTTCAGATAGAAATAAAGAATTAAGATAAAAGAAAGAAAAGTGCAGCAGATTACAAACAAAAACTATAGTTCTATGGTTAAGTAGATGACCGTAAACAGCGGTCCCTTTATACAAAACTCCTTCACTACTAACATTAACAATGAAGAGGGTCACATGGAAAACGTACCAGCAAAAAATCAAAGAAAGAAAACGAACCGATATTTAAGATAAGATATTCCTTTATTGATCCCCTTGGGGAAATTCAGGCATCATAGCAGCATGGGCGAGGGGGGAGGGGAGGTACAGGTACATGGTAATAGTAGAAGACATAATACAGGTCATAAAATTATAGTACAGTAGAAAAGTACAAATAAATAGGCAGTGTAAACAATATAACAATATAATGAACTCGCATATGAGGAAGTAGGCAGTGTAAATCAAGGTGCAGATGAGGTGCAGTTATATTTGCATTACAATAAATATAGTTACAATAGATTATAATCAAAATATATGCTGTAAGTATACAGTATACACAGGTGCAGTATGCATAAGGTACATATGCCGTGATATTCGTCATACGTTATACGTTGTCCGTTTAGGTGGGAGTCAGACACACTAATTTCAGCGAGGCAACAAGTACACAGGATGAGCTACACTACTGATTAACACATTCCCCGCCATAGGTTATATCCATCAATATAGCCAGTCTGCCAGCACTATAACCCTATGGAGATGTTTACCTTCTTTGCAGGGCTATAACTTTTTAAATTGTATTGCTATATTGACATTACTATGGCCCATTCAACATCGATTATCTATCGTTCAGGATGTGGGAACGTTATATTTTTTTATTCATACATTGTTGTGTTACTAGCGTCGAGAATATAAGTGTTTTTAATCTTTTCTGCTGTAATTCCAAAAACAGTAGTTATAGGCCCTGAAGCATATATAGATTATCGATTGGCGTTTCTTTCCCATACACGCTATATTAAAAAATTCAAATGTATATGATCGGTATACATTATGCTTCATCATGCGTGAAGGAAAGGGGGGGGGGGGTCGTTTATAATTCCTTGATATGTTGAGCAGATGGTTTGCAGTGAAATGAATAAACAATCGGGTTGAAAATAACTTTACTGTCCTCTTACCGTGCGCCGATGAGACTGGATGAGAAAGATCCCAATTATTTGACGCCGATCTCCTACATCCATTTCCGGTTTGTATGGCGCAATAAACGCCGAAATCATATCGATTATTGCATTATGGCAGCGATCCATATGCACTATAGTGTTTGTCTGGATCCACGTAACAAGATGTGACTGTCGGAGGAATTTCCTCTACACACCGATCACACCATCCGGTTTTGAGAGTGTACCTCGCCCGACCATCCACCAGGCGGCGGTATTGAGGCATTGCAGTCCCATTCAGGGTCCCGCTGCAGCACCGGAGGTTGGGTGGATGAATTATGAATGCCATGGCGAAAAAAATGAAATATTGATCTAAGCAGCGTTGTTGGCGTTCAACGCATGGCAGGCAATAACGCTGTACAGCGTTTTTGGCGCTGGATGTGTTAAGAAGTCTTTATTTGTCATGCAGATTAACACACACATGCGAGACGGGCGACGCACAGGAACACACACACACATGCACTGAGTCACAGATGAAATGTGTCTCTGCACTTTTCCCATCCCGTCGACCTCCCGTTACATTGATCAAATCAAATGTATTTGTAGAGCCCGAGATCACATGGAATTGCCCCCATGGGCTGTACAAGTCAAGAAGACATCACAATAGAGCAAGAACAAAAACCACCATCAAATCCAAATATGCAACACTCCCAGACTTTCCCCAATGAAGATAAGGAACGACTCACTAAAAACCTAGCAATAGGAAAGAAAAGCACCACCGTGGAGGAGAGAAACCTCAGATGGGCCGTTCAAAGGGGATCCCCCATCAGGATGTCGGTGATAATATAAGATAAGATAAGATAAGATAATGGATGGATGGATGGAGAATAGAACAGGTGAATAATTGGTATGTATGTATGTATATATACATGTAATGAAACACATATATATATATACATACATGGTAGCAATAGTATCTAAGGTACATAATAAAAGAAAATTATTTAAATAAATAGAGCTAAGAACAACAACAAAAAAGCATAGGAAAACGAGCGCTGGTATTAAAATAAGATAACGGCTAAAAGTCCAGGCTCGGAGCTCAAAGTATCAGTCATATTCCCCAGGGGGTAGGAGAACCGCTCGGATCCAGTTGAAGTAGAGCGGGCATGGTTAGATGTCGGTCAACTGATGGCGACTGTGGTAGTCGGAACCGGTTTGAGGAAGAATAGCCGCTGCAGTCGATGCTGTTAGCCACATCAAGGACGTTGTCTGTCTAAGTCTTTTAATTCATTATTAATGAGGAGTGGGTTGACGCTGTGTCCTTCTCCGCCAGATTTGTGTTCGTTTTGACGAACAGAAAGGTTCAGAGAGGATGAACTTTTGGAAGTGACTGATACGTTACCGTCCGCACTAGAGCTGTTGTTTCTGTAAAGGCGTGATTATGTTGGGTTAAAAAACCTTCCGTCAAATTTCGATCCGTTCATTGGCGGATCAATGTAGCCGCAGACTAACTGTGTTTTCATGCATTTCTCTATGACTGCACGTGTATTACATTATATGAATGTTCAATTTTACATTTGACCGGGAAATTATAATCTTGTCGGCCAAAGATGATTGGAAACCCTGGGTGTGTCGGGTACATTCTTGTGATTTTTGTGTGTTCAGATTTGGGTGTGTATAATATCCTTATTTCTGTGTGTGTTTGCTCTGGTTGCAGTCATTGCTCGCCAAACAGCCTCCTGTGACAGCAGGACGACCAGTGGTAAGAATCTATTTATCTCTCTGTCCATCCATACCTCTATCAGTTCATCTCTCTGTCCATCCATACCTCTATCAGTTCATCTCTGTCCATCCATACCTCTATCAGTTCATCTCTGTCCATCCATACCTCTATCAGTTCATCTCTGTCCATCCATACCTCTTATCAGTTCATATCTCTATTCATACATATATGATCTATGCACATGTATCTTGTGTTTTAAATAAATAAAACCTTTTTGTATTTAAATGTGTTTTATTTCATAAACCTTTTTGTATTTAAATGTGTTTTATTTCATTTCCAGGACGCCACTAGCAGAGCACCCAGTGGTTCTCCCAGGACAAGTAATCGGTCGGCAGCAGTCAACGTAGCCAACGCCATGCCCCAGTCAGGTACCAACCTCACTTCCAACCTTGTGCCCCAGTCAGGTACCAACCTCACTTCTAACCTCATTCCCCAGTCAGGTACCAACCTCACTTCCAGCCTTGTGCCCCAGTCAGGTACCAACCCCACTTCTAACCTCATGCCCCAGTCAGGTACCAACCTCACTTCTAACCTCATGCCCCAGTCAGGTACCAACCTCATTTCTAACCTCTTGCCCCAGTCAGGTACCAACCTCACTTCCAACCTTGTGCCCCAGTCAGGTACCAACCTCACTTCTAACCTCATGCCCCAGTCAGGTACCAACCTCACTTCTAACCTCTTGCCCGTCAGGTACCAACCTCACTTCTAACTAGAGATGTTCCGATACCATTTATTCCTTCCCGATCTGATTACGATACCTAAGCTTTGGATATCGGCCGATACCGATACAGATCCGATACAGTGCATACATTTTAAAAGGGGGAAAACAATTATATTATATAAATTATAAAAAAATATATATATATTACAGCTACTGTTTTATACAGTATATACAGTTTTTTAGTAATAACTAGAAAGTAATGGTATTTATTCAACAACAGGTGATTGTATAGATTAGTATTAGTATCATTAACTCATTGACCGCCACGCCCATATGACCAAATTAGGGCTAGCACGCCACTGCTTTAATCAATGGGAGGACCGGGAAATTTGCGAGTGCTTAAAATATATCTTAAATTATGGCTATGGGTCTAATACACCCGTCGCTTATCAATGACTTGCTTGCAGTCAACATGTACGAAACGTTTTGAATACGAGTATAGTTTTGGAGATTTCTAGTAATTCCAGAGAAAGACGCGATAATAGCCCTTTAGTGGAATACACAAAACACGTTGTCATTTTTCGGCTGATTTATGAATCGTTTTCAAATAAACGCTAGATTATCGATAGTATATGTGCACAATACAAAAGTGGGCTGAAAAATCTATTATCCGTGCCTTGCTCAGCACCGGCACGCACACACACGCACACACAGACACGTTGTGATCGCTATGAAAAAAACATCTGATTAACCCAAGACTGGTAACATAGAGTCCTTACCTCACATCAGATGTTCTGCAAAAAGATTCATCCAATTCCTGATCGCCATTCCAAATATCGATCGCGTCCATTGATCCAACGTTAGAGTCCAAAACACATAATCCACGCTACTCCCAGTCCCCCCAGTCAACGTGGTACAATGATACTGCATGCTCATGCTACACTCAGGTACCAACCTCACTTCTAACCTCATGCCCCAGTCAGGTACCACTACCAACCTCACTTGGTCCCACCTCTATGACCTAACTTAAAAACATGACCCGATTTTAAAAACATGACCCGACTTAAAAACATGACCTGACTTAAAAACATGACCCGACTTAAAAACATGACTCGATTTAAAAACATGACTCGATTTAAAAACATGACCTGGCTTAAAAACAAAACATGACCTGATTTAAAAACATGACCTGACTTAAAAACATGACCTGACTTAAAAACATGACTCGATTTAAAAACATGACCTGGCTTAAAAACAAAACATGACCTGATTTAAAAACATGACCTGACTTAAAAACTTGACCTGATTTAAAAATATGACCTGACTTAAAAACCTGACCTGATTTAAAAACATGACCTGACTTAAAAACATGGCCTGACTTAAAAACATGACTCGATTTAAAAACATGACCTGGCTTAAAAACATGACCTGATTTAAAAACATGACCTGACTTAAAAACATGACCTGATTTAAAAATATGACCTGACTTAAAAACCTGACCTGATTTAAAAACATGACCTGACTTAAAAACATGACCTGACTTAAAAACATGACTCGATTTAAAAACATGACCTGACTCGGGCGGTGGTTAGACCTTTCGTTTAATTTTCGTTTCATTGTCATATGCGTTTCGCCGCGACGTGGCAGCCTCGAGTCACACTTTCGTTTTTGTCACCTGAGCACACTGATGTAGTACACTGCCAAAGCAGTAGGTGGCAGTAGGTGGCAAACATGAAGGCATTTTCAACCAATCATAACTTGAATGTGCCAATACACTTCCTGGAAGCTCCAGCAAAGAAAATGTCAACAAGGCAGGCGCCTATGCCGCGCCACCATCTTGCCTATTTACTCAATGCAGCAATTATTTTTCAGCAAAGCCTAATAAAAGTGCAATAAACAAAACGGATACATTCACTGTGTGTTCTGCCTGTCATTTGTTGATGAAACAAAACTAACATCAACACAAGTGACCACCAAGAGCGGATAGTTTAGTCTAAAAAAGATCGGTAGCATTGTTAGCTGCATGCTAACGTCAATGGAATTTGCCATTATAACAGTATAGCATTGTGGCTAGAAGCTAACGTTAGCTCACGCTACTTAGCCAGCACCAAACTGATGATATCGGGAGCTATCAGTAGTTAGATAACATTAGAGACAACGCTGTGTGTATTAAACAAAGGTGAATAGATGACTGGGCCATTTTGTTTAATGCTTGTTAAGTTGAAAGAGGAGCTTTGAGCTAACATGGTCTGATAGCTCACGTTAGCCAGCTGCTCATGCAATCGGTAATGCTAGCAGAATGAATGGATGTAAACTTTATTTAACATATTGCATATGGGTACAATACAATACGGCTCAATACAAACCATTGTTAAGGGAATGCAGACTGTTGTAGCTTGGACTGGGGTCCTTATAACAATAACTTGACAACACATGGTAGCTGCTGCAGCTATTTGGGACAGCTCTGCCTCTGTCCCAAACACACACACACACACTCTGTTGTCACCGGAAGGGCACGCAGATGGTATCTACTGCGCATGGGCGTTTTCGCAACAACGGCTCCGTGCAGACTACACGGCTGTTGTCGGCACGTTTTTTAGGGGTTCTCCAAAACGCAAACACAATTTAGCGTTTCAGCCGTATCCCCAAAAAAACGCCAAAAAACGCATTTCTGTGTAATAGGGACATCAAACGTATTCAAAAACGTATAAAAACGAGCACAAAAACACTGTCTAACCCCTGCCTCAAAAGGCTTGTTTTCATAATTGTTGGAAGCCAAAATCAAGAAGAAGAAAAAAGTTGATTAAATGCCCAGCCCTAGTGTGTGTGTTTGTGTGTGTGTGTAAATGCCCAGCCCTAGTGTGTGTGTGTGTTTGTGTGTGTGTATAAATGCCCAGCCCTAGTGTGTGTGTGTATGTGTGTGAGTGAGGTGTATTCCATGGATTCAATTAAAATCCATGTAACCGGCCTGTCTCTGTATGTAGCAGGTCAAACCAGTGAGGGGGTGCTGGCTAACTTCTTCAACAGTCTGCTGACCAAAAAGGCCGGGGCAGGGAGTCCCGGGACGCCAGGCGGGGGCAACAGCACCCCAGGGACAGTACGCAAGTCAGGTAAGGGGCCGGACACACACACACACAACTTTGTTTAAACGGTTAGACCTGCAACTTGTTGTACAAGCTAGATTATTGAGTTGGGTTGAGTTGAACCAGAGTTGTCCTCCTAACAGCAATGCTGCCCTTATGAGCTCTTCTAGTCGGGCTGGACCAGTGCCGTGGAATCCATGAAAGACTACATTTCTAAAGCGTCAAATGTAGTCTTTCATTACTGTAGGTTTAAATCTACAAGCTGGGATTCATTTGATCAAGGTCAAACAGTACAAGGTGCCAATCTTCTATTAGTGTAGGTTTAAATCTACAACCTGGGATTAATTTGACAAATGTAAACTTTGGGTTTATACACATACGTCTTTGAAGATTTTGACTTGCAGACGGAAATGTATTTTTAGACGTTTTTTTTCTTTTTTTAGTAAAACTCGTGTTTATCTGAGAAGTCAAGTAAAACTCATGTTTATGAGAAATTTTGCAAAACTCATGTTTATCTGAGAAGTCGTGCAAAGCGCACGTTTATATGAGAAGTCGTGCACAACTCACGTTTATCTGAGAAGTCGTGCACAACTCGTGTTTATCTGAGAAGTTGTGCAAAACGCACGTTTATCTGAGAAGTCGTGCAAAACTCACGTTTAACTGCCACAGGCTGCCGGTCCTTGTATCAAAGACACAGACAATACATTTCAGAGTGAAAAATGTATCTTCAGTCCAATAAATCACTAATGTTAACAAGGCCAGCTGTGGGCCATACTGGAATCATGAATTGGGCCTTTTAGTGTTGCGGTTCTACATAGGTTTGATAGGTATGTGTGTGTGAGGGAGAGTGTGAGGATTCATTCATTCATTTATTTATTTATTTATTACATTAGTCATCAAAGTGTTTAATGTTAGTCTGTCACATCATTCCTCAGTCATTCCCATCTGTGCTTTTTCCCCTCTCATCCTTTATTCCCTCCTTTCTTCTTCCTTTGTTCTTTCTGTCCTTCCTTCGTTCTTTCTTTCTTCCCCTCCCTCTATTTTTACCTCCGTCCTCTCCTCTCCCTATACCTCTTACACCCGTCCTGTTTTTCCAGACCTCTGAAAGTGGCACATGGTCGAGAGACTCATGTCAGTGGATGATTGCATGTCTCTCTCTCTCTCTCTCTCTCTCTCTCTCTCTCTCTCTCTTTCTCTCTCTCTCTCTCTCTCTCTCTCGCACATACCACGCCTGTTTGTTACTGTGTGTGACACATCCATCTAATTCGTAGGCCCTTTTCTACAGCAGCCATTTTGAAGGGTGAACAACACAGGTGTAACTAATAAAACGACGGTTCTGCTCCATTTAGGTGCGTCAGAGAGCCAGGGTCCTGGTAGTGTACATGCCGGGCTCACTGGGTCGGCTCTGGCAAACCTAAACGGAACAGAACCACAATTCATCGTATTAGTTACATGCTGCCACGACGCGTCAAAATGGCCGCCATGAAAAGTGTGTATTCGTAACGTACAGTAGTAGCTCATAGTCTTCTGTAGGGGTGGGACGATAACGATTAATTCACAAGACTATACTGTGGCGGCATTTGGCCCTCAACAACGATAACGTCACGATACACGATATCTGTGATAATCGATATATTGCAAGACATTTAATCTACAATACAATACATGTAACTGAAGAAGAAAGGATACCCATAAAAAGGCAAAAAGCAGGGATTATGTATCAGGGTTCGCACAAGGTCTTTGAAGTGCTTAAAGTGCTTGATTTTTTACCAAAAAAAGTCAAGGCCTGGAATTCCTTGAAAATAGCAATTTTTTTTAACAAGGTGCTTAAAAAGTAATTTTTTTTAACAAGGTGCTTAAAAAGTTATTGAAATGGAAATCAAACATTCGCATTGAAAGTTTTGTTCATCCATAATAAAATTGTTCTAAATCAAGAAATATAATTTTTTTTATCTAAAGTATAATTAATAGTCGGAAATTTGTTTTAAGCCATAAATATTTGATCAGAATTATTTTTTAATAAAGAAAACTGCATTTAAAAGTTCTTTTAAAATGAAAGATATTGCTTGGAAAAGTACTTTAAAGTCCTTGAATTTCATTTTGCAATGTCTGTGGGAACCCTGTTTTTTTTTTGCATAGTGCCTCTTTAAAACACACTGACTGCAACTTTGATTATTATTAATTAACTATTAATGATGTCCCCAATGTGTATATATACATCATCTGTTTTATCTAATAAGATAACGTTTTCAGTCTGTTCACCTCATTCCAATATTTTTTATTGCAGTAAAATGGGATTGTCAAGAAATCGAGACTTGGGGTCACTGTATCTATATAATATCGGCATGCAAAATATCGCAATATATTGCTGTATCGGTTTCCCCTCCACACACCCCTATTGTTCTGTGTACAATTTCATTCTTAACATCATTCATGATATGTGTGTGTGTGTGTGTGTGCGCGCTAGTCAGGGGATGCTGGCCACGTTAAGGTGTGTGCACAGGATGTTTGCATCGTTGCTCGTGCATCATTCCTCCTTGGAAACATCCCCCATCATCCTCCTTTGAACTCATCCCTGAACTGAGATTCTCTTACTTTAATCAGCCCTCGTCCTCAACTAGGGATGTTCCGATCCAACTTTTTTTTGCCCCCGATTCTGATCCGAGTCATTTGGTATAAAGTTTCTGCCTGTACCGAGTCCCGATACGATATTTGTATTTTCCTAGATAATACAGCTGCACACTTAAAGCATATTAAAGTTAGTAAAAACCAATCCAGCTTAGGAAGGATATGCTTGGTCATTGAATAGCTCTGCTTAAAGAAAAGAATAGCCTCCATCACAGCTTTCCCTTTAATGATTTGCATTCATTCTTTAACAAATAAAGGATCGGAATTTGATCTGGCTTAATTTAGCTGATACCGATGAATGAATGAATGAATGAAAACTTTATTTAACAGATTGCAGAATGGGTACAATACAGTACGGCTCAATAGTACGATCAATTAAAACCTACTGGCTTCGAGTCCGATCTGGTCGGGACATCCCTATCCTCAACCCCTTAAACCTTACGCTACTTCCTCCAGCATTCTACGAGGAAAAGTCTTTATTTATATCACAGGAGTCTGTTATATGGATATGATGCATGTAAGGTGATTATGTTTTCTTCAGGGTGTCTACAGGTCTTTTTTAGTATAGAAATTCCAGACACTGTGATATTCCCTCAATTCTGTGCGGAACACTCTATACCCATTGTCTACTGAACACTCTATACCCATTGTCTACTGAACACTATACACCCATTGTCTACTGAACACTCTATACCCATTGTCTACTGAACACTCTACACCCATTGTCTACTGAACAATCTACACCCATTGTCTACTGAACAATCTACACCCATTGTCTACTGAACACTATACACCCATTGTCTACTGAGCACTCTATACCCATTGTCTACTGAGCACTCTATACCCATTGTCTACTGAACACTATACACCCATTGTCTACTGAACACTCTACACCCATTGTCTACTGAACACTCTACACCCATTGTCTACTGAGCACTCTATACCCATTGTCTACTGAACACTCTACACCCATTGTCTATTGAACACTCTACACCCATTGTCTACTGAACAATCTACACCCATTGTCTACTGAACACTCTACACCCATTGTCTACTGAACACTCTACACCCATTGTCTACTGAACAATCTACACCCATTGTCTACTGAACAATCTACACCCATTGTCTACTGAACACTCTACACCCATTGTCTACTGAACAATCTACACCCATTGTCTACTGAGCACTATACCCATTGTCTACTGAACACTCTACACCCATTGTCTATTGAACACTCTACACCCATTGTCTACTGAACAATCTACACCCATTGTCTACTGAACACTCTACACCCATTGTCTACTGAACAATCTACACCCATTGTCTACTGAGCACTCTATACCCATTGTCTACTGAACACTCTACACCCATTGTCTACTGAACAATCTACACCCATTGTCTACTGAGCACTCTATACCCATTGTCTACTGAACACTATACACCCATTGTCTATTGAACAATCTACACCCATTGTCTACTGAACAATCTACACCCATTGTCTACTGAACAATCTACACCCATTGTCTACTGAACAATCTACACCCATTGTCTACTGAACACTATACACCCATTGTCTATTGAACACTCTACACCCATTGTCTACTGAACAATCTACACCCATTGTCTACTGAACAATCTATACCCATTGTCTACTGAACACTATACACCCATTGTCTATTGAACACTCTACACCCATTGTCTACTGAACAATCTACACCCATTGTCTACTGAACACTACACCCATTGTCTACTGAACAATCTACACCCATTGTCTACTGAACACTATACACCCATTGTCTACTGAGCACTCTATACCCATTGTCTACTGAACACTATACACCCATTGTCTACTGAACAATCTACACCCATTGTCTACTGAACACTCTACACCCATTGTCTACTGAACACTCTACACCCATTGTCTACTGAACAATCTACACCCATTGTCTACTGAACAATCTACACCCATTGTCTACTGAACACTATACACCCATTGTCTATTGAACAATCTACACCCATTGTCTACTGAACACTCTACACCCATTGTCTACTGAACACTCTACACCCATTGTCTACTGAACACTATACACCCATTGTCTACTGAACAATCTACACCCATTGTCTACTGAACACTATACACCCATTGTCTACTGAACACTATACACCCATTGTCTATTGAACACTCTATACCCATTGTCTACTGAACACTCTACACCCATTGTCTACTGAACACTCTACACCCATTGTCTACTGAACCTAGATTTTTGCTGAGATTGGCCTTACTGACCAGCATTAAAAATACTTTTAGTTTTTCTTTGTCTTGACTAGCCTGCAAACACCCTGTCATTAGTCCAGGGCCTGGGCCCATCAAACCTTATACAGATGTTGTATAGATATTATATTATATATAATCTATATATTATATAGACCTTGAACTAATACATCAGACTCCTGTGATGACAGAAGGTCCCTCCTCTCTCTTCCTCCGTGAGAACACCCTGCCTTCATCGACATCTGTGTTCTTCTCTCTGTGCCTGACCCTGATCCCAGCCCTGTCTGTTTGCACGCTGCTGCATTTACATCTCATCACATCTGTCATCTCGAACGACCCTCCCATCCTTTGCTTCATGCTCATGTAATGTGTTCCTAACCCACGCTCCGTGCCCCCGAAACGCTCCGTTTACGGCATCTGCTGAAGTAGAATGGAAGTCGGGTATATATAGACCACCGCAACACTTCCGGTATTTTCAGCTCATGGAGGAGCGCAGGGGAGAAAATGAATGAATGTTGATGGGAGCCTTGAGGTAAGTCGTGGTTGTAGCTATGGCTGTGGGGGTGCTGGAGAGACATGATCCAATATACATTTTTATGAGCCCAGCTGCCCAAGTCTCCTGAACACGGAGAGACCAACCCCAAGTCGATCAACACTTTTTCGGCCGAGCTATAGTCACTTTTCCACACCTACTCTCCAAACTCTGCATGCGCAGATTGATAAACCTAGATCTCTGGACAATCCAGAGAGATTCCCGGGGCAATCTGCGCATGCGGCTATCCGTGTTACTGTTCAGGAGACTCGGGCGTATAAAAAAGTATATTGGATCATGTCTCCAGCACCCCCACAGCCGTAGCTACAACCACTTATGTCAAGGCTCTCATCAATATGCATTAGTCCCCCCCCCCCGCGCTCCTCCATGAGCTCAATGTAATGCGGAAGTGCAGTGGTCTATCGCATGCTCCTTGACTGTGCAGGTGTTCTGTGATGAAGATGTGTTGTGTGCTGTGTGGGTTGCAGGCTCAAAGCTGGGCCTGAGCGACGTGCAGGCGGAGCTGGACCGCATCTCCAGCCGGGACACCGACCCAGACGCGACCAACGCCAACGCCAGTGAGACCTCCGCCACCGACGGCCAGGACACATGAAGAGACCACACCTCGCCCGCTCTCCCTCTCTCCTCCTCTTCAACCCCCCCCCCCCCCCCCCCCCCCCCCCCCCCCGTGCTCCCCATTCCTCCCTCCCACACTCCCGCCCGTCACAGAGAAAGAGAGAGACGGCGACAGGGGGAGGGGACGTAGGGAGAAGACATTACTTTGCCCCCCAGTTGTCCTTCACTCTCACCCCCACTCCCCCACCTCCCACCCTTGGAGCCCTGACGAGGAGAGCACACCCTCTCCTCCTTTCTCCTTTACCTCGCCCCTCACCCGTTGCACCCCCCCCCCCACACGTCTTCCTGCCCCATCCATCCATCCGTCCCCCTGTCTCTCTCTCTCTCTTTTCTTCCTGTGTGTGGCTGGCTGCTATGGCTGGGGCGAGAGAATTTGTCACTGTTACATATGGGACTGTCGCTGGAGCATAAAGGGGTTTTGGGGGGAATTGATGGGGGTGAGGAGACCGTATGGCATGGGATGACAAGAGATGGGTGAAGAAGGAAAGGGGGAGGAAGAAGACGGAGATGAATTCAGAAAGTAAACGAAAAGGGAGACGGATAGAGAATGATGGAGAGAGAGAATTGGAAAAGGGATGGAGAGAGGAGGGGGAACCGAAGGTAAATGAGAGAGGGAAAGGAGGAGAGGTATTTTGCCCATCCATCTATTGACTTACTGTATCTTGAGCCCTGATCAAGAAAAAGGGGCGGGATTGAGATATGTCAATTGTGATGATGGTACAGTTAGTCTTTTTACTGTAGGAGCTTCTGAAGGCTGTGTGTGGATATAGACATACATTCGTACTGTATGGATGTGTGTGAGAGAGAGAGAGTGTGTGTGTGTGTGTGTGTGTGTGTGTGTGCGAGCGAGTGATTTACAGTATGTATGTGGAGCAAGGCAGACTTGGCCAGTAGTTTTGAAATGAAAAAGAGATGAACAAAACAAATATGCCTGAAACGAAAACATTGTGGTCTTGTTTGCTAGCTGAAGGGAATGACAGACATAGCAGTATTAATGTGTGTGTGTGTGTGTGTGTGTGTGTGTGTGTGAGTGACTGTATGTGTGTGAGAGAGGGCGAGAGAGAGAGAGAGAAAGAGGGAGAAAGAAAGAGAGTGAGTGGATGGATGAATGAATGATTGAAAGGAACCCAGAAAGTTACTTTGATCTAAAAATGTACATCTAGAGATATTGGCCGGTTTCAACCAAAAAACTAACAAACATTATTGCGCTTACACTACAAGCATCATACATAGTACACTATTGTTATATAGCAGCCATGTTTGCACCTCTTGCGTAGCATTCACAAAGTACATCACCAAATCGAATTGACAAACGACACTACAGAACTAAACGTTTACAAACAAGCAGCACTAGTCACGCGTGCAAGGCACACAGGGTCAAACATGGCGTCCAGATCTGAAGTAGGCCAATATCTCCCTATGCTATATAACTGCTCAAACCAGTAGATAACAGTGCACTGAAAGGGGGTGGGGGGAGGGTAGTTGAGCTTTATTTGTACAGATAGGAGCGTTAGTGATTCAACTCCATAGTTACTGCGGGGGGGGGGGGGGGGGGGGTGCGGCTGGGAGGGCTCAGGATAGTTGGGGTGGGGGTGCGGGGGTCATGTCAAGAATGTACAGTCATTGTCTCGCTCTAATCTGATTGGTCCTGTTATTTCAGAGCTCTGTGTTGGCGTTTGTATAATCAGTTAATTAAAAGGTGTATTTATTCGGATTCAACAACCCGTCTCGTCGTCCTGTTCCTTCACCGTTGTATTTGCCTTTTTCCTCCGTCTCAAAACATCTTAACAACTGTGTTCCACAAGGCTTGTTTTTGTAACATTGAAAAGAACGTTGCTAGAACGGATCAAATTGAGAATTAAATTAAGGAATTATAGTTGCGGCAATGTAAATCGGCAGTATTGTGGCTTATTGATTGATTTTTTTCAATTTCTAAAGGAAATGTGTATACCCAATACCCATGTTATTATTCTCATATTTATTTTTGACAGTTTCAAATTAATTTGTTTAAATGTATGCTCAGTTAGAAAGTAATGTTTTTGTACCTGTCCTCAGCAAGAGGTCACAATATCAAACTGATATATTATAACGACGTTGAACTAATATATCAGACTCCTGTGATGACAGAAGGTCCCTCCTCTCTATTCCTCCGTGCCCAAGAGAACACCCTGCCCTCATCGACATCAGTGTTCTTCTATTTGTGCCTGACCCTGATCCCAGCCCCGTTGGCACATCTCCCTGGTCTGTTTGCATGCTGCCCTATCCATCCATTCGCCCCCCTGTCTGTCTCTCTCTTTTCTTCCTGTGTGTGGCTGGCTGGTATGGCTGGGGGGAAGAGCATTTGTCACGGTTACATATGGGACTGTCGCTGGAGAATAAAGGGGTTTGGGGGAGAATTGATGGGGGTGAGGAGATGTACGACATGGGATGACAAGAGATAGTATGTCAACTGTATGCTAATTGTATGTTATTTGCTGTGAAGCACTTTGAGCCGCAATCCATGTATGAAAGGTGCTATAAAATTAAAGTTATTATTATTATCCTCCCAGCCATTGTGATCAGACACGAGTGGTTAGGTGGGACAGTAGTGGTGGGGGTGGGAGATGGTTTCGGTCACAGTCTGTGTTGGTATGCAGACCATTTGACTGTTTGGCTCTGGAGTTCTCCAGGGATGGTCAGGATGAAACCATGCTACATCAGATGACCAGTCCCTGTGTTGGGTTACCTTCGCCTAGTAGTCAAAATGCTTTCATCAAGAATGTCCCTGGAGCCTTCCCCCACGGAAAGACAGCTGAGGGCAATACTAATTGAACCAGGTATACAATTAAGGGCATTAACCCTTTCACTACCACACTACCTAATGGTTAACCCTTTCACTGCGACAATACAGAAGGTTAACCCTTTCACTGCCACACAACAACGGGTTAACCCTTTCACAGCCACACTACAGAAGGTTAACCCTTTCACAACCACACTACAGGTTAACCCTTTCACTACCACACTACAGACGGTTAACCTTCTGTAGTGTGGTAGTGAAAGGGTTAAACACCAACGATCCTGACCCAGCTCTAATGCTCACTGCAGCAGAGAATGAGAGCTGTGTAGAGATGACACTAAATAAAATGCTTATTTCAGTGTTGTAGTACTCAAGTCCAGGACTCGTGACTCGACTTGGACTTGAGCATTGATGACTTGGACTCGAGCATTGACTGCATTTGGACTCGGAAGGTGCAGACGAGGACTCTGACTTGTTAATTGATAAATATATATATTCTTTGTAATAGGCCCTAGTCATTTGGCATAAGTTATTGATGGCTATATTAATACCGTGAATTTCTTTTATTTATTTATTTGCAAGGGCAGACACGTGTGTTCCACCTTAATGCGGATTCACGTTGATACCCTCATGTTCAGTACTTAAGATGCCTAAAGAGACGCCCCGAATCACTTTGCTTACATGGATTTTACACTCAATTCCAGAAAGAGCACTGCTAGATGTTCCATATGCAAACAAACTAGTGAAGAGAAGACCGGGACCACCTCAAACTTCAACAGATATCTGTGGAGAGGACTCAACCTTGATGACTTGGACTCTGACTCAGACTAGGGTAATGGGGACTCGACTCTGGCTCTTCCTTGGTGACTGACTTGTGACTCGACTGAGACTCGAGATTTAGTGACTCGACTACAACACTGGCTTATTTCACCTCTTGAGGACGAAAAAGGGCCTATAGGTGGTGTACCCATTGGTTGAGGTGCAGAAGTCGTCATTACGGTTAGTAGCCAACTTCGTTTTTGTGACTTGTAGTACAAATATATCAATTATTTTCAATTAAAAATGACTTAAGTAGATTAACTTCAAACACTATTGAAAGATGTGATTTTAGCACTTACATTTGCTTTATTAGTACCGGTATGCCATGTTCTCCAACAGTGTTGTATCCAATTAAGATGGCACAGTAGTATTAATGAATGACAAATCAATTCTCTATTCTCTTGTCCAGCTGTAATATCCTCCACCTCGAGATAATGACCCTCTGTAGTTTGAGCTCTCTGGTAGGCTACTAGCATTGTGTGTGTTAGTGTGACACACAAGTCTATGCTCTGCCTTCTCATCCTCAGAGCTGGATTGCACACACAAGGTCCTCATAATGTCCATGCCAATATCAAAACAACGATTCAATGGAGACATAGCCACATCCGTGTGTCAATTTCACCTATTTTAATTTTTTATTTTTTTTCCAGAAAAGCACGTTCTGAGCCTTGAACGAGATCACATTTCCCTGATTACGCAGAGATTGCAAAATGTGTATGCTTTTCTCGTGATGAGAAATTGAAGGTCTTGGATGATTTATGCCAACCTTTTGTGATGGGGTCATGGCACATGTGGCAAGTTTGTTGTCATCCTGGAGGTTGACCATCTGAGAGGGCCAGATTATGAGGCCAAATACATTTGAAATTTAAATAAATAATTTGATGCTGCCTCTCTGGTCTATATTAATCTGCTCTCCCTCCGATATACACACACAGGCATACATTGTTATGTCCCACACACATACACAAAGGGACAGCAAAGATAGATTATATCTGTGTGAGAGAGAGAGAGCTTTACACCGTATCCTTAACCTTAAGGGTTGAGTGGTCAAGGTAACGAATAATGTCACCGAGTTGACGAATCCGCTCATCCTTTATCAAATAGCAGCCCATGGCACACATGCATTCCAATCTAATGAATGTACCTCGCCCTTCCCACCACTACTGTAAGAAGCTTACTACTATAATTTTTCATTTACGTCACTAATACAATTCAGGGTTGAAATTCCACTGTTCTTCACAAGGAAATATCCACGGTGTTGTATTCTGTGTAAAACGATAAATAGCTCATTCCAGTTTCAATAACTTCACGACAGCGGCCCTATATGTCTTGAGTGCGGCAGAATATTTTTTCTCCATTCGCCATCTTGGTGTTCGATCGAGGTAAAAAAAAAAAAAAGGGCGGAGGCATAATCTTCGACGGAGCGGCGGGTGTGGTACGGACTTTTACGGGTGGTTCACCTAGCAGTCCTTCTCCCGTTTCCACCGAGAGAAAGGAGTAACATCGACCTGGCGAGAAATACGGAGGAGCCCATCGACTCTGGTAAATATCATCATAGCATTAACTGTATGAATAGTACAGCGTGTTTATTAAAACGCGACACTTGATAGTCTCGCCGAAGAATAAGCATCTTTTCGCCGGGGAAGGGGCTCCGGTGTTGTGTTATTTGGGACTGTTGGCAGCGGAGCAGGGTTTGTACGGTGGCGGTTGGAACTACTTTTCACGCCAGCTCGCTATAGCCGAGCTAACTAAACGAGCCTCGTAAATTTTTTTAAAAAAAAACCCGATAATCGAATTGAAAGACTTTATTTCGTCCGTATATTCATTTGTTTCTACAACAACTTTTTCATACGGATAGCGTTTCCGCACACGCGTCTAAAAAAACCCAACTGTGAATGTGAGGCTGAGTGGTGTTTGTTTATGTTACGCTAGTTAGCATAGCTAGCTCGTCACCGCTACGACGTCGCTAGCTTTGTGATGTCGAGCTACAGACGCTACAACACTCGGTCGTGTTTTTACAATCGGGTGGCCTGTGATGTGACGGTGGTTCGATATATTCCACGCTATAAACCCCAATAAAATCTAAGCTCTTTGTTTTGTTTTTTTATTTGTTTCTTATACTCGCCTAGTGGTTGACAAACGACTGTTTACTTATATACATTTCTATAAGAAATCCCCCCCCCGTGTTCTGTTTTGTTTATTTTCATTGCACGTTTCGTGATTTTTATTTGGAAAATGTTTATATTGCGTTGTATAGTCTCAAGAGTTTTTTTTTGTATGCTTTAAATATGTTTAATAATATATATATATATTTTTTCTAATAACCGAATGATTAGCATTGCGATCTAACATGAGAGAGAGGGTGAGTCGTGGAAGTGATTGCGGGCGGAGGGAGGGGGGGGGTGTTCTCCCTGGAACCCCGAGCCTCGAGGTCGGAACTTGGCCGTGGAGGAGGGAGGGGGAGGGAGAGGGGGACAAATATGCCTTTGATGTCGGCTGCCGCTGAATGGTGAATTGTGTTCGTGCTGCTGGCCTGGAAATACCCGCCGCTCCGCTCCGTCGACTGGTGGAGGTGGAGGCTCGACATTTTCCCCTTAAAGGAAAACTCCCAACATTTTGGGAAATTAGCTTATTTGCCATCTACCCTGGAGTTAGACAAGAAGAAGCATACCCTTTTCTTCTCTGCATGCAGTAGGAGTAGGAAGACGTTCCAGTGACTTACGCTAAGCTAGGCTAACTGTGCGCGTCTTCCTACTCCTACTGCATGCACAGAGAAGAAAACATGTATGTATCTTCTTGTCTACCTTCAGGGTAGATGGCAAATAAGCTAATTTCCCAAAATGTTGGAGTTTTCCTTTAAAGGTACACACCGATATGATCGATGCTCTTCTTCAGAGTCGGGACAATACGATAGATACCGATTCCCCCTCTGCTGCGCGTTCAGTAGAAAGCTATCCTATCTTGGCAGTTGGCACAAATTAATGGAAGCGGATACGGACCAGCTAGCCTAGCTGTTGTTGGCCAAAAACGACTCTTGGAAGTTTTCTTATTAGGTAGGCTAGTGATCCGTATCCCCTTCCATTAATTTGTGCTAAGCTAGGCTAGATGGCTTCCTCACAAGAGAGGACATTTGTGTCTACCTTCTTGTCTGACTAGAGAAGACGATACGCGCAGTTCCCATGTGTGTGTGTTCCTTTTGAACGTTTACCAAGAAAAACATACAGTTGGGGCAGGCAGTAAGGCAACGTTAGGATTATCCAGTCAAACCGTATTGATCTGAAGAAGTACAATAACACTAGGTTTGGGTTAGCTTGCTTGGCCTTGCAAGCAAGAAGTTAGGATTGGAGTGAGGGGCGTCTCTATTGTACTTTGCATAACGATTTCTTTCTCCACAGATTTTGAAGCAGTGCGGGCTGAGGCGAGCAAGAACAATGGCTACTCAGTGTAAGTATAAAGAAGTTAAAAAAGAAAATCCTATGCCATAAAATGTACACATTCTATTTGCATTCACTGAGTGACTTTTTGCATTTGAAGAGTGAATATGTTTTTTTTGTAATGCATCTTTGATGTCACTCGTGAACATATTTATGTAGTCCTGTGTAAAGAGACTAGAGGAGGAAACTATGACAGGCCTGAAAGGCCATCCAATTACACCTGGTTTTTGGATTAGGGATTGAAAAAAAGGACCCTGAAATTGGGACATAAGGGTATACCCAGTCTATACATAATGAATGTTGTCATTCACACTTTAATGTGAGATTACTTAATTATACAGTTTATACAAGATTATGGGTTCTAATTGAATAGCCTCATATGCACTTTACAGTGAGCTGAAAGAAGCCACTTCTTCAAAGAGAGGCTAATTTCTTATCCTGGCATAGTTTATATGAATGAATCAAATGAATATTGAGAATCAGACACCATAGAGCTCAAAACAGGGTTTTTCGAATGAGGTAACTGCCTCGGCATCCTCATTTAATGTTGTGCTTATTGTGGGCATTTTGGATTTTTCATGAAGGGTATACAGCTTTATTGGGTGTCATGGGATTCAATGTCTGCACCAACTCAACAATATTTCACACATTCCTTACTGTTTTCCACCAACCTTCATGCCTTCATTCCCTTCTCAACTCTCTGTGCTCAACCTCTCCCTCTGTCTGATTTTTATTCATCAATGAGGATTATCTGTTTGATGGACAGGGTTGACACTGTGTCCATCTCTGCCAGATTTGCGTCAGTTTTCACACAAAGTTCATAGGGGACTAACTTTTGGAAGTGACCGACGCATTGCCATCCGCAAAGCGGTTTCTGTAAATGCGCAATTATGTTGGGGTGCTTTCTCACTGCCATTCGGGGTTGAATCGGCTCCGCTCCGTCCTTGGGTGCGAACCTCTCCCCCTCTAGTTTGTGTACACACTGCAGTCTTGGTGCGCTCCAGGTTTTGTTTGCGTTTTGAGCGTGTGAGCTGCCGTAGTGATGATGTCACGCTCTAACGTCAACACTGGAAGAGTTTTAACACACGGTGGTGGAAACTGAATGCTGATATAAAGAAACAAATAACCAATAAATATGAAGTTATATTTGAACCTCTGTTGTCAAGCGTCGTCAATATAACCCACCCCCTTTTCTCACGAATGGAACTGGTGTCCTGGAGTCCGCTTTGAGCGTTTTCCAGGGTTAACGCTAAGCTAACGGCTAACGCTAGTTAACTTAGCCTATTTATTACTAGTTAGCAGCTAACATTAGCCCATCGCTCGCGTCAATTATATTGCATGTCATTGATCTACCGGTCGATCACGGCCGACTGGTTGGGCACCACTGGTCTATAGAAATAAATGCATTCGAACAAGAAACCAATGTATAGTAGACATAGCAATGGCAAAAAAATTGCCAGGCCTAATGCGAGCCAGGGAAGTCTTGTGCTTGTAACGTGGCTTCATGTTTTAATCCACTGAGCCGTGATGCTCAACATGCTTGTTTGGTTGAGGTCTGAACTCGTCCAATTGCCCATAAATATAGTTTTTGTGGGTATTGACCAGTTGTTGCTGTATGTTTTTATCTGCCCAAAATTCAAGCAAGCATGAAAGCATTACAGTAATGACGTGTGTGTCCGAAAGTTGATGCAGCAAGCCTCTTCACTGTTTTGGTACAAGCATGCTCCCACTGGCGCACACCCGGAACCACCTATTCCAGCGGTCCAGGTTTGGAACAAATCAGCGTCCCCGGTGACGGGGGGAGTGTTCTCAGTAGGACGATCACACCCTATTTGGGTGCGATTGGGCTGTGAATCGACCCCGAATGGTTAGTGAGAAAGCCCCCTTAGGTTCTAATTTAGGGGGAAATTAACAAACGGATTCATGCATTTCTCTACATTTTGCTGGTAAATTTGAATCTTGTCTGCCATGTTGGCTGGTCAAAAATTATTTATAGCGGAAACCCTGCTCTGTGCTCAACCTCTGCTTTTCTCTCTGCTCAATCTATATCTGTGCTCTGCCTCATCTCTGCTCAACCTATATCTGTGCTCTGCCTCTCATCTCTCTGTGCTCAACCTCTGCCTCATCTCTGCTCAGCCTCATCTCTCTCTGCTCAACCTCTGCCCCTCATCTCTCTGCTCAACCTCTGCCTCATCTCTCTGCTCAACCTCTGCCTCATCTCTCTCTGCTCAACCTCTGCCTCATCTCTCTCTGCTCAACCTCTGCCTCATCTCTCTCTGCTCAACCTCTGCCTCTCATCTCTCTGCTCAACCTCTGCCCCTCATCTCTCTGCTCACCCTCTGCCTCATCTCTCTGCTCAACCTCTGCCTCTCATCTCTCTCTGCTCAACCTCTGCCTCTCATCTCTCTGCTCAACCTCTGCCTCTCATCTCTCTCTGCTCAACCTCTGCCTCTCATCTCTCTGCTCAACCTCTGCCTCTCATCTCTCTCTGCTCAACCTCTGCCTCTCATCTCTCTCTGCTCAACCTCTGCCTCTCATCTCTGCTCAACCTCTGCCTCTCATCTCTCTGCTCAACCTCTGCCTCTCATCTCTGCTCAACCTCTGCCTCATCTCTCTGCTCAACCTCTGCCTCTCATCTCTCTGCTCAACCTCTGCCTCATCTCTCTGCTCAACCTCTGCCTCATCTCTGCTCAACCTCTGCCTCTCATCTCTCTGCTCAACCTCTGCCTCTCATCTCTGCTCAACCTCTGCCTCTCATCTCTCTGCTCAACCTCTGCCTCTCATCTCTCTGCTCAACCTCTGCCTCTCATCTCTCTGCTCAACCTCTGCCTCTCATCTCTCTGCTCAACCTCTGCCTCATCTCTCTGCTCAACCTCTGCCTCTCATCTCTCTGCTCAACCTCTGCCTCTCATCTCTGCTCAACCTCTGCCTCTCATCTCTCTGCTCAACCTCTGCCTCTCATCTCTCTGCTCAACCTCTGCCTCTCATCTCTCTGCTCAACCTCTGCCTCTCATCTCTCTGCTCAACCTCTGCCTCTCATCTCTGCTCAACCTCTGCCTCTCATCTCTCTGCTCAACCTCTGCCTCTCATCTCTGCTCAACCTCTGCCTCTCATCTCTGCTCAACCTCTGTCTCTCATCTCTCTGCTCAACCTCTGCCTCTCATCTCTCTGTGCTCAACCTCTGCCTCTCATCTCTCTGCTCAACCTCTGCCTCTCATCTCTGCTCAACCTCTGTCTCTCATCTCTCTGCTCAACCTCTGCCTCTCATCTCTCTGTGCTCAACCTCTGCCTCTCATCTCTGCTCAACCTCTGCTCAACCTCTGCCTCATCTCTCTGTGCTCAACCTCTGCCTCTCATCGCTCTGTGCTCAACCTCTGCCTCTCATCTCTGCTCAACCTCTGCTCAACCTCTGCCTCATCTCTCTGTGCTCAACCTCTGCCTCATCTCTCTGTGCTCAACCTCTGCCTCATCTCTCTGTGCTCAACCTCTGCCTCATCTCTCTGTGCTCAACCTCTGCCTCTCATATCTCCGGTCTCAACCTCTCATCTCTCTCTTTGGTGGGATATTTGAGGAACCCTAGTCCTGATGTCCTCTTCTTCAATCTGATCTACAACCCCCCCTCCCCTCCCTGCAGCTGATTTGATGGAGCTGGACATGGCGATCGGCGACAGTAAGGCTGCAGTGAGCCAGTGGCAGCAGTCCTATCTGGACTCGGGCATCCAGTCTGGGGTCACCACCTCAGCCCCCTCCCTGAGCGGGAAGGGAAACCCTGATGCAGAGGAGGATGACCCTGGCCTCTACGACTGGGAGTTCAACCAGCCCTTCACCCCAGAGGCTCCAGGTATACATGCACACATGTTGTCACACCAGCAATGGGGGTTCACTTTTAACTACAGTCAATCCAGGAAATAGATTTTCCTCAATATTTTTTCTATTAGACCTGTAGCTCTATGTTCTGTCATTCATTAGTCTTGTAGCTCTATGTTGTCATTAGCTTCTCAGTAGTCCTGTAGCTCTGTGTTGTCATTAGCTTATCTGTAGCTCTATGTTGTCGTTAGCTTCTCAGTAGTCCTGTAGCTCTATGTTGTCATTAGCTTCTCAGTAGTCCTGTAGCTCTATGTTGTCGTTAGCTTCTCAGTAGTCCTGTAGCTCTATGTTGTCGTTAGCTTCTCAGTAGTCCTGTAGCTCTATGTTGTTGTTAGCTTCTCAGTAGTCCTGTAGCTCTATGTTGTTGTTAGCTTCTCCGTAGTCCTGTAGCTCTGTCATTAGTTTCTCCGTAGTCTATGTTGTCATTAGCTGCTCAGTAGTTCTGAGAGTAAGTTGATCCCAACCCTGGAAAACACACACACCAAACTGACGTTGAGTATCTGGTCAACAACAGGCTGTGAGCACATCAATTAGATTATATCGGATTCAATTAGATGGCAACAGACCTATGATGCCACATCCTGATAACTGAAGGCACATTTTTACCTATGCACATGTTTTAGTGTAGTCTCGGAAAAATTGGTAAATATCCAACCATTTACCGATGGATCCATCCATCTAATGAACCTCCTACCAGATATGGAGGGTTATGCCATGACCCGGGCCCAGCGTGTGCGCGCCGCCATGTTTCCTGAAACCCTGGAGGAGGGGATCCAGATCCCGCCCACCCAGCTGGACGCGGCTCACCCCACGGCGGTGCAGCGCCTGGCGGAGCCCTCTCAGATGCTCAAGCACGCCGTGGTCAACCTCATCAACTACCAGGATGACGCCGAGCTGGCCACACGCGCCATCCCCGAGCTCACCAAGCTGCTCAACGACGAGGACCAGGTACGTTCGCCAACGAGCCAATACATTGAAAATGCCTCTAATGGATGAAAGTGCTGACGGCAGGCTGTCAATCATGGTGGGAAATTTAACCTCAAATACCAGCCTAATACTGGTCAATTCTGGTAGTACGTCTCTACTCGACTATATACTTTATTATGTCTGGCTGGTACACGTCTACTCTACTATATACTTTATTATGTCTGGCTAGTACATTTCTCTACTCTACTATATAGTTTATGTCTGGCTGGTACATGTCTCTACTCTACTATATACTTTAGTTCTGGCTGGTACGTGTCTCTACTCTACTATATACTTTGGCAGGTAAACGACCAGGCACTTTTCTGGTTTAAAATTATATTTGGCTGCTGGTAGAATGAGTGGTGAAATGATTATGCAACTGTGGATAAACGCTCGGTAATTCAAAATGGCCGATTACCGTGATAACACATTTAAAAAAAAAACTAAAATTGCACTAATAACACTTTAACCTATTGGTAAACAAACGTATTGATGAAAATATACATTATAACTGCTATTGTGACATGGTTATGATGTTTATTCTTGAATACGTTTGGAGAGAAAAAAACGATAATTATGTCAGACAGTGTAGAGAGCTTGATTTATGATGTGATGTAGGGCTGGGCGATATGGCCTCTAAATGATATCGCGATATTTTTTGGCCATATCACGATACACGATATATATCGCAATATTTTGACATTTCCTCTAAAGGAAAAATGCTTGATTTAACCCTTTGATGCATACAGTCACACCAATATGATGATTATAATAAGTCCCTGCAAAATATGTTTGCATTATTAAACCATGAAGATGCTTTAAAAAATCATTAAATTAAAATGTACTAGGAATAGTCTGACACACTAATAAAAAAAAATATTTAGATCTAAGACAATTTATATAAAAACTATTGGGTGCCTAAGACTTTTGCACAGTACTGTGTTTTCTATCCACTTTAGCCAAACCCACACACATATACACACTACTGTGAGAAAATAATAATCACACACAAATGGATAATGGCTTATATTAAGGATGCACCGAATGGGAAATTCTTGGCCGAAACCGATACCGAAAATAGGAAACAGTTGGCCGAAAACCGAAAGCCGAAAGGCCGAAAATGATTCATAGAATAGAATTTTTTTTTACCAATGTTGTTCAGCTACCTGATTATGGAAAAATATATGATTATGGCTAAACTTAACTTAAATAATCACTATTATGGGTCTTTTTGTATCACAAACAGTACGGTATTTGCAAATCTGGTATGTCATAAATGTATAGATGTAGCAGTACTGTCTATCTGTATGTCATGTATGTCCTGATGAATTGAAAATGGGGGACCCTGATGTAAACAAGACGAAAGTCTTTCTCTGGTCTGCATCCCCTTAACAATTGTGTGTATTGAGCTGTACTGTATTGTACCCATTCTGCAATCTGTTAATAAAGTTTTCAATCAATCAATCAATCAGAGAGAAAGAGAGAGAGAGGCGGACATCTGTGCTCTACTGAGCACACCTTTCTAGTCCCCAGATGACTTTGGCACAGTAGACAGCGTCAATGTGAGAGAAACAATCCCTCCCCCTCTCGCTCTGAATAATATGCATATTAGATCACTCAAGTGGTATATATAATAAATAACAGGGTGTCCGCGGATCCTTAAAAAGTCTTAAAAGGTCTTAAATTTGTTTATCAATAATTAAGGCCTTAGTTTGTCTTAAAATGTCTTAAATCCATTTTCAGAGGTCTTAAAAATGCCATAGAAAGGAAAGATAAAATGCCATGTCATCTTATGTTTTATTATGAAATCTGGGGGAAAACCGTTAACGGGAGATAAAGTTTGACTTCAAGTTTCAAGTTTCTTTAATAGTTGTCATACAGAAGTACAGAATACTTTTGTACAAAATGCTTCTTACTGTTGCGCTCCAGAGACTGTGCATGACAAGGTAAGTATGAAATAAAAACATAGTAAAAATTAGAAGTAAAAAAAAGAGGTCACAGTGTTCAGTTTAGACATATGTACAATGTTCGTAGACGTAGTTACCATACAATATACAATACTGTGCAGTGTACTAATATACAATACTATATAGTGCAAGGCATAAATGGACGAGGTGCAGTTTAGGTACAATTCACAGTAGGTGTACGAGTTGTAGTGCAAATCCTTTATCAATAAATATAAAGTGTAAGTGTGTTTGTGTGATCTAAAGTGTGGAGAGTGGGTGCTGCAGTGTGTTGTTGTTTGAGTGAGTGTGTGCGTGTGGGTGTGTGTGCTGTGTGCATTTGATGGTTGTTGCATAGTGATTATTGTTCGTTTAGCGATTATTGTTCGTTTAGCAGCCTGATGGCCTGGGGATAGAAGCTCCTTCTGAGTCTTTCTGTGCTCGCCATAAGACTCCGGTATCGCTTGCCTGACGGCAGCAGTTCAAAGAGGCAGTTGTTCGGGTGGCTCGAGTCCTTAATAATTCTCTTAGCCTTCCCCTTGCACCGCTTGTTGTAAATGTTCTGGAGGGTGGGAAGCCCCCCTCTAATTGTGCGTTCGGCTGAACGTGTCACTCTTTGTAGTCTGCTACGGTCTTGTGCAGTGCTATTCCCAAACCAGGAGGTGATGTTGCCGGTCAGGATGCTCTCTATTGTACATGAGTAGAAGTTCCTAAGGATCTTCTGACTGACTTGGAACTTCCTTAGGCGCCTGAGGAAGTAGAGGCGTTGTCGTGCCTTCTTCACAACACTGTCAATGTGTGTGGTCCATGTCAAGTCCTCGGATATGTGGGCTCCGAGGTACTTGAAACTGTTCACTCTCTCAACTGGTGCCCCGTCGATGCTGAGGGGGCTGTAGTCCTTGACCCCCGACCTCCTGAAGTCCACAATCATCTCTTTTGTTTTGCTGACGTTCAGGGAGAGGCAGTTCTCCTGACACCACTGTGACAGGTTCTCTACCTCTTCCAGGTAGGCCCTTTCGTCGTTGGCAGAGATCAGGCCCACCACTACTGTGTCATCAGCAAATTTGATGATGGTGTTGTTGTTCCGCTGTGCTACGCAGTCATGTGTGTACAGGGAGTAGAGGAGGGGGCTCAGAACACAGCCCTGGGGGGCCCCTATGTTGAGCGTGATGGATGAGGAGGTGCAGTTGCCGGCTCTTACCACCTGGGGTCTGCCCGTCAGGAAGTCCAGGACCCACTGGCACAGGTCATAGTTCAAGCCCAGGTCCCTGAGCTTGGCTATGAGTTTGGAGGGGACTTTTCATTGACCGTGTTGTAGAATCACGCAGACCGGAATGTGGCGGAACCAACACAACTCCTTGTGTAATGTGTTGGCCGGGGAAGCAAGGCGAAGCGATAACGCTAACGTTACGTTTAGTTTAGTTTAGCATTTGCACTCGTTAATATGGGAAAGTGCCAATTTAACGAGAACTGGCTTGACAATCCACTGTTTGCGCGATGGTTGGTCCCAGTCAAAGACCATTACAAGCCCTGCTGCAACAAAAAAAAAGAGCAGTCGCGTCGCACATGCTGAGCGCTCTGCAAAAACCGCCTGCAAACTACTATGCCCTCCACACCAGCTGCGCCATCTCAGGTAGGACTATAACATCTGCACCAACAGAAGTCCGGATAACATTCGGCTCCACGCCAAAGCTTGAAGCTGAGGTCTTAACTTGAAAATAATCTATTCACGGATGTAAACAAGGACACGTTTGTGTTTATGTTCAATGAGAGCTTCACCCACTATGTATTTTTTCCTCCCACCCACCCCCTCCTAATGACGTACAGTATCCTCCCATGTATGTTAGGATCTATGGGTAACAGTACTGTATATTTGCATATCGTATATGTCACAAATGTAACGGTACAGTACTATATACCTGTATGTCCCTATGCCATAAATGTCATGTATGTTGAGTATGTCATAAATGTCACTATTAATAGAAAATGGGGGACCCTGATGTAAACAAGACAAACGTCTTTCTCTGGTCTGCATCCCCTTAACAATTGTGTGTATTGAGCCGTACTGTATTGTACCCATTCTGCAATCTGTTAAACAAAGTATTCATTCATTCAACCAAAACCACAAAAACAAAACTGGATGAATGAATGAAAACTTTATTTAACAGATTGCAGAATGGGTACAATACAGTACGGCTCAATACACACAATTGTTAAGGGGATGCAGACCAGAGAAAGACGTGTGTCTTGTTTACATCAGGGTCCCCCATTTTCAATTATAGTGACATGACATTTATGACATACTCAACATACATGACATCATGACATTTATGGCATAGGGACATACATGACATACAGGTATACTATATAGTACTGTAGTGTTACAATTGTGACATATACGATATGCAAATATACAGTACTGTTACCCAGAGATCCTAACAGAAAATATATACATATGATGGGGAGGAGACTGTACATTAGGATGGGGGGGGTTTGGAAATTTACGGTGCCCAGTTTCTAATTGCAGCCTCCCGTAGGTGCTCTTTAAGAGTGGTTTTGAATGTGGGCAGGGGTAAAGTGGGTTTTAGGAGTGAGGTTAAGCAGTAGTCTGACCAGTTTGTTTTGTGATGTTTGTAATCTTGTTTTTAGGGCCTTTGAGGTGCTTTGGTACCATGAGGTGCAAGCATAGTCGTGGTACCCTTGAATGAGTGCTCCTGTTAGAGTCTTCAGGGTATTCTTGTTTACCAGAGAGGAGATCCGGCACAAGAATCTTGTTTGTTGGTTGACTTTTTTGATACCCTGGGGAGGGTGGTAATAGTTATGTGTTCTGACAGTGGCTGTTGCACTTGCTGCTTGGCCCCTGGTATATTTTGTATAGCTATATTTGCTATTTATGTTTGGTCACCCCTTTGTTGAAATTCATCCAATCCAGTTACTCCTTTAAGTTCAAGATTTTTAAGTTTCCAAGTTATGTTTTAATAAACATCTTTGGACCAATGTGTACCTAAACTTAAACTAATTGGTGTCGTTGCATGATTTTTGTTATTGTGAAATTGGTATTAAATTTAATTCTGAGTGGCATTAAAAAGTCTTAAAAAGCATTAAATCTGACTGGGCTAAACCTGCAGATACCCTGAAATAAGGATAAAGTATGTTAAAGACGCATTTATTGGACTCGTTGCGCGCAGAGTTTACATACTGTAGAAACAGCGCGACTCCCGAGGAGATGCATTGCTCCCGAGTCCCAAGAGGAGTATCACGCAGGACTGAAGAGCTCACAGCGCGCATGTAATGAATCCGCGTTTTGATGACATCATCACAACAACACGCGTTAGGTTGCTTCTGTTTCGGTGATATATTTTCGGTGAAAAAACTCTCGGCCGAAAGCCGAAAGGCCATTTTCGGCCGAAAACTTTCGGTGGCCGAATTTTCGGTGCACCCCTAGCTTATATATTATATCATATATCCAGGCATTAAAGCGTTCCGTCTCAGACGGATTTCCGTCAATTTGATTGGGGAGATCCGTCCATTTGATTTGTAGTCTGACGGAATTGGCTACCTTGGTATAATATGATTTGTAGATGCATACAGATTTAAACAAAATTCAGCCAATCAGAGGCGCCAAATAGCATTTTTTTGTTCCTATCGCGCCAAGCAGAAAAACCAAAAAGAAAAACCACTGCGGTTTTCTCAGCCGAAAATGATGAGCAGCACCACCCAACAAAAGAACGTTTCGAGTGGAAGTTTGAAGATAGCGGTGTTTCAAGAGACTGGCTAGGCTACTGCGGGCTGTAGAGTGGTGAGTTAACTTGTTCCGTGTGCCGCAAGTATGTAAAAAAAAAAAATAACAAACAACACATTTGTCATTGTCGTGTTAACAGTTACTTCACAGTACAAATACGTGAGTCCCCTGTTGTGGTTGTGAGTCACCTTTTATTAGCTTAACTCCGTAGCAACATCACACAGGTGTATCTGTGTAGTCAGTCTCCTCTCCACCGTATATTCTCTCCCCACCATATGTATCTTTTTCTACCACCCCCTCCTCCTAATGTACAGTCTCCTCCCCATCATAATGTATATAATCTCTGTTAGGATCTATGGCTAACATTGATTACTGTATATTTGCATATCATATACCGGTATGTCACAAATGTAACATTACTATATACCTGTAGTATGTCCCTACTATGCCATAAATGTCATGATGTCAATGTTGTGTAATGTCATAAATGTTACTATGAATTGAAAATGGGGGACCCTGATGATGTAAACAAGACGAAAGTCTTTCTCTGGTGTGCATCCCCTTAACAATTGTGTGTATTCAGCTGTACTGTATTGTACCCATTCTGCAATCTGTTAAATATTGATTGATTGATTGAACATTTTATTAACAGATTGCAGAATGGGTACAAACAGTACAGCTCAATACACACAATTGTTAAGGGGATGCATACCAGAGAAATACTTTCATCTTGTTTACATCAGGGTCCCCCATTTTCAATTCATCATAACATACACGACATACAGATAGACAGTACTGCTACAGATACATTTATGACATACCAGATTTACAAATGCAGTATTGTTTGTGATACAAAAATAGTCTAAAAAAGAGAGTATATACATTTGACGAAGAAACTGTACATTGGAGGATGTTGGGTAGGTGGGGTGGGGAGACTGTACATTGGAGGTGGGGGGGAGGGGTAACTGTACATTGGATTATCGACGAAACCTTACTTGGTCCCAAGAAGAGGGTCTTGTGTATTAAATAAAGTATTCATTCATTCACTCTGGATCTGGTAAATCCAGTAGCAATACACACAATTGTTAAGGGGATGCAGACCAGAGAAAGATGTTTGTCTTGTTTACATCATCAGGGTCCCCAATTTTCAATAGTGACATTTATGACATACACAACATGCATGACATCATGACATTTATGACATGGGGACATACATGACTTACAGGTATATAGTACTGTTACATTTGTCACATATACAATATGCAAATATACAGTACTGTTACCCAGAGATCCTAACAGTAAATATATACATATGATGAGGAGGAGACTGTACATTAGGAGGGGGTGGGTGGGTGGAAAGAAATATATACAAACGGTGGGGAGGAGACTGTCGATTGTTGTTGTGGCATAATTGCGAAATGTGTTTAGTCCCTTGTTCATGATAACAAGCCATTTAGTTCATGGTTCAAAGTAATGGGAAAGGGGTGCTAGCTCGCCATCAATCAGAAGCTAGCCACAAGACTTGCATTCAAGCCTCCCTGCCTGGCACAACAACCACAACAGTAGGGTCTATAGTCACAGTCAGGACAGTAGCTCTAAAAGTAGGCTCCCTTAAAACGCTAACGCTATTAAAATGCAGTGGAGGTTAAAATAAGAATATGACTTGGCCTGAAAAAAAAGTCAGGAATAAAATGTATAATGTCATAAATGTATAGATGTAGCAGTACTGTCTATCTGTATGTCATGTATGTCATATATTTCCTGATTAATTGAAAATGGGGGACCCTGATGTAAACAAGACTAAAGTCTTTCTCTGGTCTGCATCCCCTTAACAATTGTGTGTATTGAGCTGTACTGTATTGTACCCATTCTGCAATCTGTTAATAAAGTTTTCAATCAATCAATCAAAGAGCGAGAGAGAGAGAGAGACATCCATGCTCTACTGAGCGCACCTTTCTAGTCCCCAGATGAATGCGCTCTCTTGACTTTGGCACAGTAGACGCGCGACAGACAGCGTCAATGTGAGAGACACAATCCCTCCCCCTCTCGCTCTAAATAATATGCATATTAGATCACTCTGTGATTAACCGCGACGGGCATATACTATAGTAAATAAGGCTATAAACTATAAAGCATGTTAAAGACGCATTTATTGGACTCGTTGCGCGCAGAGTTTACATAGAAAGAGCGCGCCTCCCGAGTCCCAAGAGGAGTTATCACACAGGCTGCAGAACGCAGGACTGAAGAGCTCACGTTTGCGCATGTAATGACTGAATCCGTGTTTTGATGACATCATCACAACAACACGCGTTAGGTTACAGGCTGTTTCTGTGATATATTTTCGGTGAAAAAACTCTTTCGGCCGAAAGGCCATTTTCAGCCGAAAACTTTCGGTGGCCGAAATTTCAGTGCATCCCTACTGTTAATAAAGTTTTCAATCAATCATATCATCAACTATCCAGTTAGTATTTATACTGTAATGTTTGGCTACTTTAAATCATTGAGAGAGAGAGCACTCGAATGTAAACACAGGAAGTTGAACACACGGAGATTGAAACTGGATACAAGAAACGAATAACCAATAAATATGAAGTTATCTTTAAACCTCTTAAAGGTCAACCTCCACGTTGTATTTTTGTTCAATAAACAATGTGGACTAGGCCAACAGTGACTTTCATGAAGAATTGGAAAAAAAAGTATTGAAATTGACCCAGTTTTAGCGTTTTTATCAAAACATTTTGTCTGCCCAACACAATCAACATGCACTTGCATATTTTAATCAATGGTTTATAACGTGCACGTGTAATGTCGTCACAACAGGTATTGGTCACCAGGGGTATCACCAGGGGGCGCTGAGAGTCACACAGCTAGTGGCAGGCAGAGAGCCTTGCTACAATAGATATATGCTTGCTACTACTAGCCGAATGGAAATGTATCTGTTTCACCTCACTATTGCTCCGTGATTATAGCCATCCATCCATCTCTAAAGCTAACCACTTTACCATATTTGTAATAATGTAAATCATTGTGTCGTTGTACACATTGTGTTTATAACGTTAGTAGATAACATAGCTTAGCTTGGTAGCTATTGTGCTAACAACATATCCCGACATCCGGCTCGCTGGCCGGCATGAACGGCCGACCCAAAATGGTTCTCTCCTCTCTGTACACCCCGACCCGACCCCACGGGTGCCCTGCCGGGGGGCCCATGGACGCGACGGCGGCGGCAGCCGCAGGGCGCCCGAGCCCGCAAAGGCTAGTGTTACACGATAGCTATGAGCTAACTAGCGCTGCGGGCTCCGGCGCCCTGCGGCCGCCGCTGTTGTAGAGTCCACAAGCTTCACTCGGTGCATCAGTCACGAAAAGGGGCTATGATGAGCTTGGCAAGCCAGAGTAAAACACAGTTTTCATTCAATCAATCAATAACAACATTAACCAGACTCTCGTTGTGTCTATTATGCTAACGCTAACGTTACCTCATTGTGTCTATTCTACACAGATAGCCTCTCGTGTCTATCTGCTAACGTTAGCATTAGGCTAACTAACGTTACGTCCCTAACCCCCAACAACAAGCGTAACTAATCAGCGATCTTTTTGTCAGACTAAACTCTCCGCTCGGTGGCAAATTGTGTTGATGTCGGTTTTGTTTCATCAATAAATGAGGCAGAATACACAGTGACTGTATCCTTTTTTATTGCACTCGTTTCTTGCTGCAAACATACAAAAGATATCCTACGCGAGACATTAAAGATGGCGGCGCGGACATTCTGTTTTCGTTCAGACTCCCCAAACAGTGACGTCACGCGTCTCTCTTCTGACCAATCAGTGGTCTGCAGTTTTTCACGTGTCATTTCTGGAGCTCTCATGCTGATCACCAGCAGCCCCGCCTCCCCACACGGAGACAAACTGAGTACTTTATTTTAGTGGAAAAGCAACATTAGATTCGGCTCATTAATATGCAAGCCACACCTGTTGTGACGTCGGCGTTTTGATAAGCTTTTTTGATTCGCGCGTGCATGTTATTCGTGCGTGGACCTTTTTAACTTTTTCAGAGTGGCATTTCCGGTGTCAAATGGAAATAAATAAATAATGAAATTATATACCAATGATGTAAACTACCCATAATTGATCAGTAGGGTTTAACCTAGAGGTTGGCCTTTAAGCGTCGTCAATATAACCCACCCCCTTTTCTCACAAATGGAACTAGTGTCGTGGAGTCCGCTTTGAGCGCTTCCAGGGTTAGCAGCTAAGAGCTAACGCTAGTTAGCCTATTTATGGTTTAACTTAGCAGCTAACGTTAGCCCATTGCTCGCGTTGAAGGTCCGCGCTGGTCTGTGTAATGAAATTATAATTGCATGTCATTTAAGGTCCGCGCTGGTCTGTCTATAATGAAATGAGAGGAACGCTCTGCACTAAAGCAAGTCTCATATCAGCCGCGACGTGACAACATATACTCGATGTTCACGATATATTAATTTACTACATCTCACGTAGAACAAGCCGCGATACATCGAGTATACTCGATATATCGCCCAGCCCTAACGTGATGTCATTTGCGGTCCGGCCCCGGACTGCACGGGCGGAAGAGGTTAAATGCCTGATGCTAACCGTCTCTCTCTCTCAGGTGGTGGTGAACAAGGCGGCGGTGATGGTGCACCAGCTGTCCAAGAAGGAGGCGTCTCGCCACGCCCTGATGCGCTCGCCCCAGATGGTGTCCGCCGTGGTGCGCGCCATGCAGAACACTGGTGACGTGGAGACGGCTCGCTGCTCTGCCGGCACGCTGCATAACCTCTCCCACCACCGCGAGGGGCTCCTCGCCATCTTCAAGTCTGGGGGCATTCCTGCCCTGGTCAAGATGCTGGGGTAAGAAGGGGGTTAGAGCTACATGACTACTGAGAAGCTAACGGAACATAGAACTACACGACTACTGAGAAGCTAGCGGAACATAGAACTACATGACTACTGGGAAGCTAACGGAACATAGAACTACATGACTACTGGGAAGCTAATGGAACATAGAACTACACGACTACTGGGAAGCTAACGGAACATAGAACTACATGACTACTGAGAAGCTAACGGAACATAGAACTACATGACTACTGGGAAGCTAACGGAACATAGAACTACATGACTACTGAGAAGCTAGCGGAACATAGAACTACATGACTACTGGGAAGCTAGCGGAACATAGAACTACATGACTACTGAGAAGCTAGCGGAACATAGAACTAGAACAGTCCTCTGGCTGACTAGTCTGGTTATGGTTAGTTCCGCCCCTTGGCTGGTTAGGGTAAGAAATTTAACCTGTAAAATACGATGTTTTCTGAGGAGCACTTGAAGGCCAAATGAACGCACCAGCGGCTCTCTGGTTCTAACTTGATGCTTTCTGCTGCTTTACCAGCTCTCCAGTGGACAGTGTGCTGTTCTACGCCATCACCACCCTCCACAACCTGCTGCTGCACCAGGAAGGGGCCAAGATGGCGGTGCGTCTGGCTGGAGGCCTGCAGAAAATGGTGGCCCTGTTGGCCAACACCAATGTCAAGTTCCTGGCAATCACCACCGACTGCCTACAGATCCTGGCGTACGGCAATCAGGAGAGCAAGGTAGGAGAATACCCCGCGTCAATTCACATGTTTTTCTGTGTGCCTCTCTCAGTGCACTCAGTCATAGAATAGAACCATGTATGTCTGTTTTTAGTTTTCTGGATTAGTGATTGTTCCAAACATCCTCATCTGAAGACGGTAGTGTTGTGTACATTCAGAGTTTAGGATAGTATACTATAGGCCAGGGGTTCTCAAACTTTTTTTATACCACGACCCCATTTTATTTAGGATCTTTTTTGGCGACCCCACACGTAATGTATCGCGTAATTTCAACGTGGAAATAAGGAATATCAAAATAAAAGCACACGTGGAATTCTTTCTGTATACACATTTATAGAACGAGGCATATTTAGCCAAAATATGTTACCAGAACATGAAAAGAAAATGCGCTTTGTTAGAGATCCGCCTCTACTCTGAAAATCCGCCCTCACAGAGATATGTTGATGCGAAGGGGACACGCTTTATCAGCGCAGCATTACACAACACTGGGTACTCGTTCCGGACTGATATCCAGAACTTTGCGAGGGCCGGTCCAGTGAACTTTACTTTCAGTAGCTCGTCACACAAGATCATTGAGCGCCTCCTGCATTCTGTTCCTACAACAAGCCATTAAGCTGTAGGGATGGGAATTGATAGGATTTTATCGATACGATTCCATTATCGATTCTGCTTATCGATTCGATTCTTTATCGATACCTGATCAATTTATAATTTAAATAAATAAATTGGAAATGCAACAGAACTACATTTACATTTAGTCATTTAGCTGACGCTTTTATCCAAAGCGACTTACAAGTTCTGTACGACAAGCCATCAGGAAGGGCACAACTCTATCAGCTGAGCAACTATGTTCATCAAAGTGTTGAGTGCTACAGTGTAGGTTAGTTTATTAGGACAAGTGCATGACAGTACGGTTAGTTAGGGTTAGATATATTTTTTTTTATTCAGATAATGGTTGAAGAAGTGCGTCTTTAGTCGACGGCGAAAGATTGGACGTGATTCACACACACACACACACAGAGCTCCCTCCCCGGGCCCCTGTCCTATAAGGCAGGGGTTCCCAAACTTTTCAGGCCGGGGCCCAGAAAATAAGGCGTCAGAGAGCCGCGGCCCAATGCACATCGTCTGGCTTTTTTTTTTTTTTTTTTTGCCAGGCGACCGGTTTTTTAAGCCAAATATCACTTCAATCCTATTAAGTTAGTTCAAGTTAGTTATTCATTTATATGTGCTATTTATGAGAGGGCTAACTTGTTGCAAAATAATAATGATAATAATAATAGCCTCATTAAAATACTATTGTTGCTTCGGTTGTTTTCAGCGTTTTATGTGCATAATCTGTTATTTAGTTTGAAATGTTCGTTGAAATAAGTAGATTTTTCGTTTTTGTTTATTTATTAAGTTTAAGTTTATAAAATTTATTTATTTAAGTTAATATAAAACCATATAGTCACATTTTAGAATACAATAGAAAATAATTTTAGAATACAACTAGAAACACTGTCCTGGCCGCGTGTAACTGTTCCGCAACAGTAAGTGACTTCCGGGGTAGGCCTGATTGGCCCCGACAGGCACGTGACGCGCAACTTTCTCTGCCGCGCGGCAGAGCTTGCGGAATGATGTAACCGTCCAAATCCGCTATGACTTTCATTCAGCGCTTTAGCTCACCTCGCAGAGCAGCGGTCCTGCGATCCTGCGGTCCGTTGTTGACGAGTTCGAATCCCATCGAATTTATTTTTTTTAACGTGATTTTTTTTTTAACGTGTATTCTTTCGCCGGTTAAGGTTAGGCATGGTTAAGGTTAGGCATTGTTTCGGAGTTGGTTAAGGTTAGAACGGTTAAGTTTAGGCGCTGTTAAGGAGCTGGTTAAGGTTAGAGTTTGTGTTAGAGAATGGCAATATTCTTTCTATGGTTAAGGTTAGGCATGGTTAAGGTTAAGGTTAGGCATTGTTTCGGAGTTGGTTAAGGTTAGAACGGTTAAGTTTAGGCGCTGTTAAGGAGCTGGTTAAGGTTAGAGTTTGTGTTAGAGAATGGCAATAGACAGCCTATTTCCGCGCGACAGCTCTCAGCAGCCTCGTTGCGCGTCCTGAGTTTGCCGCGTCACGTGCCTGTCGGGGCCAATCAGGCCTACCCGGAAGTCACTTACTGTTGCGGAACCGGTACACGCGTCCTGGCCGCGTGAATATTAAAGGCAACCAACTTGTGTTCGGCTTTTCTCTGATTGGCCGCGCCCCCCCGCCCCCACGCGCAAGCAAGCGCAGCCGTCCCACGTCCCAAATGAAATCCAAAGAGCAAGCGCGGCAGCGCGGCAGCGCGGGCAACCAACTTCTGTAGTGTTGGGCTGCTGTTCCAACGCACTTGTGTTGGGCTGTGGTAGCAGTGGAGCGTGGAGCGCTGCTGACTGATTATTATGTTTCGCGTTTTTAACAACCAACGGTAGATTCACTCGTCACTGTACATGTATAAACAAAGCCCATACAGTTATGAAATAATAAACACTGTTAGGACTCGCAATAATAAACACTGTTACGACTATATATATACTAGACTAGACTAGACACATAGCCATAATTTAAGATATAGTTTATGTATTCGCAAATATGAGAGCTCTGTCATTGAAGTGGGTGGTGGCAGTGTAACAACGTTCACCCTGATGTAAAGTAGCGATTTTTATTGTTTTGTCATGACAACCCAATTACATAATCCAACATATGTGTAAAGAAACAACATATTCCAGTTAACGGAATATTTTTTAATGATTCATTACGGTATAAATTAGGTTAACTAGAGCCAGCGGGGCAATGCGGTTGTTCATTCACCGGCTTCAGTGCGCCGCCCGCGGCTTGACTCGGTTCAGCGTTCACCCTGATGTAAAGTAGCGATTTTTATTGTTTTGTCATGACAACCCAATTACATAATCCAACATATGTGTAAAGAAACAACATATTCCAGTTAACGGAATATTTTTTAATGATTCATTACGGTATAAATTAGGTTAACTAGAGCCAGCGGGGCAATGCGGTTGTTCATTCACCGGCTTCAGTGCGCCGCCCGCGGCTTGACTCGGTTCAGCGTTCACCCTGATGTAAAGTAGCGATTTTTATTGTTTTGTCATGACAACCCAATCACATAATCCAACATATGTGTAAAGAAACAACATATTCCAGTTAACGGTATATTTTTTAATGATTCATTACGGTATAAATTAGGTTAACTAGAGCCAGCGGGGCAATGCGGTTGTTCATTCACCGGCTTCAGTGCGCCGCCCGCGGCTTGACTCGGTTCAGCGTTCACCCTGATGTAAAGTAGCGATTTTTATTGTTTTGTTATGACAACCCAATTACATAATCCAACATATGTGTAAAGAAACAACATATTCCAGTTAACGGAATATTTTTTAATTATTCATTACGGTATAAATTAGGTTAACTAGAGCCAGCGGGGCAATGCGGTTGTTCATTCACCGGCTTCAGTGCGCCGCCCGCGGCTTGACTCGGTTCAGCGTTCACCCTGATGTAAAGTAGCGATTTTTATTGTTTTGTCATGACAACCCAATTACATAATCCAACATATGTGTAAAGAAACAACATATTCCAGTTAACGGTATATTTTTTAATGATTCATTACGGTATAAATTAGGTTAACTGGAGCTGTGGAAACTATTATCTTAAATTATGGCTATGTGTCTAATATGGCTGTCTCAAACACAAGGACCTGGGGGAGCCTCATGCGCATGCGCGGCTCTCTGCCGCGACTCTCTTGTCTCTCTTGCCGCAAGGCCGCGTGCTAGTGGATTGATTGATTGGCCGTGTGGCCAATCAGAGAAACGCTGAACGAAAAGCTGAACACAAGTTGGTTGCCTTTAATATTCACGCGTCCTGGCCTGCTTCTAAGTTCAGTGGCCTGACAAAAAAAATTAAATTTTTTTTTTTTTTTTTTTTTTTTTTTTTTATAATAAATCATCTCGCGGCCCATCCGTGGCTGCTCGCGGCCCACCTTTGGGTCGCGACCCCGACTTTGGGAACCACTGCATAAGGTATTGGCTTGTGTTGCTACACGGACACATTTGTATGTTGCACCATGGTACTTCCTGCCTTACAGAGACTAGTAAACAAACACTCTGTCTCTTATTATATGTGAACTAAAGAGTACAATGTTTACACAACAGCCCCCACCTGCTGTTTTATTGTATTTGTACCTGTACTCTCCGCTGTCAGCTGTTTATCTCTCTTTGTGAGCTTGATTAAATAGCGTTAGCTCACGTTAGCTAGCGTTAGCTCCGCGGCAAATTTTAGCTCACCCTGAACTAAATCAATGACTAGGTTCTAAAGCATTCAAGTAGTTTTCACTGCACATAGAAGTAGCCAAACAGCGGGAGCATTTCGGGAGCATATTACCAAAACCCAGGCAATTTCGAGCCCTTAAGGAATCAAATGGAGTCTGCCATGGCTACATGCTAACGCTAACTTTATTGCGCAACTGTAGGAAAAACCTGGCAGCGATAAGGGAATCGAAAGTCACGGGAGCCACACGGTTCCAGGCATCGGCCAATTAGCCCATCCCATCCCTATTAAGCTGAGTAAATACCCCCAAACTCCGCTGATTATCCTGGAGTGTCACTAACGGAGTTTCCAGCTCATTATCAGCACATTTCTCTGCCAATGGTGTTTTTGTCTGCAAGGAAAATCCGTGCTTCTTCTCCGAGTTAACAAAGGCGAATACTCTGCGACTGCCACCTCACTTCAGTGTGGTATAGCAGCTGATTATGCGCAGAGCCCATTTCATCGCGGCCAACCAGCAACGCTTCTGAGAACAAACCTATCCATTGCGAGTCCAGGTTACACACAAAAGACCAGACCCCCCCCTCCCCTCCCGCGATTATAAATTTGTTAATGCGCAGGGTGTAGTGAGATGTGTATTGGAATACGTGTGTCGGCCTCCATTGATGAAAGGGCGAGACATGGCAAATACACACAGCTGCCGGGTGGAAAACTCGAGTTATTTTTTTGTTGCCAATGCGCGACCCCACTTTGGGAACTGCTGCTATAGGCTGTACATTTGGACGAGCTGGTGACATGGAATGCTGTACAACTGCAAGTCTATCGGTTCTTTACCAACAAAGAAACCAGACTGAAACACCACACTTTGCACACAGCAAAGCTACCGAGACGTTTACACTCTGGTAAAGTGTTTTGGGATGTTGGAATGATCATTGCCTAAGGAGATTCACATTTCCCAGAAATATTTTATTTATTCTTTCCTCAAGAGGAGAAACCTGATTTTGCTGGCTTCAGTACTATTTTCTTAAGGCGAGACACTACAGGTGAATAGGGTAAAAAATGTAACTAATAGATATCACAATGAAACTTCCCCAGTTGATTACTTATATTAAGACAACACTTTTTTGTATTACAAGTTTTCTGAAATTGTATGTTTAAATATGCAAATGAGGTATTATCTACTTAAATATGCGCTAATTTGCATATAATTCCAGGACAGAAATCTGAACATTGGATAAAGCCGTTTTCAAAATTATAGTTTCATTTTGTTGACATATTAGAGCCAAAGGTTATTACAGAGGGGATTTTGGATATCTCTTTTTATCACTTTTAAATCAGAAAATACTGTCAACAGTCCAATTTTATGGTAAAATTCCATATTTCGCCATGTTTTTAGGAATAAAATGTGATATAAATCAGGGTATGAATGCGATATCAACAAACCCTTCTGTAAATACCTTCAGGACATAGATATGAATAGAACTGGAAGATTTGGTGTTTGTGAGTGCTACTGAAGTGGAGATTTCTGGCTCAATGAGGAAAAACTCATTTTGAGAAAACGGCCTTTAAAGATTTGTATGGTAAAATTCCATATTCCGCCATGTTTTTAGGAATAAAATGTGATATAAATCAGGCTATGAATGAGATATCAACAAACCCTTTTGCAAATACCTTCAGAATATAGATATGCATAAAACTGGAAGGTTTGGTGTATGTGAGTCATACTGAAGTGGAGATGTCTGGCTCAGAGTAGGAGGAAAAACTTTGAGAAAACAGATTTATATTGTATTGATTTGTATTAAAGATTTGTATTGTAAAATTACATACATTTGTATTGGAAACCACTATTTACAGACACTATCTAATAAAAATACTTAGCAACAACAATATAATATCATCTAAAACTAATACATCAACACATCAAAATTCATAACTGAATTATAACATAAACAAATAATATAAACTATGATTACTTTTGCTCTGCCACAAAAAAAATTGCTATTGAGTCACCAATGTTTCCAACACTAGGTGGTGCTGTCTGACTTCCTTGTGTATATGATTACACAAGATACTCTTAGATAGATCATTATGTTTGGCTATGTGCATGTTATTTTGCATTTCCATGTGTATGTATTTTGCACTCTTTAGGCTGTATGTCCTGTGTATCTTGTCTGGCATTTTACATGTATATATATTGTATCTGTTTGTATTTCATGTGTTTTGGATAGACTACAGATGGAAATTAGCTTCTGCTAAATCTGGTGCAAACATATTTGCATGTAACAATGATGAATGTAAATGCACATTGTCTATAAATAAATAAAAATAAATAAAAAAGGCCTTCAACTAAACAGAACCAGTCATTTCCTGGGTCCACACCAGGCAACCACAGTAACACATCACCCACACACTGCCACCAGTAACTACTATAGTAACACTGTTACTATTACTCTTGACTAGATGTCCATGCCCGCTCCATATGTAGGGCCCTCACTAGTTTCCTGCTGGTGTCGTTGAATTTTTCTGGCTGTGCTCAGACTCTTGTGCCTACGTTTTGCACTGGCGGTTGTGATGGCCTCAGCTTTTGCGATTCTGAGCATATCAGTGTCCATCATCGAATCCACGGTAACATAAGTGCTATGAAGCCACAACCTCTCCATAACACTCAGCATGGCAGAGGCACCTTCGTTGAAAGTGGAGATGGCCATACTGGCTGCTGCCTCAACCCTGCTTTTCCCCACAAAGACTGTTTTTGGACACCGCGTCCATATAACAGAGTTGAGGCACTCATTTGCATTTTGAGTGCCTCCATGCTGCAGCAGACTGTCACTTGACATGCGGTGATAAACTGGTATTAGTTTCCTCCCCACCTCTTTTGTTAAAAAATTTCCAGCATGGCATTTGTGGCTCTCCGGTGTTTTCCCATTCTCCTCTGCTTTCCTATACCAGCACCACGAGAGACTGCACCTTTTGTGCATAGGGTTGTCATCAGTGGACATGGAGTGGAGGAGACCTGCCCATATTGCGGTCTTTATTTGATCGATTGAACCCTGGTTATCCAAAATTGCCCCCCTATAATAATTTTGCAAGGTTTTGCATTTTTTCGCAGTCAGTTTCCCCACACCCTTCCCTCCTAACTTACCCTCTGTACTACACTTCCTTAGTGCTGTACCCATTCTTTTGTGGGCATGATTTGTACACTCCAATTTAATGATTTCCTGCCCAGGGTATGGGTTCAGTGCAACTACCTCCCTAAATGCTGTACTATCCCCATCTGATAGCATCTCAATGTACCGCACCTGGTGGCGATTCACAGATCTAAAGCCTCTTTTTTGCCAGGTGCCATCAAAAGAAACACTTATGTTTATGACTGCATCTGGATCCTTCCTCAGCAACTCTGCCACATCTGGGTCAACATCTGCATACGCCTGCCTGACCTGCTCCCTGGTCCTGTGCAGTGACTCCAGGCCTCTCTCAATTTCTGCCACTAAAATGAAATTTAAATGTAACATATCAGTTACCCCTAACAGAAATGAAAAATATTTTCAATCATTATTTTAGAGCACATTATATTTCCCCACCATATCACAATATATTGTAAAATATGCAAATAATATATTACACATCAATATAATTACCATGGGTATATTTGTAAATATATAGGGACTGTACATCTGATCAACTTTTCTTTTTACTTTAGTGGTAGGGGGAGAGAGAGAAAGAGAGAGAGGGACACGGAGCACCCAACACACACACGCGCAGTCGGGAGCGCGCGCAAAACGCTCCGCATCCCTCCCTCTCCGACTTCAGTTCAGAGAGGCTGTTTCCATACCTGTCACTCTTTTATTGTGTTTCTGGTATGTTTTGACGTGAAGTCCAGGGATCCCCAACACTTTGCTGATCTTTCTGAGGGCTGCATACCCCAACCCTAATTCGTGTGCTAAGAGAACCATGCGCACATTCACATCAAACGCCACATCGTTCCTGGTTGAGTCGTGGATACGTGTGGATGTATAGACACTTTTGCGGTACTGATCTGTTTGGCACAGACTGCACTCAATTATCAAACTGCTACAGAACCCCCGATTCTGCGGCTCGATGATAATTTGAAGCCCTGTCCCCGCGCAATTAGGACATATCAACACGCCGATCAGTTCATTCAACCGCGCTACATGAACTATCAGCCACTGCTGTGTGACGAGGCTTGGTGTTTGTTCATCACCCCCGTTGTCCTGCTTTCCAATTGACAGCTTGCGCATCGATGCGCTTTGTGAAGGCATTTCATCTTCTACTCCAGTAGAAGTTTCTTTTTGTTTACACCCTCTTGCTACCAACAATTGTTGTTGTCTTTTATGGGAACTCTTTAGGCTGAGTTTCCTCACTCGCTGTTTCGGCATTTTGACAGATCAGGTCTCCCGCGGAATGAATCTACCACAGAATGAATCTCCCGCGGCTGACAACAGGATGTCAGAGCATGTGATGCACCTGAACCAATCACGCTATCAGAAATCTGCACCAGCCCAATGAGAGCTCGGTGCTTGTGACAGCCCTCAGCGCGCGCGACAACTGTACCTCATAATGCCGGTGATCTGAATTCGGAATGCTGCAAAATCAACAGGCGCAGCATGACAAAGTGTAGTAAAATAAACATCTAAATGTGTATTTTGAACGTTTCCTTTCCAATAGTCTGAAAAAAGACATGTTATGGAAGCAAAATAGCACAAAATCTCAAAATTGACACAAAAAGAAAAAAGGTCTTTTTCACCTGCCGTGTCTCGCCTTAATAGGATAAACTACAAGTAGTCTACAAGTTTTCAGTTTTTAAATGTATAACCCAGGACTCTAGAATCACTGATGTGTGATCTTCGTATTGTGGTCTGCGAGTTCAATTGATGTGTCTCGTTCCTAGCGGTTTGTTTTACATTTTTGTACTATTAACATCAGCGCAACTGCTAACATTCTCTACAAGTAAGTAAACCTCTTGTGTGTGTTTGTTAGCTGATCATCCTGGCCAGCGGCGGTCCTCAGGCCCTGGTCAACATCATGAGGACCTTCACCTACGAGAAGCTGCTGTGGACCACCAGCAGAGTGCTCAAGGTGCTCTCAGTCTGCTCCAGCAACAAGCCTGCCATCGTAGAGGCTGGTACGTGTTTATGTTTATTCCCATACACCCACACTCCAGCTCACTCGCTGAAACGAGGTCTTATAGAATAAAAGGTCTAGACATTAATAACTATTTATATGGCACCTTTCATACATGGATTGCAGCTTAAAGTGCTTCACGGCAAATGGCATAAAATGAGCATACATACACAAATCAAGTTATTATTATTATACAGTTGACAGAATAAAAGCAATGCATAAAGTGCAGACATAAGAATAGGTATAAAAATACAATAAAAGTAGTGCAATGTAGAAAGTACAGTGTTGCTTGACGGCATGTGAGCTTACAAAGGTGGTCAATCATTTTCGCCATCAGAGGTGACTGGTCCATTCACAACCGGACGTGGTCACTTGTCCGAATGGCTTGTCAAATGACGCTCGTCGCATGTTTTGTCTTGTAACTCGAGACTGAAAGCACGCAATAGGTTGAGAGGGGTGTCGATCGAACAATGGGAAGTTTACCTTTCCAACAATGTATTGAAGACCGGAGCTGGCAGACGAGCGCATTTGGGCCATCCGGTGTTTAAGAGGTTAGGGGCCATGCGTAACAAGGCCATTGTAGAGGCTGGTATCTGCTTATACAGTCGGGTCCTTAAATATTTGAAGAATTGCAAATTAACATGCATAAATTAAACTGATGTAATCCACAAGTGTATAGATGATCAAGGGAACAAATAGTCTGTAGATTCTTATTGTCTTGGGAAATTAAATGTTAAATGGCTGCATTTATATAGTGCTTTTATCCAAAGCGCTTTACAATTTGTTTTACCCATTCACTCACATTCACACACAGACGGCGGAGGCAACCATGCAAGGTGCCAACCTGCTCATCGGGAGCAAATTAACCTACAGACGGTCCATGAATATTTGGACATTGACACCATTTCCACAATTTTGGCTCTACACTTTTTGGCTCCCAAGTGATGATTCGGGTCATTGTCCATCTGCAATGTGAAGCACCGTCCAATGAATTTATTTTTATTTTTTTATTGGTATTTTTCCCCCTCCATTTTCCTCCGATTTTCTCCCATCCCAATGTTAGTCGTATGCCAATTCCCAGTCCCTTCCTGGTCGCTGCGCACTTACCCCCCACAGTCAGATCATCTGGGAGAGTGGAGGCTACCACGTGCTTCCTCCGACACACGTCCAGCCAATCACAGCTTCTTTTCACCTGGCAGCGCGGATTCTCATCGAGAGGGCGTAGCGTGTGGGTGGGAGGATCACACTATCCCCCTCAAGTCCTATCCGCGCTTAGCAGGCGCCCCGACCGAACTGTAGGAGTCGCTGTTTACAACGACCCGGACCCACCCCGCCAGCTTCTCCCACCCTCTAATACTGCCAATTGTATTAGTGCAGACGGCCAGCCAAGCTGGTGACAACCCCGGAGCTGTGAGCTGGATTCGAACAGGCGAATCCAGCTCACAGCTCCGGGGTTGGTGACGAACGCAATCTCCGCTCGGCCACCTAACCGCCTCGTCCAATGAATTCTTAAGCATTTGGCTGAATAGGAGCAGATGATTTTGCCTGAACCACTTCAGAATTCATCCTGCTGCTTTTGTAAGCAGTCGCATCATCAATAAATACAAGGGAACCAGTTCCATTGGCAGCCATACATGCCCACGCCATAACACTACCACCATCATGCTTCACTGATTAAGTGGTGTGCTTTGGATCATGAGCAGTTCCTTTCCTTCTCCATACTCTTCTCTTCCATCATTCTGGTACATTGATATTTATCTCATCTGTCCATAGGATGTTGTTCCAGAACTGTACAGGCTTTTTTAGATGTTTTTTGGCAAACTAATCTAGTCTTCGTGTTTTTGAGGCTCACCAATGGTTTACATCTTGTGGTGAACCCTCTGTATTGAAGTCTACTCTTTATTGTTGACTTTAACACAGATATGCCATCCACCACAGTTGTTTTTCGTGGTCTTCCGGGTCTTTCTGTGTTTCTGAGCTCACCGGCGCATTCTTTCTTTTTAAGAATGTACCAAACAGTTGATTTGGCTACACCTAATGGTTTTGCTATCGCTCTGGTGTTTAGATTTTTCAGCCTAATGATGGCTTGCTTCATTTATAGTAACGGCTCTTTGGACATCATATTGAGAGTTGGCGGCAACATGCAAATGCCACACTTGGAAATTAACTCTAGACCTTTTATCTGCTCCTTGTAAATTAAATAATGAAGGAATAACACACACCTGGCCATGGAACAGCTGAGCAGCCAATTGTCCAAATACCCTCAAATTAAAGCTGAAAGTCTGCACTTAAGGGGAGACACTGCAGGTGAATAGGGTAAACAAATTAACTAATAGATATCACAATGAAACTTCCCCAGTTGATTACTTATATTAAGACAAGACTTTTTTGTATTACAAGTTTTCTGAAATTGTATGTTTAAATATGCAAATGAGGCATGATCTACTTAAATATGCACTAATTTGCATATAATTCCAGGACAGAAATCTGAACATTGGATAAAGCCATTTTCAAAATTATAGTTTCATTTTGTTGACATATTAGAGCCAAAGGTTATTACAGAGGGGATTTTGGATATCTCTTTTTATCACTCCATAAATCAGAAAATACTCCATTCAGTCAATTTTTATGGTAAAATTCCATATTTCGCCATGTTTTTAGGAATAAAATGTGATATAAATCAGGGTATGAATGCGATATCAACAAACCCTTCTGTAAATACCTTCAGAACATAGATATGAATAGAACTTGAAGGTTTGGTGTATGTGCGTGCTACTGAAGTGGAGATTTCTGGCTCAGAGTATGAGGAAAAACTCTTAAAACTCTTAAAACTCATTTTTGGGAAAACGCCTTCAAAGTTCTGTATTGTAAAATGCCAACCCTTTTTTTTTTAAACTGATATTTACAAACACAATACCTAATCAAACCATTAGTAATAGACAACCTAAACACATGCCTGATAACTGAATAATAATAATATTGATGTTATTGAACTGAACAGAACTACACACAGGCTACAAACGGTGTAGTACAGTGTAGTACCCCCTAATAGGCAAAACATATTTGAATAGATATCACTATGAAACTTTCCCAATTTGTTATGTACATATAAACTAAGAAAAAATATATTGCAAGTTTTCTGAAATGTATGTTTATATATGCAAATGAGTCACTTCCCCATTAAATATGTGCACATTTATGGATGCAATAAGGCAAAATGATGTAAAATAAACAACTAAATGTGTGTTATTGACATTTAATTGTCACTAGTTTCATAGAAGACATGTTTAGGAAGCAAAATATAACAAAATCTCAAAATCAACAAAAAAAGTATATTTGACTATTCACCTGCAGTGTCTCGCCTTAAAGCACATCTTTAACATTGTTTAATTTCAAATCCATTGTGGTGGTGTATAGAGCCAAAACAGTGACGTCCAAATATTATCGACCTGACTACTATATATACCCCACCCACACTCCAGCTCTTTGGGCTAAACAGGATGTCGGAGAATCTCCACAGTATTATAATTCAATGTTAGTGGCCACGTGTAACAAGGCTGTTGTGTTTACTCACCCACTCACTCAGTCACATACATGCACAGACAGACGGACAGTGTGTGTTTCATGCTAAATCTGTTCTTGCCTCTAAACTGTGTGTGTAGGAGGCATGCAGGCTCTGGGGCTCCACCTGACAGACCCCAGCCAGCGGCTGGTGCAGAACTGCCTCTGGACCCTCAGGAATCTGTCTGACGCTGCCACCAAACAGGTAACCCCCCCCCCCCCCACACACACACACACACTGTCCTGAAAGACTGCATCCAACCTTCATCCTTATTTTTTTTTACCATCCTCTGTCTTTCTATCTATCTGTATATCTTATCAATCCATCTTTCTCCCCATCTCTCAATCCATCTTCCTCACTCTCTTATTGTGTTTCTGTCTGTTTCTCTTATCTCTCTATCTCCTCTCTACTCCTATCCTCTCTCTACACTCTGTCTCCTATCCTCTCTCCGTCTCCTCTCTCTCTCTCTAAACTCCGTCTCCTATCCTCTCTCCGTCTCCTCTCTACTCCTATCCTCTCTACACTCCGTCTCCTATCCTCTCTCTGTCTCCTCTCTCTAAACTCTGTCTCCTATCCTCTCTCTGTCTCCTCTCTCTAAACTCCGTCTCCTATCCTCTCTCCGTCTCCTCTCTACTCCTATCCTCTCTAAACTCCGTCTCCTATCCTCTCTCCGTCTCCTCTCTACTCCTATCCTCTCTAAACTTTGTCTCCTATCCTCTCTGTCTCCTCTCTACTCCTATCCTCTCTACACTCTGTCTCTTATCCTCTCTCTGTCTCCTCTCTCTAAACTCCGTCTCCTATCCTCTCTGTCTCCTCTCTCTAAACTCCGTCTCCTATCCTCTCTCCGTCTCCTCTCTCTAAACTCTGTCTCCTATCCCCTGTCCGTCTCCTCTCTCTCTCTAAACTCCGTCTCCTATCCTCTCTCCGTCTCCTCTCTACTCCTATCCTCTCTACACTCTGTCTCCTATCCTCTCTCTGTCTCCTCTCTCTAAACTCCGTCTCCTATCCTCTCTCTGTCTCGTCTCTCTACACTCTGTCTCCTATCCTCTCTCTGTCTCCTCTCTCTAAACTCCGTCTCCTATCCTCTCTCCGTCTCCTCTCTACTCCTATCCTCTCTACACTCTGTCTCCTATCCACTCTGTCTCCTCTCTCTAAACTCCGTCTCCTATCCTCTCTCCGTCTGCTCTCTCTCCGTCTCCTCTCTCTCTACACTATGTCTCCTATCCTCTCTCCGTCTCCTCTCTCTCTACACTCTCGTTCTCTTATCCTCCCCCTCTCTCTAGGAGGGTATGGAGGGTCTTCTGGGAACCCTGGTGCAGCTGCTGGGCAGTGATGACATCAACGTGGTGACGTGTGCCGCAGGCATCCTGTCCAACCTCACCTGCAACAACTACAGTAACAAGCTGATGGTTTGCCAGGTAGGCACTACATTCATACAATCTTTATTTCATCTCGACGTGTCACTGAGAGCAAGCTCTCATTTACAATGACGCCAAGAAGCACGGCACGTAATGAATACAGAAACGATATAGAAAAGGAAAAGTCGATCAATTAAACAATCTAAATGAATTAAAACGACTACAGACTGAGGTGAAATGGCTGGCTAATTTAAACTGACCAGTGGAGACTAAAGTATTGAGTTTTAAAGTGCTTTATATGCCTCCCACTAGCTGCTAGGTAGGAACTACTAGGCACAATTAATGTATAAAGCAAAAAGTCATGCACTTCCAAGAAACATTCAAGAATTGTTCTTTGATAGGGAGGGGGGTTATAATCTGAGGGGAGAACACAATTTAAAGGTGCTAAACGTACGCACTACCATGAGAAAACACTGCATCTCAATATGTGGAGTGAAACTGTGGAACAGTCTTAATGTGGTGTTAAAGCAATGTCCAAACATGAGACAATTCAAACTGATGTATAAGGAAATTATGTTCACAAGGTACAGGGATGAAGAAGGGACTTGATATTCACAGGTGTTTACATTTTTATTTTGTTTCTATTTTATTTTATTTTATACATATATAGTTTTTGTTTTTTGTTTTGCATATATATATATATATTTTTTTTTTCTTTTCTTTTCTTTTCTTTTTTATGTTTAAAATAGTACACTCATTTGAGTAGTGGAAAAGGGGTAGGATTAAATAAGTGTATACTTCTTCCTACTCCTTTTCGAACATGCAGATTGAGTTGTTTTTCTTTTTTGTTATTGTTTGTTGTATTCATTGCATGTTCGAAATAAAGACTTCAAATCAAAAAAATCAAATCAACTACAGCACCTCCCACTAGCTGCTAGGTAGGAACTACAGCACCTCCCACTAGCTGCTAGGTAGGAACTATAGCACCTCCCACTGCTGCTAGGTAGGAACTATAGCACCCCCCACTAGCTGCTAGGTAGGAACTATAGCACCTCCCACTGCTGCTAGGTAGGAACTATAGCACCTCCCACTGCTGCTAGGTAGGAACTATAGCACCTCCCACTGCTGCTAGGTAGGAACTATAGCACCTCCCACTGCTGCTAGGTAGGAACTATAGCACCTCCCACTGCTGCTAGGTAGGAACTATAGCACCTCCCACTGCTGTTAGGTGGGAACTATAGCACCGCCCACTGCTGCTAGGTAGGAACTATAGCACCTCCCACTGCTGCTAGGTAGGAACTATAGCACCTCCCACTGCTGCTAGGTGGGAACTATAGCACCTCCCACTGCTGTTAGGTGGGAACTATAGCACCGCCCACTAGCTGTTAGGTGGGAACTATAGCACCGCCCACTAGCTGTTAGGTGGGAACTATAGCACCTCCCACTTCTGTTAGGTGGGAACTATAGCACCTCCCACTGCTGTTAGGTGGGAACTATAGCACCGCCCACTAGCTGTTAGGTGGGAACTATAGCACCGCCCACTAGCTGTTAGGTGGGAACTATAGCACCTCCCACTTCTGTTAGGTAGGAACTATAGCACCTCCCACTGCTGCTAGGTAGGAACTATAGCACCTCCCACTGCTGCTAGGTAGGAACTATAGCACCTCCCACTGCTGCTAGGTGGGAACTATAGCACCTCCCACTAGCTGCTAGGTTGGAACTACAGCACCTCCCACTAGCTGTTAGGTGGGAACTATAGCACCTCCCACTGCTGCTAGGTAGGAACTATAGCACCTCCCACTGCTGCTAGGTAGGAACTATAGCACCTCCCACTGCTGCTAGGTGGGAACTATAGCACCCCCCATTGCTGCTAGGTAGGAACTACAGCACCTCCCACTAGCTGTTAGGTGGGAACTATAGCACCTCCCACTAGCTGTTAGGTGGGAACTATAGCACCTCCCACTGCTGCTGGGCAGTGTTGTGTAGTAACGTCTTACTTTAAAGTAAGGATTTACAATTTCCACAATTGGTGTTGTCAAGTGGGATCTAGTCTAAAGACTGTGTTGTGATTGGTGTTAGGTGGGATCTAGTCTAAAGACTGTGTTGTGATTGGTGTTGTTAGGTGCGATCTAGTCTAAAGACTATTGAGATTGGTTGTTGTCTAAATACTAGGCTTGGGCGGTATGACGGTATTACGGTATACCGGGGTATTTAGAAATACCAACGGTATTGAAAATCAATACCGTCAAAATCACAGTTGGTTTTAAGTTTCTATTTCCACTGAAACGGAGTTTATACAGGGACGGCATTGGGTTTCGGTTTCCATTAGTGAAACGGAGTTAACTTTCGAGTTGGTTGAAGTGCGTGCACACAGACACGCAGCACGGCTAGCAGAGGGCAGGGGAGGCGGTCCGTATTTCCCCGCACAGAGCTGAGCTGAGCATACACTAACCTGTATGCATTTCCTCTATCTCTGAGCAGCTGCTAAAGCTTAAGCAATAATAATAATATGTTACCATTGAACGATGAAGCGTCGAAGTTAACCACCGTCACTCCAGCCCACGATGAGCTCCCTGACCACAGATGGCTAACGTTTTGTCAAACAAGAGCTAAACTTGCACACACTGTCGCATTTGGACAATTAAAGGACTGGAGTCTGTTCGGATTTAAGCAAAACCCTCGCGCCACGAGTCGACTCGCCAGTGACTTCATCCAGCACAACGAGACTACGAGAGACGGAGGCACTTCTTTGGGAATGTAATATAAAACGGGGTGAGTGAGTGTTGACATTTTTTAATCTTAATGCAACTGGCTCACGTTGATACGATGGTGCCGGACTGCCGGCCGGGCTAACTAGCTACCGTTAGCTCACGTCAATACCTGGATGGTGCCGGCAGGCGGCAGTGGCTCCCTTCTGTGATTTGTTTACCTCAAGGTTGAAGAAAGTGCACTTTCAGGTTGAAAGAACGGCCCTAATCTCAATGTGTTTCAATATAAGCAAGCGTTATGTATGGTGATAATAACGAGTATATTGTTAACTGCCCCCCCCCCCCCCCCCCCCCCGCTGATGAAAATGAAAGTCATACCGTCATATACCGTATACCGGGGTATTAGGTCATCATGGTATGACGGTGTGAAAAAAATTATACCGCCCAGGCCTACTAAATACTGTTGTGATTGGTTGTGTCTGGTGGGATCTAGTCTAAAGTAGGGCTGCAACTAATGACTAATTTGGTAGTCGACTAATCTGCCGATAATTTTTTCGATTAGTCGACTAATCGAAAACCAATGTAAACAACAACAAAAAAAAAAAGAGGATTTTTTTTTTTTTTAAACTACCTATCTTTGTGAAAGTGGCTTCTCAGCTCTGGTCCAGCTGAAGACAGAGCAGAGGAACAGATTGGACATTGAGCATGACCTCAGAGTTGCTTGTCTACCATCACCCCAGACTTTGAGACTCTTGTCAGGACCAAACAACAACATCATAACATGATGATCCCATAGCAAATTAAAATAATGACTCATGAAACATTTGAATTTGGATCTTTAAGCCACTTTAAATGAAAATGTATTTGAAGAACAATACAGCAATCACTCATAACAAGATAAATAAATTAAATGATACAAATTAAAGTGGAAGTGTACTTTAAATAACTTTTGTTTGCTGTGTGTGAGAGGAGTCCGTGTGTGTATGTGTGTGTCTTACTCTGATCGCTGTGTGAGTGAGAGGAGTGTGTACTGTGTAATTTGTGTGTGTGTCTTACTCTGATCGCTGTGTGAGTGAGAGGTGTGTACTGTGTAATTTGTGTATGTGTGTGTCTTACTCTGATCGCTGTGTGTGAGTGAGAGGAGTGTGAATGTGTGTGTGTGTCTTACTCTGATCGCTGTGTGTGAGTGAGAGGAGTATGTGTGTGTGTCTTACTCTGATCGCTGTGTGTGAGTGAGAGGAGTGTGTATGTGTGTGTGTCTTACTCTGATCGCTGTGTGTGAGTGAGAGGAGTGTGTATGTGTGTGTCTAGGCCTGCCGCGATAAGCAATAAATCGATTAATTGCCGCGATAATTAAAATTAATGCAATGATTTTGACGGGCGCGATTAATTGCTATTTGCGCGTTTGTTTTAATGAGGCGGAACCAGTGCCCCTTGTCAGTCACTGTCCGTGTTGGGAGGCGGGCCGCTGGCTTTACTACAGAGCAGAGAGCACAGCACAGGAGCTCCGTGGGGCAACACCACATAGCTTAACTACATTTCTCAATAGTGTTGCTCCTTTTAACCAAGTAGCGTTATTTGTAGTGTAACGTTAGCGTTTTAACGTTAGTAGATAACGTTAAAACTAACTTAAAGTTAGTTGTTCACCAACAATCTCAACATTTGTTTTATCATTAGCTCATGTCGATCTACTAGTAGCATCAGCAAGCTAACGTTAGCTGGCCCCAGTCCACTAGCAGCATGTCGATCTACCAGCAGCATCAGCAAGCTAACGTTAGCTGGCCCCAGCCCATTAGCAGCATGTCGAAGTAGTAGTAGCATCAGCAAGCTAACGTTAGCTGGCCCCAGTCCACCAGCAGCATGTCGATCTACCAGCAGCATCAGCAAGCTAGGATAATCACAACAATACTTACGGTCCGGTCGGTGGGCTTCAAAATAAAAGTCTAAAACACCGGAAAAGACGGAGCGGTGGGCTTCAAAATAAAAGTTTTGGGAAATAAATTTCTAAAAAAAAAATTCTCTAACCGGTCGCAATAATATCGCTTATCGCGATATTTTCGGGGGCAATTAATCGCCCAGCAAAATTTGTTATCGTGGCAGGCCTATGTGTGTCTTACTCTGATCGCTGTGTGAGTGAGAGGAGTGTGTATGTGTGTGTGTCTTAGGCTGAGGTTACACCTTTCGTATCATCTTCGTATTGTTTTCTTATACGCATCGCCGCGTATCGCCGCGACGTCATGCGCCTCGAGTCACACTTTCGTTTTTTTTTTCGTTTTTGTCAGCCAAGCACACTGATGTAGTACACTGCCAAAGCAGTAGGTGGCAGTAGGTGGCAAACATGAAGGCAATTTCAACCAATCAGAACGAATGTGCCAATACACTTCCTGGTGGAAGCTCCACCAAAAGAAATGTCAATAAGGCAGCCTATGCCGCGCCACCATCTTGTTTACTCAATGCAGCAATAATTTTCCAGCAAAGCCTAATAAAAGTGCAATAAACAAAACGGATACATTCACTGTGTGTTCTGCTTGTCATTTGTTGATGAAACAAAACTAACATCAACACAAGTGACCACCAAGAGCGGATAGTTTTAGTCTAAAAAACGCTCGGTAGCATTGTTAGCTGCATGCTAACGTCAATGGAGTATGCCATTATAACAATATAGCATTGTGGCTAGAAGCTAACGTTAGCTCACGCTACTTAGCCAGCAACAAAACTGATGATATCGCGAGCTATCAGTAGTTAGATAACATTAGAGACAACGCTGTGTGTATTAAACAAAGGTGAATAGATGACTGGGCCATTTTGTTTAATGCTTGTTAAGTTGAAAGAGGAACTCTGAGCTAACAGGGTCTGAATCCTGATAGCTCACGTTAGCCAGCTCATGCAATCGGTAATGCTAGCAGAATGAATGGATGTAAACTTTATTTAACATATTGCATATGGGTACAATACAATACGGCTCAATACAAACAATTGTTAAGGGAATGCAGACTGTTGTAGCTTGGACTGGGGTCCTTATAACAATAACTTGACAACACATGGTAGCTGAAGCTATTTGGGACACGGAGCTCTGTCCCAAACACACACACTGTTGTCACCGGAAGGGCACGCAGATGGTATCTACTGCGCATGGGCGTTTTCGCAACAACTGCTCCGTGCTGACTACACGCTGTATTCCTGGCGTTTTTTTTGCGTATCTCCAAACGCAAACACAATTTTGCGTTTCAGCCGTATCCACAAAAAAACGCCAAAAAACGCGTTTCTGTGTAGATAGGACATGATACGTCGTCAAAAACGTATAAAAAAACGCCAGGAATACACTAGTCTAACCTCAGCCTTACTCTGATCGCTGTGTGTGAGTGAGAGGAGTGTGTATGTGTGTCTTACTCTGATCGCTGTGTGTGAGTGAGAGGAGTGTGTATGTGTGTGTGTCTTACTCTGATCGCTGTGTGTGAGTGAGAGGAGTGTGTATGTGTGTGTCTTACTCTGATCGCTGTGTGTGAGTGAGAGGAGTGCGTGTGTAATGTATTGTGTGTCTAGTCTGATCATCATCTCCTGCAGGGGAACAATGTTTTCAATGTCCAAAATTTGCTATGGGATCATCATGTTATGATGTTGTCTGGAACCCTGAGAAGCCACTCTCACAAAGATAGGTAGTGCACAAAAAAAAAAAAAAATTAAATAAAGTTTTTATTTTTTTTAATTTTTTAATTTTATTAATATTTAATGACTAATCGACGCAACAATTTCTCGTCGACGATTTTTTTATAATCGACGTCGTCGATTATGTCGACTAATCGTTGCAGCCCTAGTCTAAAGACTGTATTGTGATTGGTTGTTGTGTATCAGGTGGGTTGTATTCTAAAGACTATTGCTATTGGTTGTTGTGTGTCAGGTGGGAGGTATAGAGGCTCTAGTGCGCACTGTGCTCAGGGCCGGCGACAGGGAGGACATCACAGAGCCTGCGGTATGCGCCCTGCGTCACCTGACCTCCCGCCACCAGGATGCAGAGATGGCCCAGAATGCTGTGCGCCTGCACTACGGTCTGCCTGTGGTGGTCAAGCTGCTCCACCCCCCCTCCCACTGGCCCCTTATCAAGGTACACACACGCATGCTCCAAGTTTGGCTGCTGGTAGATACTTGCTGAATAATGACCCAGATAACGTGTGCTCTGATACATACGGTGATAGTTGTAGGTAACTACAATAAGATCTGTCATACAAATCAGTAGGGCTGTACTGAATAGTTCGAAGCTTTATTCGAATTCTAAATCAACATTAACATTTTCTTTATTATTATTTTTAATTGTAAAAAGAAAATTTGTCTATTCATTCTGTTAAACCAATGGGGTTTTTCTTCACAGTTACAGATAAAGATTAGGCTACACTAATATTATAGTATAACTCGTCATAAAAATGTAAATAAAACATTTATCATAAATGATGTAGCCTATGTCACAATCACTTTCCTACCAACCGTGCCCTTATTGGATTATTTATGTTGACGAAACTGACTAGTTATATTCATTAACACATTCCCGGCCAATCATGTATATATACGTGATTGCGAGCCGACGCTTGACGGCCAATCATGTGTACGATTTTAACTCGTTTTTTTCTTTTATTCGATTTTAATATCCTATTCCATGTCACAGAGCTGTATTTTGGCTGGAAAAGGCATATTGGGACTCTGAAAGTGCAGTACAGGCCAGATCCTGGTATTGGCACTGTCTCGAGAATGCAGTAATCCTTGTTGCAGACTTGGGCCCAGTCCACAAGATCACCGGGTATTTTTGACAAGGGTTTAAAAAAAAAAATTTAGAAAAAGAAAAAAAAACTCTGTATACACGGGTGGTTTAAACTGATGTAATATACATGTAGTACAATGCCAAAGCAATAGGTGGCGATGTAGTTCAAACATGCAGGCCATTTCAACCAATCGGAAGGGTTGAACGCGTCACTGTTACATGAGGGAATGTCCTTCACAAAACAGAAACCCGCCATCTTTAAATTGCTCGCTTAGCACATTAGCATTCATTCTTTGTTTGCAGCAAGAAAAAAGTGCAATAAACAAAAAAGGATACATTCACTGTGTTCTGCCTCATTTGTTGATGAAACAACCAACATCAACACAATTTACCACCAAGAGCGTAGAGTTCAGGCTCACAAAAAGAGCGCTGATGTTGTTAGCTTACATGCTAATGTGATTGGGATTTGCCATTATAATAGTTAGCATTGCGGCTAGCGTACACTAGCGTAGTAATGTTAACGCTAGTAGAATGAATGGATGAAAACGTTATTTAACAGATTACAGAATGGGTACAATACGGCTCAATACAAACAATTGTTAAGGGGATGCAGGCTGTTGTAGTTTGGACTGGGTTCCTTATAACAATAACTTGACAACACATGAGCTTAGTTGGTAGCCGCAGCTACTTGGGACAGCTCTGCCGTAAACACTGGAAATGACCTCGGTTACTATGTCCACACGCAACCACTGCAACCGGGATGCTCGCAAAACTCCACCCTGGACTCGATTTCCATCGATTTCACATTATTAGCTTAGCGCCTCATAAATAGCTTTGCAGGAATGATCCCAGACCATTCCGATTTAACAACTCATATTCACCACGGTATAAAACGGGAACGTATTGATGAAAAAAAATTTCTTTATGGGATATTGAACGGAAGGTTTATACTGTCAATTGACAATGACATTGGATCCATAGCTATAATATAAGTTGATTTAATTAAAAAAATATACTAATTTAATCACTTTATTCAAATTGAAGATTTTCTTTTTTGAGAAATCAAATTGATTTTATTTATATTTTTTATATATAAATTTTTTTTTTATGATTACGTCATAAAATATGACGACAGACATTCGAAGCTTCATTCAAAAAATACATAAAATTTTTTTACATGCTTTGAATGTATATAAAAAAAAAAAAAAAAAAGTAGTAGTAGTATGTTGTGACATACCGTAATACTGTTTTCTTAAGCCTTCAAAAATAATGATTTTGACTATTAATACCCCCCCCCCATCCAGGCTACAGTTGGTCTGATCCGCAACCTGGCCCTTTGCCCAGCCAATCACAGCGCTCTGCGGGAGCAGGGAGCCATCCCCCGATTGGTCCAGCTGCTGGTCAGGGCCCACCAGGACACCCAGAGGCGCACTAGCATGGGAGGCAACCAGCAACAGTTTGTGGTACGGGCTGATAACACTGATGTAGACTGAAGAGGCTTGTTGTGTATTTGTTGTTGAATACCATGTAGACTGAAGACTCATTGTGATGTTGTGTAGTTGTTGAATACCATGTAGACTGAAGAGGCTTGTTGTGTATTTGTTGTTGTTGAATACCATGTAGACTGAAGAGGCTTGTTGTGTATTTGTTGTTGAATACCCTATAGACTGAAGAGGCTTGTGTATTTGTTGTTGAATACCCTATAGACTGAAGAGGCTTGTGTATTTGTTGTTGAATACCCTATAGACTGAAGAGGCTTGTTGTGTATTTGTTGTTGAATACCCTATAGACTGAAGAGGCTTGTTGTGTATTTGTTGTTGAATACCATGTAGACTGAAGAGGCTTGTTGTGTAGTTGTTGGAGAATACCGTATAGACTGAATAGACTTGTTGTGTAGTTGTTGGAGAATACCCTATAGACTGAAGAGACTAGTTGTGTAGTTGTTGAATACCCTATAGACTGAAGAGACTAGTTGTGTAGTTGTTGTTGAATACCCTATAGACTGAAGAGAGTAGTTGTTGAATACCCTATATAGACTGAAGAGACTAGTTGTTGGGAGTGGCTCGGGAGGTTCCCGGTTCGATTCCCCTGGCAGTGTGTTGGAAGTGTCCTTGAGCAAGACACTTAACCCCTAACTGCTCCCGATGAGCAGGTTGGCACCTTGCATGGTCGCCTCTGCCATTGGTGTGTGAGTGAATGGGTAAAATGTGAGGAACAAATTGTAAAGCGCTTTGGATAAAAGCTCTATATAAATGTACCATTTACGTATCGCAGCAACCATGATGTCGCCTCTGTTAGAAATTTGCTCTGTTGCCATCTTGGTCCTTTGTATATATAAAAAAAAAAGAAGAAAAAAAAACTTTTTGCAATTGGTGTCTATAGTACTAAGGAAATACTATAGTTATTGACCTATCTCAAACCACACCATCTTTTCTTGATCCTCCAATCACAATGGCACAACAAAGTTTGTCAGAGGGAAGCAATAGTTGTGATTGGAGGACACAAGCGATTACAACCCCCCTTGCCCTTGCTACGTGAGTGTAATGAAACTCCACCCTGATTTTGAGCAGTCTTTTTCTGGTGGGAATATTTGCTACTTGCGTTTGATGGTTTGCTGAACTGCCGTGTCTTCCAGGAGGGTGTGCGCATGGAGGAGATTGTGGAGGGCTGCACGGGGGCTCTGCACATCCTGGCCCGGGACGTCCACAACAGGATCGTTATCCGGGGACTCAACACCATTCCACTCTTTGTCCAGGTAAAAATTATTCCTATTTGATTTATTTTATATATATAAACGTCTAACTGGTATCCGGTATGTCGTTATGTGGGATATGTTTTCAGCTCAGAGTTGTGGGAAAATTCTATGATGTATGAAAATATACATTACAATAAACTGTGCTCAAGGGGAAACCTGGTCCCTGGGACACTGAAAAGTTACCATTTTACTGTTCTTTTCAATTGCAGGGCCAGACATTTTGTTATTATTTACTATTCAAAGAAGCATCTGCTAGGCTTCCATTTGAGTTAAAATGAGACTCATAATTCAAATAATTACATCATAGCAGCAGGCTCTGCAATTATCTCTCAAAACTACGTAGTAGGTCTGCAACGATGAGTTGACGTCAACAAATTTAGTTGTTTTGCATATTCATGACCGACTCATCGTATGGTTACTTCTGTGCCGTCTTGGCGGTGGAAATGGCAGACCTTCAAAGTCATAACATGCAACGTTTAATCTAACTAGTGCACAATGAATGAGTCTCATTCTAAATATAAATTAATTCTCTTAAACCACTGTGATTCTGCCCAGAGCCAGGACTCTACAGTGTGCATTTGAAATGGCATGGGACCGGATGGCAGAATTCAGTACTGTTATCTACAAAACCTTCTGTTTAATCATCTTCCCTTTATTAATTTCCTTAGATTTTTTGCACACGTGATCTCAAGAAGGTACTGAACGAGCTCAGTGGCAGTTTTTCATGTCTGGTCATTTTTAGCATGGTGTTATTCACTGTAAAAAATGCAAAGAAAAATCATAATTCATATTCTTCTTTGTTTCATCACAATTTAAGCAAGCCTAGTAATAGACACACTATTTCTGACACTGGGAATACATTCCCTGAGGTCCATATATGTCCCTAGATTCCAAGACCATGCAAATGGACCTTGTAGAAGTGGAGCAGTCTTCCATTTACTTAGGTATGTATTTTTAGGTGGATTTTCAGAAAATAGGGCTCAGGCTTAAGAGGTGAATAATAATAATCTTGCGTCCTCTTCTTCTCGCCAGTTGCTGTATTCTCCAGTGGAGAACATCCAGCGCGTGGCGGCAGGTGTCCTGTGTGAACTGGCCCAGGACAAGGAGGCGGCCGAGGCCATCGAGGCAGAGGGGGCCACCGCCCCGCTCACAGAGCTGCTGCACTCCCGCAACGAGGGCGTCGGTGAGCAGGAGATGTGGCGGCGTGGAAGACATTTCAGTGGAATTGACCCGTCTCAAGCGGCAGCGCCTGCTTTTCTTGACCCCCTCCGGTCACAACTGCTGCTCTCTTCAAGCGACGGTTGTGACTGGAGAATGAAGAAGAGGGCAGAGATTGAGATGGGTCAATTGCGTTGCTAGGGAACAGCTTGGACCACTAGTTGATTTTACGTCTGCTCTAGGGATGTGCGTAGCGGTTATTTTGATAGCCGGCTATACGCTGTCATTAACCGGATGAAACCCGGTTAGCTGTTTTCTTTTTCCTCTGTCTCGTGTGTTCACTTTATTTAAAGGTTTTACACACACCCTATACAATTAATGGGAAATAATAATATATATATATATATATATATATATATATATATATATATATATATATATATATATATATATATATAAAAAGCAAATTAACTGTAAATAATATAAGTTAATTTAAAAATGGTTAACCGGATATCCTTGCACATGTCTGATCTGTCACAGGGTTTGCTAATATCAACAACAACTGACAGAAAATCTAACGCAGTCTGTTCTAGAAGGTGTATGTTTATTTCTGTTGGAGGCTTGTGAAATGTCACTTTTATTTATTTTTTTAAAGCTCAGTATGACTGATTCTATTTGATTTTTAAGTGTTATTGGAGCAATTTGATCAAACCCTGTCTTAAAATAAGACTACTCATGATAAGTTATTGGTATACAAGTTGGCAAGTCGGAAGTAAGTTTCCATTTCCATGTTCCTCCCTGTAGCAACGTATGCAGCAGCCGTCCTGTTCCGTATGTCTGAGGACAAGCCTCAGGACTACAAGAAACGCCTGTCAGTAGAGCTGACCAGCTCCTTGTTCAGAACCGAGCCCATGGCCTGGAATGAGGTACACACATCTCTATCACTCTGTCTCACTATCACTCTGTCTGTCACTCTGTATCACTGTCTGTCTCACTATCACTCGGTCTGTCACACTGTCTCACTATCACTCTGTCTGTCACTGTCTCACTATCACTCTCTGTCACACTGTCTCAAACTCACTCGCTGGCACTTCATACTCTTTAACTCTTAATACTCACTGACTGCATGACCCCCCCCCCCCCCCCATGTTATTTAGTTTGTTGTTACTGATGTGTTGATTGTCTTGGACAGACTGGAGACCTGGGTCTGGATATGGGAGCTCAGGGAGACCCTCTGGCCTACAGACAGGATGGTGAGTGTGCCTACCTTTCCAGGGCTCTACGCTAACCTTTTTCCCAAGGAGCACATGTGCTCCTAAATGAGAAAATTTAGGAGCACACAAAGAAATTTAGGAGCACACAAAAATATTTAGGAGCACACAAAAATATTTAGGAGCACAGTGAAAATATTTCAAGTAACAAGATTAAAAAAAAAAAAAAAAAAAAAAAAAAAAATTTATATTTGTACTGTGCGTGCATGTGGGAACGGGACACACATCTGTGCAATAGCACATACCACCAAAGTCACTGGCCCACTGTGTGTGTGTATCTGCGTGTGCAAACGGGAATGGGACATTTGAACTACTAAGTGATTAATGCCTACTGTGGCAAAGTTGTAGCCAACAACTAGGCCTAATAAAAAAGGCAGTGACATTGAACTACTGCTACAAAAGTAACAGTCACTTAACTTTAGCTTTTGCCCCTTTTATGCATACAATGCCTATGTTTTGGCTAGTGTTGCTCTTCTAGAAAAAGAATCCTTTCAGGGTTGCCTATTGAAATACTGTACACCTCCAGTACAGAAACATTGTTTATGAGTTTGCGTGTCAGGTAGACCATTGATTGACAGTCGATTGACGTCACACCGCTTGCACCCATCTCTGCTGTTGATAACGCTAGCCATGTTAGCACACACACATACACACACGCACAGTGGGCCAGTGACTTTGGTGTAGGGGTGTAACAATGCATCGCAATGCATCGATCCTAAGGGGAAAATTCAACTGCATCGATTTGAAAATGTTAGAATCGATTATCGCAATTTTAATGTGTACACAGTGTTGTTTTTCTCATGTCCGTTACAGCCAACACAACGACATACGCTACTGCATCAACGTTATGATTAACGAAGCATGGCATTCGTTTTGTTGCATTAACGTTATATTACTATTGCTATCGATACATCTAGGTGTTCTATTGCTATTGGTAAGACTAGAATAAGTTACATAAAACTTAATGTTACTGTCTCGGAAAAGCCTCGCATAGCGCAATGACGGACTTTCCGGAAGTAAAAAAGCAAATGATAGCTTCCGATTGGTCATTTCCTTTTATTTCCCTTGAAACCAGTCACGTCACTCTACTGTGATTGGACCGTTGGCTTGAGTGCAATGTGGAACTTGTAGTTTTTGAACGATTAGCAGTGGTGAGAAAAAAAGCACGACTGAGGTTGTAATCTTCACTCGCACACTGTGCGAGTAATTGAATTTTCCGTTTCGCACACGCATATTCTTAGGGGCAAATGCGAGTAAAATGGTCTCACTGTAGAGCCCTGCTTTCCTGCTTTTTCTTTCAAAAAAAGTCAAAAGTGTGAAACATCTCCTTTTTTTACCTTCCCAGTGTCTTTCATTTTACCATAGTTTAAATGGTCTGGTCTGTCTCCTCAGACGGAGCCTACCGGGCCTACCCATCTGCCTACGGCCAGGACTCTCTGCTGGACCCCATGATGGAGGGGCCTGATTACCATGCCGACACCCTGCCTGACCTGGGACACCACGCCGACCCGCTGCCCGACCTGGGACACACTCAGGACCTGATGGACAGCAGCCAGCTGGCCTGGTTTGACACCGACCTTTAGGATAGGTGAGGATAACATGACCTTTAGGAGAGGTGAGGACGACATGACCTGACCTTTAGGGTAGGTGAGGATAACTTGACCTTTAGGATAGGTAAGGATAACATGACCTTTAGGATAGGTGAGGATAACATGACCTTTAGGATAGGTGAGGATAACATGACCTTTAGGATAGGTGAGGATAACTTGACCTTTAGGATAGGTGAGGATAACTTGACCATTAGGATAGGTGAGGATTGGACAAATGGATTACAAATGGATTACAAATGGATTACAAATACATTAAAGGTATGGGAAAGTGTAAGGAAAAAGGGGGGAGGTCCACGATCAATATCTAGGGCCATGCCAATAGCAGACAATACAGAATTCCGGCCAGCTATGGAGGATGGGGGTTTTAAAAAATGGGCGGATTTGGGCCTGGTTACTATCAATCAATTAATGGAAGGAGACTGTTTTAAATCGTTTGCACAGCTACAGCAATGTTTTGATCTACCTTCGAAAGACATGTTTAGATACTTTCAAATAAGACACTATGTAATGACTCACAGTGAGTGGGAAGCAATTAAGAGACCACCAACAAATGTGGAGCGGTACTTTATAAACACAATAGAAAAAAACTTGATGGAAAGAAAGCAGATATCCAATATTTACAACATGTTACAACTAGACGATCCAGGAGACACCACCTATATTAAAGAAAAATGGGAGTTGGAAGCTAATGTGATCATAGAAAATGAAGAATGGGAGGACAGCCATTCAAGCAATCATAAAATCACAAATAGCCCAATGTGGAAGGAGTTTGACTGGAAGGTCAAGGTCAGGTACTTTAGGACTCCTCAAGTTCTCTCCGGATTTGCTGGTGGGTCCTCACCACTATGTTGGAGAGGATGTGGAATGATCGGAGATCATACACATATTTTCTGGGACTGTCCAAGGGTGCAGACATTTTGGATGAATATCAAAAATGAGATTAAAACCATTCTAGATCTTGACTTACCTCTGAATCCATCGTACTATATCTTGGGATGTATACCGAAAGGCACATACTATGGAGATACGTTATATATCTTGAGAGTGATACTGTTAATAGCAAGGAAAATGATAACTATGGCATGGCTACAAAATCAACCACGACAATCAAACAATGGACCAAGAGACTGAGACAGATGTATACAATGGAAGAAATGACTGCACAATTGCAACTGAAAAAAGATATGTTTATGCAGAGATGGTCACTTGTAACCTTGTACCTGGAGATACATTAGCATGAGCCTGACGCCCTCTCTCTTTTTTTTTCTTTTCTTTTTTTGTTGTTCTTTTTTTTCTGTTAAAGTATATATTTTTTTCCTTTTGCTAAATTTATTTCTCTATTTATTTTTTCGTTTCTTATCCTACAAAAAATCATAAAAAAAAAATATTGTAAAAATCCCTCCCCACTGGGTTGTTTAAGAGGCGTACTCGGATTATACAGCTTATTTTGATTACGCTGAATACCTTAAACAAATTGAATAAGAGGGAAGAGCCTGAGTAACAAATGTCATTGACTATGTGAATCAAGTATATTATACTGTATGATTAATGCAATGTGATGTTCAATATGACACAAAATAAAAGAAAGTTCAAAAAAAAAAAAAAGGATAGGTGAGGATGACATGACCTTTAGGATAGGTGAGGATAACTTGACCTTTAGGATAGGTGAGGATAACATGACCTTTAGGATAGGTGAGGATAACATGACCTTTAGGATAGGTGAGGATGACATGACCTTTAGGATAGGTGAGGATGACATGACCTTTAGGATAGGTGAGGATGACATGACCTTTAGGATAGGTGAGGATGACATGACCTTTAGGATAGGTGAGGATGACATGACCTTTAGGATAGGTGGGGATGACATGACCTTTAGGATAGGTGAGGATAACATGACCTTTAGGATAGGTGAGGACGACATGACGTGACCTTTAGGATAGGTGAGGATAACATGACCTTTAGGATAGGTGAGGACGACATGACCTGACCTTTAGGGTAGGTGAGGATAACATGACCTTTAGGATAGGTGAGGATAACTTGACCTTTAGGATAGGTGAGGATAACTTGACCTTTAGGGTGGGAAAGAACGCATCACTAATATTTAGTTCACACTGACTGACACCATGTGAGGAATTGTTGTTGGTTTTAAAATAATGTTCCCACCCTCTCTTTGTTCTTCTGCAGCCGTATTCCGATAGAACCCGCATTGTGATTGGCCTGTATCGTCTGAAGCTGCGTTGTGATTGGCCTGGAAGAGTTGCTGAAGGTCTTGAGAGAGAGAGAGAGAGAGAGAGAGAGAGAGAGAAGAGGGGGGATCTTGGAAAGTGCCTGACACAAGGATATACGGGGGAGATGGTTACCATGGGAACGTTGGAGCAAGTCGGAGCATGGGGAGCGGGGGTGGGGGGGGCCATCAGTGAGAGGCTTGGATGGAAGACGCACAGTGGAGGTTTTTCGAGCGGGTTGCCTGAATGGAAGAATGCACATACGATGGATGGTAAAGATGGAATCACATATGTTTTAGCCTTGCCTGTATTCTTATAATATTTTGTTTCTTTTTTCTTTTTTTCTTGTATTTTATTTCTCTTATTTTTAAAAAAATTTTATTTGTATTACTCTAGTCTGTTATGGTACTGACCCAGCTTGCCTTGGCACTCGCCGTCTTTAATTTCCTCTTAATTTGCCAATCATTTGTAACCTTTCCCATTTTCCTATTTTTATTTTTTCTTTCTTTTTTTAATACGTATGTTATGTAGTGTTAAGTTATAGTGGTATTATACAATGTTCTTTTTTTTGGTTTATGACCGAATGTGTAGAACACTAATAATCAGTTGAAATCGTACTCAGACTTTAAAAGTGTAACATTGTGTAGTTTTCTTTTCATTCTTTTTATTTTTTTATAATCTCAAAAATGGAGAATTATACATTCTTAATATGTGCTTGTTAAAGCATAACAAAATTATGTCAAGTGTCACAAAATGTTCTAAAGGGGGTGAAATGGAGGGGGGGGGGGTGAATCTATGACTAGTGTTTTATATACAGTATCACTGGTAGGTTAACAACTATTTTGTATGCTATCCTTGGATGTCTTATAGAAAAGTCCATTATGCTTCATCGGTGGTCTAATAAAACCCAGGTTTTATGTGTGATCAGCGGGAGCTGGGTTGATGGAATGAGTTGTAGTCCTGCAGTGCTTGTTCTGGAGACGATGACACGGAGGAACAATAAAAGTGGCATTTTATTTCACTCGGTTTCCGTCGTGTTTGTTCTGTGCATGGATGTGATCGCATAAGATGATAGGATTTGAATTTACCAAAAATAATAAAACTAGAGTATTGCTGCACAGGCCGTGCACATTCCAATGATTTTCACCTTGATCTAAACGTCAGTCTCTCTTGTAAAAATGGGCTGAATGATGAATATGGTACCATTGAGTTCTGTAATGACTATTTCACGGGACTATATCATTGGAATGTTTGGAGTCCATAGCTTGACCTCATACAGTCTCTGATAGGCTACTTGTTTTTGCAGAATGCGATAATGCCATTAAACTAACTTGCAATGAAATGCAATCGAGGCAGAAACAACTCTTCAAATTTCTACACGTAAATATGGTTTAGCCAACTTGTCTATTTTTAGCTGCTACTATAATCAGTGTCCTTCCCAAACTCCAGAGTTTTTGCACCACAGTCACAAGTAATACCTCAAATTGATCCGTCTCATGAGGAATGATGTGCAATTATTTTTTGTAAAAAGCATTCGACTTTCTCCCATACTGAAACATTTTAGTTATTGCAGTTATTTCATTGTAAAGCACTTCGAGTCGTGCTTTCATTACACTAGTAATACAATCATCCATCTGTCCATATAGTCAACATCATTAATACATATGCAGTTGATGTTATACACCAGTATATCATTACTACAGAAGAAACAGTCAAATGAAGCTATTATCCAGTGTTTCAGGTCATATACGATTACAATCCAAGGTGCATCATGTATAAGAAAGGAAGATGTTTGTAAACAACTTCCAACTTATTGATTTTGAAGCAATATATATTTAAAAAATAATATTACCACCCAGTATATTTTTTATTTGTATTGTATACCTTGTTAATAGTTAACAAGTTGTTCACTCTCAATAGGTAAACTGCATCAATGTAGACCAAATATAATATATAATAATACTCTGATTAATAATACTAGATTATGTTGTGGAATTTGGTCTTCTGGCCCTAAATGTTCCGGTGATGAACCCTGCTGTCGGCCACCAACATCAAATGTGGTAAAAGTATAATACTGGTAATATGACTGTTACCTTGTGTTTGATTGAGATTCATACATGAGAAAACGAAACATTTTAAATTCAATAATGACATTTAAATTATTGATATATTTATTGTATTGTTAATAAATTAATTCCACTAATGAAGACACACGCAACAATGTCCTTCTTCAAAATATACAGATGACATTGTTGTCCATAACAATCCCAACAGCCTGTTACACCTACATGTAGGCTACTATTTGTTAATTTAGTTTTAATTTGAGTGGTTCACAAAATTCTGTCTATAATTCCATTTGTAAAGGGAAATTCCACCACAGAGCAACATTACATTTACCAGATTAAGGCATATAGCCCCAATTCATTATCAGATTCAAATCTGATTGACCAAAACAACAGCTCCATGCATCAATAACCAATCAGATGTTTTTGGCCTGCCAAGTGGGAAGCTTCATCACCGGATTCCAAAAAAGTCTATTTTAAAGCCACACCTAATTCATGGAATAGGCTAATATATATTTGTAACAACACATTTGTACTGCATAAAACAGCATAGTGTTGGCCCAAAACGGCAACACACTACCATAAATCAGCTGTGGAGTGGTTCAATTGAGCCTGTTTTCATTCATATATCTTGAGGTGAGAGGTCAATGGTGTATGGAAGGTACATTAATGAGTGTGATACACATGTATTATACTTATACAGGATAATAACATTGGCTGATACTATTTTACAATATGTTATTAAAATAATTAAGTAATTCTGTAAAACTATTTTAATAGTTTGTTTTTCGTGATTATTCATACTTTTTGCACAATACTGCACAATTGTACATCCCTGTCCTATATTCTATTGTACTTTTATTCTAATTTAGTTTATGACTGATGATTCAACTTTAATTGTCTGTTAATGTTGCAACAACCAAAACAAATTCCTTGTAGGCCTATGTGCAAACTTACTTGGCAATAAAGATCTTTCTGATTCTGATTATGTTCAGTTATAAATTCTTCATCTCAGATCTGTATACAAATAAATGATAGCAGTAAGTAACAATGTTTGTTTTTGTGTTTTATTGAAAAAGGTGCCAAGATAAGTAAGCAAATATAATGTACAAATAAGTGCAGAAGTAGGCATGTACAACTTTTTTTTTTTTACAAGCAATAACGTTTAACATCACAGGGATATGTTGGTAGAGGATAATTGACATAACCGTTCTGACGGCTGGTAAAATAAGGAGCAACACTGGGTCTTGTGTAGATCAGGGTTGAGGGCATACGAATCCTCTTGACTGGCCTGTTTCCAGAACCACTGAGTCCATGGTCCACACTGCCCCCTGCTGGGTAGATGGCATAACTTCTACCTGCCGGTTGAAGAATGTGCATCTCCACAGGTGGAGCGTCCCAGCTGAACTTCCTCTTTGTTCCAACTCCTTTCTCTGAGCACCAAGGCTGCTGTTCTACTCTGACTGGCAGGCTGGAAATGCCCAACAGAGGAGAGGGTTTGGAGCCCAGGCCAGAGGGACTGTCTTCAGGAGGGATTCGATGGAGAAAGGACTGCTGAACTTCACCTCACATTTAATCTGAACATCTCTGTAGGCTGCAGGTTCAGGGGAGTGGAGAGTAGTGTAGTGCTCTGGTGGTCTGACTGCCTCCATAACTTTGGAGACCAACTCAGGGAACCAGTCCAGAATTCCCTTGAAGTGACGACGCACCATCTTCCCTGTAATTTGACTGTGGTCAAGCTTCCAGTAGTTTTTCTTACTGTTTGGTTTTTCTGGATTTGATGGAATCTGGAAACAATTGAACACACAAGTTAGAATGAATCTTTACCAGAAACTATGTTGGTTCAACTAAAATAGTGATCATGATCATTGACATATAAAGGTTTTTCCGTTTACCTTGACAAAACATTTGTTGGTCGACAAGCAGACTCTATTGTAACGGTCCCAGGTCCTGTGGGGCCTGGTTTAAGGAGAACGGTAACACTGGACACTCTCTGCCTCCTTTCAATGGTCTGAACGGTGGCACTGGACATTCTCTACCTCCTTCCGGTGATGTCATGCCACCCTCTAGTGGTCACCACTTGAAAGGGCTAAATCTGTTCTAGTCGGCACAATCTACCGACCGCCAGATCAAACCAACTCAGACTACCATTGACCTCATCCTGACCTCTGACAAGTCCAAGATCTCCAATAAAGGGGTTATAGCATGCGGGTTAAGTGATCATTATATGATATTCTGTACCCGCAAAAAGCTAAAGCAAAAGGCTGGCTGTCACAAAACAGTCACATCTAGAGACCTGAAAACCTACTCTAGCGAGGCCTTTAACCTTGAACTGAAGATTCTGGACTGGTCAGATGAACTCAATGGTACACTGGTTGAAGAAACCTGGCTTGGCTTCAAAACCAAATTTTCATCAATACTAAACAACATGGCCCCCCTAAGAACCACCAGGGTAAAAAATCGCGCTGAGCCATGGATGCACACTGAAATACTGACCACTATGAAAGCCAGAGACAAAAAATGCTCTGAGTTTCGTAAAAGTCAGTCAAAGCTTACCAAAAGCACGAGCAGTGAACTCCAAGACCACGTGACTGAACTCAAACTAGAAAGAAACAGACTAAGAAATGATGTAAACTCCATGATCAAAACTGCTAAAAGAAATTTCATCAATGACAAAACTGAGGAAAACAAAAATAAACCACGTGAACTTTGGAAATTACTCAACAATCAACTAGGCTGCAGTAAAAAACTTAAAACCAGGTTCTCAAACATAAACATAGACTGCAGTCTGGATCCGGTGATGATGTCAGTGTGAGAGAGACGCTTCTGCTGTTCTCCCCAAACCCCACCGAGAAAATGTTAGTTTAAACACTACACTACTTATAGTCAACAAAGTTTTAATCCATGGTAGAGTTGAAGTAACCCTAATAATGTCAACCAACGAGGAAAAGAAGAAGAAAGGACAAGGACGCGCTGCAATTGGAACTCGCTCAGCGACAAACAAACAGGACGACGCCGAAATTGAACTTGAACCTGGCGCTGCGGGTGGTCGCGGCGAGGAAAGTCAATGGGAAAACATCGCTGCCCGTGTGGTTCGCGATGTGACTGAAAAGATAAGTGCCCTGGCCCCTGATGGACCTAAAGCTTACTGCCCTGACTGCAACACCGGAGGGCTTTAATAGCCGACTGTCAGACAATACCAAACGCATTACAGAGGCGGAATCCCGCATCTCAAAAGGACAACACATCAATAATAGAAAACAGACTGAAAAAGCTGGAAAAAACAGTGACGAATGAATGAATGAATGAAAACTTTATTTAACAGATTGCAGAATGGGTACAATACAGTACGGCTCAATACATACAATTGTTAAGGGGATGCAGACCTGAGAAAGACGTTTGTCTTGTTTCCATCAGGGTCCCCCATTTTCAATTAGACTCTGCAACAGCGGGCGGAAGATGCCGACAATCAAAGCCGACGTGAAAGCGTTTGTATTATGGGTTTGAAAGAGGGGACAGAGGGCACACAACCTGTTAAATTCTTCAAGACCTGGCTTCCAACTCTGCTTAATATCGATACAGAAAAAGGCAGTGTGAAGATTGAGAGGTGTCGCAGGGCTGCAGGAGACATCCAGCCTGATAAAACCAGACCTGTGGTCATAAAATTTCAAACTATGCGAGATGCACAACGAGTTACGACAGCAGCACGGGCGAAAGGCGTACTGAACTACGAGGGCAATAAACTTCTGATCAGACCAGACAATACTGCGGCATGGTCATGCTAGACCTACAAAAGGCCTTCGACACTGTCAATCACACCATTCTGATTGACAAGCTAAAAGCAATTGGTTTTGATAGTTTATCAGTGAGCTGGATACAATCCTACCTGGAGGGGAGAGAACAGATGGTGGAGGTAAACGGTACCCTATCCCCCCCCCTCACAGTGAACTGTGGTGTTCCACAAGGAAGCATACTTACTAGGACCACTACTGTTCCTAATTTATGCAAATGACATGTCGTCAGCTTGTGACTGCAACTTGTTTCTGTTTGCGGACGACTCAGCCCTGCTGGTCTCTGACAAGAACAAGTTACAGGTTGAAAAAACCCTCAGCTCGGAACTAGGCAAAATCTGCATATGGCTCGCCGACAACAAACTATCATTACACATGGGCAAAACAGAGTCCATTCTCTTCGGTTCAAATAACAAACTCAGCAAAACAGACGGCTTCTCAGTTACAGTGGGTGACAATATTGTCACAAGGAAAGATGAAATTACCTACCTGGGTTCCATCCTAGAGGCTAATCTTTCCTGTGACAAAATGGCATCCAATGTAATAAAAAAAGTCAATCAACGAACTCGATTCTTGTACCGGATCTCCTCCCTGGTAAACAAGAATACCCTGAAGACTCTGGCAGGAGCACTCATTCAAGGGTACTACGACTATGCTTGCACCTCATGGTACCAAAGCACCTCAAAGGCACTAAAAACCAAATTACAAACATCTCAAAACAAACTAGTCAGACTACTGCTTGACCTGACTCCTAGAACCCACCTCACCCCTGCACACTTTGCCAACCTAGGATGGCTTAGAGTAGACGACAGAGTACAGCAACTTGCAATGGGCCTGGTCTACAAGATACACTACACGACCAAGGTACCCATGTACATGTCAAAATACTTCCCAAAGGTCAGTGAATACCACGATCACAACACCAGAGGGAACTCCACAAATCATGTAAAACCCAGATTCGGCTCAAACAAGGGACTAAACACATTTTGCAATTATGCCACAACAATGTGGAACGCCCTACCCAAAGCTGTAAAGGAATGTAAATCACTACCCACCTTCAAAAACACTCTCAAAGAACACCTACGGGAGACTGCAATTCAAAACTGGCCCCTACAAATGTCCTAACCCAGTTGTACAATAAAGACCAAGCATGGCTTTGTCAGCATTCCAATGTACAGCCCCACCCAACCCCACCCCACCTACCCAACCTCCTCCAATGTACAGTTTCCATGTCAAATGTATGTCAGTATTCCAATGTACAGTGCCCCCCCCTACCCAACCCCCCCCCCCCCCCCCCCACCTCCAATGTACAGCCCCACCCCACCTACCCAACCTCCCCCAATGCACAGTTTCTATGTCAAATATACTCTTCTTCTGGATTTTTTTAGTATCACAAACAGTACTGTATTTGAAAATCTGGTATGTCATAAATGTATAGATGTAGCAGTACTGTCTATCTGTATGTCATGTGTGTCATATGATGAATTGAAAATGGGGGACCCTGATGGAAACAAGACGAAAGTCTTTCTCAGGTCTGCATCCTCTTAACAATTGTATGTATTGAGCTGTACTGTACTGTACCCATACTGCAATCTGTTAATAAACTTTTCAATCAATCAATCAATCTCCTATCAGACCAGGATGGAAAGACGTAAATACAACACTTGTGTGATCAGCTCATCAAAAAAGGGATACGATTTAAAATGCGCTTCCCTTCGAGACTAACTATTACACACAACGGCGAGGACCACTCTTTCAAGACCCCACAAGAAGCGGAAGACTTTCTGAAAGGCGTGGATTAAAGGTACTGCCCACCCAACACATGGATCGGACTGATGGAATGCGCTCATGCAGAACGGACTGAGGTCTCTCTCTCTCTCTCTCTCTCTCTCTCCTCTCTCTCTCTCTGTCTCTGTCTCTGTCTCTGTCTCTGTCTCTCTCTCTCTCTCTCTCTCTCTCTCTCTCTCTCTCTCTCTCTCTCTCTCTCTCTCTCTCTCTCTCTCTCTCTCTCTCTCTCTCTCTAGTTTTGTTGCTTGTTTTTTTTTTTTCTTCTTTTTTTCCTCCCCATTTTTTATACTGGCACACTTCACATTATACTGGTATAGGTTATTATGTATTAAAAGACTAGTTTTTATGATTGAAATGTCCAGCTTTGATTTCAGACACACAAATATTGGGGCTCCCCCAACCCCCACAATGAGTTGGAATGGAGTAGTCTGGATAAAACTAGGGCAAGCATATCTATAACCTATGGAGTGCTACAGTAGTTCATGGTTATGATGATATTTTTTTTATAGTCACCGTAATCTCCCGGGCTCTCCCCGCCTTTCTTCTTTTTTTCTTTTCTTTTCTGTTAATTTAATTTGTATCACTTTATCTGATATGGGCTATACAGCTTCATGATATGCTTTAGTCACGTGATTTATGGTTTAAATACTCTTAACTCCTTCAGATATCAAACAATGGATTCAAAATCATGATTATAGATCAGTGGTACAACTATCTTTGTCTTATTATTATTATTATTATTATTATTATTATTATTATTATTATTATTATTATTATTATTATTATTATTATTATTATTATTATTATTATTATTATTATTATTATTATTATTATTATTATTATTATTATTATTATTATTATTATTATTATTATTATTATTATTATTATTATTTATTACACAGTATTCATGCAATTCAGACAAACAAACAGACCAATGTAACTCCAATTTGAATATATACACAAAAAAATATGATTCATTCCCATAGTATTATTATTATTATTATTATTATTATTATTATTATTATTATTATTATTATTATTATTATTATTATTATTATTATTATTATTATTATTATTATTATTATTATTATTATTATTATTATTATTATTATTATTATTATTATTATTATTATTATTATTATTATTATTATTATTATTATTATTATTATTATATATACATTTACATTTTCATTTAGTCATTTAGCTGACGCTTTTATCCAAAGCGACTTACAAGTTCTGTGCGACAAGACAGCAAGAAGGGTATAACTCTATCAGCTGAGTAACAATGCTCATCAAAGTGTTGCGTGTTACAGTGTAGGTTAGTTTATTAGGACAAGTGCATGACAGTAAGGTTAGTCGGGGTTAGTTTTTATTTTAATTTTTTTATTTTTTATCATTTCAGATAATGGTTGAAGAAGTGAGTCTTTAGTCGACAGCGAAAGATTGGACGGGATTCGGCTGTCCTAACTGGGATGGGTAGTTCATTCCACCATTGTGGGGCAAGGACTGAGAATAGGCGGCTTCTCTTTGATGACCCTCCGGGAGCTTGGATAGGAGTAGATCTGAGGCGGCCAGAAGATGCAGAGCGTAGGGGTCTTGAGGGTGTGTAGTTAGAGACCATTGACCGGAGGTAGGCGGGAGCGGTTCCCTTTGCCGCACGGTATGCTAGGTTGAGGGCCTTGAAGCGGATACGTGCAGCAATGGGGAGCCAGTGCAGGTCCCTAAGAAGTGGGGTGACATGGGCCGATTTCGGTAGGTTTGAGATCATATCCCCCCCCCCCCCCCCCCCCCCCCCCCCAATTTGCAATTTTTCCTTTAACTCCATAAGGGCCACAATATGTGGACAAAAATGTGTGTTTTATGTGTAACCCGTCTGTACAAGACGGTAGGGTTATTTTGTTTTATGTACTTCACCCCCTCCCCCCTCCGTTCACCTCCTCCTTATTCCAGCCATTTAGAGACCTGCCCACATTAGCTTCAATAGGCTCTAGTGTTGTCAAAAATATCGAAGTATCGATACATATCGATACTGAATATTTAAAACGGCTTCGATACTCATTTCCCGAAGTACCGATACTTTCTGCAGTATCGGTACCAGCTGGCGAGTGTTCTACCGCAAGTTGTTGACGCACTGTTCAGAGCGCTCAGCACGCTTGCCCCCCCGGCTCCTCCGAGTCCAGCCCTCCCCCTCACAGAGTCACAGAGAGCCGTCTTCAGTTAGTAAACATTTTAGCTGAAGATGGTAAATGCAGAGCCTCCGCAACTTGTGCTTGTGGATAAAGAAAACAGCAGAAGTGCTGTTTGGAGGTACTTCGGGTTTCAAGTAAACAACGAAGGACAAGCTACAAATGCCCCAATGCTATTTGCAAGCGGTGTTAGAGCAGTTCCATAAAGAAATGAAAGAGGTTCGTGACAGCTGCTCTTTCAACGTCACTGTGACTGAAGCATTAAACCATTAACTCTAGTTTAATACATGATACGTTGTCTACTGATGGCGCATAATATCAACAGCTGATTCGTTGTAACGTTACAGCTACCAGCTAACGTTAGCTACTGCTAGCTCCGTTAGCTTAGCTGGCTACTTTTATAATTACTGCATGGAAACGGAGTAACGTTAACGTTTAAACGTTATGTCGAGGTCATACAATACTACAGTCGACATAAGGTTAACGTTACCCCGTTTCCATCAAGTGTTTAAATAGCAGCAATCTTGTTGAAAATGTAACGTTACTAAAATGCTCCGAACATAGCCTCTCTCTCTCTCTACTGCTAGCCATTAGCTCTGTTAGCTTAGCTGGCCACTTTTATAACTACTGCATGGAAACGGAGTAACGTTAACGTTTAAACGTTATGTCGAGGTCATACAATACTACAGTCGACATAAGGTTAACGTTACCCCGTTTCCATCAAGTGTTTAAATAGCAGCAATCTTGTTGAAAATGTAACGTTACTAAAATGCTCCGAGCATAGCCTCCCTCTCCCTCTCTCTCTCTCTCTCTCTCTCTCTCTCTCTCTCTCTCTCTCTCTCTCTCTCTCTCTCTCTCTCTCTCTCTCTCTCTTTCTCTCTCTCTCTCTCTCCTCTCTCTCTCTCTCTCTCTCTCTCTCTCTCTCTCTCTCTCTCTCTCGTTATCTTTAAATAAAAATCGAAACTGTTACTAACTGTAATACAAACAGTTCAGTTTGTCAGGTACATGCAACACAGATTACAGTGTTTACATCTGTCTGCTTGAGAAAATACCATGTTCTGCATTTGCAATAAAAATGATTGAAGTGAGATGAACAGTTATTTTTAAATGTGTGATCTAAAGATAAACAAAGCGTTTTTAAATTGTTATATTTATCTTCTCTTATAGTACCAGAGAGAAGCTAAATTTGAAGCTAAATTTGTTTAAAAAAAAAAAAAAAAAAAAAGTATATATATATATATTTTCTTTTTGATATCGAAATAATATCGAAGTATCGATACTTTTCAAGGTATCGTATCGAAGTCGAAATTCCAGTATCGTGACAACACTAATAGGCTCCCAGTACGCACTCATGCAACACATTATGTATTATATTAGTTTTTGACATGAGTGATCTTAAAATTATAACCCTCAATGTGAAGGGTATAAATAATGTGGTCAAGCGTCAAAAAATATTGTCCTATCTGAAAAAGGAAAAATGTCAAATAGCCTTTTTACAGGAAACTCACCTGTCTGACATAGAACATATGAAATTACAGCGTAACTGGGTAGGCCAGGTATATCACTCCTCTTACAATACAAAAAGCCGCGGAGTAGCTATTCTTGTACATAAGAATCTCCCATTTACCCTAGAAAAGGCGGTGTCTGACGATGAAGGGAGATATGTCTTGCTATCAGGTTTCCTTTATGGTGAACATATCCTTCTGGGCTGTGTATACGCTCCTAATGTATTTGAGGCCTCCTTTTTCTCTAAATTACTGTCTGCAATATCCGCATTCTCAATTAACTACACCATCATCGGGGGAGATTTTAACTCCGCTCCCAATGCAAATGTTGACCAGTCATCCCCACGACCTACCCCGTCTCGTAAAAGTGTCAGACTTGGAGAGCTATGTAATGATTTGGAGCTATTTGATGTTTGGAGAGTACTCAACCCAAGAACAAGAGACTTCACTTTTTTCTCTCGACCTCACCAGGTGTACTCTAGAATCGATTTTTTTCTGACGTCTAGAATGATATTGGATAGGACTAAGGAGTGTATAATAGGCACACAGACGCTCTCGGATCACTGTCCAGTTAGCCTGACTCTCCACATGCCCTATAGGGACCCTGCCAGTAGACAATGGCGTTTGAATCCTTCTTTGATTACACATTATGGGAGGCAGCAAAGGCATATCTCCGGGGCTGTATTATCTCGTACAATTCGGCTCAACGAAAAGAGGCCATCAAAAATCAACTGGAACTTGAAAAATGTATCTTAAAATTGGAATCTGAATGTAAACGTTCCTGGGCAAAAAATTTGGCAAAACAACTAGATGACGCCCGTTCAGCTCTAGACCAACTTCTGACAAAACAAGCTAAGTCCACCATCTACGCTGCAAAGCACCAGTTCTATGAATCGGGAAACAAACCAGGTCGACTTTTGTCTCGACTGGCTAAAGGTAAACAGAATTCTAACACAATAACCTCCCTCAAAGATGACAACGAAGTTAGCCATCACACCTCTAAGGATATAAATAGAATTATGAAATCCTTTTATCAAAAGTTATACTCTTCAGAGTGTGGAACCTCTGACTTGCAGAGGAAAAACTTTCTTGATAAAATAACATTTCCATCACTATCTGAAGAACACAGAGAGTCTCTCTGTAAAGATATAACAGAGGAAGAAATACTCAAAACGATAAAAACCCTTAAAGGGGGTAAGGCCCCAGGCCCGGACGGTTATGGCCCAGAATTCTATAAAAAAATTAGTAAGGTTATAGTCGGACCTCTGAGAGAGATGTATGCAGACTCATTACAAAGAGTCAGTCTTCCACAAACTCTGAACTTGGCTAATATATCTCTCATCCTTAAAAAAGATAAACCAGCCGACGTGTGTGGCTCTTATAGGCCCATTAGCTTGATAGCGGTGGATAGTAAAATACTCTCCAAATTATTAGCAAGGAGGATATAATAATAATAATAATAATGACTTGGATTTATATAGCGCTCTTCATGAGACCCAGAGCGCTTCACAGAGTCCATTATTCGTTCATACACAGTCATACCGGTGGTGGTAAGCTACAATTGCAGCCAGAGCTGCCCTGAGGCAGACTCACGGAAGCGTGGCGAATAATCAGGGACTGCTGCCTCTGATAATAAACCCAGACCAGACAGGTTTTGTACAAGGCCGACACTCCATTGCAAACGTGAGGCGGTTACCATAGACGCCTGGCCATAAGAGCACTCGGAGCAAATGCTCTCCCACTATTGAACTTGGGGGAGCAAAGCTATGCTCTTGCTCCACCACTTTTTGATCATATGAAAAATTTGATATATCCCCCCCCAATATATATTTCTAACCATAACTACGTAATTTCAATCAAATTAATAATACGCAATGACACAGTTTTTAAGTTTCCAAAGATTGCGACACCCCCCCCTGCTCCCCCATATGGTTTGATCCAGTGCCTCTCCCACCCCCAGCAGAGCAGACGGCGCACGGCGCTGGCGCTGCAGGTAGGCTGAGTGTAAATAAAGGCCACAGAAGTGTGTCATTTGGTGGCAGGCAGGATTTTCCAGTAAGTTGTTTATGATTGTTAAGATTATTTATGTTAGACATGTCTTCTATTGAGTGGTAGAAGTTCTACCACGCAATACAATAAAAGTGTTTCACGTCCCGAAATGCCATCTGGTCATACCAATAATAATAATAATAATAATAACAAAGTTTCCCTCTGGTTGGCGTTAGCTTTAGTGCTAGCCGCTAGCTAACGTTGTCATATATCTAGATATGTGGTGTCGTCAGCTGGATAACGTTGACTTCGTTTGCAAATTTTAACGTTCGCTATGGCAGACGAGCAGGGCCGGATTAACGACGGCCGCGGCCCGTGGGCCTTTAGTGATGAGGGCCCCCACATTTTTTTTTTTTAATTTTTTTTATATAATAATAATAATGCAATAAAAGTCAGAAAATTAAGGGATTATGTCCATGAGTGTCATTTTTAGAAATTAAGGCCTGCCTCTTATATAAGCCTCTCTAATAAAGGCCTGGCTGGTGCTCTTTGCAGCTGAGGTAAATAGAAGACCCGTCCTATATTTGAGGATTTACGGTAAATCAAGATGTTCAATTATCTTAAGGTACAATACCTGAAATGAAAATGTGTGTGTGTGTGTGTGTCCAGCCAACCAGGTAACATGGCAGAAAAAAGAAAGAATACAGACATCGGAGCATTTTTCAGTACACCAAAACGCAAAGTAAGAACCCTAGTAGCCTAATAGCTCAAAGACTTAAAGGGCGGGCTCCACAAATAATGGATTGCACGGTGTTAATTGCACCCTTACTTACAATTCATTATGAATTGTAAATGGGGGACCCTGATGTAAACAATTGTTAACAATTGTGTGTATTGAGCCGTACTATATTGTACCCATTCTGCAATATGTTAATAACATTTTTAATCAATCAATAACAGATTGCAGAATGGGTACAGTACAGTACAGCTCAATACACACAATTGTTAAGGGGATGCAGACCAGAGAAAGACTTTCGTCTTGTTTACATCAGGGTTCCCCATTTTCAATTCATAATGAATTGTAAGTAAGGGTGCAATAGAAATGTTTCATAATGATGTTCAGTGTATTCATAAGTGTATTGCTCTCCTTAATGTAGAATGATATGGTGACTGTGCAGACTCAGGGAGGAGGCAGAGAAGGAGAGAAAGAGACCCAAGAGTTACAGGTAATGGAAATATCAGACAGCTTAAAGTGTAGGATAACATAACAAATTAAGACACAAAATAGGCTATATTTACAGCAGACCCTGTTATTGTTCCTTGTTGGTATTTTTTCTCTCTTTCTTATTAAAAACTTGGCCTATTTGAAAGGAGATTGATTTAATAAAAATAAAAGAGCGAAAAATCAATATACAGTATATATACAGTATATATATATATATATATATATATATATATATATATATATATATATATATATATATATATATATATATATATATATATATATATATATATATTAATATATTATTATTATAGTAATTGGCTATCATACTGCAATATAAACTGAGTTTTATAGTGAAAAGAGCAGCTTTATTGGTCAAGATTGAAGGCTCTATATTGCAGGAAATTGCATGTACAGGTTCATTAAATGAAAAACATATCTGCCATAGAGGGGGTCGTGCCGGACCCCCTCCAAACCACCCCTTGCCTGTCAAAAAAAAAAAAAAAAAAAATTAAATTAAATAAAAAAAAAAAAAAAAAAAATATGCACCCCCACTTTCAACTATAACTAGGCGGCCATGCCGGTTACTGAATGTTATACAGTACTCTAATCAGCTGAAACACAAAGCGCTAGCAGTGTCACTAGACGCGCAGAAAGCTTTTGATAGAGTAGAATTGCGGTACCTGTTCGACGTCATGGAGAGATATGGACTTGGAGGGGATTTCCTTAAGTGGATTCAAACCATCTACCACTCTCCCGTGGCCTGTGTCCTTACCAATGGTACCTGCTCTGAGCCTTTCCCCTTGGCAAGAGGCACAAGGCAAGTGGACCCCCTAAGCCCATTACTGTTTGCCGTAGCACTCGAACCGCTAGCAGAGGCTATCCGGTGTCATCATGAAATTGAGGGGGTCTCACTCACGACAGGGGGCACCCCCCACAAAATAGCTCTACATGCAGATGACATTATACTGTTTCTGTCCTCCCCGAAGAGGTCAGTGCCTACTGTCCTGTCAATTGTTAAAGACTTCGGCGCTATCTCATGCTACAAAATTAACCAAAGTAAATCTGAGGCAATGCCACTAGGAACCCTGACCCAATCAGACATCCCAGATAATTTTCCTTTTAAATGGACTACGTCAGGATTCACATATCTTGGCATTAAAGTCTCTCCCAACTTAAAAGATATGGCACGCCTGAATCTGGCCACAGTCACCACAGCGGTTAAGAGAGATCTGGAACGGTGGCATGACCTCCCACTATCGGTCTTGGGACGGGCGAGTCTAATAAAAATGAACATTCTACCCCGCCTTCTATATCCCTTACAAATGCTTCCCATATGGGTATCCAAAAATGATATTAAAGATCTGGAGAAGGCTTTTTCTAAGTTAATTTGGCATGGAAAGAGACCCAGGCAAAGATTTTAAATCTTGCAGCTACCAACCAGTAAAGCGGGCCTTGCCATGCCAAATATACTCTTCTATAACTGGGCCTGTCACGCTCGTTACATCTGGGAATGGTTACAAGCCTATCTACACAATAAGAACTGTGTGGACTCGTGGGGCTGCTCACCAAACTCACTATGGGCACTGGTAACCGGTAATAAAGATAAGATTCATAGGGAGATATGAGGCAATCCAATTATCTATAACTCTATCAGAGTGTGGCGACAGATTACCATCTACACAGGGAGAGGAGACCTAAGATCATTGCTAATACCAATCTCTAGCAACCATGAATTTGGACCTGGGCGCAGTTCGGCCATCTTTAAGACCTGGCACTCACTAGGGCTTCGTGTATTGGGGGATCTGTTTAGGGATGGTGTGTTGATGTCGTTTCAGCAACTGCAAACACAATTTAACCTCCCAAGAGAAATTCTTTTTGGTTTCTTGCAAATACGACATTTTATTAACTCACTACAGCTGCCAACGCCAATGGGCTCCCTTTACAGTAAAACAGAGAACTTCTTATCCAACTGTAGTAAGGTATCACATTTCATCTCGGTGTTTTACTCACTGCTGTACTCACTGGACTCACAGGAGTTACCATCCCTCCGCAAATGGGAAAGAGATTTTAACAGTGAATATATTGAAGACGACTGGCAGGAGGCCAGTTAAAAAGGTTTATACTTGTAACAGACTAAGAGAAACACAATATAAAATTCTTCACAGATTACACATCACACCTGTGTTACTAAACAAAATGGACCGTTCAATATCTCCATTATGTTCGAAATGTCAAACAGATCTGGGCACCTACTATCACTACTTTTGGGAATGTAAGTGTATATCCAGGTTCTGGGGCCAAGTGGCACGTGAGCTGAGCGACATTTTCAAGGTGAAAATAAAGAAGGATCCAGGAGCTTTTTTACTGGGACTCCCATCAAAGGAAAATAATTTGACACCCTTACAATTCAAACTATTTGATAAACTTCTGCTTTCAGCCCGGAAATGCATTCTGATAAACTGGATTAAGGATAGGCCTCCATCCATACAGATGTGGTACAGAGAGATCTTCGGTGTGCTACCCCATGAAAGACTCTGTGCAATGCATAGAGGCAACGACGCTTCCTTTCAGGATGTGTGGGCCCCACTATTGGACTACTTTCCTGCTACAATTTCTCAGATCCTTCTAAAGGCCCAATGCCCCATTGTATGGACAGACTTTGGATAGAAAAAAATAATATATGTATATATATGTATGCCTACATGTGAATGGGCTCGAGGCAAGTGCAGTACTGTGCAGTGCCTGTCTGGGTTAGATTTCCTTTTTTTGCTTGTTTTTCTTTTGGATCTGTTTTTGCTGGCATGACGGCATAGATGAACTGGAGGAACCCCCCCCCCCCCCCCTTCTGTCCCAATGTGTGTTTTGTAATGTAAGTAACTGTATGTGAAAAATCTTTTAAAAAACCAATAAAAATATCAAAAGAAAAAGAGGAAAAAAAAACATAAACATAAAGACGGACAACACGCTCATCACAGACAAGCTGGATGTAGCCAATTACTTAAACACTTTCTTCACAAACATAGCCACAACACTGGTAAACAAACTACCCTCCCACTCAGGGCAGTATGGGGTAGAACACATAGTAGCATACTACAAGAACCTAGGCGTCCACAAAGACGACTTCAAACTGGAAATGGTAACTACAGATGAGGTACTAAAAAAACTGAGCGCCCTCCAACCGAACAAGGCCACTGGCCATGACAACATCCCCTCCAAATTCCTCAGAGACTCAGCAGCCGCCATCACCCCAGTCATCACACACATAATAAACCTCTCCATAAAACAGGGACACGTCCCCAAGGACTTCAAAATTGCGAGAGTAACACCCCTGCACAAAAAGGGCAGCAAATTAGACCCAGGCAACTACCGCCCTGTTTCTATCCTTACATCCATCTCGAAAGTCATGGAAAAAATAGTATACGAACAGATCAAAAAGTACCTCGCGGAAAGAAATCTAATCTACGAATTCCAATCTGGCTTCAGAACATCCCACTCCACTGACACATGCCTTCTCTATTTGAACGACCACATCAAACAAGAGGTGGACGCGGGCAAATACTGCGGCATGGTCATGCTGGACCTACAAAAGGCCTTCGACACTGTCAATCACACCATTCTGATTGACAAGCTAAAAGCAATTGGTTTTGATAGTCTATCAGTGAGCTGGATACAATCCTACCTGGAGGGGAGAGAACAGATGGTGGAGGTAAACGGTACCCTATCCCCCCCCCCTCACAGTGAACTGTGGTGTTCCACAAGGTAGCATACTAGGACTGCTACTATTCCTAATTTATGCAAATGACATGTCGTCAGCTTGTGACTGCAACCTGTTCCTGTTTGCGGAAGACTCAGCCCTGCTGGTCTCTGACAAGAACAAGTTACAGGTTGAAAAAGCCCTCAGCTCAGAACTAGGCAAAATCTGCATATGGCTCGCCGACAACAAACTATCATTACACATGGGCAAAACAGAGTCCATTCTCTTCGGTTCAAATAACAAACTCAGCAAGACCGGCGGCTTCTCGGTTACAGTGGGTAACAATATTGTCACAAGGAAAGATTAAATTACCTACCTGGGTTCCATCCTAGAGGCTAATCTTTCTTGTGACAAAATGGCATCCAATGTAATAAAAAAAGTCAACCAACGAACTTGATTCTTGTACCGAATCTCCTCTCAGGTAAACAAGAATACCCTGAAGACTCTGGCAGGAGCACTCATTCAAGGGTACTACGACTATGCGTGCACCTCATGGTACCAAAGCACCTCAAAGGCGCTAAAAACAAAATTACAAACATCTCAAAACAAACTGGTCAGACTACTGCTTGACCTTATTCCTAGAACCCACCTCACCCCTGCCCACTTTGACTACCTAGGATGGCTTAGAGTAGACGACAGAGTACAGCAACTTGCAATGGGCCTGGTCTACAAGATACACTACGCGACCAAGGTACCCATGTACATGTCAAAATACTTCCCAAAGGTCAGTGAATACCACGATCCCAACACCAGAGGGAGCTCCACAAATCATGTTAAACCCAGATTCGGCTCAAACAAGGGACTAAACACGTTTCGCAACTATGCCACATCAATGTGGAACGCCCTACCCAAAGCTGTAAAGGAATGTGAATCACTACCCACTTTCAAAAACACTCTCAAAGAACACCTACGGGAAACTGCAATTCGAAACTGGCCCCTACAAATGTCCTAACCCAGTTGTACAGTAAATGACCAAGTATGGCTTTGTCAGTATTCCAATGTACAGTACTGTCAGTACAGTACTGTCACCACAACCAATAAACTACAAGTTTTCCTAAACACCTGCCTGCGCCGAATCCTCCAGATTCGCTGGCCTAACACCATCAGCAACAAAGACCTGTGGCAACGAACACAACAGCCAGCAGAGAGAGAGATTCTCCAACAGCGTTGGAGATGGATTGGCCATACACTCCGTAAACCATCCCTGAGCATCACAAGACAATCTCTCAGGTGGAACCCCCCCCCCCCAAAGGAAAAGAAAGAGGCCGACCACGAAACACCTAGAGCAGAGACTTGGAAGATGATGCCAAGAAGATGGGACACACCTGGGGCCAGCTTGAGAGGTTGGCTCAGGATCGGGATGCTTGGAGAACCCTTGTTGATGGCCTATGCCCCAAATGGGGTAAAAGGCGTAAGTAAGTAATTTTTTTCCTATAGACTTGCTAAAACCAAACCTTGTGTGAAATGTACCTTAAAAAAATCTGTTTGGTCAGTACAGGAAGCAATGAATAAACAATGAATCCTGAAAACATGCCATGGCCTCCCTGTTGCTCCTTATATATCACTAGTCTGTAGAGCTGCATTCAATAGTTTGTTATGCATGGGAGATTTTGGATGTCTTAACAGATGAAATACAGACCCATTTTCGTTATTTAAATATGTTTCTATAGCAACACTATATTGCCTTAATATGTACCAGACTGGGGCTCAGTCATGTTAATATGGAAATTTTCTGATTATCGATAACTAGGGGTGTAATGGTACACAAAAAACACGGTTCGGTATGTATGGTGCGTCGTCACTTCAAGGGAGTTCTGGACTGGTTCCCAGAGTTGGTCTCCATTTTGGATGTTCAGATTAAATGTGAGGTGAAGTTCAGCAGTCCTTTCTCCATCGAATCCCTCCTGAAGAAAGACAGTCCCTCTGGCCTGGGTTCCAAACCCTCTCCTTTGTTGGGTATTTCCAGCCTGCCAGTCAGACAGACAGAACAGCAGCCTTGGTGCTCAGAGAAAGGAGTTGGAACAAACAGGAAGTTCAGCTAGGACGCTCCATCTGTGGAGATTCACATTCTTCAACCTGCAGGTAGAAGTGACCAGTTCTACCCAGCAGGAGGCAGTGTGGACCATGTACTCAGTGGTTCTGGAAACCAGTCAAGAGGATTCGTATGTGTGCTGATCCCTCATTCCTGATCTATGTGATCTGAAGACTCAGAATTGCTCCTTATTTTTCCAACCCAGGACGATTATTCTGTCTCAAATGTCCCTGTGTTAAGTGTCTGTCTATGTTATATAGATATACTTGCCTTCTTGTGCAGATATTTTTTTCAATAAAATATTAAACCAAACTATGTTTTGCTATCATGTATTGTATTATAGAAACAAGTTGTTCACTCTCAATAGGTAAACTGCATCAATGTAGATATATGTAAATATTATATATAAAAATACTCTGATTAATAATACTAGATTATGTTGTGGAATTTGGTTTTCTGGCCTTAAATGTTCTGGGGATGAACCCTGCTGTCGGCCACCAACATCATATGTGGTAAAAGTATAATACTTACTGGCTACTATTTGTTCATTTAGTTTTAATTTTAGTGGTTCACAATCTTACACTGAAAAAATTCTGTGTCTGTAATTCCATTTGTAAAGGGAAATTCCACCACAAAGCAACATTACATTGACCAGATTAAGGCATATAGCCCTAACTAATTTATTATCAGATTCAAAACTGATTGACAAACAACAGCTCCATGCATCAATAACCATCAGATGTTTTTGGCCTGCCAAGTGGGAAGCTTCATCACTGGATCCAAAAACGTGTCAACTTTAAAGCCACACCTAATCCATGGAATAGGCTAATATATGTTTGTAACAACACATTTGTACTGCATGCATAAAACAGCATGCTGTTGGCCCAAAACGGCAACACACTACCATAAATCAGCTGTGGAGTGGTTCAATTGAGCCTGTTTTCATTCATATATCTTGAGGTGAGAGGTCAATGGTGTATGGAAGGTACATTACCAGTGGCGGCTGGCCACTGGGGGCGCTCGGGCGCCGACCCCCCCCTGTTAAAAGAGAGAGAAGAAACATTTTTTTTTAGTTTTTTGTTTTATAGCCCTATAAATAATATAAACATGTTTAAAATGAATAATATTTACTCGTTTTAAGTTTGTGTTTCCAATGCACAATATAACGTTAATATATCAAATAAAAAATAATCGTTTTCCTGAACAGGAAGTGACTCACTGCGCATAGCCGCATTTCTCCCTAGCCGTATTTCTCGCCCGGGCTAGACGCAATAGCGCTCTGAGTGCGTCATCGCTGTATCCGTCGCAGCCAATCAGTGCGTAACGCGCTGTGCGTTGAAATATGATGTATTATGTTGGAAGCCGGGCGCGATTCGAAGCGGTCTAGGCAAGCAGCCTTAGCAGCATCTAGTTTTTTCCGTAGCCGCATTTCGCGGAGACGCTCTCTGATTGGCCGACGTCAGTTTTTTTCCGTAGCCGCATTTCGCGGAGACGCTCTTTGATTGGCCGACGCGATGCCAGTACTTTTTCCGTAGCCGCATTTCTCGGGTTGGCTTAGAGAGCAGGGTGATAGAATGCGCCAGGTAGTTCTTGGTCGGATGCACAGGCGAACTTAGGCAACGTTAGAGTTTGTTTTAGAGCGTGACGGCAAGTTCTTTCGACGGTTAAGCTTAGGCACTCTTTCAAAGTTGGTTAAGGTTAGTGTTGTAGCCAATTTAATGATTTTCTGACGTTATGTTATTGTATGAAGGCACCGTGTCACCATGAAAGTGTTGACCAATTAGCTGGCAGTGGGCACAGGAGGCGGGGCTCATGTGCGCTCAGGTGCAGTCTATATGTATGTGTTCACAGGTGTGCAGCGGCAGGGAAATTGGGTAATTATCACAGGGAAGCCACACTATCTTTTTACCGTGCTCGTTTGTTTGTTTTCAGTTATATTGAGTCACTTTTTGAGTTTATTTTGTATGCTTATATTTGTCCACACTGCAAGTAGTAATAAAAACTCTCAACAGTAACCAAGGAGAAGACATAATTTTATTATCAACAAGCATCACGCGTAGCAAAGAGCTTCACCCAGTATTCCCTCACTGGCAGCATTTCTTGTTAGGTTGCCCTTACACAAGTAAAAAGATAAGCTTCTAAACAAGATTGTTTTCGAAGACAGACAGATACGGAAGGAGTCAAGGAACAGCGCCCCTTTCATTGACGTTTCTGCCGATTCAACCACGATATCAACATGCACGCAGCACAACGCGGAACAACACATCAAATAAGTTACGGTGAGACGGATTCATGAATGAATGGAATAAAGTTGTGGAAGGAGTGGCCTCGCGCAAATGGATAAAGGCAAATCCTACCAAGAATTCTAAATAAAACCTCCGCCTATTGCTTGACATTGTAGACATGAGTAGCGTGGGGAATCAGGAAATTAACGTTGAAATGGATTGATTGATTGATTGATTGAAAACTTTATTAACAGATTGCAGAATGGGTACAATACAGTACAGCTCAATACACACAATTGTTAAGGGGATGCAGACCAGAGAAAGACTTTCGTCTTGTTTCCACCAGGGTCCCCCATTTTCAATTCATCAGGACATATATGACATACATGACATACAGATAGTCAGTACTGCTACATCTATACATTTATGACATACCAGATTTGCAAATACAGTACTGTTTGTGATACAGAAGGAGTCAAGAAAAGGGAGTATATACATTTGACGTAGAAACTGTACATTGGAGGAGGTTGGGTGGGGGGGGTTGGGTACACTGGGATATTGACAACCATACTGGGTAATTTACATTGGAGGTGGTTGGGGGGGGGGGGGGGGGGGCACACTGTATAGACAAGCAAAACTGTACATTGAGGGGGGGGAGACTCTGTACAAACAAACAAAATTGTACATTGGACTATTGACAAAACCATACTAGGTAAATTACTGTACATTGGAGGGGGTTGGGTTAGGATATTTACAGGGGCCAGTGTTGAATTGCAGTCTCCCGTAGGTGTCTCTTGAGAGAGGTTTTGAAAGTGGGTAGTGATCCACATTCCTTTACAGCTTTGGGTAGGGCGTTCCACATTGATGTGGCATAATTGCGAAACGTGTTTAGTCCCTTATTTGAGCCGAATCTGGGTTTAACATGATTTGTGGAGCTCCCTCTGGTGTTGTGATCGTGGTATTCACTGACCTTTGGGAAGTATTTTGCCATGTACATGGGTACCTTGGTCGTGTAGTGTATCTTGTAGACCAGGCCCATTGCAAGTTGCTGTACTCTGTCATCTACTCTAAGCCATCCTAGGTTGTCAAAGTGGGCAGGGGTGAGGTGGGTTCTAGGAGTAAGGTCAAGCAGTAGTCTGACCAGTTTGTTTTGAGATGTTTGTAATTTTGTTTTTAGCGCCTTTGAGGTGCTTTGGTACCATGAGGTGCAAGCATAGTCGTAGTACCCCTGAATGAGTGCTCCTGCCAGAGTCTTCAGGGTATTCTTGTTTACCAGAGAGGAGATCCGGTACAAGAATCGAGTTCGTTGGTTGACTTTTTTTATTACATTGGATGCCATTTTGTCACAGGAGAGATTAGCCTCTAGGATGGAACCCAGGTAGGTAATTTCATCTTTCCTTGTGACAATATTGTCACCCACTGTAACTGAGAAGCCGTCGGTCTTGCTGAGTTTGTTATTTGAACCGAAGAGAATGGACTCTGTTTTGCCCATGTGTAATGATAGTTTGTTATCAGCGAGCCATATGCAGATTCTGCCTAGTTCCGAGCTGAGGGTTTTTTCAACCTGTAACTTGTTCTTGTCAGAGACCAGCAGGGCTGAGTCGTCCGCAAACAGGAACAAGTTGCAGTCACAAGCTGACGACATGTCATTTGCATAAATTAGGAACAGTAGCGGTCCTAGTATGCTTCCTTGTGGAACACCACAGCTCACTGTGAGAGGGGGGGATAGGGTACCGTTTACCTCCACCATCTGTTCCCTCCCCTCAAGGTAGGATTGCATCCAGCTCACTGATAGACTATCAAAACCAATTGCTTTTAGCTTGTCAATCAGAATGGAGTGATTGACCGTGTCAAAGGCCTTTTGTAGGTCCAGCATGACCATGCCGCAGTATTTGCCTGCGTCCACCTCTTGTTTGATGTGGTCATTCAAATAGAGAAGGCATGTGTCAGTGGAGTGGGATGTTCTGAAGCCAGATTGGAATTCGTAGATTAGATTTTTTTCCGCTAGGTACTTTTCGACCTGTTCGTAGACTATTTTTTCCATGACTTTCGAGATGGAGGTGAGAATAGAAACAGGGCGGTAGTTGCCTGGGTCTAATTTGCTGCCCTTTTTGTGCAGAGGGGTCACCCTAGCAATTTTGAAGTCCTTGGGGACGTGTCCCTGTTTTATGGAGAGGTTTATTATGTGTGTGATGATTGGGGTGATGGCGGCTGCTGAGTCTCTGAGGAATTTGGAGGGGATGTCAATCAAGATGAAACAGACAATGAACTTGGCAAAAGGCTTTCTAAGCCCACATTTAAAGCTTTGGAAACAAATATCATGTTGTTGCATAAAGAAAGGAACTTTGGACTGAAACAATTGTGTAAAATGGCTAAAGAGTTGGATCAAATGATGTGCTCAAATGAAAATATTTCCGTCATGCAAATTAAGCACGACACACTGTGGAAGTTGGTTGGTGAAACTACACGGGTACATGAATCACTAAAACCTCTATTGCCCGACGACGAAATGTCTAAACAAACAGAATGGTTTCAAGGTCACCTGCACAATGTTAATCAAATCATTGACAAAATGGAGAAATGGGTGTGTGCTAACAGGGAGCAGTGCATGCCCACACAAGTTGATGACAATGGTTATGAATTCAATGGTGTGCCCAATGCAACTGAGGTTGTGGTTGACCCAAAGAACAATGCTGTGTCGAGTACAAATGAGGTTCTGAATAACAACGGTTCAAATAACAATGCTGTGTCATATACAAACGAGGGTCTTGATAATGATGGTTCAAATTTCAACTTTGTGTCAAATGGAAACGAGGAGGTGAATAGTATTGGGCCAGACGACAGTGTTTCCAATACGGGTAAATCAAGGGTGTCACGTGGTAGTTCTACCCGACACTCAATGTCATCAAACATTTCTGCATCCATCCAGCACAGGCCGAGGTGGCGGCACTCGTGGTATTGGAAATTACTTTAAAGGAAAGTCATGAAATGGAAGCCCAGGAGGCACAAATAAGAGCACAGGAGGCACAAATAAGAAAAAAAAGACAATTGCTTCAAATACAAAGTCAAATTGCTGCTCAGACAGCTAAGGTGAATGTTCTCAGGAACAGAGGGTCTGACATTGAAAGCAGAGTTACAGATGGAATGAACTCTTATGCGTCAAAAGAAAAGGCTGCTCTCAACCCCTCTGCTGTACAATTCATTCCATCAATGTCAGACTGTCATGTCAACTATCCACCAACAGGAGGCAGCAAACCTGCAAGACCAACTCAATCACACCAAAAGCCATACAAGCAGCTCAGTACTGTAGCCACCCGGCACAAGGAAATCATTTCTCAAGGAACCAAAACAAAACCAAGTGCTCTCACTGCAAGCATGCCACAACAATCTCAACACCTACCCCATGCTGTATATTCACCGCAGCAACCCATTCAAAGCAGTGAGGATCAAGGCAATATCTTCACGATCATGCAGAAGCAAAATGACATTACAGCATTACTTGTGCAACAGCAAGTTTCCTTATCACTACCCCCCAGGGATATACCAATCTTTGATGGAAACCCTTTTGAGTACAACACATTCATTAGAGCCTTTGAACATGGCGTGGAAGGAAAGGCTGCTAACAGTGTGGACTGCTTGTACTACGTGGAGCAGTACACTAGAGGGCAACCTAAAGAGCTGGTAAAGAGCTGTCAACATATGCCATCCGACAGGGGGTATCACAAGGCTAGAACGCTTCTGCATGAACGTTTTGGAAATGAGCAGAAAATAGCCACTGCATATATGGAGAGAGCGTTTGGATGGGTACCTGTAAAATCAGAGGATATCAAGGCCTTACAAGCATTTTCGTTATTTCTATGCATCTGCTGTAATGCCATGGAAGACATCAGCTACATGTCTGAGATGAACATGCCATCAAACCTACAGGCAATAATCATGAAGCTACCTTACAAACTCAGAGACAGATGGAGAAACATTGCTTTTGAATACCAGGAGAGACACCATCGTCAAGCAGTTTTCAGTGAAGTTGTCACCTTCATTGAAAGACAAGTGTCTATTGCATCTGACCCACTGTACGGGGACATTCTAGACACTGTTGTCTCAATGTCAAAGTTAAAGATTGGAAACAAAACTTCACAATGGCGCCTGCAGGAGAGAGGAAGCAGTTTTGCTACATTTGTGGCACCTGTTGAGTTTGACAATCAAGAGGAGAGAGACAAACCAATAAGAGAATCCTGCCTGCTATGTGAAGAGGGCCACAGTTTGGAAACATGTTCTAAAATGGAGAAGAAGCGGCATGGTGAAAAAATAGACTTTCTAAAAAGAAAGGGCGCTTGCTTTGGATGTCTATATGTCGGGCACATAAGTTCACAGTGCCATAGTAGGCTGTTTTGTAAAATATGTAACCTAAGACATCCTACCATTCTCCATATTCATGAAAGGGAATGGAAAGAACTAAGATCACAACAAGATGACACACGAGATGAAAACAGAATGAGTCAAGTCACCACTCCCAAAACTTGTGGCCACATAGGGGCCGGAGCACAGAATTGCGTCTTGTCTATTGTGCCTGTCAAGATCAAGGCAAAGAAAGGCAACACTTAGAAACATATGCATTCTTAGATCCCGGCAGTTCATCCACTTTCTGCTCTGAACAACTGATGAGGAAGCTCAATGTGAGAGGAAGGAACACTAGATTCCTAATGAAAACAATGAACAAAGAGAGTTTTGTCAACAGTCATGTCATCTCAGGACTAGAGGTCGCTGCACTAAATGGTGACGCCTACATCGAGTTGCCTGATGTGTACACACAACGTAAGATGCCTGTAACTCGCAATAACATCCCACGACAGGAAGACTTGTGGGCTTGGCCGTACTTGAACACTGTAGACATTCCTACTATCAATGCTGATGTGGAGTTGTTAATTGGAACGAACACTCCAGAAGCAATGGAGCCATGGGAGGTGATAAACAGCAGGAGTAGAGGACCTTACGCTGTTAGAACCCTTTTGGGATGGGTTGTCAACGGACCATTGAGAGGAGGCAATGAGAGTGGGATTAGCTGCCCCACAATCACAGCCAACCGCATCTCCATTTCTCAGAAAGATAAGTCAAAGGAGCGGCTTTCAAAAATGGAACCTGAGGACGAGGACTGGTCTTCTGGGAAAGAGCTGCAGAGAACGGCGAAGAAGGAGAAAATTAAGAAAGTTAAAGAATCAGCCAAGAAGGAAAGGACCCTCAAAGAGAGAGACAAGCTCAAGGAGGAGAAACCTAAGGCTCACAAAGAGGAGAAAAGGTCCAAGGAGAAGTCCTCCTCAAAGGCTGACAGGAAAAGTGAACAGAACGAGGAGAAACATCTGCAGATGGACAAGGAGAAGAACACCAGGGAGGAGAAGGAGAAATCTAAAAATGAAAAGGCACCAAAGGGGGAGCCGAAACATAAAGGTTACGACGTCAACAACTGTTTCCTGAACATGGAAGATACCAAGCTCAGTGCCTCTGATGACCACCACGACAGGTGGGCCTCAGACCCCTTCTTTGATTCCTGCCTCTACGGGAACGACAGTTGGGACGGTCCTGTGAAGGAGTACAAGGAATACAAATCCCACAAACGCTGTGTAGCTAAGTTAAGTGATTCTCCAGGCCTCTCTGACTCCCATAGGAAAGACTCAACACCTGGTCAGGATGAACTGAACCACTTCCCAACAGAAAAAACAAAAGAGAAAGACCATAAAGAGAAGAAGGAGGAAAAAGGGCATATTTGACATGGCTAAAGAGAGGAAAGACTCCCTGGAGAAACACAACAAAGGCAAGAGACTCTGTGGATGCTACACACACACAAGGAACACAAGGAACGTAAAGACAATGTCAGTTGACTCTAATTAGGAAAAGAAAAGGAAACAGGAGCTGTCGGACAAGAGGGATGACAGCGAGGAAAAGACAAAGACAACGGTGGCCAAAGAACAAGATGAACTTTTCATAGGAGACGTTTCCATGGTAGCGGACTCTAATGCGCCTTGTGGATCCTGTCAGACATGGACTTGTGCAGTTTGAATGTCCGGATCAAGTACAACGTCCTGGAGCAAACCATCGCAAAGACCTATCTTCTATTGGACGCTGAATGGACTGAAGCCAATTTTCTATTACTGGGGTTACCTACCCTACTGGATTACTTTATGAACTACATGAACTTTGAACTATCGCCAAGATCTGTCTTCTTTTGGAAGCTAATTAGATTAGTATCTGTTTTACTTCGGACTACATGAACTTTGGACATTACGAATTAAATATCAACGCGGACTACGCACTTGGCTACAATCACTTGCATGCATTGAATTGTTACATGTTTATATAGTATCAATTGGGGGCCGGTGTGTTGTAGCCAATTTAATGATTTTCTGACGTTATGTTATTGTATGAAGGCACCGTGTCACCATGAAAGTGTTGACCAATTAGCTGGCAGTGGGCACAGGAGGCGGGGCTCATGTGCGCTCAGGTGCAGTCTATATGTATGTGTTCACAGGTGTGCAGCGGCAGGGAAATTGGGTAATTATCACAGGGAAGCCACACTATCTTTTTAACGTGCCCGTTTGTTTGTTTTCAGTTATATTGAGTCACTTTTTGAGTTTATTTTGTATGCTTATATTTGTCCACACTGCAAGTAGTAATAAAAACTCTCAACAGTAACCAAGGAGAAGACATCATTTTATTATCAACAAGCATCACGCGTAGGAAAGAGCTTCACCCAGTATTCCCTCACTGGCAGCATTTCTTGTTAGGTTGCCCTTACAGTTAGAGTTTGTCTTAGAGCATGGTGATAGAACGCCAGGTAGTTTGCAGGCTGTTCGACGCGGAAATGGGCAAAGACACTCATTCATTGAATTCATCACAGTACTGTTGTGTTGTGCTAACAAGCTAATCTGGATGCAGTCTGGACAGAGTGGATAACTGGATATACATCAACAGTCTGGGGACAACAGTGGACCACGTAAACAGTGAGTTAATTCGGTCTCTCTCTCTCTCTCTCTCTCTCTCTCGGTCTCTCTCTCTCTCTCTCTCTCTCTCTCTCTCTCTCTCTCTCTCGCTCTCTCTCTCTCTCTCGCTCTCTCTCGCTGATGGCAATGGTGATAGTTGTACTGTAACTGTACCTACTTAAATATCCGTATGCTTTTGGTTTCACCGACGCTCTCTGACGCACACAGTAGTGTGTGGTTTCGCGATGCGTGCGCACGCGCGTGTTTGTGTGCAGTGTGGCATTGTGCCTTGGTACATGTACATTTTTGGTATGATCGACCCCCCCCCCCCAAGAGAAAAATCCACGAGCCGCCACTGTACATTACTGAGCCTGATACACATGTATTATACTTATACAGGATAATAACATTGGCCGATACTATTTTACAATATGTTATTAAAATAATTAAGTAATTCTGTAAAACTATTTTAATAATTTGTTTTTCGTGATTACTTTCGAAACTACGTTCATTTTCCACTGCAGGTAGTGTACCCCGTAGTACCCAGTTTGTCTCCGCGTGGGGAGGCGGGGCCGCTGGCGTACAGCATGAGAGCTCCGTGAGCATAGCTATGTCCGTGAGGGCTTGTAGCAAGCCAGAGTAAACACAAGTGGAGATCTGGAGGAATAAAAATAATTGAATTGTTTTTAAAAGGACTCCTTTTATTGACAAAGATTAATGGTTTGCTGCTGTTGGAATGGAATGGAGCATATAACATGAAAGGTGCCTGATGAAACGTCCACAAAGATGTTGCTAACATTAAGCTGTTAAACTAAAATATGGTAGCTAGCTTATATATTTAATCAGCAACGCATGAACAATCAGTTTGTTACAAATAACATCTACTTGTAACGTTCGGTAGCTAAGTAGCGTTATATGAAAATGATTGTAACAACGTCCAGATATTAGACCTGGCCACCATCATCAGTAAACAATCAATAGCGAGCGATATCGGGGGACCCTGATGTAAACAAGACGAAAGTTTTTTTCTGGTCTGCATCCCCTTAACAATTGTTTGTATTGAGCCGTACTGTATTGCACCCATTCTGCAATCTGTTAATAAAATCAATCAATCTATTCTGCTAACGTTAACGTTACCTCTCGTGTCTATTCTACTAACGTTAACATTACCTCTCGTGTCTATTCTACTAGCGTTAACGTTACCTCTCGTGTCTATTCTACTAACGTTAACATTAGCTAATAACCTGTTTAAAATGGATGATGATTACCTCTTGTGTCTATTCTAAAACTCTTGTATCTTGTATCTTCTACTAGCGTTAACGTTACTAGTACAAACGATCAATAGCGAGTGATATAACAACATTAACCAGACTGCTATATCAACAATGTTTGTGTCCAGCAAGCTAGTCTCCCCATGTGTAACGTTATTAAGCATTAACTTTTTTGTGAACAAATCTTTTTATTATTTTTTTGACATGACATAAAACTAGACACAGACGTTATTAAGCATTAACTTATGTTGGAAATGACAATTGTCTATTAATTAATGACGTTATAAGTTATTCTGTAGCGGCTAATGCTATGTTCTGGAATTACGGGTATGGCTGTGCCATTTTTTTTTATCCACTTTTTCTCCCATTTTTTCTATATTTTCTCCCATCCCAATTTCGTATCATCCAATTCAACCCTCCCCTGTCACGAACGCTGTTTCTTGCCTCCCACAAGCCGGCTGCAATGTGGACTAAGTCATACATAGCACAAGTCCCCTCCGGTACTTGAGGTAACAGCAGTCGCATCTTTTCACCTGCGCAGCTCGATCTCTCAGTGGCGAGGAGTAACGCGTGGGAGGCTCACGCTGCCCCCGACACTTCCTGATTCTACTGCGCAGGCGCACCAACCGACCTGTAGGAGTCGCTGTCCACAACGCCCGATCCCCACCCATCAGTTTCCCACCCCCTAATACGGCCAATGTGTATTAGTACGGACGACCAGCTAAACTGAAAGCAAATGTGGAGCGCTGGGCTCGAACAGGCAAGCCCAGCGTCTCCAGATTTTGTGGCGAGCGCCTTGCCCACTACGCCACGTAGCCGCCCGTATATGCCCCAAATCTATACGAAAATAATTTCTACACTGCACTCACTAGGGAAATGTTAAACCTTCCAGAATACTCATTTATAATTGGTGCGTATTTTAATGCCATTTGGGACCGTGGGTTGGATAAATCTTATCCAACGAACAAAAAAAGTCATCTAATGCGTTAAAGGATTGGGCAAAGAATACAGGTGTAAATGATCTATGGCGATCACTCAACCCCACGACCCGGAAGTACTCTTGTCGATCAGCAAGACATAAAACACTCTCCAGAATAGATTATGTTTTCGCAACACCGAGACTATTTGATAACTATGAAGTGGAGATGGTACCCAATGCATTATCAGATCACTGTTATTTACTCCTAAAAGGATCATTTGGTGTACTATCATCCTGAGCCCCAAGATGGCGCTTTAACACAACACTGCTGAATAACAAGGAATTCATTACACAACTCAAAGAAGCTCTTTCAGTATTCCTACCAGAGAATGTGAACTCGGTGCCGGACCCTAGAATATTATGGATGTCGGTAAAGGGAATGATCAAGGATTTCACGGATAGCTTTTCATCCAAAATACGCAAGAATCGATGCTCAAAACTGGCGGAATTAGAAACGCTCTACTCTATATTATTTACTTCTTTACAATATAACGACTCGGCTCGACTGGAATCTCAAGTTAATTTACTAAAAATAGAGATTAACGCCATTTACAGACAACAATCTGAAGTACAAATACGTAGCACAAGACAACAGCATTACTCTCAAGGTTCCAAACCAAGTCACCTACTAGCTACGCGATTAAGAGTTAACGCAAAATGTGCAGATATAACCTCCATTAAAGCACAACAAGGACTTCTAACAGACACCAAAGAAATAAACACGACATTCAAAGAATTCTACTCCAACTTGTATAAATCAGAAACGACCTTCGATCAAAACAAAATGGACACATATCTTAATCAAATTAACCTCCCCAAACTCTCAGAGGATGATGCTAAACAGTTAGAAACACCAATCACACTAGAGGAACTCAGGAAGGCCATATCCGAAATGCAAAATGGTAGGGCTCCTGGAAGAGACGGTATCCCACCAGAAATGTACCTCTCATGTTGGGACATAATTGGACCCCTATTACTTAATATGATTTTATACTCAGTCAAGGAGGGGAACTTTCATAAGAACGACAATATTGCACTCATAACAGTCCTCCTTAAAAAAGACAAAGACCCCACCGAGTGCAGTAGTTATAGACCCGTAAGCCTCCTCGGAACCGATATCAAACTGTTCTCTAAGGTATTAGCCATCAGACTTCAAAAGCATATGACGTCTTTAGTTCATCCGGATCAAACTGGCTTCATAAGAAACCGTTTGATCACTGACAACATAAGACGATTACTATACGTACTAGATGCCCGCAAGGACGACACCACACCCAAGGCGATGCTGTCCCTGGATGCAATGAAAGCTTTTGATAGGCTGGAATGGTCATATCTATGGGCAGTATTAGAAAGGATGGGGTTAGGAAAAGGATTCATTGATATGATTAAAGTATTATACAAAGACCCATCGGCCATGATTACAACAGGTATAATCACCTCCGGAATATTTCCGGTATCACGCTCTTCTAGACAGGGTTGCCCTCTTAGTCCCGGACAATTCGATTTATCACTAGAACCTTTAGCACAATATATAAGACAATCCCAACTCATAGAACCAATCGTAATCAAGGGCACACAACACAAAATTAGTCTATATGCGGATGACGTAATACTGTTCATGCAAAACCCTAACACCGCAATGCCTCATCTTCTCAAGTTGATTAATGACTTTGGCGACCTATCGGGATTTAAAATAAACTGGCCAAAGTCGGCTTTCCTTCCACTGAACGCCCCTGCAAAGAATACAAGTCTTCCAGAAGAAATACCAATGGTTAAACACTTTAGATGCTTGGGAGTTGAAGTATTCCCTACTGTAGCATCCTGAATATTCTTCTATTATTCAGAAGTGCTAACGTAATCTTCTACTTCCCCTTTGTGCACAAAGACATCATTGATATTCTCACGAACAATGATGCGAGTCCCTCCTTCTTCTACCGGCCGAAATATGGATTATAAACGGCATTACTGGATTCTATTCTACAATCCTTTTCCCTGTGGAGCTAGTAGGCAACCAGCAGGGGGCGGTGGAAGGCAGAGAGCGTACGTGAGAGACGGAGAAGGAAGTGGACGGAAGTGCGAGGAAGCAGCCTCTTCGACATTGAACTTGGACCGGAGCGGTCATGTCTGGAGAGCCCCGTATTGAACAGGAGTATATTACGGGTTATCCTATGAATGTACTCGTAGTGGAGCCTTGCATGTTTCTCCCTGAATATCCCTAGTGATATACCACGAGTTATCCTAGAATACGAACGGTATAGTCGAGTTGGGCTTAAGTTAAAGTTATTCCCTCTAGCGAGGCGTCCCCGCCAGCGTGGCGCGAAGAGGAACGGTGCTTAGGAGCACCCTGCGTTATGATATATCTCGTCTAGCAGAAGGGCTGTTTGGGACCCAGAGTTTAGCTGCAGTGTGAGTGAGGCAAGCTAGATCCGCGTGTCGTCCCAGCACCAGCCCTACAACCAGTCTGCTCTGGCTGCCTGCAACCAGTCTGCTACGCCAGCCTACGACCAGACCTGCACCTGGCTGCCTGCAGTACACGGGAGTTCTTCCCGACCAGCAGAGGTCGTCATCGGCCAGCACACGCTCTCCGCCAGCACTGCCTCTCTGCTCCAGCTCCGCCTGCTAGTATCCCTACCGAGAGCGTTCGACGCCATCTTGCCTTCCGGACGACAGTGGCGTGGCCAGGCGGCCATTTTGGATGAGTACAAATGGGCATTGATGCTCCAGAGCTATTATACAGTATACAGTGTGGTGCAGCCTGCGGGCGAAGTTAACGTTGCTAGTACTACCGTTCAATAGGGGAACCCCAAACAATATATGCCGGCATTAAGATAGGACTTCTGTTTGGTATTTTGTGGGCCCACTTGTTGCTTTCTTTCCTTTTCTTTGAGTGTGATAACATGTGTGTTTAATAATATTTTCCCATCCCATTAACCCTTTCCCTGTGGGGAAGGTACAGACCTGGTGTAGTATAGATAACGCCTTTTGGAGGTACTATTCCTGCCGTATAATTAAAGCCTTTTTGAAGGTATTATCCAGGGTGAAGACCCAGACGTGGGCGATGAGTCAAACATATTGAAGTATATTATCCCTGATATTAACCCAGAGGTGGGTGTATAATATACGTGTTTATGAGGTATGGAGTTACCAACGAAACTATAGTGGGACTTCAGTCCAATTGGTCCCTAGTAGTAAGTCATTGTACTGACAGTATAAAGAACATTAAAGTATTGGATGGGAGCTCTGTGTGCGTGTCGATCCATGAGCCGTTTAACAACTCTTTTGGTGTGGGTAACGTTGACATAATTAACTCCTTCCTATTCCACCTTTCCCTTTTCATTGTAAGGTTTCTAGGGTCCGTAAGGGAGGGTACTGCTTGCGGGGGGACCCAGGGTATTTATTTACAATTCAGTCACCAGGTGTGGGAGGGTCTCAGGAGCAATTGGGGAAGTGGGGAGCGTGTTGGGGAGTACTGCTGACCGCCCTGCTGCAGGGAAGGAAGACCAGAGTACCAGACCAGGTTGGTAAATCCCGGGCCCCATCCACTCACACTACCAGCCTCCAGTCGACGCTCCAGGCCCAAAGATGAGGGTGCAGTCAGACGGAGCTCTACTGTGTCCAGCTACCTTGTGACTGTCAGCAGCCGTTCCCACAAAGCAGGGATAATCCACCCTGCTACACTACCATAAGCCAAACGTTGAAACACAATTACATAGAAATCCAAAATAAAATCAAATACGACCTTGACAGGTGGTCAAAACTTAAAAACTCAGTACAGGCACGGGTTTCAATAGTTAAGATGGATGTCTTACCTAGAATCAACTTCATCAGCTCAATGCTTCCGTTACCCCCTCCAGATGGTTACTGGAAAAAATTACACTCTTCCGCATATACATTTATTTGGAATAACAAACCACCATGTATAAAAAGATCCACCGCACAGAGAAACAAAGCCGACGGAGGGATGGCAATCCCAAATTTGTTCCACTATTTTAAGGCATACACTTTAAGACCACTGACAACCTGGTTTGAACCCCAAGCATCAGTGTCCTGAAGAAATTTAGAAGTAAATATAGTAGCACCACAGAGACTGCAGGACATAGTATACACCAAAATATCAATTAAGCAATGAGAACTGAAATTTGGCCCCATAATTACACATGTGATCCGGATATGGCGTGAAACACAAAAAAAATATTCTAATCCACATAAATGGCATAATCATACTCCCTTATTCAATAACAATGCACTCCTGATTAGAAAACGACCTATAAGATTCCCTAGATGGGAAAAGCAAGGCATACATACATTAGGAGATGTTTTCAACAAACAGGGTATTTGTAGCTATGATGAAATAGAAAAAAATTTAATCTCACCGGTTCCACATATCTTTTTTACGCACAATTATTGTTATGTTTGAAGACTCACTGTGTTCCATTAAGGATACCAATTGCACACCACAGATACCACACATTTTTCTATGAAAGAGAGACATCGAGAGGTTTTGTATCAGATTTTTATCATCAATTACTAACGGCTTCGTATGAAACCCTCCACCTAGACTCTGTTTGGAGGAGGGATATACCAGACCTAGAAAAAGATTTTGATTGGCAAGAAGCCTGGGCAAATGTTCGACTTGCATCAAGGAACCTGGACCATCAACAAATCAATCTTAACTATATTCATAGGACATACTTGACTCCTATAAGACTGAACAGAATGGGTCTTAAACAAGGCTCCAAATGCTCCTTATGTACAAATGGGGACGAGGGGACATTTATGCACATGTATTGGGACTGCCCACCAGTTAAGATATTCTGGGAAGAAGTGACCCAGCAATTATCAAATCTCTTAATTCTGAATATACCTGTACACCCCTCTATATTACTGCTGAATGATGTTTTTGAATATGCAGTACCTATACAGCAAAAGAGATTGGTTTTATCTGGTATTACAGTGGCTAAAAAACTGATAGCATCACGATGGTTTCAACCGGAAAAAATGTGCCGAAAGGTCTGGATTCTTACATATCTCGATGTGATTTATCTAGAAATATCTACAGCAAGAATTTTGGGTCTCAATGAATCCAAATTGACAATGTGGTTAGAAGTGGTGGAGAGAATAAAAGCTAGCATTTAATGGTAGTGTCTGGTTAGGAGCGAAGGATAATGGATGGATTATCCATTGGGGGGTCCAGGGCAGGGGGTGCGAGCAAGAGCATATGTGTGTAGGGGAATAGATAGCAGGTATTAGGGGTATATCTTGTATAAGACATTTATCCAAACGGTGAGTTAACTGATGTACACTGTTTTACAATGCTTGTATATCTAATCGTGTGTTGTCATGTTTGTTTATGTGTCTGTTTAAAAAATAATAAAAAAATAAAATACAAAAAAAAGAAACTGTACATTGGAGGAGGTTGGGTAGGGGGGGGGCTGTACATTGGAGGTGGTTGGTGGAGTGGGGGGATGGGTTGGGTAGGAGGGGTGGGTGGGTGGGGGACACTGTACAACTGTACAAACAAAACTGTACATTGGAATATTGACAACCATACATTTACTGTACATTGAGGGGGTTGTGTTAGGACATTTACAGGGGCCAGTCATAGCATACTGTGTTATTTTTTTGATGGGCCCCAGCCATACTGTACATGGTCTGCTTGGTTTGATCGGGCCGCCGAGCCACTGTATACTGTACATGGTCTGCTTGAGTGGTCTGCCCTGCGGGGGGGCCCCGACATATTGCGCAACGCCACTGCATACCATTGACTCAGAATGGTCTGTTTTATTGAAATCGTCACAGCAGTATAGTTTGTTTATACTTCAGAAGGATTATATTTAAACATGGTCCCCAAAATGAATGGAAGCGAATGAGGAGCCTGACACCTGGGAGGAATGGGGGTGTTGCAGCGTTGGGGATGTTTAAAAAATATAATTTAATATATAATATAATAATTTGTGCTTCACCTAAAATTTGGTCAGCAGCCTCCACTGCTTCACAGTGTATTCCGCGTCATCTATTGATGAAACAAAACCAACATCAACACCCAGAACAAAGAGTTCAGTCTCACAAAAATATCGCTAACTTTGTTAGCTTACGTGTAGTTAGCCAACAAGGCACTGGTATCACAAAACAGAAACACTTCAATCATCCCGATTTGTAGTGTCAAATTTCCCTCGGGATGATTAAAGTATTTCCACTCCATTCCACGATACCAGCGCCTCACCAGCAGGGCCGTAGCCAGGGTTTAGAAATTAGGGAGGTCCATTTATTTTTTTTGGCCCAGACCGGCCCACTATAATCGGTCGGACACCACCTAGCCAGGGTTTAGAAATTAGGGAGGTCCATTTTTTTGTATACAAACTTTATTATCTAGAGATCAACTTAAGGTCAGTCACTCACAAAGTAATTTACAGGACGTGGGGGCACTTACTGGTGAGTGGCCTAAAGAGTGCACCAAAGCCCTGTGGTCTCTTATGCATTTATAATTTGGTGAATGGGCAAAATGCATACCAAAATGAGTTATACAACCCAACCTATTCATTCAAAATGCATTATCTATAATAACAAGTCACCTGTTGTTGGTAAAAAATAATTTTACTGAAGTATTAACATATTTCTCCACTTGATTTGATTTGAAATCTTTATTTCGAACATGCAATGAATACAAACAAACAATAACAAAAGCAAAACACAACTCAATCTAAAATCAATGGTATGTTTGTTTGTTTGGGTAGTTTGACCCGCCGGCCACTAGGGGGCAGCGTCTCATTAGTAGTGCTGAGCTGATCAGCTTAGGTGACGGTCACTCGCGATGCTGACCAAATAACGTTATCATTCATATTATTATCGACACACATCACCATGGCAGAGATGGCACACACAAACTACCTCAGGTTCCTCCTCCAACTCACTGTCCCTCCTCGGCCCTGCTGCCTCTGCCTGGCTGGTAGTGGCTATCTGAGGCTGTTGAACGTTGCACTATTATTGTGGATGATGATGTTGAAGCAGCAACCATGTCTGTAATTTTATTACATTTTTCAGCATCCACCTCTAGATTTCTGAATTTTTTCGCCCGCAATTTCTCTGCACCCTTTGCGCTTCTTCTGTTTCTCCATATTTCTCTCTTTTCTGCATCTGTTCACGAGAAACAGGTGAGAGAGGGGGGGGGCTTATTAAGAGATGTGATTGGGCCGCTTGGGAGGCGGGCCAGCATAATGGGCCGCTGGGACAGGCTAGTGGGCCGGTCGTTGACAACAGAGATGTGATTATTGGGCCGGCCCAGTGTCAGTCAGTACAAATGGGCCGCTGGGACAGGCTAGTGGGCCGGTCGTTGACCAAACAGCCCACTGCTGTTCTGCTCGTGCATGCTTTGAAAGCAAAGCCACCTGCATGTCCCCTGCCTAGGCAGAAGCGACCAAATAGTGCTGTAGCAATGCAGGGGGGAGTACCTTTGCCAAACATAAGACATTACCGGACATTTTCAACTCCCGAGTGTACATTTATATTGTGATATTTTTTTTTACAAATAGTTACCGAGGTCCGGACCTCATAGCTGGCTACGGCCATGCTCACCAGCTAACCACACGTAAGCCAACAAAATCAGCGATCTTTGTACACTATGTACGCTAGCCGCAATGCTAACTATTATAATGGTAAATCCCAATCACATTAGCACGTAAGCTAACAAAATCAGCTATCTTTTTGTGAGACTAAACTCTCCGCTCTTGGTGGTAAATTGTGTTGATGTTGGTTTTGTTTCATCAACAAATAAGGCAGAACACTGTATGTATCCTTTTTTGTTTATTGCACTTTGTTCTTGCTGCAAACAAATAATGAATGCTAATGTTCATGTTCAAGCAAGGCTATTTAAAGATGGCGGGTTTAGTGTTTTGTGCAGGATGTCTCCCGTGTAGCGCAATGATAACGTAGTGACGATTCTCTCTTCTGACCAATCAGTGGTCTGCAGTGTTTCACGTACATGTTTCATGTACATGTCAAAATACTTCCCAAAGGTCAGTGAATACCACGATCACAACACCAGAGGGAGCTCCACAAATCATGTTAAACCCAGATTCAGCTCAAACAAGGGACTAAACACGTTTCGCAATTATGCCACATCAATGTGGAACGCCCTACCCAAAGCTGTAAAGGAATGTGAATCACTACCCACTTTCAAAAACACTCTCAAAAAACACCTACGGGAGACTGCAATTCAAAACTGGCCCCTACAAATGTCCTAACCTAGTTGTACAGTAAATGACCAAGTATGGCTTTGTCAGTATTCCAATGTACAGTGTACAATGTGTGTCCCCCCCTACCCAACCCCCCCCCCCCCCCACCTCCAATGTACAGCCCCCACCCACCCACCCAACCCCCCCCCCCTACGTCAAATGTATATACACTCTTTTTCTGGACACTTTTGTATCACAAACAGTACTGTATTTGCAAATCTGATATGTCATAAAAGTATAGATGTAGCAGTACTGTCTATCTGTATGTCATGTATGTCATATATGTTATGATGAATTGAAAATGGGGGACCCTGATGTAAACAAGACGAAAGTCTTTCTCTGGTCTGCATCCCCTTAACAATAGCCCTGCAAAGAAGGTGAACATCTCCATAGACAAATAGCGCTGGCAGAGGATGGTTTAGGATGATCAAAGTGATGGCAGAGAATGGGTTAAGAGTGGCTGGAAATTCTTAAAATCTGTGTCCAAACGGAGGTGTAGTCTGACATCGCGTGTATACTTTCGACAACAAATGTTTGTTTCCGCGTTCGAGTTTTGCGCTCTGATTGGCCAGGTCATGTGACATGTGCGCCAATCGTGGGACAGCAAGTTCTGCGCCTATTTACGGGTCTAACAGCCTGCAGTGCAAACTACCTGGCGCTCTATCGCCATGCTCTAAGACAAACTCTAACCTTAACCAACTTCGAAAGAGCGCCTACACTTAACCAGTGTAGAATCTTGCGGTCCCAAGATTGCCGCACATGTCCAGAAACGCGTGTGGCCAATCAGAGACGCGGAAACAAACATTTGTTGTCGAAAGTATTCAGGCGGACCGCCCGCGAGGGATTTATCATTGGGAAAATGGATTAGTTTCTCAAGTTTCTTTAATAGTTGTCATACAGAAGTACAGAATACTTTCATACAAAATGCTTCTTACTGTTACGCTCCAGAGACTGTGCTAGACAGTCTCGGCTATACAGATTATCGGCTATTGTAACAATTCTGCGGCATGGAAATTGAAAAGCCTTCCATTTTTGCACAAAATGTGTTCCCTTCTTTTTTTTTTATCCACTTTTTTCTCCCATTTTTCCATATTTTCTCCCATCCCAATTTCGTATCATCCAATTCAACCCTCCCCTGTCACGAACGCTGTTTCTTGCCTCCCACAAGCCGGCTGCAATGTGGACTAAGTCATACATAGCACAAGTCCCCTCCGGTACTTGAGGTAACAGCAGTTGCATCTTTTCACCTGCGCAGCTCGATCTCTCAGTGTCGAGGAGTAACGCGTGGGAGGCTCACGCTGCCCCCGACACTTCCTGATTCTACTGCGCAGGCGCACCAACCGACTTGTAGGAGTCGCTTGTTCACAACGTTCGATCCCCACCCTTCAGTTTTCCCTCCCCGTAATACGGCCAATGTGTATTACTGCGGACGACCAGCCAAACTGAAAAACAATGTGGAGAGCTGGATTCGAACACACGAATCCTAGCGTCTCCACACTGGTGGCGAGTGCCTTGCCCACTACACCACCTAGCCGCCCTAAAATGTGTTCCCTTCTATCACTAACATTATTGTTTAAGCATTTTTGGTTGAAATAAAATTCAGCGATTTCTTTTTTATGATTAATTGCGAATATTTTCATGTTGAGCTATTGATTGTGGATGAATACACACAGAAAGGTACACCATGCAAATGTTCATGCTTTATTTGTTTTAAACGAGACGATTTAGAAATGGGCAATGGGGAAATACGTTGCATTGGACAGAGGGTGGAACACGAAAAAACGGCAATGGCGTAACCACACCTCCCTATTGTGGCAGATTATTATGTTGAATTACAGATGAATGAAGAACACGCGTTCCATGTAGTGTGGCAGTGAAAGGGTTAAAACACTTCCGCTCTCTCTGGCTTCTGTTCTCACAAATCAACCTCGCAGGCGTCGTTGACGTACGGCGTGGGGCCACTGACGGTCCTCCTGGGGACCCCATAGCGGATGAGTCTGTAGAGAGCCACCAGCGGGATGGAGATCACCGGCAGGACGGAGAGGAGGACAATGACGCCGACGACCCAGTCTGGGTAGGGTGTCTGCTTCGTGTCGGGGAACATGTCCTGGGGAGAACGAGAGACTGGTCAGGCAGAGGTGTGGACTGAAAATGTTGGTAAATGGCTGCATTTATAGCGGCTTTTATCCACAATTTGTTCCTCACATTTACCCATTCACTCGTGTAGTATTATTTGATAAACCATAAATCCTAAACATGTTGTGAAATGTTCCTAATAGAAAAGGTTTTAAGCAAACGTAAGCTTTAGTCATAACAGCTGTCCTATTCAGTCAACCAAAGGGCCAAAGCAGTTGGGACACTAGGGGGAGAAGTTACATTCTTCTGGGATCTACTGAGAACGGCCAAAGAACAGGTTTAAGGTGTGTGTTTATACATAGTGTAACTGAGGGGTACAATTCCCTGACTGTATTACTAGATATGATACTTACTACCACTACCTTTGTACTTTATATTCGGCCACCCAGTACTCGGCATAAATATATTATGATAAACACTCTCACGTAGATGAAACGGATCCAACACAAATGTACGAAGTCGAAGTATGTATTTATTCCTACACAGCAATGGTGTGTAAAGCAAGCACTTAATCACTTAATTACATTTATGAATTGAAATAGTATGCACTTTTATGGCAAAGAGTATTCGTCGGTATATCAATAGAGAATGTCCAATCTCTGATGGCGCAGGCGGTAAATATACGACCTGGAATAGTTAAGGAATAACAGCAATGATACTTTAATGATTATAAGACTGGATACACTAGGGGGGTTAATCCGGTCGCTTGTAAGACAACAGGAGTAGGAGGGGGGGGGGGGTAGAGTCTGGCTGCCTCGTCCGGCTAAGGGTATCCTGGGTGAACCCACAGTAGTGCAGCTCGGTGCGCCAGCGATCCTTGGACCACAGATGAAAGCAGGTGGACTCTCTGTGAGCCGGCTCTCTCCGGTCCACGGGGGAGAGACGTGAAGCGACCTCGTCTTGCAGAGCGTCTCCTCACCTTGCGTCCTCTCCAGGGGGGGGGGTTCCAACACACGGCAGTGTCGGGGGTCTTTATCCATGGAATAATCACTGTACACAAAGCATAATCCGTGCCTGGGAAGGCGGGCTGTCGTCGGTAGAATAATCCGGTATACAGGTCCACTCGCTTGTCGGCTCTGGGGCTCCTCGGATGCAGTCTCACATGGGGTCGACCATCCTGGATAAGCAGCCAGTTCTCTGCCCGAAACGATGGGGTACTGACTACGATAGTATTCTCACCGTACGAAGCACTATATATTAACAGACTATTATTAGCTTAATAGACTACGTCCAACTCGACGATATAGTGCCAAATATGACTATTCAAATATTAATATACACGATGTCTCAATACCGATGGTAGGCCGAACTTGGCCTTACTCCCACACGTGGCGTCGCGGGGAGGCTTTACGTCTGTCACTCTATTGGAGGGTAAGAAACTGGACTGAAAAGGAAGTCCTACTTTAGTAGCGCAGTATATATACGCACTATGAACAAATAGTACCGTTAGTGGTGCGGTAGCCAGATTCCTACGCGGAACTAGGACTTGTTCGTACATGTTGAGCGGTACGTTTGAACTGGGTCTGGGGGGTATGGCAGCCTGGCACCAAGGTCTCGACCAATAGTAGAATGGAGACTATTATGGGATGTTCAGTAGGCTAGAATGGATATTCAATGCATATTGTACAAGGAATATACAAGGGATATCAGGGAATATTAGAGAATATACAAATACAACCAAATATATATATACAAATAAATATATATATTCGGTTTAATCTGGCCCTTCACAACAGCCACCCCCTGATTGGTCCCAGACCTAATCAGTTAAGCAGAGACAGATTAATCGCGTTGTCTATTTACACATAAGGGTTTGCTGTAGGGGTCAGTCAACTTCACAAAGTCATAGGGTTATAGGGTCATGGTCATCATCGATTGTGTCTGGGAGTCGGGGCAGTTCTATGAGCCTCGCCACGGGACGGGTGTAAGTGCGACCCTGGACAAGCACTTCAGCTGCTCGGACCTTGCCGTCGGCACCGGTGATCACTTTGCTTACGCGGCCGGCCGGCCACATAGCTCTGGGCAGTGATTGATCAATAATCATGACGACTGTTCCTTCTGTCAAATTGTCTCTCTCCTTTACCCACTTCTGGCGGGTCTGTAGAGACGGTAGGTAGTGCAGTAGGAATGTCCTTTGTTGTGCACTCTCTATGGTAGTGCAATCATCTATGTTGGGGTCTGCGGAGATAACAGTGCTCAATCCACAGAACACAGGCTTCTTATTCTCAGCCTCCTCCTGACTGGCTTCCCTCGGGATAGGCGTGGGCCACTCTCCTTCCGGGAGCTTTAGGAATGCTGGGCCGTCACTGTAGACATTGCGACGGGTGAGGTCATCTAGGGGCATTCCCCGGGTGATGACGTCAGCTGGGTTCTGTTTTGTATCAACGTAGCGCCACTCTGTTTCTCCGGTTAACTCTTCGGTTAAGTCTTGAATCTCGGTGACTCTGACTCCCACGAAGACTTTGTACTTGCATGAGTCCGATTTGATCCAGGCGAGTACTGTCGTGGAATCTGACCACAGGATTGTTCTAGACACCGGTATGGTGAGCTCACGTTGGATGAGCGTGGCTAGGTGCGCTCCGGCTAGGGCTGCGCAGAGCTCTAGACGTGGGATAGATTGTTGCTTGCGTGGGGCTATTCTCGAGCGGGCGAGGACAAATGCTGTGTAGATCTCTCCCCCCTCTTCTTGGGCCCGCAAGTAGGCTACTGATCCGTATGCGACCTCTGAGGCGTCACTGAAGACGTGTAAGTCCATTTTACATGTCTCTGGCCTCACCGTGGGTGGGAAGTAGCTTCGGCGCATATTAACGCCTGGGAGTGAGTGGAGCTCCATCTCCCACTCTCTCCAGGTGGATGCAAGGTGTGCGGGAATGGGGTCGTCCCAGCCCTGGTCCTTGTCCCACAATGCTCGTACAATCATTTTTGCCCTGGTGGTGTACGGTAGAATACATCCTAGCGGGTCATATTGTCGGGCGAGTGTTGTGTACACACTCCGTCTGGTGGTCGGCGCCGCCGCCGGCCTTCCCTGCTCCGTAGTCAGGGGCTTGTGTCTGTAGTGAAGCGAATCTGTTTTGAATCGCCACACCAATCCCAGGGTCATCTCCTGGGCTTCTCCCGGGATTGTAGCCATCCAGGTCTCGCTGCTGGCTGCCTTGTCCTCGGAGGAGAGGCTGCGCAGTACTTGCGGATCGCTGCTGGCCCACTGCCTGAGATCAAAGCCGCCTTTGATCATTGAGGCGCGGAGTTTAATCAGGAGAGCCTCGGCTTCTTCCTGGGTTGAAAGGCTTTGTAGACAGTTGTCTACGTAGAAGCTGTTCTTTACGCTGTGTCGGACCTCTTCGTCCGCTGCTGGGTCCTCTGCTACATGTTTCTGTAGTGCAAATGTAGCACAGCAGGGGCTGCACGTCGTTCCGAAGGGGAGGACTTCCCATTGGTAGATGGCTGGGTGCTCATCTCCTGGCTTCTCTCTCCATAGGAACCGTAACAGGGGCTTGTCCTCCTCTACTAATCTCACCTGCAGGAACATTCCTTTAATGTCCCCGCTGATGGCCACCTTTTCCTGGCGGAAGCGGAGTAGAACGCCGAGTAGGGAGGGGCCGAGTGTGGGACCGGGCAGTAACTCTTTATTCAGATTTTGGGATCCGATCTGGTAGCTGCAGTTAAATACTATGCGGTATTTACCGTTGTGATGGACCTTGTGGTGAGGCACGTACCACGATTCAGTGGTCTGGTCAGCCTCTTTAATGTCCATCCTTGTGACGTGTCCCGCTGTGATGAGCTTCTCAATCTCAGCGCGGCATACACTCTCCTGGGCGGGGTTCCTGGCTAAGCGCCGCTCCGTGTTCAGCAGGTACCGTTCTGTGGCGTCTGTCTTGGCGTGGAAAGTAGGCATTCCTTCTCGCCGCAGGAGTGGCGTGGCGTATCTCAACACGCCGTTGACCGGGACTCTCTTGGTCCCTGTCTCGAGGAGGTGAATGGCGTAAATGTCATCTTTAGAGCGAATGTCTTTCTTTCCGTTCTTAAAGGGCATTTGTTCCAAGGTCCATAGCCGCTCTACGTGTTGCAGGAGTGCGGTTTCTCCCTCTGTGACTCGGGAGTGGAGACATCTAGTGGCTGTACTTCGGTTGAGAGATTTGGCGAGCGGGCCTTGGAGAGTCCATCCCAAACGGGTCTCGACTGCTGCAGGACAGCCTCGGGGTCCGGTATGAACCCGGTCTATCGGGACAATGAGGTCTGCATGGTCGGAGCCTATCAACAGGGTCGGCATAGCATTGTCTATGAGCGGGATCGGTAACTTGCGCAGATGTGCATATTTCTCCATCAGCTTGGCGACGGGGTATGTGTACCGCGACAGTCCTATTTCTTGGCTGGTGAAAGCGTCTGTAATCTGGTACCGTCGCTCAGGCTGGCCGCTTGCTGCGATAGAGAATGAGACATTCTCGCCCTTTATCGTCTTCAAATCTCGTCTTATTGTCCGAATTGTCATTTGGGTTTCGCTTCCCCGCAGCCCTAGCTGGGCCGCAGCGGAGGCGAGCAGAAGGGTCTTCTCTGACCCGTCATCGAGGACGGCGTAAGTGTCCAGGACTTTATTCTGGTAGCTTAGTGTCACACGCACTACTTTTAGGAGTACTCGGGCTCCACTGCTGCTGGCGGGATCGATGTACATGACGCTCGCTTTGCTGCTGGATGGTGCGGGTGAAGGGCGCCGTCTGTTACTGTCGTGAAGTATGTCCAGATGGGCTCCATCGCACTTGGTGCACCTTTTCTTTAAGCGGCATTCGGCTGCCATGTGTGAGCGCGCACAGCGAAAACAGCGCTTGTTGGACTTTATCCATTGACTTGCTTCCTCCGCGTTCAGCTTGGGGAAGGAGTCACATTGCGCTAGCCAGTGTTCTTTCTCACAGTAGGGGCACACTATCTTCCACTTCTCCGTTCTGGAGGGGGTACTGTGGCTCCTGCTGCTCGGTACTGACTCCGATTGGTGCATCACAGTCACCGATCTTCTTCCATCATTTAGTCGTCTGGTTCCTTCTCTGGAGCCAGGGGTGCTCCGTCCGAATGTATCTAGCCGTAGGCTGCTGACTTCTCTCGCCAGGAAGTCTGCTAGATCGAGGAGGTTCGGTTCGGGGCCATTCGGGTCTCGGGGGTCTCTCTGCCGCCTAAAACGCTCCTGTCGAGCGGGCGGCAGCTTCTCCAAGATCCTTTCCACATTTGAGTTGGCGTAAAGTTCATGCCTCCCCTTCTCTCTCTGCGCTCCCAACATCCCTACCAGGGACTGCACTCTGATGGACAGGTCGTCCAGTGCTCGATTGTCTATTGCTGGGGGTAAGCGGTCGATGTGTCGGATCTCCTGGATCACGTAATCCCATATGCGCCCATACCTTTGGTCCAATGCTACCAGCGCTGCTGTGTATGGGGTGGTGGAAGTCGCGTAGGCGAGCGCTATATTATGTGCGCGGGGTACCTTTAAGTGCTTCAGTAGGATGGCGTATTTATGGCGTTCATCCAATACATCCACCAACATGGTCTCCAGACACATGCGGAGTTCTGTATACTGGGCCCGGTTCTCTTGGGTGAAGTCGGGTACCATAGGCGTGCCAATGTATGACGCTGACTGTGGATACATCGGCGAGCGTTGGGGGAGAGGCCTCCTAGGCGAGTCTCCTCCCGCTCCTTGGTATGGGCTGGTACCGGCAGTGTACCATGGCCCGCTTGTCCAGGTGCTGTTCCTCGGTGCGGGTCGTGCGTCGTGCTCACCCGGGTATAGAGTCGGGGGTCTGTAGCGCAGCTCCGCGGGAGTATAGCCTGGGCTGTACCGGACCTCCTGGTCCGGTAGAGTACTGTGCTGTCGTCGGGCGTGGTTCTCCTCCTCTTCCTCTTCGTCTTCAGTTAGGTCATCCAGTGCTTGTAGTCTCTGGTTTAGCCTCTCCACAGGATATGCTGCTCCTTCCCGGTTGCTAGGTCTCGCTTGGACCGGTGGGGGGAGGTGGTCTGTGGGGGGTATAGACCTCGTCTGTTGGTCAAGTTCAGGGTTGTTTACTCGGCTAGGGGATGCCGCCCTGGAGGTGTGTCTAGACGAGTTCCTGGAGCCTCTGGCGGAGGGAGAGGGTGTTGTCCGTCTGATCAGCTGTTCTATTAGTTGCGCTTGCTGTCTGTCGCGCTCTGCGTCCCGTAGAGCACCAGCAGCTGCTCGCTGGCTGTCTGCTCGGTCTCGGGCCACATTCTCTTCCCTCTGAATGCGTCTTATTTCTAGACGTATATGCTCTTCTTCGCTCCGCTGCTGGATCTGCAGTCGGTCGCGTTCAGCAGCGGCGTTCAGGCTGATGAGGAAGGCCTGCTGTAGGGTCCTCTCTGCCTCGCTGGGGGAAGGCGGTTGTATAGGGGAGCCTTCCCTCGGGGTACTCCTTGCGGAGCCTTGGGGCTCTATCTCCACGGTGCTCTCCCCGTCTTCTTCCGTGCCGAGTTCTCTCTCGGTAGCGTTGTATTCCTCCCGGGACTCATCGGGGACTACTTCTTCAGTACTGGCGGGGTGTGAAGTCATGTCTGGTTCCCACTGGTCCCCACCGTGAACTTGGTCAGTTACATTAGAACCCGTAGGGGCCTCTATGGTCGGGGTAGTCTGGGCGTTGGGGTTAGACATACTTTTACTTTCTAGTTTTACCGCGTTTACTGTTGGTAGAAGACTAGGTTGTTGACTGACAGCGTAAGCCTCTAAGTACTGAGGGAGCCGTCGTTCGCGCTGCGGGCGTTGGTTAGGAGGATCGTTTCGTGGAGTGTTCATCATAGGCCATTTCAATATTAATAACACTATATTAATATTACACTAATTACCATCCGGTTCGAAGGACCAATTGTAACTGAGGGGTACAATTCCCTGACTGTATTACTAGATATGATACTTACTACCACTACCTTTGTACTTTATATTCGGCCACCCAGTACTCGGCATAAATATATTATGATAAACACTCTCACGTAGATGAAACGGATCCAACACAAATGTACGAAGTCGAAGTATGTATTTATTCCTACACAGCAATGGTGTGTAGAGCAAGCACTTAATCACTTAATTACATTTATGAATTGAAATAGTATGCACTTTTATGGCAAAGAGTATTCGTCGGTATATCAATAGAGAATGTCCAATCTCTGATGGCGCAGGCGGTAAATATACGACCTGGAATAGTTAAGGAATAACAGCAATGATACTTTAATGATTATAAGACTGGATACACTAGGGGGGTTAATCCGGTCGCTTGTAAGACAACAGGAGTAGGAGGGGGGGGGGGGTAGAGTCTGGCTGCCTCGTCCGGCTAAGGGTATCCTGGGTGAACCCACAGTAGTGCAGCTCGGTGCGCCAGCGATCCTTGGACCACAGATGAAAGCAGGTGGACTCTCTGTGAGCCGGCTCTCTCCGGTCCACGGGGGAGAGACGTGAAGCGACCTCGTCTTGCAGAGCGTCTCCTCACCTTGCGTCCTCTCCAGGGGGGGGGTTCCAACACACGGCAGTGTCGGGGGTCTTTATCCATGGAATAATCACTGTACACAAAGCATAATCCGTGCCTGGGAAGGCGGGCTGTCGTCGGTAGAATAATCCGGTATACAGGTCCACTCGCTTGTCGGCTCTGGGGCTCCTCGGATGCAGTCTCACATGGGGTCGACCATCCTGGATAAGCAGCCAGTTCTCTGCCCGAAACGATGGGGTACTGACTACGATAGTATTCTCACCGTACGAAGCACTATATATTAACAGACTATTATTAGCTTAATAGACTACGTCCAACTCGACGATATAGTGCCAAATATGACTATTCAAATATTAATATACACGATGTCTCAATACCGATGGTAGGCCGAACTTGGCCTTACTCCCACACGTGGCGTCGCGGGGAGGCTTTACGTCTGTCACTCTATTGGAGGGTAAGAAACTGGACTGAAAAGGAAGTCCTACTTTAGTAGCGCAGTATATATACGCACTATGAACAAATAGTACCGTTAGTGGTGCGGTAGCCAGATTCCTACGCGGAACTAGGACTTGTTCGTACATGTTGAGCGGTACGTTTGAACTGGGTCTGGGGGGTATGGCAGCCTGGCACCAAGGTCTCGACCAATAGTAGAATGGAGACTATTATGGGATGTTCAGTAGGCTAGAATGGATATTCAATGCATATTGTACAAGGAATATACAAGGGATATCAGGGAATATTAGAGAATATACAAATACAACCAAATATATATATACAAATAAATATATATATTCGGTTTAATCTGGCCCTTCACAACACATAGGCTCTAAGAGTGGACCAAAAGTAAAGTAATATTGTTTAGATTATGCCCTGGAGATAGTCAGAGGTTCTGATTCAAGCTGTGTCTCCACCCCCCCTGGAGAGGGGAGGTGAAGAGGACACAGTTTGAAACCACCTGTTAATTTGCACAGAGTTGTAAAAAGGCGATTAAATTACTCTGCCCTTTTTCCCTGTCTCTCTAAATAGATAGGGTTGTTTACTAAAGCAAGACACCCACAATAGGTTGTGAGTTGGGCTACTCAACAGCCGGCTGTAAAAGATAAAGAACTGTTTGAGTAAGCCCTTCGGGGGTTCTAGAACAAAAGAGCCACCTGGTTTCTTCAGGGTGTGGGACAGGAAGGGTTTTAGATAAGCCCTAGTTAAACACAGAAGAACACCATTTGGTCTCAAAGTAATTAATCCCACATAGAAAATAATAAAGAGGTTAAAGAAATACCTAGACTGTTTAAAGTTGAGTTAAATAACTTAAATGTGTTTTTACTGAGTTAGGATGTTTACCATCAATGTGAAATACCTGCATATATGACTGCTATGTTGGACTGATGATGCTGAATAGAATGATGTGATTATATGCTGTGATTATACTAGTTAAAGAGGTAATATGTTTGTGTTTAAGAATGAGATGAAACAATGTGGTCTCTAGGTTAAAGAGTCTTGATAAATCATGTGGGAACATATTATTAATGAACGCTAAATATAAACTGTTTGTAGCTATTTAATTTAAGCCAGAAAGACTGTTTTGAAGACTTAAATCCCCAGTATATTAGGACTATTTTTACCTAGTTTTAAAACAATGAAACGAGAACTGTTGGGCTTAAGGGCCACCTCATTTTCAAATACACTGTGAATGCTCGCGATTGGGTGGAAATCCTATGCGTGAGGTCACTTGGTGACGTCACGCCCAGGGTTTCTCGCTCATGGATAAAATCGGGAGGTTGAAGGACACACAAAAAACGGAACCGACACAGGGACACACCTCCCGATTCACACGGAGGACGGCGAGCAGAGGAACACGGAGAAGAAGCTTTTTGGAGGGAGAAAAGACTTTCTTTGTTGTCAGCAGAGAACAAAGACAATGAAGAACTACCATTCTTTAATCTACTTTCTTAGTCTAGTTTTGATTACAGACGGCATAGGGTCTCGTATATCAATACTATAGCATTGTGATTGAAACAGATCATTTTTGTATAACTTTGTGGATTTTAATAAACCACTACTTTTGAAATAACTACATTCTCCTCTTTCATTCTCCTGCATAGCTGCCGTCGAACAAGGCCAGTTTCCTGGTATTTTGAAAGTACAAGGGAATTAGGACGGACAAACACAACGCAGAGTAGCTGGTTCTGTATATCAGAACAGAACTTAGACCCCTTGATACTTCACTCGCACATTCACACACCGATGGCGGAGGCGACCATGCAAGGTGCCGACCTGCACCTCGGGAGCAATTAGGGGTTAAGGAAACTCGGGCCTGAGCCTCTCTCACTATTATTTCCAAAAGACGGGGGAGACTTTTCACCAATGAAAGGGAACTAAGTGTAGCAGTCTGAAAATATTGTATATTATTCGAGACTGCCGACTGGTGTTTTATATTCCCTTTGTACACAAAGACATCATTGATATTCACACGAACAATGACACAAGCGTCCCCTTCCGAAGAGCACTGGAATATGGATTATAAATGACAGTACTGGATCATATTCTACAATGCGTTTCCCCTTGTGACTGGCAGGCGGGACCAGCAGGGGGCGGTAGCAGGCAGAGAGTGGCGGAGAGAGTTGGGAGGAGATAAATGGAGGAGAGAAACGGAAGACGCTCTCTTCGGCAGTGAACTTGAACAACGAACAGTCGCAGCGAACGGGGGCTCTGGAGAGCCCTGTTGCTAAAGTTATGCCAGAGGGCCCCGTGAGATAGCAACGGGTGATAACAAGTACTGGCTAGTGGACACGATATCCTAGCAGTACCAGCGATAGTATATAAACAATTAGTGCAGAGTCAGGCACTAGCAATCGGGTTATAATAGTTACTGTGTGCGGTATAAGTAACGTGCGGTTAACCGAGTATCCAAGTCCTTAACCATCGAGTTATAGTAGTTACTGTGTGCGGTATAGAGTGCGCGCACCAGGACGAGCGTGGGCCAACAACCAGTCTGCTCCGGCTGACTTCGACCAGACCTGCACCCGGCTGCCTGCATTCAGCCTGCTCCGGCTGACTTCAATCAGACCTGCACCAGGCTGCCTGCAGCTTACGGGAGTTCCTCCCATCCAGCAGGGGTCGTCATCGCTCAGCACACGCTCTCAGCCGGCGCTGCCTCTCTGCCCAGCTCCGCCTGCTAACATCCTCGCCGAGAGCGTTCGACGCCATCTTTCCTCCCGGACAACAGTGGAGTGGCGAGGCGGCCATTTCGGATGAGTACAAATGAGCATTGATGCTCCCGATTTATTATACAGTACACAGTGTGGTGCAGCCTGCGGGCGAAAGTAACGTTGCTACTACCATTCCATAGGGGTACCCCGAACAATATATGCCGGCATTAAGATAGGACTTTACTGGTATTTTGTGGGCTCACTCTTTTGTTTTCGTTCCTTTTCTTTGAGCATGATAAAATGTGTGTTTCCTAATATTTCCCATTCGGTGAACAATTCTCTTTCCTCCCTTATGTTCCCCCTTCCTTCCCCATATTACCGACCTGGAGCAGTATATGTAATCCCTTAGGGAAGGTGGATACTGTGTCCAGCCCAGACGTGGGCAGCACTTAGTCCGGGTACCGTGAGAGCACTTGGTGCCTAGGTGTAATTATATAATTGATTTATGCCAGTGTAATCATTGTGTGTTGATACCCATGGTGCAATAATCACCAGACCCCACCGAACGTCGACACGCTGCAGGAGACAATTAGGCAGCTCCAGGCAGGAATGGAGCGGCTAGGTGCGCGCCAGGAGCAACTAGTCCAGACCTTCCAACAGGAACGTGCCGCGCCCCAGAGAGGCGCCACCGGACGGCGACGCCGAGACGACGCGACCGCCGACACGCGAGAGCCCCGCCGAGACGAAGACGGCAGGCTGATCTGCTATGCCTGCAATCAGCCGGGCCACATCAGCAGGGACTGCCCCTGCTCGGCCGGCGAGCCACGCCCCGACTCTACTCCCCACCCCGAAGCTCCGGGCCCGTCAGGGTACCGACCCGGACCACGAAGGGCAGTCGACGCCGTCGTAACCAGAGTCGCCGTGGAGAGATGCGAGCCACCTCCGGAACTAGCCGCACTTCAGGAGTCCATCCGACAGCTCTTCGCCGGCCAGGAGCAGTTGGGCGCGCGCATGGAGCAGCTATTCCAGGCGCTTCAACAGGAGCGAGATACGCCCCAGAGAGGCTTCGCCGGAAGCCGACGGAGGGAAGACGTGCCCTCTACCCCGCGCAGACTACCCCGCCGGAGCGAGGATGGGAGACTGATCTGCTACACCTGCCAACAGCCCGGCCATATCGGCCGCGAGTGCCCCCGCGCGATGGGAGAACCATGCCCGAAGGAAGCGCCGGGCGGTGAGGTTCCTCGCCCGCCAGTACAGGGCGTCACCCACCCAGCAGCCGGCGGGTCGTCCGACCTGGCGACCGCCAGACGATGGGCTGGAGAGAGAGGTGTAGTGACGGGATACGCCACCAACGCGGCCGGCCCGACGGACGCGCTGGTGGCCGGAGGCCCGAGGCGCAGAACGGCCCGCCGCGGGGCCCCGCCCTGGTCGCGAGGCCAACCGAAGAGGTGAGCCCACGGGAGCCGCCGGAAGTCAACAGCGGAGGGTATGTGACGATCTCGGCGGAAGAAGTTTGGGCTCGCTTGCACCGGGCTGCACGTGGTCGGCCGGCCTCCGTCCGTGCTCGCCGGAGCCCCGAGAAGCAGACCAATCCGTCGGAGGTCCCAGTGGTCGGCGCCAGTCAGATAACGGCTCAGAAGGGAGACAGTGGCTATAGCTGGGACGAGATACGGCGGTTCCAAGGGGAGGACCCGGAGGTGGGGCCCGTACAAGAGGCGGTGATGAAGGGGAGCTGCCCCGCCGGAGTGCGACTGCAAGAGGCGAACCCGCTTATACGTAAGCTCTACGGGCAGTGGGAACGGTTCCGTCTGCAGAATGGGGTACTATTCAGGCGTGTTAGTGACCCTCGAGGGGGAGAAGAAATACTCCAGTTGGTGGTGCCAGGGGTGCTGCGGCGGCACGTATATGAGATTCAACATGTCCTTGGGGGACATTTGGGCAAACGCGGGACACTAGGGTTAATGGGGCAGGGCTATTACTGGACAGAGATGGCGGCCGAGGTGAAGGGCTGGAGGCAACAGTGTATACCGTGTGCCCCGGCTCGAGACGTGGTCCCGAAGGCTTGGGCCCCGGAACATGCACCTACGAGACCGCCCGAGGCGGGCGTGAGCACGCACGGATCCCCCGGAGGATGCACAAACCTGCACAGAGCTCCTCCGAGTCTGATAGTCCCCCCCTTGGGGACTCCACCCCTCTTACCTCCTCTCGTGTTGCTACCCGGGAGGGCAAGAAGACGGACACGGGATCCGAGAGGGGGGAGTCGGACCAATCCGGCCCCAGAGGAGCACTAGAGGTTGGCTACCCGTTCGGTATCGCCAGGACTACGTGCTCAGGAGTGTGTGAAACTGTTAGCATAAGTGTCGATCGATGTGTGAAACTGTTGGTCTCAGGACCGTTTTCATGCGTTTGTTGTTGTTGTTAACTTGCAGAGGACTTAGCAAGTTCAAAGTGGGGGGAAATGTAGCAGTCTGAAAATATTGTATATTATTCGAGACTGCCGACTGGTGTTTTATATTCCCTTTGTACACAAAGACATCATTGATATTCACACGAACAATGACACAAGCGTCCCCTTCCGAAGAGCACTGGAATATGGATTATAAATGACAGTACTGGATCATATTCTACAATGCGTTTCCCCTTGTGACTGGCAGGCGGCACCAGCAGGGGCGGTAGCAGGCAGAGAGTGGCGGAGAGAGTTGGGAGGAGATAAATGGAGGAGAGAAACGGAAGACGCTCTCTTCGGCAGTGAACTTGAACAACGAACAGTCGCAGCGAACGGGGGCTCTGGAGAGCCCTGTTGCTAAAGTTATGCCAGAGGGCCCCGTGAGATAGCAACGGGTGATAACAAGTACTGGCTAGTGGACACGATATCCTAGCAGTACCAGCGATAGTATATGAACAATTAGTGCAGAGTCAGGCACTAGCAATCGGGTTATAATAGTTACTGTGTGCGGTATAAGTAACGTGCGGTTAACCGAGTATCCAAGTCCTTAACCATCGAGTTATAGTAGTTACTGTGTGCGGTATAGAGTGCGCGCACCAGGACGAGCGTGGGCCAACAACCAGTCTGCTCCGGCTGACTTCGACCAGACCTGCACCCGGCTGCCTGCATTCAGCCTGCTCCGGCTGACTTCAATCAGACCTGCACCAGGCTGCCTGCAGCTTACGGGAGTTCCTCCCATCCAGCAGGGGTCGTCATCGCTCAGCACACGCTCTCAGCCGGCGCTGCCTCTCTGCCCAGCTCCGCCTGCTAACATCCTCGCCGAGAGCGTTCGATGACATCTTGCCTCCCGGACAACAGTGGAGTGGCGAGGCGGCCATTTCGGATGAGTACAAATGAGCATTGATGCTCCCGATTTATTATACAGTACACAGTGTGGTGCAGCCTGCGGGCGAAAGTAACGTTGCTACTACCATTCCATAGGGGTACCCCGAACAATATATGCCGCCATTAAGATAAGACTGGTATTTTGTGGGCTCACTCTTTTGTTTTCGTTCCTTTTCTTTGAGCGTGATAAAATGTGTGTTTCCTAATATTTCCCATTCGGTGAACAATTCTCTTTCCTCCCTTATGTTCCCCCTTCCTTCCCCATATTACCGACCTGGAGCAGTATATGTAATCCCTTAGGGAAGGTGGATACTGTGTCCAGCCCAGACGTGGGCAGCACTTAGTCCGGGTACCGTGAGAGCACTTGGTGCCTAGGTGTAATTATATAATTGATTTATGCCAGTGTAATCATTGTGTGTTGATACCCATGGTGCAATAATCACCAGACGTAGCTATGTTGTAACTAGGCCACGTTACAATAACACTCATACGGAACGGGAGCACTGTGTGTGTGTCTTTTCTTGAGTCTGATTCTAATCCTTGATGTGGGTAATATATCTGTTATTAACCCCTTCCTGGTCAACCTTCCCTTTTCCCATTGTATGGTTTCTGGTGTTACAGAGGGAGGGTACTGCTTGCGGGGGGAACCAAGTTATTTATTTACCATTCGGTCATTAGGTGTGGGGGGGTGCTAGGGGACAATCGGGGAGAGTGAGGGCGTGTTGGGGAGTACTGCTGACTGCCCAAGAGAGAGGGAGGAAGACCAGAGTACCAGACCAGGTTTGTAAATCCTGGGCCTCACACACCCCACTGCCAGCCTCCAGTTGACGCTCCTGACCCCAAAGCCGGAGGTGCAGCTAGCCAGAGTTCTACTGTGTCTCGCTACCTATTGACCGTGTACCACAGTTCCCACGAAGCAGGGATAATCCACCCTGCTACATAAGGTTAGAGGAACTGACGAAGACTGATCTCTGTAGTCAGGGGTTCTCAACGTTTTTCATACCACAACCCCATTTTATTTAGGATTTTTTTTGGGGACCCCACACTTAATGTATCGCATAATTTCAACGTGGAATTAAGGAATATCAAAATAAAAGCACACGTTGAACATGATCATGCATATTTATTAGAACATTTAATTACAGCACTATGTTATCAATACACATTTATAAAACGAGGCATATTTAGGCAAAATATGTTGCCAGAACATAAAAATTAAATAAAATATTTTGAATTTTATTATAATTTTTTTTACTTTGCAATGCACTGTCACCTACCCGCGACCCCAATTTGGGTCACGACCCGTAGTTTGAGAACCACTGCTGTAGATGATGATTTGCCAAAGGCAGTGTATGGCTTGACCAATCGCCAAAGTGACGACGGCCTCATTTGAATATTGATTATGCTAAAGGATAAAACAGACCTACTGTACAATATGGGTGACACAAGGTCGAATCAAGTTATTTGAGGTTAACTGCGTGAGTTTTGAATTGTGTCTATGAATGAAATTGGAATGCTTGTCTTTTTTTGTATCTATCCCAAATGATTAATAAAAAGATACGTGTTTGCTGTGAGATTGAGACATGATCGATATTTGATGTGCAAAATCTAATATTAACAAATATTACCCCAATCAACCAGATTGTGTGAGGATTCGCCTGTCCCTGGACCTTCTTTCCCTGTCTACTCTCCTCAACAGCCCCCACCCTTGCGAGGACTTTTCCCTGTCTCCTACTCTTCACCAGCCCCCACCCTTGCGAGGACTTTTCCCTGTCTCCTACTCTTCACCAGCCCCCACCCTTGCGAGGACTTTTCCCTGTCTCCTACTCTTCACCAGCCCCCACCTTTGGACATTCTTGTTCCTCTACCTTCACGCACCTGTTGGGAGTTTGCGATCAGCTCGGGAGAGTACTTAGGTTGCAGACTCCCCTCCAGTCGTTGTCGGGTCGTTCTGTGTTCTGTACGTTACCATCTACTGCCGTTTCCTGCAGTGGGACATCGTCTTCGCTCTCTATACTTCCACGGGAGGATCCCTTTGTTCTCACTCCAGACGTCGTGCCATCTTGTTGTTACCATCACCTGCCGCGTCTCCGGCATGAGACGACGTGCCAGCCATCACCACCTGTCGCCGTGTGCCTGGAGTGGGACACCGCCTTCGCTCTCTAATTCTCTACGGGAGGACTCCAGTGTTCCCACTCCAGACGTCAACCCGGCTCGCCATCGCTCCCTATTCCACGGGGGGATGGCGTGTTCTCCCTCGGACCCCGGCTCGCCATCGCTCCCTATTCCACGGGGGGATGGCGTGTTCTCCCTCGGACCCCGGCTCTCCATCGCTCCCTATTCCACGGGGGGATGGCGTGTTCTCGCCCCGGTCCCCTGGGACCCCCTTTGTTCTGCGCTGCCCGTCTGCAGCATCCGAGGAGGAGGAGGAGGAGGAGGATTCCTTTCTGAGCAGCAGAGCCCTACTCGGTGTAGGGACGGAAGAGGATCCCCGTGCCCGGCCTCCGCTGTCGGGCCCCCGGTCCCCGTGCCAGGCCTCTGCCATTGGATTCCTGTCCCCGTCCCCAGCCCCTCTCTCCGGGCCTCTGTCCCTGTCTCCAGCCCGCCTCTCCGGGCCTCTGTCCCTGTCCCCCTCTCCAGTGCCCCTAGTCCCTTAGCCTGTTCGCCTGTTAAAGGCACAGTGCCGCAGTTTTCATATTTCATGGACTCTAGTGTTTTTTGTGTTCTCCCTTAAAGGGACTGTGCCGCTTTTTGTTATATAATAAATATTGCCCTGTTTTGGCTTACTCTAATAACTGTCTTGTGTTGTGCTATTGGGGTCGGTTTCAAACCATAACAGATTGTGCCACTATACTTGAAGGTCAAAATGAAGCATTAAATCCAATGTGACGAAGTGCGGTAGAAAGCAGTTTCTAAGTGGTAAACGCTTCTATCCAGTAAGCCGAATACCACATGACTGAGCACAGCCTTTACTTAGTATTTGAAATTTGAAATGTATTTATTGAAAGGATAAACCCCTTGAGATGAACCATCTCGTTTTCTAGGGGGTCCTAAACACAAGAAAATACAATACATAACACAAGACAGCATACAATACAAACATGCGTACTGACAAGAGTTCACTTACAGATGCAGGATACTACATTTAGTTCACTTACAGATAGATGCAGGATACTACATTTAGTTCACTTACAGATAGATGCAGGATACTAAATTTAGTTCACTTACAGACGCAGGGTCCCAGGCAGGATACTACATTTAGTTCACTTACAGACGCAGGATACTACATTTAGTTCACGTACAGATGCAGGATACTACATTTAGTTCACTTACAGTGAATGAATGAATGAAAACTTTATTTAACAGATTGCAGAATGGGTACAATACAGTACGGCTCAATACACACAATTGTTAAGGGGATGCAGACCTGAGAAAGACGTTTGTCTTGTTTCCATCAGGGTCCCCCATTTTCAATTCATATAGACATTTATGACATACACAACATACATGACATTTATGGCATAGGGACATATAGGTATTTAGTACTGATACATTTGTGACATAAACGGTATTCCAATATACAGTACTGTTACCCCTAGATCCTGACAGAGTATATACATATGATGGGGAGGGGACTGTACATTAGGAGGGGGTGGGTGGGTGGGAGAGAGATATACATACGGCGGGGAGGGAATATATACATGCGGTGGGGAGGAGACTGTCTATTAGGAGGTGGTGGGGGTTTTGGGCATTTACGGTGGCCAGTTTAGAATTGCAGCCTCCCGTAGGTGCTCTTTAAGAGCGGTTTTGAATGTGGGTAGGGATTCACATTCCTTTACAGCTTTGGGTAGGGCGTTCCACATTGATGTGGCATAATTGCGAAACGTATTTAGTCCCTTGTTTGAGCCGAATCTGGGTTTAACATGATTTGTTGAGCTTCCTCTGGTGTAGTGGTAGTGGTATTCACTGACCTTTGGGAAGTATTTTGACATGTACATGGGTACCTTAGTCGTATAGTGTATCTTGTAGACCAGGCCCATTGCAAGTTGCTGTACTCTGTCGTCTACTCTAAGCCATCCTAGGTTGTCAAAGTGGGTAGGGGTGAGGTGGGTTCTGGGGGTAAGGTCAAGTAGTAGTCTGACCAGTTTGTTTTGTGATGTTTGTAATTTTGTTTTAAGCGCCTTTGAGGTGCTTTGGTACCATGAGGTGCACGCATAGTCGTAGTACCCTTGAATGAGTGCTCCTGCCAGAGTCTTCAGGGTATTCTTGTTTACCAGGGAGGAGATCCGGTACAAGAATCTAGTTCGTTGGTTGACTTTTTTTTATTACATTGGATGCCATTTTGTCACAGGAAAGATTTGCCTCTAGGATGGAACCCAGGTAGGTAATTTCGTCTTTCCTTGTGACAATATTGTCACCCACTGCAACTGAGAAGCCGTCGGTCTTGCTGAGTTTGTTATTTGAACCGAAGAGAATGGACTCTGTTTTGCCCATGTGTAATGATAGTTTGTTATCAGCGAGCCATATGCAGATTTTGCCTAGTTCCGAGCTGAGGGTTTTTTCAACCTGCAACTTGTTCTTGTCAGAGACCAACAGGGCTGAGTCGTCCGCAAACAGGAACAAGTTGCAGTCACAGGCTGACGACATGTCATTTGCATAAATTAGGAAGAGTAGCGGTCCTAGTATGCTTCCTTGTGGAACACCACAGCTCACTGTGAGGGGGGGGGGATAGAGTACCGTTTACCTCTACCATCTGTTCTCTCCCCTCCAGGTAGGATTGCATCCAGCTCACTGATAAGCTATCAAAACCAATTGCTTTTAGCTTGTCAATCAGAATGGAGTGATTGACAGTGTCGAAGGCCTTTTGTAGGTCCAGCATGACCATGCCGCAGTATTTGCCCGCGTCCACCTCTTGTTTGATGTGGTCGTTCAAATAGAGGAGGCATGTGTCAGTGGAGTGGGACGTTCTGAAGCCAGATTGGAATTCGTAGATTAGATTTCTTTCCGCCAGGTACTTTTCGACCTGTTCGAAGACTATTTTCTCCATGACTTTCGAGATGGAGGTAAGAATAGAAACAGGGCGGTAGTTGCCTGGGTTTAATTTGCTGCCCTTTTTGTGCAGAGGGGTCACTCTCGCAATTTTGAAGTCCTTGGGGACGTGTCCCTGTTTTATAGAGAGGTTTATTATGTGAGTGATGACTGGGGTGATGGCGGCTGCTGCGTCTCTGAGGAATTTGGAGGGGATGTTGTCATGGCCAGTGGCCTTGTTAGGTTGGAGGGCGCTCAATTTTTTGAGTACCTCATCGGTTGTTACCATTTCAAGTTTGAAGTCGTCTTTGTGGACCCCTAGGTTTTTGTAGTATGCTACTGTGTTCTACCCCATAATGCCCTGAGTGGGAGGGTAGTTTGTTTACCAGTGTTGTGGCTATGTTTGTGAAGAAGATGTTTAAGTAATTGGCTACATCCAGCTTGTCTGTGATGAGCGTGTTGTCCGTCTTTATGTTTATGTTTGAGAATCTGGTTTTAAGTTTTTTACTGCAGCCTAGTTGATTATTGAGTAATTTCCAAAGTTCGCGGGGTTTGTTTTTGTTTTCCTCAGTTTTGTCGTTGATGAAATTTCTTTTTGCGGTTTTGATCATGGTGTTTACGTCATTTCTTAGTCTGTTTCTTTGACGCAGGGTCCCAGGCAGGATACTACATTTAGTTCACTTACAGATGCAGGGTACTACATTTAGTTCACTTACAGATGCAGGATACTACATTTGGTTCACTTACAGACGCAGGATACTACATTTAGTTCACTTACCAACGCAGGGTCCCAGGCAGGGTACGTGGGGTGCTGCTGAGCCTGGATGACCACGTAGGCCAGGAACACCACCAGCAGCATCAGAGGACTGATGACCATCCAGCAGGCCTTCCAGAAGATGTTGGGCTTCCTCCCCGTCATGAACATGATGTCATCACCGAACCTGTATGAAAGGACACCGGGAGTAAAACCTTGGGAATTAAAAGTATTTTTATTTCATTTTAATTTCACATATGTCGGCAGAATGCTAACAAGTGACACATTTCGTCTCATTGTACCTCATCATCCTACTGTAGACCTGTACGCTGTTTACAAACATACCGTGTTTGAGCCAATCAGCAATACGTGACTAGGCTAGTGACTAGGTTGCCTCAGACCTGCAAGAGCTGCTGCGCTAAAATAATACGACAGGGCTCTATGGAGTAAAAATGACACTCCCCTGACTAAAAGTAGTTTCAAACGAAAACGACTGGATGTCATTTTGCCATTTTGAGTGTGAGTCTTTCACCTTTTACATATCTAGCTTTGGCATGGATTGATTGTTTAGATCGCTAGCATGGCTAACAAATGTAAATACAGTATATTGTAGTCTGCCCCTTTGCTCTGACCAGGATTACGTTCCTTTCTGCTCCGGTGATGCGCGCGCACACTGGGTCTGACGTATACAGCGAACAGGTCTATATCTGTGATATGTTTGTCTACTACTAGAAGATAAGGATGACCAGGTCCATATTCACAAAAACATTTTCTTACTCAAAGTGGGAGTAAGAATCTAGAGTCAGCGGTTCAAGATTACTTTATTTGCCCTTAGGAGATTTGTCTTGGACATAAAGGCTGCCACATAAAAGATTAATACAATTATAGTGCAGCAAGAGTTTATACCTATTCAGGTATATTCTCCTTTAATTAGTTTGGACACGGACATGAATGAATGAATGACTGCATTTCTAGTATTAGTATACCACTCAAAGCGCTTTATGGGGTGAGGCCCCACTGAGAATCATCAAACCCCTAACCCTGGCAGTGCCATCAAGTGTTATTGTTGTTTTCGCTTGTGTCGTCCGGTTCTGTGCTTTTGAGCTAACGCTAGTTTCCAAAGGAGAGGAGAGAGACACCGCGGCTCACGTGTGCAAATGCAGCTACAGGCAATCGATGATGAGGAGGAAGAGCTGCTGATTTTAATCGGCAGGAGAGAGAGAACGCGTCAAAGCCGTATATAATATGGTGCGGTCGTAGGCAGGACAGCGCAGCTCGAACTACCTGTTGTATTAAATTAATTGATTGATGTTTAACTTGTCCCTGTGTCCAGTCCTTTAGACTAGCGCCACCCGTTCATTGTAAACAATGATGCATGTACGTAATTGTATTAGCGTTACTGTGTGTTGTAGCTATGTTAATAATGCGCATGCAGGTTAAGGGAGAGGTGGGATATCGTGTCATCGGTTCAGGAAAGATGTGTACTGGCTTGTAAAGATGGAAACGGAAAGGTGGCGTTGATTGATTGATTTATTGCGTCTTCAGATTTGTTTACTCTGGGACCCGTTCTCAGAAAATAGCGTATTCAGGCTCCCAGAATGCGGATAAAATGCTTTGGCGGATACACCCAAAATCGTTGTCGTTTGGACAAGGCCTGAGCTACATGGGACCATAAAGATCACTGAGCTCATAAAGATCACTGAGCTACACATAAAGATCACTGAGCTCATAAAGATCACTGAGCTACACATAAAGATCACTGAGCTACATATAAAGATCACTGAGCTCATAAATATCACTGAGCTCATAAAGATCACTGAGCTACACATAAAGATCACTGAGCTCATAAATATCAGAGCACATAAAGATCACTGAGCTCATAAAGATCACTGAGCTCATAAAGAGCATAAAGATCACTGAGCTCATAAAGATCACTGAGCTCATAAAGATCACTGAGCTACAGATAAAGATCACTGAGCTCATAAAGATCACTGAGCTACACATAAAGATCACTGAGCTCATAAAGATCACTGAGCTCATAAAAATCACTGAGCTCATAAAGATCACAGAGCTACAGATAAAGATCACTGAGCTCATAAAGATCACCGAGCTACACATAAAGATCACTGAGCTCATAAAGATCACTGAGCTACACATAAAGATCACTGAGCTACACACAAAGATCACTGAGCTCATAAAGATCACTGAGCTACACATAAATATCACTGAGCTCATAAAGATCACTGAGCTACACATAAAGATCACTGAGCTCATAAAGATCACTGAGCTACAGATAAAGATCACTGAGCTACACATAAAGATCACTGACCTACACATACAGATCACTGAGCTCATAAAGATCACTGAGCTACACATAAAGATCACTGAGCTACACATAAAGATCACTGAGCTACACATAAAGATCACTGAGCTCATAAAGATCACTGAGCTACACATAAAGATCACTGAGCTCATAAAGATCACTGAGCTACACATAAAAATCACTGAGCTCATAAATATCACTGAGCTACACATAAAGATCACTGAGCTCATAAAGATCACTGAGCTACACATAAAGATCACTGAGCTACACATAAAGATCACTGAGCTCATAAAGATCACTGAGCTACACATAAAGATCACTGAGCTCATAAAGATCACTGAGCTACACATAAAGATCACTGAGCTCATAAACATCACTGAGCTCATAAATATCACTGAGCTACACATAAAGATCACTGAGCTACACATAAAGATCACTGAGCTCATAAAGATCACTGAGCTACACATAAAGATCACTGAGCTCATAAAGATCACTGAGCTCATAAAGATCACTGAGCTACACATAAAGATCACTGAGCTACACATAAAGATCACTGAGCTCATAAAGATCACTGAGCTACATGGAACATAAAGATCACTGAGCTCATAAAGATCACTGAGCTCATAAAGATCACTGAGCTCATAAAGATCACTGAGCTACATGGAACATAAAGATCACTGAGCTCATAAAGATCACTGAGCTCATAAAGATCACTGAGCTACATGGAACATAAAGATCACTGAGCTCATAAAGATAACTGAGCTCATAAAGATCACTGAGCTACATGGAACATAAATATAACTGAGCTACATGGAACATAAAGATCACTGAGCTCATAAAGATCACAGAGCTACACATAAAGATCACTGAGCTCATAAAGATCACTGAGCTCATAAAGATCACTGAGCTACACATAAAGATCACTGAGCTACACATAAAGATTACTGAGCTACATGGAACATAAAGATCACTGAGCTACACATAAAGATCACTGAGCTACACATAAAGATTACTGAGCTACATGGAACATAAAGATCACTGAGCTCATAAAGATCACTGAGCTACATGGAACATAAAGATCACTGAGCTCATAAAGATCACTGAGCTCATAAAGATCACTGAGCTACACATAACGATCACTGAGCTACACATAAAGATCACTGAGCTACACATAAAGATCACTGAGCTACACATAAAGATCACTGCGCTCATAAAGATCACTGAGCTACACATAAAGATCACTGAGCTACACATAAAGATCACTGAGCTACACATAAAGATCACTGAGCTACATGGAACATAAAGATCACTGAGCTCATAAAGATCACTGAGCTCATAAAGATCACTGAGCTCATAAAGATCACTGAGCTACATGGAACATAAAGATCACTTAGCTACACATAAAGATCACTGAGCTTATAAAGAGCATAAAGATCACTGAGCTACACATAAAGATCACTGAGCTACATGGAACATAAAGATCACTGAGCTCATAAAGATCACTGAGCTACTCATAAAGATCACTGAGCTACACATAAAGATCACTGAGCTACACATAAAGATCACTGAGCTACATGGAACATAAAGATCACTGAGCTCATAAATATCACTGAGCTCATAAAGATCACTGAGCTCATAAAGATCACTGAGCTCATAAAGATCACTGAGCTACATGGAACATAAAGATCACTTAGCTACACATAAAGATCACTGAGCTTATAAAGAGCATAAAGATCACTGAGCTACACATAAAGATCACTGAGCTCATAAAGATCACTGAGCTACATATAAAGATCACTGAGCTCATAAAGATCACTGAGCTACATATAAAGAGCACTGAGCTCATAAAGATCACTGAGCTACATATAAAGATCACTGAGCTACAGATAAAGATCACTGAGCTACATATAAAGATCACTGAGCTCATAAAGATCACTCAGCTACATATAAAGATCACTGAGCTACACATAAAGATCACTGAGCTCATAAAGATCACTGAGCTACAGATAAAGATCACAGAGCTACACATAAAGATCACTGAGCTACACATAAAGATCACTGAGCTACAGATAAAGATCACTGAGCTACACATAAAGATCACTGAGCTACACATAAAGATCACTGAGCTACATGGAACATAAAGATCACTGAGCTCATAAAGATCACTGAGCTACTCATAAAGATCACTGAGCTACACATAAAGATCACTGAGCTACACATAAAGATCACTGAGCTACATGGAACATAAAGATCACTGAGCTCATAAATATCACTGAGCTCATAAAGATCACTGAGCTCATAAAGATCACTGAGCTCATAAAGATCACTGAGCTACATGGAACATAAAGATCACTTAGCTACACATAAAGATCACTGAGCTTATAAAGAGCATAAAGATCACTGAGCTACACATAAAGATCACTGAGCTCATAAAGATCACTGAGCTACATATAAAGATCACTGAGCTCATAAAGATCACTGAGCTACATATAAAGAGCACTGAGCTCATAAAGATCACTGAGCTACATATAAAGATCACTGAGCTACAGATAAAGATCACTGAGCTACATATAAAGATCACTGAGCTCATAAAGATCACTCAGCTACATATAAAGATCACTGAGCTACACATAAAGATCACTGAGCTCATAAAGATCACTGAGCTACAGATAAAGATCACAGAGCTACACATAAAGATCACTGAGCTACACATAAAGATCACTGAGCTACAGATAAAGATCACTGAGCTACACATAAAGATCACTGAGCTACACATAAAGATCACTGAGCTACATGGAACATAAAGATAAGTGCTCCGGGTCACTGACCCCAGATCAGGCGAGGAGATACTTACTTATTCATCCCATAGATGTAGATCACTGCGACAATCTCAAAGAAGGCGACGATGAGCAGCGGGATGGAGCCCACATAGCCGTTAAAGATCTCCAGCCAGTAGTTCCCTGAGCCCAGGGTGAAGACCAGGCCCACGAGGAAGCAGAGCAAACACACGAGCGCTGGGGGGGGGGGGGAGAACTGATTATAATAACAGAGCGAGCAGACGAGCGCTGAGGGGGGGGGACTGATTCTAATAAGCAAAGGCACAGTTCTGATCTGCTACTGTAGCACTTGTGTCACTAACTGTAACAGCTGTTCGCCACGGGCACAGTTCTAGGTTCGAATGAGGAGAGGAGTAATATGCACAATTAAAAGAATAGTGGACCAGAGACAGAATTATAACAATGACGGTTTATTCATTAAATGCGCGCTAGCTAGACATACAGACATACAGTACTAGTTCAGGTGTTTGAAGTATCCCTTTTAGGTTATTTCAGTAACCTCCCCTCTCAGGAGGGTTAGTTCGATATCAAGTCCTAGATTGATTGGATCAACACATTAGGTTTGGTTCAGACGTCTCTGAGGTTATCTCTAGCTAAAAGCTAGGTTCAAGGTTGGATATTGGATGTATCCTTTTATCGTCAGTAAACTCTATATCAGTTTATCATTAGTAAACACTATATCAGTTTATCATTTCAATATGTAAATGTTTAAACATATTAATTTAAACCTTTAAATGTGCAGGGAACGCAAATACCTTATTAGGTGAAATGCTCCTTTATACTCTTCCTTTGAAGGTGTAACACAACAAAAGTACCAAATGGAATATTCTAGGTTATGGGAATGCAAATACCTTATTAGGTGAAATTACCCTTTAAACCTTCTTTCTTTACAGGAGAACCATCAGTGATTCAACTATAATCAATGTCATCAATGGGATTCAAGTATCTTATTGGGTACATTGACCCTTTAACTCGTCCTCTTTACAAGAGAACATCAGTAGTTCAGGTATCTTACTGGGCGTATTTACCCTTTAAGTCTCCCTTCTTATAGGAGAATATCAATGGTTCAAGTATCTTATCAGTGGTTCAAGTATCTTACTGGGTGTAATTACCCTTTAAGTCTCCCTTCTTATAGGAGAATATCAATACCCATATATCAAATTAAATCAAATCAAATACAAAATACAATATCAAAATAACAAAAGGTGAACAGGGTCGAAGCCCTTGGAATGTCCTTGTATTCTGGTTCAATCAGTTTGTGTATATGAAAAGGGTATAGGTCAGTTCAATCCGTGGAAGTTCTTATGATTCAAGTTCAATCAGTTCAATCCTACCGGACTGTTGAGGCAACAGGAGTTGAGCAACAGGGGTATTCGAATCAGGCTGGCATTAGCCTTGAGCTATATCAGAGGTTCAGTGGGTTGGCTCGCCATCTTGAGAATGAGCTACGTTATTTAGTTTGTAGCATTATTAGCTTGTAGCATGGAGCTAACCATTTTGCGTATTCGACAATGAACAGCACAATGTTGACGAACTCACCAAAACCGCAGGTTACTTTAACTGCAACGCTTCTTCGATTTTGCAACTGGGGGAATCTTTTATAACTGTTTGATAACTGTTTTTATCATGCTATTTCATCTCGTTATCCAGCAACGTTCAGCTGCGTGTCGATTCTCTCCGTGGATGTGTGTCTCATCTGCGCGTGCGCAAGACTCACCTCTGTAAAGCAAGGCGTGGCTGTCGTGACATCTATCTCACGTCATGACGTAAATTAAAGGGCAGTGCTGTAATTCAAAGGACTTGGTACCCAATAATATAAACTACTTATGTTCTTACATAATAGCATTAACTATTTATGTTCTTATTCAATGGCATTAACTATTTATGTTCCTATGACTTAAATAGTTATGAATCTGAAACCTGGGTTACACTACCTTAAAGGTCTAATCTGCAATCCAGTGGTGTATCTTCTTACCTCCATCTCGAAAGTCATGGAGAAAATAGTCTACAAACAGGTCGAAAAGTACCTGGCGGAAAAAATTTTAATCTACGAATTCCAATCTGGCTTCAGAACATCCCACTCCAGTATACTAGGACCGCTACTGTTCCTAATTTATGCAAATTACATGTCATCAGCTTGTGACTGAAACTTGTTCCTGTTTGCGGACGACTCAGCCCTGCTGGTCTCTGACAAGAACAAGTTGCAGGTTGAAAAAACCCTCAGCTCGGAACTAGGCAAAATCTGCATATGGCTCGCTGATAACAAACTATCATTACACATGGGCAAAACAGAGTCCATTCTCTTCGGTTCAAATAACAAACTCAGCAAGACCGACGGCTTCTCAGTTACAGTGGGTGACAATATTGTCACAAGGAAAGATGAAATTACCTACCTGGGTTCCATCCTAGAGGCAAATCTTTCCTGTGACAAAATGGCATCCAATGTAATAAAAAAAGTCAACCAATGAATTAGATTCTTGTACCGGATCTCCTCTCTGGTAAACAAGAATACCCTGAAGACTCTGGCAGGAGCACTCATTCAAGGATACTACGACTATGCTTGCACCTCATGGTACCAAAGCACCTCAAAGGCGCTAAAAACAAGATTACAAACATCACAAAACAAACTGGTCAGACTACTACTTGACCCTACCCCTAGAACCCACCTCACCCCTGCCCACTTTGACAACCTAGGATGGCTTAGAGTAGACGACAGAGTACAGCAACTTGCAATGGGCCTGGTCTACAAGATACACTATACGACTAAGGTACCCATGTACATGTCAAAATACTTCCCAAAGGTCAGTGAATACCATGACCACAACACCAGAGGAAGCTCAACAAATCATGTTAAACCCAGATTCGGTTCAAACAAGGGACTAAACTTGTTTCGCAATTATGCCACATCAATGTGGAACGCCCTACCCAAAGCTGTAAAGGAATGTGAATCCCTACCCACATTCAAAACCGCTCTTAAAGAGCACCTACGGTTTTTGCTACTGCAAACAAAATGATTCTAACCGATTGGAAATCACCTACACCCCTGTGTTTCCAGAAATGGCTCAATGAAATGATCACAATCATACAGATGGAGAGGATCCGCTATTACAGATCCAAAGAGCACAACAGGTTTTCGGACATATGGAGCCCATTCATTGACTATCTGAAGGACAAATAACTGCACTCTGCAGAGACTCACCCCTGTATATCATGTTTGACCTGCACCTTGTAACACCTGGCTATACAACACACTTTAATGCTTTGAGTTAAGTCACACTGTTATTTTATTTTCCTGTCTGGCAGTCTTTTTCGTTTTTTTTTCCGTTTTGTTATGTCTGTTTATTTTTGTTCTGTCTCCTCCTTTTTGTTTGTCTGTTCTTGTCTAGTAATCTGAGAAATAAAGTATTTAAAAAAAGAGCACCTACGGGAGGCTGCAATTCGAAACTGGCCACCGTAAATGTCCAAACCCCCCACCCCCACCCCCTCCTAATAGACAGTCTCCTCCCCACCGCATGTACATATTCTCTCCCCGCCGTATGTATATTTCTCTCCCACCCACCCACCCCCTCCAAATGTACAGTCTCCTCACCACCGTATGTATATTTCTCTCCCACCCACCCACCCCCTCCTGATGTACAGTCCCCTCCCCATCATATGTATATACTCTGTCAGGATCTATGGGTAACAGTACTGTATATTTGAATACCGTATATGTCACAAATGTATCAGTACTAAATACCTGTATGTCCCTATGCCATAAATGTCATGTATGTTGAGTATGTCATAAATGTCAATATGAATTGAAAATGGGGGACCCTGATGTAAACAAGACAAACGTCTTTCTCTGGTCTGCATCCCCTTAACAATTGTGTGTATTGAGCCGTACTGTATTGTACCCATTCTGCAATCTGTTAAAAAAGTTTTCATTCATTCATTCATTCATATCCCCACCACCACAAAAAAAGCAATGGATACTCGTTGTTATGGTTTGACACCGACCCCAAACACAACGACACAAGAGAGTAGGATTCAGAGTTGCCAAAAACAAGGGCTTGTTTATTAAGACTAAATAAACAGCACAGACTTGGAAGAGTTCAAACAAAGACTGGAATACAAGCAAGGATGAATGTTGCTGCTCTGCAGCTTCTTCCGGGATGGTAGTCAGGGGAAGCAAACGCTGACGTCAGAGCCGCTCTGCAGACTTCTCTCGGCAGAATCTCCGAGGTGGTTGCGGGACCGAGAGAGAGAGAGGGAGCGAGTTAACTCAGAGTGCAGGTGGAACAGAGCAGGTGAACAGGAGAGGTGACTTGTACCCGAAAACAGAGTTTATCCAAGTGACTGAATCTTTGGTGTAAATACACACTGTGAGTAACGTTCAAAACACAATCCCAAGTGATAGATATCTTCGGTGCAAAATAAACACTGTGAGCGAAGTCCCAAAAATAAAAATCCAATGTGATAATATCTTCGGTGTGTAAACACACAGTGGGAGATGTTAGGCCAAAATATTATCCCAATGAAACAATCCAAAAAAGGCTAAACGCTGGGTGAGTGACTGTCTGATAAAAAGCTGGAAATCTTCAGTGTTATATAAACACACGAAAAACGGAATTGGATCAAAGACAGTCATAAAAAACTCACCCAGGCGTTGTGCGTAAAGAGCGTTGGAACAGAATGGAGCGAGCGCGTCGCCTCGGGGAAAAGGTGTCCAAGAGGAATGCTTCTTGAATATCCTGGAGGCAAAGCACAGGGAAACAACAGCAGGCAGCAGGAACGGCGAATGCAACTGAAATATCAAAACGATCCAACAAAACTTGAATGGGGAAACGGGGTATAAATAATACGGGAATGCTTAATTGACAAGCAGTGACAGCTGAGGGATGTGATTGATAAGCGTGTGGACGGGGGAGAACCAATCAACGACGTCTCTGGGAAGAAGCGTGTGAATAGGGGAATGAAATGATTAACAGAAAACAAATGGAAAAGAGCGAGTAGGCTTAAAGGAACAGAGCGAGTAAGTGAGCAAAGGACAAAAACCTCACAGTACCCCCCCTCCACGGGAGCCACCCGGCGACCAGGCCGACCCGGCTCGTCAGGATGGGCACGATGGAAGTCAGTGACCAAGCCGGGATCCACGATGAGCTGCCGGGAGACCCAGCTACGCTCCTCAGGGCCGTAACCCTCCCAGTCCACCAGGTATTGGAACCCCCGGCCCCGCCGACGAACGCCCATCAACCGGCGGACCTGCCACTGGGGGTGACCATCCACCAACACGGGAGGCGGAGGATCAGGAGCTGGAGGCATAAGGGGACTGAGGGAGACGGGCTTAACCCGGGAGACATGGAACACGGGGTGAATGTGCATGGACGCAGGAAGTTTCAGGCGTAGGGCCGCCGGACTGAGTACCTTCAGGACCTCGAAAGGTCCGACGAAACGGGGGTTGAGCTTCTTGGCCAAGGACCGAAGCGGGAGGTCCTTTGCGGAGAGCCACACCCTCTGCCCAGGGAGGTAAGTCGGCGCAGGAACCCGGCGCCGGTCGGCACCACGACAGGCGCGCTCAGATGTCTGGAGCAGCGCGGTCCTGGTGATCTCCCAAACTCGTCGGCAGCGGTCGAGGTGGTCCTGCACGGAGAGAACTGCCACTTCCGCCTCCTGTGCGGGGAAAAGAGGGGGTTGGTAGCCCAGGGAAACCTCAAATGGTGAGAGGCCGGTGGCGGAACTGACCATTGAATTGATGGAGTATTCAACCCAGGGAAGGAAACGGCTCCAGGATGCCGGTCTCTCGGCTGCCACATACCGAAGAGCAGACTCCACGCTCTGGTTCATCCTCTCCGTCTGTCCGTTAGTCTGGGGATGATAACCAGAGGAAAGACTGACCGTCGCCCCCAATCCCTTGCAAAAGGCCCGCCATACCTGGGAGGTGAACTGGGGCCCCCGGTCAGAGACGATGTCCTGGGGAAACCCATGAAGGCGGAACACGTGGTGAGTCAGGAGGTCCGCCGTCTCGGCCGCCGCGGGAAGCTTGGAAAGGGCCACGAGGTGAACCCCCTTGCTGAATCGATCCACCACGGTCAGAAGGCAAGTGTTCCCCTGGGAGGAGGGAAGACCTGTGACAAAGTCTAGCGCCACATGTGACCAAGGACGGCTTGGAACGGGAAGTGGCTGTAAGAGCCCGGAGGGTGCCTGGTGTGAGGCCTTGCTGCGGGCACAGACCGCGCAGGCCAATACGAACTCCTTGACGTCGTTCCGCATGGTGGGCCACCAGAAACGACGAGCCAGGAAGGAGAACGTGCGATGGACGCCAGAGTGGCAGGCGAACCGGCTGGTATGGCCCCAAAGCAGTACCCGGGACCGGACAGAGTCGGGGACGAAGAGACGATGAATAGGAACGTTGCTTGGAGCACGCTGGAAGCGTAGGGCACGTCTAACCACTCCCTCGATGCCCAAGGTGATGGCTCCAACCACTCGGGCCTCCGGGAGGATGGGAGTAGGGTCCTCAGAGGGTGGAGCCCCCTTGGAGTGTAACCGGGACAGGGAGTCGGCCTTCGTGTTGCGGGAACCGGGGCGGAAGGTCAGCGAGAAGTCGAACCGACTGAGGAAACTGGCCCATCTCGCCTGCCGACCGTTGAGGCGCCTGGAAGCGCGGATGAACGTCAGGTTCTTGTGGTCCGTCCAGATGGTAAAAGGCTCCTCGGCCCCCTCTAGCCAATGACGCCACTCCTCCAACGCAGCCACGATCGCCAGCAGCTCCCGATTGCCGGTGTCGTAGTTCCTCTCGGCAGGGAGGAAACGACGCGAGTAGAAGGCGCAAGGATGTACCTTCTGGTCCGAAAGAGAACGTTGGGATAGGACAGCGCCCAGTCCAGTATCCGAGGCGTCCACCTCCACAATGAACTGTCTCTTGGGGTCAGGGTGGAGCAGGATAGGGGCGGAAGTGAACCTCTTCTTGAGGGAGCGGAACGCAGCACATGCCGCTGGGGACCAGTCGAACGGCAGAGCGGGGGAGGTCAGCTTGGTAAGTGGCTCCGCCACTTGACTGTAGTTCCGGATGAACCTTCGGTAGAAGTTGGCGAACCCGAGGAAACTCTGTAACTCCTTTCGAGTGGTGGGTTCAGGCCAATCCTCCACAGCTTGGATCTTGCGAGGATCCGCTCGGGTCAAGCCCTTCTCAACGATGAAGCCCAGGTAGTCGACGGAGTGGAAACGGCACTTCTCCGCCTTGACGAAGAGCCGATTGTGGAGGAGGCGCTCCAGCACACGGCGGACATGCTGGATGTGTTCCTCGAGGGTCCTGGAGAAGATGAGGATGTCGTCCAGGTACACCACCACGAACACCTCCAGCATGTCACGAAGGACGTCGTTCATGAGTGCCTGGAATACCGCCGGGGCGTTGGTGAGGCCGAACGGCATCACTAGGTACTCGTAGTGGCCCCTGGGGGTCTTGAAGGCGGTCTTCCATTCATCGCCCTCACGGATACGGACAAGATGGTAGGCACTCCGGAGGTCCAACTTGGTGAAGACGGAGGCCTGGGTCAGTGGCTCGAAGGTGGAGTTCATGAGAGGTAGAGGGTACTTGTTCTTGATGGTGATCTCGTTGAGCTGGCGATAGTCGATGCAGGGTCGCAGGTCCCCATCCTTCTTACCAACAAAGAAGAAACCGGCCGCCACCGGGGAGGAGGAAGGCCGAATGAGTCCTGCTTCCAATGACTCAGAGATGTAGAGATCCATCGCCTTCTTCTCCGGAACGGTCAGACTGTAGAGGCGGCTGCCGGGAAGGGGAGCCCCTTGGCGGAGGTCGATGGCGCAGTCATAGGGGCGGTGAGGTGGAAGGGCCTGAGCCCTGGATTTACTGAAAACCTCCAAGAGGTCGTGGTACTCGGGAGGTATGGACGAGAGGTCCGGAGGCGACTCACCAGCGGGCCTCCGGGGCGGGGGACAGGACGCCGCCTGCAGACACAGGGCGTGACAGGAGGAGCTCCAGCCCTTGATGGTACCGGAGGACCAGGCGATGTGGGGCTCGTGCAGCGCGAGCCAGGGCCTACCCAGGACCACCGGGACAAGGGGGGATTGGGTGATGAGGAACTGGATTCTCTCGACGTGGTTCCCAGCGATGGTCAGCACGACTGGGCCGGTGCGTTGAGAGATGTCGGCCAGGCGGTGTTGGTCCAACGAAAAGATCTCCAAGGGCCTCACAAGGTCCTCAAGTGGAATGTTGGCTCGGGTAGCAAACTCGAAGTCGAGGAAATTCTCGTCTGCCCCAGAGTCGATGAGGGCCTCCACCGTGGCTCGTTGGTCCCCCCAGGCCAGGGTGACGCTCATCAGATGGTCAGGTGGTGCGCGGCTCTGGGAATGGGAAAAACGGCTCACCAGGATTTCCCGGGGTCTCGGCGAGCCTGATCTTTTGGCCGGGTGGGGCAGTCGGCGATTCGGTGTCCCTCCCTTCCGCAGTAGAGGCAGAGACCGGACCTGAGCCTTGCCTCACGCTCCGCCTGGCTCAGATGAGAGCGTCCCAGCTGCATGGGTTCCTCCTCGCGAACCGAACGGGAGGGCCCGCTACCACCAGTTGTGTTGAGGACAGGGCGTCCAGGAGTGACGTCATGCGTCCGGGGAATCCGGGGTACCTCAGGAGGTAACAGTCGGGTCCTCTCGCGCCTTCTCTCCTGGAGGCGTCCGTCGATGCGGATGACGAGGCTAAACAGGTCCTCGAGGGAGTCGGGCACCTCCCGGGTAGCGAGCTGGTCCCGGACTGCGTCACTGAGCCCCCTCAAGAAGGTTAGGCGAAGTGCAGGGTCGTTCCATCCACTCTCCACCGCCGCCAGTCGAAACTCCAGGACGTAGTCAATTACCCTGCCGCTCCCCTGTCGGAAGGTCCCCAACCGGGCTCCAGCGTCCAGACCTCGGGCTGGATGGTGGAACACTCTGCGGAGCTCCGCCACGAAGTCTGGATAGGAGAAAACAAAATCTGCATCCATTGCCCAGGAGGAAGTGACCCACTGGGCAGCATGGCCTGAAAGCAAGTTCGTCATATAGGCCACTTGGGACCCTCTAGCAGTAAAACGGCTTGGTTGATGACGGAAAACCAACTCACATTGCATGATGAATGTGGCACACTCCTCGGGATTGCCGTCGAACAGCCGTGGGACGGAGAGACGGGGTTCCCGAGGTGCGGGATCTGCTGGGGCTGCGGGGAATGCTCCTGAAGGATGTGAGGGAAGTAAAGCATTAACGGTGTCGCTCAGCGAGTGAAGCTGAACGAGAATACCAGATTGCTGTCCCGCCAGAGCGGCCAGTGACCCTTGAATAGGCAGGACCTGTTCCCTGAGATCCTGCACCGCAGCCGCAGCCCTCTCTAGTTGGTGGCTGTGATCCTTGGTCAACTCGACTTGAATAGCAAGTGCGGTTCTGACCCTCTCTGTGTCGGCTGGGGTCGTCATTTTGGTTGGATCGTAATGTTATGGTTTGACACCGACCCCAAACGCAACGACACAAGAGAGTAGGATTCAGAGTTGCCAAAAACAAGGGCTTGTTTATTAAGACTAAATAAACAGCACAGACTTGGAAGAGTTCAAACAAAGACTGGAATACAAGCAAGGATGAATGTTGCTGCTCTGCAGCTTCTCCCGGGATGGTAGTCAGGGGAAGCAGACGCTGACGTCAGAGCCGCTCTGCAGACTTCTCTCGGCAGAATCTCCGAGGTGGTTGCGGGACCGAGAGAGAGAGAGGGAGCGAGTTAACTCAGAGTGCAGGTGGAACAGAGCAGGTGAACAGGAGAGGTGACTTGTACCCGAAAACAGAGTTTATCCAAGTGACTGAATATTCGGTGTTAATACACACTACACTGTGAGTAACGTTCAAAACACAATCCCAAGTGATAGATATCTTCGGTGCAAAATAAACACTGTGAGCAAAGTCCCAAAAATACAAATCCAATGTGATAATATCTTCGGTGTGTAAACACACAGTGGGAGATGTTAGGCCAAAATATTATCCCAATGAAACAATCCAAAAAAGGCTAAACGCTGGGTAAGTGACTGTCTGATAAAAAGCTGGAAATCTTCAGTGTTATATAAACACACGAAAAACGGAATTGGATCAAAGACAGTCATAAAGAGCGTAAAGAGCGTTGGAACAGAATGGAGCGAGCGCGTCGCCTCTGGGAAAGGGTGTCCAAGAGGAATGCTTCTTGAATATCCTGGAGGCAAAGCACAGGGAAACAACAGCAGGCAGCAGGAACGGCGAATGCAACTGAAATATCAAAACGATCCAACAAAACTTGAATGGGGAAACGGGGTATAAATAATACGGGAATGCTTAATTGACAAGCAGTGACAGCTGAGGGATGTGATTGATAAGCGTGTGGACGGGGGAGAACCAATCAACGACGTCTCTGGGAAGAAGCGTGTGAATAGGGGAATGAAATGATTAACAGAAAACAAATGGAAAAGAGCGAGTAGGCTTAAAGGAACAGAGCGAGTAAGTGAGCAAAGGACAAAAACCTCACACTCGTCTTCATTCTATTTGATTGACTGAGCTCTTTGATAACATTAGAAACATTATTATAATTATATCCCTCCTCCCCCCTCTTTCTGGACTACTACTGCCTCAAGGTTGTGCACTGCTTGCACTTTGTCTTGTGACTTTAAATGTGTATGTGACCATTGCACTGTTTTCATACTGTCTTGTCCTTCTCTGGCCTCTTTTGCACTTATGCTATTGCATGTGCGGTGAATTGAAATGAGCTCTTTTAAACCTGTACTAAAAAAAACTATTCCACCGGCCTGGTTGTGAGGTAATAAAATAAACTCAAACTTGAATTTGAACAAAGGAGTAAAACAGACCGACTGAAAAGTTCCATAAAAAGGTCAAACTCTTTGAAACGTATTTGAATATATACCCCATATCTACATAGTAATACATACCCTGTATTAAGAGCTTTAACCCTAGTTATAATATCATTATCATACTGGCCAATCGCGTCTCGCTCTTCGCCATTATGAGATATCTCTTATCTCCTAGCACATAATGTGCTCACGAAACAACAAATGCACTCACATGCACGTGACCAGGCCAAACCCCTGCGTCCCACTATATGACGCCGGACATGGTCACACTCCACCTTCCTCTTTTTGTTTCCAACACGGAAGTAGCAGTGCACTCTGTGAACTAGTTGTTATGAAACGCAGGGAGAAATTACACAATGTTGGGTTTTCGCCAGAGGTTCACCAGCCCCTGGAATCTTCTCGGCACATCCTAACAGTGCATCGGGCCTGTCCTGGGTTTTCCTCGTCTCGTGACAGCGGATTGAGGGACGTCGCGCGACGGTTAGCAGTCGAGCTACGTTGTGCACAGGTAGGGCCTGCGCTAACAGGCATTGATACTAGCATGAGTGATACTGCTCATTGTCCCGTGGGACAGCCGAGTTATGTATTGGCGCGAGGGGCAGGATGTCGCCACTCTTCCCTCCTCTTCACCGTTTCATTGCTGAAGGTCAATCGGTGTCTAATGTGGGGGGTTTTGCTGAGGCTTATTTACCCTTTATACGGGTGGATGGGCTGACAACAGGGCGCAAGGCAGGTGTGCCGTGGCTAGAGGGCCAGGTAGCATCGGTCCTTTGCCCTGGCATGGTTGAATGGTGTCCCACCCGGAAGCCGACGCTAGAGGGCGAGTCGGCCCGGCAGGTGGCTGTATGGGCTGATCAAGTTTATACCGCCGCAGGACGGAATTTAGCGGCGACCAGTGTCATTGCTCAGTTGGCTGCTTATCTGTCCACAATGGTGTCGGGTAGTGGGGCCTTAGGGCAAGCCGACGTCGAAAACATCACACGTGTTTTTGAGGTTATACAGCTTTTAACCCAGTCGCAAGCTATAACCGCAGAGAGGATTAGGATGCTGTCAACACTTGTTCACAGACATCTTTGGTTGGAGCAGTCTTCCTTTGAGGAGGAGAAAAGGCTTCTCCTCCTCAGGGCTCCCCTCTCCGCAGAGGGACTCTTTGGTCTTTCCGCAGGAGCGCGGGCGGTATTTGACCTAGGCCCCACACCGCCTCACACCACGCAGCCAGAGGTGAGGGCGCGGCCTCGCCAGGGACTTTGGCGAGGCCCCCGACCAGCGGCCATGTTTCCCCCGCCTGAGGTACCCTGGACACAAAGACAACAGGTGATCACAAGGCCGACAGCCTTGGCGGCCGAGGGATTGGCTACATTAGATGAGCACGCCCTAAAAAAACGTTGCCGTCTAGCTGTGTCTAGCTCGCTCTCCGGTCACTCCCCCCCCCAACACCAGCGGGATACAGGCTCTGATTTGTCCCCTTTGGCTGCGGGCCGCATGCCTTCAGCGAAACTCAAGCGGCCCCACGTTTCACTTCTCATGGGGACAGGGGCTGACACCCAGTTGCTGGCTAGGCCTGGGTCTGCCTATGAGAATGCTGTGCTGTCAAGCGGCTCCCACGCCACACGTTCTGCGTCTGTGTTTGGTGAGCCTGGTGTTGTGTCTGTCAACGACGAAGGTTGTCAGCGGGGGAACTCGAGGCCCAGGGGGTCGCAGCGTGAGTTTCCCCAGCCCCGCCCTTGCCAGGCAGGGTATCACGTTAGTGCCTCCCACGGCCGGAAGACCGGCGGTGGTCAGTCAGGCATGCGTGGTTTGGGTGGTAGTAATATCACTGCAAAGCTACGGTGTGTAGGAACCCACCCTATCGGGCAGTGTGGGGACCACACGCCTTGCATGTCCAGCTGCAGAGCAGGCTTTCCTCAGCAGTACATGCCGGGGAGATGTTCAGTGGGGGAGCGTATGTCACCCAGTGTGATGTCAGCTTCCCCCGTATCAAACTGGCCCTTTCTGTCGGGGTCCCCCCTTGGGTGCGATTGCCTCGTTGGTAGTGTCAGGGTGCGATATCCCGGCTCCACGAGACGCCCTGCTCGCGTGGTTGGCGAGTCCAGGGTTGGCAACGCACAGCGGGTGGGACCGGGCCTCCTATCTACGGTTCCTGGCGGACCAGCGCCAAGTGGCGGCGGGTGCGCTTTGGGATTATCATCACATATGGCTACAACAATGCCATATGTCGAGGTGGATGGAGAGAACGTTGAGGCGGGGGCTTGTGTTGCAGTTTGCACAACCCCACCCTCCGTTTTCAGGTTTGGTACAGACCCTGTTGTCAGGGTCAGCAGCGGTGACAGCTCTGGCCGACGAGATCCAATCTCTGTTGGCGAAGCAAGCCATCGTCGTGGTCCCAAAGGAGGATGCGATGCGTGGCGTTTACTCCCGGTATTTTCTGGTGCCCAAGAAATCGGGAGGTGTCATACCTATTCTGGATCTGTCTGCGTTCCATCGACTGATTGTGGCGAGGCGGTTCAGGATGTTGACGTCAAACACCTGATAAACTCTGTCAGAGTGGGAGACTGGTTCACCTCCATAGACCTGAAGGATGCGTACTTTCACATCCCGATCTTCCCTCCTCACAGGAAATTCCTTTGCTTCCTTTTTCAGGGTGTAGCGTACGAATACCAGAGGCTGCCGTTTGGCTATTCTCTGGCCCCTCGCACATTCACCAAGTGTGTGGAGACCGCGCTGGAGCCTCTACGTCATCAGGGGATACAAGTTATTTTCTATCTCGACGACATTCTGCTCCTCAGCCGGTCGGAGGAGGTCGCCAGGTCTCATACCAGGCTGGTGGTGGAATTCCTCACCAATCTGGGTTTTGCTGTGAACTGGAAGAAGAGTACTCCTCTTCCCAGTCAACAGGTGGAGTACTTGGGCTTGATTCTAAGCTCAAGGCCCATGAGGGCAACCCTCTCAGAGCGACGGCGAGAGGATATTCTCTGCATGCTCAGGGGGTTCCATCCTGGCAGGATGGTTACGGCGCTGTCCGTGATGCGCCTGCTCGGTATGATGGCATCTCCTCACTATGTGGTCCCTCTTGGCCTCCTATTTATGAGGAGGGTACAGAGGTGGTTTTCCAGTATGAAAATAGACCTGGTGAGAGGTGGAAGCGACTGGGGGATCTCGACCACTGTGGGAGGACTGATACCCTCACCAGCGGGATCTCCATGGGCAGCAGGCTATCACACGTCACGGTCTTCACCGACGCCTCCCTCACAGGTTGGGGGGGGACGTGTCAGACCAACGCAGTAGGGGGCAGCTGGACGTACCATGCTGCCCGGTCTGCACTGCATATCAATGTGTTGGAATTGAAGGCGGTCCTTCTGGTCCTCAAGCAGTTCAGCCACCTGGTGGTGGGCGAGCATGTGTTGATCAGGATGGACAACACGACGACAGCATCGTATATCTCTGGCAATGGGCGTCTCTCAATCTGCACAGCCTGTGGGCGCTCCACATCCCTGGCAAGGAGAATGTGGGCGCAGATGTGATGTCGCGGGGCGGTCCTCATCCCAACGAGTGGGGACTACGTCCAGACATAGTCAGACAGGTCTGGGACCGCTTCGGGGAGGCCTCAGTGGATCTGTTTGCGAGCAGACAGTCTCACCAGTGCCCCTTGTGGTTCTCGGTCAGTCGGGGGGACAATCCTCCCCTGGGGGTGGATGCCTTCTCGATGTATCCGTGGCCGCCCGGGATTATGTACGTGTTCCCCCCATACACCTGATAGCTCAGCTGTTGGAGCGGGTACGTCGGGAGCGCAGGAATTTGATCCTGATCGTGCCGGACCGGGGCATGGCTGTGTGGTTCCCGGTCCTGATCCATGGTCGCCGCGGGCCCTCTCTCTGGCACACGGATCTCTGTGTCTGTTCCCTGTTCTGGGGCAGCCGCTGAAGGTTTGGCTGCTGAGAGGGTGAGGCTGGAGGGGATGGGTCGACACCATCCGGAACGCGCGTGTTCCGTCCACTATCGCGGTTTACGCGGGTAAGTGGCGTGCTTTTCAAGAGTGGTGTAAGGTTGGGGGCCTGGATCCGGTGTCCTGTCCCCTGAACGTTGTTCTTTCCTTCCTCCAGTCTATCCTGAATAGACTGTTGGCCTCGACAGTGAGGGTATACGCCGTAGCTATATCCTCTTGTCATGTGGGTTTTGGGGGCGGTACGATGTTCAGCCACCCTCTTGTGAAACGTTTCCTGCTTGGCGCTCGGCGTCTCAAGCCTGTGGGCCATTCTCTGTCTCCGAGTTGGGACCTCCAACTGGTCCTGGGCTGGTTGTTGGATGCCTTGTTTGAGCCTCTTGAGCAAGCGCCATTGGAGCAGCTGTCTTTTAAGACTGCGTTCCTTCTGGCCATCACCTCCGCTAAGCGCGTGGGTGAGCTGTGTGCTCTCTCGTGCGGCCTGAGTGCCTGTCTATTCGGGCCAATAGCGGTGCGACTCTGAGGCCTAATCCAGTCTTCGTGCCAAAGAATATCCAGAGCTCTTTTCGCTCCAGGGATATTGTGGTTCAGGCGTTTCATCCATCTCCTCACGCTAGTGAGTTAGAGGCGAGCCTTCATCTGTCGTGTCCTGTCCGTGCACTGGGGGTTTACCTCAGTCGGATGCAGGATCTCAGGGCTTCCGATCAACTGTTTGTTTGTTACGGCGGCCCTCACGCAGGTAAGGCACTGTCCAAGCAGCACCTGTCACATTGGTTGTGCGAGGGCATTGCCCTTTGCTACACGTTGGCTGGACAGGTCCCCCCTGGGGGCGTCAGGGCGCACTCCCCTCGTGGAGTGGCGGCCTCTGCCGCCTTGTTAGGGGGGGCCTCGGTGAAGGACTATTTGCAGGAAGGCCTTCTTGATGTCTGCCATAAAGGCGATCGCATGTTGCCTGAACTTAATCAGGACGTTGAGGAGGTCTGGGTTCAGGTTCGGTCCTGTGAATAAGCAATCATTGAGGGATGGATGGCCATTTTCATGAGATGAAGCATCAAACACTACTCTCAGTTTCGTCATCACCTTGTCCTCTCTGAGTACTGTGTGGTGAGGTAAGTAGTATTTCACACTGTCTGTCCTTGCATCATCCTTCGGCACGTCCTTTGATTGATTGATTGAATTGATTGAAAACTTTATTAACAGATTGCAGAATGGGTACAATACAGTACAGCTCAATACACACAATTGTTAAGGGGATGCAGACCAGAGAAAGACTTTCGTCTTGTTTCCACCAGGGTCCCCCATTTTCAATTCATCAGGACATATATGACATACATGACATACAGATAGTCAGTACTGCTACATCTATACATTTATGACATACCAGATTTGCAAATACAGTACTGTTTGTGATACAGAAGGAGTCAAGAAAAGGGAGTATATACATTTGACGTAGAAACTGTACATTGGAGGAGGTTGGGTGGGGGGGGTTGGGTACACTGGGATATTGACAACCATACTGGGTAATTTACATTGGAGGTGGTTGGGGGGGGGGGGGGGGCACACTGTATAAGCAAGCAAAACTGTACATTGAGGGGGGGGAGACTCTGTACAAACAAACAAAATTGTACATTGGACTATTGACAAAACCATACTAGGTAAATGACTGTACATTGGAGGGGGTTGGGTTAGGATATTTACAGGGGCCAGTGTTGAATTGCAGTCTCCCGTAGGTGTCTCTTGAGAGAGGTTTTGAAAGTGGGTAGTGATCCACATTCCTTTACAGCTTTGGGTAGGGCGTTCCACATTGATGTGGCATAATTGCGAAACGTGTTTAGTCCCTTATTTGAGCCGAATCTGGGTTTAACATGATTTGTGGAGCTCCCTCTGGTGTTGTGATCGTGGTATTCACTGACCTTTGGGAAGTATTTTGCCATGTACATGGGTACCTTGGTCGTGTAGTGTATCTTGTAGACCAGGCCCATTGCAAGTTGCTGTACTCTGTCATCTACTCTAAGCCATCCTAGGTTGTCAAAGTGGGCAGGGGTGAGGTGGGTTCTAGGAGTAAGGTCAAGCAGTAGTCTGACCAGTTTGTTTTGAGATGTTTGTAATTTTGTTTTTAGCGCCTTTGAGGTGCTTTGGTACCATGAGGTGCAAGCATAGTCGTAGTACCCCTGAATGAGTGCTCCTGCCAGAGTCTTCAGGGTATTCTTGTTTACCAGAGAGGAGATCCGGTACAAGAATCGAGTTCGTTGGTTGAATTTTTTTATTACATTGGATGCCATTTTGTCACAGGAGAGATTAGCCTCTAGGATGGAACCCAGGTAGGTAATTTCATCTTTCCTTGTGACAATATTGTCACCCACTGTAACTGAGAAGCCGTCGGTCTTGCTGAGTTTGTTATTTGAACCGAAGAGAATGGACTCTGTTTTGCCCATGTGTAATGATAGTTTGTTATCAGCGAGCCATATGCAGATTCTGCCTAGTTCCGAGCTGAGGGTTTTTTCAACCTGTAACTTGTTCTTGTCAGAGACCAGCAGGGCTGAGTCGTCCGCAAACAGGAACAAGTTGCAGTCACAAGCTGACGACATGTCATTTGCATAAATTAGGAACAGTAGCGGTCCTAGTATGCTTCCTTGTGGAACACCACAGCTCACTGTGAGGGGGGGGGATAGGGTACCGTTTACCTCCACCATCTGTTCCCTCCCCTCAAGGTAGGATTGCATCCAGCTCACTGATAGACTATCAAAACCAATTGCTTTTAGCTTGTCAATCAGAATGGAGTGATTGACCGTGTCAAAGGCCTTTTGTAGGTCCAGCATGACCATGCCGCAGTATTTGCCTGCGTCCACCTCTTGTTTGATGTGGTCATTCAAATAGAGAAGGCATGTGTCAGTGGAGTGGGATGTTCTGAAGCCAGATTGGAATTCGTAGATTAGATTTTTTTCCGCTAGGTACTTTTCGACCTGTTCGTAGACTATTTTTTCCATGACTTTCGAGATGGAGGTGAGAATAGAAACAGGGCGGTAGTTGCCTGGGTCTAATTTGCTGCCCTTTTTGTGCAGAGGGGTCACCCTCGCAATTTTGAAGTCCTTGGGGACGTGTCCCTGTTTTATGGAGAGGTTTATTATGTGTGTGATGATTGGGGTGATGGCGGCTGCTGAGTCTCTGAGGAATTTGGAGGGGATGTTGTCATGGCCAGTGGCCTTGTTAGGTTGGAGGGCGCTCAGTTTATTGAGTACCTCATCTGTTGTTACCATTTCCAGTTTGAAGTCGTCCTTGCGGACCCCTAGGTTTTTGTAGTAAGCTACTATGTGTTCTACCCCATAAAGCCCTGAGTGGGAGGGTAGTTTGTTTACCAGTGTTGTGGCTATGTTTGTGAAGAAAATGTTTAAGTAATTGGCTACATCCAGCTTGTCTGTGATGAGCGTGTTGTCCGTTTTTATGTTTATGTTTGAGAATCTGGTTTTAAGTTTTTTACTGCATCCTAGTTGATTATTGAGTAATTTCCAAAGTTCACGTGGTTTGTTTTTGTTTTCCTCAGTTTTGTCAGTGATGAAATTCTTTTTTGCAGTTTTGATCATGGAGTTTACGTCGTTTCTTAGTCTGTTTCTTTCTAGTTTGAGTTCAGTCATGTGGGCTTGGAGTTCACTGCTCGTGCTTTTAGTAAGCTTTGACTGACTTTTACGAAACTCAGAGCATTTTTTGTCTCTGGTTTTCATAGCGGCCAGTATTTCGGAGTGCATCCACGGCTCAGCGTGATTTTTTACCCTGGTGGTTCTTAGGGGGGCCATGTCGTTTAGTATTGTTGAGAATTTGGTTTTGAAACCAAGCCATGTTTCTTCAACCAGTGTACCATTGAGTTCATCTGACCAGTCCAGGCTCTCCAGTTCAAGGTTAAAGGCCTCGCTAGAGTAGGTTTTGAGGTCTCTAGATGTGACTGTTTTGTGGCAGCCAGCCTTTTGTTTTAGTTTTTTGCGGGTACAGAATATCATATAATGATCACTTAACCCGCATGCTATAACCCCTTTCTTGGAGATCTTGGACTTGTCGGAGGTCAGAATGAGGTCAATGGTAGTCTGAGTTGATTCACATACACGTGTGGGTTGGGTGATTAGCTGGCTGAGGCCGTGCAGATCACAAAACCTACTGAATGACCTGAAGACGGGTGCATCTTTTCGTTGCATATCCGTGTTCCAGTCTCCAATAAGAATTTTGTCTACATCCTCAACTCCAGCTAAACACCCATCCAGTGTATCATAAAAGTCACTATGATCTGGCGGCCTGTAGACTGTGCCAACCAGTAGGGATTTCGCCCTTTCGAATAGGATTTCCACCCATACAGTTTCAATTGATTTATGATTCAGGTCATTTCTGTTGATGAATTTGGTGTCCTTGTGTATGTACATACAGACACCACCTCCATGTTTGTTCCTATCATTCCTAATTATTGAGTAGTTCTCAATCTCTATCTCTGGATCTTTTACAGAATCGTCAAGCTTAGTTTCTGAGAAGCACAGTATGTTTGCCTTACCATTTATGAATAATTGTTTGATTTCATCCAATTTGTTTTTTAAGCTGTTAATGTTAATGTGAAAAATGTTCAGTCCATTGGCGTTGGTTATTTCATTGATGTTGGCAGGTTCGAAGTATTGTTCGTTTGTGATCTGTTCCTCTGTGTGGGGCTGGGGGGCTTTGTTGTTGAGGGTGGGAAGGGGGGAGGGGGTGGTCGGGTCCCGCTCCGTGCTGGAACAACAAAGAAGGGGGGAGGGGGGTGTCGGGTCCCGCGCCGTGTTGGAACAACAAAGGACTCGTTCCTGGATGTTTCCGTTGTTAGCTCTGCTAGCTAGCCGGCTATCGGGCGTCGAGATGTTTAAATCCCGCGTCGAGTTGGTCGTCATGGTTTCGACCCTCGGTTCACCTCCTCTCGTCTCTGCCTCACGTGTGCTCGTCTGCTGCGGCGTCATTGGGGAACAGTTGCCGTCCGCGCAGTGGATGTTGCCACGGGTCGAGTTGTTGATGTTGTTGTTGGTCGCGATGGAAACCACCTTCGCTTCTTGCGCTGCCAGACCAAGTCTTCTCGCCTGAGTTCTGGTCAAGACCGGGCCTGGGTTTAAATGAATGTCTCCCGAAAGTAGTAGAACCAGGATGATCATGGTCCTACGGTCCAATCTGCCATTCGGGGGTAAGTTCTTACGTGCCGGGCTCGCTGTTAGTAGCGTGTGTATAGCCGCCGTTCCGACGTGTAGATGTTTCTTTTCAGAGCCATTGAGAAGGTAGAAGTCACTGTGGGTCTCGTTAAATCCGTTTTCACTTCTCTCCACTCCTCTGCTATGTTCTGTTGTAAATAGTCCTCCACTACTTCATGATACCTGCTGTAAAAGGTAACATATTTCTTTAGTCTTTTCTTCAGACCATCAAACCTTTTCTTAGCGATTCTGTAATTGTCTGAGTTCTGTTCTTTCTGCCTTCCATGGCAACTCCACTTGGTATCGCCCATCTTTAAAGGTTGTTGTTCTCTCAAACATCTGTTGAGCTTCTTCTTCTGCTGGGTTCTGTGTTTTCTCACCTGTTATACCCAGAGACTCAATTTCCCAGAATGCCTTTAGTTGATTGGAGACAAGTGTGTCTTCATCAATGGGGATGAACATGCATGCTGCCTCAGCTACACTTGACATGGACGCCGGCCCCTGCACAGACCATCCAAAGGTGCTCTCCACTGCAACCAAAGTCTCTGTCAGCCTCTCCACTTTGCCTGATACTATTTGCCAATAATAGTCTGCTCCTATCAGGATGGAGAGCTCTGGATCACTTTCATTTCCTGGGAAGTCTGCCAGTCTCAGACCCTTTTTCTTGAGCTCATGTTGAACCTGGTCACCAGGCACCTTCATCACTGCTGAGCACACCTGTGGGGTCTCTATAGCCTCTATTTTGATTTTTTGCTGGGTGTCCCAGACATTCCTCAAGGTGACCTTCACTGTGTTGTACTGTGACATTGTAGGGACAGAAGATCCAAACGTGTGAAGAGTGAGTTTCTCTTGTCTCATTACTGGTAACTTCAGGCTCTTCACAAGGTTTTCATGGATGAAGCTCCTCTGACTCCCTCCATCTAGTAAGCAACGAGCTATTACCCTGCCTCCTGGGCCTTCCACCCATGCCTTGGCAGTTTGTAACAGCACAGTGTTCTGTCCATCTGGTTTCATCTTCACTGAATGAGGAATGACTGAGGAAACAACAGCCTCTTCCGAAACAGGGGGTTTCTGCTCCTCGCTTTTCTTGCCAGTGCACACAGCAATGTGATGTCTTCTTCCACAGGTTGCACAGGAGACCTGCTTTTTACAGAATTTGGCTGTGTTTCTGTCCTAAACACACAAAACATCTTCCCATTCTCATTAGTCTGTCTTTACGTTCAATAACGTTGTTGTCTGGGCAATGTTCTGCTTTGTGATCAGCACTGTCACAGAACAAACAGTTGTACACCTGGCTGGCTGTATGCAGTGTAGCAGTAGATTGCATGCTGGGTCTTTTTGATCTCACTTCACTGAATGAGTAGGCCTGTTTCCATGGCTTGCTCTCTTCTTTCTGATGGTTGGATGTTGTTGTCATTTGCAGTGCTCTTTCTCTGCTCTGAACCTCCCTCTGTAGGAATGTGACTATTTCAGAAACTTTCCATTCATCATCTACTCCCCTCTGACGACTATATTCAAGAGCTATGCTATCTGGAATCATCTGCAGTAAAATTGGGCATAGCAGGCTTCTGTAGGTTTCTGACACTACACCCAGTGACTCCAAGCTCCTCATTTGAATTTCACATTCATCATATAGCTGCCTCAATGCATTCACGTCAGAGGCTTTCTTCACAAGAGTAAGATTCAGTAGTTTTGACATGTGAGCACTGATCAGTAGATCTTTCCTTCCAAATCTATTTTGCAATAAAGTGACCGCATTGTCATAGTTATCATCTGTTAATGTCAGTCCTGCTATTGCCTTTGCAGCTGGTCCAGTGAGATAGGTTTTCAGGTAAGTAAACTTCTCTCTTTTACACAGTGCATCATTATTGTGAATAGCAGTTTCATACTGGCTCCAGAATTCCTGCCATTTACTGACATCTCCATTATATTTCTCAATGACCAATCTTGGTAGCTTTACTGACTGTCTCTGTGATCTTGCTTCAGTATCACTCACCCGCCGGGCCTCTGCTGTCAGTTCCTTTTGGTTCCTTATTACTCGTTGTGCGCGGCTCCGTTGGATAATGATGCGCTCCTTGCACGTCTCTGTTGATTCAATCTCCGCGTCCAAATCATCAGTCAAAGTTAGCTGCTCTATTTCCCGATTTATTTCAAGCAAACTGTCCTCCTTCGATGCCAGTACATCCAACATAGTTGTCAAGTCTTCAACACTCGGAGCCTCCTTTCCAATCTCAGCGTCAATCTGATTTAAAATACGTGTAGTACCACCTCTGATGGCACTGCGCTTCCGTTTCTGTCTCTCTATTTCACTCCGACGTTCTATTTCTCGTTCATCCATTCTATTGTTATTATATCCAAATGATCTAAATGATCCAAAGTTCCTTGGTTTCGGCACCAAAAATTGTAGAATAACTACTTTCCAAAAGAATAGATTGTCCAATACGTCGGATTCCAATAGGCTGTACTTTATATAGAACCTTCAGCGCATGTTACATTACAGTTGAGTTCTCATCAGTTTCATTCATAAAAACGCTCTCTGCCGTCGGCAACTCAATCACCTAAAAGGACGCAACTGTTAGCAGGTACAATGCATCCTGGGACTTGTATTTCTACTAACGTGGCGACTAATGTAAATAATAGTATCTCTGACTAGAATAAACAAACACTCTTCCACTTCCACTTCTTCTTTCAAAGGTAAACAATAATCGATATTAACATATATGAAATATAACTCATAATCATTAACCTGGCCTATTAAGTTACAACAATCTGTGCTGCGGCCTCCTGGTCCTCCCCGGGTCCCTTTGTTAAGTTTTACCTTGTGGACACGACCAGGAGTTCTGTCTCCCAGGCGGTTCTGAGGTCTGGTACCTCTCCTGCGTCCCACCATTTGGTGGGCTAGCAGGGGTGTGTGGGTGTGTGCCACGGGGTGCTGTGTCACACGTGGTCCCGCCTGTGCTGTGCGTTTTCAGGGGTGTCTGGTTCCCCCTTTTTTGCACTTTGGTTGAGTTGACTGCCTCCCCCCCTTCGTTAGGACGGGCGGGTGGACGGGACTCCCCTCCTCCCTGGTTGTGGCTTGCGGGCCCTCAGGGGGTACACTTGTCGGGCCACACGTCTGCTCTGCCCCATATCTCATAATGGCGAAGAGCGAGACGCAATTGGCCAGTATGATAATATAACGAAAGGTTATCCTATAACCTAGTTATATGAATACTGGCTGAGAGTCTTGCTCTTAGCGCCCTGAGGTCCCTTGGATGGGTTTTCAGTGTTGGAAATCTTTCTGAGGAAGGTGGAGTGTGACCATGTCCGGCGGCATATAGTGGGACGCAGGGGCGTGGCCTGTGAGTGCATTTGTTGTTTCGTGAGCACATTATGTGCTAGGAGATAAGAGATATCTCATAATGGCGAAGAGCGAGCTACCTATTACCCTGGCCTAAATGAGGATCTAGATATGACTAATTTCCTGTAAAGTTAGTTTTTATCTGTGTGTGGTTGTGTATGTGTATATGCATGTGTGTATGTATATGTGTTTATGCATATAGGTGTATGTATATATATATATATATGTGTGTGTGTGTGTGTGTATATATATATATAGCAGTAGCAGACCCCAGTAGATGATATTAAAGGGAAGGGTTAATTGTAGACCAATAGTACTGGTTGAGGATGATACTAAATGACTACACATGTTTTACTCCTCGTCTTTTCTTTCTTTAAGTTTGCTTCACCACTCCGTTGGCTGTAAATCCCAGAAGAAGGATAGACGCCGAAACAGAGTTAACTTTTTAACCATGTTCTGTATTTAACCGGTTAACCTGCAATGAGTCTCCTGGCCATTTTAGTTTTCGTTTTTGAGGACTGCATACTTTTTTTGCAAACCAAAACAATATACTTTATCCTTATAGCACATGCATGAGCCTGGTCTCTTTTGAAAGATGACATTCTGAAGTTTCTGATTCCAGAAAAAAATTACTTTCAGTGCTAACGTAATAGAGTAACATAGGTCTGAACTTGAGTTGTAGAAAAACTTGTTACTCAAGTTTTTCTGTAGTAGTTAGTAGTCCAAAGGTAATATTTCCCCAGAAGGTGGTATGGCTTACAAATCCATACGGACCCATAGCCTGAAGCCTTATGTAGTACCAATGTCCAAATTTCATAAAGATCCATTCAGAAATGTGTGATTAGGAGTGATTTTGGTAAACTGTGTACAAAAGAAAAACTCAGTTTTCTCATAGACTTCAATTCATTCAGCTGTTTTTCTCTTCCTAGAATAGAATATAGAATAGACTTTTAATTGTCATTGCACAGTATACAACGAAATTTCAGGGGAGCTCCCACAGACCGTAGTACATAATACATACATGAACACATAACACATAACACTGTACATAACAGAATATTTTAAATAATAAAGTGCATAATGGGTGGTAATCAGAGATTATCAAGTGCAGTGGTAAGTGCATGGTGCACGTGAGGGGACAGTCAATGAGTGTTTAACAGTCTAACTGCTTGGGGGAAAAAGCTGTTCTTAAATCGTGTACTCTTAGCATGTATTGACCGGTATCTCCTCCCTGAGGGAAGGAGCTGAAAGAGGTGATGTGCTGGGTGCGACTGGTCCTTGATGATACATTTGGAGCGGTGGAGGCAGCGGGAGGTGAAGACGGAGGTGATGTTTGGTAGAGGAGTCCCGATGATCCTGCCTGCCGCCTTCACCACCCTCTGTAGAGCCTCTTGCTCTGCCTTTGTGCAGCTGGAGAACCACACAGACACACCGTAGGTCAGCACACTCTCAACCGCACAATGGTAAAAGTTGACAAGGAGATTTCGTGGCAGGCCAGCCTGCTTCAGCTTCCTTAGGTAGTATAGGCGTTGCTGAGCTTTTCCGATCACTGAGGCGGTGTTGGTGCTCCAAGACAGGGTCTCACTCACACTGAGACCCAGGAACTTGAACTCAGTGACCCTCTCCACTACTTCGTTGTTGATGAGCAGAGGGGAGTGGTCAGGCCTTGATCTTCTAAAATCCACTATAATCTCTCTTGTTTTCTTTATATTGAGCGCCAGGTTGTTATTATCACACCAGACTATAAGGTCCTCCACCTCCCTCCTGTAGGCAGACTCATTGTTGTTTGTTATGAGACCCACAACTGTGGTATCGTCTGCGAACTTGATGATGTAATTGGAGGGGTAGGAGGGGGAACAGTCATGTGTGAGCAGGGTGTACAGTAGTGGGCTGAGTACGCAACCCTGCGGGGCGCCGGTGCTGAGAGACAGGGTGGACGAGGTGTAGTTGCCCAGTCTGACGGCTTGTGTGCGGTTTGTGAGGAAGTCCAGCACCCAGTTACACAGTGTATTACACAGACCCAGGGTTTGGAGTTTACTGATGAGTTTACGGGGGAGTATGGTGTTGAAGGCAGAGCTATAGTCGACAAAGAGCATTCTTACGTAGGTGTTTTTCTTCTCTAGGTGTTCTAGGGCGGTATGAAGCACAATGGCTATAGCATCTTCAGTTGATCTGTTCTGCCTGTAAGCAAACTGGTATTGGTCAAAGGAGGCCGGAATGATGGATGTAATGTGTTTCCTGACCAGTTTCTCTAGACATTTAGCAGGGAGGGGGGTGAGTGCCACGGGTCTGTAATCATTCAGGCACGTGACAACTGACTGCTTGGGTACTGGTATAATTGTGGATGTTTTGAAGCATGCTGGGACATATGATAGTAGCAGGGAAAGATTAAATATATCTGTGAAGACCTCCGTCAACTGGTCCGCACACTCCTTCAGTATGCGGCCCACCACTCCATCAGGTCCTGCTGCCTTCCTTGGGTTGGTATTCCGGAGGCAACACCTGACTTCATGGTGGCTCAGGACGGGGGCTGTGCCGCTGGGGGGGAGGGGCTGTACTATTTGGTCCCTGTTTGCTCTGTCGAACCGGGCATAGAAATGGTTCTATGAAACCAAGAAATGGTAAATCCACACTCATTGGCTACAACGCTCCACAATAATTTTCGAGATCAGCTCTAAATTGACGGAACTACTGCGCCAAGAGTTGGGAGTGGTATTTTGCGCAATAGCGTGTACTTTGCACAAGCCTCAAATACCGGCATGTAACTCGAGAACCGCTGAACGGATTTTGTCCCAATCGACAGGCAACAAATAAGCCTTCAATTCGATATATATATATTGTATTACGAAATATGCACACGCGAGCCACTAGGGGTCACCAAAGTGCCGGTGGGCAAATCGTCCTAAAAAAGTCCCATATGCGGGACGGCGCATGCTAAGAACTTGCCAATGACAAAGGCATTTCATCTTTTTTTCACTATAAGCCTTCAAGAAATAATAATTCCTCCATTGTGTCTGGTAAAGAAATATAACTAACCAACATTTTAAATGTTTAAATATCCCTTTAAGTTCTTGTATACTAATTACATAGTGAAACTCGGACATGTGGCGATCTGGAAGGCACTGCATGTGATTTACAGTCTCATTACTATCGAATGCTATGACCTCCTTCCAATATCTCAGTTGCAAAAGCACTGATATATCTAGTTCCTTTGATAAAATGACACAGGACACCAAGTGATAAAAATAAATGTTACTATCCCTGAAAGGAAAATATTGGGTAATTAGTTCTACACTGTTGTCTGGAACAACCTGTGCCCATGTTGAACGGAAGGTTCTGTTCCTGCACCTCTTATTCTGAAGGTTTGTTGACCAAAACATTGGTATTATTTCTGCTTAAAGGTGACATGCATTATAAATGTATTTGTTCAGTGTCTAGCATTGTATTATAGTAATAGGAGTTAGTATCAATGTGTTTGTGTATCTAAATACCATATTGGCGGATTGCCGTCATTCAGGTCATTCATTTCCTGGTCCATTTTAATCAGGTCGTTCTGATTTGACTCGCATGGTGACGTCACGTGGCGAGGATGGAGCGGATAGTGATCCGATTGGCTCTGTGGTTGTAGCGCACCAAACGGGATTTGACAGAGAGCGAGCAAGAGAGAGAGGGAGAATCAGATAGACCATCGCGACAGAGCACACATACACACACGCACGTCACGCTGTCGTCTCTCGGTCTGTCTCTCTCTCTCCCCCTCTCTATCTCTCTCTCTCTCTCTCTCTCGATTTGGGAGCATAGCGCACGGCACAGTGGAAGACTTCCTCAAACGGGAGAGGGAGAGAGAGAAAGAGAAGGGGACCTGCGTATCTCGCTCGCAGCTGCTCTCTCTCTCTCTCTCTCTCTCTCTCTCTCTCTCTCTCTCTCTCTCTCTCTCTCTCTCTCTCTCTCTCTCTCTCTCTCTCTCTCTCTCTTCTCTCTCTGCCACTCGCAGACTGTGTGGATGACTGTCACTGAAAGTGCTTATGGCCGGAGCCCAGCCAATAACAGGCTGAAATCTTGAGGCTGGAAAATGATGCTTTTGAGTACTCCATTAGAAATATAAAACAATGATTTAAAAAAAAAAAAAAAACTTACAGATGTCTTCCATAGACTCACAGGAATTGTGTAAAGTTGCCCAAATAGTGCTAGGAATAGCAATGCAGGTCCCCTTTAACCTCTTAAGCCTTTTTTTTATCCGGCCAAAAAGACATACCTAAGTAAATGGAAGATTGCTCCACTTCTACAAGGTCCATTTACATGTTCTTGGTATCTAGGGACATCTTTCCTGATTCCCCCCTTGGTTACTCCACCCCTCCTACGTCCCCTCGTGTTGCTACCCGGGAGGGCGAGAAGGCGGACACGGGGTCTGAAAGGGGGGGGTCGAACCACTCCGGCCACGGAGGAGTACTAGAGGTCAGTTACCTGCCCGGTATCGTCACGACTATGTGCTCAAGAGTGTGTTTTGTGAACAGTGTTTGCTAATCGTGACAAGTTGTGCAAAGTTGTGGGTCTAAGGACCGTGTACATGTATGTGTTTTTTCACTGGTGTAACTCCACTAAACAGGGAGTTGTGTAACTTGCAATGGGACTTGGCAAGTTTAAAGTAGGGGGATATGTAGACACCTGAATATGTCTAACAATAATTCAGTGTGTCTAACCTAATTCCTTTTACTCTACTGTGCCCACTGACCCCTCTTGATCCTCCATATTCTAACATTGACAGTTAATAGTGGAGCATGCACTGGAGTGCCGCCAGGGGGAGCTGGTGAGATGTTGGGCAAGGGAGGAGACCAGGTGAAGAAGGATGGACTGGAGGTGCGGTGCAGACAGCGGAGCACCCTCTTCATCATTTTCCAGAGAGGGAAGAGGACGCACGGAGCTGGAGCTCCGGACATCAAGCATGCAAGATATAAACCCAGTTACGAAGCGGGTTAGTAATGAGTATGCGATAGCTTAACTTTTAGTTAATGCGGAAGAGACATTATGAACGAAGAAGCAGACGAGCTACTGCCGAAGAGTGTGGTAGATATTGCCCACATTGCGTTTTAGCTGAAGTATATGCGTCATGACAGGGGGTTTACCACGACCCACAGCTTAGCTTCAGTTAGGCTAGCACCACAATTTAGCCCGAGTGTCGCCCCACCCCTTCAGCCCAGCAGCGGACGTCACTACACTGCACGCTCCTCCAGCCCCTCCGAGCCGTTACCCCAGCAGTCCCCTGCCCAACATCTACCCAGCCCCGCTGCCTGCTTTCACGCGACCTCTCGACGGCCATCTCACCACACGGACGGTTGGTGGTGGGAGCAGGCCCGCCACTTGGTTAAGTACAGCTAGCGCTCCGAGTGCTGAAACTTTATCGGTAGACATTCTCTGTGCGGCGCGGGCTCTTTAAGGGCGAAGAGAAGCAGTGCTTTGAACTGACGCTGGTAACAGTGTTTAGGGACGCCCAACCTTTATTATTTTGGGGAAAAGCCGGCTATAGATAGGACTTTTATTTGCAACATGGGCCCACTGTCATTTTGGTTGAATCTAATAATAATGTGTGTTCTTTTACAAAAATCCCACTTCCTCCCCTCTTTCCCCACTTACGGAGAAGCGAAGCAGTATATAAACCCTTAAAGGGAAGGGGTTATTACTGTGTCTAGCCCAGTGTGGGAAGAACTTTAGTCTGTGTTATAGAGCGAGAGCACTAGGTGCCCAGTGCGGAAATAACTTTCATCCTTGTGTAATTATTTGTAACGTGCATCAGACTTCCAGTACAGGAGAGTTTAATGGGACCACTGTGTGCGTGTCTGTTAATGTTCATTATAATTTAACCCTTTCCCCACCCCCCTGCCTATAGTTCATTGGGAAAGGTCTCTACTCATCATTCAGGAATGGTACTGCTTTGGGGAGCGAATATATCATCCATCTTTACTGCCATCGGGTGTGGGAGGGCCCAGGAAGTATTGGGGGAAGTGTGGGTGTGTGGGGAGCTACTGCTGATCGCCCTGGAGGGCAAGAAGGACCAGCGCACCCTCCCTCCCTAGGTTAGTGAATCCTAGGCCCCATCCACTCCCGCTGTTCGACCTCCACTTCAACATTCCTGGCCTACAGTCGGGGACTCAGCTGGACCCAGCTCTGCTGCGTTCTCACCAGTGGAGGCTGGTGACCAAATTTTTAGGTGAAGCACAAATTATTATATTATATTATATATTAAATTATATTTTTAAAACATCCCCCACTGTGTGTCAGTGGTCAGTGGACACAGATGAAAACATAATATTAATATACACTATATATTAATATTAATACCAACACCAATCAATCAATTAATTTATATTAATATTAATAACAATATACATACTAATATACTATCAATACTACTATTGAATATACATAAACTATTCATTTCATTTACACTATACATTTCATCAAACCAGCATGTCATGTCTCCTTTAACTGTGGGTGAAAGCGGTCCGAGAACTACAATGCCTGGCAATGTTTACTTCTGCATCTCACGCAACACACACAAGCCACCGGTCGTTTCAGACACAAACCCACACACAACGGACAAGATAGCAGTTCTCATTCATAAGAGCACACCAAAGTTCCACCACATGAATCTCACCGTGACAAATCAGCAGAGCCACAGAGGCACTAGATCAGCCGTGCGCCATGATCAGCAAAGTACGCTAGCCTAGCCACAAGCTAGCTGCAACATTCATTCATTCACCACTAACACAGTGCACATGCAAATATTATCTGCAGGCTGCATTAGCAGCCAGCAGCCAACGTGATACATTACATTGTGTTTATATGTGACATAGCCAAGTTAACAACGTTTCAATCCCTTAATCAAGTCTCTAAACAATTCGGCTGGCTAACGTTAGCTAACGTTAGCATCCAGGCTAAGCAGGCTTTCGTTTTACAAACAGGGGTGTAGCTCCAGATTCTGGGCCCCATGAAAGAATGTATTTGTAGGCCCCCAGTGAATGCCTATATATGACCAAAAGCCTGTCTGAACGTGTTTTTAGCTGTTTTTTAAAGGAGTTTTCTACCTAGGGAGAACACTACACTTCCCTATACACTTGAAAGGGCTCTGGTGTGGCGTTGGGGTTCTGGGGTACTGTACCTGTGAAGAGCTCATTGGCCATCCACTTAGGCTGCAGTTTGAGTTCTCTGAGGGGTGTGAGGATCCCTTCTATGTTGCCAAACATGGAGGAGAGGCCCAAGCTGAAGAGCATGACGAAGAACAGCACGGCCCAAACCTGAGAGCCCGGCATCTCCAAGACCGCCTCGGTGAACACGACGAAGGCCAGGCCGGTACCTGAGGCACTCTGGGGGAGGAGGAGGGGAGAGGGGAGAGGATGTTAACATTGACACATTGTAATTGACAGGAGGAGGAGGAGGAGCAGAGTTCGAGTTATGGGGAGGCCAATGGGGGCTTGGCCCCCATAGATAGAGTCTGGGCCCCCATAGTCAACAACACCTGTGGGGGTATCTAAAAAAAAATATATATATATATATATATATATATATATATATATATATATATATATATATATATATATATATATATATATATATATATATATATATATATATATATATATATATATATATTTTTTTTTTTTTTTTTAATGTACACATTTTTATTATTTATGTTACCAAAATAAATTGTTAATAAATAATATTTTTCTTTTCAGTTTTTTAAAGAACTGAGTAATTAATGTTGTGGAATAGGCTGCATTTCACCTCCAAGCCGCTATGCGTTGTTATTTGGTGACATGCTGCAGCCTGCAGTAGTTACTTTTTGTTGTTGTTCTAAGAAGATGCTGCTACTGAAATATGCTTCTATTCAGTGTAATTTATTTTTCATTCAGTTCTTGATTACCTGTGCACATTTGTTTATAACAATATTTATTTATTTAGATTTATACAAGTATTTATGATTTTATGTCAGATGATTATAAGATGATAATGTTACTGCATCCTGATAAAGGCTGCTGTTAACTCTTTCACGGCCAACAACGTTTATATACGTTATTGGGTGCCAACGGTTAAGGGCCATAAACGTATTATACATTTCGCAATTATGCCACAACAATGTGGAACGCCCTACAAACAGCCGTAAAATTATGTGAATCCCTACCCTCCTTCAAAACCGCTCTCAAAGAGCACTTAGGGTGGTTTCACACTCACTGCTCTGTGTCGAATCAGAGCCGGCTCGCATCAGAAAATTGTGTGTCTGTCTGAGTGAGAACGCTGTCCCCCGTCCCCGCCCCCCGCTGATTCGTCCCCGGGGGCGCTGAACCTGGACCGCTGAAATAGGTGGTCTCAGGTGCGCGCTGAGTGGGGGCGGTTAGGCCTGGCAATTTTGTTTGCCATTGCTATGTCTATACATTGTTCAATGCATTTATTTCTATAGACCAGTGGTGCCCAACCAGTCGGCCGTGGTCGACCAGTAGATCAATGACATGCAATATAATTGCCACAAGCGATGGGATAATGTTAGCTTCTGAACAGGCTAGCTAACTAGCGTTTAGCCGTTAGCCATTGCTGTATACTATACTTTCTTGTTCGAATGCATTTATTTCTATTAGACCAGTGGTGCCCAACCAGTCGGCCGTGGTCGATCAGTAGATCGCTCAAAACGCTCAAAAGCGGACTCTACAACACCATCCATTCGTGATAAATGGGGTGGGTTATATTGACAAGGCTTGACAACAGAGGTTCAAATATAACTTCATATTTATTGGCAATTTGTTCATTTTATATCAACATCCAGAGTCCGCAGTCGTGTTAAGACATTCCCGTTTACATTTTCGGTCGACCAGTAGATCAATGACATTCAATATAATCGATGCGAGCAATGTTACTAGTAAAAGGTTATAAAGCTAACTAGCCGTAGCCGTTAGCTTAGCGTTATTGTTAACCCTGCAAAACGATCAAAAGCGGACTCTACAACAGAGTTCCATTCGTGAGAAAAGGGGGGTGGGTTATATTGACAAGGCTTGACAACAGAGGTTCAAATATAACTTCATATTTATTAGTTATTTGTTTCTTTATATCAACATCCATTCTCCAGTCTCCGTGTTAACACTTCCTGTGTTTACATTTCGAGCGTGACATCATCGACTACGGCAAGCTTACAAGCTCAAAACGCAAACCGTAAACAAAACCCAGAGCGCACCCAGACTGAAGTGTGTACACAAACTAGAGGGGGGAGAGGGGGGGGGGGGAGTTCGAATCAGATCTCGGAACGGGCAGAACGGAACGAAATAGAAACGAATAGGGTGAGTGAGAAAAGGCCCTTAGAAACTGGCCCCGGTAAATGTCCAATGTTTGTATTGAGCCATACTGTATTGTACCCATTCCGCAATCTGTTAATAAAGTTTTCAATCAATCAATCAATCAATCAATCAATCAATCAATCAACCAATCAATCAATCAATCAATCAATTCCCTCATTTACAATGCAGGCATATTATTAGAAACAGATATAAATACAAAATAAAGAAAATCAGCTTAGACAATTTAGACATTGAATGAATAGGATAAAAACACAGATACAAAAAGAAGATGTATATAAATTCGAATGCTCCAAATTATTACATGTCATTCCGCACCTGGTCAAGAATTCTCCAGAGGAGGACGAGGAGGCAAGAAAATAAATAATAAAACACGAAATGCCACAGCAGTAAATGGGTCCAATCTGGCCAGGAAGAGGAACGGGAGAGAATATTGAGGAACAAGCTTTAATCATCAGATTTGAAGGAGAGCAGGGCAGATGAAGGAGAGAGCAGCAGGGAATGGAATCCTTTTCACAGACGTTTGAGAGTCAAATTATATTATGGACATTATTAACACTTTGAGTGCCAGCGACGAGATTTCTCGTTAGTTCATGCCAACCGTTGAGTGCCAGCCGACAAGGAATCTCGTTTTTAATTGTACATTTTTTTTATTATCGATTTCCATTCATTTTTCATCAATCTAGCCTCATGTTACCAGTGGGGATCTGTCTGCGCTCGAACAGGGAAAATACCGCCCCCTATCGTCTTTTTGGAGAACATCTGATCTGAGATAAGGAATCTATTTGACCAGTATTGGGATAATCAGAGCTGTTTTCACCTATATATCAATGTGTCCCCTATGTGTGTATGTGGCTGTGAGTGTGTGTAGCTGATCAGGAAATAAGATAATGGATTTTTCAGCCCGCTTCTATAGCGTGCATAAGTACACATATACTATCGATAATCTAGCGTTTATTTGAAAACGATTCATAAATAGGCCGAAAAATGACGATGTGTTTTGTGTATTACAGTAAAGCGCGATTCCTGCAGAATCTAAAAAGAATTCTGAAACTTTAAAAAAAATAGCGTTTTTCAAAATGGTATAAAACGGAAATGAACCGATTAAAAAACAATCCGTTTCAACAATGTTGACTGCAAACAAGTCATTGATAAGCGCCGGTCGTATTAGACACATAGCCATAATTTAAGATATCGTTTATGCGTTCACAAATGCGAGTGCTCTGTCATTGAATAGAGCGGTGGCATTCAACGGGGTGAATAGGACACTGAGGCGTGGCACGGAAAGTGTTAATGCAATTCACTGAAGCTGTGTTTATACCCAGCTATGACATGTCTGTGAAAAGGGTCAGTTAATGAAATGTTGCATTGCTTTTCAGAGTTGGCACACAGAAAGTTTAGTGTTTTGCATTATGTTCTCTGATTATAAAACATCATACCTTGTCAAGGAAGTTTTGCAAAATGCAGGATTTCAGCTTCAATTTGGAGACTTCCTCATAGTGCGTTGTGTTATAATAATTAAACCACTGGTCATAGTTCTCCACTGTTATGTCCTGGTCTGCAATGTCAAACTGGTTGGTCAGAGCTAAGATGTTGCTGCAAACAGAACACAAGATAATCAGGCCAGGCCATGAAACTTAAAGCTACAATGTGTAACATTTTGAGAATTCTTCTTGAATTCTGCACCAAAACAGGGCCATGCTGACTCATTTTACTGTGAGTTTCATTGGCCAGTGTAGCAGCAGAGCACAGATAATCCATTCTAAAGTGTCACAGATCACAGATAACCAATCAGAGAAGCTCAAAGGGGATTTAGTTGGACAAGCACCTTTAGTGGTTGAGTCTACACGGTCCTCATTCAACACAGTCTGGTAATGAGGACCATGTAGACTAACCACTACATATCTTGCTTATTCCAACCAAATTCCCTTTGAGGTTAGAAGGGGGAGCCTCATACACATTGTGGCCTTTACCAAATTTTTAAGCTGCCAAAGTATGTTTTAGAATAGAAAAGATTAAATTTAATACAGATTAGGTACCTCCAAAAGTGGTTTGGTTAGCTTATTACATTTAAAGCCCCAATGCAGAATCTTTGGACCATCTAAACGATGGCTGTATACTGTATGTACACATGTTGGAAAACTCCAACATTTTGGGAAATTAGCTTATTTAACATCTTCCCTGGAGTTAGACAAGAAGATACATACCTTTTTTGTCTCTGTGCATGCATTAGGCTTAGGGAACAGCCGCTCCGTTAGCGTAGCTTAGCTTCATCACTGGAAGTGGGTCAGACTTGTACCCTGACGTTCCCTACAGTGCCCTACAGTCACGAAATACACTCCAAATACAACTCCAAAACGTTCCTGTAAACATGTTGTGACCTGTGTATTTACCACGTGGAGAAATAAAAAATAATTGAATTCGACAATTACGTTTTCTAAGCAAATATGCTCGGAACTATTTTTTGTCTAACTACTCCTCTCGGGGCGCAGTCAGTGATTTCAACGTGACGCCGTGTTTGTTTACATTCTCATTTCTCATTCATTCAAAGGATCCGAACCGATTGAAGTTTATGGATACCATGACTTAAAATCCTCTTACCTTGACAATTAAAAGCCTCCCCAATTTAGAAAACAGTATTCCCATGGCTGGTGTTGATATACTGCTAGCTAACGGAGCTAACCAACAAACACAGAACCGGGCGAACACTAAAGCAGATAACTAGGCTAACTTCCGGTCGGGGGGTTCCAAAATAAAAGAGCGACGTCTATAGCAGCGTCACGTTGAAATCACTGACTGCGCCCCGAGAGGAGTAGTTCGGCAAAAAAATGGTTCTGAGTATATTTGCTTAGAAAACGTAATTGTCTAATTCAATTATTTTTCATTTCTCCACGTGGTAAATACACAGGTCACAACATGTTTACAGGAACGTTTTGGAGTTGTATTTGGAGTGTATTTCGTGACTGAAACAATGCACTGCTATGGTTCACCAGTTACCTTAAAGATAGACATCAGTCTGTATCCTATAATGGGATAAATTCTCCTTTTCTTCCTTTACTTTGCGGTCTGCCCCAAGGTTCAATTATTGGGCCTTTGTTATTTTTGTTATATATCAATGACCTCCCTAACGTCTCAGACAGGCTGTCGAACATTTTATTTGCAGATGACACGAGTGTATTCTATTCACATAAAGATCCTGATACCATCATTAGGGTCATAAATGAAGAACTTAACAAACTATCAATTTGGTTTAAATGCAACAAATTATCACTAAACATTAAAAAAACAAATTTCATTTTTTTGTGTCTCAAATCTGGGATTTTTAACTCCTCATAAAGTAGTGATCAATGACATCCCCATAGCTAGGGTGTGTTCTACACGATTCCTTGGTGTTCTGCTTGATGAATCCCTATCATGGAAACCTCATATCACAGCCATAAATACAAAAATGGCCAAGAGTATTGGTATTCTTGGAAAAACACGTCACTTGCTGAGCACCGAGGTTGCCACAATGTTATATTACTCTATGGTTTACCCATATATCAATTACTGTAATTTAGTTTGGGGTAGTACTCATCAGACCAAACTTGAGCCCATATACCATCTGCAGAAACGAGCTCTAAAAATAATCAGCTGTGTTCAACGAAGTCATTCTTCTCAGCCTCTGTCTATTCCATAAGTTAGGTATACTCCGTGTTTATCAAGTGAATCATCTTCAGACTGGTTTATTTGTGCATAGTTCTTTAAACAGAGCCCTTCCCCCTTTTTTTCATGACATGTTTGCCCACAATCACCAAATTCATAATTACCCCACACGTAGTTCCTCTTTGCTTAGACCACCCTTTTCCCGCACTTCCCAATCTCAGTTTTGTTTGCTCTACCGAGGGTCAAAGTGGTGGAACTCTTTGCCTCCACATGTTTTGGAATTTTCTTTTCTGAAATTCAAAAGAGCACTGAAATCTCATCTCCTAGATCACCAATACTTCCCATATGGACTTCCTTTACAAACTGTGGTCTGATGGCTTGTTGTATTTTGTTATTGCATTTTCGTTTTATTATATATTCTTCCTGTCATTAATTGTTTTCTCTACCAGAAATCGTATGGCATGGGTGCCTGCTTCGGTGTCTATGTAGGCCTGCTTGTGTGTGTTTGTTTGTTTGGGGGGGGGGGGGGGGGATTTTATATTTTATCTTGATATAATGTAATTTTGCTTCCTGGTGAATGCCACATGCAAGCCCCTTGAGGGTTTTTAGGCAATTCTCCTACACATCCCTTGTGGATTATATTGTATTATATATGTAATTGTTTTTATATGTGTAAATAAACAAACAAACAAACAAACAAACTGTAGGGCACTGTAGGGAACGTCAGGGTACAAGTCTGACCCACTTCCAGTGATGAAGCTAAGCTACGCTAACGGAGCGGCTGTTCCCTAAGCCTAATGCATGCACAGAGACAAAAAAGGTATGTATCTTCTTGTCTAACTCCAGGGAAGATGTTAAATAAGCTAATTTCCCAAAATGTTGGAGTTTTCCTTTAAGGGTTTGACTTGTAGATGGAAAATGTGCTTTTATAGAATTTTCTTAAAGGAACACACCAACATTTTGGGAAATTAGCTTACCGTCTTTTCCAGAGAGAGACAAGAAGATAAATACCAGTTTCCTCTCTGTGCGTTCAGTAGAAAGCTATCTGGCTGCATGTTAGCCTAGCTTAGCACAATGAATGGAAGCGGACATGGCCGGTAAGCCTTCAGCAGAGGTGTTAGTTGGACAATGAATGCCTAGGTTAACCGGCCATGTCCGCTTCCATTCATTGTGCTAAGGCTAACATGCAGCCAGATAGCTTTCTACTGAACGCACAGAGAGGAAACTGGTATGTATCTTCTTGTCTCTCTCTGGAGAAGACGATAAGCTAATTTCCCAAAATGTTGGCGTGTTCTTTTATCCCATTAAAATTCAAAATGCAGGTCTGTTCTACTCTGCTATACTGCAAACATTTCACATCAACATCAACAAGGCTTTTACAGTGCAATTTAAAATGCAGTGCACTTTCATGTTTAGCCCTCATACACGGTCAGTCCTTGTATCGAGAGCACTTTGCCAATTTTCAACTTTAATCCTTTCGTTCTGTTGTGAGGAGGACATGTGATAATTGGACATATAACTCACCCACGTGTTCTGTTGTGAGGAGGACATGTGATAATCAGACATGTAACTCATGTGTTCTGTTGTGAGGAGGACATGTGATAATCGGACATGTAACTCACATGTTCTGTTGTGAGGAGGACATGTGATAATCGGACATGTAACTCACATGTTCTGTTGTGAGGAGGACGTGTGATAATCTGACATATAACTCACATGTTCTGTTGTGAGGAGGACATGTGATAATCAGACATATAACTCACGTTTTCTGTGTCTCCAGAGCTCAGCTGCATCGGCACCCTGAAATATTCACAGAGGAGAGCAGACCTCTAGCGAACTGCAGACACTATTTCTTTGACTTCCCTCGAGTTGGGCCTCTACTACAGTTCTACTACAGTTCTACTACAGAGTTCTACTACAGTTGTACTACAGTTCTACCAGGGCCGGATTAACGACCGGGCCGTCCGTTTTTTTTGGAGGCCCCTCGTCACTAGAGGCCCCAAATTATTATTATTATTTTTTTTACTTTTATTTTTATTTTTTTGGAGGCCCCTCGTCACTAGAGGCCACACATTTTATTTTTTTATTTTTTTCTTATTTTGGAGATCGATGGCATACTGTGACACTGAAATGAAAACATATTTCATCAACTAAAATATTTAATCAACAAAAATATTTCATCAACTAAAATATACAGTACGTCACACCCTGCCGTCTGCAAGTGGCTAATCTTGAGTATTTTTTCTCCTCTTCATAAGAGTTTGAGGTTTTCCGTTCGAGGTAAAAACAGCAATAAAAAGTCAAAACTTGCATCTCCACATCCCAGCCCCGACGCCTGAATACTTTTACCAACGGATTTCTAGTTCCGCGTTCGCGTTCTGCGCTCTGATTGGCCACTGACGTTTCTGGTAGCGCCAATCGTGTGATGCCTCTTTCTTTCACCGGTTAAGCTTAGGCACTCTTTCGAAGTTGGTTAAGGTTAGAGTTTGTCTTAGAGCAGGGCGATAGAACACCAGCCCTGATTTCATACTCTAACCTTAACCAACTTCGAAAGAGTCGCCTAAGAAACGTCAGTGGCCAATCAGATCACAGAACGCGAACGCGGAACTGGAAATCCGTTGGTAAAATAATAGACACAGCCCGACACGAATAAGGCAGATTGGGATCATTATTCATGACAGACAGCAGAGACCCGCCGGTGCTGATAGCGGATATCATCGAGCTCCCCCTAGTGACTAGGGGGCGTTATTTCTAAACCTAGCCGCATTTCTGGCAGACGCTCTCTGATTGGCACTGACTGACGCTCTCTGATTGGCCACTGACATGTTTGCCCAATCGCGTGACGAGCTGTGTCTTTGCACATTTCCGCGTCGAACAGCCTGCAAATTACCTGGCGTTCTATCGCCATGCTCTAAGACAAACTCTAACCTTAACCAACTTCGAAAGAGTGCCTAAGCTTAACCGTCGAAAGAACTTGCCGTCACGCTCTAAGACAAACTCTAACCTTAACCAACTTCGAAAGAGTGCCTAAGCTTAACCAGTGTAGAAACAGGCATCGGCCAATCAGAGAAAGTCTTGCCAGAAATGCGGCTAGGTTTAGAAATAACACGACTAGGGGCCTCCACTACACACTAGTAAAAAAAATAAAAGAGATACGAAAAAAATATATATATAATCAGATCCTCATCCAGCGTTTACTTTCACAGCATCTATAGTGACTACTAGTATCATCTCATCTCTTCTCTATCTATTTTTATTACATTTTTTGTATTGCAAATAAAAATATGATTGATTGTTTTATAATGAGGGATGAGAGACGTTGAGTCTATGTGACACTGACGTCCAGGTCCAGGGGTCACTGTCAGGTCAGGTCAGGTGACCACTGATCGCGAGAATTGCACTTGCAAGTTGATCAAGTAGGCTAAGACTCGAGTAGTACTGTATGATCATATGACACTCAAAAAACATGGATAAAAAAGTTAAACGGTGGGAAAGCGGAGTTGCTAAGTTAAAATCTAAACAGGAAAGGGACAGAAAGAGCGCGTTACTTCGGCAAAGCATACCAACTATCTCTACTTTTTTTACCCCGTCAGGTGTTCTTTGAGAGTGTTTTTGAAAGTGGGTAGTGATTCACATTCCTTTACAGCTTTGGGTAGGGCGTTCCACATTGATGTGGCATAATTGCGAAACGTGTTTAGTCGCTTGTTTGAGCCGAATCTGGGTTTAACATGATTTGTGTAGCTCCCTCTGGTGTTGTGATCGTGGTATTCACTGACCTTTGGGAAGTATTTTGACATGTACATGGGTACCTTGGTCGCATAGTGTATCTTGTAGACCAGGCCCATTGCAAGTTGCTGTACTCTGTCGTCTACTCTAAGCCATCCTAGGTTGTCAAAGTGGGCAAGGGTGATCAAAGTCCTTTTAGCTTGGCCCTCAGAGCCCACCACTTCTAAATATTCTATATATTCTTTTAAGTGACATATAAAAACGCCACTGTGCGTGCGTGCACGCGTATGTGTGTGTGGGGGGGCCTCCACAAGAATCTGGCCCAGGGGCCTCTGAAGTCTTAATCTGGCCTTGAGTTCTACTACAGTTCTACTACAGTTCTACTACAGTTCACTAGAGATCTGCTCTCCTCTCATGCAGATGCAGCTGAGCTCTCGAAACACGTCGGTGAGTTACATGTCCGATTATCACATGTCCTCCTCACAACAGAACACGTGAGTTACATGTCTAATTATCACATGTCCTCCTCACAACAGAACACGTGAGTTACATGTCTGATTATCACACGTCCTCCTCACAACAGCAAGATTGAGGTTGAAAATCGGTGAAGTGTTCCTTTAGTCATTAAACATTTTTATTACTTATTTTTTTCTTCTCAATGCCATATGTTGGTTTCCTGTGTTGAGCCCTTTCGTTTACATTGGGATTGTGGGTTGGGACATCACAGACAATTATTTATAAGCATTTGGCTGGTGGCTAGCCCAAATGATAAGGGTTTTTATCAGGTTTGGTTGGTAGCAATAGGCAGAGGAGTATAATTTATATAATTTATCATTTGTTTTATACGTATAATTTTGGCCTACCTATGCAAACTGCACAGAATGTCCCTCTGGAATAATAAAATGTCTTGGAATATACAGAATATACATTCTAATATTATGCCTGTCTGTCTTATAAAGAATATTACATTTGAATTCTTTATTTATCCTTGAAGGATGCAGTGTGATGTTTCCCTCGTTTACAATGCTGTTGAGATTTACAGGCATATTTAAAACAGATACAAACACAAAATAAAGACAGAGAAAATTAAATCAGCTTAGACAAATTAGACATTGAATAAAAATAAAAATAAAAAAAACACATGCAAAAACAAAACAAAGATATATATAAATTCTAATGCTCTTATTGGTCTGTCTTATAAAGAATATACATTGTAATGCTCCATGTGCCTGTCTGTACGTACCTCCCAACACAGGAGTTAAAGTTGGTGGTAGCCTTGAAGCCCAAGATGGAGAATATTGGGATGGCAGCGTAGATGGACGTGGCGCTGTTTATAACCCCGACCAGAACAGCATCCCTCTCACAGTTATTTCTGATACACGCAGAACAGATTAGACAGTAACACTTTACCGGAAGATGTGCATTATGAGGTATTATAAGCACATTATAGACACATTAGTGAAATCATTGTAATTGACTGATAACTTAAAGCTTATATGTATAGAATATTTCAATATCACTATATCATTATCAAATGAGGTGACCTGAATACAGTATCATTGGAAGATGGATTCCAAGATGGATGCCACTGTATTTCCCCTGTTCAGTGTCTCCCTGAAATACTTTACAATCCTTTAGAAATCACCAAAATATGGTGCCAGTGATGGCACAGTAATGTTGCACAGTAATGCAAGATTGAAGCAACCAGGACAAGAAATGGAAACGTTTTATAAAGTTAAACGGACCACCAGAGCAAGCCAAGGTGGTTGTGGTACGAAATCTGAATGATCTGGATCAATACAAGTGACAATGCCTGTAGATGGGGTCGGGTCATGGCATGTGGGGAAATGTGCCCTGGGATGGAGCGACAAACCATTCAACATAAGACAAAGAAGACACAAGAATCTACAGAGAATCTACAACACCTTATTAACATCCGTTTTGGACATGTTCTATACTTATAAAAAACACTGTCTTATATTTGGGCCAATTATACAGTAGATGTAAAATGTCACTAAGTTAAAACTCAGCTTGAAGCTGCTTTAATGAACAAATGGTAAATGGCTGCTTTTTTATATAGCGCTTTTATCCAAAGCGCTTAACAATTTGTTCCTCACATTTTACCCATTCACTCACACATTCACACACCGACGGCGGAGGCGACCATGCAAGGTGCCGACCTGCTCATCGGGAGCAATTAGGGGGTTAAATGTCAAGGACACATCGACACGCTGCCCGGGAGGAGCGGGAATCGAACCGGGAACCTCCGTATTGCCAGACGACTGCTCTACCTCCCGAGCCACTGTCGCCTCAGCTCGATGATGATGATAGAGATCAGAGCAGATGGTGAGCTCACTTCTCGGGGTTGTAGCTGGAGAAGGATATGAGACCTCCGAACGCCAAGGACAGAGAGAAGAAGATCTGTGTGGACGCGTCCAGCCACACCTGGGGGTTCTTCAGGGTCTCCCACTGAGGGACAAACAACAACTCATCATACAGTATAGAGCAGGGGTTCTTCAGGGTCTCCCACTGAGGGACAAACAACAACTCATCATACAGTATAGAGCAGTGGTTCTTCAGGGTCTCCCACTGAGGGACAAACAACAACTCATCATACAGTATAGAGCAGTGGTTCTCAACTGGTCGAGCCTCGGGACCCAACATTTTCCTTAGTCATTAAGTCGTGACCCTAATTTTTTAACCACTATGATTTATTTCAATATTTTTTTTGCAGTAGGCTAATACACAATCTTTCATGCACTGTTAAAAACATGAAATAAACACAAAAAAGTGCAACAAAAGTGCAACTAGGGCTAAAAACCCAATGAAATAAAATAATAATAAATAATATATGCTTCTTAGCAGATTTCTTAGCTTAACATAACAAGCCTAAGTTTGGGGGAACTAATGGGATAACTGGGGTTGCAACAAAAGTGCAGCTAGGGCTAAAAACCCAATGAAATAAAATAATAATAATAAATAATATATCCTTCTTAGCAGACTTCTTAGCTTAACATCCCAGGGAACTAATGGGATAACTGGGGATGTTGTTTGCTCCTGACAAGAGTCTCAAAGTCTGGGGTGATGGTAGACAAAGCAACTCTGAGGTCATGCTCAATGTCCAATCTGTTCCTCTGCTTTGTCTTCAGCTGGACCAGAGCTGAGAAGCCACTTTCACAAAGATAGGTAGTGCAAAAAAAAGTATAATTTTTTTTTTATTTTAAATTTTTTGTACACACATCCACTCAAAATGGCCCCACGACCCACTTTTGGGTGGTGACCCACCAGTTGAGAAACACTGGTATAGAGCACTCGAGGAAACCGTGAAGAGAGAGATGACCCAGGAACAGTCCCGCTTTAACGGATGGATGTATTTAAAGTAACATCATGTGAAATAATCACGTCATCAACAAATTGTGAAATAATCACGTCACCAAATTGACACGTATATATCTGACTATATTCAATATCCCAATTGTCAAGGTTATCAATACTATCCAATAATGAAAGGTAGAAGACATCTTTCAATGGTTTATTCCAAAGTGAATCAAGCATAAGTGACACAGACAGGAGACGTAAGGAAATTAACATTGCAACGGGCAGATATTCTAGATTCAGCCATGGGATCAGAAAGACTGAGCTTATTTCATGTCGTCACTAAGCCAATGAACATGCTTCTTCAGAATATACGCAGAATACAGGGCTGACACAAGACCAAATAAAGGAATCGGTATTGGTCAGCTAGTTAGGGTTGGATTAGGCTGGACAAGATATGCCTCCTAAAGTGTGTAAACGGAAGTACAGGAAGTACAGGCAACAGGCTTTCCGGTTTCGGCAAAACAATTATAGAAACGTTTGAAGTGCACAATATTTCCTCGTTTAAGCCACTGCAACGGCTTCGCCTGAAGAATTTACTACATGACCGGGAAGTTCTAGCTTGTTTGCCGACAGGATTCGGGGAAAAGTTTGGTCCGTTCGGAGGCAGCTTCCAGGGGAAGTACACCGGAAATTCTACCCCATATAGGCTACACACTTTTGGCCGTAGTTCTTTATCAGGCTTTATCTCACGGAGGAGATAAAACTGGGAACGAGGTTAGGTTTGGATTACAACATTTTTAGAACACAGACTCTTGTCTCCTAACGGGAGCCGTTGTATGGAATTCCCTGTATGAGCACACATAGCTCACCACAGTAAATAACAGTACTGTACATGTAGACACTGTTTACGTAATTTTAGAATTTTAGAATTATAGATGGATAGATATGGATAGATATGGTAGATTTATAAATAATGTACATTTATGGATATTCTTATATTAGCAAAAAACCTGCCAGGATCTGACAATTACCAGTAGTTACTTTCTAAAGTAGCTTTAAATGCTAATTGAAATCCCAAGGTGGTTGTACTCATGGTTGTACACCTGTCATTTAGAATGACGAGGGTATTTTGTGCAGTGATTTCAAATGTTTACAATACATATACAGTATACATAAGCGTATATTTTAAAGGGGAACGCCACCCATTTAAAGAATTATTATGTTCTTCCTGTGTCCCAGGACAGTTCAGTCAGTATTTGTGAACGCATCACTCTCTCCTAAAGCTAGAAATCAGAGAGAGAATTCTCCAATCGGCGATGTCACTGGGATAAATTAATTTGATTTATTTTAAATGTTAATTAAAAATGTCTTGGACTTTATGGTGTTTTTGTTTTGTTCTTGATTTATTGTGATGTTTCTTCTTGACTTGTTTAAAGAAGACGTGTCCGGCCCATGGGGACATTAACGTGTGTTGTCGGGCCTTACAAATACATTTGATTTGATTTGATTTATGTCAAATCTGGGACTGCTCCATAGACAATGAATGGGGCTCTTACTTTGTGAGGCCATAGAATATTTGAGTGAGCTCCTACACCCAAATGAGGTTTATATTCTAGCGTTACGAGAAGGTCTGAAACACAATTAAAATCTAACTTGGGTGTAACATCAGCTAATGGCTATGAATCAATTACACTACTGGCAAGTATTTTATACCATTTTATATTTTAAGAAGAACATTTGCTGCATTTTAAACTCATAATTCTCAATGACAAACTTGGAATTTAAATGGTTTGCATTTCAAGCTAACACTTACATTTGATTTATTTTTAAATACGTCTATGGCAAAAGGTAGACGCTAGATCCCTTGGCCCAGTATAAAATGTTTACATTCATTTATAATTTGTAGGTAGTGGGGATGGTTAAGGTTAGAGGTAGGGATACATAGGTACGACTTGGCCAAAAAGACAACCCCCCAATAAAAGGATTTTATGCCAGTGACTGGAACAACCGACATAAATCACTCAAACTGGTCACCTTTATGCCTAAGTCACCATTCAAGCACTCTCTGATGAACATTCTCACTGATTCCTGCAACTGTTTCTCAACCCAGTAACATCCCCAACCCCCTGTCTGTCATGGTGCCCCTCTCACTGCTATATTGCTTGTTGTATGTATATATATTGTAATAACATATATTGTATGTCAGAAATGCTTAATCTGAATAATTTTTCAGCCCCCCCCCCCCCCCCCTTCCTCCCTTCAAGAGGCGTTGTCTCTTGCCATGCCATCATTGTAAATAAGAATTTGTTCTTAATAGATTTACCTGGTTAAATAAAGGTAAAATACAAAATTATGTGTGATCTAGCATCTACCACGGCAAGACTGTTCCTGGATCCACTTCCTGTATTTTCCCCTGAAATGTTGCGCTCTATTATCAAGGGTTTTACAATTCAATCAACTAACAATGAAGGGCTTTTAACTCTATAGCAGGTACTAAAAAAGTACCCGGTACCAGGTACCAAACGCAAATTTCTGCAATGGAAAACCGAAAAGGCAGAGTAGAGTATAGAGTCGGGTCGAGTAGGTACTATGCAGTGGAAAAGCGGCTTATATGTTGTCACTCTACATAACACAGCCTGAAGAATTCCTCCATGTTACATATTCAGTATTAACCCATTCAGGAGCACCTTACAGCCTACAGAGTATATGGTGTTTACCGACATCTACTTCCAATGATTGTATTGTATTCCAGATAATGTAAATCGTACATTTTCACCAATGTTTGATTAAATTCCATTTGATTAATATAAATATTTAATAGGTATGCACATTATTTCAGGATTTGTTGCTAGAGTGTGTCTCAACTCACATTGGGGGTAAACAGGTAGACCAGCCCATCTGCTGCTCCAGGAAGAGTCAGACCTTGAATCAGGAAGATGGTCAGCACCAGGTAGGGGAATGTAGCGGTCACATACACAGCCTGAAAGATGAAAACATTCAAATGTTATTTATCGGAGCTGCTGGGTAGTGTAGAGGTCTAAGCACTGGGAGGGCTGGGTAGTGTAGAGGTATAAGCACTGAGAGGGCTGGGTAGTGTAGAGGTCTAAACACTGGGAGGGCTGGGTAGTGTAGAGGTCTAAGCACTGGGAGGGCTGGGTAGTGTAGAGGTCTAAGCACTGGGAGGGCTGGGTAGTGTAGAGGTCTAAGCACTGGGAGCTGCTGGGTAGTGTAGAGGTCTAAGCACTGGGAGGGCTGGGTAGTGTAGAGGTATAAGCACTGAGAGGGCTGGGTAGTGTAGAGGTCTAAACACTGGGAGGGCTGGGTAGTGTAGAGGTCTAAGCACTGGGAGCTGCTGGGTAGTGTAGAGGTCTAAGCACTGGGAGGGCTGGGTAGTGTAGAGGTCTAAGCACTGGGAGCTGCTGGGTAGTGTAGAGGTCTAAGCACTGGGAGGGCTGGGTAGTGTAGAGGTCTAAGCACTGGGAGCTGCTGGGTAGTGTAGAGGTCTAAGCACTGGGAGGGCTGGGTAGTGTAGAGGTCTAAGCACTGGGAGGGCTGGGTAGTGTAGAGGTCTAAGCACTGGGAGGGCTGGGTAGTGTAGAGGTCTAAGCACTGGGAGGGCTGGGTAGTGTAGCGGTCTAAGCACTGGGAGCTGCTGGGTAGTGTAGAGGTCTAAGCACTGGCAGGGCTGGGTAGTGTAGAGGTCTAAGCACTGGGAGGGCTGGGTAGTGTAGAGGTCTAAGCACTGGGAGGGCTGGGTAGTGTAGAGGTCTAAGCACTGGGAGCTGCTGGGTAGTGTAGAGGTCTAAGCACTGGGAGGGCTGGGTAGTGTAGAGGTCTAAGCACTGGGAGCTGCTGGGTAGTGTAGAGATCTAAGCACTGGGAGGGCTGGGTAGTGTAGAGGTCTAAGCACTGGGAGGGCTGGGTAGTGTAGAGGTCTAAGCACTGGGAGGGCTGGGTAGTGTAGAGGTCTAAGCACTGGGAGGGCTGGGTAGTGTAGAGGTCTAAGCACTGGGAGGGCTGGGTAGTGTAGAGGTCTAAGCACTGGGAGGGCTGGGTAGTGTAGAGGTCTAAGCACTGGGAGGGCTGGGTAGTGTAGAGGTCTAAGCACTGGGAGGGCTGGGTAGTGTAGAGGTCTAAGCACTGGGAGGGCTGGGTAGTGTAGAGGTCTAAGCACTGGGAGGGCTGGGTAGTGTAGAGGTCTAAGCACTGGGAGGGCTGGGTAGTGTAGAGGTCTAAGCACTGGGAGGGCTGGGTAGTGTAGAGGTCTAAGCACTGGCAGGGCTGGGTAGTGTAGAGGTCTAAGCACTGGGAGGGCAGGGTAGTGTAGAGGTCTAAGCACTGGGAGGGCTGGGTAGTGTAGAGGTCTAAGCACTGGCAGGGCTGGGTAGTGTAGAGGTCTAACCAGGATCACCATCACTCCTCATCCTCCTCGATCTGAGAGCGGCGTTTGACACTGTGGACCACACCATCCTCCTGGAGCGCCTCCACAACACTGTTGGACTGTCGGACCATGCAATACAGTGGTTCCAGTCCTACCTCGTAGGCAGGACTGAATATGTCTCACTGGGAGGACACAAGTCCAGGCTGCTCGATGTCACCTGTGGTGTTCCGCAGGGGTCGGTTCATGGTCCCACCTATTCATCACCTACATGCTCCCCCTCGGTTGTGTCATCGGCAGACATGGAATGTCCTTCCACTGTTATGCCGATGACACACAACTCTACATAAAAACGGCCCCAAACCCCTCTGCAGCTCTGTCATGCCTCACCACCTGTCTTGGGGAGATAAAGGCATGGATGAACAGCAACTTCCTCCAACTAAACAGCAAAAAACCGAGGCACTTCTAATTGGCACCCCTCACCAGGTTCAGTCTTCATCCATATCACATCTCACCTTTGACGGCCAGGTAATCCCCCTCTCCCCCTCAGTCACAAATCTGGGGGTTCGATTTGACCCCCACCTGACCTTCAACATCCACATAAAACACCTCTGCAAGACCTCATTCTATCACCTAAAAAATATATCAAAACTCCGTCCCACTCTAACCCTGTCAGATGCAGAGAAGCTTGTCCATGCCTTTATCTCCTCAAGACTGGACAACTGTAACGGACTCTTCATGGGGATTCCTGGCAAGAGCATCCAAAAGCTGCAATACATCCAGAACAGCGCTGCCAGGATCCTGATGAGAGTCCGTTGTAAACACATACATCCAATGTAATAAAAAAAGTCAACCAACGAACTTGATTCTTGTACCAGATCTCCTCTCTGGTAAACAAGAATACCCTGAAGACTCTGGCAGGAGCACTCATTCAAGGGTACTACGACTATGCTTGCACCTCATGGTACCAAAGCACCTCAAAGGCACTAAAAACAAAATTACAAACATCTCAAAACAAACTGGTCAGACTACTGCTTGACCTTACTCCTAGAACCCACCTCACCCCTGCCCACTTTGACAACCTAGGATGGCTTAGAGTAGACGACAGAGTACAGCAACTTGCAATGGGCCTGGTCTACAAGATACACTACACGACCAAGGTACCCATGTACATGTCAAAATACTTCCCAAAGGTCAGTGAATACCACGATCACAACACCAGAGGGAGCTCCACAAATCATGTTAAACCCAGATTCGGCTCAAACAAGGGACTAAACACATTTCGCAATTATGCCACATCAATGTGGAACGCCCTACCCACAGCTGTAAAGGAATGTAAATCACTACCCACTTTCAAAACCACTCTCAAAGAACACCTACAGGAGACTGCAATTCGAAACTGGCCCCTGTAAATGTCCTAACCCAACCCCCTCCAATGTACAGTAAATTACCTAGTATGGTTTTGTCAATATTCCAATGTACAGTTTTGCTTGTTTGTACAGTGTTTACCCCCCCCAACCCCCTCCAATGTACAGTAAATGACCTAGTATGGTTGTCAATATTCCAATATACAGTTTTGCTTGTACAGTTGTACAGTGTTTCCCCCCCACCCCCCAACCCCTCCTACCCAACCCCCCCACCCAACCCCACCCAACCTCCTCCAATGTACAGTTTTTACGTCAAATGTATATACTCCATTTTCTGGACTCTTTTTGTATCACAAACAGTACTGTATTTGCAAATCTGGTATGTCATAAATGTATAGATGTAGCAGTACTGTCTATCTGTATGTCATGTATGTCATATATGTCCTGATGAATTGAAAATGGGGGACCCTGATGTAAACAAGACGAAAGTCTTTCTCTGGTCTGCATCCCCTTAACAATTGTGTGTATTGAGCTGTACTGTATTTTACCCATTCTGCAATCTGTTAATAAAGTTTATAATCAATCAATCAAACCTGACTCTCGATGCTCCTTGTGTTCAAACAGTGCTATTGGTACATATATGCATATGTATTGGGAATGCCCTCCTGTTGAGACTTTTTGGGAAAATGTTACCACTCAATTATCAGAGATTTTATCTCTGACCATACCAAGCCTTCTGTACTGTTGTTGAATGATGTTTCTCAGTTATCAACCTCTGTACATGTAAAGAGACTCATTTTGGCGGGTCTTACAGCTGCCAAAAAGTTGATAGCGTCACGCTGGATTCAACCGGATAAAATGTGCCCGAAGGTATGGATTCTCACCTATCTCGATGTGATTTATCTAGAGATATCTACTGCGCGGATTTTAGGTGTTAATGAAGCCAGCATCGCAGTCTGGATAGCTGTGGTGGATAAGATAAAGGAACGCATATAAATTTGGAGTTTTCTGGTGTTGAATGAAGTAGTGGATGTATAGCCCACGTTGGGGTCCTGAGGGGGGTGGGGGGGAGCGAGCGAGTGTCCATGGTACTATTTTCATTCTGATTTAATTACTGGACTGTCATTATTGTTATTATTATTTCTGTTATTGTCCTGTGAGTTATTCTTGATTATTACTGTTACTGTATTGTTTGTCTTGTTTCATGAAAAAAAAGAGAAAATAAAAAATTTGTTAAAAAAAAAGGATTTGTAATTAATTAATGTAATTAATCGCATTTTAATCACATAACCATTTTAGGCCTGATATTTTATATTCTATAATCATATTTCTTTTTTTTATCAACTTTTTCTCCCTGTTTTAATTTTTCTCCCATCCCAATTTCGTATTATCCAATTCTTCCCTCCCCTGTCTTGAACGTTGCTAGACTATGCCTCCCACAGGTCGGTTGTAGTGAGGACAGAAGCCTTGCATCACGTGTCCCCTCCGGTACACAAGGAGGCAGCCTGTCGCATCTTTTCACCGCAGCAGCTCGAACTCTCAGTGGCGAGGAGTTACGCGTGGGAGGCTCACGCTGCCCCCGCTACTTCCTGCTTCCGTAGCACCGGCGTCACCAAACCGACCTGTAGGAGTTGCTGTCCACAACGTCAAATCCCCACCCACCGGCTTTCCCACCCTCTAACACTTGCCAATTGTGTTAGTATGAACGACCAGCCGGTAGCAACGCCGAGAGCTGGGCTCGAACCCAGCGTCTCCTGCGTTAGAGGTGAGCGCCTTGCCCACTGCGCCAATCAGCCGCCCCTCTATAATCATATTTCAAATTGCATGTGTCCGGATGGCAGAATTCAGTACTGTATCTACACAACCTTCTGTTTAATCATCTTCCCTTTATTCATTTGCTTAGATTTTTCATGTCTGGTCAATTTTAGCATGGTGTTATTCACAGTCACAAAAAAAAATTAATTGATATTCTCATTTGGTTCATTACAATTTACTCAAGCCTAGTAGCAGACAGTATTTCTGACACTGGGAATACATTCCCTGAGATCCATAGATGTCCCTAGAATCAGATACCAAGAACATGCAAATGGACCATTTAAAAAAAAAATTAAATGTTTATTCTACGTTCTTATGGAATTAATGAGATTAAACATATATTAAAAAAAAATATATATCTTCTTTTTTTTAATTAATTTTGAGTTAATTTTCATAACGTGATAATTTGCTGTGTAATTAATTAATCTAATTAACGCGATAAACTGACAGCCCTAGTTGTTACATACTTGTCATTGTCATTGAGCATCCTGATGGCCTGGGGATAGAAGCTCCTTCTGAGTCTCTCTGTGCTGGCCATGAGGCTCCGCAGCAGTTCAAAGAGGCAGTAGTTTGGGTGACTAGAGTCTTTGATTATTCTCTTAGTCTTGGCCCTGCAATGCTTGTTATAAACGTCCTGGAGAGTGGGAAGCCCTTGGTGGTTCCACCCACCTTGCCGATGGTCTCGATGCCCCTGATGAAGCAGATGTAGACCACACACCAGGCCGTGGCCAAGCACACGACCATCCACCACACCAAGGAGCCACTGGTCTCAATGTTTGGTGTGATGTTCAGGGTCTGCCGGTACCAGAAGTAGTTGACTGGCGTGCCCTTCACACATTCTTCATTATATCCTGTGAAATGGACGTGTAATGTCATATATATATATGTTCTTCAGGCATTTTGTTCTTCAGTATTCAGTGTTTGGAATTCAACATTATAGTAACACTGAAAGTGCACTCGCACAAGTAACCTGATGTCATCAGCAATCAAAATCCTCCCACTATTGTCTCTATGGCTGTTATACAGTAGTTCATGTCTATGGGACATTGGTATCAGTATCAGAGAATTTCGCCAGTACTAATCCAATGCCAAGAGTCAAGAGACTCTGGCAGAGATGGCAGAAATCAAAGCAAAACCACAGTTTTAGAAATAATATGTTAGATATCTCTAATGGTGAAACTTTTATTATAGCTTGATAATTTCTGTGCAGTGAAAAACCAAAATTGTTTTTTTTGTAGCTGTCAGGTTGTCATTGAGTTGACACTGATTCTGTTACCTGGCAGGTTGTCATTGAGGGGAGACCAGTTCTGTTACCTGTCAGGTTCTCATTGAGGGGAGACCAGTTCTGTTACCTGTCAGGTTCTCATTGAGGGGAGACCAGTTCTATTAGCTGTCAGGTTCTCATTGAGGGGAGACCAGTTCTGTTACCTGTCAGGTTCTCATTGAGGGGAGACCAGTTCTGTTACCTGTCAGGTTCTCATTGAGGGGAGACCAGTTCTGTTACCTGTCAGGTTCTCATTGAGGGGAGACCAGTTCTGTTACCTGGCAGGTTGTCATTGAGGGGAGACCAGTTCTGTTACCTGGCAGGTTGTCATTGAGGGGAGACCAGTTCTGTTACCTGTCAGGTTCTCATTGAGGGGACACTGGCTCCAGGGCAAGGGGTTCTGGAAGGAATGGAAGAAGTACCAGAGAACCCAGCCAATGATGGTGTTGTAGAACACGCCCACCAGGAAAGACACCATCATGGAGGCTATGCCTACAAACGGGAAATTATGTCAACACATTCACTCACAGGAAGTTGCATAAAGTATTGTTTGTACAGTATACTGTATTTGTGACCAAAATCACATATTTTGTCAGAGGTTACGAAGATGGGTCTCATTCACCAACATTGGCATACGATTTCTCTTACGACAACCACCTTGGAAGGTCATAAGAGAAAGTCGACGACAATTACACCCGGATTCACCAACGTGTGGAGAGGCTGTCTTAACTCGCCAAAATGATCACAGCTGCGATGCCCAGAATGAGATACGTCACTCATTGACAAACTTGAACGCGCGTTCCCGTTTACTTCATTTGCATATAGACACGCCTGTCCAGCTCATTATAATGTGAGGGCCGTGTGTAAATAGAGGTTCGGAATTGCCCCATATTCAACAGTGGAAGCGCTTTGCGACGGATCAAAATTAGATTAGATTCAAATGTATTGTCATCACACAGCACACTATATACCTATAGTGGAATAGACTGTAATTATATTCCATATGTATACCATCTTGTTGGGCGCTCGTGCCGCAGCGCGCACACACACACGCGTGCGCTACGTGCATAATGAATGAACGCAGTAGGCTTATATTATTCTAATGTCATGGTCCCAGACTGAGCCCTGTCTGGGGCAGTGAGGACAAAATGAACAGTGGTCTCCTGCCACCATCTAGCGGGCACCGCCAGTTGGTGCAGTACATTATATTGTTGTGGTTAAATGTAATTGATTTGATTTCCTCGTTCATGTTGTCCTGGGCTCTTCCTTCCCTTGTTTGATGTCGTCCTCCTGTCTGGTTGTTGTGTGTGATATTGCTTTTTGTGTCTAGTTTGGTGTTTATTTGATTCTGTGTTTTGGCCTGGCCTTGCCAGGTGTTGCTCATTATAATTAGTCTTTGTATTTAAGTGTGGGTCTGTCCTCACTTCCTTGTGGCGTCATTACCACCGTTACCCCTGTTCCTGTCAATGTCGTCCTTGCCCTGTTGTTGTGTTCTGCTAAGTAAGTGTGTTGTTAGTAATCCGTTTTGTTGCCCTTTGATTTTCGTGTTCTCCGTTCGATTTTTACTCAGTGCCAGCTCGGCTGCGCCTTTCGTTTTGTATGCGGTGGTAAGCTTGACTGAAACGTCAAACGATTGCGGACATGCCGCGCAGAGTCCGGTCCGCTCACGCCTGACTCTGTGGAGATGTCACACTAAGATGTGTACTGTACATACTGTACTACTATAGGGCAGCGCAGTATCTGTGATCTCCTAATAAAACAAGTAATTAGAATAATATAAGCCTACTGTTCATTCATTACGCACGTAGACTATACAGTATGCGCGTGCGTGTGTGTGTGCGCACTGAACAGGTGGCCAGGCAGGAGCGTGCAACAAGATGATATAAATATGGAATATTAATACAGTCTGTTCCACTATAGATATATCCATGCGATTACGTACATGTATTTTATTGTGACAACTAATAAACAAACCAAAATCGTCCAGAAAATGTCTTAAGTGGCGCTAAGACCAAAATTGTTCAGATATTTTGTCTTAAGTCCGTTGGTGAATGAGACCCAATGTTTGTATGATAAATTAGAAATGCAAGTGACTTGGTTTTGTACATGTGTCGCAAAAGTCAGTGTTTTGGCGTATTTCCAAACAAGACACTGATCAGTCCTCACTTAAACATACTGCCATCCATACGTTCACATCACACAAACATACTGTACATACCACCATGGAAATAATCACTGGAGCTGATCGACAACAGTTTGTTTCGATGCTGATGCTGCATCGTCATCGGAACTCCATCCCGTCATCCCTCCCCCTTCTCACTCCCACCTGGGCAGACCAGACCACACCCCTCCTAACTCACCCCTCCTCCCTCCTTCACTTCCCCAACCCAATCAACCCCTTTGACCTGGAGACAACCCCTCTCCTCTCCACTATAAAGACCTACGTTTTACTAGATTCTAGAGCTATTTGGAGGGATACTAGGCCTTGTCACTCCTGGAGTCATCCAGCAATAACTCTCGACCTATTTGCACTTGATACTCTGTTTGAGCTAAATAAATGTTCTACATCTGACTGGAATACATCCTTACTTATGGTAAATACCTCTACAAATCCTCTACAAGTCATTTCATAATGTCTATGAACCTACCGACTCCTCCCAGAAGGGGTGAGATGGAGGTCCAGACGCCCATGCTGCCCTTGCGTAGCCTCTGTCCTATAGCCAGCTCCAGGTAGAGCAGAGGCAGCCCCTCGAACACCAACGCTATCAGGTAGGGGATGAGGAACGCACCTGGGAACAGGGACGTGCACAGGACTTTAGAGGGGCAGGTGCTCAAAGGCTGAAAAGGGAACTAGGACTGTGTGCGTGCGAAGTGAGCGAGTGTAGCGCGAGCAAGTCCAATTTTTGGGGGGCCTTTTTGGGCGGGGGGAGGCCTTTTTATGCTTTTGCCTTTTTGGGGGGTTTTTGGTGATCAAATATTGAATATTGAATTATAATAATCAGTGCAGGAGCTCACTTATCCTTGAAAGATACTTTTATCACTGACTTAAAAGGCCCATACATCTCCATAAATGTTCAGGGCGGAGGGAATAAGTGCTTACCATACAGACCCCAAGAAGTGCTGTATATTCTGTATTGTTTCATATAAATGCATTTTTTATTCCAATCCCGATTTGTATTTGAGATTTCCAAATCCCATCGGACTTGACTTCTTCGTGTCCCTCAGTGAGTGTAATACCAGCATTCAACTGTATGCGCCACAGCGGTTTCTATCATCATCATCATCATCATCATCATCATCATCATCATCATCATCATCATCATCATCACCACCCATGCTATGCATAAAATATATACGTCCGCGGAGAGGCACGCTGAGGAGGCCGTGCAAACTGCAATGGAATATGGGGCATCTCTCTCTCTTTACCTAATATTTTTATTCTATCCTGACAAATTTTTTTTTTATTTTTTTTTTTATTGGCACTTTTTTATGAGTCACAAAAGGGCAGGTGCTCGAGCACCCCTTGGGCTCTATGTGTGCACGTGCCTGCCTGGGAATGTGAAGGGATGGAGGGGGTTAGTGGTGGTTTCAAAATGGGGTCCAAGACCCGCAAGCGTCCCTCTGAGCATTTCTGGGAGTCCCCAGCTAGATGTAAATATTACATACCACAATAAAAATAGTTGTATGTGCCTGTGTATATGTGTATACTCCCAACTACACTACATAATACTGAACATAGACTTATATTTGTCCTCACCAGTAGACAACACTTCAGGTCAGACAACAAAGAAATACATTTGGTGGTGTGGGGATGGCTGGTTGCCCTGGGTCAAGCTAATTAAATGGACTGTATAGGGATTTAAAACTTCAGCCTCACATTCACCCATTCACAGTGGGGGCAACCATGCAAGGTGCCAACCTGCTCAGCAGGAGCAGTTAGGGGCTAACTGTATTGCTCAAGGACACTTTGACACATTGCCAAGAGGAGCCATAATCGAACCGGGAACCTTCGAATTACCAGATGACCGTTCTTCCTCCTGAGCCACTGATTAGACCTGAGAGCAGGAGTGGCTGCTTAAACCAGCCATCCCCACACCACACCAATCTTTACAATTGTGTACTGTAATCTGGACCTCCCATTTTTATGATGCCAGTAAAAATGATTTCTCTGCTGTGTATGTGTCCTCAGAGTGATGATGTGACTAGGTAAAGATTAAAGACCCCATTCACATTCCTGGGATTGGCCGTTAACTCAGGCTTTTCTCTTATAAGCTGGGGGATCAAGATGTAGATAGACTATGAGGAAGAGGCTTCATATTGGGAATCAGACTCTTTTAATGATTACCATTGTGATGCCAAGTCCATTCCAATCCTACTTCCTCGTTGAAAAGAACATGATAAACAATATGTTAAGTTAATATTTACATTTCAAAACATCAATCTGTCCATCGTATGATCGATCAGTTTCCAATGTATTTAGAACATTTGACAGATAAGCTATTTGTGTACAATGCTGAGCTAATGCTGACAAACTGAAACAATAGCAAGGAAAAATCAGTCCCCTTTCCACTGGACCACCATGGGACCCTATTCTGGAATAAATATGAACAGTAGTCAACGCAGAGAGACAAATATATTTTTTTATCCTGTTTAAATTGTGCCATGAATTACATATGTCAGATTGACGACTAAAAGTACATATTTCTCTCTGAAATAGGATCCCGTGGTGGTCATCTGAAGGTGGAAATGGTTGTATATGTGATGAACTGATTGTACATATGATATATGACAGAAATGAAAATATGAACTTTATATGTTGTTACTGTTAGTTTATCATGTTAGTTTCAAGGGTTTTAACTGTTAAACAGGATTGGCACCATTTACATTTACATTTAGTCATTTAGCTGACGCTTTTATCCAAAGCGATTTGCAAGTTCTGTACGACAAGTCATCAGGCAGGGCACAACTTTATCAGCTGAGTAACAATGTTCATCAAAGTGTTGAGTGCTACAGTGTAGTTTAGTATATTAGCACAAGTGCATGACAGTATGGTTATTTATATATATATATATATATTTTTTTTAGATTGGCACCACAACTGATCCAGGGATGTGGTAGAGTGTAAAAGCCCTCATAAACTCACCTTTTTTAAACTGATATAATGTAGATAGAAGTTACATGATTAATAGTAGATTGGTGCAAGGTTTGGGGAACCTACTCTGAAAGTATAGCTTAGTACTTGGGAGATCAATATATTTGGTTATCTAAAGTGTCTTTAAAAACTAGTTCAAAGTATGTTACTCTGTAAAAAGAAAAAATATATTAAATATGGGAAAAGCAAGGCATACACTCATTAGGGGATGTTTTTAACAAACAGGGTTTCTGTAGTTATGAAGAAATACAAAAAAAAAGTAATCTCACCAAGTCCACACATCTTTTTTACTTACAGTTATTGTTATGTTTGAAGACTCAAGGTGTTCCATTAACGAAACCAATTGAACACCACAGATACCACAAATTCTTCTATGAAAGAGAGACATCAAGAGGTTTTGTTTCAGATTTTTATCATCAATTACTAACGTCTTCATATGAAACCCTCCACCTAGACTCCGTCTGGAGGAGGGATATACCAGACCTGGAAAGTTATTTTGATTGGCAAGAAGCCTGGGCAAATGTTCGACTCACATCAAGGAACCCGGATCATCAACAAATCAATCTTAACTATATTCACAGGACATACTTGACTCCTATAAGACTGAAAAAAATGGGTCTTATACAAGACTCCAAATGCTCCTTATGTACAAATGGGGACGAGGGGACATTTATGCACATGTACTGGGACTGCCCACCAGTTAAGATATTCTGGAAAGAGGTGACCCAGCAATTATCAAATCTCTTAACTTGGAATATACCTGTACACCCCTCTGTATTACTGCTGAATGATGTTTTTGAGTATGCAGTACATCCACAGTTAAAGAGATTGGTTTTATCGGGTATCACAGTGGCTAAAAAGCTGATAGCATCACGATGGTTCCAACCGGAAAAAATGTGCCGAAAGGTCTGGATTATTACATATCTCGATGTGATCTATCAAGAAATATCTACAGCAAGAATTTTGGGTCTCAATTAATCCAAAATGACATTGTGGTTAGAAGTGGTGGAGAAAATAAAAGCTAGCATATAATGGTAATGTCTGGTTAGGAGCGAGGGAAAATGGATGGATTATCCAATGGGGGGTCCGGGAGGGGGGGTACGAGCTGGAGCATATGTGTGTAGGTTTTTAGATAACAGGTATTAAGGGTATATCCTATATAAGACAATTAACTAAAATGTGATTTCATTGGATGTGCACTGTCAACTAATGCTTGTATATCTTATCGTGTGTTGTCATGTTTGTTTATGTGTTTGTTTAAAAAATAATAATAAAAAAAAAAAATACAAAAAAGTACTGTAGTAAGTAGTAGTATTGGTGCAGGCCTGCCACACCAAAGGAAGACTTGAAAACAAAACACAAAACTACAAAAGAAAATAATAATAACAAATAAAAAAGAACCAGAGGGTCTGGCCCAGTAGAGCTGCACTGTGGTTCGGTGAGTTGGATGAGGAGACCACTGTTTAACCAGGCATCAAGGGTAACACCACCTCCCTCACCCACACAACAGTCATCCATATCAGGGATAATATCTACATACGGAGGGGAAATACAGTAGTGGGGAGGTATCACCAGGAACTAATAGATTGTATTGCTAAATGAAAGTGCATACATTTCAGTTGAATAGTTGCCACATGAACTGAAACCAAATAACCATATATGGGTTCAAAATGCAATAATGTAATCTTGTAAAATTGGATTTGATCAGGGGTGTAAAGTACTTTGTTACAATACTTAAGTACTATTTTTGGGGATTTGTACTTTACTCAAGTATTATTAGGTTTGTATACTTGTACTTTTACTCAATTACATTTTCAGAGAATATTTAACATTTCCAACTGAAACCCTCTCTTTTGACAACAAGTCACAATGTAATAATGCGAGTGTTCTGAAACACAGCCGCCGGCGTCTCACCTCCTCCGTGGATCTGGCAGAGGTAGGGGAAGCGCCACACGTTGCCCAGTCCTACCGCAAAGCCAATACAGGTCAGCAGGTACTGGACCTTGTTGTCCCATTTGGGCCTCTCTTCCTCCGCCTCGTCTCTGTCCTCCGTCCTCCCCATCCTCCGTGGGCAGCGGCACGGACCACACTGTTCCAGGGAAGACGCACTCCGATGGATGGAGCTTTTTGTGGCTCCAGGTCAGTCGTTAGAATTTGATCAATTAACTCAACTAAATCTACCACATACTATAAACTATACTTCCGTGGGAGTCAATTAGGGATTAGATTATAATCTGGTTGTCTCTGTTTAGGTTTGGTCTCTGCTTCCCCTGTGTTGAGAAAAACAAGTGAATAACTTGATGGCCAGGGCATCTCTCTGTCTCTTTATAGGTTTAGCAAGGAGACGGCACACAGGGGGAAGGGAGTGTCGAATATATTAGGCGTGATGATTTTAGTTTGTTTGGAATGGCACTGCATGGGCCAAGCCTTGCATTAATGGTTAACTTGATGCTAAAAGAGGCAGTGTCTCTTTTTATGAATCATAAAAGGAGCTTTTTATATGGAATGTTCCATCAGTCCTGAGAGGCAAAGTTCAGTGTTTGTGGTAAACTAACCAGTATCAATGGTGAATGGACTGCATCTATATAGCGTTTTTATCCAATGCACTTTACAATTTATGCCTCACATTCACCCTTTCATTTACATTTACATTTTGTCTGACACTTTTATCCAAAACGACTTACAAGTTTTGTACGACAAGTCAGTAGGAAGGGTACAACTCTATTAGCTGAGTAACAATGTTCATCAAAGTGTTCAGACTTGAGTGCTACAGTGTTGAGTAGCAAATGTCGCAAATGTCATCATCCTGTTCATTGGATGCTATTCCCACCCCCTTCCTCAAAGAGGTTTTAGACAGTGCGATTGAAGATATCCTTAAAATTGTAAACAGCTCTCTCCAGGCGTCTTTCCAGACTCACTAAAAACGGCTGTAGTTTCTATGCCCTTACTAAAGAAACACAACCTTGATCATTGATTACTGTGTTGAGTAATTATAGACCTATCTCTAATCTCCCTTTTCTGGGCAAGGTCTTAGAAAAAACTATCTTTCATCAACTGTGTTTTTACAGAAAAATAAGGTCCATAACAAATTCCAATCTGGCTTCAGGAGGGGCCATAGCACTGAGACAGCACTTGTAAAGGTAATCAATGACCTTAGGGTGTCTGCGGACAATAAAGAGGTATCAGTTCTCCTACTCCTAGATTTAACGGCTGCGTTTGACACAATTGATCACACAATTTCTCGAGTACTGGATAGGTCTGTCAGGCATGGCCTTGTCCTGGTTTTATTCCTACTTAACAGGCAGAAGCTACTCTGTCAATCTAGCGGATTATGATTCTGACAAACACGACATCTGTTCTGGTATCCCACAATGCTCCATTCTTGGCCCTTTAGTGTTCTCCCTGTACTGATTCGATACTTTCTTTCGGGTCCCGAAGACTTGGTACAGCTCCCTTCTTTAACAACAGCCTGGAAATCACCCAGCATTATAAAGTCGTCGTCTTTGCAAAAATGTGTGGTACACACCCGACTATGAGAAGTTGGGACAGCAGTTGGGGGGTCTCCAAAAACAAACTTGGCCCATTGCTTGCGGAGCACGATATCATTAGGAAATGAGTGCAAGGACGTATTCGCTGCTTGGCAGCCAGGAACAGCACATGTCTTACCCGTTTTGCTCATAATTTTAACGTTATGCTAACTTACTCGAATCACTGTTGAACTTCAATTGCACTTGCTTGCACCTGCACTTGGTTGATTGTGGACGGTGGTTACAACCACGGTAGGGGCTGGGGTATGCAGATATTAGCTTAACAGTGATTGGTCAGCCCCCCTTACACGTCACAGATCCAGTCAATTCTGAATGGCTTATTTCAGTAGGGAGAGTTCTTGTCACAGCTGAACAGCATAAACTGCACTTAGTACAGATTTCACATTTTCTCAGTGTTGGTACAACCCCACATTGCTTGAAAACAATGCAAAACACTGGAAAATGCCATTTTTACAATAGGGGACCTTTAAACAATATTTAACCATATGGTTTAAAATAATATATATGCAAATAATTAAATAATACGACTTAAATTGCCTATTCCACAGACAACTCTGCTGAGTTGCCCAGTCCCGTGGACACCCAGGAGGAGCAGGGCGCATCCAGCAAACCCTCTTCGGGGGAAACCGGGAGCCAATTAAGGGTCTTGACCGAAGCTGGTCTGGCAAATCAACAGGACACAACACAACTGACAAGCTGACAGACCTGTGCACGGTGATGTCCGAATTCAATGACTCCCTGAGGACGATTGCTGCCTGTGAAGCACAAATGTTAAATAAAGACTGTTGTTTGGCGTTGGTGTCATTATTAATAACCGCTGGCAAATGAATGCCTTTTTTCATTTTGTTATTTTAAAGTTCGATTAATACCTTGCATGGGTAGACTTACTTAAAGATTAATTCTAACTTGTGTGTTCAATTGTTTCCAGATTCCATCAAATCCAGATAAACCAAACAGTAAGAAAAACTACTGGAAGCTTGACCACAGTCAAATTACAGGGAAGATGGTGCGTCGTCACTTCAAGGGAATTCTGGACTGGTTCCCTGAGTTGGTCTCCAAAGTTATGGAGGCAGTCAGACCACCAGAGCACTACACTACTCTCCACTCCCCTGAACCTGCAGCCTAAAGATGTTCAGATTAAATGTGAGGTGAAGTTCAGCAGTCCTTTCTCCATCGAATCCCTCCTGAAGAAAGACAGTCCCTCTGGCCTGGGCTCCAAACCCTCTCCTCTGTTGGGCATTTCCAGCCTGCCAGTCAGAGTAGAACAGCAGCCTTGGTGCTCAGAGAAAGGAGTTGGAACAAAGAGGAAGTTCAGCTGGGACGCTCCACCAGTGGAGATGCACATTCTTCAACCGGCAGGTAGAAGTTATGCCATCTACCCAGCAGGGGGCAGTGTGGACCATGGACTCAGTGGTTCTGGAAACAGGCCAGTCAAGAGGATTCGTATGTGTGCTGAGCCCTCAACCCTGATCTACACAAGACCCAGTGTTGCTCCTTATTTTACCAGCCGTCAGAACGGTTATGTCAATTATCCTCTACCAACATATCCCTGTGATGTTAAACGTTATTGTAAAATGTAAATGTAAATGTAAAATGTTTTTTTTGTACATGCCACTTCTGCACTTATTTGTACATTATATTTGCTTACTTATCTTGGCACCTTTTTCAATAAAACACAAAAACAAACATTGTTACTTACTGCTATCATTTATTTGTATGCATACAGATCTGAGATGAAGAATTTATAACTGAACATAATCAGAATCAGAAAGATCTTTATTGCCAAGTAAGTTTGCACACATACAAGAAATTTGTATTGGTTGTTGCAACATTAACAGACAATTAAAGTAGAATCATCAGTCATATATAAACTAAATTAGAATAAAAGTACAATAGAATATGGGCTGTACAATTGTGCAGTATTGTGCAAAAAGTATGAATAATCACGAAAAACTAACTATTAAAATAGTTTTACAGAATTACTTAATTGATTTAATAACATATTGTAAAATATTATTATCCTGTATAAGTATAATACATGTGTATCAGGCTCAGTAATGTACCTTCCATACACCATTGACCTCTCACCTCAAGATATAATTATGAATGAAAACAGGCTCAATTGAACCACTCCACAGCTGATTTATGGTAGTGTGTTGCCGTTTTGGGCCAATACCATGCTGTTTTAGGCATGCGGTACAAATGTGTTGTCACAAATATATATTAGCCTATTCCATGGATTAGGTGTGGCTTTAAAGTTGAGACTTTTTTGGAATCCGGTGATGAAGCTTCCCACTTGGCAGGCCAAAAACAGTTATGCATACCATTGTAAATTGACAGTTATTTTGCCAAATTATTTATAATTATATAATATAATATAATTATTCAATTATTTTGTTGGCAAGTCTGAAAAGTAATGCAAAAGACTTGCCAACAAAATAATTGAAAAATAATAATTATTATATTATATAATTTGGCAAAATAACAGTCAATTTACAATGATAGACATGCATAACTCTATAGTCCCCAGCTCCAGTATACTTCTGGAGGAAGCTCATACAATAGTTTCATGTCAAGATACAATAGGATGACGTGATTAATCACGACAGGAAACCAAAGTGTGACCTTCAGGAAGTGTACTGGAGCTGGACTACAAAAATACACGTAGGCTATTGTAAATACACAATACATTGTTGTAATATATATACAACAAAATAATGTGATATCACAGTAATTTCTTACAATTTGATGTTGTGAAGTCACAATACATTGTTGTAATATATATACAACAAAATATTGTAATATCACAGTAATTTCTTACAATATGATGTTGTGAGGTCACAATACATTGCTGTAATATATATACAACAAAATAATGTGATATTACAGTAAATGTCTTACAATTTGATGTTGTGAAGTCACAATACATTGTTGTAATATATATACAACAAAATAATGTGATATCACAGTAATTTCTTACTGTAAGGAGTTGTGAAATTACAACAATGTATTGTACTACCATTACTGTGAAATTACAACACATTGCTGTGAAGCCATTCACAGTAAATTATTGTGAATCTTACTGTAAAAGTCATGCAACACATTGCCAGTACGTATTGTAATATCACAGTAATTTCGTACAATATGATGTTGTGAAGTCACAATACATTGCTGTAATATATATACAACAAAATAATGTGATATCACAGTAATTTCTTACAGTAAGAAGTTGTGAAATTACAACAATGTATTGTACTACCATTACTGTGAAATTACAACACATTGCTGTGAAGCCATTCACAGTAAATTATTGTGAATTTTACTGTAAAAGTCATGCAAAATATTGCCTGTAAGCTATTGTAACTTTACGGTGAAAAAGTTTACAGTGTAGGTGCTACAATTCTCAAACATCATTTTCCGGGTGCTGTTGGATGTCACATGGAGAGGCAGGGGAGCTCCAAAGTTCTCAGCCATGTTCAGCTTCTTGTTGGTTGTAGAGTCAAGTCACACAGTGCATCAGAACCTCACTCAGTGGAGCTGTGGACCTGGACTGATGGAGTCCCAGACCTCTGGATATAAGTCCTGCCAGAACAATAGAACATTACAAGGTGTGCATTCCAGGTTGATGAGGGCCTTTTCATCTGGATGAGGTGGGTGGGGTCAATGGCTGTGATAACAGCCCACTCCTGGACCAATGGATGGTGCTAATCTTTGCTAATATACTTAGTTTAATATATTGGGAAAATACAGGCTCCTAAACATGCTTGTTCAAATCAAACACATCCCTGAATGCTTACACTGTAAAAAATAAATGTTTTTTCACAGGAAATTAACTGTATTATTTTACAGATTACTTTTGTTTTTCTACTTAAATGTAAATGCTATACAAATACAGTAAATTACCTTTTATCAAAAGGCTCCTAAACATGCTTGTTCAAATCAAACACATCCCTGAATGCCTACAGTTATTATTTTTTTCATATATTGCTTCAAAATCAATAAGTTGGAAGTTGTATTTGTTGAGACACAGTTTACAAACATCTTCCTTTCTTATATACTGTATATATTATGATGAACAATCCATTCCTCGGAAATTTTAATGATTGCAATCCTATACACTGTGAAAAAGAAGTCTGTACAAAAAAACTGTAAATGTCTGGCAGCAACGGTTGCCAAATACTTACTGTTAAATTACAGTAAAATCTAATACATTTACAGATTACAATATTTTGATAATGGTTAATATTTTGATAAAAGGTAATGTACTGCATTTGTATGGTATTTACATACTTAAAGTAGAAAAACAAACGTAATCTCTAAAATAATACAGTGAAATAAAAAAAAAATTATTTGATTTCTTTTTACAGATTTTTTACCTGAAACACTGGAGAATAACTGCTTCATTTTACTTAGTTTCTTCGGTAGTAATGATATACTGTTGTATTACATTACATCATATATTTATGAATGATGTTGACAGATGGATGGCTGTATTACTGAGAATGTAATGAAAGCATAACTCGAAGTGCTTTACAATGAAATAACTGCATATCTTTTTTCAGTATGGGAGAAAAAGTCTAATAATGCTTTTTACAAAATTATGCACATCATTCCTGATGAGACTGCTCAATTTGAGGTATTACCAGTGACTGTGGTGCAAAAACTCTGGAGTTTGGGAAGGACAGACGGATGATAGTCGCAGCAAAAAATAGACATGTTGGCTAAACCAATTGAATTTGAAGAGTTGTTTCTGCCTCTATTGCATTATATTGCAAGGGAGTTTAATGGCATTATCGCATTCTGCAAAAACAAGTAGCCTATCAGAGGATATGGATGAGGTCAAGCTATGATTCCAAATGTTATAGTCCCGTGAAATACCGTCCTTGCCGAACTCAATGTCATAGATTCATCATTCAGCCCATTTTACCAGAGGCAATGACGTTTAGATCAAGGTGAAAATCATTGGAATGTGGGCACGGCCTGTACAGCAATACTCTAGTTTTAAATGCAAATGTGTAATTCACACCTGCCCTCATGTTAACTAAATGTAGCCCCAATAGCTTCATCATTCAACACATTTTATCTGAGACAATGAAGTTTAGATGGGGTGAAAATCACTGGAATGTGGGCCAAACCATAGTAACACACAGATTTTGGTTCAACTGATATCAGGCTAAGGTTCACTCAAACTAGATTTTTATCTCAAATGTGATATCCCCAATGCATATAATTTAACATTGAAACATTTTCTTCTTTGAATTTGAAATATTGTATAACGTTACCGTTATCTAATTAGTAACTGGCAACTGCAGATGTCTGCCCCATGTCTATACCCCACAATGCAAAGTGTCTAACGCTATAGCTTAATTGTAGATTCTAAACATAATGAGGTAACGCAGCTACCAAATGTTATCTTTAATCAAAGTGTGTAATGTTAATCCACAACAGCGACTTTTGGTATATGACATATCAATAGAAATAAATTTACAAAAATACAAATGAAATACATTTCAAATTAATTCCACAATTCTTTGCGATAGACTTATATCAATACACAAACACATTTAAATTGATGACATTAGATCGGGTGTAGCTATAGTGTGCATCATTTTCAAAACTATATACTGTATTTTGAGAGTAAATCAAGCATAATAAACATTCATGTTCTAATGAAGCCTGAGAAACCAAGTTTGCACTTCACCGCATAGGTCCTTGTGAATCACTAATGTCTATTTTGTAGTTGTAAACAGTGATCCCCTCATTAAAGTGGCCAATATCTGAAGAGGGCAGTGATGGATGAAGTGTGATTGTTATTATATGTACTTAATAAGTATATAGGGTATACAATGGAAGGAATTTGTATTTCTTTAGTCTAAGATAGTGATCCATAATCAGAAAATGTCCATATTACTATACAGAGTCTAAGGCTGTTTTTCAGCTGCTTCTGTTCTAAATACACAGATCGCTATAGTCTTGGTGTTAAGGTTTGAAACCGACCCCAAACGCAAACGGCACAGAGAGAGTTGTTTCAGAGTTAGCCAAAAATATGGAATGTTCCATCAGTCCTGAGAGGCAAAGTTCAGTGTTTGTGGTAAACTAACCAGTATCAATGGTGAATGGACTGCATCTATATAGCGTTTTTATCCAATGCACTTTACAATTTATGCCTCACATTCACCCTTTCATTTACATTTACATTTTGTCTGACACTTTTATCCAAAACGACTTACAAGTTTTGTACGACAAGTCAGTAGGAAGGGTACAACTCTATTAGCTGAGTAACAATGTTCATCAAAGTGTTCAGACTTGAGTGCTACAGTGTTGAGTAGCAAATGTCGCAAATGTCATCATCCTGCTCATTGGATGCTATTCCCACCCCCTTCCTCAAAGAGGTTGTAGTAAAATCCCACAGACTTCCTACAATAATTTGTGGTTATTGTAGTACAATACAATGAGATTGATTATCTGGACGGAGGAGGAAAGATTCATACTTGATAGAATGGTTGGTCTCCTCATCTGGCTTAATGCAGATGAAGAATAAAACGTGTACGCCAGACAAACCAGAATTGTAGTTCAACTCAGCTGATTTATTTGATCAGAGCCAGGAGTCCAAGGTGAATAGAAGGTTGACTTCTACATACAAAAGATGATCAGATAACCTTAACAGCTGTCTGTTGTACAGAAATATCACAATCAGGTTTGCATCCCAAACCTAAATACTGCACATCAAACAGTCACTTGGTTAACATAATTTGAACATACATGGTTTACTGTACACATTATACATGAGTAAATCTGGTTTACAGATCAGGGATCTGTACAACATTACTCTAATCTATAAACAACCATTTGGTGTTTCCCATGATTTTACTCACGTAGAATGCATCAGCTCACGGTGGTTTCTGGGTGGTTTCGAAGCGGTGGGGGAGCCCCCAGACCCCTGGTTGGGTCCGAGAGCTCCTGAATAACCCTATGTAGGGCCCTATATACTATCATTTCTAGCCAATAATACATATGGCTGGTCCAATCCAGCGGCGTCTTCTTGTGGGGGTGTCCGGTGGGCGCTGGCAGCCCCTCCCTCTGGGTTTCTCTGGGGGGAGGCTGGCTGCCCCCCCCCTTTGATCTCCCGTGTGGATCTTGACTCAATACCCAGAGGGGGACGCTAGTGGCCCCCGTCAGTGTCTTCCTGATTGGGTCTGTCCCTACAGAAATCTCCTCTTAAATGAATAATATATAACTTTAACATTCCTTCTATATGGCTATAGATGTCTAATATCATCCAAGTACAGTCAGTGCTTTCTAAGACTGATACCAGACATCATATTATACCTTTTGATACTAAACAGTTGATTAATAGATTACTTTGTCTGTGAGTTAGTGTCCATGCTTCAACAAGTCTAAACTGGTCTGCCTTGTGGTCAACCCAGCTCTCTCTGATCAGCATTTACATACAGTCAGTTCGAGAAGGTGTCGTTAGTTCTCTAATTTAGTCATTGCTTGAGTGGGGGTTGAAGTAACTGTTGCAGCTGTTATCTGATGCAGCTGTCTCAACTGACAGTTGAGACTGTTTAGCCACTAAGTCCACTCTGCTATTGAAAGGTACATCTGGCTTTATATTTATGGTTCTCCAATTTATTCACACATATTAATTATGAAATTCCAAGGCAATATTACCACATTTCCCCACTTTGACAATTCTCATTGTCTCATACTGTATATTGACTTGATTTTCTATACATACTAACCATACAATATAATAATAAAAATCATTTTTTCTTCGAATTTCTCAATTTTTCTTTTTTCTCATATTTTTTCTTTTTCATTATTCTTTGGTACATATCATCAATTAGTTTCTTCTTGTCTTCTTCTTTTCTCCCCCACATTCCCCTGACTATGGCCCCCTCCCGGGGAATCCTGGTGACCCCTTCATCCAGATCCCCAATTAAACTATTCTGCCTTTAATGAAACAGTGTTTACCACCTACTATCATCAGGCTCTGTTCCTCTGGGCTCACAGCCAGAGGCTTATTTGTTGAAAACAATTAAAACAATGTAATCTAAACATTACACATTAAAGTAAAACACAATTTTTTAAAATTATGGTATCCGTTGACATGATCTGTGGAGACACAGAGATTATTCTTCATTCTTTCATACATTTTGCTTCTCCTCTCCTGTTAATTCCTTTTCCAAGTCCGCCCAATCACATTTTGCACAATCAACTCAGTTGGTCTTCTCACCTCTCCCCCCTTTTATGAACATCCCTATGGACATAAACCTTACCACCTCTGTGCCCAGACGGACAGGGAGGGAGGAGCATCACGCAAGGGAAAAAAAAATTCCACCATATCGGCCATAACCTACACCTCACTTTTTACCCTATCTATGTGTATGTGTTTAGTTTAGTACTCTTGCGTTGTGTCATAATCTATATCAGTCGTTACCGTTCAGTCACTTCCCGTCCAACACACCAATCAATCACACAGAGGCCCTTGTTCAACGCTTTGGTTGCACAGTCTCCGACCGTCTTCGCCCCCCCCCCCCCTCCACCCCATGTCGGCCAGCCTCAGCTGAAGCCACTGTTTTTAGGCCTGGACCTCGTCATTTTCTGTCCCATGACTGTATTTCCACGGATCTACAGACGAACGACTCCGTCAGTCTGGAGGTATGTCTCAACCTCCGGCCTTTGTATTCGGGGCTTATATTGAAGGAGGGGTAGAGTCCCAAGCGACCTCTCTTCATAATCCAACAATCTCCCACAGGAACTGACTGAACGGGTCACACCATCGTGTCATAATCTAATGAAATGTATTCCTACACCTTTTCCCCATGATGTCCCCCACTTGTGATGGTCCATCCCCCCTCTCCGACCGAACTGCAAGGGAACAAAAACACAGAACAAATTTTCCTTATACAATATGTCAAATATTTCTCAAGAGACGCCAAATGGCTAATCATTATGCAAAACGTAATGGGACCACTTAACTGCCATCGATCTGATCCAATGTATCTCACGCTCCAACCGTCCTCTCCCCAGATCATAGAGAAACAACAAACAAAACGCAAATAATCAAAAAAAACATTCCAACAGATGTCACATGTAGACCACCTCAATGGTTATTAAAAAAGAAAAGAAAAAGAAATCTAAAACTCTACATCCAAACCTCATCACATCTGTCATTGTGATCTTGACACCTTTCAAGCCAGCACAGTCACCCTCTACAGGCTCCATTCACACCCATTCAGGCCACACAATCATAGATAAAAATAGAAAAGAAATCTAAAAATTTAAATTCAATACCTCATCCCTACAAAACATTCAACAGAAATCAAATCAAATGCAGTAAAACAAATGATATGAAACAAATGATAATGGTATAACCCAAGTGGTTCGATACACTCCTTACCTAAACACATCTTGTTATTTTTAAGACTAGTCCCACCTTAAGTGAAAGCTAAGTGGCGTGTGTGCATGCATGTGTGACCAAATTGTGTGAATGTGTGTCTGTGTGTGTCTGTGTGTGTGTGTGTGTGTCTGTGTGTGTGTGTGTGTGTGTGTGTGTGTGCGTGTCTGTGTGTGTGTGTGTGTGTGTGTGTGTGAATGTGAATGGGTGTGTGTGTGTGTGCCTGTGTGTGAATGGGTCGACAAAGCCTCCTTGCCCCCATCCCCCGCTCAATCATTCACTAAAGGACATCTCAATCTCACACATACATACAAAAATTTAATTTAAATAAAAACATTCATATTATAAACATATATCTCTCTCATACACTCGTTAATCAACCACAGACCGACAATGGGTTAGTTCCCCTGCGCTCATCTCTTCTACTCTCTCATCTGGCTACACTCATCCCTGGCTAATACAATTCACACTTAATTTCTACACTCCTACCCTCACTTCAAAGATGGACTGGACCCATCTTAAATTTAGAACCATCCCTGCCGTCCAGTGCACAGACAGTTTCAAATTATTCCCTTATCAACCAGTTAACTTTCATAAGTCATAACCCCAAATGAATGCCACTTTCTTGATTGTCTCACTCACTTAACCCAGCTGTGTCCTGTATCAGCACGCTTCCTGTCTCAACATTTCCCCCGTCATAAAAATAACTGCCAACTGTTCTCTCACTCTACAACTGTCTCCTTCCTCTTCACCTCTGACCCTCTCCTGCTGCATCTAATCTCACTCCATCCTGTCATAAAAGAACAAACAGCCATTGTAAACAACCGCTGTACATCCTGACCCCCCTTGGGCCTATTGGCCCGCCTCAAAAGGATTCCTACCCCCCTGGGTAATACAACCCTTCATCTGTAAACATTAAACGGTTAATCACACTTTTCATTCCCCAGGGGCAGCTGTCCCCTAGAGTCTAAACGTAGTACACCATCATACAGTCATCAAAATAGCATATAAACCAAACGTAGTTACCATACAATATACAATACTGTGCAGTGTACTAATATACAATACTATATAGTGCAAGGCATAACAAGCATCAGTAAATTATCCTGCTCCACAACCGGGCTTGTATCAAATTCCACTACAAAAACATTTAGTAAATAATATAAACATTATCCTATTTAAATCTCCAGTGTTATTAAAGCTATAACAAGTATCAACCTCTGACATTTCAACATCAATGCATTCCATACAAGCATCTTAATACAAGCTACATAAAACAAAGCATCATTATTCCAAGCATACAATTGTACATGTTACACAAATTTAAAAAACTGGAAATGTCCATCAACTCTAATTATCATACATGTAGGCATCCTCCATCTCAGCATAACTTCTGTAGTGGTTAGTCCTAAATGCTCCTTTCTTCATACACATGTGATAAATTGATTTTACTGCAAGCCTTGTGTAACTCTAGTGTAGAGCCATTTTCCTATAACTACTCTCAAACTACCGTTTATATCATGTATGCAATAAAAGTTATGATGTATCTTAACACGGGTGACTGACTATCTGATGAATTGAAAATGGGGGACCCTGATGTAAACAAGACAAAAGTCTTCCTTGGGTCTGCATCCCCTTAACAATTGTGTGTATTGAGCTGTACCATCACCTCTCCCCCCTTGGATAAAAATATTCCTGTATCAAAATGTGCGTACGTAAACCAACCACTAACAATGTTATGTGTCTTAGCCCGTGCACTTGTATTAAATCGCCAATGTACTAACAAAACTGCTTTCTTACACAGACAACAAGGCCCCACCAACAAATTATAATCTCCCATAAATCTGAGACCTGTGTCCACATAATAACAGTGTACTAAAGATTTCCCTCATACAAACATCTTAAAATAATCAAATCACATTTGTACATCCTAAAAAGCACATTATTTATCAGTTAAGTTCCCACCATGCTATGTCTGATAACTGTAAACAGGATATTCTGGGAACGCCTACCACTGTATACAGATGACATGTGACTATAATGTAGACGCTTTAATCAAAATATGACGCAAGCGATATGCCTTGGAAAAGACTCCCCCTGTGTAACATATTTACTGCCCATTTATTACAAGTAAGTTAAGGGCATGTATTTTAAATCATCCCACCACATGCTTACACCTATATAATTTGTAGTAACACCACCAAACCCACTCCCAGAACATTGTTTACAACCCACAGAATGTACAATATACCTAATACAACCATTTTACATAATGCAGAGTCCATTATAATGTACAATATACAATTACCCGTTATCCCCGGCCCCGAGCGAATTATGAATTACGAATGCATGGATCCACGCTGTACCGCGCATGCGCAGTGGCCAACGTTGCGACTGTCCCCATAACGTTGCTACGACAACCAAACTCTGCCACACATTCATAACATGCCCCGACATTCATAACCTGCCACGTTCTCTACCCCTCCCCAAACATCATTCTCAAAACTCGAAACGCAACATATGTCGCCCGCAAACGCCACACAACAACAGCCCGCAAGCTAACTAGCTTAGCCAGCTCTGATGCGACGTTCAAGGCCCTCACGGAAGCCGTGCTTTCCAAGATCCATTCATCCACGCAATTCGCTCAGTACCATCCAAAGCATAAACAATTCACACAAGCCTAAAATAGCCAACCACTCTAACAGAAAATAATTTTTAAAACATTCACACCAACCAACGCCGCACACATAGTTCAACACGAACCCTTTCTCCTACCTTCTCCGCCTCACTCCATAGCACCGCGAACGTTACATACTCTCCACAACACCATGACGTCACCAAGCAGCGAATCCTCAATATCATTTACCACGTTACCGCATTAATAATACGCTTTGACCCTTTTAACCTCCTTCCAGTTAAGAGTACCCTCCTCCCGTTCGGATGCACTCCTTGCCCTACTTAGATGCACCTCTCCCCTCCAGGATCAGGAGATACCACGTGTGGGGAAACCGGCTTTTTCAGGGCCGCATTGCCGCCTACACTGGACCCCCTCTCACCCAACCAAGGATACAGGCCTCCACTTCCAGGCTAAGGTCTCCTCACATGAACAGAAGAAGTCCCCTTATCTTACTTTCAGGTGCAGTTTAAGGCTGGGTCCCTTTCCAACCTTAGGAGAGACAATTCAGATTCCTCTGAATTGACACCCCTCATCCCTCTGCTTCCCAGCATTTTCTTTTCAAAAACACTGATCACAGAAGCACAGCTCGCCTACTAACCCTGTATCGGCTAGTAAGGTTACCGTGGCCTGACTGTACATTGAGCCAAGTGCATTTATGCCCATACTGTCCAGTCACTCACGGTCCCCGTCCCGCTATCTGTGACTATAAGCAGGGGTCATAACGCTCTCCTGACCGGCTGGCGACCCAGTCGATAGCGACCTCATAGTCCGTCATCAAGTCAGGACCCCAAGCAGCTGACTGTCCGTAGTACCTATCAGCCACTCAGTTTAGAAACCGACGGTCTTGTCCCCACCCCGCTTGCTCTGGGCATGGAAATATTGACCGTTTTCGCCAGCCTTGCCTGTTCATGGCAGGAGCTGTGCCCCCTACGGTGCACTGCCCTGCTCCTAGGTGTGGACTGTCGCCCACGTACCACCCAGTGCCCACACCAACTTACGTGCGACGTTTCCTGGGCCGACTAGACGGTACCACAGTGGTATGTTATTTCATACCTCGTTACGCACGAGGGCCTTCAGTTTCTCCCCAGCACTATAGATTTGTGTTTAACGTGCGCCCAGACTCTTGCGAGCCCACTGCCGCCTGTTGAAGGCTAGAGGTTCGGGGTGCCTAATCCCCTCCCTAACCCTCAAAACGGCCACAATTTTGCCACCCCGCGTCTCAACCGCCTCTTACTTGTAATCGCCGCCACAGTGTTTAATCAATTCTCTCATAACGCCATCGTAACGTCCCCAGCTTCACCGCGGACTTTTCCACAGAGCTAGCCAGCTAGCCCCAACCAACAGCAGGGACTCGCCTCAAACATAATATGTCCGTTGGTCATTAAAACATCATAACAAAACCATTAAGTACTTATCAGTCAGTTCGACCGAATCGTTTTTGTATCACAGCGAACGTAATTAATCAACAGGCCGGTTTCGCTCAAGCTTAAAAAGGACAACGCACCCTGAACACGCCGGCACCCTACATTTCCATCAATTACTACGTTTTAATCCTGCAATCGCACAGACCCCTGCGCTGATCATGCCAGGGTCTAACAACCTTTCACCATACTTGACTCGTATGTTCTGAAATAGTAACAGAACCCTTAGCCCGACGCAATTATGCCCATACTGACCCGTCACTCACGGTCCCCGTCCCGCTATCTGTGACTACAAGCAGGGACACAATGCACCTTGGACCCAGCTCCCCTTCTATTTCAGAACAGTCAAATCTCCTCGTCTTACCTGCGCCCTCTTCCTGAGAACAATTTTAGGGCAATTATATACTCAGAACGCGCCCCTGTCGTACACAACAGAATAACCGTGCTTCCTAGCAAGAAAAGCCTTTTACCTGCCGTCATGCGACGCTATCTTCCACAACATGACCAGATAGTCTGTGCGCCACCACCCTTCTTGGTGCAACTCCCCCGTATAGTTCTTCCATACGAGTTAACTAACCCCCGTGGCCCGCTGGGCCGAGACCGGCCTCCTGTGTCTGAATGAACACACAAACACAAAAAGCCTACGTTTGCATGTTCACTGCACAACAAGCGCGATCGTCATACCTCCGGACACACAAGCTAAGATATTGTTGTTGTTGTTATAGTCTGTTTTCAGTATAAAGCTGGTCTTTGTTGTCCTGGCTGACAAAACAAAGCAGTCTGTTTTCAGTATAAAGCTGATCTTTGTTGTCCTGGCTGACAAAACAAAGCTATGCCGTAAGATGATAACAACCAGACTAATATTACAGTATAAAGATAAATTGTTGCTGGCCTTTGTTGTCCTGGCTGACAAAACAAAGCTCTATTGTTAATAATATTGCATTTACCGCTCCAGTTGTTCCCACCGCAACCCCCAACCCTGCATGCAGACGCCATATTCACCGCGGGCCCCAAACAGTGGCGTACACAACCAACCTCCATCCTTCTCCTCTCCCTCATCCATTCAGACAACAAGCCCATCGTTAATCACTTCAAACGCAGCAACACCCCAGCTCTTCGCCCCGTGTCCCCAACACACAGCAAGATCCAGATATGATACATATAACAAGACCCTACCGCACCTTTCCAGGGGGAGACACGAAGGGTAGGGCAACACGGCACCATTTCTGTAGTAAAATCCCACAGACTTCCTACAATAATTTGTGGTTATTGTAGTACAATACAATGAGATTGATTATCTGGACGGAGGAGGAAAGATTCATACTTGATAGAATGGTTGGTCTCCTCATCTGGCTTAATGCAGATGAAGAATAAAACGTGTACGCCAGACAAACCAGAATTGTAGTTCAACTCAGCTGATTTATTTGATCAGAGCCAGGAGTCCAAGGTGAATAGAAGGTTGACTTCTACATACAAAAGATGATCAGATAACCTTAACAGCTGTCTGTTGTACAGAAATATCACAATCAGGTTTGCATCCCAAACCTAAATACTGCACATCAAACAGTCACTTGGTTAACATAATTTGAACATACATGGTTTACTGTACACATTATACATGAGTAAATCTGGTTTACAGATCAGGGATCTGTACAACATTACTCTAATCTATAAACAACCATTTGGTGTTTCCCATGATTTTACTCACGTAGAATGCATCAGCTCACGGTGGTTTCTGGGTGGTTTCGAAGCGGTGGGGGAGCCCCCAGACCCCTGGTTGGGTCCGAGAGCTCCTGAATAACCCTATGTAGGGCCCTATATACTATCATTTCTAGCCAATAATACATATGGCTGGTCCAATCCAGCGGCGTCTTCTTGTGGGGGTGTCCGGTGGGCGCTGGCAGCCCCTCCCTCTGGGTTTCTCTGGGGGGAGGCTGGCTGCCCCCCCCCTTTGATCTCCCGTGTGGATCTTGACTCAATACCCAGAGGGGGACGCTAGTGGCCCCCGTCAGTGTCTTCCTGATTGGGTCTGTCCCTACAGAAATCTCCTCTTAAATGAATAATATATAACTTTAACATTCCTTCTATATGGCTATAGATGTCTAATATCATCCAAGTACAGTCAGTGCTTTCTAAGACTGATACCAGACATCATATTATACCTTTTGATACTAAACAGTTGATTAATAGATTACTTTGTCTGTGAGTTAGTGTCCATGCTTCAACAAGTCTAAACTGGTCTGCCTTGTGGTCAACCCAGCTCTCTCTGATCAGCATTTACATACAGTCAGTTCGAGAAGGTGTCGTTAGTTCTCTAATTTAGTCATTGCTTGAGTGGGGGTTGAAGTAACTGTTGCAGCTGTTATCTGATGCAGCTGTCTCAACTGACAGTTGAGACTGTTTAGCCACTAAGTCCACTCTGCTATTGAAAGGTACATCTGGCTTTATATTTATGGTTCTCCAATTTATTCACACATATTAATTATGAAATTCCAAGGCAATATTACCACAAGGTTTTAGACAGTGCGATTGGAGATATCCTTAAAATTGTAAACAGCTCTCTCCAGGCGTCTTTCCAGACTCACTAAAAACGGCTGTAGTTTCTATGCCCTTACTAAAGAAACACAACCTTGATCATTGATTACTGTGTTGAGTAATTATAGACCTATCTCTAATCTCCCTTTTCTGGGCAATGTCTTAGAAAAAACTATCTTTCATCAACTGTGTTTTTACAGAAAAATAAGGTCCATAACAAATTCCAATCTGGCTTCAGGAGGGGCCATAGCACTGAGACAGCACTTGTAAAGGTAATCAATGACCTTAGGGTGTCTGCGGACAATAAAGAGGTATCAGTTCTCCTACTCCTAGATTTAACGGCTGCGTTTGACACAATTGATCACACAATTTCTCGAGTACTGGATAGGTCTGTCAGGCATGGCCTTGTCCTGGTTTTATTCCTACTTAACAGGCAGAAGCTACTCTGTCAATCTAGCGGATTATGATTCTGACAAACACGACATCTGTTCTGGTATCCCACAATGCTCCATTCTTGGCCCTTTAGTGTTCTCCCTGTACTGATTCGATACTTTCTTTCGGGTCCCGAAGACTTGGTACAGCTCCCTTCTTTAACAACAGCCTGGAAATCACCCAGCATTATAAAGTCGTCGTCTTTGCAAAAATGTGCGGTACACACCCGACTATGAGAAGTTGGGACAGCAGTTGGGGGGTCTCCAAAAACAAACTTGGCCCATTGCTTGCGGAGCACGATATCATTAGGAAATGAGTGCAAGGACGTATTCGCTGCTTGGCAGCCAGGAACAGCACATGTCTTACCCGTTTTGCTCATAATTTTAACGTTATGCTAACTTACTCGAATCACTGTTGAACTTCAATTGCACTTGCTTGCACCTGCACTTGGTTGATTGTGGACGGTGGTTACAACCACGGTAGGGGCTGGGGTATGCAGATATTAGCTTAACAGTGATTGGTCAGCCCCCCTTACACGTCACAGATCCAGTCAATTCTGAATGGCTTATTTCAGTAGGGAGAGTTCTTGTCACAGCTGAACAGCATAAACTGCACTTAGTACAGATTTCACATTTTCTCAGTGTTGGTACAACCCCACATTGCTTGAAAACAATGCAAAACACTGGAAAAGGCCATTTTTACAACAGGGGACCTTTAAACAATATTTAACCATATGGTTTAAAATAATATATATGCAAATAATTAAATAATACGACTTAAATTGCCTATTCCACAGACAACTCTGCTGAGTTGCCCAGTCCCGTGGACACCCAGGAGGAGCAGGGCGCATCCAGCAAACCCTCTTCGGGGGAAACCGGGAGCCAATTAAGGGTCTTGACCGAAGCTGATCTGGCAAATCAACAGGACACAACACAACTGACAAGCTGACAGACCTGTGCACGGTGATGTCCGAATTCAATGACTCCCTGAGGACGATTGCTGCCTGTGAAGCACAAATGTTAAATAAAGACTGTTGTTTGGCGTTGGTGTCATTATTAATAACCGCTGGCAAATGAATGCCTTTTTTCATTTTGTTATTTTAAAGTTCGATTAATACCTTGCATGGGTAGACTTACTTAAAGATTAATTCTAACTTGTGTGTTCAATTGTTTCCAGATTCCATCAAATCCAGATAAACCAAACAGTAAGAAAAACTACTGGAAGCTTGACCACAGTCAAATTACAGGGAAGATGGTGTGTCGTCACTTCAAGGGAATTCTGGACTGGTTCCCTGAGTTGGTCTCCAAAGTTATGGAGGCAGTCAGACCACCAGAGCACTACACTACTCTCCACTCCCCTGAACCTGCAGCCTAAAGATGTTCAGATTAAATGTGAGGTGAAGTTCAGCAGTCCTTTCTCCATCGAATCCCTCCTGAAGAAAGACAGTCCCTCTGGCCTGGGCTCCAAACCCTCTCCCAATGTATTGTACTACCATTACTGTGAAATTACAACACATTGCTGTGAAGCCATTCACAGTAAATTATTGTGAATTTTACTGTAAAAGTCATGCATAATATTGCCTGTAAGCTATTGTAACTTTACGGTGAAAAAGTTTACAGTGTAGGTGCTACAATTCTCAAACATCATTTTCCGGGTGCTGTTGGATGTCACATGGAGAGGCAGGGGAGCTCCAAAGTTCTCAGCCATGTTCAGCTTCTTGTTGGTTGTAGAGTCAAGTCACACAGTGCATCAGAACCTCACTCAGTGGAGCTGTGGACCTGGACTGATGGAGTCCCAGACCTCTGGATATAAGTCCTGCCAGAACAATAGAACATTACAAGGTGTGCATTCCAGGTTGATGAGGGCCTTTTCATCTGGATGAGGTGGGTGGGGTCAATGGCTGTGATAACAGCCCACTCCTGGACCAATGGATGGTGCTAATCTTTGCTAATATACTTAGTTTAATATAGTGGGAAAATACAGGCTCCTAAACATGCTTGTTCAAATCAAACACATCCCTGAATGCTTACACTGTAAAAAATAAATGTTTTTTCACAGGAAATTAACTGTATTATTTTACAGATTACTTTTGTTTTTCTACTTAAATGTAAATGCTATAAAAATACAGTAAATTACCTTTTATCAAAAGGCTCCTAAACATGCTTGTTCAAATCAAACACATCCCTGAATGCCTACAGTTATTATTTTTTTCATATATTGCTTCAAAATCAATAAGTTGGAAGTTGTATTTGTTGAGACACAGTTTACAAACATCTTCCTTTCTTATATACTGTATATATTATGATGCACAATCCATTCCTCGGATTGTAATGATTGCAATCCTATACACTGTGAAAAAGAAGTCTGTACAAAAAAACTGTAAATGTCTGGCAGCAACGGTTGCCAAATACTTACTGTTAAATTACAGTAAAATCTAATACATTTACAGATTACAATATTTTGATAATGGTTAATATTTTGATAAAAGGTAATGTACTGCATTTGTATGGTATTTACATACTTAAAGTAGAAAAACAAACGTAATCTCTAAAATAATACAGTGAAATTAAAAAAAAAAAATTATTTGATTTCTTTTTACAGATTTTTTACCTGAAATACTGGAGAATAACTGCTTCATTTTACTTAGTTTCTTCGGTAGTAATGATATACTGTTGTATTACATTACATCATATATTTATGAATGATGTTGACAGATGGATGGCTGTATTACTGAGAATGTAATGAAAGCATAACTCGAAGTGCTTTACAATGAAATAACTGCATATCTTTTTTCAGTATGGGAGAAAAAGTCTAATAATGCTTTTTACAAAATTATGCACATCATTCCTGATGAGACTGCTCAATTTGAGGTATTACCAGTGACTGTGGTGCAAAAACTCTGGAGTTTGGGAAGGACAGACGGATGATAGTCGCAGCAAAAAATAGACATGTTGGCTAAACCAATTGAATTTGAAGAGTTGTTTCTGCCTCTATTGCATTATATTGCAAGGGAGTTTAATGGCATTATCGCATTCTGCAAAAACAAGTAGCCTATCAGAGGATATGGATGAGGTCAAGCTATGATTCCAAATGTTATAGTCCCGTGAAATACCGTCCTTGCCGAACTCAATGCCATAGATTCATCATTCAGCCCATTTTACCAGAGGCAATGACGTTTAGATCAAGGTGAAAATCATTGGAATGTGGGCACGGCCTGTACAGCAATACTCTAGTTTTAAATGCAAATGTGTAATTCACACCTGCCCTCATGTTAACTAAATGTGGCCCCAATAGCTTCATCATTCAACACATTTTATCTGAGACAATGAAGTTTAGATGGGGTGAAAATCACTGGAATGTGGGCCAAACCATAGTAACACACAGATTTTGGTTCAACTGATATCAGGCTAAGGTTCACTCAAACTAGATTTTTATCTCAAATGTGATATCCCCAATGCATATAATTTAACATTGAAACATTTTCTTCTTTGAATTTGAAATATTGTATAACGTTACCGTTATCTAATTAGTAACTGGCAACTGCAGATGTCTGCCCCATGTCTATACCCCACAATGCAAAGTGTCTAACGCTATAGCTTAATTGTAGATTCTAAACATAATGAGGTAACGCAGCTACCAAATGTTATCTTTAATCAAAGTGTGTAATGTTAATCCACAACAGCGACTTTTGGTATATGACATATCAATAGAAATACATTTACAAAAATACAAATGAAATACATTTCAAATTAATTCCACAATTCTTTGCGATAGACTTATATCAATACACAAACACATTTAAATTGATGACATTAGATCGGGTGTAGCTAATCTAAATAGTGTGTATCATTTTCAAAACTATATACTGTATTTTGAGAGTAAATCAAGCATAATAAACATTCATGTTCTAATGAAGCCTGAGAAACCAAGTTTGCACTTCACCGCATAGGTCCTTGTGAATCACTAATGTCTATTTTGTAGTTGTAAACAGTGATCCCCTCATTAAAGTGGCCAATATCTGAAGAGGGCAGTGATGGATGAAGTGTGATTGTTATTATATGTACTTAATAAGTATATAGGGTATACAATGGAAGGAATTTGTATTTCTTTAGTCTAAGATAGTGATCCATAATCAGAAAATGTCCATATTACTATACAGAGTCTAAGGCTGTTTTTCAGCTGCTTCTGTTCTAAATACACAGATCGCTATAGTCTTGGTGTTAAGGTTTGAAACCGACCCCAAACGCAAATGGCACAGAGAGAGTTGTTTCAGAGTTAGCCAAAAACAAGGGCGTGTTTATTAACAGAGTCACAAGACTGAATTAGGTGGTGAACAGAACAAACTGGGAATCTGGCATGTGAAGAATGTTTTCGGCTCTGCAGCTTCTCCCAGAAGGTGATGGTGTGGAATTTGCCCGTGACGTCTGAGCCGCTCTGCAGATCCCCCCAGCATATACTCCAGGTGGCGGCGGAGAGAGAGAGAGAGATCCGAGTTAGCTCAGCGCACAATAGAACAGAGGTGACTGGTGAGGTGAATGATCCAAACAATAAATCCAAGTGACTTGATCTTCGGTGAGAAACACACAGTGAGCAGTGTCCAGAGTAAAACAATACGGTAATCCAAACGTGTAAATCCAACAACAAAAAAGGTGAGAACAGTATTAAACAAAACGGGATCTCTTCTGTGTTTTACAAACACACAAAAACGATTGATCCAAAAAGACTGTTTCCAAAAACTCACCAGAGCGCAACGCGTAAAGCGGGCAGATAAACGAGGCGGCCGCTTAGTACGGGGAAGCAGGTTCTCCAACAGGGATACTTCACGAGAGTCCTGGGAAGCAACAGAACAGGGAACAGCGACGGGAAGGAACAGGCAAATGCAGGGAATGTTCAAAACGATCCAACATCGATATTAGGGAGATCAGGGTATTTAAAGCCACGGGGCGCTTAATGACAAGCTGTGACAGCTGCGGGATGAAATTGATCATTGCTCCAGAAGCGTGTGGTTGGGAGAGCACCAATCAAACGGCATCTTACAGGAAAGAAGCGTGAGGCGCGGAATGCAATTAATTAACAAAATACCTTAAAGGAACGGAGCGAGTGGGTGGGCAGCGGACAAAACCTCACAGTACCCCCCCCTCCACGGGAGCCACCCGGCGACCAGGTCGACCCGGCTCGCCGGGATGGGCACGATGGAAGTCGGTGATCAGGCCGGGATCCACGATGAGCTGGCGGGAGACCCAGCTCCGTTCCTCCGGGCCGTAACCCTCCCAGTCCACCAGGTACTGGAACCCCCGACCCCGCCGTCGAACGCCCATCAACCGGCGGACCTGCCACTGGGGGTGACCGTCCACCATCTTGGGAGGAGGTGGATCCGGAGCAGGAGGCATCAGGGGACTGAGAGAGACAGGCTTAACCCGGGACACATGGAAAACGGGGTAAATGTGCATGGACGCAGGAAGCTTAAGACGCACCGCCGCCGGACTGAGTACCTTCAGAACCTCGAAAGGTCCGACGAACCGGGGGTTAAGTTTCTTGGCCGAGGACCGAAGTGGGAGGTCCCTCGCGGAAAGCCACACCCTCTGCCCAGGGTGGTACGTCGGCGCAGGAACCCGGCGCCGGTCAGCCCCACGACAGGCGCGCTCTGATGACCGGAGCAGCGCGGTCCTGGCGATCTCCCAGACCCGACGGCACCGGTCGAGGTGGTCCTGCACGGAGGGAACTGCCACCTCCGTCTCCTGTGCAGGGAAAAGAGGGGGTTGGTAGCCCAGGGATACCTCAAAGGGTGAGAGGCCGGTGGCGGAACTGACCATGGAGTTGATGGAGTACTCGACCCAGGGAAGGAAACGGCTCCAAGAAGCTGGTCTCTCGGCAGCCACACACCGAAGAGCAGACTCCACGCTCTGGTTCATCCTCTCCGTTTGTCCGTTAGTCTGGGGATGATAACCAGAGGAAAGACTGACCGTTGCCCCCAATCCCTTGCAAAAGGCCCGCCATACCTGGGAAGTGAACTGGGGCCCCCAGTCCGAGACGACGTCCTGGGGAAAACCATGGAGGCGAAACACGTGGTGTGTCAGGAGGTCCGCCGTCTCGGCCGCCGAGGGAAGTTTGGGAAGGGCCACGAGGTGAACCCCCTTGCTGAACCGATCCACCACGGTCAGAAGGCACGTGTTCCCCTGGGAGGAGGGAAGACCTGTGACGAAGTCCAGCGCCACATGTGACCAAGGACGGCTCGGAATGGGAAGCGGCTGTAATAGCCCGGAGGGTGCCTGGTGGGAGGCCTTGCTGCGGGCGCAGACCGCGCAGGCCAGTACGAACTCCTTGACGTCGTTCCTCATGGTGGGCCACCAGAATCGACGAGCCAGGAAGGAGAACGTGCGATGAACGCCCGGGTGGCAGGCGAACCGGCTGGTATGGCCCCACTGGAGGACCCGGGACCTGACTGAGTCGGGGACGAAGAGACGATGAACCGGTACATTGCCTGGAGCGCGATGGAAGCGTAGGGCACGCCTTACCACCCCCTCGATGCCCAAGGTGACGACTCCTACCACCCTGGCCTCCGGGAGGATGGGAGTCGGGTCCTCAGTGGTTGGAGCCCCCTTGGAGTGTAACCGGGACAGGGAGTCGGCCTTCGTGTTGCGGGAACCCGGGGCGAAACGTCAGCGAGAAGTCGAACCGACTGAGGAAGCTGGCCCATCTTGCCTGCCGGCCGTTGAGGCGCTTGGAAGCACGGATGTACGTCAGGTTCTTGTGGTCCGTCCAAATGGTAAACGGCTCCTCGGCCCCCTCTAGCCAATGACGCCACTCCTCCAAGGCAGCCACAACCGCCAGCAGCTCCCGATTGCCGATGTCATAGTTCCTCTCGGCAGGGAGGAACCGACGCGAGTAGAAGGCGCACGGATGTACCTTCTGGTCCGTTGCCGACCGCTGGGATAAGATAGCTCCCAGTCCAGTATCCGAGGCGTCCACCTCAACGATGAACTGTCTCTTGGGGTCTGGGTGGAGCAATATCGGGGCGGAAGTGAACCTCTTCTTGAGGGAGCGGAACGCAGCACACGCCGCTGGGGACCAGTCGAACGGCAGGGCGGGAGAGGTCAGTCTGGTAAGCGGTTCCGCCACTTGACTGTAGTTCCGGATGAACCTTCGGTAGAAGTTGGCGAACCCGAGGAAGCTCTGTAACTCCTTCCGAGAGGTGGGTTCAGGCCATTCCTCCACGGCCTGGATCTTGCGAGGATCAGCTCGGGTCAAGCCCTTCTCCACGATGAAACCCAGGTAATCGACGGAGTCGGAGTGGAATCGGCACTTCTCCGCCTTGACGAAGAGCCGATTGTGGAGGAGGCGCTCCAGCACACGGCGGACATGCTGGATGTGTTCCTCGAGGGTCTTGGAGAAGATGAGGATGTCGTCTAGGTACACTACCACAAACTCCTCCAGCATGTCACGAAGGACGTCGTTCATGAGCGCCTGGAATACCGCCGGAGCGTTGGTGAGGCCGAACGGCATCACCAGGTACTCGTAGTGGCCCCTGGGAGTCTTGAAGGCGGTCTTCCATTCATCGCCCTCACGGATACGGACTAGATGGTAGGCACTCCGGAGGTCCAGCTTGGTAAAGACGGTAGCCTGGGTGAGAGGCTCGAAAGTGGAGTTCATGAGAGGTAGAGGATACTTGTTCTTAATGGTGATCTCGTTGAGCTGGCGATAGTCGATGCAGGGTCGAAGGTCCCCGTCCTTTTTCCCAACAAAGAAGAAACCGGCCGCCACAGGAGAGGAGGAAGGCCGAATGAGTCCTGCTTCCAAGGACTCAGAGATGTATTGATCCATCGCCGCCTTCTCCGGGACGGTCAGACTGTAGAGGCGGCTGCCGGGAAGGGGAGCCCCTGAGCGGAGGTCGATGGCACAGTCGTAAGGCCGGTGGGGCGGAAGGGCCTGAGCCCTGGACTTACTGAAAACCTCCATGAGGTCGTGGTACTCGGGGGGTATGGTCGAAAGGTCCGGAGGCGGCTCACCAACGGATCTCCGGGGCGGGGGACAGGACGCCGCCTGAAGACACTGGGCATGACAGGAGGAGCTCCAGCCCTTGATGGTACCGGAGGACCAGGCGATGTGGGGCTCGTGCAGCGCGAGCCAGGGCCGGCCCAGGACTACTGGGACAAGAGGGGATCTGGTGATAAGGAACTGGAGTCTCTCAACGTGGTTACCAGCAATGGTCAGCAGGACAGGGCAGGTGCGTTGAGTGATGTCAGCCAGGCGGTGTTGGTCCAATGCGAATACCTCCAATGGCCTCACTAGGTCCTCAAGTGGAATGTTGGCCCGGGTAGCAAACTCGAAGTCTAGGAAACTCTCGTCTGCCCCCGAGTCAATGAGTGCCTCCACCGTGGCCCGTTGGTCCGCCCAGGCCAGGGTGACGCTCATCAGATGGCCAGGTGGTGCACGGCTCTGGGAACGAGAAAAACGGCTCACCAGGATCTCCCGGGGTCCCGGCGAGCCTGGTCTTTTGGCCGGGTGGGGCAGTTGGCGATACAGTGTCCCTCCCGACCGCAGTAGAGGCAAAGGCCGGACCTGAACCTCGCCTCCCGTTCAGCTTGGCTCAGATGAGAACGTCCCAGCTGCATGGGTTCCTCCTTGGGTACCGAACGGGAGGGAAAAAAACCACCAGTCGTGTTGGGAGCAGGGCGACCAGCAGTACCGTCACGAGTACGGGGGGTACGGAGTACCTCAGGAGGTCCCTGTCGGGTTCTCTCACGTCTTCTCTCCTGAAGGCGTCCGTCGATGCGAATGGCGAGGCTGAACAGGTCCTCGAGGGACTCAGGTTCCTCACGGGTCGCGAGCTGGTCCCTGACTGCGTCGTTGAGCCCCCTCATGAAGGTAAGACGAAGTGCTTGGTTGTTCCAACCGCTCTCCGTAGCCGCCAGTCTGAACTCCAGCACGTAGTTGGTAACCCCGCCGCTGCCCTGCCGGAAGGTACCCAACCGGGCTCCAGGGTCCAGACCACGGGCTGGATGGTGGAAAACCCTGCGGAGCTCAGCCACGAAGTCTGGGTAGGAGAAACAGAAGTCTGCCTCCATTGCCCAGGAGGAAGTGACCCACTGGGCTGCCCGGCCTGAGAGCAAGTTAGTCATGTAGGCCACTTGGGCTCCCCTTGAAGTGAAACGACTGGGTTGATGACGAAAAACCAACTCACATTGCATGATGAATGTGGCACAATCCTCAAAGTTACCGTCGAACAGCCGTGGTTCGGAGAGACAGGGCTCCCGAGGTGCGGGATCGGGAGGCGCGGGGCCTGCCAGGGCTGCGGGTGATGCTCCGGCCAAGGCTCCTGAAGGAAGTGGGGGTACAAGCAAGGTGTTAATGGTGTCACTCAGCGTGTGTAAGTGGAGGAGAATACTTGACTGCTGGCTAGCCAGAGCGCCCAGGGACCCCTGAATAGGCAGGACCTGCTCTCGGAGTTCCTGTACGGCAGCCGCAGCCCTGTCTAGCTGTTGGCTGTGTTCCTTGGTTAACTCAATCTGGCCTGCTAATGCTGTTCTGACTCTCTCTGTGTCGGCTGGGGTCGTCATGGTTGGATCGTAATGTTAAGGTTAAGTGTTGCTATAGAAACATGTTTAAGAAATCCAAAATCTCCCATGCTAACAAACTATTGTATGCAGCTCTACAGACTAGTGATATATAAGGAGCAACAGGGAGGCAGGCCATGACATGTTTTCAGGATTCATTGTTTGTCCATTGCTTCCTGTACTGACCAAACAGATTTTTGAAGTTGAATTTCACACATTCAAACAAGGTTTGGTTTTAGCAAGTCTATATAGGAAAACAATTTACACGACAATAAAACTATAATATATTAAACCCAAGAGTATGGTAAGAGAGAGCGAAAAGTACAATCACCATCCATTGGTCCAGATAGGTTTGTTGGAAGTGGGCTGTTATGACGGCCATTGACCCCACCTCATCCAGATGAAAAGGCCCTCATCAACCTGGAATGCACACCTTGTAATGTTCTATTGTTCTGGCAGGACTTATATCCAGAAGTCTGGGACTCCATCACTCCAGGTCCACAGCTCCACTGAGTGAGGTTCTGATACCACTGTGTGTGACTTGACTCTACAACCAACAAGAAGCAGAACATGGCTGAGAACTTTGGAGCTCCCCTGCCTCTCCATGTGACACCCAACAGCACACAGAAAAAGATGTTTGAGAATTGTAACACCCACCTGGCAATGATTGCCTTTGTCCTCCAATACTCTCCAGGCAATATGCTCACCTTCTGTGAGGTAAGAACAAGCAAGCAACATATTAAGTTTCATTTGACTTTAAAAATGTTGTGATGTGAAAGCAAAATGTCCTTCTAATGTCTGATGATGCCTAATTTTCAATGTAACTTCTTTTGCAGTTGCTGGGAAATTTGGAAGCATTGATCTCAGGAAACAGAAAAGGCCTTGATGCCAAAATTAGAGTCTGCTTGTCGACCAACAAATGTTTTGTCAAGGTAAATGGAAAAAATCTTTATATCTCATTGATCATGATCACTAATTTAGTTGAACCAACATAGTTTTGGGTTAAAGATGAATTCTAACTTGTGTGTTCAATTGTTTCCAGATTCCATCAAATCCAGAAAAACCAAACAGTAAGAAAAACTACTGGAAGCTTGACCACAGTCAAATTACAGGGAAGATGGTGCGTCGTCAATTCAAGGGAATTCTGGACTGGTTCCCTGAGTTGGTCTCCAAAGTTATGGAGGCAGTCAGACCATCAGAGCACTACACTACTCTCCACTCCCCTGAACCTGCAGCCTACAGAGATGTTCAGATTAAATGTGAGGTGAAGTTCAGCAGTCCTTTTTCCATCGAATCCCTCCTGAAGAAAGACAGTCCCTCTGGCCTGGGCTCCAAACCCTCTCCTCTGTTGGGCATTTCCAGCCTGCCAGTCAGAGTAGAACAGCAGCATTGGTGCTCAGAGAAAGGAGTTGGAACAAAGAGGAAGTTCAGCTGGGATGCTCCACCAGTGGAGATGCACATTCTTCATCCGGCAGGTAGAAGTTATGCCATCTACCCAGCAGGGGGCAGTGTGGACCATGGACTCAGTGGTTCTGGAAACAGGCCAGTCAAGAGGATTCGTATGTGTGCTGAGCCCTCAACCCTGATCTACACAAGACCCAGTGTTGCTCCTTATTTTACCAGCCGTCAGAACGGTTATGTAAATTATCCTCTACCAACATATCCCTGTGATGTTAAACGTTATTGTAAAATGTAAATGTAAATGTAAAATGTTTTTTTTTGTACATGCCACTTCTGCACTTATTTGTACATTATATTTGCTTACTTATCTTGGCACCTTTTTCAATAAAACACAAAAACAAACATTGTTACTTACTGCTATCATTTATTTGTATGCATACAGATCTGAGATGAAGAATTTATAACTGAACATAATCAGAATCAGAAAGATCTTTATTGCCAAGTAAGTTTGCACACATACAAGGAATTTGTATTGGTTGTTGCAACATTAACAGACAATTAAAGTAGAATCATCAGTCATATATAAACTAAATTAGAATAAAAGTACAATAGAATATGGGCTGTACAATTGTGCAGTATTGTGCAAAAAGTATGAATAATCACGAAAAACTAACTATTAAAATAGTTTTACAGAATTACTTAATTGATTTAATAACATATTGTAAAATATTATTATCCTGTATAAGTATAATACATGTGTATCAGGCTCAGTAATGTACCTTCCATACACCATTGACCTCTCACCTCAAGATATATGAATGAAAACAGGCTCAATTGAACCACTCCACAGCTGATTTATGGTAGTGTGTTGCCATTTTGGGCCAATACCATGCTGTTTTAGGCATGCGGTACAAATGTGTTGTCACAAATATATATTAGCCTATTCCATGGATTAGGTGTGGCTTTAAAGTTGAGACTTTTTTGGAATCCGGTGATGAAGCTTCCCACTTGGCAGGCCAAAAACATCTGATTGGTTATTGATGCATGGAGCTGTCCATGAATCTGATAATAAATGAGTTATGGCTATTATGCCTTAATCTGGTAAATGTAATGTTGCTTTGTGGTGGAATTTCCCTTTACAAATGGAATTACAGACACAGAATGTTCTCAATGTAAGATTGTGAACCACTAAAATTAACATTAAATTAACAAATAGTAGTGTAACAGTAGGTGTAACAGGCTGTTGGGATTTGTTGCGTGTGTCTTCATTAGTGGAATTAATTTATTAACAATTGACAGAAAGGAATACATAAATATATAAATAATTTAAATGTCATTATAGAATTGAAAATGTTTCGTTTTCTCATGTATAAATATTGAATCTCAATCACAAGGTAACATTGAATTTTTTTATACCACATATGATGTTGGTGGCCGACAGCAGGGTTCATCCCCGGAACATTTAGGGCCAGAAGACCAAATTCCACAACATAATCTAGTATTATTAATCAGAGTATTATTATATATTATATTTGGTCTACATTGATGCAGTTTACCTATTGAGAGTGAACAACTAGTTAACTATTAACAAGGTATAATACAATACAAATACAAAATAATATATGATAGCAAAACATAGTTTGGTTTAATATTTTATTGAAAAAAATATCTTCACAAGAAGGCAAGTATATATATAACATATTTACAGATTATGACATAACACAGGGACATTTGAGACAGAATAATCGTCCTGGGTTGGAAAGGAGCAATTCTGGGTCTTCAGATCACATAGATCAGGAATGAGGGATTAGCACACATACGAATCCTCTTGACTGGCCGCGTGTACCTGTTCCGCAACAGTAAGTTACTTCCGGGGTAGGCCTGATTGGCCCCGACAGGCACGTGACGCGGCAAACTCAGGACGCGCAACGAGGATAGCGGATTTGGACGGTTACGTAATTCCACAAGCTCTGCCGAGCGTGCCGCGCGGCAGAGAAAGTTGCGCGTCACGTGCCTGTCGGGGCCAATCAGGCCTACCCCGGAAGTAACTTACTGTTGCGGATAAGCTATACGCTGACTGGCCTGTTTCCAGAACCACTGAGTACATGGTCCACACTGCCCCCTGCTGGGTAGAACTGGTCACTTCTACCTGCAGGTTGAAGAATGTGAATCTCCACAGGTGGAGCGTCCCAGCTGAACTTTCTCTTTGTTCCAACTCCTTTCTCTGAGCACCATGGCTGCTGTTCTACTCTGACTGGCAGGCTGGAAATACCCAGAGGAGATGGTTTGGAACCCAGGCCAGAGGGACTGTCTTTCTTCAGGAGCGATTCGATGGAGAAAGGACTGCTGAACTTCACCTCACATTTAATCTGAACATCCAAAATGGAGACCAACTCGGGGAACCAGTCCATAACTCCCTTGAAGTGACGGCGCACCATCTTCTCTGTGATTTGACTGTGGTCAAGCTTCCAGTAGTTTTTAATATTGTTTGGTTTACCTGGATTTGATGGAATCTGGAAAGAATTTAACACGTTATAATTCAACTAGGCCTCAGAGACAATGTTGGTTCAACTAAACTGTAGTTATCACGATCAATGAGATATAAATATGTTTTTAAATGTACCTTGACAAAACATTTGTTGGTTGACAAGCAGACTCTAATGTTGGTCTCAATGCTTCTTCCTTTTCCTGACATCAATGCTGCCAATTGTTCCATTATCTGTAGAAAAGTGAAAGAGAATTAGGTATTTGGACATTATGAGGACAGTATGCTATCATATCACAACATGTTTAACAGTTTAAAGGTTTATAGCTGGTTCTTACCTCAAAGAAGGTGAGCATATTGTCTGGACAGTCTTGGAGGACAAAGGCAATCATTGCCAGGTAGGTGCTACAATTCTCAAACATCATTTTCCGGGTGCTGTTGGATGTCACATGGAGAGGCAGGGGAGCTCCAAAGTTCTCAGCCATGTTCTGCTTCTTGTTGGTTGTAGAGTCAAGTCACACAGTGCATCAGAACCTCACTCAGTGGAGCTGTGGACCTGGACTGATGGAGTCCCAGACCTCTGATATAAGTCCTGCCAGAACAATAGAACATTACAAGGTGTGCATTCCAGGTTGATGAGGGCCTTTTCATCTGGATGAGGTGGGTGGGGTCAATGGCTGTGATAACAGCCCACTCCTGGACCAATGGATGGTGCTAATCTTTGCTAATATACTTAGTTTAATATAGTGGGGAAAATACAGGCTCCCAAACATGCTTGTTCAAATCAAACACATCCCTGAATGCTTACACTGTAAAAAATTAATGTTTTTTTCACGGGAAATTAACTGTATTATTTTACAGATTACTTTTGTTTTTCTACTTAAATGTAAATGCCATAAAAATACAGTAAATTACCTTTTATCAAAAGGCTCCTAAACATGCTTGTTCAAATCAAACACATCCCTGAATGCCTACAGTTATTATTTTTTTCATATATTGCTTCAAAATCAATAAGTTGGAAGTTGTATTTGTTGAGACACAGTTTACAAACATCTTCCTTTCGTATATACTGTATATATTATGATGCACAATCCATTCCTCGGATTGTAATGATTGCAATCCTATACACTGTGAAAAAGAAGTCTGTACAAAAAAACTGTAAATGTCTGGCAGCAACGGTTGTCAAATACTTACTGTTAAATTACAGTAAAATCTAATACATTTACAGATTACAATATTTTGATAATGGTTAATATTTTGATAAAAGGTAATTTACTGTATTTGTATGGTATTTACATACTTAAAGTAGAAAAACAAAAGTAATCTCTAAAATAATACAGTGAAATTCCATTTTTTTAATTTGATTTCTTTTTACAGATTTTTTTACCTGAAACACTGGAGAATAACTGCTTCATTTTACTTAGTTTCTTCGGTAGTAATGATATACTGTTGTATTACATTACATCATATATTTATGAATGATGTTGACAGATGGATGGCTGTATTACTGAGAATGTAATGAAAGCATAACTCGAAGTGCTTTACGATGAAATAACTGCATATCTTTTTTCAGTATGGGAGAAAAAGTCTAATAATGCTTTTTACAAAATTATGCACATCATTCCTGATGAGACTGCTCAATTTGAGGTATTACCAGTGACTGTGGTGCAAAAACTCTGGAGTTTGGGAAGGACAGACGGATGATAGTCGCAGCAAAAAATAGACATGTTGGCTAAACCAATTGAATTTGAAGAGTTGTTTCTGCCTCTATTGCATTATATTGCAAGGGAGTTTAATGACATTATCGCATTCTGCAAAAACAAGTAGCCTATCAGAGGATAGATGAGGTCAAGCTATGATTCCAAACATTCCAATGTTATAGTCCCGTGAAATACCGTCCTTGCCGAACTCAATGCCATAGATTCATCATTCAGCCCATTTTACCAGAGGCAATGACGTTTAGATCAAGGTGAAAATCATTGGAATGTGGGCACGGCCTGTACAGCAATACTCTAGTTTTAAATGCAAATGTGTAATTCACACCTGCCCTCATGTTAACTAAATGTAGCCCCAATAGCTTCATCATTCAACACATTTGATCTGAGACAATGAAGTTTAGATGGGGTGAAAATCACTGGAATGTGGGCCAAACCATAGTAACACACAGATTTTGGTTCAACTGATATCAGGCTAAGGTTCACTCAAACTAGATTTTTATCTCAAATGTGATATCCCCAATGCATATAATTTAACATTGAAACATTTTCTTCTTTGAATTTGAAATATTGTGTAACGTTACCGTTATCTAATTAGTAACTGGCAACTGCAGATGTCTGCCCCATGTCTATACCCCACAATGCAAAGTGTCTAACGCTATAGCTTAATTGTAGATTCTAAACATAATGAGGTAACGCAGCTACCAAATGTTATCTTTAATCAAAGTGTGTAATGTTAATCCACAACAGCGACTTTTGGTATATGACATATCAATAGAAATACATTTACAAAAATACAAATGAAATACATTTCAAATTAATTCCACAATTCTTTGCGATAGACTTATATCAATACACAAACAAATTTAAATTGATGACATTAGATCGGGTGTAGCTAATCTAAATAGTGTGCATCATTTTCAAAACTATATACTGTATTTTGAGAGTAAATCAAGCATAATAAACATTCATGTTCTAATGAAGCCTGAGAAACCAAGTTTGCACTTCACCGCATAGGTCCTTGTGAATCGCTAATGTCTATTTTGTAGTTGTAAACAGTGATCCCCTCATTAAAGTGGCCAATATCTGAAGAGGGCAGTGATGGATGAAGTGTGATTGTTATTATTTAATAAGTATATAGGGTATACAATGGAAGGAATTTGTATTTCTTTAGTCTAAGATAGTGATCCATAATCAGAAAATGTCCATATTATTTCAGCTGCTTCTGTTCTAAATACACAGATCGCTATAGTCTTGGACCGTTATTCATATTCCAATGGTCCCCCTTTATCACTTCCATTGTCCTGTTTAAAGATAGAAAATAAAATTTAAATAAACAAATGAACATGACTGAGACCCAGTCTGGTACACATTAATAAACACATGAACAACATACTTCATGCATTTTCCTCTGGAGGGACTGAATACAGTATATTTCTTACTGCTAATCTGCGATTTTAGGCAATATAGTGTTGCTATAGAAACATGTTTAAGAAATCCAAAATCTCCCATGCTAACAAACTATTGTATGCAGCTCTACAGACTAGTGATATATAAGGAGCAACAGGGAGGCAGGCCATGACATGTTTTCAGGATTCATTCATTCATTCAAGTTGAATTTCACACATTCAAAAAAGGTTTGGTTTGAGCAAGTCTATATAGGAAAACAATTTACACGACAATAAAACTATAATATATTAAACCCAAGAGTATGGTAAGAGAGAGCTAAAAGTACAATCACCATCCATTGGTCCAGATAGGTTTGTTGGAAGTGGGCTGTTATGACGGCCATTGACCCCCCCCCCACCCAACCTCCTCCAATGTACAGTTTCTACGTCAAATGTATATACTCCCTTTTCTTGACTCCTTCTGTATCACAAACAGTACTGTATTTGCAAATCTGGTATGTCATAAATGTATAGATGTAGCAGTACTGACTATCTGTATGTCATGTATGTCATATATGTCCTGATGAATTGAAAATGGGGGACCCTGATGTAAACAAGACGAAAGTCTTTCTCTGGTCTGCATCCCCTTAACAATTGTGTGTATTGAGCTGTACTGTATTGTACCCATTCTGCAATCTGTTAATAAAGTTTTCAATCAATCAATCAATCAAGACCCCACCTCATCCAGATGAAAAGGCCCTCATCAACCTGGAATGCACACCTTGTAATGTTCTATTGTTCTGGCAGGACTTATATCCAGAAGTCTGGGACTCCATCACTCCAGGTCCACAGCTCCACTGAGTGAGGTTCTGATACCACTGTGTGTGACTTGACTCTACAACCAACAAGAAGCAGAACATGGCTGAGAACTTTGGAGCTCCCCTGCCTCTCCATGTGACACCCAACAGCACACAGAAAAAGATGTTTGAGAATTGTAACACCCACCTGGCAATGATTGCCTTTGTCCTCCAAGACTCTCCAGGCAATATGCTCACCTTCTGTGAGGTAAGAACAAGCAAGCAACATATTAAGTTTCATTTGACTTTAAAAATGTTGTGATGTGAAAGCAAAATGTCCTTCTAATGTCTGATGATGCCTAATTTTCAATGTAACTTCTTTTGCAGTTGCTGGGAAATTTGGAAGCATTGATCTCAGGAAACAGAAAAGGCCTTGATGCCAAAATTAGAGTCTGCTTGTCGACCAACAAATGTTTTGTCAAGGTAAATGGAAAAAATCTTTATATCTCATTGATCATGATCACTAATTTAGTTGAACCAACATAGTTTTGGGTTAAAGATGAATTCTAACTTGTGTGTTCAATTGTTTCCAGATTCCATCAAATCCAGAAAAACCAAACAGTAAGAAAAACTACTGGAAGCTTGACCACAGTCAAATTACAGGGAAGATGGTGCGTCGTCACTTCAAGGGAATTCTGGACTGGTTCCCTGAGTTGGTCTCCAAAGTTATGGAGGCAGTCAGACCATCAGAGCACTACACTACTCTCCACTCCCCTGAACCTGCAGCCTACAGAGATGTTCAGATTAAATGTGAGGTGAAGTTCAGCAGTCCTTTTTCCATCGAATCCCTCCTGAAGAAAGACAGTCCCTCTGGCCTGGGCTCCAAGCCCTCTCCTCTGTTGGGCATTTCCAGCCTGCCAGTCAGAGTAGAACAGCAGCCTTGGTGCTCAGAGAAAGGAGTTGGAACAAAGAGGAAGTTCAGCTGGGACGCTCCACCAGTGGAGATGCACATTCTTCAACCGGCAGGTAGAAGTTATGCCATCTACCCAGCAGGGGGCAGTGTGGACCATGGACTCAGTGGTTCTGGAAACAGGCCAGTCAAGAGGATTCGTATGTGTGCTGAGCCCTCAACCCTGATCTACACAAGACCCAGTGTTGCTCCTTATTTTACCAGCCGTCAGAACGGTTATGTCAATTATCCTCTACCAATACATTTACAGATTACAATATTTTGATAATGGTTAATATTTTGATAAAAGGTAATTTACTGTATTTGTATGGTATTTACATACTTAAAGTAGAAAAACAAAAGTAATCTCTAAAATAATACAGTGAAATTCAATTTTTTTAATTTGATTTCTTTTTACAGATTTTTTTACCTGAAACACTGGAGAATAACTGCTTCATTTTACTTAGTTTCTTCGGTAGTAATGATATACTGTTGTATTACATTACATCATATATTTATGAATGATGTTGACAGATGGATGGCTGTATTACTGAGAATGTAATGAAAGCATAACTCGAAGTGCTTTACAATGAAATAACTGCATATCTTTTTTCAGTATGGGAGAAAAAGTCTAATAATGCTTTTTACAAAATTATGCACATCATTCCTGATGAGACTGCTCAATTTGAGGTATTACCAGTGACTGTGGTGCAAAAACTCTGGAGTTTGGGAAGGACTGACGGATGATAGTCGCAGCAAAAAATAGACATGTTGGCTAAACCAATTGAATTTGAAGAGTTGTTTCTGCCTCTATTGCATTATTGAGAAAGTTGCGCGTCACGTGCCTGTCGGGGCCAATCAGGCCTACCCCGGAAGTAACTTACTGTTGCGGATAAGCTATACGCTGACTGGCCTGTTTCCAGAACCACTGAGTACATGGTCCACACTGCCCCCTGCTGGGTAGAACTGGTCACTTCTACCTGCAGGTTGAAGAATGTGAATCTCCACAGGTGGAGCGTCCCAGCTGAACTTTCTCTTTGTTCCAACTCCTTTCTCTGAGCACCATGGCTGCTGTTCTACTCTGACTGGCAGGCTGGAAATACCCAGAGGAGATGGTTTGGAACCCAGGCCAGAGGGACTGTCTTTCTTCAGGAGCGATTCGATGGAGAAAGGACTGCTGAACTTCACCTCACATTTAATCTGAACATCCAAAATGGAGACCAACTCGGGGAACCAGTCCATAACTCCCTTGAAGTGACGGCGCACCATCTTCTCTGTGATTTGACTGTGGTCAAGCTTCCAGTAGTTTTTAATATTGTTTGGTTTACCTGGATTTGATGGAATCTGGAAAGAATTTAACACGTTATAATTCAACTAGGCCTCAGAGACAATGTTGGTTCAACTAAACTGTAGTTATCACGATCAATGAGATATAAATATGTTTTTAAATTTACCTTGACAAAACATTTGTTGGTTGACAAGCAGACTCTAATGTTGGTCTCAATGCTTCTTCCTTTTCCTGACATCAATGCTGCCAATTGTTCCATTATCTGTAGAAAAGTGAAAGAGAATTAGGTATTTGGACATTATGAGGACAGTATGCTATCATATCACAACATGTTTAACAGTTTAAAGGTTTATAGCTGGTTCTTACCTCAAAGAAGGTGAGCATATTGTCTGGACAGTCTTGGAGGACAAAGGCAATCATTGCCAGGTAGGTGCTACAATTCTCAAACATCATTTTCCGGGTGCTGTTGGATGTCACATGGAGAGGCAGGGGAGCTCCAAAGTTCTCAGCCATGTTCTGCTTCTTGTTGGTTGTAGAGTCAAGTCACACAGTGCATCAGAACCTCACTCAGTGGAGCTGTGGACCTGGACTGATGGAGTCCCAGACCTCTGATATAAGTCCTGCCAGAACAATAGAACATTACAAGGTGTGCATTCCAGGTTGATGAGGGCCTTTTCATCTGGATGAGGTGGGTGGGGTCAATGGCTGTGATAACAGCCCACTCCTGGACCAATGGATGGTGCTAATCTTTGCTAATATACTTAGTTTAATATAGTGGGGAAAATACAGGCTCCCAAACATGCTTGTTCAAATCAAACACATCCCTGAATGCTTACACTGTAAAAAATTAATGTTTTTTTCACGGGAAATTAACTGTATTATTTTACAGATTACTTTTGTTTTTCTACTTAAATGTAAATGCCATAAAAATACAGTAAATTACCTTTTATCAAAAGGCTCCTAAACATGCTTGTTCAAATCAAACACATCCCTGAATGCCTACAGTTATTATTTTTTTCATATATTGCTTCAAAATCAATAAGTTGGAAGTTGTATTTGTTGAGACACAGTTTACAAACATCTTCCTTTCGTATATACTGTATATATTATGATGCACAATCCATTCCTCGGATTGTAATGATTGCAATCCTATACACTGTGAAAAAGAAGTCTGTACAAAAAAACTGTAAATGTCTGGCAGCAACGGTTGTCAAATACTTACTGTTAAATTACAGTAAAATCTAATACATTTACAGATTACAATATTTTGATAATGGTTAATATTTTGATAAAAGGTAATTTACTGTATTTGTATGGTATTTACATACTTAAAGTAGAAAAACAAAAGTAATCTCTAAAATAATACAGTGAAATTCCATTTTTTTAATTTGATTTCTTTTTACAGATTTTTTTACCTGAAACACTGGAGAATAACTGCTTCATTTTACTTAGTTTCTTCGGTAGTAATGATATACTGTTGTATTACATTACATCATATATTTATGAATGATGTTGACAGATGGATGGCTGTATTACTGAGAATGTAATGAAAGCATAACTCGAAGTGCTTTACAATGAAATAACTGCATATCTTTTTTCAGTATGGGAGAAAAAGTCTAATAATGCTTTTTACAAAATTATGCACATCATTCCTGATGAGACTGCTCAATTTGAGGTATTACCAGTGACTGTGGTGCAAAAACTCTGGAGTTTGGGAAGGACAGACGGATGATAGTCGCAGCAAAAAATAGACATGTTGGCTAAACCAATTGAATTTGAAGAGTTGTTTCTGCCTCTATTGCATTATATTGCAAGGGAGTTTAATGACATTATCGCATTCTGCAAAAACAAGTAGCCTATCAGAGGATATGGATGAGGTCAAGCTATGATTCCAAACATTCCAATGTTATAGTCCCGTGAAATACCGTCCTTGCCGAACTCAATGCCATAGATTCATCATTCAGCCCATTTTACCAGAGGCAATGACGTTTAGATCAAGGTGAAAATCATTGGAATGTGGGCACGGCCTGTACAGCAATACTCTAGTTTTAAATGCAAATGTGTAATTCACACCTGCCCTCATGTTAACTAAATGTAGCCCCAATAGCTTCATCATTCAACACATTTGATCTGAGACAATGAAGTTTAGATGGGGTGAAAATCACTGGAATGTGGGCCAAACCATAGTAACACACAGATTTTGGTTCAACTGATATCAGGCTAAGGTTCACTCAAACTAGATTTTTATCTCAAATGTGATATCCCCAATGCATATAATTTAACATTGAAACATTTTCTTCTTTGAATTTGAAATATTGTGTAACGTTACCGTTATCTAATTAGTAACTGGCAACTGCAGATGTCTGCCCCATGTCTATACCCCACAATGCAAAGTGTCTAACGCTATAGCTTAATTGTAGATTCTAAACATAATGAGGTAACGCAGCTACCAAATGTTATCTTTAATCAAAGTGTGTAATGTTAATCCACAACAGCGACTTTTGGTATATGACATATCAATAGAAATACATTTACAAAAACAAAGAAAAACCAAACAGTAAGAAAAACTACTGGAAGCTTGACCACAGTCAAATTACAGGGAAGATGGTGCGTCGTCAATTCAAGGGAATTCTGGACTGGTTCCCTGAGTTGGTCTCCAAAGTTATGGAGGCAGTCAGACCATCAGAGCACTACACTACTCTCCACTCCCCTGAACCTGCAGCCTACAGAGATGTTCAGATTAAATGTGAGGTGAAGTTCAGCAGTCCTTTTTCCATCGAATCCCTCCTGAAGAAAGACAGTCCCTCTGGCCTGGGCTCCAAACCCTCTCCTCTGTTGGGCATTTCCAGCCTGCCAGTCAGAGTAGAACAGCAGCCTTGGTGCTCAGAGAAAGGAGTTGGAACAAAGAGGAAGTTCAGCTGGGATGCTCCACCAGTGGAGATGCACATTCTTCATCCGGCAGGTAGAAGTTATGCCATCTACCCAGCAGGGGGCAGTGTGGACCATGGACTCAGTGGTTCTGGAAACAGGCCAGTCAAGAGGATTCGTATGTGTGCTGAGCCCTCAACCCTGATCTACACAAGACCCAGTGTTGCTCCTTATTTTACCAGCCGTCAGAACGGTTATGTAAATTATCCTCTACCAACATATCCCTGTGATGTTAAACGTTATTGTAAAATGTAAATGTAAATGTAAAATGTTTTTTTTTGTACATGCCACTTCTGCACTTATTTGTACATTATATTTGCTTACTTATCTTGGCACCTTTTTCAATAAAACACAAAAACAAACATTGTTACTTACTGCTATCATTTATTTGTATGCATACAGATCTGAGATGAAGAATTTATAACTGAACATAATCAGAATCAGAAAGATCTTTATTGCCAAGTAAGTTTGCACACATACAAGGAATTTGTATTGGTTGTTGCAACATTAACAGACAATTAAAGTAGAATCATCAGTCATATATAAACTAAATTAGAATAAAAGTACAATAGAATATGGGCTGTACAATTGTGCAGTATTGTGCAAAAAGTATGAATAATCACGAAAAACTAACTATTAAAATAGTTTTACAGAATTACTTAATTGATTTAATAACATATTGTAAAATATTATTATCCTGTATAAGTATAATACATGTGTATCAGGCTCAGTAATGTACCTTCCATACACCATTGACCTCTCACCTCAAGATATATGAATGAAAACAGGCTCAATTGAACCACTCCACAGCTGATTTATGGTAGTGTGTTGCCATTTTGGGCCAATACCATGCTGTTTTAGGCATGCAGTACAAATGTGTTGTCACAATTATATATTAGCCTATTCCATGGATTAGGTGTGGCTTTAAAGTTGAGACTTTTTTGGAATCCGGTGATGAAGCTTCCCACTTGGCAGGCCAAAAACATCTGATTGGTTATTGATGCATGGAGCTGTTGTTTTGGTCAATCAGATTTGAATCTGATAATAAATGAGTTATGGCTATTATGCCTTAATCTGGTAAATGTAATGTTGCTTTGTGGTGGAATTTCCCTTTACAAATGGAATTACAGACACAGAATGTTCTCAATGTAAGATTGTGAACCACTAAAATTAACATTAAATTAACAAATAGTAGTGTAACAGTAGGTGTAACAGGCTGTTGGGATTTGTTGCGTGTGTCTTCATTAGTGGAATTAATTTATTAACAATTGACAGAAAGGAATACATAAATATATAAATAATTTAAATGTCATTATAGAATTGAAAATGTTTCGTTTTCTCATGTATAAATATTGAATCTCAATCACAAGGTAACATTGAATTTTTTTATACCACATATGATGTTGGTGGCCGACAGCAGGGTTCATCCCCGGAACATTTAGGGCCAGAAGACCAAATTCCACAACATAATCTAGTATTATTAATCAGAGTATTATTATATATTATATTTGGTCTACATTGATGCAGTTTACCTATTGAGAGTGAACAACTAGTTAACTATTAACAAGGTATAATACAATACAAATACAAAATAATATATGATAGCAAAACATAGTTTGGTTTAATATTTTATTGAAAAAAATATCTTCACAAGAAGGCAAGTATATATATAACATATTTACAGATTATGACATAACACAGGGACATTTGAGACAGAATAATCGTCCTGGGTTGGAAAGGAGCAATTCTGGGTCTTCAGATCACATAGATCAGGAATGAGGGATTAGCACACATACGAATCCTCTTGACTGGCCGCGTGTACCTGTTCCGCAACAGTAAGTTACTTCCGGGGTAGGCCTGATTGGCCCCGACAGGCACGTGACGCGGCAAACTCAGGACGCGCAACGAGGATAGCGGATTTGGACGGTTACGTAATTCCACAAGCTCTGCCGAGCGTGCCGCGCGGCAGAGAAAGTTGCGCGTCACGTGCCTGTCGGGGCCAATCAGGCCTACCCCGGAAGTAACTTACTGTTGCGGATAAGCTATACGCTGACTGGCCTGTTTCCAGAACCACTGAGTACATGGTCCACACTGCCCCCTGCTGGGTAGAACTGGTCACTTCTACCTGCAGGTTGAAGAATGTGAATCTCCACAGGTGGAGCGTCCCAGCTGAACTTTCTCTTTGTTCCAACTCCTTTCTCTGAGCACCATGGCTGCTGTTCTACTCTGACTGGCAGGCTGGAAATACCCAGAGGAGATGGTTTGGAACCCAGGCCAGAGGGACTGTCTTTCTTCAGGAGCGATTCGATGGAGAAAGGACTGCTGAACTTCACCTCACATTTAATCTGAACATCCAAAATGGAGACCAACTCGGGGAACCAGTCCATAACTCCCTTGAAGTGACGGCGCACCATCTTCTCTGTGATTTGACTGTGGTCAAGCTTCCAGTAGTTTTTAATATTGTTTGGTTTACCTGGATTTGATGGAATCTGGAAAGAATTTAACACGTTATAATTCAACTAGGCCTCAGAGACAATGTTGGTTCAACTAAACTGTAGTTATCACGATCAATGAGATATAAATATGTTTTTAAATGTACCTTGACAAAACATTTGTTGGTTGACAAGCAGACTCTAATGTTGGTCTCAATGCTTCTTCCTTTTCCTGACATCAATGCTGCCAATTGTTCCATTATCTGTAGAAAAGTGAAAGAGAATTAGGTATTTGGACATTATGAGGACAGTATGCTATCATATCACAACATGTTTAACAGTTTAAAGGTTTATAGCTGGTTCTTACCTCAAAGAAGGTGAGCATATTGTCTGGACAGTCTTGGAGGACAAAGGCAATCATTGCCAGGTAGGTGCTACAATTCTCAAACATCATTTTCCGGGTGCTGTTGGATGTCACATGGAGAGGCAGGGGAGCTCCAAAGTTCTCAGCCATGTTCTGCTTCTTGTTGGTTGTAGAGTCAAGTCACACAGTGCATCAGAACCTCACTCAGTGGAGCTGTGGACCTGGACTGATGGAGTCCCAGACCTCTGATATAAGTCCTGCCAGAACAATAGAACATTACAAGGTGTGCATTCCAGGTTGATGAGGGCCTTTTCATCTGGATGAGGTGGGTGGGGTCAATGGCTGTGATAACAGCCCACTCCTGGACCAATGGATGGTGCTAATCTTTGCTAATATACTTAGTTTAATATAGTGGGGAAAATACAGGCTCCCAAACATGCTTGTTCAAATCAAACACATCCCTGAATGCTTACACTGTAAAAAATTAATGTTTTTTTCACGGGAAATTAACTGTATTATTTTACAGATTACTTTTGTTTTTCTACTTAAATGTAAATGCCATAAAAATACAGTAAATTACCTTTTATCAAAAGGCTCCTAAACATGCTTGTTCAAATCAAACACATCCCTGAATGCCTACAGTTATTATTTTTTTCATATATTGCTTCAAAATCAATAAGTTGGAAGTTGTATTTGTTGAGACACAGTTTACAAACATCTTCCTTTCGTATATACTGTATATATTATGATGCACAATCCATTCCTCGGATTGTAATGATTGCAATCCTATACACTGTGAAAAAGAAGACTGTACAAAAAAACTGTAAATGTCTGGCAGCAACGGTTGTCAAATACTTACTGTTAAATTACAGTAAAATCTAATACATTTACAGATTACAATATTTTGATAATGGTTAATATTTTGATAAAAGGTAATTTACTGTATTTGTATGGTATTTACATACTTAAAGTAGAAAAACAAAAGTAATCTCTAAAATAATACAGTGAAATTCAATTTTTTTAATTTGATTTCTTTTTACAGATTTTTTTACCTGAAACACTGGAGAATAACTGCTTCATTTTACTTAGTTTCTTCGGTAGTAATGATATACTGTTGTATTACATTACATCATATATTTATGAATGATGTTGACAGATGGATGGCTGTATTACTGAGAATGTAATGAAAGCATAACTCGAAGTGCTTTACAATGAAATAACTGCATATCTTTTTTCAGTATGGGAGAAAAAGTCTAATAATGCTTTTTACAAAATTATGCACATCATTCCTGATGAGACTGCTCAATTTGAGGTATTACCAGTGACTGTGGTGCAAAAACTCTGGAGTTTGGGAAGGACAGACGGATGATAGTCGCAGCAAAAAATAGACATGTTGGCTAAACCAATTGAATTTGAAGAGTTGTTTCTGCCTCTATTGCATTATATTGCAAGGGAGTTTAATGACATTATCGCATTCTGCAAAAACAAGTAGCCTATCAGAGGATATGGATGAGGTCAAGCTATGATTCCAAACATTCCAATGTTATAGTCCCGTGAAATACCGTCCTTGCCGAACTCAATGCCATAGATTCATCATTCAGCCCATTTTACCAGAGGCAATGACGTTTAGATCAAGGTGAAAATCATTGGAATGTGGGCACGGCCTGTACAGCAATACTCTAGTTTTAAATGCAAATGTGTAATTCACACCTGCCCTCATGTTAACTAAATGTAGCCCCAATAGCTTCATCATTCAACACATTTGATCTGAGACAATGAAGTTTAGATGGGGTGAAAATCACTGGAATGTGGGCCAAACCATAGTAACACACAGATTTTGGTTCAACTGATATCAGGCTAAGGTTCACTCAAACTAGATTTTTATCTCAAATGTGATATCCCCAATGCATATAATTTAACATTGAAACATTTTCTTCTTTGAATTTGAAATATTGTGTAACGTTACCGTTATCTAATTAGTAACTGGCAACTGCAGATGTCTGCCCCATGTCTATACCCCACAATGCAAAGTGTCTAACGCTATAGCTTAATTGTAGATTCTAAACATAATGAGGTAACGCAGCTACCAAATGTTATCTTTAATCAAAGTGTGTAATGTTAATCCACAACAGCGACTTTTGGTATATGACATATCAATAGAAATACATTTACAAAAATACAAATGAAATACATTTCAAATTAATTCCACAATTCTTTGCGATAGACTTATATCAATACACAAACAAATTTAAATTGATGACATTAGATCGGGTGTAGCTAATCTAAATAGTGTGCATCATTTTCAAAACTATATACTGTATTTTGAGAGTAAATCAAGCATAATAAACATTCATGTTCTAATGAAGCCTGAGAAACCAAGTTTGCACTTCACCGCATAGGTCCTTGTGAATCGCTAATGTCTATTTTGTAGTTGTAAACAGTGATCCCCTCATTAAAGTGGCCAATATCTGAAGAGGGCAGTGATGGATGAAGTGTGATTGTTATTATTTAATAAGTATATAGGGTATACAATGGAAGGAATTTGTATTTCTTTAGTCTAAGATAGTGATCCATAATCAGAAAATGTCCATATTATTTCAGCTGCTTCTGTTCTAAATACACAGATCGCTATAGTCTTGGACCGTTATTCATATTCCAATGGTCCCCCTTTATCACTTCCATTGTCCTGTTTAAAGATAGAAAATAAAATTTAAATAAACAAATGAACATGACTGAGACCCAGTCTGGTACACATTAATAAACACATGAACAACATACTTCATGCATTTTCCTCTGGAGGGACTGAATACAGTATATTTCTTACTGCTAATCTGCGATTTTAGGCAATATAGTGTTGCTATAGAAACATGTTTAAGAAATCCAAAATCTCCCATGCTAACAAACTATTGTATGCAGCTCTACAGACTAGTGATATATAAGGAGCAACAGGGAGGCAGGCCATGACATGTTTTCAGGATTCATTCATTCATTCAAGTTGAATTTCACACATTCAAAAAAGGTTTGGTTTGAGCAAGTCTATATAGGAAAACAATTTACACGACAATAAAACTATAATATATTAAACCCAAGAGTATGGTAAGAGAGAGCTAAAAGTACAATCACCATCCATTGGTCCAGATAGGTTTGTTGGAAGTGGGCTGTTATGACGGCCATTGACCCCCCCCCCCCACCCAACCTCCTCCAATGTACAGTTTCTACGTCAAATGTATATACTCCCTTTTCTTGACTCCTTCTGTATCACAAACAGTACTGTATTTGCAAATCTGGTATGTCATAAATGTATAGATGTAGCAGTACTGACTATCTGTATGTCATGTATGTCATATATGTCCTGATGAATTGAAAATGGGGGACCCTGATGTAAACAAGACGAAAGTCTTTCTCTGGTCTGCATCCCCTTAACAATTGTGTGTATTGAGCTGTACTGTATTGTACCCATTCTGCAATCTGTTAATAAAGTTTTCAATCAATCAATCAATCAAGACCCCACCTCATCCAGATGAAAAGGCCCTCATCAACCTGGAATGCACACCTTGTAATGTTCTATTGTTCTGGCAGGACTTATATCCAGAAGTCTGGGACTCCATCACTCCAGGTCCACAGCTCCACTGAGTGAGGTTCTGATACCACTGTGTGTGACTTGACTCTACAACCAACAAGAAGCAGAACATGGCTGAGAACTTTGGAGCTCCCCTGCCTCTCCATGTGACACCCAACAGCACACAGAAAAAGATGTTTGAGAATTGTAACACCCACCTGGCAATGATTGCCTTTGTCCTCCAAGACTCTCCAGGCAATATGCTCACCTTCTGTGAGGTAAGAACAAGCAAGCAACATATTAAGTTTCATTTGACTTTAAAAATGTTGTGATGTGAAAGCAAAATGTCCTTCTAATGTCTGATGATGCCTAATTTTCAATGTAACTTCTTTTGCAGTTGCTGGGAAATTTGGAAGCATTGATCTCAGGAAACAGAAAAGGCCTTGATGCCAAAATTAGAGTCTGCTTGTCGACCAACAAATGTTTTGTCAAGGTAAATGGAAAAAATCTTTATATCTCATTGATCATGATCACTAATTTAGTTGAACCAACATAGTTTTGGGTTAAAGATGAATTCTAACTTGTGTGTTCAATTGTTTCCAGATTCCATCAAATCCAGAAAAACCAAACAGTAAGAAAAACTACTGGAAGCTTGACCACAGTCAAATTACAGGGAAGATGGTGCGTCGTCACTTCAAGGGAATTCTGGACTGGTTCCCTGAGTTGGTCTCCAAAGTTATGGAGGCAGTCAGACCATCAGAGCACTACACTACTCTCCACTCCCCTGAACCTGCAGCCTACAGAGATGTTCAGATTAAATGTGAGGTGAAGTTCAGCAGTCCTTTTTCCATCGAATCCCTCCTGAAGAAAGACAGTCCCTCTGGCCTGGGCTCCAAGCCCTCTCCTCTGTTGGGCATTTCCAGCCTGCCAGTCAGAGTAGAACAGCAGCCTTGGTGCTCAGAGAAAGGAGTTGGAACAAAGAGGAAGTTCAGCTGGGACGCTCCACCAGTGGAGATGCACATTCTTCAACCGGCAGGTAGAAGTTATGCCATCTACCCAGCAGGGGGCAGTGTGGACCATGGACTCAGTGGTTCTGGAAACAGGCCAGTCAAGAGGATTCGTATGTGTGCTGAGCCCTCAACCCTGATCTACACAAGACCCAGTGTTGCTCCTTATTTTACCAGCCGTCAGAACGGTTATGTCAATTATCCTCTACCAATACATTTACAGATTACAATATTTTGATAATGGTTAATATTTTGATAAAAGGTAATTTACTGTATTTGTATGGTATTTACATACTTAAAGTAGAAAAACAAAAGTAATCTCTAAAATAATACAGTGAAATTCAATTTTTTTAATTTGTATTCTTTTTACAGATTTTTTTACCTGAAACACTGGAGAATAACTGCTTCATTTTACTTAGTTTCTTCGGTAGTAATGATATACTGTTGTATTACATTACATCATATATTTATGAATGATGTTGACAGATGGATGGCTGTATTACTGAGAATGTAATGAAAGCATAACTCGAAGTGCTTTACAATGAAATAACTGCATATCTTTTTTCAGTATGGGAGAAAAAGTCTAATAATGCTTTTTACAAAATTATGCACATCATTCCTGATGAGACTGCTCAATTTGAGGTATTACCAGTGACTGTGGTGCAAAAACTCTGGAGTTTGGGAAGGACTGACGGATGATAGTCGCAGCAAAAAATAGACATGTTGGCTAAACCAATTGAATTTGAAGAGTTGTTTCTGCCTCTATTGCATTATTGAGAAAGTTGCGCGTCACGTGCCTGTCGGGGCCAATCAGGCCTACCCCGGAAGTAACTTACTGTTGCGGATAAGCTATACGCTGACTGGCCTGTTTCCAGAACCACTGAGTACATGGTCCACACTGCCCCCTGCTGGGTAGAACTGGTCACTTCTACCTGCAGGTTGAAGAATGTGAATCTCCACAGGTGGAGCGTCCCAGCTGAACTTTCTCTTTGTTCCAACTCCTTTCTCTGAGCACCATGGCTGCTGTTCTACTCTGACTGGCAGGCTGGAAATACCCAGAGGAGATGGTTTGGAACCCAGGCCAGAGGGACTGTCTTTCTTCAGGAGCGATTCGATGGAGAAAGGACTGCTGAACTTCACCTCACATTTAATCTGAACATCCAAAATGGAGACCAACTCGGGGAACCAGTCCATAACTCCCTTGAAGTGACGGCGCACCATCTTCTCTGTGATTTGACTGTGGTCAAGCTTCCAGTAGTTTTTAATATTGTTTGGTTTACCTGGATTTGATGGAATCTGGAAAGAATTTAACACGTTATAATTCAACTAGGCCTCAGAGACAATGTTGGTTCAACTAAACTGTAGTTATCACGATCAATGAGATATAAATATGTTTTTAAATTTACCTTGACAAAACATTTGTTGGTTGACAAGCAGACTCTAATGTTGGTCTCAATGCTTCTTCCTTTTCCTGACATCAATGCTGCCAATTGTTCCATTATCTGTAGAAAAGTGAAAGAGAATTAGGTATTTGGACATTATGAGGACAGTATGCTATCATATCACAACATGTTTAACAGTTTAAAGGTTTATAGCTGGTTCTTACCTCAAAGAAGGTGAGCATATTGTCTGGACAGTCTTGGAGGACAAAGGCAATCATTGCCAGGTAGGTGCTACAATTCTCAAACATCATTTTCCGGGTGCTGTTGGATGTCACATGGAGAGGCAGGGGAGCTCCAAAGTTCTCAGCCATGTTCTGCTTCTTGTTGGTTGTAGAGTCAAGTCACACAGTGCATCAGAACCTCACTCAGTGGAGCTGTGGACCTGGACTGATGGAGTCCCAGACCTCTGATATAAGTCCTGCCAGAACAATAGAACATTACAAGGTGTGCATTCCAGGTTGATGAGGGCCTTTTCATCTGGATGAGGTGGGTGGGGTCAATGGCTGTGATAACAGCCCACTCCTGGACCAATGGATGGTGCTAATCTTTGCTAATATACTTAGTTTAATATAGTGGGGAAAATACAGGCTCCCAAACATGCTTGTTCAAATCAAACACATCCCTGAATGCTTACACTGTAAAAAATTAATGTTTTTTTCACGGGAAATTAACTGTATTATTTTACAGATTACTTTTGTTTTTCTACTTAAATGTAAATGCCATAAAAATACAGTAAATTACCTTTTATCAAAAGGCTCCTAAACATGCTTGTTCAAATCAAACACATCCCTGAATGCCTACAGTTATTATTTTTTTCATATATTGCTTCAAAATCAATAAGTTGGAAGTTGTATTTGTTGAGACACAGTTTACAAACATCTTCCTTTCGTATATACTGTATATATTATGATGCACAATCCATTCCTCGGATTGTAATGATTGCAATCCTATACACTGTGAAAAAGAAGTCTGTACAAAAAAACTGTAAATGTCTGGCAGCAACGGTTGTCAAATACTTACTGTTAAATTACAGTAAAATCTAATACATTTACAGATTACAATATTTTGATAATGGTTAATATTTTGATAAAAGGTAATTTACTGTATTTGTATGGTATTTACATACTTAAAGTAGAAAAACAAAAGTAATCTCTAAAATAATACAGTGAAATTCCATTTTTTTAATTTGATTTCTTTTTACAGATTTTTTTACCTGAAACACTGGAGAATAACTGCTTCATTTTACTTAGTTTCTTCGGTAGTAATGATATACTGTTGTATTACATTACATCATATATTTATGAATGATGTTGACAGATGGATGGCTGTATTACTGAGAATGTAATGAAAGCATAACTCGAAGTGCTTTACAATGAAATAACTGCATATCTTTTTTCAGTATGGGAGAAAAAGTCTAATAATGCTTTTTACAAAATTATGCACATCATTCCTGATGAGACTGCTCAATTTGAGGTATTACCAGTGACTGTGGTGCAAAAACTCTGGAGTTTGGGAAGGACAGACGGATGATAGTCGCAGCAAAAAATAGACATGTTGGCTAAACCAATTGAATTTGAAGAGTTGTTTCTGCCTCTATTGCATTATATTGCAAGGGAGTTTAATGACATTATCGCATTCTGCAAAAACAAGTAGCCTATCAGAGGATATGGATGAGGTCAAGCTATGATTCCAAACATTCCAATGTTATAGTCCCGTGAAATACCGTCCTTGCCGAACTCAATGCCATAGATTCATCATTCAGCCCATTTTACCAGAGGCAATGACGTTTAGATCAAGGTGAAAATCATTGGAATGTGGGCACGGCCTGTACAGCAATACTCTAGTTTTAAATGCAAATGTGTAATTCACACCTGCCCTCATGTTAACTAAATGTAGCCCCAATAGCTTCATCATTCAACACATTTGATCTGAGACAATGAAGTTTAGATGGGGTGAAAATCACTGGAATGTGGGCCAAACCATAGTAACACACAGATTTTGGTTCAACTGATATCAGGCTAAGGTTCACTCAAACTAGATTTTTATCTCAAATGTGATATCCCCAATGCATATAATTTAACATTGAAACATTTTCTTCTTTGAATTTGAAATATTGTGTAACGTTACCGTTATCTAATTAGTAACTGGCAACTGCAGATGTCTGCCCCATGTCTATACCCCACAATGCAAAGTGTCTAACGCTATAGCTTAATTGTAGATTCTAAACATAATGAGGTAACGCAGCTACCAAATGTTATCTTTAATCAAAGTGTGTAATGTTAATCCACAACAGCGACTTTTGGTATATGACATATCAATAGAAATACATTTACAAAAACAAAGAAAAACCAAACAGTAAGAAAAACTACTGGAAGCTTGACCACAGTCAAATTACAGGGAAGATGGTGCGTCGTCAATTCAAGGGAATTCTGGACTGGTTCCCTGAGTTGGTCTCCAAAGTTATGGAGGCAGTCAGACCATCAGAGCACTACACTACTCTCCACTCCCCTGAACCTGCAGCCTACAGAGATGTTCAGATTAAATGTGAGGTGAAGTTCAGCAGTCCTTTTTCCATCGAATCCCTCCTGAAGAAAGACAGTCCCTCTGGCCTGGGCTCCAAACCCTCTCCTCTGTTGGGCATTTCCAGCCTGCCAGTCAGAGTAGAACAGCAGCCTTGGTGCTCAGAGAAAGGAGTTGGAACAAAGAGGAAGTTCAGCTGGGATGCTCCACCAGTGGAGATGCACATTCTTCATCCGGCAGGTAGAAGTTATGCCATCTACCCAGCAGGGGGCAGTGTGGACCATGGACTCAGTGGTTCTGGAAACAGGCCAGTCAAGAGGATTCGTATGTGTGCTGAGCCCTCAACCCTGATCTACACAAGACCCAGTGTTGCTCCTTATTTTACCAGCCGTCAGAACGGTTATGTAAATTATCCTCTACCAACATATCCCTGTGATGTTAAACGTTATTGTAAAATGTAAATGTAAATGTAAAATGTTTTTTTTTGTACATGCCACTTCTGCACTTATTTGTACATTATATTTGCTTACTTATCTTGGCACCTTTTTCAATAAAACACAAAAACAAACATTGTTACTTACTGCTATCATTTATTTGTATGCATACAGATCTGAGATGAAGAATTTATAACTGAACATAATCAGAATCAGAAAGATCTTTATTGCCAAGTAAGTTTGCACACATACAAGGAATTTGTATTGGTTGTTGCAACATTAACAGACAATTAAAGTAGAATCATCAGTCATATATAAACTAAATTAGAATAAAAGTACAATAGAATATGGGCTGTACAATTGTGCAGTATTGTGCAAAAAGTATGAATAATCACGAAAAACTAACTATTAAAATAGTTTTACAGAATTACTTAATTGATTTAATAACATATTGTAAAATATTATTATCCTGTATAAGTATAATACATGTGTATCAGGCTCAGTAATGTACCTTCCATACACCATTGACCTCTCACCTCAAGATATATGAATGAAAACAGGCTCAATTGAACCACTCCACAGCTGATTTATGGTAGTGTGTTGCCATTTTGGGCCAATACCATGCTGTTTTAGGCATGCGGTACAAATGTGTTGTCACAATTATATATTAGCCTATTCCATGGATTAGGTGTGGCTTTAAAGTTGAGACTTTTTTGGAATCCGGTGATGAAGCTTCCCACTTGGCAGGCCAAAAACATCTGATTGGTTATTGATGCATGGAGCTGTTGTTTTGGTCAATCAGATTTGAATCTGATAATAAATGAGTTATGGCTATTATGCCTTAATCTGGTAAATGTAATGTTGCTTTGTGGTGGAATTTCCCTTTACAAATGGAATTACAGACACAGAATGTTCTCAATGTAAGATTGTGAACCACTAAAATTAACATTAAATTAACAAATAGTAGTGTAACAGTAGGTGTAACAGGCTGTTGGGATTTGTTGCGTGTGTCTTCATTAGTGGAATTAATTTATTAACAATTGACAGAAAGGAATACATAAATATATAAATAATTTAAATGTCATTATAGAATTGAAAATGTTTCGTTTTCTCATGTATAAATATTGAATCTCAATCACAAGGTAACATTGAATTTTTTTATACCACATATGATGTTGGTGGCCGACAGCAGGGTTCATCCCCGGAACATTTAGGGCCAGAAGACCAAATTCCACAACATAATCTAGTATTATTAATCAGAGTATTATTATATATTATATTTGGTCTACATTGATGCAGTTTACCTATTGAGAGTGAACAACTAGTTAACTATTAACAAGGTATAATACAATACAAATACAAAATAATATATGATAGCAAAACATAGTTTGGTTTAATATTTTATTGAAAAAAATATCTTCACAAGAAGGCAAGTATATATATAACATATTTACAGATTATGACATAACACAGGGACATTTGAGACAGAATAATCGTCCTGGGTTGGAAAGGAGCAATTCTGGGTCTTCAGATCACATAGATCAGGAATGAGGGATTAGCACACATACGAATCCTCTTGACTGGCCGCGTGTACCTGTTCCGCAACAGTAAGTTACTTCCGGGGTAGGCCTGATTGGCCCCGACAGGCACGTGACGCGGCAAACTCAGGACGCGCAACGAGGATAGCGGATTTGGACGGTTACGTAATTCCACAAGCTCTGCCGAGCGTGCCGCGCGGCAGAGAAAGTTGCGCGTCACGTGCCTGTCGGGGCCAATCAGGCCTACCCCGGAAGTAACTTACTGTTGCGGATAAGCTATACGCTGACTGGCCTGTTTCCAGAACCACTGAGTACATGGTCCACACTGCCCCCTGCTGGGTAGAACTGGTCACTTCTACCTGCAGGTTGAAGAATGTGAATCTCCACAGGTGGAGCGTCCCAGCTGAACTTTCTCTTTGTTCCAACTCCTTTCTCTGAGCACCATGGCTGCTGTTCTACTCTGACTGGCAGGCTGGAAATACCCAGAGGAGATGGTTTGGAACCCAGGCCAGAGGGACTGTCTTTCTTCAGGAGCGATTCGATGGAGAAAGGACTGCTGAACTTCACCTCACATTTAATCTGAACATCCAAAATGGAGACCAACTCGGGGAACCAGTCCATAACTCCCTTGAAGTGACGGCGCACCATCTTCTCTGTGATTTGACTGTGGTCAAGCTTCCAGTAGTTTTTAATATTGTTTGGTTTACCTGGATTTGATGGAATCTGGAAAGAATTTAACACGTTATAATTCAACTAGGCCTCAGAGACAATGTTGGTTCAACTAAACTGTAGTTATCACGATCAATGAGATATAAATATGTTTTTAAATGTACCTTGACAAAACATTTGTTGGTTGACAAGCAGACTCTAATGTTGGTCTCAATGCTTCTTCCTTTTCCTGACATCAATGCTGCCAATTGTTCCATTATCTGTAGAAAAGTGAAAGAGAATTAGGTATTTGGACATTATGAGGACAGTATGCTATCATATCACAACATGTTTAACAGTTTAAAGGTTTATAGCTGGTTCTTACCTCAAAGAAGGTGAGCATATTGTCTGGACAGTCTTGGAGGACAAAGGCAATCATTGCCAGGTAGGTGCTACAATTCTCAAACATCATTTTCCGGGTGCTGTTGGATGTCACATGGAGAGGCAGGGGAGCTCCAAAGTTCTCAGCCATGTTCTGCTTCTTGTTGGTTGTAGAGTCAAGTCACACAGTGCATCAGAACCTCACTCAGTGGAGCTGTGGACCTGGACTGATGGAGTCCCAGACCTCTGATATAAGTCCTGCCAGAACAATAGAACATTACAAGGTGTGCATTCCAGGTTGATGAGGGCCTTTTCATCTGGATGAGGTGGGGTCTTGATTGATTGATTGATTGAAAACTTTATTAACAGATTGCAGAATGGGTACAATACAGTACAGCTCAATACACACAATTGTTAAGGGGATGCAGACCAGAGAAAGACTTTCGTCTTGTTTACATCAGGGTCCCCCATTTTCAATTCATCAGGACATATATGACATACATGACATACAGATAGTCAGTACTGCTACATCTATACATTTATGACATACCAGATTTGCAAATACAGTACTGTTTGTGATACAGAAGGAGTCAAGAAAAGGGAGTATATACATTTGACGTAGAAACTGTACATTGGAGGAGGTTGGGTGGGGGGGGGGGTCAATGGCCGTCATAACAGCCCACTTCCAACAAACCTATCTGGACCAATGGATGGTGATTGTACTTTTAGCTCTCTCTTACCATACTCTTGGGTTTAATATATTATAGTTTTATTGTCGTGTAAATTGTTTTCCTATATAGACTTGCTCAAACCAAACCTTTTTTGAATGTGTGAAATTCAACTTGAATGAATGAATGAATCCTGAAAACATGTCATGGCCTGCCTCCCTGTTGCTCCTTATATATCACTAGTCTGTAGAGCTGCATACAATAGTTTGTTAGCATGGGAGATTTTGGATTTATCCTCTACCAATACATTTACAGATTACAATATTTTGATAATGGTTAATATTTTGATAAAAGGTAATTTACTGTATTTGTATGGTATTTACATACTTAAAGTAGAAAAACAAAAGTAATCTCTAAAATAATACAGTGAAATTCAATTTTTTTAATTTGATTTCTTTTTACAGATTTTTTTACCTGAAACACTGGAGAATAACTGCTTCATTTTACTTAGTTTCTTCGGTAGTAATGATATACTGTTGTATTACATTACATCATATATTTATGAATGATGTTGACAGATGGATGGCTGTATTACTGAGAATGTAATGAAAGCATAACTCGAAGTGCTTTACAATGAAATAACTGCATATCTTTTTTCAGTATGGGAGAAAAAGTCTAATAATGCTTTTTACAAAATTATGCACATCATTCCTGATGAGACTGCTCAATTTGAGGTATTACCAGTGACTGTGGTGCAAAAACTCTGGAGTTTGGGAAGGACTGACGGATGATAGTCGCAGCAAAAAATAGACATGTTGGCTAAACCAATTGAATTTGAAGAGTTGTTTCTGCCTCTATTGCATTATTGAGAAAGTTGCGCGTCACGTGCCTGTCGGGGCCAATCAGGCCTACCCCGGAAGTAACTTACTGTTGCGGATAAGCTATACGCTGACTGGCCTGTTTCCAGAACCACTGAGTACATGGTCCACACTGCCCCCTGCTGGGTAGAACTGGTCACTTCTACCTGCAGGTTGAAGAATGTGAATCTCCACAGGTGGAGCGTCCCAGCTGAACTTTCTCTTTGTTCCAACTCCTTTCTCTGAGCACCATGGCTGCTGTTCTACTCTGACTGGCAGGCTGGAAATACCCAGAGGAGATGGTTTGGAACCCAGGCCAGAGGGACTGTCTTTCTTCAGGAGCGATTCGATGGAGAAAGGACTGCTGAACTTCACCTCACATTTAATCTGAACATCCAAAATGGAGACCAACTCGGGGAACCAGTCCATAACTCCCTTGAAGTGACGGCGCACCATCTTCTCTGTGATTTGACTGTGGTCAAGCTTCCAGTAGTTTTTAATATTGTTTGGTTTACCTGGATTTGATGGAATCTGGAAAGAATTTAACACGTTATAATTCAACTAGGCCTCAGAGACAATGTTGGTTCAACTAAACTGTAGTTATCACGATCAATGAGATATAAATATGTTTTTAAATGTACCTTGACAAAACATTTGTTGGTTGACAAGCAGACTCTAATGTTGGTCTCAATGCTTCTTCCTTTTCCTGACATCAATGCTGCCAATTGTTCCATTATCTGTAGAAAAGTGAAAGAGAATTAGGTATTTGGACATTATGAGGACAGTATGCTATCATATCACAACATGTTTAACAGTTTAAAGGTTTATAGCTGGTTCTTACCTCAAAGAAGGTGAGCATATTGTCTGGACAGTCTTGGAGGACAAAGGCAATCATTGCCAGGTAGGTGCTACAATTCTCAAACATCATTTTCCGGGTGCTGTTGGATGTCACATGGAGAGGCAGGGGAGCTCCAAAGTTCTCAGCCATGTTCTGCTTCTTGTTGGTTGTAGAGTCAAGTCACACAGTGCATCAGAACCTCACTCAGTGGAGCTGTGGACCTGGACTGATGGAGTCCCAGACCTCTGATATAAGTCCTGCCAGAACAATAGAACATTACAAGGTGTGCATTCCAGGTTGATGAGGGCCTTTTCATCTGGATGAGGTGGGTGGGGTCAATGGCTGTGATAACAGCCCACTCCTGGACCAATGGATGGTGCTAATCTTTGCTAATATACTTAGTTTAATATAGTGGGGAAAATACAGGCTCCCAAACATGCTTGTTCAAATCAAACACATCCCTGAATGCTTACACTGTAAAAAATTAATGTTTTTTTCACAGGAAATTAACTGTATTATTTTACAGATTACTTTTGTTTTTCTACTTAAATGTAAATGCCATAAAAATACAGTAAATTACCTTTTATCAAAAGGCTCCTAAACATGCTTGTTCAAATCAAACACATCCCTGAATGCCTACAGTTATTATTTTTTTCATATATTGCTTCAAAATCAATAAGTTGGAAGTTGTATTTGTTGAGACACAGTTTACAAACATCTTCCTTTCGTATATACTGTATATATTATGATGCACAATCCATTCCTCGGATTGTAATGATTGCAATCCTATACACTGTGAAAAAGAAGTCTGTACAAAAAAACTGTAAATGTCTGGCAGCAACGGTTGTCAAATACTTACTGTTAAATTACAGTAAAATCTAATACATTTACAGATTACAATATTTTGATAATGGTTAATATTTTGATAAAAGGTAATTTACTGTATTTGTATGGTATTTACATACTTAAAGTAGAAAAACAAAAGTAATCTCTAAAATAATACAGTGAAATTCCATTTTTTTAATTTGATTTCTTTTTACAGATTTTTTTACCTGAAACACTGGAGAATAACTGCTTCATTTTACTTAGTTTCTTCGGTAGTAATGATATACTGTTGTATTACATTACATCATATATTTGTAATGACAGATGGATGGCTGTATTACTGAGAATGTAATGAAAGCATAACTCGAAGTGCTTTACAATGAAATAACTGCATATCTTTTTTCAGTATGGGAGAAAAAGTCTAATAATGCTTTTTACAAAATTATGCACATCATTCCTGATGAGACTGCTCAATTTGAGGTATTACCAGTGACTGTGGTGCAAAAACTCTGGAGTTTGGGAAGGACAGACGGATGATAGTCGCAGCAAAAAATAGACATGTTGGCTAAACCAATTGAATTTGAAGAGTTGTTTCTGCCTCTATTGCATTATATTGCAAGGGAGTTTAATGACATTATCGCATTCTGCAAAAACAAGTAGCCTATCAGAGGATATGGATGAGGTCAAGCTATGATTCCAAACATTCCAATGTTATAGTCCCGTGAAATACCGTCCTTGCCGAACTCAATGCCATAGATTCATCATTCAGCCCATTTTACCAGAGGCAATGACGTTTAGATCAAGGTGAAAATCATTGGAATGTGGGCACGGCCTGTACAGCAATACTCTAGTTTTAAATGCAAATGTGTAATTCACACCTGCCCTCATGTTAACTAAATGTAGCCCCAATAGCTTCATCATTCAACACATTTGATCTGAGACAATGAAGTTTAGATGGGGTGAAAATCACTGGAATGTGGGCCAAACCATAGTAACACACAGATTTTGGTTCAACTGATATCAGGCTAAGGTTCACTCAAACTAGATTTTTATCTCAAATGTGATATCCCCAATGCATATAATTTAACATTGAAACATTTTCTTCTTTGAATTTGAAATATTGTGTAACGTTACCGTTATCTAATTAGTAACTGGCAACTGCAGATGTCTGCCCCATGTCTATACCCCACAATGCAAAGTGTCTAACGCTATAGCTTAATTGTAGATTCTAAACATAATGAGGTAACACAGCTACCAAATGTTATCTTTAATCAAAGTGTGTAATGTTAATCCACAACAGCGACTTTTGGTATATGACATATCAATAGAAATACATTTACAAAAATACAAATGAAATACATTTCAAATTAATTCCACAATTCTTTGCGATAGACTTATATCAATACACAAACAAATTTAAATTGATGACATTAGATCGGGTGTAGCTAATCTAAATAGTGTGCATCATTTTCAAAACTATATACTGTATTTTGAGAGTAAATCAAGCATAATAAACATTCATGTTCTAATGAAGCCTGAGAAACCAAGTTTGCACTTCACTGCATAGGTCCTTGTGAATCGCTAATGTCTATTTTGTAGTTGTAAACAGTGATCCCCTCATTAAAGTGGCCAATATCTGAAGAGGGCAGTGATGGATGAAGTGTGATTGTTATTATTTAATAAGTATATAGGGTATACAATGGAAGGAATTTGTATTTCTTTAGTCTAAGATAGTGATCCATAATCAGAAAATGTCCATATTATTTCAGCTGCTTCTGTTCTAAATACACAGATCGCTATAGTCTTGGACCGTTATTCATATTCCAATGGTCCCCCTTTATCACTTCCATTGTCCTGTTTAAAGATAGAAAATAAAATTTAAATAAACAAATGAACATGACTGAGACCCAGTCTGGTACACATTAATAAACACATGAACAACATACTTCATGCATTTTCCTCTGGAGGGACTGAATACAGTATATTTCTTACTGCTAATCTGCGATTTTAGGCAATATAGTGTTGCTATAGAAACATGTTTAAGAAATCCAAAATCTCCCATGCTAACAAACTATTGTATGCAGCTCTACAGACTAGTGATATATAAGGAGCAACAGGGAGGCAGGCCATGACATGTTTTCAGGATTCATTCATTCATTCAAGTTGAATTTCACACATTCAAAAAAGGTTTGGTTTGAGCAAGTCTATATAGGAAAACAATTTACACGACAATAAAACTATAATATATTAAACCCAAGAGTATGGTAAGAGAGAGCTAAAAGTACAATCACCATCCATTGGTCCAGATAGGTTTGTTGGAAGTGGGCTGTTATGACGGCCATTGACCCCCCCCCCCCACCCAACCTCCTCCAATGTACAGTTTCTACGTCAAATGTATATACTCCCTTTTCTTGACTCCTTCTGTATCACAAACAGTACTGTATTTGCAAATCTGGTATGTCATAAATGTATAGATGTAGCAGTACTGACTATCTGTATGTCATGTATGTCATATATGTCCTGATGAATTGAAAATGGGGGACCCTGATGTAAACAAGACGAAAGTCTTTCTCTGGTCTGCATCCCCTTAACAATTATGTGTATTGAGCTGTACTGTATTGTACCCATTCTGCAATCTGTTAATAAAGTTTTCAATCAATCAATCAATCAAGACCCCACCTCATCCAGATGAAAAGGCCCTCATCAACCTGGAATGCACACCTTGTAATGTTCTATTGTTCTGGCAGGACTTATATCCAGAAGTCTGGGACTCCATCACTCCAGGTCCACAGCTCCACTGAGTGAGGTTCTGATACCACTGTGTGTGACTTGACTCTACAACCAACAAGAAGCAGAACATGGCTGAGAACTTTGGAGCTCCCCTGCCTCTCCATGTGACACCCAACAGCACACAGAAAAAGATGTTTGAGAATTGTAACACCCACCTGGCAATGATTGCCTTTGTCCTCCAAGACTCTCCAGGCAATATGCTCACCTTCTGTGAGGTAAGAACAAGCAAGCAACATATTAAGTTTCATTTGACTTTAAAAATGTTGTGATGTGAAAGCAAAATGTCCTTCTAATGTCTGATGATGCCTAATTTTCAATGTAACTTCTTTTGCAGTTGCTGGGAAATTTGGAAGCATTGATCTCAGGAAACAGAAAAGGCCTTGATGCCAAAATTAGAGTCTGCTTGTCGACCAACAAATGTTTTGTCAAGGTAAATGGAAAAAATCTTTATATCTCATTGATCATGATCACTAATTTAGTTGAACCAACATAGTTTTGGGTTAAAGATGAATTCTAACTTGTGTGTTCAATTGTTTCCAGATTCCATCAAATCCAGAAAAACCAAACAGTAAGAAAAACTACTGGAAGCTTGACCACAGTCAAATTACAGGGAAGATGGTGCGTCGTCACTTCAAGGGAATTCTGGACTGGTTCCCTGAGTTGGTCTCCAAAGTTATGGAGGCAGTCAGACCATCAGAGCACTACACTACTCTCCACTCCCCTGAACCTGCAGCCTACAGAGATGTTCAGATTAAATGTGAGGTGAAGTTCAGCAGTCCTTTTTCCATCGAATCCCTCCTGAAGAAAGACAGTCCCTCTGGCCTGGGCTCCAAGCCCTCTCCTCTGTTGGGCATTTCCAGCCTGCCAGTCAGAGTAGAACAGCAGCCTTGGTGCTCAGAGAAAGGAGTTGGAACAAAGAGGAAGTTCAGCTGGGACGCTCCACCAGTGGAGATGCACATTCTTCAACCGGCAGGTAGAAGTTATGCCATCTACCCAGCAGGGGGCAGTGTGGACCATGGACTCAGTGGTTCTGGAAACAGGCCAGTCAAGAGGATTCGTATGTGTGCTGAGCCCTCAACCCTGATCTACACAAGACCCAGTGTTGCTCCTTATTTTACCAGCCGTCAGAACGGTTATGTCAATTATCCTCTACCAATACATTTACAGATTACAATATTTTGATAATGGTTAATATTTTGATAAAAGGTAATTTACTGTATTTGTATGGTATTTACATACTTAAAGTAGAAAAACAAAAGTAATCTCTAAAATAATACAGTGAAATTCAATTTTTTTAATTTGATTTCTTTTTACAGATTTTTTTACCTGAAACACTGGAGAATAACTGCTTCATTTTACTTAGTTTCTTCGGTAGTAATGATATACTGTTGTATTACATTACATCATATATTTATGAATGATGTTGACAGATGGATGGCTGTATTACTGAGAATGTAATGAAAGCATAACTCGAAGTGCTTTACAATGAAATAACTGCATATCTTTTTTCAGTATGGGAGAAAAAGTCTAATAATGCTTTTTACAAAATTATGCACATCATTCCTGATGAGACTGCTCAATTTGAGGTATTACCAGTGACTGTGGTGCAAAAACTCTGGAGTTTGGGAAGGACTGACGGATGATAGTCGCAGCAAAAAATAGACATGTTGGCTAAACCAATTGAATTTGAAGAGTTGTTTCTGCCTCTATTGCATTATTGAGAAAGTTGCGCGTCACGTGCCTGTCGGGGCCAATCAGGCCTACCCCGGAAGTAACTTACTGTTGCGGATAAGCTATACGCTGACTGGCCTGTTTCCAGAACCACTGAGTACATGGTCCACACTGCCCCCTGCTGGGTAGAACTGGTCACTTCTACCTGCAGGTTGAAGAATGTGAATCTCCACAGGTGGAGCGTCCCAGCTGAACTTTCTCTTTGTTCCAACTCCTTTCTCTGAGCACCATGGCTGCTGTTCTACTCTGACTGGCAGGCTGGAAATACCCAGAGGAGATGGTTTGGAACCCAGGCCAGAGGGACTGTCTTTCTTCAGGAGCGATTCGATGGAGAAAGGACTGCTGAACTTCACCTCACATTTAATCTGAACATCCAAAATGGAGACCAACTCGGGGAACCAGTCCATAACTCCCTTGAAGTGACGGCGCACCATCTTCTCTGTGATTTGACTGTGGTCAAGCTTCCAGTAGTTTTTAATATTGTTTGGTTTACCTGGATTTGATGGAATCTGGAAAGAATTTAACACGTTATAATTCAACTAGGCCTCAGAGACAATGTTGGTTCAACTAAACTGTAGTTATCACGATCAATGAGATATAAATATGTTTTTAAATTTACCTTGACAAAACATTTGTTGGTTGACAAGCAGACTCTAATGTTGGTCTCAATGCTTCTTCCTTTTCCTGACATCAATGCTGCCAATTGTTCCATTATCTGTAGAAAAGTGAAAGAGAATTAGGTATTTGGACATTATGAGGACAGTATGCTATCATATCACAACATGTTTAACAGTTTAAAGGTTTATAGCTGGTTCTTACCTCAAAGAAGGTGAGCATATTGTCTGGACAGTCTTGGAGGACAAAGGCAATCATTGCCAGGTAGGTGCTACAATTCTCAAACATCATTTTCCGGGTGCTGTTGGATGTCACATGGAGAGGCAGGGGAGCTCCAAAGTTCTCAGCCATGTTCTGCTTCTTGTTGGTTGTAGAGTCAAGTCACACAGTGCATCAGAACCTCACTCAGTGGAGCTGTGGACCTGGACTGATGGAGTCCCAGACCTCTGATATAAGTCCTGCCAGAACAATAGAACATTACAAGGTGTGCATTCCAGGTTGATGAGGGCCTTTTCATCTGGATGAGGTGGGTGGGGTCAATGGCTGTGATAACAGCCCACTCCTGGACCAATGGATGGTGCTAATCTTTGCTAATATACTTAGTTTAATATAGTGGGGAAAATACAGGCTCCCAAACATGCTTGTTCAAATCAAACACATCCCTGAATGCTTACACTGTAAAAAATTAATGTTTTTTTCACGGGAAATTAACTGTATTATTTTACAGATTACTTTTGTTTTTCTACTTAAATGTAAATGCCATAAAAATACAGTAAATTACCTTTTATCAAAAGGCTCCTAAACATGCTTGTTCAAATCAAACACATCCCTGAATGCCTACAGTTATTATTTTTTTCATATATTGCTTCAAAATCAATAAGTTGGAAGTTGTATTTGTTGAGACACAGTTTACAAACATCTTCCTTTCGTATATACTGTATATATTATGATGCACAATCCATTCCTCGGATTGTAATGATTGCAATCCTATACACTGTGAAAAAGAAGTCTGTACAAAAAAACTGTAAATGTCTGGCAGCAACGGTTGTCAAATACTTACTGTTAAATTACAGTAAAATCTAATACATTTACAGATTACAATATTTTGATAATGGTTAATATTTTGATAAAAGGTAATTTACTGTATTTGTATGGTATTTACATACTTAAAGTAGAAAAACAAAAGTAATCTCTAAAATAATACAGTGAAATTCCATTTTTTTAATTTGATTTCTTTTTACAGATTTTTTTACCTGAAACACTGGAGAATAACTGCTTCATTTTACTTAGTTTCTTCGGTAGTAATGATATACTGTTGTATTACATTACATCATATATTTATGAATGATGTTGACAGATGGATGGCTGTATTACTGAGAATGTAATGAAAGCATAACTCGAAGTGCTTTACAATGAAATAACTGCATATCTTTTTTCAGTATGGGAGAAAAAGTCTAATAATGCTTTTTACAAAATTATGCACATCATTCCTGATGAGACTGCTCAATTTGAGGTATTACCAGTGACTGTGGTGCAAAAACTCTGGAGTTTGGGAAGGACAGACGGATGATAGTCGCAGCAAAAAATAGACATGTTGGCTAAACCAATTGAATTTGAAGAGTTGTTTCTGCCTCTATTGCATTATATTGCAAGGGAGTTTAATGACATTATCGCATTCTGCAAAAACAAGTAGCCTATCAGAGGATATGGATGAGGTCAAGCTATGATTCCAAACATTCCAATGTTATAGTCCCGTGAAATACCGTCCTTGCCGAACTCAATGCCATAGATTCATCATTCAGCCCATTTTACCAGAGGCAATGACGTTTAGATCAAGGTGAAAATCATTGGAATGTGGGCACGGCCTGTACAGCAATACTCTAGTTTTAAATGCAAATGTGTAATTCACACCTGCCCTCATGTTAACTAAATGTAGCCCCAATAGCTTCATCATTCAACACATTTGATCTGAGACAATGAAGTTTAGATGGGGTGAAAATCACTGGAATGTGGGCCAAACCATAGTAACACACAGATTTTGGTTCAACTGATATCAGGCTAAGGTTCACTCAAACTAGATTTTTATCTCAAATGTGATATCCCCAATGCATATAATTTAACATTGAAACATTTTCTTCTTTGAATTTGAAATATTGTGTAACGTTACCGTTATCTAATTAGTAACTGGCAACTGCAGATGTCTGCCCCATGTCTATACCCCACAATGCAAAGTGTCTAACGCTATAGCTTAATTGTAGATTCTAAACATAATGAGGTAACGCAGCTACCAAATGTTATCTTTAATCAAAGTGTGTAATGTTAATCCACAACAGCGACTTTTGGTATATGACATATCAATAGAAATACATTTACAAAAATACAAATGAAATACATTTCAAATTAATTCCACAATTCTTTGCGATAGACTTATATCAATACACAAACAAATTTAAATTGATGACATTAGATCGGGTGTAGCTAATCTAAATAGTGTGCATCATTTTCAAAACTATATACTGTATTTTGAGAGTAAATCAAGCATAATAAACATTCATGTTCTAATGAAGCCTGAGAAACCAAGTTTGCACTTCACCGCATAGGTCCTTGTGAATCGCTAATGTCTATTTTGTAGTTGTAAACAGTGATCCCCTCATTAAAGTGGCCAATATCTGAAGAGGGCAGTGATGGATGAAGTGTGATTGTTATTATTTAATAAGTATATAGGGTATACAATGGAAGGAATTTGTATTTCTTTAGTCTAAGATAGTGATCCATAATCAGAAAATGTCCATATTATTTCAGCTGCTTCTGTTCTAAATACACAGATCGCTATAGTCTTGGACCGTTATTCATATTCCAATGGTCCCCCTTTATCACTTCCATTGTCCTGTTTAAAGATAGAAAATAAAATTTAAATAAACAAATGAACATGACTGAGACCCAGTCTGGTACACATTAATAAACACATGAACAACATACTTCATGCATTTTCCTCTGGAGGGACTGAATACAGTATATTTCTTACTGCTAATCTGCGATTTTAGGCAATATAGTGTTGCTATAGAAACATGTTTAAGAAATCCAAAATCTCCCATGCTAACAAACTATTGTATGCAGCTCTACAGACTAGTGATATATAAGGAGCAACAGGGAGGCAGGCCATGACATGTTTTCAGGATTCATTCATTCATTCAAGTTGAATTTCACACATTCAAAAAAGGTTTGGTTTGAGCAAGTCTATATAGGAAAACAATTTACACGACAATAAAACTATAATATATTAAACCCAAGAGTATGGTAAGAGAGAGCTAAAAGTACAATCACCATCCATTGGTCCAGATAGGTTTGTTGGAAGTGGGCTGTTATGACGGCCATTGACCCCCCCCCCCACCCAACCTCCTCCAATGTACAGTTTCTACGTCAAATGTATATACTCCCTTTTCTTGACTCCTTCTGTATCACAAACAGTACTGTATTTGCAAATCTGGTATGTCATAAATGTATAGATGTAGCAGTACTGACTATCTGTATGTCATGTATGTCATATATGTCCTGATGAATTGAAAATGGGGGACCCTGATGTAAACAAGACGAAAGTCTTTCTCTGGTCTGCATCCCCTTAACAATTGTGTGTATTGAGCTGTACTGTATTGTACCCATTCTGCAATCTGTTAATAAAGTTTTCAATCAATCAATCAATCAAGACCCCACCTCATCCAGATGAAAAGGCCCTCATCAACCTGGAATGCACACCTTGTAATGTTCTATTGTTCTGGCAGGACTTATATCCAGAAGTCTGGGACTCCATCACTCCAGGTCCACAGCTCCACTGAGTGAGGTTCTGATACCACTGTGTGTGACTTGACTCTACAACCAACAAGAAGCAGAACATGGCTGAGAACTTTGGAGCTCCCCTGCCTCTCCATGTGACACCCAACAGCACACAGAAAAAGATGTTTGAGAATTGTAACACCCACCTGGCAATGATTGCCTTTGTCCTCCAAGACTCTCCAGGCAATATGCTCACCTTCTGTGAGGTAAGAACAAGCAAGCAACATATTAAGTTTCATTTGACTTTAAAAATGTTGTGATGTGAAAGCAAAATGTCCTTCTAATGTCTGATGATGCCTAATTTTCAATGTAACTTCTTTTGCAGTTGCTGGGAAATTTGGAAGCATTGATCTCAGGAAACAGAAAAGGCCTTGATGCCAAAATTAGAGTCTGCTTGTCGACCAACTAATTTAGTTGAACCAACATAGTTTTGGGTTAAAGATGAATTCTAACTTGTGTGTTCAATTGTTTCCAGATTCCATCAAATCCAGAAAAACCAAACAGTAAGAAAAACTACTGGAAGCTTGACCACAGTCAAATTACAGGGAAGATGGTGCGTCGTCACTTCAAGGGAATTCTGGACTGGTTCCCTGAGTTGGTCTCCAAAGTTATGGAGGCAGTCAGACCATCAGAGCACTACACTACTCTCCACTCCCCTGAACCTGCAGCCTACAGAGATGTTCAGATTAAATGTGAGGTGAAGTTCAGCAGTCCTTTTTCCATCGAATCCCTCCTGAAGAAAGACAGTCCCTCTGGCCTGGGCTCCAAGCCCTCTCCTCTGTTGGGCATTTCCAGCCTGCCAGTCAGAGTAGAACAGCAGCCTTGGTGCTCAGAGAAAGGAGTTGGAACAAAGAGGAAGTTCAGCTGGGACGCTCCACCAGTGGAGATGCACATTCTTCAACCGGCAGGTAGAAGTTATGCCATCTACCCAGCAGGGGGCAGTGTGGACCATGGACTCAGTGGTTCTGGAAACAGGCCAGTCAAGAGGATTCGTATGTGTGCTGAGCCCTCAACCCTGATCTACACAAGACCCAGTGTTGCTCCTTATTTTACCAGCCGTCAGAACGGTTATGTCAATTATCCTCTACCAATACATTTACAGATTACAATATTTTGATAATGGTTAATATTTTGATAAAAGGTAATTTACTGTATTTGTATGGTATTTACATACTTAAAGTAGAAAAACAAAAGTAATCTCTAAAATAATACAGTGAAATTCAATTTTTTTAATTTGATTTCTTTTTACAGATTTTTTTACCTGAAACACTGGAGAATAACTGCTTCATTTTACTTAGTTTCTTCGGTAGTAATGATATACTGTTGTATTACATTACATCATATATTTATGAATGATGTTGACAGATGGATGGCTGTATTACTGAGAATGTAATGAAAGCATAACTCGAAGTGCTTTACAATGAAATAACTGCATATCTTTTTTCAGTATGGGAGAAAAAGTCTAATAATGCTTTTTACAAAATTATGCACATCATTCCTGATGAGACTGCTCAATTTGAGGTATTACCAGTGACTGTGGTGCAAAAACTCTGGAGTTTGGGAAGGACTGACGGATGATAGTCGCAGCAAAAAATAGACATGTTGGCTAAACCAATTGAATTTGAAGAGTTGTTTCTGCCTCTATTGCATTATTGAGAAAGTTGCGCGTCACGTGCCTGTCGGGGCCAATCAGGCCTACCCCGGAAGTAACTTACTGTTGCGGATAAGCTATACGCTGACTGGCCTGTTTCCAGAACCACTGAGTACATGGTCCACACTGCCCCCTGCTGGGTAGAACTGGTCACTTCTACCTGCAGGTTGAAGAATGTGAATCTCCACAGGTGGAGCGTCCCAGCTGAACTTTCTCTTTGTTCCAACTCCTTTCTCTGAGCACCATGGCTGCTGTTCTACTCTGACTGGCAGGCTGGAAATACCCAGAGGAGATGGTTTGGAACCCAGGCCAGAGGGACTGTCTTTCTTCAGGAGCGATTCGATGGAGAAAGGACTGCTGAACTTCACCTCACATTTAATCTGAACATCCAAAATGGAGACCAACTCGGGGAACCAGTCCATAACTCCCTTGAAGTGACGGCGCACCATCTTCTCTGTGATTTGACTGTGGTCAAGCTTCCAGTAGTTTTTAATATTGTTTGGTTTACCTGGATTTGATGGAATCTGGAAAGAATTTAACACGTTATAATTCAACTAGGCCTCAGAGACAATGTTGGTTCAACTAAACTGTAGTTATCACGATCAATGAGATATAAATATGTTTTTAAATTTACCTTGACAAAACATTTGTTGGTTGACAAGCAGACTCTAATGTTGGTCTCAATGCTTCTTCCTTTTCCTGACATCAATGCTGCCAATTGTTCCATTATCTGTAGAAAAGTGAAAGAGAATTAGGTATTTGGACATTATGAGGACAGTATGCTATCATATCACAACATGTTTAACAGTTTAAAGGTTTATAGCTGGTTCTTACCTCAAAGAAGGTGAGCATATTGTCTGGACAGTCTTGGAGGACAAAGGCAATCATTGCCAGGTAGGTGCTACAATTCTCAAACATCATTTTCCGGGTGCTGTTGGATGTCACATGGAGAGGCAGGGGAGCTCCAAAGTTCTCAGCCATGTTCTGCTTCTTGTTGGTTGTAGAGTCAAGTCACACAGTGCATCAGAACCTCACTCAGTGGAGCTGTGGACCTGGACTGATGGAGTCCCAGACCTCTGATATAAGTCCTGCCAGAACAATAGAACATTACAAGGTGTGCATTCCAGGTTGATGAGGGCCTTTTCATCTGGATGAGGTGGGTGGGGTCAATGGCTGTGATAACAGCCCACTCCTGGACCAATGGATGGTGCTAATCTTTGCTAATATACTTAGTTTAATATAGTGGGGAAAATACAGGCTCCCAAACATGCTTGTTCAAATCAAACACATCCCTGAATGCTTACACTGTAAAAAATTAATGTTTTTTTCACGGGAAATTAACTGTATTATTTTACAGATTACTTTTGTTTTTCTACTTAAATGTAAATGCCATAAAAATACAGTAAATTACCTTTTATCAAAAGGCTCCTAAACATGCTTGTTCAAATCAAACACATCCCTGAATGCCTACAGTTATTATTTTTTTCATATATTGCTTCAAAATCAATAAGTTGGAAGTTGTATTTGTTGAGACACAGTTTACAAACATCTTCCTTTCGTATATACTGTATATATTATGATGCACAATCCATTCCTCGGATTGTAATGATTGCAATCCTATACACTGTGAAAAAGAAGTCTGTACAAAAAAACTGTAAATGTCTGGCAGCAACGGTTGTCAAATACTTACTGTTAAATTACAGTAAAATCTAATACATTTACAGATTACAATATTTTGATAATGGTTAATATTTTGATAAAAGGTAATTTACTGTATTTGTATGGTATTTACATACTTAAAGTAGAAAAACAAAAGTAATCTCTAAAATAATACAGTGAAATTCCATTTTTTTAATTTGATTTCTTTTTACAGATTTTTTTACCTGAAACACTGGAGAATAACTGCTTCATTTTACTTAGTTTCTTCGGTAGTAATGATATACTGTTGTATTACATTACATCATATATTTATGAATGATGTTGACAGATGGATGGCTGTATTACTGAGAATGTAATGAAAGCATAACTCGAAGTGCTTTACAATGAAATAACTGCATATCTTTTTTCAGTATGGGAGAAAAAGTCTAATAATGCTTTTTACAAAATTATGCACATCATTCCTGATGAGACTGCTCAATTTGAGGTATTACCAGTGACTGTGGTGCAAAAACTCTGGAGTTTGGGAAGGACAGACGGATGATAGTCGCAGCAAAAAATAGACATGTTGGCTAAACCAATTGAATTTGAAGAGTTGTTTCTGCCTCTATTGCATTATATTGCAAGGGAGTTTAATGACATTATCGCATTCTGCAAAAACAAGTAGCCTATCAGAGGATATGGATGAGGTCAAGCTATGATTCCAAACATTCCAATGTTATAGTCCCGTGAAATACCGTCCTTGCCGAACTCAATGCCATAGATTCATCATTCAGCCCATTTTACCAGAGGCAATGACGTTTAGATCAAGGTGAAAATCATTGGAATGTGGGCACGGCCTGTACAGCAATACTCTAGTTTTAAATGCAAATGTGTAATTCACACCTGCCCTCATGTTAACTAAATGTAGCCCCAATAGCTTCATCATTCAACACATTTGATCTGAGACAATGAAGTTTAGATGGGGTGAAAATCACTGGAATGTGGGCCAAACCATAGTAACACACAGATTTTGGTTCAACTGATATCAGGCTAAGGTTCACTCAAACTAGATTTTTATCTCAAATGTGATATCCCCAATGCATATAATTTAACATTGAAACATTTTCTTCTTTGAATTTGAAATATTGTGTAACGTTACCGTTATCTAATTAGTAACTGGCAACTGCAGATGTCTGCCCCATGTCTATACCCCACAATGCAAAGTGTCTAACGCTATAGCTTAATTGTAGATTCTAAACATAATGAGGTAACGCAGCTACCAAATGTTATCTTTAATCAAAGTGTGTAATGTTAATCCACAACAGCGACTTTTGGTATATGACATATCAATAGAAATACATTTACAAAAATACAAATGAAATACATTTCAAATTAATTCCACAATTCTTTGCGATAGACTTATATCAATACACAAACAAATTTAAATTGATGACATTAGATCGGGTGTAGCTAATCTAAATAGTGTGCATCATTTTCAAAACTATATACTGTATTTTGAGAGTAAATCAAGCATAATAAACATTCATGTTCTAATGAAGCCTGAGAAACCAAGTTTGCACTTCACCGCATAGGTCCTTGTGAATCGCTAATGTCTATTTTGTAGTTGTAAACAGTGATCCCCTCATTAAAGTGGCCAATATCTGAAGAGGGCAGTGATGGATGAAGTGTGATTGTTATTATTTAATAAGTATATAGGGTATACAATGGAAGGAATTTGTATTTCTTTAGTCTAAGATAGTGATCCATAATCAGAAAATGTCCATATTATTTCAGCTGCTTCTGTTCTAAATACACAGATCGCTATAGTCTTGGACCGTTATTCATATTCCAATGGTCCCCCTTTATCACTTCCATTGTCCTGTTTAAAGATAGAAAATAAAATTTAAATAAACAAATGAACATGACTGAGACCCAGTCTGGTACACATTAATAAACACATGAACAACATACTTCATGCATTTTCCTCTGGAGGGACTGAATACAGTATATTTCTTACTGCTAATCTGCGATTTTAGGCAATATAGTGTTGCTATAGAAACATGTTTAAGAAATCCAAAATCTCCCATGCTAACAAACTATTGTATGCAGCTCTACAGACTAGTGATATATAAGGAGCAACAGGGAGGCAGGCCATGACATGTTTTCAGGATTCATTCATTCATTCAAGTTGAATTTCACACATTCAAAAAAGGTTTGGTTTGAGCAAGTCTATATAGGAAAACAATTTACACGACAATAAAACTATAATATATTAAACCCAAGAGTATGGTAAGAGAGAGCTAAAAGTACAATCACCATCCATTGGTCCAGATAGGTTTGTTGGAAGTGGGCTGTTATGACGGCCATTGACCCCCCCCCCCACCCAACCTCCTCCAATGTACAGTTTCTACGTCAAATGTATATACTCCCTTTTCTTGACTCCTTCTGTATCACAAACAGTACTGTATTTGCAAATCTGGTATGTCATAAATGTATAGATGTAGCAGTACTGACTATCTGTATGTCATGTATGTCATATATGTCCTGATGAATTGAAAATGGGGGACCCTGATGTAAACAAGACGAAAGTCTTTCTCTGGTCTGCATCCCCTTAACAATTGTGTGTATTGAGCTGTACTGTATTGTACCCATTCTGCAATCTGTTAATAAAGTTTTCAATCAATCAATCAATCAAGACCCCACCTCATCCAGATGAAAAGGCCCTCATCAACCTGGAATGCACACCTTGTAATGTTCTATTGTTCTGGCAGGACTTATATCCAGAAGTCTGGGACTCCATCACTCCAGGTCCACAGCTCCACTGAGTGAGGTTCTGATACCACTGTGTGTGACTTGACTCTACAACCAACAAGAAGCAGAACATGGCTGAGAACTTTGGAGCTCCCCTGCCTCTCCATGTGACACCCAACAGCACACAGAAAAAGATGTTTGAGAATTGTAACACCCACCTGGCAATGATTGCCTTTGTCCTCCAAGACTCTCCAGGCAATATGCTCACCTTCTGTGAGGTAAGAACAAGCAAGCAACATATTAAGTTTCATTTGACTTTAAAAATGTTGTGATGTGAAAGCAAAATGTCCTTCTAATGTCTGATGATGCCTAATTTTCAATGTAACTTCTTTTGCAGTTGCTGGGAAATTTGGAAGCATTGATCTCAGGAAACAGAAAAGGCCTTGATGCCAAAATTAGAGTCTGCTTGTCGACCAACTAATTTAGTTGAACCAACATAGTTTTGGGTTAAAGATGAATTCTAACTTGTGTGTTCAATTGTTTCCAGATTCCATCAAATCCAGAAAAACCAAACAGTAAGAAAAACTACTGGAAGCTTGACCACAGTCAAATTACAGGGAAGATGGTGCGTCGTCACTTCAAGGGAATTCTGGACTGGTTCCCTGAGTTGGTCTCCAAAGTTATGGAGGCAGTCAGACCATCAGAGCACTACACTACTCTCCACTCCCCTGAACCTGCAGCCTACAGAGATGTTCAGATTAAATGTGAGGTGAAGTTCAGCAGTCCTTTTTCCATCGAATCCCTCCTGAAGAAAGACAGTCCCTCTGGCCTGGGCTCCAAGCCCTCTCCTCTGTTGGGCATTTCCAGCCTGCCAGTCAGAGTAGAACAGCAGCCTTGGTGCTCAGAGAAAGGAGTTGGAACAAAGAGGAAGTTCAGCTGGGACGCTCCACCAGTGGAGATGCACATTCTTCAACCGGCAGGTAGAAGTTATGCCATCTACCCAGCAGGGGGCAGTGTGGACCATGGACTCAGTGGTTCTGGAAACAGGCCAGTCAAGAGGATTCGTATGTGTGCTGAGCCCTCAACCCTGATCTACACAAGACCCAGTGTTGCTCCTTATTTTACCAGCCGTCAGAACGGTTATGTCAATTATCCTCTACCAATACATTTACAGATTACAATATTTTGATAATGGTTAATATTTTGATAAAAGGTAATTTACTGTATTTGTATGGTATTTACATACTTAAAGTAGAAAAACAAAAGTAATCTCTAAAATAATACAGTGAAATTCAATTTTTTTAATTTGATTTCTTTTTACAGATTTTTTTACCTGAAACACTGGAGAATAACTGCTTCATTTTACTTAGTTTCTTCGGTAGTAATGATATACTGTTGTATTACATTACATCATATATTTATGAATGATGTTGACAGATGGATGGCTGTATTACTGAGAATGTAATGAAAGCATAACTCGAAGTGCTTTACAATGAAATAACTGCATATCTTTTTTCAGTATGGGAGAAAAAGTCTAATAATGCTTTTTACAAAATTATGCACATCATTCCTGATGAGACTGCTCAATTTGAGGTATTACCAGTGACTGTGGTGCAAAAACTCTGGAGTTTGGGAAGGACTGACGGATGATAGTCGCAGCAAAAAATAGACATGTTGGCTAAACCAATTGAATTTGAAGAGTTGTTTCTGCCTCTATTGCATTATTGAGAAAGTTGCGCGTCACGTGCCTGTCGGGGCCAATCAGGCCTACCCCGGAAGTAACTTACTGTTGCGGATAAGCTATACGCTGACTGGCCTGTTTCCAGAACCACTGAGTACATGGTCCACACTGCCCCCTGCTGGGTAGAACTGGTCACTTCTACCTGCAGGTTGAAGAATGTGAATCTCCACAGGTGGAGCGTCCCAGCTGAACTTTCTCTTTGTTCCAACTCCTTTCTCTGAGCACCATGGCTGCTGTTCTACTCTGACTGGCAGGCTGGAAATACCCAGAGGAGATGGTTTGGAACCCAGGCCAGAGGGACTGTCTTTCTTCAGGAGCGATTCGATGGAGAAAGGACTGCTGAACTTCACCTCACATTTAATCTGAACATCCAAAATGGAGACCAACTCGGGGAACCAGTCCATAACTCCCTTGAAGTGACGGCGCACCATCTTCTCTGTGATTTGACTGTGGTCAAGCTTCCAGTAGTTTTTAATATTGTTTGGTTTACCTGGATTTGATGGAATCTGGAAAGAATTTAACACGTTATAATTCAACTAGGCCTCAGAGACAATGTTGGTTCAACTAAACTGTAGTTATCACGATCAATGAGATATAAATATGTTTTTAAATTTACCTTGACAAAACATTTGTTGGTTGACAAGCAGACTCTAATGTTGGTCTCAATGCTTCTTCCTTTTCCTGACATCAATGCTGCCAATTGTTCCATTATCTGTAGAAAAGTGAAAGAGAATTAGGTATTTGGACATTATGAGGACAGTATGCTATCATATCACAACATGTTTAACAGTTTAAAGGTTTATAGCTGGTTCTTACCTCAAAGAAGGTGAGCATATTGTCTGGACAGTCTTGGAGGACAAAGGCAATCATTGCCAGGTAGGTGCTACAATTCTCAAACATCATTTTCCGGGTGCTGTTGGATGTCACATGGAGAGGCAGGGGAGCTCCAAAGTTCTCAGCCATGTTCTGCTTCTTGTTGGTTGTAGAGTCAAGTCACACAGTGCATCAGAACCTCACTCAGTGGAGCTGTGGACCTGGACTGATGGAGTCCCAGACCTCTGATATAAGTCCTGCCAGAACAATAGAACATTACAAGGTGTGCATTCCAGGTTGATGAGGGCCTTTTCATCTGGATGAGGTGGGTGGGGTCAATGGCTGTGATAACAGCCCACTCCTGGACCAATGGATGGTGCTAATCTTTGCTAATATACTTAGTTTAATATAGTGGGGAAAATACAGGCTCCCAAACATGCTTGTTCAAATCAAACACATCCCTGAATGCTTACACTGTAAAAAATTAATGTTTTTTTCACGGGAAATTAACTGTATTATTTTACAGATTACTTTTGTTTTTCTACTTAAATGTAAATGCCATAAAAATACAGTAAATTACCTTTTATCAAAAGGCTCCTAAACATGCTTGTTCAAATCAAACACATCCCTGAATGCCTACAGTTATTATTTTTTTCATATATTGCTTCAAAATCAATAAGTTGGAAGTTGTATTTGTTGAGACACAGTTTACAAACATCTTCCTTTCGTATATACTGTATATATTATGATGCACAATCCATTCCTCGGATTGTAATGATTGCAATCCTATACACTGTGAAAAAGAAGTCTGTACAAAAAAACTGTAAATGTCTGGCAGCAACGGTTGTCAAATACTTACTGTTAAATTACAGTAAAATCTAATACATTTACAGATTACAATATTTTGATAATGGTTAATATTTTGATAAAAGGTAATTTACTGTATTTGTATGGTATTTACATACTTAAAGTAGAAAAACAAAAGTAATCTCTAAAATAATACAGTGAAATTCCATTTTTTTTATTTGATTTCTTTTTACAGATTTTTTTACCTGAAACACTGGAGAATAACTGCTTCATTTTACTTAGTTTCTTCGGTAGTAATGATATACTGTTGTATTACATTACATCATATATTTATGAATGATGTTGACAGATGGATGGCTGTATTACTGAGAATGTAATGAAAGCATAACTCGAAGTGCTTTACAATGAAATAACTGCATATCTTTTTTCAGTATGGGAGAAAAAGTCTAATAATGCTTTTTACAAAATTATGCACATCATTCCTGATGAGACTGCTCAATTTGAGGTATTACCAGTGACTGTGGTGCAAAAACTCTGGAGTTTGGGAAGGACAGACGGATGATAGTCGCAGCAAAAAATAGACATGTTGGCTAAACCAATTGAATTTGAAGAGTTGTTTCTGCCTCTATTGCATTATATTGCAAGGGAGTTTAATGACATTATCGCATTCTGCAAAAACAAGTAGCCTATCAGAGGATATGGATGAGGTCAAGCTATGATTCCAAACATTCCAATGTTATAGTCCCGTGAAATACCGTCCTTGCCGAACTCAATGCCATAGATTCATCATTCAGCCCATTTTACCAGAGGCAATGACGTTTAGATCAAGGTGAAAATCATTGGAATGTGGGCACGGCCTGTACAGCAATACTCTAGTTTTAAATGCAAATGTGTAATTCACACCTGCCCTCATGTTAACTAAATGTAGCCCCAATAGCTTCATCATTCAACACATTTGATCTGAGACAATGAAGTTTAGATGGGGTGAAAATCACTGGAATGTGGGCCAAACCATAGTAACACACAGATTTTGGTTCAACTGATATCAGGCTAAGGTTCACTCAAACTAGATTTTTATCTCAAATGTGATATCCCCAATGCATATAATTTAACATTGAAACATTTTCTTCTTTGAATTTGAAATATTGTGTAACGTTACCGTTATCTAATTAGTAACTGGCAACTGCAGATGTCTGCCCCATGTCTATACCCCACAATGCAAAGTGTCTAACGCTATAGCTTAATTGTAGATTCTAAACATAATGAGGTAACGCAGCTACCAAATGTTATCTTTAATCAACCTGTGTAATGTTAATCCACAACAGCGACTTTTGGTATATGACATATCAATAGAAATACATTTACAAAAATACAAATGAAATACATTTCAAATTAATTCCACAATTCTTTGCGATAGACTTATATCAATACACAAACAAATTTAAATTGATGACATTAGATCGGGTGTAGCTAATCTAAATAGTGTGCATCATTTTCAAAACTATATACTGTATTTTGAGAGTAAATCAAGCATAATAAACATTCATGTTCTAATGAAGCCTGAGAAACCAAGTTTGCACTTCACCGCATAGGTCCTTGTGAATCGCTAATGTCTATTTTGTAGTTGTAAACAGTGATCCCCTCATTAAAGTGGCCAATATCTGAAGAGGGCAGTGATGGATGAAGTGTGATTGTTATTATTTAATAAGTATATAGGGTATACAATGGAAGGAATTTGTATTTCTTTAGTCTAAGATAGTGATCCATAATCAGAAAATGTCCATATTATTTCAGCTGCTTCTGTTCTAAATACACAGATCGCTATAGTCTTGGACCGTTATTCATATTCCAATGGTCCCCCTTTATCACTTCCATTGTCCTGTTTAAAGATAGAAAATAAAATTTAAATAAACAAATGAACATGACTGAGACCCAGTCTGGTACACATTAATAAACACATGAACAACATACTTCATGCATTTTCCTCTGGAGGGACTGAATACAGTATATTTCTTACTGCTAATCTGCGATTTTAGGCAATATAGTGTTGCTATAGAAACATGTTTAAGAAATCCAAAATCTCCCATGCTAACAAACTATTGTATGCAGCTCTACAGACTAGTGATATATAAGGAGCAACAGGGAGGCAGGCCATGACATGTTTTCAGGATTCATTCATTCATTCAAGTTGAATTTCACACATTCAAAAAAGGTTTGGTTTGAGCAAGTCTATATAGGAAAACAATTTACACGACAATAAAACTATAATATATTAAACCCAAGAGTATGGTAAGAGAGAGCTAAAAGTACAATCACCATCCATTGGTCCAGATAGGTTTGTTGGAAGTGGGCTGTTATGACGGCCATTGACCCCCCCCCCCACCCAACCTCCTCCAATGTACAGTTTCTACGTCAAATGTATATACTCCCTTTTCTTGACTCCTTCTGTATCACAAACAGTACTGTATTTGCAAATCTGGTATGTCATAAATGTATAGATGTAGCAGTACTGACTATCTGTATGTCATGTATGTCATATATGTCCTGATGAATTGAAAATGGGGGACCCTGATGTAAACAAGACGAAAGTCTTTCTCTGGTCTGCATCCCCTTAACAATTGTGTGTATTGAGCTGTACTGTATTGTACCCATTCTGCAATCTGTTAATAAAGTTTTCAATCAATCAATCAATCAAGACCCCACCTCATCCAGATGAAAAGGCCCTCATCAACCTGGAATGCACACCTTGTAATGTTCTATTGTTCTGGCAGGACTTATATCCAGAAGTCTGGGACTCCATCACTCCAGGTCCACAGCTCCACTGAGTGAGGTTCTGATACCACTGTGTGTGACTTGACTCTACAACCAACAAGAAGCAGAACATGGCTGAGAACTTTGGAGCTCCCCTGCCTCTCCATGTGACACCCAACAGCACACAGAAAAAGATGTTTGAGAATTGTAACACCCACCTGGCAATGATTGCCTTTGTCCTCCAAGACTCTCCAGGCAATATGCTCACCTTCTGTGAGGTAAGAACAAGCAAGCAACATATTAAGTTTCATTTGACTTTAAAAATGTTGTGATGTGAAAGCAAAATGTCCTTCTAATGTCTGATGATGCCTAATTTTCAATGTAACTTCTTTTGCAGTTGCTGGGAAATTTGGAAGCATTGATCTCAGGAAACAGAAAAGGCCTTGATGCCAAAATTAGAGTCTGCTTGTCGACCAACTAATTTAGTTGAACCAACATAGTTTTGGGTTAAAGATGAATTCTAACTTGTGTGTTCAATTGTTTCCAGATTCCATCAAATCCAGAAAAACCAAACAGTAAGAAAAACTACTGGAAGCTTGACCACAGTCAAATTACAGGGAAGATGGTGCGTCGTCACTTCAAGGGAATTCTGGACTGGTTCCCTGAGTTGGTCTCCAAAGTTATGGAGGCAGTCAGACCATCAGAGCACTACACTACTCTCCACTCCCCTGAACCTGCAGCCTACAGAGATGTTCAGATTAAATGTGAGGTGAAGTTCAGCAGTCCTTTTTCCATCGAATCCCTCCTGAAGAAAGACAGTCCCTCTGGCCTGGGCTCCAAGCCCTCTCCTCTGTTGGGCATTTCCAGCCTGCCAGTCAGAGTAGAACAGCAGCCTTGGTGCTCAGAGAAAGGAGTTGGAACAAAGAGGAAGTTCAGCTGGGACGCTCCACCAGTGGAGATGCACATTCTTCAACCGGCAGGTAGAAGTTATGCCATCTACCCAGCAGGGGGCAGTGTGGACCATGGACTCAGTGGTTCTGGAAACAGGCCAGTCAAGAGGATTCGTATGTGTGCTGAGCCCTCAACCCTGATCTACACAAGACCCAGTGTTGCTCCTTATTTTACCAGCCGTCAGAACGGTTATGTCAATTATCCTCTACCAATACATTTACAGATTACAATATTTTGATAATGGTTAATATTTTGATAAAAGGTAATTTACTGTATTTGTATGGTATTTACATACTTAAAGTAGAAAAACAAAAGTAATCTCTAAAATAATACAGTGAAATTCAATTTTTTTAATTTGATTTCTTTTTACAGATTTTTTTACCTGAAACACTGGAGAATAACTGCTTCATTTTACTTAGTTTCTTCGGTAGTAATGATATACTGTTGTATTACATTACATCATATATTTATGAATGATGTTGACAGATGGATGGCTGTATTACTGAGAATGTAATGAAAGCATAACTCGAAGTGCTTTACAATGAAATAACTGCATATCTTTTTTCAGTATGGGAGAAAAAGTCTAATAATGCTTTTTACAAAATTATGCACATCATTCCTGATGAGACTGCTCAATTTGAGGTATTACCAGTGACTGTGGTGCAAAAACTCTGGAGTTTGGGAAGGACTGACGGATGATAGTCGCAGCAAAAAATAGACATGTTGGCTAAACCAATTGAATTTGAAGAGTTGTTTCTGCCTCTATTGCATTATATTGCAAGGGAGTTTAATGGCATTATCGCATTCTGCAAAAACAAGTAGCCTATCAGAGGATATGGATGAGGTCAAGCTATGATTCCAAACATTCCAATGTTATAGTCCCGTGAAATACCGTCCTTGCCGAACTCAATGCCATAGATTCATCATTCAGCCCATTTTACCAGAGGCAATGATGTTTAGATCAAGGTGAAAATCATTGGAATGTGGGCACGGCCTGTACAGCAATACTCTAGTTTTAAATGCAAATGTGTAAATTCACACCTGCCCTCATGTTAACTAAATGTAGCCCCAATAGCTTCATCATTCAACACATTTGATCTGAGACAATGAAGTTTAGATGGGGTGAAAATCACTGGAATGTGGGCCAAACCATAGTAACACACAGATTTTGGTTCAACTGATATCAGGCTAAGGTTCACTCAAACTAGATTTTTATCTCAAATGTGATATCCCCAATGCATATAATTTAACATTGAAACATTTTCTTCTTTGAATTTGAAATATTGTGTAACGTTACCGTTATCTAATTAGTAACTGGCAACTGCAGATGTCTGCCCCATGTCTATACCCCACAATGCAAAGTGTCTAACGCTATAGCTTAATTGTAGATTCTAAACATAATGAGGTAACGCAGCTACCAAATGTTATCTTTAATCAACCTGTGTAATGTTAATCCACAACAGCGACTTTTGGTATATGACATATCAATAGAAATACATTTACAAAAATACAAATGAAATACATTTCAAATTAATTCCACAATTCTTTGCGATAGACTTATATCAATACACAAACAAATTTAAATTGATGACATTAGATCGGGTGTAGCTAATCTAAATAGTGTGCATCATTTTCAAAACTATATACTGTATTTTGAGAGTAAATCAAGCATAATAAACATTCATGTTCTAATGAAGCCTGAGAAACCAAGTTTGCACTTCACCGCATAGGTCCTTGTGAATCGCTAATGTCTATTTTGTAGTTGTAAACAGTGATCCCCTCATTAAAGTGGCCAATATCTGAAGAGGGCAGTGATGGATGAAGTGTGATTGTTATTATTTAATAAGTATATAGGGTATACAATGGAAGGAATTTGTATTTCTTTAGTCTAAGATAGTGATCCATAATCAGAAAATGTCCATATTATTTCAGCTGCTTCTGTTCTAAATACACAGATCGCTATAGTCTTGGACCGTTATTCATATTCCAATGGTCCCCCTTTATCACTTCCATTGTCCTGTTTAAAGATAGAAAATAAAATTTAAATAAACAAATGAACATGACTGAGACCCAGTCTGGTACACATTAATAAACACATGAACAACATACTTCATGCATTTTCCTCTGGAGGGACTGAATACAGTATATTTCTTACTGCTAATCTGCGATTTTAGGCAATATAGTGTTGCTATAGAAACATGTTTAAGAAATCCAAAATCTCCCATGCTAACAAACTATTGTATGCAGCTCTACAGACTAGTGATATATAAGGAGCAACAGGGAGGCAGGCCATGACATGTTTTCAGGATTCATTCATTCATTCAAGTTGAATTTCACACATTCAAAAAAGGTTTGGTTTGAGCAAGTCTATATAGGAAAACAATTTACACGACAATAAAACTATAATATATTAAACCCAAGAGTATGGTAAGAGAGAGCTAAAAGTACAATCACCATCCATTGGTCCAGATAGGTTTGTTGGAAGTGGGCTGTTATGACGGCCATTGACCCCCCCCCCCACCCAACCTCCTCCAATGTACAGTTTCTACGTCAAATGTATATACTCCCTTTTCTTGACTCCTTCTGTATCACAAACAGTACTGTATTTGCAAATCTGGTATGTCATAAATGTATAGATGTAGCAGTACTGACTATCTGTATGTCATGTATGTCATATATGTCCTGATGAATTGAAAATGGGGGACCCTGATGTAAACAAGACGAAAGTCTTTCTCTGGTCTGCATCCCCTTAACAATTGTGTGTATTGAGCTGTACTGTATTGTACCCATTCTGCAATCTGTTAATAAAGTTTTCAATCAATCAATCAATCAAGACCCCACCTCATCCAGATGAAAAGGCCCTCATCAACCTGGAATGCACACCTTGTAATGTTCTATTGTTCTGGCAGGACTTATATCCAGAAGTCTGGGACTCCATCACTCCAGGTCCACAGCTCCACTGAGTGAGGTTCTGATACCACTGTGTGTGACTTGACTCTACAACCAACAAGAAGCAGAACATGGCTGAGAACTTTGGAGCTCCCCTGCCTCTCCATGTGACACCCAACAGCACACAGAAAAAGATGTTTGAGAATTGTAACACCCACCTGGCAATGATTGCCTTTGTCCTCCAAGACTCTCCAGGCAATATGCTCACCTTCTGTGAGGTAAGAACAAGCAAGCAACATATTAAGTTTCATTTGACTTTAAAAATGTTGTGATGTGAAAGCAAAATGTCCTTCTAATGTCTGATGATGCCTAATTTTCAATGTAACTTCTTTTGCAGTTGCTGGGAAATTTGGAAGCATTGATCTCAGGAAACAGAAAAGGCCTTGATGCCAAAATTAGAGTCTGCTTGTCGACCAACTAATTTAGTTGAACCAACATAGTTTTGGGTTAAAGATGAATTCTAACTTGTGTGTTCAATTGTTTCCAGATTCCATCAAATCCAGAAAAACCAAACAGTAAGAAAAACTACTGGAAGCTTGACCACAGTCAAATTACAGGGAAGATGGTGCGTCGTCACTTCAAGGGAATTCTGGACTGGTTCCCTGAGTTGGTCTCCAAAGTTATGGAGGCAGTCAGACCATCAGAGCACTACACTACTCTCCACTCCCCTGAACCTGCAGCCTACAGAGATGTTCAGATTAAATGTGAGGTGAAGTTCAGCAGTCCTTTTTCCATCGAATCCCTCCTGAAGAAAGACAGTCCCTCTGGCCTGGGCTCCAAGCCCTCTCCTCTGTTGGGCATTTCCAGCCTGCCAGTCAGAGTAGAACAGCAGCCTTGGTGCTCAGAGAAAGGAGTTGGAACAAAGAGGAAGTTCAGCTGGGACGCTCCACCAGTGGAGATGCACATTCTTCAACCGGCAGGTAGAAGTTATGCCATCTACCCAGCAGGGGGCAGTGTGGACCATGGACTCAGTGGTTCTGGAAACAGGCCAGTCAAGAGGATTCGTATGTGTGCTGAGCCCTCAACCCTGATCTACACAAGACCCAGTGTTGCTCCTTATTTTACCAGCCGTCAGAACGGTTATGTCAATTATCCTCTACCAATACATTTACAGATTACAATATTTTGATAATGGTTAATATTTTGATAAAAGGTAATTTACTGTATTTGTATGGTATTTACATACTTAAAGTAGAAAAACAAAAGTAATCTCTAAAATAATACAGTGAAATTCAATTTTTTTAATTTGATTTCTTTTTACAGATTTTTTTACCTGAAACACTGGAGAATAACTGCTTCATTTTACTTAGTTTCTTCGGTAGTAATGATATACTGTTGTATTACATTACATCATATATTTATGAATGATGTTGACAGATGGATGGCTGTATTACTGAGAATGTAATGAAAGCATAACTCGAAGTGCTTTACAATGAAATAACTGCATATCTTTTTTCAGTATGGGAGAAAAAGTCTAATAATGCTTTTTACAAAATTATGCACATCATTCCTGATGAGACTGCTCAATTTGAGGTATTACCAGTGACTGTGGTGCAAAAACTCTGGAGTTTGGGAAGGACTGACGGATGATAGTCGCAGCAAAAAATAGACATGTTGGCTAAACCAATTGAATTTGAAGAGTTGTTTCTGCCTCTATTGCATTATTGAGAAAGTTGCGCGTCACGTGCCTGTCGGGGCCAATCAGGCCTACCCCGGAAGTAACTTACTGTTGCGGATAAGCTATACGCTGACTGGCCTGTTTCCAGAACCACTGAGTACATGGTCCACACTGCCCCCTGCTGGGTAGAACTGGTCACTTCTACCTGCAGGTTGAAGAATGTGAATCTCCACAGGTGGAGCGTCCCAGCTGAACTTTCTCTTTGTTCCAACTCCTTTCTCTGAGCACCATGGCTGCTGTTCTACTCTGACTGGCAGGCTGGAAATACCCAGAGGAGATGGTTTGGAACCCAGGCCAGAGGGACTGTCTTTCTTCAGGAGCGATTCGATGGAGAAAGGACTGCTGAACTTCACCTCACATTTAATCTGAACATCCAAAATGGAGACCAACTCGGGGAACCAGTCCATAACTCCCTTGAAGTGACGGCGCACCATCTTCTCTGTGATTTGACTGTGGTCAAGCTTCCAGTAGTTTTTAATATTGTTTGGTTTACCTGGATTTGATGGAATCTGGAAAGAATTTAACACGTTATAATTCAACTAGGCCTCAGAGACAATGTTGGTTCAACTAAACTGTAGTTATCACGATCAATGAGATATAAATATGTTTTTAAATTTACCTTGACAAAACATTTGTTGGTTGACAAGCAGACTCTAATGTTGGTCTCAATGCTTCTTCCTTTTCCTGACATCAATGCTGCCAATTGTTCCATTATCTGTAGAAAAGTGAAAGAGAATTAGGTATTTGGACATTATGAGGACAGTATGCTATCATATCACAACATGTTTAACAGTTTAAAGGTTTATAGCTGGTTCTTACCTCAAAGAAGGTGAGCATATTGTCTGGACAGTCTTGGAGGACAAAGGCAATCATTGCCAGGTAGGTGCTACAATTCTCAAACATCATTTTCCGGGTGCTGTTGGATGTCACATGGAGAGGCAGGGGAGCTCCAAAGTTCTCAGCCATGTTCTGCTTCTTGTTGGTTGTAGAGTCAAGTCACACAGTGCATCAGAACCTCACTCAGTGGAGCTGTGGACCTGGACTGATGGAGTCCCAGACCTCTGATATAAGTCCTGCCAGAACAATAGAACATTACAAGGTGTGCATTCCAGGTTGATGAGGGCCTTTTCATCTGGATGAGGTGGGTGGGGTCAATGGCTGTGATAACAGCCCACTCCTGGACCAATGGATGGTGCTAATCTTTGCTAATATACTTAGTTTAATATAGTGGGGAAAATACAGGCTCCCAAACATGCTTGTTCAAATCAAACACATCCCTGAATGCTTACACTGTAAAAAATTTATGTTTTTTTCACGGGAAATTAACTGTATTATTTTACAGATTACTTTTGTTTTTCTACTTAAATGTAAATGCCATAAAAATACAGTAAATTACCTTTTATCAAAAGGCTCCTAAACATGCTTGTTCAAATCAAACACATCCCTGAATGCCTACAGTTATTATTTTTTTCATATATTGCTTCAAAATCAATAAGTTGGAAGTTGTATTTGTTGAGACACAGTTTACAAACATCTTCCTTTCGTATATACTGTATATATTATGATGCACAATCCATTCCTCGGATTGTAATGATTGCAATCCTATACACTGTGAAAAAGAAGTCTGTACAAAAAAACTGTAAATGTCTGGCAGCAACGGTTGTCAAATACTTACTGTTAAATTACAGTAAAATCTAATACATTTACAGATTACAATATTTTGATAATGGTTAATATTTTGATAAAAGGTAATTTACTGTATTTGTATGGTATTTACATACTTAAAGTAGAAAAACAAAAGTAATCTCTAAAATAATACAGTGAAATTCCATTTTTTTAATTTGATTTCTTTTTACAGATTTTTTTACCTGAAACACTGGAGAATAACTGCTTCATTTTACTTAGTTTCTTCGGTAGTAATGATATACTGTTGTATTACATTACATCATATATTTATGAATGATGTTGACAGATGGATGGCTGTATTACTGAGAATGTAATGAAAGCATAACTCGAAGTGCTTTACAATGAAATAACTGCATATCTTTTTTCAGTATGGGAGAAAAAGTCTAATAATGCTTTTTACAAAATTATGCACATCATTCCTGATGAGACTGCTCAATTTGAGGTATTACCAGTGACTGTGGTGCAAAAACTCTGGAGTTTGGGAAGGACAGACGGATGATAGTCGCAGCAAAAAATAGACATGTTGGCTAAACCAATTGAATTTGAAGAGTTGTTTCTGCCTCTATTGCATTATATTGCAAGGGAGTTTAATGACATTATCGCATTCTGCAAAAACAAGTAGCCTATCAGAGGATATGGATGAGGTCAAGCTATGATTCCAAACATTCCAATGTTATAGTCCCGTGAAATACCGTCCTTGCCGAACTCAATGCCATAGATTCATCATTCAGCCCATTTTACCAGAGGCAATGACGTTTAGATCAAGGTGAAAATCATTGGAATGTGGGCACGGCCTGTACAGCAATACTCTAGTTTTAAATGCAAATGTGTAATTCACACCTGCCCTCATGTTAACTAAATGTAGCCCCAATAGCTTCATCATTCAACACATTTGATCTGAGACAATGAAGTTTAGATGGGGTGAAAATCACTGGAATGTGGGCCAAACCATAGTAACACACAGATTTTGGTTCAACTGATATCAGGCTAAGGTTCACTCAAACTAGATTTTTATCTCAAATGTGATATCCCCAATGCATATAATTTAACATTGAAACATTTTCTTCTTTGAATTTGAAATATTGTGTAACGTTACCGTTATCTAATTAGTAACTGGCAACTGCAGATGTCTGCCCCATGTCTATACCCCACAATGCAAAGTGTCTAACGCTATAGCTTAATTGTAGATTCTAAACATAATGAGGTAACGCAGCTACCAAATGTTATCTTTAATCAAAGTGTGTAATGTTAATCCACAACAGCGACTTTTGGTATATGACATATCAATAGAAATACATTTACAAAAATACAAATGAAATACATTTCAAATTAATTCCACAATTCTTTGCGATAGACTTATATCAATACACAAACAAATTTAAATTGATGACATTAGATCGGGTGTAGCTAATCTAAATAGTGTGCATCATTTTCAAAACTATATACTGTATTTTGAGAGTAAATCAAGCATAATAAACATTCATGTTCTAATGAAGCCTGAGAAACCAAGTTTGCACTTCACCGCATAGGTCCTTGTGAATCGCTAATGTCTATTTTGTAGTTGTAAACAGTGATCCCCTCATTAAAGTGGCCAATATCTGAAGAGGGCAGTGATGGATGAAGTGTGATTGTTATTATTTAATAAGTATATAGGGTATACAATGGAAGGAATTTGTATTTCTTTAGTCTAAGATAGTGATCCATAATCAGAAAATGTCCATATTATTTCAGCTGCTTCTGTTCTAAATACACAGATCGCTATAGTCTTGGACCGTTATTCATATTCCAATGGTCCCCCTTTATCACTTCCATTGTCCTGTTTAAAGATAGAAAATAAAATTTAAATAAACAAATGAACATGACTGAGACCCAGTCTGGTACACATTAATAAACACATGAACAACATACTTCATGCATTTTCCTCTGGAGGGACTGAATACAGTATATTTCTTACTGCTAATCTGCGATTTTAGGCAATATAGTGTTGCTATAGAAACATGTTTAAGAAATCCAAAATCTCCCATGCTAACAAACTATTGTATGCAGCTCTACAGACTAGTGATATATAAGGAGCAACAGGGAGGCAGGCCATGACATGTTTTCAGGATTCATTCATTCATTCAAGTTGAATTTCACACATTCAAAAAAGGTTTGGTTTGAGCAAGTCTATATAGGAAAACAATTTACACGACAATAAAACTATAATATATTAAACCCAAGAGTATGGTAAGAGAGAGCTAAAAGTACAATCACCATCCATTGGTCCAGATAGGTTTGTTGGAAGTGGGCTGTTATGACGGCCATTGACCCCCCCCCCCACCCAACCTCCTCCAATGTACAGTTTCTACGTCAAATGTATATACTCCCTTTTCTTGACTCCTTCTGTATCACAAACAGTACTGTATTTGCAAATCTGGTATGTCATAAATGTATAGATGTAGCAGTACTGACTATCTGTATGTCATGTATGTCATATATGTCCTGATGAATTGAAAATGGGGGACCCTGATGTAAACAAGACGAAAGTCTTTCTCTGGTCTGCATCCCCTTAACAATTGTGTGTATTGAGCTGTACTGTATTGTACCCATTCTGCAATCTGTTAATAAAGTTTTCAATCAATCAATCAATCAAGACCCCACCTCATCCAGATGAAAAGGCCCTCATCAACCTGGAATGCACACCTTGTAATGTTCTATTGTTCTGGCAGGACTTATATCCAGAAGTCTGGGACTCCATCACTCCAGGTCCACAGCTCCACTGAGTGAGGTTCTGATACCACTGTGTGTGACTTGACTCTACAACCAACAAGAAGCAGAACATGGCTGAGAACTTTGGAGCTCCCCTGCCTCTCCATGTGACACCCAACAGCACACAGAAAAAGATGTTTGAGAATTGTAACACCCACCTGGCAATGATTGCCTTTGTCCTCCAAGACTCTCCAGGCAATATGCTCACCTTCTGTGAGGTAAGAACAAGCAAGCAACATATTAAGTTTCATTTGACTTTAAAAATGTTGTGATGTGAAAGCAAAATGTCCTTCTAATGTCTGATGATGCCTAATTTTCAATGTAACTTCGTTTGCAGTTGCTGGGAAATTTGGAAGCATTGATCTCAGGAAACAGAAAAGGCCTTGATGCCAAAATTAGAGTCTGCTTGTCGACCAACAAATGTTTTGTCAAGGTAAATGGAAAAAATCTTTATATCTCATTGATCATGATCACTAATTTAGTTGAACCAACATAGTTTTGGGTTAAAGATGAATTCTAACTTGTGTGTTCAATTGTTTCCAGATTCCATCAAATCCAGAAAAACCAAACAGTAAGAAAAACTACTGGAAGCTTGACCACAGTCAAATTACAGGGAAGATGGTGCGTCGTCACTTCAAGGGAATTCTGGACTGGTTCCCTGAGTTGGTCTCCAAAGTTATGGAGGCAGTCAGACCATCAGAGCACTACACTACTCTCCACTCCCCTGAACCTGCAGCCTACAGAGATGTTCAGATTAAATGTGAGGTGAAGTTCAGCAGTCCTTTTTCCATCGAATCCCTCCTGAAGAAAGACAGTCCCTCTGGCCTGGGCTCCAAGCCCTCTCCTCTGTTGGGCATTTCCAGCCTGCCAGTCAGAGTAGAACAGCAGCCTTGGTGCTCAGAGAAAGGAGTTGGAACAAAGAGGAAGTTCAGCTGGGACGCTCCACCAGTGGAGATGCACATTCTTCAACCGGCAGGTAGAAGTTATGCCATCTACCCAGCAGGGGGCAGTGTGGACCATGGACTCAGTGGTTCTGGAAACAGGCCAGTCAAGAGGATTCGTATGTGTGCTGAGCCCTCAACCCTGATCTACACAAGACCCAGTGTTGCTCCTTATTTTACCAGCCGTCAGAACGGTTATGTCAATTATCCTCTACCAATACATTTACAGATTACGATATTTTGATAATGGTTAATATTTTGATAAAAGGTAATTTACTGTATTTGTATGGTATTTACATACTTAAAGTAGAAAAACAAAAGTAATCTCTAAAATAATACAGTGAAATTCAATTTTTTTAATTTGATTTCTTTTTACAGATTTTTTTACCTGAAACACTGGAGAATAACTGCTTCATTTTACTTAGTTTCTTCGGTAGTAATGATATACTGTTGTATTACATTACATCATATATTTATGAATGATGTTGACAGATGGATGGCTGTATTACTGAGAATGTAATGAAAGCATAACTCGAAGTGCTTTACAATGAAATAACTGCATATATTTTTTCAGTATGGGAGAAAAAGTCTAATAATGCTTTTTACAAAATTATGCACATCATTCCTGATGAGACTGCTCAATTTGAGGTATTACCAGTGACTGTGGTGCAAAAACTCTGGAGTTTGGGAAGGACTGACGGATGATAGTCGCAGCAAAAAATAGACATGTTGGCTAAACCAATTGAATTTGAAGAGTTGTTTCTGCCTCTATTGCATTATATTGCAAGGGAGTTTAATGGCATTATCGCATTCTGCAAAAACAAGTAGCCTATCAGAGGATATGGATGAGGTCAAGCTATGATTCCAAACATTCCAATGTTATAGTCCCGTGAAATACCGTCCTTGCCGAACTCAATGCCATAGATTCATCATTCAGCCCATTTTACCAGAGGCAATGATGTTTAGATCAAGGTGAAAATCATTGGAATGTGGGCACGGCCTGTACAGCAATACTCTAGTTTTAAATGCAAATGTGTAAATTCACACCTGCCCTCATGTTAACTAAATGTAGCCCCAATAGCTTCATCATTCAACACATTTGATCTGAGACAATGAAGTTTAGATGGGGTGAAAATCACTGGAATGTGGGCCAAACCATAGTAACACACAGATTTTGGTTCAACTGATATCAGGCTAAGGTTCACTCAAACTAGATTTTTATCTCAAATGTGATATCCCCAATGCATATAATTTAACATTGAAACATTTTCTTCTTTGAATTTGAAATATTGTGTAACGTTACCGTTATCTAATTAGTAACTGGCAACTGCAGATGTCTGCCCCATGTCTATACCCCACAATGCAAAGTGTCTAACGCTATAGCTTAATTGTAGATTCTAAACATAATGAGGTAACGCAGCTACCAAATGTTATCTTTAATCAACCTGTGTAATGTTAATCCACAACAGCGACTTTTGGTATATGACATATCAATAGAAATACATTTACAAAAATACAAATGAAATACATTTCAAATTAATTCCACAATTCTTTGCGATAGACTTATATCAATACACAAACAAATTTAAATTGATGACATTAGATCGGGTGTAGCTAATCTAAATAGTGTGCATCATTTTCAAAACTATATACTGTATTTTGAGAGTAAATCAAGCATAATAAACATTCATGTTCTAATGAAGCCTGAGAAACCAAGTTTGCACTTCACCGCATAGGTCCTTGTGAATCGCTAATGTCTATTTTGTAGTTGTAAACAGTGATCCCCTCATTAAAGTGGCCAATATCTGAAGAGGGCAGTGATGGATGAAGTGTGATTGTTATTATATGTACTTAATAAGTATATAGGGTATACAATGGAAGGAATTTGTATTTCTTTAGTCTAAGATAGTGATCCATAATCAGAAAATGTCCATATTATTTCAGCTGCTTCTGTTCTAAATACACAGATCGCTATAGTCTTGGACCGTTATTCATATTCCAATGGTCCCCCTTTATCACTTCCATTGTCCTGTTTAAAGATAGAAAATAAAATTTAAATAAACAAATGAACATGACTGAGACCCAGTCTGGTACACATTAATAAACACATGAACAACATACTTCATGCATTTTCCTCTGGAGGGACTGAATACAGTATATTTCTTACTGCTAATCTGCGATTTTAGGCAATATAGTGTTGCTATAGAAACATGTTTAAGAAATCCAAAATCTCCCATGCTAACAAACTATTGTATGCAGCTCTACAGACTAGTGATATATAAGGAGCAACAGGGAGGCAGGCCATGACATGTTTTCAGGATTCATTCATTCATTCAAGTTGAATTTCACACATTCAAAAAAGGTTTGGTTTGAGCAAGTCTATATAGGAAAACAATTTACACGACAATAAAACTATAATATATTAAACCCAAGAGTATGGTAAGAGAGAGCTAAAAGTACAATCACCATCCATTGGTCCAGATAGGTTTGTTGGAAGTGGGCTGTTATGACGGCCATTGACCCCACCTCATCCAGATGAAAAGGCCCTCATCAACCTGGAATGCACACCTTGTAATGTTCTATTGTTCTGGCAGGACTTATATCCAGAAGTCTGGGACTCCATCACTCCAGGTCCACAGCTCCACTGAGTGAGGTTCTGATACCACTGTGTGTGACTTGACTCTACAACCAACAAGAAGCAGAACATGGCTGAGAACTTTGGAGCTCCCCTGCCTCTCCATGTGACACCCAACAGCACACAGAAAAAGATGTTTGAGAATTGTAACACCCACCTGGCAATGATTGCCTTTGTCCTCCAAGACTCTCCAGGCAATATGCTCACCTTCTGTGAGGTAAGAACAAGCAAGCAACATATTAAGTTTCATTTGACTTTAAAGATGTTGTGATGTGAAAGCAAAATGTCCTTCTAATGTCTGATGATGCCTAATTTTCAATGTAACTTCGTTTGCAGTTGCTGGGAAATTTGGAAGCATTGATCTCAGGAAACAGAAAAGGCCTTGATGCCAAAATTAGAGTCTGCTTGTCGACCAACAAATGTTTTGTCAAGGTAAATGGAAAAAATCTTTATATCTCATTGATCATGATCACTAATTTAGTTGAACCAACATAGTTTTGGGTTAAAGATGAATTCTAACTTGTGTGTTCAATTGTTTCCAGATTCCATCAAATCCAGAAAAACCAAACAGTAAGAAAAACTACTGGAAGCTTGACCACAGTCAAATTACAGGGAAGATGGTGCGTCGTCACTTCAAGGGAATTCTGGACTGGTTCCCTGAGTTGGTCTCCAAAGTTATGGAGGCAGTCAGACCATCAGAGCACTACACTACTCTCCACTCCCCTGAACCTGCAGCCTACAGAGATGTTCAGATTAAATGTGAGGTGAAGTTCAGCAGTCCTTTTTCCATCGAATCCCTCCTGAAGAAAGACAGTCCCTCTGGCCTGGGCTCCAAGCCCTCTCCTCTGTTGGGCATTTCCAGCCTGCCAGTCAGAGTAGAACAGCAGCCTTGGTGCTCAGAGAAAGGAGTTGGAACAAAGAGGAAGTTCAGCTGGGACGCTCCACCAGTGGAGATGCACATTCTTCAACCGGCAGGTAGAAGTTATGCCATCTACCCAGCAGGGGGCAGTGTGGACCATGGACTCAGTGGTTCTGGAAACAGGCCAGTCAAGAGGATTCGTATGTGTGCTGAGCCCTCAACCCTGATCTACACAAGACCCAGTGTTGCTCCTTATTTTACCAGCCGTCAGAACGGTTATGTCAATTATCCTCTACCAATACATTTACAGATTACAATATTTTGATAATGGTTAATATTTTGATAAAAGGTAATTTACTGTATTTGTATGGTATTTACATACTTAAAGTAGAAAAACAAAAGTAATCTCTAAAATAATACAGTGAAATTCAATTTTTTTAATTTGATTTCTTTTTACAGATTTTTTTACCTGAAACACTGGAGAATAACTGCTTCATTTTACTTAGTTTCTTCGGTAGTAATGATATACTGTTGTATTACATTACATCATATATTTATGAATGATGTTGACAGATGGATGGCTGTATTACTGAGAATGTAATGAAAGCATAACTCGAAGTGCTTTACAATGAAATAACTGCATATATTTTTTCAGTATGGGAGAAAAAGTCTAATAATGCTTTTTACAAAATTATGCACATCATTCCTGATGAGACTGCTCAATTTGAGGTATTACCAGTGACTGTGGTGCAAAAACTCTGGAGTTTGGGAAGGACTGACGGATGATAGTCGCAGCAAAAAATAGACATGTTGGCTAAACCAATTGAATTTGAAGAGTTGTTTCTGCCTCTATTGCATTATATTGCAAGGGAGTTTAATGGCATTATCGCATTCTGCAAAAACAAGTAGCCTATCAGAGGATATGGATGAGGTCAAGCTATGATTCCAAACATTCCAATGTTATAGTCCCGTGAAATACCGTCCTTGCCGAACTCAATGCCATAGATTCATCATTCAGCCCATTTTACCAGAGGCAATGATGTTTAGATCAAGGTGAAAATCATTGGAATGTGGGCACGGCCTGTACAGCAATACTCTAGTTTTAAATGCAAATGTGTAAATTCACACCTGCCCTCATGTTAACTAAATGTAGCCCCAATAGCTTCATCATTCAACACATTTGATCTGAGACAATGAAGTTTAGATGGGGTGAAAATCACTGGAATGTGGGCCAAACCATAGTAACACACAGATTTTGGTTCAACTGATATCAGGCTAAGGTTCACTCAAACTAGATTTTTATCTCAAATGTGATATCCCCAATGCATATAATTTAACATTGAAACATTTTCTTCTTTGAATTTGAAATATTGTGTAACGTTACCGTTATCTAATTAGTAACTGGCAACTGCAGATGTCTGCCCCATGTCTATACCCCACAATGCAAAGTGTCTAACGCTATAGCTTAATTGTAGATTCTAAACATAATGAGGTAACGCAGCTACCAAATGTTATCTTTAATCAACCTGTGTAATGTTAATCCACAACAGCGACTTTTGGTATATGACATATCAATAGAAATACATTTACAAAAATACAAATGAAATACATTTCAAATTAATTCCACAATTCTTTGCGATAGACTTATATCAATACACAAACAAATTTAAATTGATGACATTAGATCGGGTGTAGCTAATCTAAATAGTGTGCATCATTTTCAAAACTATATACTGTATTTTGAGAGTAAATCAAGCATAATAAACATTCATGTTCTAATGAAGCCTGAGAAACCAAGTTTGCACTTCACCGCATAGGTCCTTGTGAATCGCTAATGTCTATTTTGTAGTTGTAAACAGTGATCCCCTCATTAAAGTGGCCAATATCTGAAGAGGGCAGTGATGGATGAAGTGTGATTGTTATTATATGTACTTAATAAGTATATAGGGTATACAATGGAAGGAATTTGTATTTCTTTAGTCTAAGATAGTGATCCATAATCAGAAAATGTCCATATTATTTCAGCTGCTTCTGTTCTAAATACACAGATCGCTATAGTCTTGGACCGTTATTCATATTCCAATGGTCCCCCTTTATCACTTCCATTGTCCTGTTTAAAGATAGAAAATAAAATTTAAATAAACAAATGAACATGACTGAGACCCAGTCTGGTACACATTAATAAACACATGAACAACATACTTCATGCATTTTCCTCTGGAGGGACTGAATACAGTATATTTCTTACTGCTAATCTGCGATTTTAGGCAATATAGTGTTGCTATAGAAACATGTTTAAGAAATCCAAAATCTCCCATGCTAACAAACTATTGTATGCAGCTCTACAGACTAGTGATATATAAGGAGCAACAGGGAGGCAGGCCATGACATGTTTTCAGGATTCATTCATTCATTCAAGTTGAATTTCACACATTCAAAAAAGGTTTGGTTTGAGCAAGTCTATATAGGAAAACAATTTACACGACAATAAAACTATAATATATTAAACCCAAGAGTATGGTAAGAGAGAGCTAAAAGTACAATCACCATCCATTGGTCCAGATAGGTTTGTTGGAAGTGGGCTGTTATGACGGCCATTGACCCCACCTCATCCAGATGAAAAGGCCCTCATCAACCTGGAATGCACACCTTGTAATGTTCTATTGTTCTGGCAGGACTTATATCCAGAAGTCTGGGACTCCATCACTCCAGGTCCACAGCTCCACTGAGTGAGGTTCTGATACCACTGTGTGTGACTTGACTCTACAACCAACAAGAAGCAGAACATGGCTGAGAACTTTGGAGCTCCCCTGCCTCTCCATGTGACACCCAACAGCACACAGAAAAAGATGTTTGATAATTGTAACACCCACCTGGCAATGATTGCCTTTGTCCTCCAAGACTCTCCAGGCAATATGCTCACCTTCTGTGAGGTAAGAACAAGCAAGCAACATATTAAGTTTCATTTGACTTTAAAAATGTTGTGATGTGAAAGCAAAATGTCCTTCTAATGTCTGATGATGCCTAATTTTCAATGTAACTTCTTTTGCAGTTGCTGGGAAATTTGGAAGCATTGATCTCAGGAAACAGAAAAGGCCTTGATGCCAAAATTAGAGTCTGCTTGTCGACCAACAAATGTTTTGTCAAGGTAAATGGAAAAAATCTTTATATCTCATTGATCATGATCACTAATTTAGTTGAACCAACATAGTTTTGGGTTAAAGATGAATTCTAACTTGTGTGTTCAATTGTTTCCAGATTTCATCAAATCCAGAAAAACCAAACAGTAAGAAAAACTACTGGAAGCTTGACCACAGTCAAATTACAGGGAAGATGGTGCGTCGTCACTTCAAGGGAATTCTGGACTGGTTCCCTGAGTTGGTCTCCAAAGTTATGGAGGCAGTCAGACCATCAGAGCACTACACTACTCTCCACTCCCCTGAACCTGCAGCCTACAGAGATGTTCAGATTAAATGTGAGGTGAAGTTCAGCAGTCCTTTTTCCATCGAATCCCTCCTGAAGAAAGACAGTCCCTCTGGCCTGGGCTCCAAGCCCTCTCCTTTTTCCAGCCTGCCAGTCAGAGTAGAACAGCAGCCTTGGTGCTCAGAGAAAGGAGTTGGAACAAAGAGGAAGTTCAGCTGGGACGCTCCACCAGTGGAGATGCACATTCTTCAACCGGCAGGTAGAAGTTATGCCATCTACCCAGCAGGGGGCAGTGTGGACCATGGACTCAGTGGTTCTGGAAACAGGCCAGTCAAGAGGATTCGTATGTGTGCTGAGCCCTCAACCCTGATCTACACAAGACCCAGTGTTGCTCCTTATTTTACCAGCCGTCAGAACGGTTATGTCAATTATCCTCTACCAACATATCCCTGTGATGTTAAACGTTATTGTAAAATGTAAATGTAAATGTAAAATGTTTTTTTTTGTACATGCCACTTCTGCACTTATTTGTACATTATATTTGCTTACTTATCTTGGCACCTTTTTCAATAAAACACAAAAACAAACATTGTTACTTACTGCTATCATTTATTTGTATGCATACAGATCTGAGATGAAGAATTTATAACTGAACATAATCAGAATCAGAAAGATCTTTATTGCCAAGTAAGTTTGCACACATACAAGGAATTTGTATTGGTTGTTGCAACATTAACAGACAATTAAAGTAGAACCATCAGTCATATATAAACTAAATTAGAATAAAAGTACAATAGAATATGGGCTGTACAATTGTGCAGTATTGTGCAAAAAGTATGAATAATCACGAAAAACTAACTATTAAAATAGTTTTACAGAATTACTTAATTGATTTAATAACATATTGTAAAATATTATTATCCTGTATAAGTATAATACATGTGTATCAGGCTCAGTAATGTACCTTCCATACACCATTGACCTCTCACCTCAAGATATATGAATGAAAACAGGCTCAATTGAACCACTCCACAGCTGATTTATGGTAGTGTGTTGCCATTTTGGGCCAATACCATGCTGTTTTAGGCATGCGGTACAAATGTGTTGTCACAAATATATATTAGCCTATTCCATGGATTAGGTGTGGCTTTAAAGTTGAGACTTTTTTGGAATCCGGTGATGAAGCTTCCCACTTGGCAGGCCAAAAACATCTGATTGGTTATTGATGCATGCAGCTGTTGTTTTGGTCAATCAGATTTGAATCTGATAATAAATGAGTTATGGCTATTATGCCTTAATCTGGTAAATGTAATGTTGCTTTGTGGTGGAATTTCCCTTTACAAATGGAATTACAGACACAGAATGTTCTCAATGTAAGATTGTGAACCACTAAAATTAACATTAAATTAACAAATAGTAGTGTAACAGTAGGTGTAACAGGCTGTTGGGATTTGTTGCGTGTGTCTTCATTAGTGGAATTAATTTATTAACAATTGACAGAAAGGAATACATAAATATATAAATAATTTAAATGTCATTATAGAATTGAAAATGTTTCGTTTTCTCATGTATAAATATTGAATCTCAATCACAAGGTAACATTGAATTTTTTTATACCACATATGATGTTGGTGGCCAACAGCAGGGTTCATCCCCGGAACATTTAGGGCCAGAAGACCAAATTCCACAACATAATCTAGTATTATTATATATTATATTTGGTCTACATTGATGCAGTTTACCTATTGAGAGTGAACAACTAGTTAACTATTAACAAGGTATAATACAATACAAATACAAAATAATATATGATAGCAAAACATAGTTTGGTTTAATATTTTATTGAAAAAAATATCTTCACAAGAAGGCAAGTATATATATAACATATTTACAGATTATGACATAACACAGGGACATTTGAGACAGAATAATCGGCCTGGGTTGGAAAGGAGCAATTCTGGGTCTTCAGATCACATAGATCAGGAATGAGGGATTAGCACACATACGAATCCTCTTGACTGGCCTGTTTCCAGAACCACTGAGTACATGGTCCACACTGCCCCCTGCTGGGTAGAACTGGTCACTTCTACCTGCAAGTTGAAGAATGTGAATCTCCACAGGTGGAGCGTCCCAGCTGAACTTTCTCTTTGTTCCAACTCCTTTCTCTGAGCACCATGGCTGCTGTTCTACTCTGACTGGCAGGCTGGAAATACCCAGAGGAGATGGTTTGGAACCCAGGCCAGAGGGACTGTCTTTCTTCAGGAGCGATTCGATGGAGAAAGGACTGCTGAACTTCACCTCACATTTAATCTGAACATCCAAAATGGAGACCAACTCGGGGAACCAGTCCATAACTCCCTTGAAGTGACGGCGCACCATCTTCTCTGTGATTTGACTGTGGTCAAGCTTCCAGTCGTTTTTAATATTGTTTGGTTTACCTGGATTTGATGGAATCTGGAAAGAATTTAACACGTTATAATTCAACTAGGCCTCAGAGACAATGTTGGTTCAACTAAACTGTAGTTATCACGATCAATGAGATATAAATATGTTTTTAAATTTACCTTGACAAAACATTTGTTGGTTGACAAGCAGACTCTAATGTTGGTCTCAATGCTTCTTCCTTTTCCTGACATCAATGCTGCCAATTGTTCCATTATCTGTAGAAAAGTGAAAGAGAATTAGGTATTTGGACATTATGAGGACAGTATGCTATCATATCACAACATGTTTAATAGTTTAAAGGTTTATAGCTGGTTCTTACCTCAAAGAAGGTGAGCATATTGTCTGGACAGTCTTGGAGGACAAAGGCAATCATTGCCAGGTAGGTGCTACAATTCGCAAACATCATTTTCCGGGTGCTGTTGGATGTCACATGGAGAGGCAGGGGAGCTCCAAAGTTCTCAGCCATGTTCTGCTTCTTGTTGGTTGTAGAGTCAAGTGCATCAGAACCTCACTCAGTGGAGCTGTGGACCTGGACTGATGGAGTCCCAGACCTCTGATATAAGTCCTGCCAGAACAATAGAACATTACAAGGTGTGCATTCCAGGTTGATGAGGGCCTTTTCATCTGGATGAGGTGGGTGGGGTCAATGGCTGTGATAACAGCCCACTCCTGGACCAATGGATGGTGCTAATCTTTGCTAATATACTTAGTTTAATATAGTGGGAAAATACAGGCTCCTAAACATGCTTGTTCAAATCAAACACATCCCTGAATGCTTACACTGTAAAAAAATAATGTTTTTTTCACGGGAAATTAACTGTATTATTTTACAGATTACTTTTGTTTTTCTACTTAAATGTAAATGCCATAAAAATACAGTAAATTACCTTTTATCAAAAGGCTCCTAAACATGCTTGTTCAAATCAAACACATCCCTGAATGCCTACAGTTATTATTTTTTTCATATATTGCTTCAAAATCAATAAGTTGGAAGTTGTATTTGTTGAGACACAGTTTACAAACATCTTCCTTTCGTATATACTGTATATATTATGATGCACAATCCATTCCTCGGATTGTAATGATTGCAATCCTATACACTGTGAAAAAGAAGTCTGTACAAAAAAACTGTAAATGTCTGGCAGCAACGGTTGTCAAATACTTACTGTTAAATTACAGTAAAATCTAATACATTTACAGATTACAATATTTTGATAATGGTTAATATTTTGATAAAAGGTAATTTACTGTATTTGTATGGTATTTACATACTTAAAGTAGAAAAACAAAAGTAATCTCTAAAATAATACAGTGAAATTCCATTTTTTTAATTTGATTTCTTTTTACAGATTTTTTTACCTGAAACACTGGAGAATAACTGCTTCATTTTACTTAGTTTCTTCGGTAGTAATGATACTGTTGTATTACATTACATCATATATTTATGAATGATGTTGACAGATGGATGGCTGTATTACTGAGAATGTAATGAAAGCATAACTCGAAGTGCTTTACAATGAAATAACTGCATATCTTTTTTCAGATTACAATATTTTGATAATGGTTAATATTTTGATAAAAGGTAATTTACTGTATTTGTATGGTATTTACATACTTAAAGTAGAAAAACAAAAGTAATCTCTAAAATAATACAGTGAAATTCCATTTTTTTTATTTGATTTCTTTTTACAGATTTTTTTACCTGAAACACTGGAGAATAACTGCTTCATTTTACTTAGTTTCTTCGGTAGTAATGATATACTGTTGTATTACATTACATCATATATTTATGAATGATGTTGACAGATGGATGGCTGTATTACTGAGAATGTAATGAAAGCATAACTTGAAGTGCTTTACAATGAAATAACTGCATATCTTTTTTCAGTATGGGAGAAAACGTCTAATAATGCTTTTTACAAAATTATGCACATCATTCCTGATGAGACTGCTCAATTTGAGGTATTACCAGTGACTGTGGTGCAAAAACTCTGGAGTTTGGGAAGGACAGACGGATGATAGTCGCAGCAAGGTAAATGGAAAAAATCTTTATATCTCATTGATCATGATCACTAATTTAGTTGAACCAACATAGTTTTGGGTTAAAGATGAATTCTAACTTGTGTGTTCAATTGTTTCCAGATTCCATCAAATCCAGAAAAACCAAACAGTAAGAAAAACTACTGGAAGCTTGACCACAGTCAAATTACAGGGAAGATGGTGCGTCGTCACTTCAAGGGAATTCTGGACTGGTTCCCTGAGTTGGTCTCCAAAGTTATGGAGGCAGTCAGACCATCAGAGCACTACACTACTCTCCACTCCCCTGAACCTGCAGCCTACAGAGATGTTCAGATTAAATGTGAGGTGAAGTTCAGCAGTCCTTTTTCCATCGAATCCCTCCTGAAGAAAGACAGTCCCTCTGGCCTGGGCTCCAAGCCCTCTCCTCTGTTGGGCATTTCCAGCCTGCCAGTCAGAGTAGAACAGCAGCCTTGGTGCTCAGAGAAAGGAGTTGGAACAAAGAGGAAGTTCAGCTGGGACGCTCCACCAGTGGAGATGCACATTCTTCAACCGGCAGGTAGAAGTTATGCCATCTACCCAGCAGGGGGCAGTGTGGACCATGGACTCAGTGGTTCTGGAAACAGGCCAGTCAAGAGGATTCGTATGTGTGCTGAGGCCTCAACCCTGATCTACACAAGACCCAGTGTTGCTCCTTATTTTACCAGCCGTCAGAACGGTTATGTAAATTATCCTCTACCAACATATCCCTGTGATGTTAAACGTTATTGTAAAATGTAAATGTAAATGTAAAATGTTTTTTTTTGTACATGCCACTTGTACATTATATTTGCTTACTTATCTTGGCACCTTTTTCAATAAAACACAAAAACAAACATTGTTACTTACTGCTATCATTTATTTGTATGCATACAGATCTGAGATGAAGAATTTATAACTGAACATAATCAGAATCAGAAAGATCTTTATTGCCAAGTAAGTTTGCACACATACAAGGAATTTGTATTGGTTGTTGCAACATTAACAGACAATTAAAGTAGAACCATCAGTCATATATAAACTAAATTAGAATAAAAGTACAATAGAATATGGGCTGTACAATTGTGCAGTATTGTGCAAAAAGTATGAATAATCACGAAAAACTAACTATTAAAATAGTTTTACAGAATTACTTAATTGATTTAATAACATATTGTAAAATATTATTATCCTGTATAAGTATAATACATGTGTATCAGGCTCAGTAATGTACCTTCCATACACCATTGACCTCTCACCTCAAGATATATGAATGAAAACAGGCTCAATTGAACCACTCCACAGCTGATTTATGGTAGTGTGTTGCCATTTGGGGCCAATACCATGCTGTTTTAGGCATGCGGTACAAATGTGTTGTCACAAATATATATTAGCCTATTCCATGGATTAGGTGTGGCTTTAAAGTTGAGACTTTTTTGGAATCCGGTGATGAAGCTTCCCACTTGGCAGGCCAAAAACATCTGATTGGTTATTGATGCATGCAGCTGTTGTTTTGGTCAATCAGATTTGAATCTGATAATAAATGAGTTATGGCTATTATGCCTTAATCTGGTAAATGTAATGTTGCTTTGTGGTGGAATTTCCCTTTACAAATGGAATTACAGACACAGAATGTTCTCAATGTAAGATTGTGAACCACTAAAATTAACATTAAATTAACAAATAGTAGTGTAACAGTAGGTGTAACAGGCTGTTGGGATTTGTTGCGTGTCTTCATTAGTGGAATTAATTTATTAACAATTGACAGAAAGGAATACATAAATATATAAATAATTTAAATGTCATTATAGAATTGAGAATGTTTCGTTTTCTCATGTATAAATATTGAATCTCAATCACAAGGTAACATTGAATTTTTTTATACCACATATGATGTTGGTGGCCGACAGCAGGGTTCATCCCCGGAACATTTAGGGCCAGAAGACCAAATTCCACAACATAATCTAGTATTATTAATCAGAGTATTATTATATATTATATTTGGTCTACATTGATGCAGTTTACCTATTGAGAGTGAACAACTAGTTAACTATTAACAAGGTATAATACAATACAAATACAAAATAATATATGATAGCAAAACATAGTTTGGTTTAATATTTTATTGAAAAAAATATCTTCACAAGAAGGCAAGTATATATATAACATATTTACAGATTATGACATAACACAGGGACATTTGAGACAGAATAATCGTCCTGGGTTGGAAAGGAGCAATTCTGGGTCTTCAGATCACATAGATCAGGAATGAGGGATTAGCACACATACGAATCCTCTTGACTGGCCTGTTTCCAGAACCACTGAGTACATGGTCCACACTGCCCCCTGCTGGGTAGAACTGGTCACTTCTACCTGCAAGTTTAAGAATGTGAATCTCCACAGGTGGAACGTCCCAGCTGAACTTTCTCTTTGTTCCAACTCCTTTCTCTGAGCACCATGGCTGCTGTTCTACTCTGACTGGCAGGCTGGAAATACCCAGAGGAGATGGTTTGGAACCCAGGCCAGAGGGACTGTCTTTCTTCAGGAGCGATTCGATGGAGAAAGGACTGCTGAACTTCACCTCACATTTAATCTGAACATCCAAAATGGAGACCAACTCGGGGAACCAGTCCATAACTCCCTTGAAGTGACGGCGCACCATCTTCTCTGTGATTTGACTGTGGTCAAGCTTCCAGTAGTTTTTAATATTGTTTGGTTTACCTGGATTTGATGGAATCTGGAAAGAATTTAACACGTTATAATTCAACTAGGCCTCAGAGACAATGTTGGTTCAACTAAACTGTAGTTATCACGATCAATGAGATATAAATATGTTTTTAAATTTACCTTGACAAAACATTTGTTGGTTGACAAGCAGACTCTAATGTTGGTCTCAATGCTTCTTCCTTTTCCTGACATCAATGCTGCCAATTGTTCCATTATCTGTAGAAAAGTGAAAGAGAATTAGGTATTTGGACATTATGAGGACAGTATGCTATCATATCACAACATGTTTAATAGTTTAAAGGTTTATAGCTGGTTCTTACCTCAAAGAAGGTGAGCATATTGTCTGGACAGTCTTGGAGGACAAAGGCAATCATTGCCAGGTAGGTGCTACAATTCTCAAACATCATTTTCCGGGTGCTGTTGGATGTCACATGGAGAGGCAGGGGAGCTCCAAAGTTCTCAGCCATGTTCTGCTTCTTGTTGGTTGTAGAGTCAAGTGCATCAGAACCTCACTCAGTGGAGCTGTGGACCTGGACTGATGGAGTCCCAGACCTCTGATATAAGTCCTGCCAGAACAATAGAACATTACAAGGTGTGCATTCCAGGTTGATGAGGGCCTTTTCATCTGGATGAGGTGGGTGGGGTCAATGGCTGTGATAACAGCCCACTCCTGGACCAATGGATGGTGCTAATCTTTGCTAATATACTTAGTTTAATATAGTGGGAAAATACAGGCTCCTAAACATGCTTGTTCAAATCAAACACATCCCTAAATGCTTACACTGTAAAAAATTAATGTTTTTTTCACGGGAAATTAACTGTATTATTTTACAGATTACTTTTGTTTTTCTACTTAAATGTAAATGCCATAAAAATACAGTAAATTACCTTTTATCAAAGGCTCCTAAACATGCTTGTTCAAATCAAACACATCCCTGAATGCCTACAGTTATTATTTTTTTCATATATTGCTTCAAAATCAATAAGTTGGAAGTTGTATTTGTTGAGACACAGTTTACAAACATCTTCCTTTCGTATATACTGTATATATTATGATGCACAATCCATTCCTCGGATTGTAATGATTGCAATCCTATACACTGTGAAAAAGAAGTCTGTACAAAAAAACTGTAAATGTCTGGCAGCAACGGTTGTCAAATACTTACTGTTAAATTACAGTAAAATCTAATACATTTACAGATTACAATATTTTGATAATGGTTAATATTTTGATAAAAGGTAATTTACTGTATTTGTATGGTATTTACATACTTAAAGTAGAAAAACAAAAGTAATCTCTAAAATAATACAGTGAAATTCCATTTTTTTAATTTGATTTCTTTTTACAGATTTTTTTACCTGAAACACTGGAGAATAACTGCTTCATTTTACTTAGTTTCTTCGGTAGTAATGATACTGTTGTATTACATTACATCATATATTTATGAATGATGTTGACAGATGGATGGCTGTATTACTGAGAATGTAATGAACGCATAACTCGAAGTGCTTTACAATGAAATAACTGCATATCTTTTTTCAGTATGGGAGAAAAAGTCTAATAATGCTTTTTACAAAATTATGCACATCATTCCTGATGAGACTGCTCAATTTGAGGTATTACCAGTGACTGTGGTGCAAAAACTCTGGAGTTTGGGAAGGACAGACGGATGATAGTCGCAGCAAAAAATAGACATGTTGGCTAAACCAATTGAATTTGAAGAGTTGTTTCTGCCTCTATTGCATTATATTGCAAGGGAGTTTAATGGCATTATCGCATTCTGCAAAAACAAGTAGCCTATCAGAGGATATGGATGAGGTCAAGCTATGATTCCAAACATACCAATGTTATAGTCCCGTGAAATACCGTCCTTGCCGAACTCAATGCCATAGATTCATCATTCAGCCCATTTTACCAGAGGCAATGACGTTTAGATCAAGGTGAAAATCATTGGAATGTGGGCACGGCCTGTACAGCAATACTCTAGTTTTAAATGCAAATGTATAATTCACACCTGCCCTCATGTTAACTAAATGTAGCCCCAATAGCTTCATCATTCAACACATTTGATCTGAGACAATGAAGTTTAGATGGGGTGAAAATCACTGGAATGTGGGCCAAACCATAGTAACACACAGATTTTGGTTCAACTGATATCAGGCTAAGGTTCACTCAAACTAGATTTTTATCTCAAATGTGATATCCCCAATGCATATAATTTAACATTGAAACATTTTCTTCTTTGAATTTGAAATATTGTGTAACGTTACCGTTATCTAATTAGTAACTGGCAACTGCAGATGTCTGCCCCATGTCTATACCCCACAATGCAAAGTGTCTAACGCTATAGCTTAATTGTAGATTCTAAACATAATGAGGTAACGCAGCTACCAAATGTTATCTTTAATCAAAGTGTGTAATGTTAATCCACAACAGCGACTTTTGGTATATGACATATCAATAGAAATACATTTACAAAAATACAAATGAAATACATTTCAAATTAATTCCACAATTCTTTGCGATAGACTTATATCAATACACAAACAAATTTAAATTGATGACATTAGATCGGGTGTAGCTAATCTAAATAGTGTGCATCATTTTCAAAACTATATACTGTATTTTGAGAGTAAATCAAGCATAATAAACATTCATGTTCTAATGAAGCCTGAGAAACCAAGTTTGCACTTCACCGCATAGGTCCTTGTGAATAGCTAATGTCTATTTTGTAGTTGTAAACAGTGATCCCCTCATTAAAGTGGCCAATATCTGAAGAGGGCAGTGATGGATGAAGTGTGATTGTTATTATTTAATAAGTATATAGGGTATACAATGGAAGGAATTTGTATTTCTTTAGTCTAAGATAGTGATCCATAATCAGAAAATGTCCATATTATTTCAGCTGCTTCTGTTCTAAATACACAGATCGCTATAGTCTTGGACCGTTATTCATATTCCAATGGTCCCCCTTTATCACTTCCATTGTCCTGTTTAAAGATAGAAAATAAAATTTAAATAAACAAATGAACATGACTGAGACCCAGTCTGGTACACATTAATAAACACATGAACAACATACTTCATGCATTTTCCTCTGGAGGGACTGAATACAGTATATTTCTTACTGCTAATCTGCGATTTTAGGCAATATAGTGTTGCTATAGAAACATGTTTAAGAAATCCAAAATCTCCCATGCTAACAAACTATTGTATGCAGCTCTACAGACTAGTGATATATAAGGAGCAACAGGGAGGCAGGCCATGACATGTTTTCAGGATTCATTCATTCATTCAAGTTGAATTTCACACATTCAAAAAAGGTTTGGTTTGAGCAAGTCTATATAGGAAAACAATTTACACGACAATAAAACTATAATATATTAAACCCAAGAGTATGGTAAGAGAGAGCTAAAAGTACAATCACCATCCATTGGTCCAGATAGGTTTGTTGGAAGTGGGCTGTTATGACGGCCATTGACCCCACCTCATCCAGATGAAAAGGCCCTCATCAACCTGGAATGCACACCTTGTAATGTTCTATTGTTCTGGCAGGACTTATATCCATAAGTCTGGGACTCCATCACTCCAGGTCCACAGCTCCACTGAGTGAGGTTCTGATACCACTGTGTGTGACTTGACTCTACAACCAACAAGAAGCAGAACATGGCTGAGAACTTTGGAGCTCCCCTGCCTCTCCATGTGACACCCAACAGCACACAGAAAAAGATGTTTGATAATTGTAACACCCACCTGGCAATGATTGCCTTTGTCCTCCAAGACTCTCCAGGCAATATGCTCACCTTCTGTGAGGTAAGAACAAGCAAGCAACATATTAAGTTTCATTTGACTTTAAAAATGTTGTGATGTGAAAGCAAAATGTCCTTCTAATGTCTGATGATGCCTAATTTTCAATGTAACTTCGTTTGCAGTTGCTGGGAAATTTGGAAGCATTGATCTCAGGAAACAGAAAAGGCCTTGATGCCAAAATTAGAGTCTGCTTGTCGACCAACAAATGTTTTGTCAAGGTAAATGGAAAAAATCTTTATATCTCATTGATCATGATCACTAATTTAGTTGAACCAACATAGTTTTGGGTTAAAGATGAATTCTAACTTGTGTGTTCAATTGTTTCCAGATTCCATCAAATCCAGAAAAACCAAACAGTAAGAAAAACTACTGGAAGCTTGACCACAGTCAAATTACAGGGAAGATGGTGCGTCGTCACTTCAAGGGAATTCTGGACTGGTTCCCTGAGTTGGTCTCCAAAGTTATGGAGGCAGTCAGACCATCAGAGCACTACACTACTCTCCACTCCCCTGAACCTGCAGCCTACAGAGATGTTCAGATTAAATGTGAGGTGAAGTTCAGCAGTCCTTTTTCCATCGAATCCCTCCTGAAGAAAGACAGTCCCTCTGGCCTGGGCTCCAAGCCCTCTCCTCTGTTGGGCATTTCCAGCCTGCCAGTCAGAGTAGAACAGCAGCCTTGGTGCTCAGAGAAAGGAGTTGGAACAAAGAGGAAGTTGCTAATCTTTGCTAATATACTTAGTTTAATATAGTGGGAAAATACAGGCTCCTAAACATGCTTGTTCAAATCAAACACATCCCTGAATGCTTACACTGTAAAAAATTAATGTTTTTTTCACTGGAAATTAACTGTATTATTTTACAGATTACTTTTGTTTTTCTACTTAAATGTAAATGCCATACAAATACAGTAAATTACCTTTTATCAAAAGGCTCCTAAACATGCTTGTTCAAATCAAACACATCCCTGAATGCCTACAGTTATTATTTTTTTCATATATTGCTTCAAAATCAATAAGTTGGAAGTTGTATTTGTTGAGACACAGTTTACAAACATCTTCCTTTCGTATATACTGTATATATTATGATGCACAATCCATTCCTCGGATTGTAATGATTGCAATCCTATACACTGTTTTGATAATGGTTAATATTTTGATAAAAGGTAATTTACTGTATTTGTATGGTATTTACATACTTAAAGTAGAAAAACAAAAGTAATCTCTAAAATAATACAGTGAAATTCAATTTTTTTAATTTGATTTCTTTTTACAGATTTTTTTACCTGAAACACTGGAGAATAACTGCTTCATTTTACTTAGTTTCTTCGGTAGTAATGATACTGTTGTATTACATTACATCATATATTTATGAATGATGTTGACAGATGGATGGCTGTATTACTGAGAATGTAATGAAAGCATAACTCGAAGTGCTTTACAATGAAATAACTGCATATCTTTTTTCAGTATGGGAGAAAAAGTCTAATAATGCTTTTTACAAAATTATGCACATCATTCCTGATGAGACTGCTCAATTTGAGGTATTACCAGTGACTGTGGTGCAAAAACTCTGGAGTTTGGGAAGGACAGACGGATGATAGTCGCAGCAAAAAATAGACATGTTGGCTAAACCAATTGAATTTGAAGAGTTGTTTCTGCCTCTATTGCATTATATTGCAAGGGAGTTTAATGGCATTATCGCATTCTGCAAAAACAAGTAGCCTATCAGAGGATATGGATGAGGTCAAGCTATGATTCCAAACATTCCAATGTTATAGTCCCGTGAAATACCGTCCTTGCCGAACTCAATGCCATAGATTCATCATTCAGCCCATTTTACCAGAGGCAATGACGTTTAGATCAAGGTGAAAATCATTGGAATGTGGGCACGGCCTGTACAGCAATACTCTAGTTTTAAATGCAAATGTGTAATTCACACCTGCCCTCATGTTAACTAAATGTAGCCCCAATAGCTTCATCATTCAACACATTTGATCTGAGACAATGAAGTTTAGATGGGGTGAAAATCACTGGAATGTGGGCCAAACCATTGTAACACACAGATTTTGGTTCAACTGATATCAGGCTAAGGTTCACTCAAACTAGATTTTTATCTCAAATGTGATATCCCCAATGCATATAATTTAACATTGAAACATTTTCTTCTTTGAATTTGAAATATTGTGTAACGTTACCGTTATCTAATTAGTAACTGGCAACTGCAGATGTCTGCCCCATGTCTATACCCCACAATGCAAAGTGTCTAACGCTATAGCTTAATTGTAGATTCTAAACATAATGAGGTAACGCAGCTACCAAATGTTATCTTTAATCAAAGTGTGTAATGTTAATCCACAACAGCGACTTTTGGTATATGACATATCAATAGAAATACATTTACAAAAATACAAATGAAATACATTTCAAATTAATTCCACAATTCTTTGCGATAGACTTATATCAATACACAAACAAATTTAAATTGATGACATTAGATCGGGTGTAGCTAATCTAAATAGTGTGCATCATTTTCAAAACTATATACTGTATTTTGAGAGTAAATCAAGCATAATAAACATTCATGTTCTAATGAAGCCTGAGAAACCAAGTTTGCACTTCACCGCATAGGTCCTTGTGAATAGCTAATGTCTATTTTGTAGTTGTAAACAGTGATCCCCTCATTAAAGTGGCCAATATCTGAAGAGGGCAGTGATGGATGAAGTGTGATTGTTATTATTTAATAAGTATATAGGGTATACAATGGAAGGAATTTGTATTTCTTTAGTCTAAGATAGTGATCCATAATCAGAAAATGTCCATATTATTTCAGCTGCTTCTGTTCTAAATACACAGATCGCTATAGTCTTGGACCGTTATTCATATTCCAATGGTCCCCCTTTATCACTTCCATTGTCCTGTTTAAAGATAGAAAATAAAATTTAAATAAACAAATGAACATGACTGAGACCCAGTCTGGTACACATTAATAAACACATGAACAACATACTTCATGCATTTTCCTCTGGAGGGACTGAATACAGTATATTTCTTACTGCTAATCTGCGATTTTAGGCAATATAGTGTTGCTATAGAAACATGTTTAAGAAATCCAAAATCTCCCATGCTAACAAACTATTGTATGCAGCTCTACAGACTAGTGATATATAAGGAGCAACAGGGAGGCAGGCCATGACATGTTTTCAGGATTCATTCATTCATTCAAGTTGAATTTCACACATTCAAAAAAGGTTTGGTTTGAGCAAGTCTATATAGGAAAACAATTTACACGACAATAAAACTATAATATATTAAACCCAAGAGTATGGTAAGAGAGAGCTAAAAGTACAATCACCATCCATTGGTCCAGATAGGTTTGTTGGAAGTGGGCTGTTATGACGGCCATTGACCCCACCTCATCCAGATGAAAAGGCCCTCATCAACCTGGAATGCACACCTTGTAATGTTCTATTGTTCTGGCAGGACTTATATCCATAAGTCTGGGACTCCATCACTCCAGGTCCACAGCTCCACTGAGTGAGGTTCTGATACCACTGTGTGTGACTTGACTCTACAACCAACAAGAAGCAGAACATGGCTGAGAACTTTGGAGCTCCCCTGCCTCTCCATGTGACACCCAACAGCACACAGAAAAAGATGTTTGATAATTGTAACACCCACCTGGCAATGATTGCCTTTGTCCTCCAAGACTCTCCAGGCAATATGCTCACCTTCTGTGAGGTAAGAACAAGCAAGCAACATATTAAGTTTCATTTGACTTTAAAAATGTTGTGATGTGAAAGCAAAATGTCCTTCTAATGTCTGATGATGCCTAATTTTCAATGTAACTTCGTTTGCAGTTGCTGGGAAATTTGGAAGCATTGATCTCAGGAAACAGAAAAGGCCTTGATGCCAAAATTAGAGTCTGCTTGTCGACCAACAAATGTTTTGTCAAGGTAAATGGAAAAAATCTTTATATCTCATTGATCATGATCACTAATTTAGTTGAACCAACATAGTTTTGGGTTAAAGATGAATTCTAACTTGTGTGTTCAATTGTTTCCAGATTCCATCAAATCCAGAAAAACCAAACAGTAAGAAAAACTACTGGAAGCTTGACCACAGTCAAATTACAGGGAAGATGGTGCGTCGTCACTTCAAGGGAATTCTGGACTGGTTCCCTGAGTTGGTCTCCAAAGTTATGGAGGCAGTCAGACCATCAGAGCACTACACTACTCTCCACTCCCCTGAACCTGCAGCCTACAGAGATGTTCAGATTAAATGTGAGGTGAAGTTCAGCAGTCCTTTTTCCATCGAATCCCTCCTGAAGAAAGACAGTCCCTCTGGCCTGGGCTCCAAGCCCTCTCCTCTGTTGGGCATTTCCAGCCTGCCAGTCAGAGTAGAACAGCAGCCTTGGTGCTCAGAGAAAGGAGTTGGAACAAAGAGGAAGTTGCTAATCTTTGCTAATATACTTAGTTTAATATAGTGGGAAAATACAGGCTCCTAAACATGCTTGTTCAAATCAAACACATCCCTGAATGCTTACACTGTAAAAAATTAATGTTTTTTTCACTGGAAATTAACTGTATTATTTTACAGATTACTTTTGTTTTTCTACTTAAATGTAAATGCCATACAAATACAGTAAATTACCTTTTATCAAAAGGCTCCTAAACATGCTTGTTCAAATCAAACACATCCCTGAATGCCTACAGTTATTATTTTTTTCATATATTGCTTCAAAATCAATAAGTTGGAAGTTGTATTTGTTGAGACACAGTTTACAAACATCTTCCTTTCGTATATACTGTATATATTATGATGCACAATCCATTCCTCGGATTGTAATGATTGCAATCCTATACACTGTTTTGATAATGGTTAATATTTTGATAAAAGGTAATTTACTGTATTTGTATGGTATTTACATACTTAAAGTAGAAAAACAAAAGTAATCTCTAAAATAATACAGTGAAATTCAATTTTTTTAATTTGATTTCTTTTTACAGATTTTTTTACCTGAAACACTGGAGAATAACTGCTTCATTTTACTTAGTTTCTTCGGTAGTAATGATACTGTTGTATTACATTACATCATATATTTATGAATGATGTTGACAGATGGATGGCTGTATTACTGAGAATGTAATGAAAGCATAACTCGAAGTGCTTTACAATGAAATAACTGCATATCTTTTTTCAGTATGGGAGAAAAAGTCTAATAATGCTTTTTACAAAATTATGCACATCATTCCTGATGAGACTGCTCAATTTGAGGTATTACCAGTGACTGTGGTGCAAAAACTCTGGAGTTTGGGAAGGACAGACGGATGATAGTCGCAGCAAAAAATAGACATGTTGGCTAAACCAATTGAATTTGAAGAGTTGTTTCTGCCTCTATTGCATTATATTGCAAGGGAGTTTAATGGCATTATCGCATTCTGCAAAAACAAGTAGCCTATCAGAGGATATGGATGAGGTCAAGCTATGATTCCAAACATTCCAATGTTATAGTCCCGTGAAATACCGTCCTTGCCGAACTCAATGCCATAGATTCATCATTCAGCCCATTTTACCAGAGGCAATGACGTTTAGATCAAGGTGAAAATCATTGGAATGTGGGCACGGCCTGTACAGCAATACTCTAGTTTTAAATGCAAATGTGTAATTCACACCTGCCCTCATGTTAACTAAATGTAGCCCCAATAGCTTCATCATTCAACACATTTGATCTGAGACAATGAAGTTTAGATGGGGTGAAAATCACTGGAATGTGGGCCAAACCATTGTAACACACAGATTTTGGTTCAACTGATATCAGGCTAAGGTTCACTCAAACTAGATTTTTATCTCAAATGTGATATCCCCAATGCATATAATTTAACATTGAAACATTTTCTTCTTTGAATTTGAAATATTGTGTAACGTTACCGTTATCTAATTAGTAACTGGCAACTGCAGATGTCTGCCCCATGTCTATACCCCACAATGCAAAGTGTCTAACGCTATAGCTTAATTGTAGATTCTAAACATAATGAGGTAACGCAGCTACCAAATGTTATCTTTAATCAAAGTGTGTAATGTTAATCCACAACAGCGACTTTTGGTATATGACATATCAATAGAAATACATTTACAAAAATACAAATGAAATACATTTCAAATTAATTCCACAATTCTTTGCGATAGACTTATATCAATACACAAACAAATTTAAATTGATGACATTAGATCGGGTGTAGCTAATCTAAATAGTGTGCATCATTTTCAAAACTATATACTGTATTTTGAGAGTAAATCAAGCATAATAAACATTCATGTTCTAATGAAGCCTGAGAAACCAAGTTTGCACTTCACCGCATAGGTCCTTGTGAATAGCTAATGTCTATTTTGTAGTTGTAAACAGTGATCCCCTCATTAAAGTGGCCAATATCTGAAGAGGGCAGTGATGGATGAGGTGTGATTGTTATTATTTAATAAGTATATAGGGTATACAATGGAAGGAATTTGTATTTCTTTAGTCTAAGATAGTGATCCATAATCAGAAAATGTCCATATTATTTCAGCTGCTTCTGTTCTAAATACACAGATCGCTATAGTCTTGGACCGTTATTCATATTCCAATGGTCCCCCTTTATCACTTCCATTGTCCTGTTTAAAGATAGAAAATAAAATTTAAATAAACAAATGAACATGACTGAGACCCAGTCTGGTACACATTAATAAACACATGAACAACATACTTCATGCATTTTCCTCTGGAGGGACTGAATACAGTATATTTCTTACTGCTAATCTGCGATTTTAGGCAATATAGTGTTGCTATAGAAACATGTTTAAGAAATCCAAAATCTCCCATGCTAACAAACTATTGTATGCAGCTCTACAGACTAGTGATATATAAGGAGCAACAGGGAGGCAGGCCATGACATGTTTTCAGGATTCATTCATTCATTCAAGTTGAATTTCACACATTCAAAAAAGGTTTGGTTTGAGCAAGTCTATATAGGAAAACAATTTACACGACAATAAAACTATAATATATTAAACCCAAGAGTATGGTAAGAGAGAGCTAAAAGTACAATCACCATCCATTGGTCCAGATAGGTTTGTTGGAAGTGGGCTGTTATGACGGCCATTGACCCCACCTCATCCAGATGAAAAGGCCCTCATCAACCTGGAATGCACACCTTGTAATGTTCTATTGTTCTGGCAGGACTTATATCCATAAGTCTGGGACTCCATCACTCCAGGTCCACAGCTCCACTGAGTGAGGTTCTGATACCACTGTGTGTGACTTGACTCTACAACCAACAAGAAGCAGAACATGGCTGAGAACTTTGGAGCTCCCCTGCCTCTCCATGTGACACCCAACAGCACACAGAAAAAGATGTTTGATAATTGTAACACCCACCTGGCAATGATTGCCTTTGTCCTCCAAGACTCTCCAGGCAATATGCTCACCTTCTGTGAGGTAAGAACAAGCAAGCAACATATTAAGTTTCATTTGACTTTAAAAATGTTGTGATGTGAAAGCAAAATGTCCTTCTAATGTCTGATGATGCCTAATTTTCAATGTAACTTCGTTTGCAGTTGCTGGGAAATTTGGAAGCATTGATCTCAGGAAACAGAAAAGGCCTTGATGCCAAAATTAGAGTCTGCTTGTCGACCAACAAATGTTTTGTCAAGGTAAATGGAAAAAATCTTTATATCTCATTGATCATGATCACTAATTTAGTTGAACCAACATAGTTTTGGGTTAAAGATGAATTCTAACTTGTGTGTTCAATTGTTTCCAGATTCCATCAAATCCAGAAAAACCAAACAGTAAGAAAAACTACTGGAAGCTTGACCACAGTCAAATTACAGGGAAGATGGTGCGTCGTCACTTCAAGGGAATTCTGGACTGGTTCCCTGAGTTGGTCTCCAAAGTTATGGAGGCAGTCAGACCATCAGAGCACTACACTACTCTCCACTCCCCTGAACCTGCAGCCTACAGAGATGTTCAGATTAAATGTGAGGTGAAGTTCAGCAGTCCTTTTTCCATCGAATCCCTCCTGAAGAAAGACAGTCCCTCTGGCCTGGGCTCCAAGCCCTCTCCTCTGTTGGGCATTTCCAGCCTGCCAGTCAGAGTAGAACAGCAGCCTTGGTGCTCAGAGAAAGGAGTTGGAACAAAGAGGAAGTTGCTAATCTTTGCTAATATACTTAGTTTAATATAGTGGGAAAATACAGGCTCCTAAACATGCTTGTTCAAATCAAACACATCCCTGAATGCTTACACTGTAAAAAATTAATGTTTTTTTCACTGGAAATTAACTGTATTATTTTACAGATTACTTTTGTTTTTCTACTTAAATGTAAATGCCATACAAATACAGTAAATTACCTTTTATCAAAAGGCTCCTAAACATGCTTGTTCAAATCAAACACATCCCTGAATGCCTACAGTTATTATTTTTTTCATATATTGCTTCAAAATCAATAAGTTGGAAGTTGTATTTGTTGAGACACAGTTTACAAACATCTTCCTTTCGTATATACTGTATATATTATGATGCACAATCCATTCCTCGGATTGTAATGATTGCAATCCTATACACTGTTTTGATAATGGTTAATATTTTGATAAAAGGTAATTTACTGTATTTGTATGGTATTTACATACTTAAAGTAGAAAAACAAAAGTAATCTCTAAAATAATACAGTGAAATTCAATTTTTTTAATTTGATTTCTTTTTACAGATTTTTTTACCTGAAACACTGGAGAATAACTGCTTCATTTTACTTAGTTTCTTCGGTAGTAATGATACTGTTGTATTACATTACATCATATATTTATGAATGATGTTGACAGATGGATGGCTGTATTACTGAGAATGTAATGAAAGCATAACTCGAAGTGCTTTACAATGAAATAACTGCATATCTTTTTTCAGTATGGGAGAAAAAGTCTAATAATGCTTTTTACAAAATTATGCACATCATTCCTGATGAGACTGCTCAATTTGAGGTATTACCAGTGACTGTGGTGCAAAAACTCTGGAGTTTGGGAAGGACAGACGGATGATAGTCGCAGCAAAAAATAGACATGTTGGCTAAACCAATTGAATTTGAAGAGTTGTTTCTGCCTCTATTGCATTATATTGCAAGGGAGTTTAATGGCATTATCGCATTCTGCAAAAACAAGTAGCCTATCAGAGGATATGGATGAGGTCAAGCTATGATTCCAAACATTCCAATGTTATAGTCCCGTGAAATACCGTCCTTGCCGAACTCAATGCCATAGATTCATCATTCAGCCCATTTTACCAGAGGCAATGACGTTTAGATCAAGGTGAAAATCATTGGAATGTGGGCACGGCCTGTACAGCAATACTCTAGTTTTAAATGCAAATGTGTAATTCACACCTGCCCTCATGTTAACTAAATGTAGCCCCAATAGCTTCATCATTCAACACATTTGATCTGAGACAATGAAGTTTAGATGGGGTGAAAATCACTGGAATGTGGGCCAAACCATTGTAACACACAGATTTTGGTTCAACTGATATCAGGCTAAGGTTCACTCAAACTAGATTTTTATCTCAAATGTGATATCCCCAATGCATATAATTTAACATTGAAACATTTTCTTCTTTGAATTTGAAATATTGTGTAACGTTACCGTTATCTAATTAGTAACTGGCAACTGCAGATGTCTGCCCCATGTCTATACCCCACAATGCAAAGTGTCTAACGCTATAGCTTAATTGTAGATTCTAAACATAATGAGGTAACGCAGCTACCAAATGTTATCTTTAATCAAAGTGTGTAATGTTAATCCACAACAGCGACTTTTGGTATATGACATATCAATAGAAATACATTTACAAAAATACAAATGAAATACATTTCAAATTAATTCCACAATTCTTTGCGATAGACTTATATCAATACACAAACAAATTTAAATTGATGACATTAGATCGGGTGTAGCTAATCTAAATAGTGTGCATCATTTTCAAAACTATATACTGTATTTTGAGAGTAAATCAAGCATAATAAACATTCATGTTCTAATGAAGCCTGAGAAACCAAGTTTGCACTTCACCGCATAGGTCCTTGTGAATAGCTAATGTCTATTTTGTAGTTGTAAACAGTGATCCCCTCATTAAAGTGGCCAATATCTGAAGAGGGCAGTGATGGATGAAGTGTGATTGTTATTATTTAATAAGTATATAGGGTATACAATGGAAGGAATTTGTATTTCTTTAGTCTAAGATAGTGATCCATAATCAGAAAATGTCCATATTATTTCAGCTGCTTCTGTTCTAAATACACAGATCGCTATAGTCTTGGACCGTTATTCATATTCCAATGGTCCCCCTTTATCACTTCCATTGTCCTGTTTAAAGATAGAAAATAAAATTTAAATAAACAAATGAACATGACTGAGACCCAGTCTGGTACACATTAATAAACACATGAACAACATACTTCATGCATTTTCCTCTGGAGGGACTGAATACAGTATATTTCTTACTGCTAATCTGCGATTTTAGGCAATATAGTGTTGCTATAGAAACATGTTTAAGAAATCCAAAATCTCCCATGCTAACAAACTATTGTATGCAGCTCTACAGACTAGTGATATATAAGGAGCAACAGGGAGGCAGGCCATGACATGTTTTCAGGATTCATTCATTCATTCAAGTTGAATTTCACACATTCAAAAAAGGTTTGGTTTGAGCAAGTCTATATAGGAAAACAATTTACACGACAATAAAACTATAATATATTAAACCCAAGAGTATGGTAAGAGAGAGCTAAAAGTACAATCACCATCCATTGGTCCAGATAGGTTTGTTGGAAGTGGGCTGTTATGACGGCCATTGACCCCACCTCATCCAGATGAAAAGGCCCTCATCAACCTGGAATGCACACCTTGTAATGTTCTATTGTTCTGGCAGGACTTATATCCATAAGTCTGGGACTCCATCACTCCAGGTCCACAGCTCCACTGAGTGAGGTTCTGATACCACTGTGTGTGACTTGACTCTACAACCAACAAGAAGCAGAACATGGCTGAGAACTTTGGAGCTCCCCTGCCTCTCCATGTGACACCCAACAGCACACAGAAAAAGATGTTTGATAATTGTAACACCCACCTGGCAATGATTGCCTTTGTCCTCCAAGACTCTCCAGGCAATATGCTCACCTTCTGTGAGGTAAGAACAAGCAAGCAACATATTAAGTTTCATTTGACTTTAAAAATGTTGTGATGTGAAAGCAAAATGTCCTTCTAATGTCTGATGATGCCTAATTTTCAATGTAACTTCTTTTGCAGTTGCTGGGAAATTTGGAAGCATTGATCTCAGGAAACAGAAAAGGCCTTGATGCCAAAATTAGAGTCTGCTTGTCGACCAACAAATGTTTTGTCAAGGTAAATGGAAAAAATCTTTATATCTCATTGATCATGATCACTAATTTAGTTGAACCAACATAGTTTTGGGTTAAAGATGAATTCTAACTTGTGTGTTCAATTGTTTCCAGATTCCATCAAATCCAGAAAAACCAAACAGTAAGAAAAACTACTGGAAGCTTGACCACAGTCAAATTACAGGGAAGATGGTGCGTCGTCACTTCAAGGGAATTCTGGACTGGTTCCCTGAGTTGGTCTCCAAAGTTATGGAGGCAGTCAGACCATCAGAGCACTACACTACTCTCCACTCCCCTGAACCTGCAGCCTACAGAGATGTTCAGATTAAATGTGAGGTGAAGTTCAGCAGTCCTTTTTCCATCGAATCCCTCCTGAAGAAAGACAGTCCCTCTGGCCTGGGCTCCAAGCCCTCTCCTCTGTTGGGCATTTCCAGCCTGCCAGTCAGAGTAGAACAGCAGCCTTGGTGCTCAGAGAAAGGAGTTGGAACAAAGAGGAAGTTGCTAATCTTTGCTAATATACTTAGTTTAATATAGTGGGAAAATACAGGCTCCCAAACATGCTTGTTCAAATCAAACACATCCCTGAATGCTTACACTGTAAAAAATTAATGTTTTTTTCACGGGAAATTAACTGTATTATTTTACAGGTTACTTTTGTTTTTCTACTTAAATGTAAATGCCATAAAAATACAGTAAATTACCTTTTATCAAAAGGCTCCTAAACATGCTTGTTCAAATCAAACACATCCCTGAATGCCTACAGTTATTATTTTTTTCATATATTGCTTCAAAATCAATAAGTTGGAAGTTGTATTTGTTGAGACACAGTTTACAAACATCTTCCTTTCGTATATACTGTATATATTATGATGCACAATCCATTCCTCGGATTGTAATGATTGCAATCCTATACACTGTGAAAAAGAAGTCTGTACAAAAAAACTGTAAATGTCTGGCAGCAACGGTTGTCAAATACTTACTGTTAAATTACAGTAAAATCTAATACATTTACAGATTACAATATTTTGATAATGGTTAATATTTTGATAAAAGGTAATTTACTGTATTTGTATGGTATTTACATACTTAAAGTAGAAAAACAAAAGTAATTTCTAAAATAATACAGTGAAATTCCATTTTTTTAATTTGATTTCTTTTTACAGATTTTTTTACCTGAAACACTGGAGAATAACTGCTTCATTTTACTTAGTTTCTTCGGTAGTAATGATATACTGTTGTATTACATTACATCATATATTTATGAATGATGTTGACAGATGGATGGCTGTATTACTGAGAATGTAATGAAAGCATAACTCGAAGTGCTTTACAATGAAATAACTGCATATCTTTTTTCAGTATGGGAGAAAAAGTCTAATAATGCTTTTTACAAAATTATGCACATCATTCCTGATGAGACTGCTCAATTTGAGGTATTACCAGTGACTGTGGTGCAAAAACTCTGGAGTTTGGGAAGGACAGACGGATGATAGTCGCAGCAAAAAATAGACATGTTGGCTAAACCAATTGAATTTGAAGAGTTGTTTCTGCCTCTATTGCATTATATTGCAAGGGAGTTTAATGGCATTATCGCATTCTGCAAAAACAAGTAGCCTATCAGAGGATATGGATGAGGTCAAGCTATGATTCCAAACATTCCAATGTTATAGTCCCGTGAAATACCGTCCTTGCCGAACTCAATGCCATAGATTCATCATTCAGCCCATTTTACCAGAGGCAATGACGTTTAGATCAAGGTGAAAATCATTGGAATGTGGGCACGGCCTGTACAGCAATACTCTAGTTTTAAATGCAAATGTATAATTCACACCTGCCCTCATGTTAACTAAATGTAGCCCCAATAGCTTCATCATTCAACACATTTGATCTGAGACAATGAAGTTTAGATGGGGTGAAAATCACTGGAATGTGGGCCAAACCATAGTAACACACAGATTTTGGTTAAAGATAAGATAAGATAAGATATTCCTTTATTGATCCCCTTGGGGAAATTCAGGCATCATAGCAGCATGGGGGGGAGGGGGGAGGGGTACAGGTAGTAAAACAACACAGTATACAGGTAGTAAAAGACAACACAGGCAGTGTAAACAAATTGATCAATATGGTCAATATAATTTACTATCTGACTAGCTGAGGAATATTCACATTATTCACAGTGTCACATGAGGTGCAGTATGCAAGAGGTAGTGTTATAATAATTTACTATCTACTGAGTATACATTAATCAAAGTACCAGGGTAGTCTACTTTGTCCCCCTTGGGTTCCTATAAGTCCCAGGTCAATGTCTGGTAGCAGTCGCTGTCGCTGCCCCCTGTTGTGGGGCCTGGAGGCTGCTAGTCGCTGCCCACTGTTGTGGAGCCTGATGGCCGCTGGTATGAAGGACTGTCCGAGGCGGTTAGTTGAGTGTCGGGGGGGGATGAGTCTGTGGCTGAACGAGCTTCTCATCTTGACTAGCTCGTCGTAGAGGGGGTGGTAGGGGTTCTCCATGATGGCATCCAGCTTCCTTATCATCCCCCTCTCTACCATCACCTCAAGTCTAGGTAGCTCGACTCCCACCACGGAGCTAGCCTTCCTCACCAGCTTGTTGAGCTTGTTGGTGTCCCTTGAGTTGATGTAGCCTCCCCAGCATGCCACAGCATAGACTGATTCAACTGATATCAGGCTAAGGTTCACTCAAACTAGATTTTTATCTCAAATGTGATATCCCCAATGCATATAATTTAACATTGAAACATTTTCTTCTTTGAATTTGAAATATTGTGTAACGTTACCGTTATCTAATTAGTAACTGGCAACTGCAGATGTCTGCCCCATGTCTATACCCCACAATGCAAAGTGTCTAACGCTATAGCTTAATTGTAGATTCTAAACATAATGAGGTAACGCAGCTACCAAATGTTATCTTTAATCAAAGTGTGTAATGTTAATCCACAACAGCGACTTTTGGTATATGACATATCAATAGAAATACATTTACAAAAATACAAATGAAATACATTTAAAATTAATTCCACAATTCTTTGCGATAGACTTATATCAATACACAAACAAATTTAAATTGATGACATTAGATCGGGTGTAGCTAATCTAAATAGTGTGCATCATTTTCAAAACTATATACTGTATTTTGAGAGTAAATCAAGCATAATAAACATTCATGTTCTAATGAAGCCTGAGAAACCAAGTTTGCACTTCACCGCATAGGTCCTTGTGAATCGCTAATGTCTATTTTGTAGTTGTAAACAGTGATCCCCTCATTAAAGTGGCCAATATCTGAAGAGGGCAGTGATGGATGAAGTGTGATTGTTATTATTTAATAAGTATATAGGGTATACAATGGAAGGAATTTGTATTTCTTTAGTCTAAGATAGTGATCCATAATCAGAAAATGTCCATATTATTTCAGCTGCTTCTGTTCTAAATACACAGATCGCTATAGTCTTGGACCGTTATTCATATTCCAATGGTCCCCCTTTATCACTTCCATTGTCCTGTTTAAAGATAGAAAATAAAATTTAAATAAACAAATGAACATGACTGAGACCCAGTCTGGTACACATTAATAAACACATGAACAACATACTTCATGCATTTTCCTCTGGAGGGACTGAATACAGTATATTTCTTACTGCTAATCTGCGATTTTAGGCAATATAGTGTTGCTATATAAACATGTTTAAGAAATCCAAAATCTCCCATGCTAACAAACTATTGTATGCAGCTCTACAGACTAGTGATATATAAGGAGCAACAGGGAGGCAGGCCATGACATGTTTTCAGGATTCATTCATTCATTCAAGTTGAATTTCACACATTCAAAAAAGGTTTGGTTTGAGCAAGTCTATATAGGAAAACAATTTACACGACAAAAAAAAAAATATATTAAACCCAAGAGTATGGTAAGAGAGAGCTAAAAGTACAATCACCATCCATTGGTCCAGATAGGTTTGTTGGAAGTGGGCTGTTATGACGGCCATTGACCCCACCTCATCCAGATGAAAAGGCCCTCATCAACCTGGAATGCACACCTTGTAATGTTCTATTGTTCTGGCAGGACTTATATCCAGAAGTCTGGGACTCCATCACTCCAGGTCCACAGCTCCACTGAGTGAGGTTCTGATACCACTGTGTGTGACTTGACTCTACAACCAACAAGAAGCAGAACATGGCTGAGAACTTTGGAGCTCCCCTGCCTCTCCATGTGACACCCAACAGCACACAGAAAAAGATGTTTGATAATTGTAACACCCACCTGGCAATGATTGCCTTTGTCCTCCAAGACTCTCCAGGCAATATGCTCACCTTCTGTGAGGTAAGAACAAGCAAGCAACATATTAAGTTTCATTTGACTTTAAAAATGTTGTGATGTGAAAGCAAAATGTCCTTCTAATGTCTGATGATGCCTAATTTTCAATGTAACTTCTTTTGCAGTTGCTGGGAAATTTGGAAGCATTGATCTCAGGAAACAGAAAAGGCCTTGATGCCAAAATTAGAGTCTGCTTGTCGACCAACAAATGTTTTGTCAAGGTAAATGGAAAAAATCTTTATATCTCATTGATCATGATCACTAATTTAGTTGAACCAACATAGTTTTGGGTTAAAGATGAATTCTAACTTGTGTGTTCAATTGTTTCCAGATTCCATCAAATCCAGAAAAACCAAACAGTAAGAAAAACTACTGGAAGCTTGACCACAGTCAAATTACAGGGAAGATGGTGCGTCGTCACTTCAAGGGAATTCTGGACTGGTTCCCTGAGTTGGTCTCCAAAGTTATGGAGGCAGTCAGACCATCAGAGCACTACACTACTCTCCACTCCCCTGAACCTGCAGCCTACAGAGATGTTCAGATTAAATGTGAGGTGAAGTTCAGCAGTCCTTTTTCCATCGAATCCCTCCTGAAGAAAGACAGTCCCTCTGGCCTGGGCTCCAAGCCCTCTCCTCTGTTGGGCATTTCCAGCCTGCCAGTCAGAGTAGAACAGCAGCCTTGGTGCTCAGAGAAAGGAGTTGGAACAAAGAGGAAGTTCAGCTGGGACGCTCCACCAGTGGAGATGCACATTCTTCAACCGGCAGGTAGAAGTTATGCCATCTACCCAGCAGGGGGCAGTGTGGACCATGGACTCAGTGGTTCTGGAAACAGGCCAGTCAAGAGGATTCGTATGTGTGCTGAGCCCTCAACCCTGATCTACACAAGACCCAGTGTTGCTCCTTATTTTACCAGCCGTCAGAACGGTTATGTCAATTATCCTCTACCAACATATCCCTGTGATGTTAAACGTTATTGTAAAATGTAAATGTAAATGTAAAATGTTTTTTTTTGTACATGCCACTTCTGCACTTATTTGTACATTATATTTGCTTACTTATCTTGGCACCTTTTTCAATAAAACACAAAAACAAACATTGTTACTTACTGCTATCATTTATTTGTATGCATACAGATCTGAGATGAAGAATTTATAACTGAACATAATCAGAATCAGAAAGATCTTTATTGCCAAGTAAGTTTGCACACATACAAGGAATTTGTATTGGTTGTTGCAACATTAACAGACAATTAAAGTAGAACCATCAGTCATATATAAACTAAATTAGAATAAAAGTACAATAGAATATGGGCTGTACAATTGTGCAGTATTGTGCAAAAAGTATGAATAATCACGAAAAACTAACTATTAAAATAGTTTTACAGAATTACTTAATTGATTTAATAACATATTGTAAAATATTATTATCCTGTATAAGTATAATACATGTGTATCAGGCTCAGTAATGTACCTTCCATACACCATTGACCTCTCACCTCAAGATATATGAATGAAAACAGGCTCAATTGAACCACTCCACAGCTGATTTATGGTAGTGTGTTGCCATTTTGGGCCAATACCATGCTGTTTTAGGCATGCGGTACAAATGTGTTGTCACAAATATATATTAGCCTATTCCATGGATTAGGTGTGGCTTTAAAGTTGAGACTTTTTTGGAATCCGGTGATGAAGCTTCCCACTTGGCAGGCCAAAAACATCTGATTGGTTATTGATGCATGCAGCTGTTGTTTTGGTCAATCAGATTTGAATCTGATAATAAATGAGTTATGGCTATTATGCCTTAATCTGGTAAATGTAATGTTGCTTTGTGGTGGAATTTCCCTTTACAAATGGAATTACAGACACAGAATGTTCTCAATGTAAGATTGTGAACCACTAAAATTAACATTAAATTAACAAATAGTAGTGTAACAGTAGGTGTAACAGGCTGTTGGGATTTGTTGCGTGTGTCTTCATTAGTGGAATTAATTTATTAACAATTGACAGAAAGGAATACATAAATATATAAATAATTTAAATGTCATTATAGAATTGAAAATGTTTCGTTTTCTCATGTATAAATATTGAATCTCAATATTTATTTACTGTAGAAAAGTGAAAGAGAATTAGGTATTTGGACATTATGAGGACAGTATGCTATCATATCACAACATGTTTAACAGTTTAAAGGTTTATAGCTGGTTCTTACCTCAAAGAAGGTGAGCATATTGTCTGGACAGTCTTGGAGGACAAAGGCAATCATTGCCAGGTAGGTGCTACAATTCTCAAACATCATTTTCCGGGTGCTGTTGGATGTCACATGGAGAGGCAGGGGAGCTCCAAAGTTCTCAGCCATGTTCTGCTTCTTGTTGGTTGTAGAGTCAAGTCACACAGTGCATCAGAACCTCACTCAGTGGAGCTGTGGACCTGGACTGATGGAGTCCCAGACCTCTGATATAAGTCCTGCCAGAACAATAGAACATTACAAGGTGTGCATTCCAGGTTGATGAGGGCCTTTTCATCTGGATGAGGTGGGTGGGGTCAATGGCTGTGATAACAGCCCACTCCTGGACCAATGGATGGTGCTAATCTTTGCTAATATACTTAGTTTAATATAGTGGGAAAATACAGGCTCCCAAACATGCTTGTTCAAATCAAACACATCCCTGAATGCTTACACTGTAAAAAAATAATGTTTTTTTCACGGGAAATTAACTGTATTATTTTACAGATTACTTTTGTTTTTCTACTTAAATGTAAATGCCATAAAAATACAGTAAATTACCTTTTATCAAAAGGCTCCTAAACATGCTTGTTCAAATCAAACACATCCCTGAATGCCTACAGTTATTATTTTTTTCATATATTGCTTCAAAATCAATAAGTTGGAAGTTGTATTTGTTGAGACACAGTTTACAAACATCTTCCTTTCGTATATACTGTATATATTATGATGCACAATCCATTCCTCGGATTGTAATGATTGCAATCCTATACACTGTGAAAAAGAAGTCTGTACAAAAAAACTGTAAATGTCTGGCAGCAACGGTTGTCAAATACTTACTGTTAAATTACAGTAAAATCTAATACATTTACAGATTACAATATTTTGATAATGGTTAATATTTTGATAAAAGGTAATTTACTGTATTTGTATGGTATTTACATACTTAAAGTAGAAAAACAAAAGTAATCTCTAAAATAATACAGTGAAATTCCATTTTTTTAATTTGATTTCTTTTTACAGATTTTTTTACCTGAAACACTGGAGAATAACTGCTTCATTTTACTTAGTTTCTTCGGTAGTAATGATATACTGTTGTATTACATTACATCATATATTTATGAATGATGTTGACAGATGGATGGCTGTATTACTGAGAATGTAATGAAAGCATAACTCGAAGTGCTTTACAATGAAATAACTGCATATCTTTTTTCAGTATGGGAGAAAAAGTCTAATAATGCTTTTTACAAAATTATGCACATCATTCCTGATGAGACTGCTCAATTTGAGGTATTACCAGTGACTGTGGTGCAAAAACTCTGGAGTTTGGGAAGGACAGACGGATGATAGTCGCAGCAAAAAATAGACATGTTGGCTAAACCAATTGAATTTGAAGAGTTGTTTCTGCCTCTATTGCATTATATTGCAAGGGAGTTTAATGGCATTATCGCATTCTGCAAAAACAAGTAGCCTATCAGAGGATATGGATGAGGTCAAGCTATGATTCCAAACATTCCAATGTTATAGTCCCGTGAAATACCGTCCTTGCCGAACTCAATGCCATAGATTCATCATTCAGCCCATTTTACCAGAGGCAATGACGTTTAGATCAAGGTGAAAATCATTGGAATGTGGGCACGGCCTGTACAGCAATACTCTAGTTTTAAATGCAAATGTATAATTCACACCTGCCCTCATGTTAACTAAATGTAGCCCCAATAGCTTCATCATTCAACACATTTGATCTGAGACAATGAAGTTTAGATGGGGTGAAAATCACTGGAATGTGGGCCAAACCATAGTAACACACAGATTTTGGTTCAACTGATATCAGGCTAAGGTTCACTCAAACTAGATTTTTATCTCAAATGTGATATCCCCAATGCATATAATTTAACATTGAAACATTTTCTTCTTTGAATTTGAAATATTGTGTAACGTTACCGTTATCTAATTAGTAACTGGCAACTGCAGATGTCTGCCCCATGTCTATACCCCACAATGCAAAGTGTCTAACGCTATAGCTTAATTGTAGATTCTAAACATAATGAGGTAACGCAGCTACCAAATGTTATCTTTAATCAAAGTGTGTAATGTTAATCCACAACAGCGACTTTTGGTATATGACATATCAATAGAAATACATTTACAAAAATACAAATGAAATACATTTCAAATTAATTCCACAATTCTTTGCGATAGACTTATATCAATACACAAACAAATTTAAATTGATGACATTAGATCGGGTGTAGCTAATCTAAATAGTGTGCATCATTTTCAAAACTATATACTGTATTTTGAGAGTAAATCAAGCATAATAAACATTCATGTTCTAATGAAGCCTGAGAAACCAAGTTTGCACTTCACCGCATAGGTCCTTGTGAATCGCTAATGTCTATTTTGTAGTTGTAAACAGTGATCCCCTCATTAAAGTGGCCAATATCTGAAGAGGGCAGTGATGGATGAAGTGTGATTGTTATTATTTAATAAGTATATAGGGTATACAATGGAAGGAATTTGTATTTCTTTAGTCTAAGATAGTGATCCATAATCAGAAAATGTCCATATTATTTCAGCTGCTTCTGTTCTAAATACACAGATCGCTATAGTCTTGGACCGTTATTCATATTCCAATGGTCCCCCTTTATCACTTCCATTGTCCTGTTTAAAGATAGAAAATAAAATTTAAATAAACAAATGAACATGACTGAGACCCAGTCTGGTACACATTAATAAACACATGAACAACATACTTCATGCATTTTCCTCTGGAGGGACTGAATACAGTATATTTCTTACTGCTAATCTGCGATTTTAGGCAATATAGTGTTGCTATAGAAACATGTTTAAGAAATCCAAAATCTCCCATGCTAACAAACTATTGTATGCAGCTCTACAGACTAGTGATATATAAGGAGCAACAGGGAGGCAGGCCATGACATGTTTTCAGGATTCATTCATTCATTCAAGTTGAATTTCACACATTCAAAAAAGGTTTGGTTTGAGCAAGTCTATATAGGAAAACAATTTACACGACAATAAAACTATAATATATTAAACCCAAGAGTATGGTAAGAGAGAGCTAAAAGTACAATCACCATCCATTGGTCCAGATAGGTTTGTTGGAAGTGGGCTGTTATGACGGCCATTGACCCCACCTCATCCAGATGAAAAGGCCCTCATCAACCTGGAATGCACACCTTGTAATGTTCTATCGTTCTGGCAGGACTTATATCCAGAAGTCTGGGACTCCATCACTCCAGGTCCACAGCTCCACTGAGTGAGGTTCTGATACCACTGTGTGTGACTTGACTCTACAACCAACAAGAAGCAGAACATGGCTGAGAACTTTGGAGCTCCCCTGCCTCTCCATGTGACACCCAACAGCACACAGAAAAAGATGTTTGATAATTGTAACACCCACCTGGCAATGATTGCCTTTGTCCTCCAAGACTCTCCAGGCAATATGCTCACCTTCTGTGAGGTAAGAACAAGCAAGCAACATATTAAGTTTCATTTGACCTTAAAAATGTTGTGATGTGAAAGCAAAATGTCCTTCTAATGTCTGATGATGCCTAATTTTCAATGTAACTTCTTTTGCAGTTGCTGGGAAATTTGGAAGCATTGATCTCAGGAAACAGAAAAGGCCTTGATGCCAAAATTAGAGTCTGCTTGTCGACCAACAAATGTTTTGTCAAGGTAAATGGAAAAAATCTTTATATCTCATTGATCATGATCACTAATTTAGTTGAACCAACATAGTTTTGGGTTAAAGATGAATTCTAACTTGTGTGTTCAATTGTTTCCAGATTCCATCAAATCCAGAAAAACCAAACAGTAAGAAAAACTACTGGAAGCTTGACCACAGTCAAATTACAGGGAAGATGGTGCGTCGTCACTTCAAGGGAATTCTGGACTGGTTCCCTGAGTTGGTCTCCAAAGTTATGGAGGCAGTCAGACCATCAGAGCACTACACTACTCTCCACTCCCCTGAACCTGCAGCCTACAGAGATGTTCAGATTAAATGTGAGGTGAAGTTCAGCAGTCCTTTTTCCATCGAATCCCTCCTGAAGAAAGACAGTCCCTCTGGCCTGGGCTCCAAGCCCTCTCCTCTGTTGGGCATTTCCAGCCTGCCAGTCAGAGTAGAACAGCAGCCTTGGTGCTCAGAGAAAGGAGTTGGAACAAAGAGGAAGTTCAGCTGGGACGCTCCACCAGTGGAGATGCACATTCTTCAACCGGCAGGTAGAAGTTATGCCATCTACCCAGCAGGGGGCAGTGTGGACCATGGACTCAGTGGTTCTGGAAACAGGCCAGTCAAGAGGATTCGTATGTGTGCTGAGCCCTCAACCCTGATCTACACAAGACCCAGTGTTGCTCCTTATTTTACCAGCCGTCAGAACGGTTATGTCAATTATCCTCTACCAACATATCCCTGTGATGTTAAACGTTATTGTAAAATGTAAATGTAAATGTAAAATGTTTTTTTTTGTACATGCCACTTCTGCACTTATTTGTACATTATATTTGCTTACTTATCTTGGCACCTTTTTCAATAAAACACAAAAACAAACATTGTTACTTACTGCTATCATTTATTTGTATGCATACAGATCTGAGATGAAGAATTTATAACTGAACATAATCAGAATCAGAAAGATCTTTATTGCCAAGTAAGTTTGCACACATACAAGGAATTTGTATTGGTTGTTGCAACATTAACAGACAATTAAAGTAGAACCATCAGTCATATATAAACTAAATTAGAATAAAAGTACAATAGAATATGGGCTGTACAATTGTGCAGTATTGTGCAAAAAGTATGAATAATCACGAAAAACTAACTATTAAAATAGTTTTACAGAATTACTTAATTGATTTAATAACATATTGTAAAATATTATTATCCTGTATAAGTATAATACATGTGTATCAGGCTCAGTAATGTACCTTCCATACACCATTGACCTCTCACCTCAAGATATATGAATTAAAACAGGCTCAATTGAACCACTCCACAGCTGATTTATGGTAGTGTGTTGCCATTTTGGGCCAATACCATGCTGTTTTAGGCATGCGGTACAAATGTGTTGTCACAAATATATATTAGCCTATTCCATATATAAAGTTGAGACTTTTTTGGAATCCGGTGATGAAGCTTCCCACTTGGCAGGCCAAAAACATCTGATTGGTTATTGATGCATGCAGCTGTTGTTTTGGTCAATCAGATTTGAATCTGATAATAAATGAGTTATGGCTATTATGCCTTAATCTGGTAAATGTAATGTTGCTTTGTGGTGGAATTTCCCTTTACAAATGGAATTACAGACACAGAATGTTCTCAATGTAAGATTGTGAACCACTAAAATTAACATTAAATTAACAAATAGTAGTGTAACAGTAGGTGTAACAGGCTGTTGGGATTTGTTGCGTGTGTCTTCATTAGTGGAATTAATTTATTAACAATTGACAGAAAGGAATACATAAATATATAAATAATTTAAATGTCATTATAGAATTGAAAATGTTTCGTTTTCTCATGTATAAATATTGAATCTCAATCACAAGGTAACATTGAATTTTTGTATACCACATATGATGTTGGTGGCCGACAGCAGGGTTCATCCCCGGAACATTTAGGGCCAGAAGACCAAATTCCACAACATAATCTAGTATTATTAATCAGAGTATTATTATATATTATATTTGGTCTACATTGATGCAGTTTACCTATTGAGAGTGAACAACTAGTTAACTATTAACAAGGTATAATACAATACAAATACAAAATAATATATGATAGCAAAACATAGTTTGGTTTAATATTTTATTGAAAAAAATATCTTCACAAGAAGGCAAGTATATATATAACATATTTACAGATTATGACATAACACAGGGACATTTGAGACAGAATAATCGTCCTGGGTTGGAAAGGAGCAATTCTGGGTCTTCAGATCACATAGATCAGGAATGAGGGATTAGCACACATACGAATCCTCTTGACTGGCCTGTTTCCAGAACCACTGAGTACATGGTCCACACTGCCCCCTGCTGGGTAGAACTGGTCACTTCTACCTGCAAGTTGAAGAATGTGAATCTCCACAGGTGGAGCGTCCCAGCTGAACTTTCTCTTTGTTCCAACTCCTTTCTCTGAGCACCATGGCTGCTGTTCTACTCTGACTGGCAGGCTGGAAATACCCAGAGGAGATGGTTTGGAACCCAGGCCAGAGGGACTGTCTTTCTTCAGGAGCGATTCGATGGAGAAAGGACTGCTGAACTTCACCTCACATTTAATCTGAACATCCAAAATGGAGACCAACTCGGGGAACCAGTCCATAACTCCCTTGAAGTGACGGCGCACCATCTTCGCTGTGATTTGACTGTGGTCAAGCTTCCAGTAGTTTTTAATATTGTTTGGTTTACCTGGATTTGATGGAATCTGGAAAGAATTTAACACGTTATAATTCAACTAGGCCTCAGAGACAATGTTGGTTCAACTAAACTGTAGTTATCACGATCAATGAGATATAAATATGTTTTTAAATTTACCTTGACAAAACATTTGTTGGTTGACAAGCAGACTCTAATGTTGGTCTCAATGCTTCTTCCTTTTCCTGACATCAATGCTGCCAATTGTTCCATTATCTGTAGAAAAGTGAAAGAGAATTAGGTATTTGGACATTATGAGGACAGTATGCTATCATATCACAACATGTTTAATAGTTTAAAGGTTTATAGCTGGTTCTTACCTCAAAGAAGGTGAGCATATTGTCTGGACAGTCTTGGAGGACAAAGGCAAGCAGGTAGGTGCTACAATTCTCAAACATCATTTTCCGGGTGCTGTTGGATGTCACATGGAGAGGCAGGGGAGCTCCAAAGTTCTCAGCCATGTTCTGCTTCTTGTTGGTTGTAGAGTCAAGTGCATCAGAACCTCACTCAGTGGAGCTGTGGACCTGGACTGATGGAGTCCCAGACCTCTGATATAAGTCCTGCCAGAACAATAGAACATTACAAGGTGTGCATTCCAGGTTGATGAGGGCCTTTTCATCTGGATGAGGTGGGTGGGGTCAATGGCTGTGATAACAGCCCACTCCTGGACCAATGGATGGTGCTAATCTTTGCTAATATACTTAGTTTAATATAGTGGGAAAATACAGGCTCCTAAACATGCTTGTTCAAATCAAACACATCCCTGAATGCTTACACTGTAAAAAATTAATGTTTTTTTCACTGGAAATTAACTGTATTATTTTACAGATTACTTTTGTTTTTCTACTTAAATGTAAATGCCATAAAAATACAGTAAATTACCTTTTATCAAAAGGCTCCTAAACATGCTTGTTCAAATCAAACACATCCCTGAATGCCTACAGTTATTATTTTTTTCATATATTGCTTCAAAATCAATAAGTTGGAAGTTGTATTTGTTGAGACACAGTTTACAAACATCTTCCTTTCGTATATACTGTATATATTATGATGCACAATCCATTCCTCGGATTGTAATGATTGCAATCCTATACACTGTGAAAAAGAAGTCTGTACAAAAAAACTGTAAATGTCTGGCAGCAACGGTTGTCAAATACTTACTGTTAAATTACAGTAAAATCTAATACATTTACAGATTACAATATTTTGATAATGGTTAATATTTTGATAAAAGGTAATTTACTGTATTTGTATGGTATTTACATACTTAAAGTAGAAAAACAAAAGTAATCTCTAAAATAATACAGTGAAATTCCATTTTTTTAATTTGATTTCTTTTTACAGATTTTTTTACCTGAAACACTGGAGAATAACTGCTTCATTTTACTTAGTTTCTTCGGTAGTAATGATATACTGTTGTATTACATTACATCATATATTTATGAATGATGTTGACAGATGGATGGCTGTATTACTGAGAATGTAATGAAAGCATAACTCGAAGTGCTTTACAATGAAATAACTGCATATCTTTTTTCAGTATGGGAGAAAAAGTCTAATAATGCTTTTTACAAAATTATGCACATCATTCCTGATGAGACTGCTCAATTTGAGGTATTACCAGTGACTGTGGTGCAAAAACTCTGGAGTTTGGGAAGGACAGACGGATGATAGTCGCAGCAAAAAATAGACATGTTGGCTAAACCAATTGAATTTGAAGAGTTGTTTCTGCCTCTATTGCATTATATTGCAAGGGAGTTTAATGGCATTATCGCATTCTGCAAAAACAAGTAGCCTATCAGAGGATATGGATGAGGTCAAGCTATGATTCCAAACATTCCAATGTTATAGTCCCGTGAAATACCGTCCTTGCCGAACTCAATGCCATAGATTCATCATTCAGCCCATTTTACCAGAGGCAATGACGTTTAGATCAAGGTGAAAATCATTGGAATGTGGGCACGGCCTGTACAGCAATACTCTAGTTTTAAATGCAAATGTATAATTCACACCTGCCCTCATGTTAACTAAATGTAGCCCCAATAGCTTCATCATTCAACACATTTGATCTGAGACAATGAAGTTTAGATGGGGTGAAAATCACTGGAATGTGGGCCAAACCATAGTAACACACAGATTTTGGTTCAACTGATATCAGGCTAAGGTTCACTCAAACTAGATTTTTATCTCAAATGTGATATCCCCAATGCATATAATTTAACATTGAAACATTTTCTTCTTTGAATTTGAAATATTGTGTAACGTTACCGTTATCTAATTAGTAACTGGCAACTGCAGATGTCTGCCCCATGTCTATACCCCACAATGCAAAGTGTCTAACGCTATAGCTTAATTGTAGATTCTAAACATAATGAGGTAACGCAGCTACCAAATGTTATCTTTAATCAAAGTGTGTAATGTTAATCCACAACAGCGACTTTTGGTATATGACATATCAATAGAAATACATTTACAAAAATACAAATGAAATACATTTCAAATTAATTCCACAATTCTTTGCGATAGACTTATATCAATACACAAACAAATTTAAATTGATGACATTAGATCGGGTGTAGCTAATCTAAATAGTGTGCATCATTTTCAAAACTATATACTGTATTTTGAGAGTAAATCAAGCATAATAAACATTCATGTTCTAATGAAGCCTGAGAAACCAAGTTTGCACTTCACCGCATAGGTCCTTGTGAATCGCTAATGTCTATTTTGTAGTTGTAAACAGTGATCCCCTCATTAAAGTGGCCAATATCTGAAGAGGGCAGTGATGGATGAAGTGTGATTGTTATTATTTAATAAGTATATAGGGTATACAATGGAAGGAATTTGTATTTCTTTAGTCTAAGATAGTGATCCATAATCAGAAAATGTCCATATTATTTCAGCTGCTTCTGTTCTAAATACACAGATCGCTATAGTCTTGGACCGTTATTCATATTCCAATGGTCCCCCTTTATCACTTCCATTGTCCTGTTTAAAGATAGAAAATAAAATTTAAATAAACAAATGAACATGACTGAGACCCAGTCTGGTACACATTAATAAACACAACATTATGATGGTGCTAATCTTTGCTAATATACTTAGTTTAATATAGTGGGAAAATACAGGCTCCTAAACATGCTTGTTCAAATCAAACACATCCCTGAATGCTTACACTGTAAAAAATTAATGTTTTTTTCACTGGAAATTAACTGTATTATTTTACAGATTACTTTTGTTTTTCTACTTAAATGTAAATGCCATAAAAATACAGTAAATTACCTTTTATCAAAAGGCTCCTAAACATGCTTGTTCAAATCAAACACATCCCTGAATGCCTACAGTTATTATTTTTTTCATATATTGCTTCAAAATCAATAAGTTGGAAGTTGTATTTGTTGAGACACAGTTTACAAACATCTTCCTTTCGTATATACTGTATATATTATGATGCACAATCCATTCCTCGGATTGTAATGATTGCAATCCTATACACTGTGAAAAAGAAGTCTGTACAAAAAAACTGTAAATGTCTGGCAGCAACGGTTGTCAAATACTTACTGTTAAATTACAGTAAAATCTAATACATTTACAGATTACAATATTTTGATAATGGTTAATATTTTGATAAAAGGTAATTTACTGTATTTGTATGGTATTTACATACTTAAAGTAGAAAAACAAAAGTAATCTCTAAAATAATACAGTGAAATTCCACTTTTTTAATTTGATTTCTTTTTACAGATTTTTTTACCTGAAACACTGGAGAATAACTGCTTCATTTTACTTAGTTTCTTCGGTAGTAATGATATACTGTTGTATTACATTACATCATATATTTATGAATGATGTTGACAGATGGATGGCTGTATTACTGAGAATGTAATGAAAGCATAACTCGAAGTGCTTTACAATGAAATAACTGCATATCTTTTTTCAGTATGGGAGAAAAAGTCTAATAATGCTTTTTACAAAATTATGCACATCATTCCTGATGAGACTGCTCAATTTGAGGTATTACCAGTGACTGTGGTGCAAAAACTCTGGAGTTTGGGAAGGACAGACGGATGATAGTCGCAGCAAAAAATAGACATGTTGGCTAAACCAATTGAATTTGAAGAGTTGTTTCTGCCTCTATTGCATTATATTGCAAGGGAGTTTAATGGCATTATCGCATTCTGCAAAAACAAGTAGCCTATCAGAGGATATGGATGAGGTCAAGCTATGATTCCAAACATTCCAATGTTATAGTCCCGTGAAATACCGTCCTTGCCGAACTCAATGCCATAGATTCATCATTCAGCCCATTTTACCAGAGGCAATGACGTTTAGATCAAGGTGAAAATCATTGGAATGTGGGCACGGCCTGTACAGCAATACTCTAGTTTTAAATGCAAATGTATAATTCACACCTGCCCTCATGTTAACTAAATGTAGCCCCAATAGCTTCATCATTCAACACATTTGATCTGAGACAATGAAGTTTAGATGGGGTGAAAATCACTGGAATGTGGGCCAAACCATAGTAACACACAGATTTTGGTTCAACTGATATCAGGCTAAGGTTCACTCAAACTAGATTTTTATCTCAAATGTGATATCCCCAATGCATATAATTTAACATTGAAACATTTTCTTCTTTGAATTTGAAATATTGTGTAACGTTACCGTTATCTAATTAGTAACTGGCAACTGCAGATGTCTGCCCCATGTCTATACCCCACAATGCAAAGTGTCTAACGCTATAGCTTAATTGTAGATTCTAAACATAATGAGGTAACGCAGCTACCAAATGTTATCTTTAATCAAAGTGTGTAATGTTAATCCACAACAGCGACTTTTGGTATATGACATATCAATAGAAATACATTTACAAAAATACAAATGAAATACATTTCAAATTAATTCCACAATTCTTTGCGATAGACTTATATCAATACACAAACAAATTTAAATTGATGACATTAGATCGGGTGTAGCTAATCTAAATAGTGTGCATCATTTTCAAAACTATATACTGTATTTTGAGAGTAAATCAAGCATAATAAACATTCATGTTCTAATGAAGCCTGAGAAACCAAGTTTGCACTTCACCGCATAGGTCCTTGTGAATCGCTAATGTCTATTTTGTAGTTGTAAACAGTGACCCCCTCATTAAAGTGGCCAATATCTGAAGAGGGCAGTGATGGATGAAGTGTGATTGTTATTATTTAATAAGTATATAGGGTATACAATGGAAGGAATTTGTATTGCTTTAGTCTAAGATAGTGATCCATAATCAGAAAATGTCCATATTATTTCAGCTGCTTCTGTTCTAAATACACAGATCGCTATAGTCTTGGACCGTTATTCATATTCCAATGGTCCCCCTTTATCACTTCCATTGTCCTGTTTAAAGATAGAAAATAAAATTTAAATAAACAAATGAACATGACTGAGACCCAGTCTGGTACACATTAATAAACACATGAACAACATACTTCATGCATTTTCCTCTGGAGGGACTGAATACAGTATATTTCTTACTGCTAATCTGCGATTTTAGGCAATATAGTGTTGCTATAGAAACATGTTTAAGAAATCCAAAATCTCCCATGCTAACAAACTATTGTATGCAGCTCTACAGACTAGTGATATATAAGGAGCAACAGGCAGGCAGGCCATGACATGTTTTCAGGATTCATTCATTCATTCAAGTTGAATTTCACACATTCAAAAAAGGTTTGGTTTGAGCAAGTCTATATAGGAAAACAATTTACACGACAATAAAACTATAATATATTAAACCCAAGAGTATGGTAAGAGAGAGCTAAAAGTACAATCACCATCCATTGGTCCAGATAGGTTTGTTGGAAGTGGGCTGTTATGACGGCCATTGACCCCACCTCATCCAGATGAAAAGGCCCTCATCAACCTGGAATGCACACCTTGTAATGTTCTATTGTTCTGGCAGGACTTATATCCAGAAGTCTGGGACTCCATCACTCCAGGTCCACAGCTCCACTGAGTGAGGTTCTGATACCACTGTGTGTGACTTGACTCTACAACCAACAAGAAGCAGAACATGGCTGAGAACTTTGGAGCTCCCCTGCCTCTCCATGTGACACCCAACAGCACACAGAAAAAGATGTTTGATAATTGTAACACCCACCTGGCAATGATTGCCTTTGTCCTCCAAGACTCTCCAGGCAATATGCTCACCTTCTGTGAGGTAAGAACAAGCAAGCAACATATTAAGTTTCATTTGACTTTAAAAATGTTGTGATGTGAAAGCAAAATGTCCTTCTAATGTCTGATGATGCCTAATTTTCAATGTAACTTCTTTTGCAGTTGCTGGGAAATTTGGAAGCATTGATCTCAGGAAACAGAAAAGGCCTTGATGCCAAAATTAGAGTCTGCTTGTCGACCAACAAATGTTTTGTCAAGGTAAATGGAAAAAATCTTTATATCTCATTGATCATGATCACTAATTTAGTTGAACCAACATAGTTTTGGGTTAAAGATGAATTCTAACTTGTGTGTTCAATTGTTTCCAGATTCCATCAAATCCAGAAAAACCAAACAGTAAGAAAAACTACTGGAAGCTTGACCACAGTCAAATTACAGGGAAGATGGTGCGTCGTCACTTCAAGGGAATTCTGGACTGGTTCCCTGAGTTGGTCTCCAAAGTTATGGAGGCAGTCAGACCATCAGAGCACTACACTACTCTCCACTCCCCTGAACCTGCAGCCTACAGAGATGTTCAGATTAAATGTGAGGTGAAGTTCAGCAGTCCTTTTTCCATCGAATCCCTCCTGAAGAAAGACAGTCCCTCTGGCCTGGGCTCCAAGCCCTCTCCTCTGTTGGGCATTTCCAGCCTGCCAGTCAGAGTAGAACAGCAGCCTTGGTGCTCAGAGAAAGGAGTTGGAACAAAGAGGAAGTTCAGCTGGGACGCTCCACCAGTGGAGATGCACATTCTTCAACCGGCAGGTAGAAGTTATGCCATCTACCCAGCAGGGGGCAGTGTGGACCATGGACTCAGTGGTTCTGGAAACAGGCCAGTCAAGAGGATTCGTATGTGTGCTGAGCCCTCAACCCTGATCTACACAAGACCCAGTGTTGCTCCTTATTTTACCAGCCGTCAGAACGGTTATGTCAATTATCCTCTACCAACATATCCCTGTGATGTTAAACGTTATTGTAAAATGTAAATGTAAATGTAAAATGTTTTTTTTTGTACATGCCACTTCTGCACTTATTTGTACATTATATTTGCTTACTTATCTTGGCACCTTTTTCAATAAAACACAAAAACAAACATTGTTACTTACTGCTATCATTTATTTGTATGCATACAGATCTGAGATGAAGAATTTATAACTGAACATAATCAGAATCAGAAAGATCTTTATTGCCAAGTAAGTTTGCACACATACAAGGAATTTGTATTGGTTGTTGCAACATTAACAGACAATTAAAGTAGAACCATCAGTCATATATAAACTAAATTAGAATAAAAGTACAATAGAATATGGGCTGTACAATTGTGCAGTATTGTGCAAAAAGTATGAATAATCACGAAAAACTAACTATTAAAATAGTTTTACAGAATTACTTAATTGATTTAATAACATATTGTAAAATATTATTATCCTGTATAAGTATAATACATGTGTATCAGGCTCAGTAATGTACCTTCCATACACCATTGACCTCTCACCTCAAGATATATGAATGAAAACAGGCTCAATTGAACCACTCCACAGCTGATTTATGGTAGTGTGTTGCCATTTTGGGCCAATACCATGCTGTTTTAGGCATGCGGTACAAATGTGTTGTCACAAATATATATTAGCCTATTCCATGGATTAGGTGTGGCTTTAAAGTTGAGACTTTTTTGGAATCCGGTGATGAAGCTTCCCACTTGGCAGGCCAAAAACATCTGATTGGTTATTGATGCATGCAGCTGTTGTTTTGGTCAATCAGATTTGAATCTGATAATAAATGAGTTATGGCTATTATGCCTTAATCTGGTAAATGTAATGTTGCTTTGTGGTGGAATTTCCCTTTACAAATGGAATTACAGACACAGAATGTTCTCAATGTAAGATTGTGAACCACTAAAATTAACATTAAATTAACAAATAGTAGTGTGTAACAGGCTGTTGGAATTTGTTGCGTGTGTCTTCATTAGTGGAATTAATTTATTAACAATTGACAGAAAGGAATACATAAATATATAAATAATTTAAATGTCATTATAGAATTGAAAATGTTTCGTTTTCTCATGTATAAATATTGAATCTCAATCACAAGGTGACATTGAATTTTTTTTATACCACATATGATGTTGGTGGCCGACAGCAGGGTTCATCTCCGGAACATTTAGGGCCAGAAGACCAAATTCCACAACATAATCTAGTATTATTAATCAGAGTATTATTATATATTATATTTGGTCTACATTGAGTTTACCTATTGAGAGTGAACAACTAGTTAACTATTAACAAGGTATAATACAATACAAATACAAAATAATATATGATAGCAAAACATAGTTTGGTTTAATATTTTATTGAAAAAAATATCTTCACAAGAAGGCAAGTATATATATAACATATTTACAGATTATGACATAACACAGGGACATTTGAGACAGAATAATCGTCCTGGGTTGGAAAGGAGCAATCCAACAAATCCAGAAAAACCAAACAGTAAGAAAAAATACTGGAAGATTGACCACAGTCAAATTACAGGGAAGATGGTGCGTCGTCAATTCAAGGGAATTCTGGACTGGTTCCCTGAGTTGGTCTCCAAAGTTATGGAGGCAGTCAGACCATCAGAGCACTACACTACTCTCCACTCCCCTGAACCTGCAGCCTACAGAGATGTTCAGATTAAATGTGAGGTGAAGTTCAGCAGTCCTTTTTCCATCGAATCCCTCCTGAAGAAAGACAGTCCCTCTGGCCTGGGCTCCAAACCCTCTCCTCTGTTGGGCATTTCCAGTCTGCCAGTCAGAGTAGAACAGCAGCCTTGGTGCTCAGAGAAAGGAGTTGGAACAAAGAGGAAGTTCAGCTGGGACGCTCCACCAGTGGAGATGCACATTCTTCATCCGGCAGGTAGAAGTTATGCCATCTACCCAGCAGGGGGCAGTGTGGACCATGGACTCAGTGGTTCTGGAAACAGGCCAGTCAAGAGGATTCGTATGTGTGCTGAGCCCTCAACCCTGATCTACACAAGACCCAGTGTTGCTCCTTATTTTACCAGCCGTCAGAACGGTTATGTAAATTATCCTCTACCAACATATCCCTGTGATGTTAAACGTTATTGTAAAATGTAAATGTAAATGTAAAATGTTTTTTTTTGTACATGCCACTTCTGCACTTATTTGTACATTATATTTGCTTACTTATCTTGGCACCTTTTTCAATAAAACACAAAAACAAACATTGTTACTTACTGCTATCATTTATTTGTATGCATACAGATCTGAGATGAAGAATTTATAACTGAACATAATCAGAATCAGAAAGATCTTTATTGCCAAGTAAGTTTGCACACATACAAGGAATTTGTATTGGTTGTTGCAACATTAACAGACAATTAAAGTAGAATCATCAGTCATATATAAACTAAATTAGAATAAAAGTACAATAGAATATGGGCTGTACAATTGTGCAGTATTGTGCAAAAAGTATGAATAATCACGAAAAACTAACTATTAAAATAGTTTTACAGAATTACTTAATTGATTTAATAACATATTGTAAAATATTATTATCCTGTATAAGTATAATACATGTGTATCAGGCTCAGTAATGTACCTTCCATACACCATTGACCTCTCACCTCAAGATATATGAATGAAAACAGGCTCAATTGAACCACTCCACAGCTGATTTATGGTAGTGTGTTGCCATTTTGGGCCAATACCATGCTGTTTTAGGCATGCGGTACAAATGTGTTGTCACAAATATATATTAGCCTATTCCATGGATTAGGTGTGGCTTTAAAGTTGAGACTTTTTTGGAATCCGGTGATGAAGCTTCCCACTTGGCAGGCCAAAAACATCTGATTGGTTATTGATGCATGGAGCTGTTGTTTTGGTCAATCAGATTTGAATCTGATAATAAATGAGTTATGGCTATTATGCCTTAATCTGGTAAATGTAATGTTGCTTTGTGGTGGAATTTCCCTTTACAAATGGAATTACAGACACAGAATGTTCTCAATGTAAGATTGTGAACCACTAAAATTAACATTAAATTAACAAATAGTAGTGTAACAGTAGGTGTAACAGGCTGTTGGGATTTGTTGCGTGTGTCTTCATTAGTGGAATTAATTTATTAACAATTGACAGAAAGGAATACATAAATATATAAATAATTTAAATGTCATTATAGAATTGAAAATGTTTCGTTTTCTCATGTATAAATATTGAATCTCAATCACAAGGTAACATTGAATTTTTTTATACCACATATGATGTTGGTGGCCGACAGCAGGGTTCATCCCCGGAACATTTAGGGCCAGAAGACCAAATTCCACAACATAATCTAGTATTATTAATCAGAGTATTATTATATATTATATTTGGTCTACATTGATGCAGTTTACCTATTGAGAGTGAACAACTAGTTAACTATTAACAAGGTATAATACAATACAAATACAAAATAATATATGATAGCAAAACATAGTTTGGTTTAATATTTTATTGAAAAAAATATCTTCACAAGAAGGCAAGTATATATATAACATATTTACAGATTATGACATAACACAGGGATATTTGAGACAGAATAATCGTCCTGGGTTGGAAAGGAGCAATTCTGGGTCTTCAGATCACATAGATCAGGAATGAGGGATTAGCACACATACGAATCCTCTTGACTGGCCTGTTTCCAGAACCACTGAGTACATGGTCCACACTGCCCCCTGCTGGGTAGAACTGGTCACTTCTACCTGCAGGTTGAAGAATGTGAATCTCCACAGGTGGAGTGTCCCAGCTGAACTTTCTCTTTGTTCCAAATCCTTTCTCTGAGCACCATGGCTGCTGTTCTACTCAGACTGGCAGGCTGGAAATACCCAGAGGAGATGGTTTGGAACCCAGGCCAGAGGGACTGTCTTTCTTCAGGAGCGATTCGATGGAGAAAGGACTGCTGAACTTCACCTCACATTTAATCTGAACATCCAAAATGGAGACCAACTCGGGGAACCAGTCCATAACTCCCTTGAAGTGACGGCGCACCATCTTCTCTGTGATTTGACTGTGGTCAAGCTTCCAGTAGTTTTTAATATTGTTTGGTTTACCTGGATTTGATGGAATCTGGAAAGAATTTAACACGTTATAATTCAACTAGGCCTCAGAGACAATGTTGGTTCAACTAAACTGTAGTTATCACGATCAATGAGATATAAATATGTTTTTAAATTTACCTTGACAAAACATTTGTTGGTTGACAAGCAGACTCTAATGTTGGTCTCAATGCTTCTTCCTTTTCCTGACATCAATGCTGCCAATTGTTCCATTATCTGTAGAAAAGTGAAAGAGAATTAGGTATTTGGACATTATGAGGACAGTATGCTATCATATCACAACATGTTTAACAGTTTAAAGGTTTATAGCTGGTTCTTACCTCAAAGAAGGTGAGCATATTGTCTGGACAGTCTTGGAGGACAAAGGCAATCATTGCCAGGTAGGTGCTACAATTCTCAAACATCATTTTCCGGGTGCTGTTGGATGTCACATGGAGAGGCAGGGGAGCTCCAAAGTTCTCAGCCATGTTCTGCTTCTTGTTGGTTGTAGAGTCAAGTCACACAGTGCATCAGAACCTCACTCAGTGGAGCTGTGGACCTGGACTGATGGAGTCCCAGACCTCTGATATAAGTCCTGCCAGAACAATAGAACATTACAAGGTGTGCATTCCAGGTTGATGAGGGCCTTTTCATCTGGATGAGGTGGGTGGGGTCAATGGCTGTGATAACAGCCCACTCCTGGACCAATGGATGGTGCTAATCTTTGCTAATATACTTAGTTTAATATAGTGGGAAAATACAGGCTCCCAAACATGCTTGTTCAAATCAAACACATCCCTGAATGCTTACACTGTAAAAAATTAATGTTTTTTTCACGGGAAATTAACTGTATTATTTTACAGATTACTTTTGTTTTTCTACTTAAATGTAAATGCCATAAAAATACAGTAAATTACCTTTTATCAAAAGGCTCCTAAACATGCTTGTTCAAATCAAACACATCCCTGAATGCCTACAGTTATTATTTTTTTTCATATATTGCTTCAAAATCAATAAGTTGGAAGTTGTATTTGTTGAGACACAGTTTACAAACATCTTCCTTTCGTATATACTGTATATATTATGATGCACAATCCATTCCTCGGATTGTAATGATTGCAATCCTATACACTGTGAAAAAGAAGTCTGTACAAAAAAACTGTAAATGTCTGGCAGCAACGGTTGTCAAATACTTACTGTTAAATTACAGTAAAATCTAATACATTTACAGATTACAATATTTTGATAATGGTTAATATTTTGATAAAAGGTAATTTACTGTATTTGTATGGTATTTACATACTTAAAGTAGAAAAACAAAAGTAATCTCTAAAATAATACAGTGAAATTCCATTTTTTTAATTTGATTTCTTTTTACAGATTTTTTTACCTGAAACACTGGAGAATAACTGTTTCATTTTACTTAGTTTCTTCGGTAGTAATGATATACTGTTGTATTACATTACATCATATATTTATGAATGATGTTGACAGATGGATGGCTGTATTACTGAGAATGTAATGAAAGCATAACTCGAAGTGCTTTACAATGAAATAACTGCATATCTTTTTTCAGTATGGGAGAAAAAGTCTAATAATGCTTTTTACAAAATTATGCACATCATTCCTGATGAGACTGCTCAATTTGAGGTATTACCAGTGACTGTGGTGCAAAAACTCTGGAGTTTGGGAAGGACAGACGGATGATAGTCGCAGCAAAAAATAGACATGTTGGCTAAACCAATTGAATTTGAAGAGTTGTTTCTGCCTCTATTGCATTATATTGCAAGGGAGTTTAATGGCATTATCGCATTCTGCAAAAACAAGTAGCCTATCAGAGGATATGGATGAGGTCAAGCTATGATTCCAAACATTCCAATGTTATAGTCCCGTGAAATACCGTCCTTGCCGAACTCAATGCCATAGATTCATCATTCAGCCCATTTTACCAGAGGCAATGATGTTTAGATCAAGGTGAAAATCATTGGAATGTGGGCACGGCCTGTACAGCAATACTCTAGTTTTAAATGCAAATGTGTAATTCACACCTGCCCTCATGTTAACTAAATGTAGCCCCAATAGCTTCATCATTCAACACATTTGATCTGAGACAATGAAGTTTAGATGGGGTGAAAATCACTGGAATGTGGGCCAAACCATATAACACACAGATTTTGGTTCAACTGATATCAGGCTAAGGTTCACTCAAACTAGATTTTTATCTGAAATGTGATATCCCCAATGCATATAATTTAACATTGAAACATTTTCTTCTTTGAATTTGAAATATTGTGTAACGTTACCGTTATCTAATTAGTAACTGGCAACTGCAGATGTCTGCCCCATGTCTATACCCCACAATGCAAAGTGTCTAACGCTATAGCTTAATTGTAGATTCTAAACATAATGAGGTAACGCAGCTACCAAATGTTATCTTTAATCAAAGTGTGTAATGTTAATCCACAACAGCGACTTTTGGTATATGACATATCAATAGAAATACATTTACAAAAATACAAATGAAATACAGTTCAAATTAATTCCACAATTCTTTGCGATAGACTTATATCAATACACAAACAAATTTAAATTGATGACATTAGATCGGGTGTAGCTAATCTAAATAGTGTGCATCATTTTCAAAACGATATACTGTATTTTGAGAGTAAATCAAGCATAATAAACATTCATGTTCTAATGAAGCCTGAGAAACCAAGTTTGCACTTCACCGCATAGGTCCTTGTGAATCGCTAATGTCTATTTTGTAGTTGTAAACAGTGATCCCCTCATTAAAGTGGCCAATATCTGAAGAGGGCAGTGATGGATGAAGTGTGATTGTTATTATATGTACTTAATAAGTATATAGGGTATACAATGGAAGGAATTTGTATTTCTTTAGTCTAAGATAGTGATCCATAATCAGAAAATGTCCATATTATTTCAGCTGCTTCTGTTCTAAATACACAGATCGCTATAGTCTTGGACCGTTATTCATATTCCAATGGTCCCCCTTTATCACTTCCATTGTCCTGTTTAAAGATAGAAAATAAAATTTAAATAAACAAATGAACATGACTGAGACCCAGTCTGGTACACATTAATAAACACATGAACAACATACTTCATGCATTTTCCTCTGGAGGGACTGAATACAGTATATTTCTTACTGCTAATCTGCGATTTTAGGCAATATTGTGTTGCTATAGAAACATGTTTAAGAAATCCAAAATCTCCCATGCTAACAAACTATTGTATGCAGCTCTACAGACTAGTGATATATAAGGAGCAACAGGGAGGCAGGCCATGACATGTTTTCAGGATTCATTCATTAATTCAAGTTGAATTTCACACATTCAAAAAAGGTTTGGTTTGAGCAAGTCTATATAGGAAAACAATTTACACGACAATAAAACTATAATATATTAAACCCAAGAGTATGGTAAGAGAGAGCTAAAAGTACAATCACCATCCATTGGTCCAGATAGGTTTGTTGGAAGTGGGCTGTTATGACGGCCATTGACCCCACCTCATCCAGATGAAAAGGCCCTCATCAACCTGGAATGCACACCTTGTAATGTTCTATTGTTCTGGCAGGACTTATATCCAGAAGTCTGGGACTCCATCACTCCAGGTCCACAGCTCCACTGAGTGAGGTTCTGATACCACTGTGTGTGACTTGACTCTACAACCAACAAGAAGCAGAACATGGCTGAGAACTTTGGAGCTCCCCTGCCTCTCCATGTGACACCCAACAGCACACAGAAAAAGATGTTTGACAATTGTGCAGTATTGTGCAAAAAGTATGAATAATCACGAAAAACTAACTATTAAAATAGTTTTACAGAATTACTTAATTGATTTAATAACATATTGTAAAATATTATTATCCTGTATAAGTATAATACATGTGTATCAGGCTCAGTAATGTACCTTCCATACACCATTGACCTCTCACCTCAAGATATATGAATGAAAACAGGCTCAATTGAACCACTCCACAGCTGATTTATGGTAGTGTGTTGCCATTTTGGGCCAATACCATGCTGTTTTAGGCATGCGGTACAAATGTGTTGTCACAAATATATATTAGCCTATTCCATGGATTAGGTGTGGCTTTAAAGTTGAGACTTTTTTGGAATCCGGTGATGAAGCTTCCCACTTGGCAGGCCAAAAACATCTGATTGGTTATTGATGCATGCAGCTGTTGTTTTGGTCAATCAGATTTGAATCTGATAATAAATGAGTTATGGCTATTATGCCTTAATCTGGTAAATGTAATGTTGCTTTGTGGTGGAATTTCCCTTTACAAATGGAATTACAGACACAGAATGTTCTCAATGTAAGATTGTGAACCACTAAAATTAACATTAAATTAACAAATAGTAGTGTGTAACAGGCTGTTGGGATTTGTTGCGTGTGTCTTCATTAGTGGAATTAATTTATTAACAATTGACAGAAAGGAATACATAAATATATAAATAATTTAAATGTCATTATAGAATTGAAAATGTTTCGTTTTCTCATGTATAAATATTGAATCTCAATCACAAGGTGACATTGAATTTTTTTTATACCACATATGATGTTGGTGGCCGACAGCAGGGTTCATCTCCGGAACATTTAGGGCCAGAAGACCAAATTCCACAACATAATCTAGGATTATTAATCAGAGTATTATTATATATTATATTTGGTCTACATTGAGTTTACCTATTGAGAGTGAACAACTAGTTAACTATTAACAAGGTATAATACAATACAAATACAAAATAATATATGATAGCAAAACATAGTTTGGTTTAATATTTTATTGAAAAAAATATCTTCACAAGAAGGCAAGTATATATATAACATATTTACAGATTATGACATAACACAGGGACATTTGAGACAGAATAATCGTCCTGGGTTGGAAAGGAGCAATCCAACAAATCCAGAAAAACCAAACAGTAAGAAAAAATACTGGAAGATTGACCACAGTCAAATTACAGGGAAGATGGTGCGTCGTCAATTCAAGGGAATTCTGGACTGGTTCCCTGAGTTGGTCTCCAAAGTTATGGAGGCAGTCAGACCATCAGAGCACTACACTACTCTCCACTCCCCTGAACCTGCAGCCTACAGAGATGTTCAGATTAAATGTGAGGTGAAGTTCAGCAGTCCTTTTTCCATCGAATCCCTCCTGAAGAAAGACAGTCCCTCTGGCCTGGGCTCCAAACCCTCTCCTCTGTTGGGCATTTCCAGCCTGCCAGTCAGAGTAGAACAGCAGCCTTGGTGCTCAGAGAAAGGAGTTGGAACAAAGAGGAAGTTCAGCTGGGACGCTCCACCAGTGGAGATGCACATTCTTCATCCGGCAGGTAGAAGTTATGCCATCTACCCAGCAGGGGGCAGTGTGGACCATGGACTCAGTGGTTCTGGAAACAGGCCAGTCAAGAGGATTCGTATGTGTGCTGAGCCCTCAACCCTGATCTACACAAGACCCAGTGTTGCTCCTTATTTTACCAGCCGTCAGAACGGTTATGTAAATTATCCTCTACCAACATATCCCTGTGATGTTAAACGTTATTGTAAAATGTAAATGTAAATGTAAAATGTTTTTTTTTGTACATGCCACTTCTGCACTTATTTGTACATTATATTTGCTTACTTATCTTGGCACCTTTTTCAATAAAACACAAAAACAAACATTGTTACTTACTGCTATCATTTATTTGTATGCATACAGATCTGAGATGAAGAATTTATAACTGAACATAATCAGAATCAGAAAGATCTTTATTGCCAAGTAAGTTTGCACACATACAAGGAATTTGTATTGGTTGTTGCAACATTAACAGACAATTAAAGTAGAATCATCAGTCATATATAAACTAAATTAGAATAAAAGTACAATAGAATATGGGCTGTACAATTGTGCAGTATTGTGCAAAAAGTATGAATAATCACGAAAAACTAACTATTAAAATAGTTTTACAGAATTACTTAATTGATTTAATAACATATTGTAAAATATTATTATCCTGTATAAGTATAATACATGTGTATCAGGCTCAGTAATGTACCTTCCATACACCATTGACCTCTCACCTCAAGATATATGAATGAAAACAGGCTCAATTGAACCACTCCACAGCTGATTTATGGTAGTGTGTTGCCATTTTGGGCCAATACCATGCTGTTTTAGGCATGCGGTACAAATGTGTTGTCACAAATATATATTAGCCTATTCCATGGATTAGGTGTGGCTTTAAAGTTGAGACTTTTTTGGAATCCGGTGATGAAGCTTCCCACTTGGCAGGCCAAAAACATCTGATTGGTTATTGATGCATGGAGCTGTTGTTTTGGTCAATCAGATTTGAATCTGATAATAAATGAGTTATGGCTATTATGCCTTAATCTGGTAAATGTAATGTTGCTTTGTGGTGGAATTTCCCTTTACAAATGGAATTACAGACACAGAATGTTCTCAATGTAAGATTGTGAACCACTAAAATTAACATTAAATTAACAAATAGTAGTGTAACAGTAGGTGTAACAGGCTGTTGGGATTTGTTGCGTGTGTCTTCATTAGTGGAATTAATTTATTAACAATTGACAGAAAGGAATACATAAATATATAAATAATTTAAATGTCATTATAGAATTGAAAATGTTTCGTTTTCTCATGTATAAATATTGAATCTCAATCACAAGGTAACATTGAATTTTTTTATACCACATATGATGTTGGTGGCCGACAGCAGGGTTCATCCCCGGAACATTTAGGGCCAGAAGACCAAATTCCACAACATAATCTAGTATTATTAATCAGAGTATTATTATATATTATATTTGGTCTACATTGATGCAGTTTACCTATTGAGAGTGAACAACTAGTTAACTATTAACAAGGTATAATACAATACAAATACAAAATAATATATGATAGCAAAACATAGTTTGGTTTAATATTTTATTGAAAAAAATATCTTCACAAGAAGGCAAGTATATATATAACATATTTACAGATTATGACATAACACAGGGATATTTGAGACAGAATAATCGTCCTGGGTTGGAAAGGAGCAATTCTGGGTCTTCAGATCACATAGATCAGGAATGAGGGATTAGCACACATGATTGCAATCCTATACACTGTGAAAAAGAAGTCTGTACAAAAAAACTGTAAATGTCTGGCAGCAACGGTTGTCAAATACTTACTGTTAAATTACAGTAAAATCTAATACATTTACAGATTACAATATTTTGATAATGGTTAATATTTTGATAAAAGGTAATTTACTGTATTTGTATGGTATTTACATACTTAAAGTAGAAAAACAAAAGTAATCTCTAAAATAATACAGTGAAATTCCATTTTTTTAATTTGATTTCTTTTTACAGATTTTTTTACCTGAAACACTGGAGAATAACTGTTTCATTTTACTTAGTTTCTTCGGTAGTAATGATATACTGTTGTATTACATTACATCATATATTTATGAATGATGTTGACAGATGGATGGCTGTATTACTGAGAATGTAATGAAAGCATAACTCGAAGTGCTTTACAATGAAATAACTGCATATCTTTTTTCAGTATGGGAGAAAAAGTCTAATAATGCTTTTTACAAAATTATGCACATCATTCCTGATGAGACTGCTCAATTTGAGGTATTACCAGTGACTGTGGTGCAAAAACTCTGGAGTTTGGGAAGGACAGACGGATGATAGTCGCAGCAAAAAATAGACATGTTGGCTAAACCAATTGAATTTGAAGAGTTGTTTCTGCCTCTATTGCATTATATTGCAAGGGAGTTTAATGGCATTATCGCATTCTGCAAAAACAAGTAGCCTATCAGAGGATATGGATGAGGTCAAGCTATGATTCCAAACATTCCAATGTTATAGTCCCGTGAAATACCGTCCTTGCCGAACTCAATGCCATAGATTCATCATTCAGCCCATTTTACCAGAGGCAATGATGTTTAGATCAAGGTGAAAATCATTGGAATGTGGGCACGGCCTGTACAGCAATACTCTAGTTTTAAATGCAAATGTGTAATTCACACCTGCCCTCATGTTAACTAAATGTAGCCCCAATAGCTTCATCATTCAACACATTTGATCTGAGACAATGAAGTTTAGATGGGGTGAAAATCACTGGAATGTGGGCCAAACCATATAACACACAGATTTTGGTTCAACTGATATCAGGCTAAGGTTCACTCAAACTAGATTTTTATCTGAAATGTGATATCCCCAATGCATATAATTTAACATTGAAACATTTTCTTCTTTGAATTTGAAATATTGTGTAACGTTACCGTTATCTAATTAGTAACTGGCAACTGCAGATGTCTGCCCCATGTCTATACCCCACAATGCAAAGTGTCTAACGCTATAGCTTAATTGTAGATTCTAAACATAATGAGGTAACGCAGCTACCAAATGTTATCTTTAATCAAAGTGTGTAATGTTAATCCACAACAGCGACTTTTGGTATATGACATATCAATAGAAATACATTTACAAAAATACAAATGAAATACAGTTCAAATTAATTCCACAATTCTTTGCGATAGACTTATATCAATACACAAACAAATTTAAATTGATGACATTAGATCGGGTGTAGCTAATCTAAATAGTGTGCATCATTTTCAAAACGATATACTGTATTTTGAGAGTAAATCAAGCATAATAAACATTCATGTTCTAATGAAGCCTGAGAAACCAAGTTTGCACTTCACCGCATAGGTCCTTGTGAATCGCTAATGTCTATTTTGTAGTTGTAAACAGTGATCCCCTCATTAAAGTGGCCAATATCTGAAGAGGGCAGTGATGGATGAAGTGTGATTGTTATTATATGTACTTAATAAGTATATAGGGTATACAATGGAAGGAATTTGTATTTCTTTAGTCTAAGATAGTGATCCATAATCAGAAAATGTCCATATTATTTCAGCTGCTTCTGTTCTAAATACACAGATCGCTATAGTCTTGGACCGTTATTCATATTCCAATGGTCCCCCTTTATCACTTCCATTGTCCTGTTTAAAGATAGAAAATAAAATTTAAATAAACAAATGAACATGACTGAGACCCAGTCTGGTACACATTAATAAACACATGAACAACATACTTCATGCATTTTCCTCTGGAGGGACTGAATACAGTATATTTCTTACTGCTAATCTGCGATTTTAGGCAATATTGTGTTGCTATAGAAACATGTTTAAGAAATCCAAAATCTCCCATGCTAACAAACTATTGTATGCAGCTCTACAGACTAGTGATATATAAGGAGCAACAGGGAGGCAGGCCATGACATGTTTTCAGGATTCATTCATTAATTCAAGTTGAATTTCACACATTCAAAAAAGGTTTGGTTTGAGCAAGTCTATATAGGAAAACAATTTACACGACAATAAAACTATAATATATTAAACCCAAGAGTATGGTAAGAGAGAGCTAAAAGTACAATCACCATCCATTGGTCCAGATAGGTTTGTTGGAAGTGGGCTGTTATGACGGCCATTGACCCCACCTCATCCAGATGAAAAGGCCCTCATCAACCTGGAATGCACACCTTGTAATGTTCTATTGTTCTGGCAGGACTTATATCCAGAAGTCTGGGACTCCATCACTCCAGGTCCACAGCTCCACTGAGTGAGGTTCTGATACCACTGTGTGTGACTTGACTCTACAACCAACAAGAAGCAGAACATGGCTGAGAACTTTGGAGCTCCCCTGCCTCTCCATGTGACACCCAACAGCACACAGAAAAAGATGTTTGACAATTGTGCAGTATTGTGCAAAAAGTATGAATAATCACGAAAAACTAACTATTAAAATAGTTTTACAGAATTACTTAATTGATTTAATAACATATTGTAAAATATTATTATCCTGTATAAGTATAATACATGTGTATCAGGCTCAGTAATGTACCTTCCATACACCATTGACCTCTCACCTCAAGATATATGAATGAAAACAGGCTCAATTGAACCACTCCACAGCTGATTTATGGTAGTGTGTTGCCATTTTGGGCCAATACCATGCTGTTTTAGGCATGCGGTACAAATGTGTTGTCACAAATATATATTAGCCTATTCCATGGATTAGGTGTGGCTTTAAAGTTGAGACTTTTTTGGAATCCGGTGATGAAGCTTCCCACTTGGCAGGCCAAAAACATCTGATTGGTTATTGATGCATGCAGCTGTTGTTTTGGTCAATCAGATTTGAATCTGATAATAAATGAGTTATGGCTATTATGCCTTAATCTGGTAAATGTAATGTTGCTTTGTGGTGGAATTTCCCTTTACAAATGGAATTACAGACACAGAATGTTCTCAATGTAAGATTGTGAACCACTAAAATTAACATTAAATTAACAAATAGTAGTGTGTAACAGGCTGTTGGGATTTGTTGCGTGTGTCTTCATTAGTGGAATTAATTTATTAACAATTGACAGAAAGGAATACATAAATATATAAATAATTTAAATGTCATTATAGAATTGAAAATGTTTCGTTTTCTCATGTATAAATATTGAATCTCAATCACAAGGTGACATTGAATTTTTTTTATACCACATATGATGTTGGTGGCCGACAGCAGGGTTCATCTCCGGAACATTTAGGGCCAGAAGACCAAATTCCACAACATAATCTAGTATTATTAATCAGAGTATTATTATATATTATATTTGGTCTACATTGAGTTTACCTATTGAGAGTGAACAACTAGTTAACTATTAACAAGGTATAATACAATACAAATACAAAATAATATATGATAGCAAAACATAGTTTGGTTTAATATTTTATTGAAAAAAATATCTTCACAAGAAGGCAAGTATATATATAACATATTTACAGATTATGACATAACACAGGGACATTTGAGACAGAATAATCGTCCTGGGTTGGAAAGGAGCAATCCAACAAATCCAGAAAAACCAAACAGTAAGAAAAAATACTGGAAGATTGACCACAGTCAAATTACAGGGAAGATGGTGCGTCGTCAATTCAAGGGAATTCTGGACTGGTTCCCTGAGTTGGTCTCCAAAGTTATGGAGGCAGTCAGACCATCAGAGCACTACACTACTCTCCACTCCCCTGAACCTGCAGCCTACAGAGATGTTCAGATTAAATGTGAGGTGAAGTTCAGCAGTCCTTTTTCCATCGAATCCCTCCTGAAGAAAGACAGTCCCTCTGGCCTGGGCTCCAAACCCTCTCCTCTGTTGGGCATTTCCAGCCTGCCAGTCAGAGTAGAACAGCAGCCTTGGTGCTCAGAGAAAGGAGTTGGAACAAAGAGGAAGTTCAGCTGGGACGCTCCACCAGTGGAGATGCACATTCTTCATCCGGCAGGTAGAAGTTATGCCATCTACCCAGCAGGGGGCAGTGTGGACCATGGACTCAGTGGTTCTGGAAACAGGCCAGTCAAGAGGATTCGTATGTGTGCTGAGCCCTCAACCCTGATCTACACAAGACCCAGTGTTGCTCCTTATTTTACCAGCCGTCAGAACGGTTATGTAAATTATCCTCTACCAACATATCCCTGTGATGTTAAACGTTATTGTAAAATGTAAATGTAAATGTAAAATGTTTTTTTTTGTACATGCCACTTCTGCACTTATTTGTACATTATATTTGCTTACTTATCTTGGCACCTTTTTCAATAAAACACAAAAACAAACATTGTTACTTACTGCTATCATTTATTTGTATGCATACAGATCTGAGATGAAGAATTTATAACTGAACATAATCAGAATCAGAAAGATCTTTATTGCCAAGTAAGTTTGCACACATACAAGGAATTTGTATTGGTTGTTGCAACATTAACAGACAATTAAAGTAGAATCATCAGTCATATATAAACTAAATTAGAATAAAAGTACAATAGAATATGGGCTGTACAATTGTGCAGTATTGTGCAAAAAGTATGAATAATCACGAAAAACTAACTATTAAAATAGTTTTACAGAATTACTTAATTGATTTAATAACATATTGTAAAATATTATTATCCTGTATAAGTATAATACATGTGTATCAGGCTCAGTAATGTACCTTCCATACACCATTGACCTCTCACCTCAAGATATATGAATGAAAACAGGCTCAATTGAACCACTCCACAGCTGATTTATGGTAGTGTGTTGCCATTTTGGGCCAATACCATGCTGTTTTAGGCATGCGGTACAAATGTGTTGTCACAAATATATATTAGCCTATTCCATGGATTAGGTGTGGCTTTAAAGTTGAGACTTTTTTGGAATCCGGTGATGAAGCTTCCCACTTGGCAGGCCAAAAACATCTGATTGGTTATTGATGCATGGAGCTGTTGTTTTGGTCAATCAGATTTGAATCTGATAATAAATGAGTTATGGCTATTATGCCTTAATCTGGTAAATGTAATGTTGCTTTGTGGTGGAATTTCCCTTTACAAATGGAATTACAGACACAGAATGTTCTCAATGTAAGATTGTGAACCACTAAAATTAACATTAAATTAACAAATAGTAGTGTAACAGTAGGTGTAACAGGCTGTTGGGATTTGTTGCGTGTGTCTTCATTAGTGGAATTAATTTATTAACAATTGACAGAAAGGAATACATAAATATATAAATAATTTAAATGTCATTATAGAATTGAAAATGTTTCGTTTTCTCATGTATAAATATTGAATCTCAATCACAAGGTAACATTGAATTTTTTTATACCACATATGATGTTGGTGGCCGACAGCAGGGTTCATCCCCGGAACATTTAGGGCCAGAAGACCAAATTCCACAACATAATCTAGTATTATTAATCAGAGTATTATTATATATTATATTTGGTCTACATTGATGCAGTTTACCTATTGAGAGTGAACAACTAGTTAACTATTAACAAGGTATAATACAATACAAATACAAAATAATATATGATAGCAAAACATAGTTTGGTTTAATATTTTATTGAAAAAAATATCTTCACAAGAAGGCAAGTATATATATAACATATTTACAGATTATGACATAACACAGGGATATTTGAGACAGAATAATCGTCCTGGGTTGGAAAGGAGCAATTCTGGGTCTTCAGATCACATAGATCAGGAATGAGGGATTAGCACACATGATTGCAATCCTATACACTGTGAAAAAGAAGTCTGTACAAAAAAACTGTAAATGTCTGGCAGCAACGGTTGTCAAATACTTACTGTTAAATTACAGTAAAATCTAATACATTTACAGATTACAATATTTTGATAATGGTTAATATTTTGATAAAAGGTAATTTACTGTATTTGTATGGTATTTACATACTTAAAGTAGAAAAACAAAAGTAATCTCTAAAATAATACAGTGAAATTCCATTTTTTTAATTTGATTTCTTTTTACAGATTTTTTTACCTGAAACACTGGAGAATAACTGTTTCATTTTACTTAGTTTCTTCGGTAGTAATGATATACTGTTGTATTACATTACATCATATATTTATGAATGATGTTGACAGATGGATGGCTGTATTACTGAGAATGTAATGAAAGCATAACTCGAAGTGCTTTACAATGAAATAACTGCATATCTTTTTTCAGTATGGGAGAAAAAGTCTAATAATGCTTTTTACAAAATTATGCACATCATTCCTGATGAGACTGCTCAATTTGAGGTATTACCAGTGACTGTGGTGCAAAAACTCTGGAGTTTGGGAAGGACAGACGGATGATAGTCGCAGCAAAAAATAGACATGTTGGCTAAACCAATTGAATTTGAAGAGTTGTTTCTGCCTCTATTGCATTATATTGCAAGGGAGTTTAATGGCATTATCGCATTCTGCAAAAACAAGTAGCCTATCAGAGGATATGGATGAGGTCAAGCTATGATTCCAAACATTCCAATGTTATAGTCCCGTGAAATACCGTCCTTGCCGAACTCAATGCCATAGATTCATCATTCAGCCCATTTTACCAGAGGCAATGATGTTTAGATCAAGGTGAAAATCATTGGAATGTGGGCACGGCCTGTACAGCAATACTCTAGTTTTAAATGCAAATGTGTAATTCACACCTGCCCTCATGTTAACTAAATGTAGCCCCAATAGCTTCATCATTCAACACATTTGATCTGAGACAATGAAGTTTAGATGGGGTGAAAATCACTGGAATGTGGGCCAAACCATATAACACACAGATTTTGGTTCAACTGATATCAGGCTAAGGTTCACTCAAACTAGATTTTTATCTGAAATGTGATATCCCCAATGCATATAATTTAACATTGAAACATTTTCTTCTTTGAATTTGAAATATTGTGTAACGTTACCGTTATCTAATTAGTAACTGGCAACTGCAGATGTCTGCCCCATGTCTATACCCCACAATGCAAAGTGTCTAACGCTATAGCTTAATTGTAGATTCTAAACATAATGAGGTAACGCAGCTACCAAATGTTATCTTTAATCAAAGTGTGTAATGTTAATCCACAACAGCGACTTTTGGTATATGACATATCAATAGAAATACATTTACAAAAATACAAATGAAATACAGTTCAAATTAATTCCACAATTCTTTGCGATAGACTTATATCAATACACAAACAAATTTAAATTGATGACATTAGATCGGGTGTAGCTAATCTAAATAGTGTGCATCATTTTCAAAACGATATACTGTATTTTGAGAGTAAATCAAGCATAATAAACATTCATGTTCTAATGAAGCCTGAGAAACCAAGTTTGCACTTCACCGCATAGGTCCTTGTGAATCGCTAATGTCTATTTTGTAGTTGTAAACAGTGATCCCCTCATTAAAGTGGCCAATATCTGAAGAGGGCAGTGATGGATGAAGTGTGATTGTTATTATATGTACTTAATAAGTATATAGGGTATACAATGGAAGGAATTTGTATTTCTTTAGTCTAAGATAGTGATCCATAATCAGAAAATGTCCATATTATTTCAGCTGCTTCTGTTCTAAATACACAGATCGCTATAGTCTTGGACCGTTATTCATATTCCAATGGTCCCCCTTTATCACTTCCATTGTCCTGTTTAAAGATAGAAAATAAAATTTAAATAAACAAATGAACATGACTGAGACCCAGTCTGGTACACATTAATAAACACATGAACAACATACTTCATGCATTTTCCTCTGGAGGGACTGAATACAGTATATTTCTTACTGCTAATCTGCGATTTTAGGCAATATTGTGTTGCTATAGAAACATGTTTAAGAAATCCAAAATCTCCCATGCTAACAAACTATTGTATGCAGCTCTACAGACTAGTGATATATAAGGAGCAACAGGGAGGCAGGCCATGACATGTTTTCAGGATTCATTCATTAATTCAAGTTGAATTTCACACATTCAAAAAAGGTTTGGTTTGAGCAAGTCTATATAGGAAAACAATTTACACGACAATAAAACTATAATATATTAAACCCAAGAGTATGGTAAGAGAGAGCTAAAAGTACAATCACCATCCATTGGTCCAGATAGGTTTGTTGGAAGTGGGCTGTTATGACGGCCATTGACCCCACCTCATCCAGATGAAAAGGCCCTCATCAACCTGGAATGCACACCTTGTAATGTTCTATTGTTCTGGCAGGACTTATATCCAGAAGTCTGGGACTCCATCACTCCAGGTCCACAGCTCCACTGAGTGAGGTTCTGATACCACTGTGTGTGACTTGACTCTACAACCAACAAGAAGCAGAACATGGCTGAGAACTTTGGAGCTCCCCTGCCTCTCCATGTGACACCCAACAGCACACAGAAAAAGATGTTTGACAATTGTGCAGTATTGTGCAAAAAGTATGAATAATCACGAAAAACTAACTATTAAAATAGTTTTACAGAATTACTTAATTGATTTAATAACATATTGTAAAATATTATTATCCTGTATAAGTATAATACATGTGTATCAGGCTCAGTAATGTACCTTCCATACACCATTGACCTCTCACCTCAAGATATATGAATGAAAACAGGCTCAATTGAACCACTCCACAGCTGATTTATGGTAGTGTGTTGCCATTTTGGGCCAATACCATGCTGTTTTAGGCATGCGGTACAAATGTGTTGTCACAAATATATATTAGCCTATTCCATGGATTAGGTGTGGCTTTAAAGTTGAGACTTTTTTGGAATCCGGTGATGAAGCTTCCCACTTGGCAGGCCAAAAACATCTGATTGGTTATTGATGCATGCAGCTGTTGTTTTGGTCAATCAGATTTGAATCTGATAATAAATGAGTTATGGCTATTATGCCTTAATCTGGTAAATGTAATGTTGCTTTGTGGTGGAATTTCCCTTTACAAATGGAATTACAGACACAGAATGTTCTCAATGTAAGATTGTGAACCACTAAAATTAACATTAAATTAACAAATAGTAGTGTGTAACAGGCTGTTGGGATTTGTTGCGTGTGTCTTCATTAGTGGAATTAATTTATTAACAATTGACAGAAAGGAATACATAAATATATAAATAATTTAAATGTCATTATAGAATTGAAAATGTTTCGTTTTCTCATGTATAAATATTGAATCTCAATCACAAGGTGACATTGAATTTTTTTTATACCACATATGATGTTGGTGGCCGACAGCAGGGTTCATCTCCGGAACATTTAGGGCCAGAAGACCAAATTCCACAACATAATCTAGTATTATTAATCAGAGTATTATTATATATTATATTTGGTCTACATTGAGTTTACCTATTGAGAGTGAACAACTAGTTAACTATTAACAAGGTATAATACAATACAAATACAAAATAATATATGATAGCAAAACATAGTTTGGTTTAATATTTTATTGAAAAAAATATCTTCACAAGAAGGCAAGTATATATATAACATATTTACAGATTATGACATAACACAGGGACATTTGAGACAGAATAATCGTCCTGGGTTGGAAAGGAGCAATCCAACAAATCCAGAAAAACCAAACAGTAAGAAAAAATACTGGAAGATTGACCACAGTCAAATTACAGGGAAGATGGTGCGTCGTCAATTCAAGGGAATTCTGGACTGGTTCCCTGAGTTGGTCTCCAAAGTTATGGAGGCAGTCAGACCATCAGAGCACTACACTACTCTCCACTCCCCTGAACCTGCAGCCTACAGAGATGTTCAGATTAAATGTGAGGTGAAGTTCAGCAGTCCTTTTTCCATCGAATCCCTCCTGAAGAAAGACAGTCCCTCTGGCCTGGGCTCCAAACCCTCTCCTCTGTTGGGCATTTCCAGCCTGCCAGTCAGAGTAGAACAGCAGCCTTGGTGCTCAGAGAAAGGAGTTGGAACAAAGAGGAAGTTCAGCTGGGACGCTCCACCAGTGGAGATGCACATTCTTCATCCGGCAGGTAGAAGTTATGCCATCTACCCAGCAGGGGGCAGTGTGGACCATGGACTCAGTGGTTCTGGAAACAGGCCAGTCAAGAGGATTCGTATGTGTGCTGAGCCCTCAACCCTGATCTACACAAGACCCAGTGTTGCTCCTTATTTTACCAGCCGTCAGAACGGTTATGTAAATTATCCTCTACCAACATATCCCTGTGATGTTAAACGTTATTGTAAAATGTAAATGTAAATGTAAAATGTTTTTTTTGTACATGCCACTTCTGCACTTATTTGTACATTATATTTGCTTACTTATCTTGGCACCTTTTTCAATAAAACACAAAAACAAACATTGTTACTTACTGCTATCATTTATTTGTATGCATACAGATCTGAGATGAAGAATTTATAACTGAACATAATCAGAATCAGAAAGATCTTTATTGCCAAGTAAGTTTGCACACATACAAGGAATTTGTATTGGTTGTTGCAACATTAACAGACAATTAAAGTAGAATCATCAGTCATATATAAACTAAATTAGAATAAAAGTACAATAGAATATGGGCTGTACAATTGTGCAGTATTGTGCAAAAAGTATGAATAATCACGAAAAACTAACTATTAAAATAGTTTTACAGAATTACTTAATTGATTTAATAACATATTGTAAAATATTATTATCCTGTATAAGTATAATACATGTGTATCAGGCTCAGTAATGTACCTTCCATACACCATTGACCTCTCACCTCAAGATATATGAATGAAAACAGGCTCAATTGAACCACTCCACAGCTGATTTATGGTAGTGTGTTGCCATTTTGGGCCAATACCATGCTGTTTTAGGCATGCGGTACAAATGTGTTGTCACAAATATATATTAGCCTATTCCATGGATTAGGTGTGGCTTTAAAGTTGAGACTTTTTTGGAATCCGGTGATGAAGCTTCCCACTTGGCAGGCCAAAAACATCTGATTGGTTATTGATGCATGGAGCTGTTGTTTTGGTCAATCAGATTTGAATCTGATAATAAATGAGTTATGGCTATTATGCCTTAATCTGGTAAATGTAATGTTGCTTTGTGGTGGAATTTCCCTTTACAAATGGAATTACAGACACAGAATGTTCTCAATGTAAGATTGTGAACCACTAAAATTAACATTAAATTAACAAATAGTAGTGTAACAGTAGGTGTAACAGGCTGTTGGGATTTGTTGCGTGTGTCTTCATTAGTGGAATTAATTTATTAACAATTGACAGAAAGGAATACATAAATATATAAATAATTTAAATGTCATTATAGAATTGAAAATGTTTCGTTTTCTCATGTATAAATATTGAATCTCAATCACAAGGTAACATTGAATTTTTTTATACCACATATGATGTTGGTGGCCGACAGCAGGGTTCATCCCCGGAACATTTAGGGCCAGAAGACCAAATTCCACAACATAATCTAGTATTATTAATCAGAGTATTATTATATATTATATTTGGTCTACATTGATGCAGTTTACCTATTGAGAGTGAACAACTAGTTAACTATTAACAAGGTATAATACAATACAAATACAAAATAATATATGATAGCAAAACATAGTTTGGTTTAATATTTTATTGAAAAAAATATCTTCACAAGAAGGCAAGTATATATATAACATATTTACAGATTATGACATAACACAGGGATATTTGAGACAGAATAATCGTCCTGGGTTGGAAAGGAGCAATTCTGGGTCTTCAGATCACATAGATCAGGAATGAGGGATTAGCACACATACGAATCCTCTTGACTGGCCTGTTTCCAGAACCACTGAGTACATGGTCCACACTGCCCCCTGCTGGGTAGAACTGGTCACTTCTACCTGCAGGTTGAAGAATGTGAATCTCCACAGGTGGAGTGTCCCAGCTGAACTTTCTCTTTGTTCCAAATCCTTTCTCTGAGCACCATGGCTGCTGTTCTACTCAGACTGGCAGGCTGGAAATACCCAGAGGAGATGGTTTGGAACCCAGGCCAGAGGGACTGTCTTTCTTCAGGAGCGATTCGATGGAGAAAGGACTGCTGAACTTCACCTCACATTTAATCTGAACATCCAAAATGGAGACCAACTCGGGGAACCAGTCCATAACTCCCTTGAAGTGACGGCGCACCATCTTCTCTGTGATTTGACTGTGGTCAAGCTTCCAGTAGTTTTTAATATTGTTTGGTTTACCTGGATTTGATGGAATCTGGAAAGAATTTAACACGTTATAATTCAACTAGGCCTCAGAGACAATGTTGGTTCAACTAAACTGTAGTTATCACGATCAATGAGATATAAATATGTTTTTAAATTTACCTTGACAAAACATTTGTTGGTTGACAAGCAGACTCTAATGTTGGTCTCAATGCTTCTTCCTTTTCCTGACATCAATGCTGCCAATTGTTCCATTATCTGTAGAAAAGTGAAAGAGAATTAGGTATTTGGACATTATGAGGACAGTATGCTATCATATCACAACATGTTTAACAGTTTAAAGGTTTATAGCTGGTTCTTACCTCAAAGAAGGTGAGCATATTGTCTGGACAGTCTTGGAGGACAAAGGCAATCATTGCCAGGTAGGTGCTACAATTCTCAAACATCATTTTCCGGGTGCTGTTGGATGTCACATGGAGAGGCAGGGGAGCTCCAAAGTTCTCAGCCATGTTCTGCTTCTTGTTGGTTGTAGAGTCAAGTCACACAGTGCATCAGAACCTCACTCAGTGGAGCTGTGGACCTGGACTGATGGAGTCCCAGACCTCTGATATAAGTCCTGCCAGAACAATAGAACATTACAAGGTGTGCATTCCAGGTTGATGAGGGCCTTTTCATCTGGATGAGGTGGGTGGGGTCAATGGCTGTGATAACAGCCCACTCCTGGACCAATGGATGGTGCTAATCTTTGCTAATATACTTAGTTTAATATAGTGGGGAAAATACAGGCTCCCAAACATGCTTGTTCAAATCAAACACATCCCTGAATGCTTACACTGTAAAAAATTAATGTTTTTTTCACGGGAAATTAACTGTATTATTTTACAGATTACTTTTGTTTTTCTACTTAAATGTAAATGCCATAAAAATACAGTAAATTACCTTTTATCAAAAGGCTCCTAAACATGCTTGTTCAAATCAAACACATCCCTGAATGCCTACAGTTATTATTTTTTTCATATATTGCTTCAAAATCAATAAGTTGGAAGTTGTATTTGTTGAGACACAGTTTACAAACATCTTCCTTTCGTATATACTGTATATATTATGATGCACAATCCATTCCTCGGATTGTAATGATTGCAATCCTATACACTGTGAAAAAGAAGTCTGTACAAAAAAACTGTAAATGTCTGGCAGCAACGGTTGTCAAATACTTACTGTTAAATTACAGTCAAATCTAATACATTTACAGATTACAATATTTTGATAATGGTTAATATTTTGATAAAAGGTAATTTACTGTATTTGTATGGTATTTACATACTTAAAGTAGAAAAACAAAAGTAATCTCTAAAATAATACAGTGAAATTCCATTTTTTTTATTTGATTTCTTTTTACAGATTTTTTTACCTGAAACACTGGAGAATAACTGCTTCATTTTACTTAGTTTCTTCGGTAGTAATGATATACTGTTGTATTACATTACATCATATATTTATGAATGATGTTGACAGATGGATGGCTGTATTACTGAGAATGTAATGAAAGCATAACTCGAAGTGCTTTACAATGAAATAACTGCATATCTTTTTTCAGTATGGGAGAAAAAGTCTAATAATGCTTTTTACAAAATTATGCACATCATTCCTGATGAGACTGCTCAATTTGAGGTATTACCAGTGACTGTGGTGCAAAAACTCTGGAGTTTGGGAAGGACAGACGGATGATAGTCGCAGCAAAAAATAGACATGTTGGCTAAACCAATTGAATTTGAAGAGTTGTTTCTGCCTCTATTGCATTATATTGCAAGGGAGTTTAATGGCATTATCGCATTCTGCAAAAACAAGTAGCCTATCAGAGGATATGGATGAGGTCAAGCTATGATTCCAAACATTCCAATGTTATAGTCCCGTGAAATACCGTCCTTGCCGAACTCAATGCCATAGATTCATCATTCAGCCCATTTTACCAGAGGCAATGACGTTTAGATCAAGGTGAAAATCATTGGAATGTGGGCACGGCCTGTACAGCAATACTCTAGTTTTAAATGCAAATGTATAATTCACACCTGCCCTCATGTTAACTAAATGTAGCCCCAATAGCTTCATCATTCAACACATTTGATCTGAGACAATGAAGTTTAGATGGGGTGAAAATCACTGGAATGTGGGCCAAACCATAGTAACACACAGATTTTGGTTCAACTGATATCAGGCTAAGGTTCACTCAAACTAGATTTTTATCTCAAATGTGATATCCCCAATGCATATAATTTAACATTGAAACATTTTCTTCTTTGAATTTGAAATATTGTGTAACGTTACCGTTATCTAATTAGTAACTGGCAACTGCAGATGTCTGCCCCATGTCTATACCCCACAATGCAAAGTGTCTAACGCTATAGCTTAATTGTAGATTCTAAACATAATGAGGTAACGCAGCTACCAAATGTTATCTTTAATCAAAGTGTGTAATGTTAATCCACAACAGCGACTTTTGGTATATGACATATCAATAGAAATACATTTACAAAAATACAAATGAAATACATTTCAAATTAATTCCACAATTCTTTGCGATAGACTTATATCAATACACAAACAAATTTAAATTGATGACATTAGATCGGGTGTAGCTAATCTAAATAGTGTGCATCATTTTCAAAACTATATACTGTATTTTGAGAGTAAATCAAGCATAATAAACATTCATGTTCTAATGAAGCCTGAGAAACCAAGTTTGCACTTCACCGCATAGGTCCTTGTGAATCGCTAATGTCTATTTTGTAGTTGTAAACAGTGATCCCCTCATTAAAGTGGCCAATATCTGAAGAGGGCAGTGATGGATGAAGTGTGATTGTTATTATATGTACTTAATAAGTATATAGGGTATACAATGGAAGGAATTTGTATTTCTTTAGTCTAAGATAGTGATCCATAATCAGAAAATGTCCATATTATTTCAGCTGCTTCTGTTCTAAATACACAGATCGCTATAGTCTTGGACCGTTATTCATATTCCAATGGTCCCCCTTTATCACTTCCATTGTCCTGTTTAAAGATAGAAAATAAAATTTAAATAAACAAATGAACATGACTGAGACCCAGTCTGGTACACATTAATAAACACATGAACAACATACTTCATGCATTTTCCTCTGGCGGGACTGAATACAGTATATTTCTTACTGCTAATCTGCGATTTTAGGCAATATAGTGTTGCTATAGAAACATGTTTAAGAAATCCAAAATCTCCCATGCTAACAAACTATTGTATGCAGCTCTACAGACTAGTGATATATAAGGAGCAACAGGGAGGCAGGCCATGACATGTTTTCAGGATTCATTCATTCATTCAAGTTGAATTTCACACGTTCAAAAAAGGTTTGGTTTGAGCAAGTCTATATAGGAAAACAATTTACACGACAATAAAACTATAATATATTAAACCCAAGAGTATGGTAAGAGAGAGCTAAAAGTACAATCACCATCCATTGGTCCAGATAGGTTTGTTGGAAGTGGGCTGTTATGACGGCCATTGACCCCACCTCATCCAGATGAAAAGGCCCTCATCAACCTGGAATGCACACCTTGTAATGTTCTATTGTTCTGGCAGGACTTATATCCAGAAGTCTGGGACTCCATCACTCCAGGTCCACAGCTCCACTGAGTGAGGTTCTGATACCACTGTGTGTGACTTGACTCTACAACCAACAAGAAGCAGAACATGGCTGAGAACTTTGGAGCTCCCCTGCCTCTCCATGTGACACCCAACAGCACACAGAAAAAGATGTTTGAGAATTGTAACACCCACCTGGCAATGATTGCCTTTGTCCTCCAAGACTCTCCAGGCAATATGCTCACCTTCTGTGAGGTAAGAACAAGCAAGCAACATATTAAGTTTCATTTGACTTTAAAAATGTTGTGATGTGAAAGCAAAATGTCCTTCTAATGTCTGATGGTGCCTAATTTTCAATGTAACTTCTTTTGCAGTTGCTGGGAAATTTGGAAGCATTGATCTCAGGAAACAGAAAAGGCCTTGATGCCAAAATTAGAGTCTGCTTGTCGACCAACAAATGTTTTGTCAAGGTAAATGGAAAAAATCTTTATATCTCATTGATCATGATCACTAATTTAGTTGAACCAACATAGTTTTGGGTTAAAGATGAATTCTAACTTGTGTGTTCAATTGTTTCCAGATTCCATCAAATCCAGAAAAACCAAACAGTAAGAAAAACTACTGGAAGCTTGACCACAGTCAAATTACAGGGAAGATGGTGCGTCGTCACTTCAAGGGAATTCTGGACTGGTTCCCTGAGTTGGTCTCCAAAGTTATGGAGGCAGTCAGACCATCAGAGCACTACACTACTCTCCACTCCCCTGAACCTGCAGCCTACAGAGATGTTCAGATTAAATGTGAGGTGAAGTTCAGCAGTCCTTTTTCCATCGAATCCCTCCTGAAGAAAGACAGTCCCTCTGGCCTGGGCTCCAAGCCCTCTCCTCTGTCCTCTGGGCATTTCCAGCCTGCCAGTCAGAGTAGAACAGCAGCCTTGGTGCTCAGAGAAAGGAGTTGGAACAAAGAGGAAGTTCAGCTGGGACGCTCCACCAGTGGAGATGCACATTCTTCATCCGGCAGGTAGAAGTTATGCCATCTACCCAGCAGGGGGCAGTGTGGACCATGGACTCAGTGGTTCTGGAAACAGGCCAGTCAAGAGGATTCGTATGTGTGCTGAGCCCTCAACCCTGATCTACACAAGACCCAGTGTTGCTCCTTATTTTACCAGCCGTCAGAACGGTTATGTAAATTATCCTCTACCAACATATCCCTGTGATGTTAAACGTTATTGTAAAATGTAAATGTAAATGTAAAATGTTTTTTTTTGTACATGCCACTTCTGCACTTATTTGTACATTATATTTGCTTACTTATCTTGGCACCTTTTTCAATAAAACACAAAAACAAACATTGTTACTTACTGCTATCATTTATTTGTATGCATACAGATCTGAGATGAAGAATTTATAACTGAACATAATCAGAATCAGAAAGATCTTTATTGCCAAGTAAGTTTGCACACATACAAGGAATTTGTATTGGTTGTTGCAACATTAACGTTAGGTTATGACTATAACCAAGTTCTGTTAGTTAGGGGCGATGCTTGGCTTCGCCTTCTGCACTATCTCGCGTACGTGCACGCGTACTGAATAAACCACAAATGTACCTCTAATACCAGTATTAGTCTGACCACACCCCTCATCAGCTTACCTTCATAAGCAGGTGTGTGGTCACCTGCTCTCCTCCTTCCCAAGCTTTCACCACAAGGTGAGGTCAAGGGCTGCAGCGGCCGTCCGAAGCCAAGCATCGCCCCTAACTAACAGAACTTGGTTATAGTCATAACCTAACGTTCTGTATCGTTAGTGGCTTAGCTTGGCTTCGCCTTCTGCACAAGGGAGGCCAAGCGGAGCCACTTGGCTGACAAATACACCCCGCTGACAGCCCCCCAAAACCATCAGAACAGGGAGGGCCGAGCCCCCCCGACCCCCCCTAATGGAGGGTATCCCCCCTATTAGAGGCTTCACGGGAAGGCGACGGACCCGACCGTGCGAAGAGCTCTCAAGCAACTTAACGCACAGGGTGAGCAGACCGTGGCTTGACCCCACGACTACACACACGCACAACCCGCATGCCACCCGGGAACGAACGGAGGAACAACCTCGTTACTGCCCCCAGAATCACGGGGTCAAGGGCAAACCCAACCCCGTGGCAAGGCCGTAGCAGCGGAGCGCGAAGGAAGACCCAGACCCACCAAAAGGACTGGACCCCCGGAATGGGGGCCCGGAGAAGTCCATGATGCCAGCATCAAGACCCCACCAGGGGGGCACCTAGTGACCCCGCCCCTCACATCGCCAGCGTATTCGGACAAAGGCCCCTCAGCCGAGCGGGCCCTGTCCCCCTCAACAGCACACCGCCTGGAACACAAGCCCTGCAACAGGCAGACAGCATGGTCATAACACACAAGAGTTAACCAACGGAACAGGCAGTGCACCGGGGAAGACCAGGCAACAGGCTGTCAACCCAAGCCTGGAACAACTGCGGACGAGGCAGGCGCCAGAAAGGACAGCCGAAACAGCCGCCCCGGCGGAAGGGGCGTATGCTGGCGTTGTCGCATAACCAAGCTTTCAACAGCACGTCAGGAGCGGGATCCGTAGACCACACGGCCCCTGACAGCTGCCCACAGAAAAGCCCATACGATCGGCAGACGTCATGAACGTGCAGGGGCACCCTCAACCGGAGAACCGGGAGTTGACACTGCAGCAACACACCAGAGAACCAACCACCCAGGCATTACCCCATGCAACGGTTGGTCCCATAACCCCTCAGGAAAACCCCGAAACGCACCGGCGGTACCACCGCAGCCCGCGTTCCGGTTCCCAACAGGGCCATCCCGGGCCTACAGGTCAACGGGCATCACCCCGGACCGGGCCCGGCGATACGGGGAGCACAGGATCCCAAAGGAGGTTAACCCCACCCAACAGGCTCCTCAGCGCCAAAACGCAAGAGAAGAGCGTAATATGGAAGACCAGCCCCCAGCACCCCGCACTCGGTACCAACAAGGGGTCCCATAACGCACAACCCTGTGACACCCGGATCGACCTAGCATTTTTCCCCCCGAAAAAACCCTAAGTCCCTCAGGGTACCAGAACAGCAGATCTGCATCCCCAGCGGACAACGGGTGCACTGATCTGGACCAGCGCGACCAGAACCAGTCCCGTGCCCTAACCACGCCGACCTGCCAACCCCAGGAGAAGGGGCAGATATGCGCGTCTGATCCCAACATAAAAAGAAGGCGCCACCCAGACGTGTCGGTATGAACCGCGTCCGGCGGCCCACCCCTTGGGCGTGAGACCCTTCCCATATGCCCAGACCCATTCCGTCATCATCCCCTGACATGAACGGGAACCCATCGACAACACACAGGATGTCGGAAGAGGAAAAACCCCCATCCCAATTGCTCCATAAAAACGCTGTTTCACCAAAGCAAACGAGGCGCGCCAGTCAGCAACGGCCAAAGCACATCCTGAGCCAGCACTATGTGTGCGTTTGGACATACCCACATCAACAATAGGCCGGCTAGACCACCATATTGAATCCCCAAGACGCCCAGGGAAACGACAAGAGGGGCGAGATGCAATCAACTCCATGAATGAACATTCAACTCTTTATAAAATAAAGAAAAGGCATCACATGTATGACCTAACTGCACAGCTGGGAGTAAAAAACCCTGTGTTTTCACATGATTTTAATCCAGTCACTCCTCTTAATCAGAGTGTAAAACCAGATTCCCCCAGAAACACCTTCCCACATGAGACCACGGTCAAGAAAAAGATATGTAAACTGTGAGACACGTGACCAACAGACTCAAGTTTGACACAAAAACGAGCGCAGCAGGTTAAGTCCTGCGCTCTACCCTCGACATCTTTACGACACCAGCTCATGGAAGGCGTCGCCATAGCAACAACGCTATAACGGGCGGGGAAAACCCACCGGATCCTGTCATAACAGGAGTCGGTAGAATACCCCTCCCCCCCCCCCCTCCCCCGCCAAGCACTGGCTTGGCCCTGACTGGCTTAGCAGGAGGGTCAACAACCTCTAAACCAATCAAGTGGGTAAAGGAGGGGTTTATCCGACACCCCCTCCCGAAAAACACACCTTCTATCCCTACACACAGAAAACAACCGTAGCCATTTTGAAAACCTCCGGTAGAACAAAACACATATAGCATAAGCTAATACAATGTTAGCTACCCACAAAGTGTAAAAGGGATTACAACAAAAAACACAAGTCGCCTGTGCGTGAATCCCATACCCGCAGCCTAAGCTATAGGAAGACGTTGAACGAGAGTAATGGCTAGGCCATGAAAAGTGTGTACGAGCATTACTGCAACTAACAACACAGCGTTGTGAACACATACTTAGTTAAAGCAATGGAATATCACCAGTTCTAATTGCATGTGGAGCATCAAGCTAATAGAACCTATTACCGAGTGTAAGTTGCAGACCTTGCTTAAAAACTCGTAACACAACACAACTCATTCCCCCAACGTAACAGGGTAGATTCATAAAACACAACCCCACCACATGATTTGTATTGAAGAAACACACAGTTTGTTCGGCCAACCACAGTCCCCCTTATATCAGGGAACTTTTTTATTAAATAAATAATATGTGATCAAGGCACAAAATCATAGGGGGGCCGGGGAGGGTGTAGAGGAGGGGACACAGAGGGGGAAAAGTCACTCAGCGGCGCCTGCCACCTCGCGCCGCTCGAGTCTGGCCACCCCGGGGAGCCCCGGAGGGACGGTAGGTTACAGTCTGCTGGACACGACGTTCCCTACCGTCTCCTCCGGTTCGGGATGGGCCGGCGGTGGCTGAAGCGTCGCCTCGTCTCCTAGCCCTCTTGGCAGGGCCAGCAGCGGCGGCGGGAGCAGTGGTAGCGGCGACGGAGACAGCTCGACGTCGCGGAAGCCTTCTGCCCCCACCGGCAAGGACGGGAGGCGGAAAATGGGGTTGGAGGATGGATCTCTCCTCTGCCATCTCTCTGCATGTTGAGGTCATCAATAGCAGGGCCTTCCCGAACAGGCCAGCGTCGGAGAGGTCGGCCGTCAGAAGAGGGGCTCTCTTCTTCTCTGGTACACGAGCCTGCTCCAGCCAAAGGTGACGCTGGCCCAGGGTGGCCAGGGCGCGCACTTTACCCATGGCTATGGCTAGCACCTGGGAGAGGTGCAGCACAGCTCCCGCAGCCTGGGTGATCTGATCGCACCTCACCTCGTTCAGATCCGCGCCGCCCGTCATTATCCCCGATACAAATCTAGCCAGGTGGGCGATGTTAGAGGCCGCAGCCAGCGACTGTGTACCGGCGATAAATGACTGGTCACCCCAATAAGCCAATCGCCTAGCCGACCTCCCCTGGAGGACCGGCTTGCATAGGGGCTCCCACACCATATCCGGACAGAGGAGCGCGGCCATCAGATTGTCAAGCCGAGGTACGCCCTCCCCCATACCTTTGACCAACCCCGACACCCGCGTAACTGGTACGTAGGCGGGAGTCAGTCCCATGATGTTGGAGACCGCCTGGCCCCGACGAACATAGGCCCCCATCGATGGGAAAAATGGGTAGACAACGTCCACCCCTCTCACCGGGGGACGCTGCCAGGGATGGCCTATGAGGTCATCAGGGACAGGAGCAGGCAATGGCTGCGGCAGCGGCACACCGTTTGCAGCGGCGGCTACCGCCATGAGCTCGGGAAACAAGGCCCGCAGTTCCCCCTGCGGACCCTCCTCCACCGACCCCGCATCCCTCGCATACAGCAGGCTGCGACTGGTCAAGGAGCCACAATCCGATGCGGCCGACAGTAGGGCATCCTGTTGATGAGGCCAAGGTGGTTCCCCGACATCCTCGAACAAGGCGCCCCGTGGAGCCATTTCCCCCCACCCCGGGGTCTCCGGAGGAGGGATACTCTCCTCCACGGGACCATCATACAAGAACCCGTCCGCCTCCTCCATGAAGTCTTCAGTTTCCATCAGAAATCCAGAGTCGGACGCGGCCTCGCTGGTCTCCAGCAATTCCCCAAACCCAGGCCGTTCGCGTCTGCACGCCACCATGTGACGACGTGAGCGAGCAGACGCAAAAAGTTTTCGTCGCAAATCCCCTGGCTCTAAGACAATCCCCCGTTCATCAACGGGCGATTCCCCAGAAACAGAGGAACCAGAGTCGAGATCAGGCCATCGCCGGAGCGACGGCTCCGAACCCTCGGCTCGTCGGTGAGGAAAACTATCCACCGGCAGTCTCCCGGGCTGGGTCGGCAACCACGAGAGTGGCAACAGCCCAGCACCGGAACGCACGACGGAGGCGGGAATGGAGAATCGGTGGTGAAGAGTAGGTCTAGCGGGTCTACTCTCCGCGGAATACATTATGACCCAAACCTTTTTCTTATATAAACAAGTGAGAGAAGAAAAAGGTTAGGCACAATGTAAACCTAGTCACAACTCTTTTCAACTTATCAACGACACGTCAAGTGGGGTACTACCGAGGCACTTCCTTGTGGTGAAAGCGAGAAGGAGGAGAGCAGGTGACCACACACCTGCTTATGAAGGTAAGCTGATGAGGGGTGTGGTCAGACTAATACTGGTATTAGAGGTACATTTGTGGTTTATTCAGTACGCGTGCACGTACGCGAGATAGTGCAGAAGGCGAAGCCAAGCTAAGCCACTAACGATACAGAACAGACAATTAAAGTAGAATCATCAGTCATATATAAACTAAATTAGAATAAAAGTACAATAGAATATGGGCTGTACAATTGTGCAGTATTGTGCAAAAAGTATGAATAATCACGAAAAACTAACTATTAAAATAGTTTTACAGAATTACTTAATTGATTTAATAACATATTGTAAAATATTATTATCCTGTATAAGTATAATACATGTGTATCAGGCTCAGTAATGTACCTTCCATACACCATTGACCTCTCACCTCAAGATATATGAATGAAAACAGGCTCAATTGAACCACTCCACAGCTGATTTATGGTAGTGTGTTGCCATTTTGGGCCAATACCATGCTGTTTTAGGCATGCGGTACAAATGTGTTGTCACAAATATATATTAGCCTATTCCATGGATTAGGTGTGGCTTTAAAGTTGAGACTTTTTTGGAATCCGGTGATGAAGCTTCCCACTTGGCAGGCCAAAAACATCTGATTGGTTATTGATGCATGGAGCTGTTGTTTTGGTCAATCAGATTTGAATCTGATAATAAATGAGTTATGGCTATTATGCCTTAATCTGGTAAATGTAATGTTGCTTTGTGGTGGAATTTCCCTTTACAAATGGAATTACAGACACAGAATGTTCTCAATGTAAGATTGTGAACCACTAAAATTAACATTAAATTAACAAATAGTAGTGTAACAGTAGGTGTAACAGGCTGTTGGGATTTGTTGCGTGTGTCTTCATTAGTGGAATTAATTTATTAACAATTGACAGAAAGGAATACATAAATATATAAATAATTTAAATGTCATTATAGAATTGAAAATGTTTCGTTTTCTCATGTATAAATATTGAATCTCAATCACAAGGTAACATTGAATTTTTTTATACCACATATGATGTTGGTAGCCGACAGCAGGGTTCATCCCCGGAACATTTAGGGCCAGAAGACCAAATTCCACAACATAATCTAGTATTATTAATCAGAGTATTATTATATATTATATTTGGTCTACATTGATGCAGTTTACCTATTGAGAGTGAACAACTAGTTAACTATTAACAAGGTATAATACAATACAAATACAAAATAATATATGATAGCAAAACATAGTTTGGTTTAATATTTTATTGAAAAAAATATCTTCACAAGAAGGCAAGTATATATATAACATATTTACAGATTATGACATAACACAGGGACATTTGAGACAGAATAATCGTCCTGGGTTGGAAAGGAGCAATTCTGGGTCTTCAGATCACATAGATCAGGAATGAGGGATTAGCACACATACGAATCCTCTTGACTGGCCTGTTTCCAGAACCACTGAGTACATGGTCCACACTGCCCCCTGCTGGGTAGAACTGGTCACTTCTACCTGCAAGTTGAAGAATGTGAATCTCCACAGGTGGAGCGTCCCAGCTGAACTTTCTCTTTGTTCCAACTCCTTTCTCTGAGCACCATGGCTGCTGTTCTACTCTGACTGGCAGGCTGGAAATACCCAGAGGAGATGGTTTGGAACCCAGGCCAGAGGGACTGTCTTTCTTCAGGAGCGATTCGATGGAGAAAGGACTGCTGAACTTCACCTCACATTTAATCTGAACATCCAAAATGGAGACCAACTCGGGGAACCAGTCCATAACTCCCTTGAAGTGACGGCGCACCATCTTCGCTGTGATTTGACTGTGGTCAAGCTTCCAGTAGTTTTTAATATTGTTTGGTTTACCTGGATTTGATGGAATCTGGAAAGAATTTAACACGTTATAATTCAACTAGGCCTCAGAGACAATGTTGGTTCAACTAAACTGTAGTTATCACGATCAATGAGATATAAATATGTTTTTAAATTTACCTTGACAAAACATTTGTTGGTTGACAAGCAGACTCTAATGTTGGTCTCAATGCTTCTTCCTTTTCCTGACATCAATGCTGCCAATTGTTCCATTATCTGTAGAAAAGTGAAAGAGAATTAGGTATTTGGACATTATGAGGACAGTATGCTATCATATCACAACATGTTTAATAGTTTAAAGGTTTATAGCTGGTTCTTACCTCAAAGAAGGTGAGCATATTGTCTGGACAGTCTTGGAGGACAAAGGCAAGCAGGTAGGTGCTACAATTCTCAAACATCATTTTCCGGGTGCTGTTGGATGTCACATGGAGAGGCAGGGGAGCTCCAAAGTTCTCAGCCATGTTCTGCTTCTTGTTGGTTGTAGAGTCAAGTGCATCAGAACCTCACTCAGTGGAGCTGTGGACCTGGACTGATGGAGTCCCAGACCTCTGATATAAGTCCTGCCAGAACAATAGAACATTACAAGGTGTGCATTCCAGGTTGATGAGGGCCTTTTCATCTGGATGAGGTGGGTGGGGTCAATGGCTGTGATAACAGCCCACTCCTGGACCAATGGATGGTGCTAATCTTTGCTAATATACTTAGTTTAATATAGTGGGAAAATACAGGCTCCTAAACATGCTTGTTCAAATCAAACACATCCCTGAATGCTTACACTGTAAAAAAATTATGTTTTTTTCACGGGAAATTAACTGTATTATTTTACAGATTACTTTTGTTTTTCTACTTAAATGTAAATGCCATAAAAATACAGTAAATTACCTTTTATCAAAAGGCTCCTAAACATGCTTGTTCAAATCAAACACATCCCTGAATGCCTACAGTTATTATTTTTTTCATATATTGCTTCAAAATCAATAAGTTGGAAGTTGTATTTGTTGAGACACAGTTTACAAACATCTTCCTTTCGTATATACTGTATATATTATGATGCACAATCCATTCCTCGGATTGTAATGATTGCAATCCTATACACTGTGAAAAAGAAGTCTGTACAAAAAAACTGTAAATGTCTGGCAGCAACGGTTGTCAAATACTTACTGTTAAATTACAGTAAAATCTAATACATTTACAGATTACAATATTTTGATAATGGTTAATATTTTGATAAAAGGTAATTTACTGTATTTGTATGGTATTTACATACTTAAAGTAGAAAAACAAAAGTAATCTCTAAAATAATACAGTGAAATTCCATTTTTTTTATTTGATTTCTTTTTACAGATTTTTTTACCTGAAACACTGGAGAATAACTGCTTCATTTTACTTAGTTTCTTCGGTAGTAATGATATACTGTTGTATTACATTACATCATATATTTATGAATGATGTTGACAGATGGATGGCTGTATTACTGAGAATGTAATGAAAGCATAACTCGAAGTGCTTTACAATGAAATAACTGTTTTTTCTCTTTTTTCAGTATGGGAGAAAAAGTCTAATAATGCTTTTTACAAAATTATGCACATCATTCCTGATGAGACTGCTCAATTTGAGGTATTACCAGTGACTGTGGTGCAAAAACTCTGGAGTTTGGGAAGGACAGACGGATGATAGTCGCAGCAAAAAATAGACATGTTGGCTAAACCAATTGAATTTGAAGAGTTGTTTCTGCCTCTATTGCATATTTATATTGCAAGGGAGTTTAATGGCATTATCGCATTCTGCAAAAACAAGTAGCCTATCAGAGGATATGGATGAGGTCAAGCTATGATTCCAAACATTCCAATGTTATAGTCCCGTGAAATACCGTCCTTGCCGAACTCAATGCCATAGATTCATCATTCAGCCCATTTTACCAGAGGCAATGACGTTTAGATCAAGGTGAAAATCATTGGAATGTGGGCACGGCCTGTACAGCAATACTCTAGTTTTAAATGCAAATGTATAATTCACACCTGCCCTCATGTTAACTAAATGTAGCCCCAATAGCTTCATCATTCAACACATTTGATCTGAGACAATGAAGTTTAGATGGGGTGAAAATCACTGGAATGTGGGCCAAACCATAGTAACACACAGATTTTGGTTCAACTGATATCAGGCTAAGGTTCACTCAAACTAGATTTTTATCTCAAATGTGATATCCCCAATGCATATAATTTAACATTGAAACATTTTCTTCTTTGAATTTGAAATATTGTGTAACGTTACCGTTATCTAATTAGTAACTGGCAACTGCAGATGTCTGCCCCATGTCTATACCCCACAATGCAAAGTGTCTAACGCTATAGCTTAATTGTAGATTCTAAACATAATGAGGTAACGCAGCTACCAAATGTTCTGTATCGTTAGTGGCTTAGCTTGGCATCACTACTGCACTATCTCGCGTACGTGCACGCGTACTGAATAAACCACAAATGTACCTCTAATACCAGTATTAGTCTGACCACACCCCTCATCAGCTTACCTTCATAAGCAGGTGTGTGGTCACCTGCTCTCCTCCTTCTCGCTTTCACCACAAGGAAGAAGTGCCTCGGTAGATCCCCACACTTGACACCATGATGGAAGAAATTGGATTAGGAACAGCTTGGGAAACAAGGATACGTTGACATCATATCTTTATTTTCTCTCTCACTATTTTCGAGAAAATACGGCGATATTGTCTTCGTACTGGAGTGTCTAGAAGATGATGATCATTCTAAAAACCCTCCACCGGTTTTCGTATTGGGAGCACGCCGCTGCATGCTTCTCAACTGCAGTTCCTTGCTGTGTTTGTTGGGGTGAAACCTGTCAGGCCACAGCTGAACTGTCGGACATGCCGCTGTTGTGAGGAGCGGTGCGTTCCAGGTTGGGTGAGTAGTGTTTGCTGGCGGGCTCCACTTGTCTGTTAGTGCTATGGGGGCTACTTGACAAAGTTTATGGAAACCGGCCCCAGGCTAGGGTCCTTTGTTTAGCCGCCTAGGCGACAGAAGGCCTTGGTCTGGAGACCATTATAGTTTTAACTAGTGGGCCGCGACCATTGACACTGGTGATCCCTGTGTGTTCTGGACGAGTGGATTCTCTCTGTCACCGTGTTAAGACCCCATCTTTCATATCCAAATGAGAGTATTCCTTCACGAGGGGATATGTGCATGTAATGTGCGATAGCGGCAGATTCATGTTCGAAGTCAGCTACACAGGCCAGTTGGTACTGTGCTGATTCCGCCGGATGTTCACCGTTGTGAAGCGGTGTTGACGTCTTGTTTTCTCTTTTCTCTTAAAAAGTGAGGAGAGGTTCAGAACGGCGGCCTGTCTGGGTGAGTGTTATGTCATTGTTTACATGTTCATAGCTTACGGTTAGCCAGTCAGCTGTTAACTGCTGCGTTAGCCTGCTGGATCGCTGCATGGCCTGCTTAAGGCCTACTATTAGCCGGTCAGCTGTTAGCTGCGGGGCTAGCATGTCGTGGTCGCTGGGTAAACGTTAGCTTGCTGCTAGGGCCATGGCTGGCGCGGGGTAGCTTAGCTTCTCGCGCGCCGCCGGAGCTCGCTTCTGATCGCCGTTGGCTTGATGCTATTCTGTTGAACGTGCTTTGATTTTAACATGTTTTACACTCTTGACCGCGACGTCATCCTTGACAGGGGATGTTTCGTCGACCCTGCCCTGAGCCTGGACGGGGATTGCGTCAACAAAGAGGACTGTAGCGACTGGTTGGAGCGGCGACGCTGCCCGGATCGAACAACACAGGTCGGCTGTGTTCTACGGTGTCTTGTGACTGCACTTCGCTGATCTGCGTTCCGGGTAGGTACGGGGTTGGCCAGACCTCATAACACGTCTTCTGGTTTTACTTTGCTAAATGTATTGTGAATAACGGTGTTTTTTCCCAAAACGTGTGTTGTTGCAATGCATTTGGGATACGTTGCGGGTTATGTGTGAGCTGTTTTTGTCACTGGCAGTTAGCTTCTCCGTGCAGATCGTGATGTATTGATCTGGTTGTTGTGTGAGAAACATCATGGTGTTTATGTGTACCGTGTACTCACTACTAAGGCAACTAACCTATGAAGCTATGCTTGGTGACAAGTGAGTAAAAGAATGTTCTTTCTCAGACTGTAATGACAATGAACAGTGTGTTCACACATTAACAGGTTTTCCTGTTTTAACTGGCCGTATTGAGGGTAAAATAGGAGGATTGTGTTTTCCCCCCCGGTTCCCTGGGGACTTTATCGCCTCCTATCAGACATGTTGTGCATTAATTGTGTCTTTTGTGTGGTAGGGATACGATGTAACTCTTAGCTTGATTGCTGAGGTTGTGCTAAATCTGCTGGAGAAACTTATTTCCTAAGGGGAAATTGGTTTGGTTGCTGTCATGTGTGCTTAGCAAGGCCTGTGGTCGATACTAATCAAGAATGATGTATTCTCTCATTGTGAAAAAAACGGCGTTCCTCTGTTGAGTGTTTTTGCCATTTTTTGTAGGTGATGATGGGTTGTGTGTGTCATGTGACCTACAACTGGGTTGTACTGGCCACAGAAGCACATGTGTATGTTGGACCGGGGTTCTTAGAGCCCTCTCTATTCTGTGTTTTTCCTTAGTAAAAATCAGATAGCAGGTTAGCTCATGCGCTGTGTGGAGCTGTGAAACGCTTCATAGAGCTGACTATGACTGTGTCATATTCTCTTTTTGTCGTTACGTCGTATCATGGGTGTGGGGTCGTGAAGGGGTGAACTGGTAACCTTTCCTCTCCCCATTGTTCTGTCGGTCAGGGGTACACCCCCTGTCCTTCAAGGTTCCCGTCACGTGGCGGTTCGGCACGTTACGGGGGGGGAGGGGGGGGGGGGGGGGGAGGGAGTTCCTGGTCCCACGGCCTGGTATATTGGGCGTGTGCACCGCAGGAATTCCCCCACCATAGAGTACGTCACCGTGCGCGTCTCTGTTGGTAGGACTTCCGTGTGCTGTTCAGGTCCATGTGATGGATCTGTTTTCAGGGGGGGTGGTCAGGGCTCCTCCTCACCAAGCGCCTATTCAGGCCTTCTGTGAGTTCGGACTCCTTCTTCCATGTGAGGAAGCCTCCATCAGAGTACAGAGCCTTCCTCCTCAGATTGTCAAAGTGAGTGGACCCTCTAGAAGGGTCCTTTTCTATTGTATGTATATTCGATTCAATTCGTTTGTTGAGTGTGTATGGGTTCAGTGCCTCTTCCCCGGAGGCCCTAAAACCAGTTTTTTACATGGCTCAAGGTGCAATATATTCTTTTCAATCTGTACAGCTCGCGTGGGAAGTCTCTCTGGGGATCCCCGTCTCTTTCCTATGGGAGGGTGGTGGGATGTAAAAATGTGAACATTTTTTACCCCGGCTGTGTAGACTGGGATACATACTGTTGATGCTTCCTTCTTTCTATTCCAGAAGTGTTGGAGTTAGGGAGTGTCACACCCCTCTTGTCGTTCCCCTGGGCGCCTTGGGGATTCAATGACAGGTCTAAATAGCCTGTTCATTGATGGGGGTGTGTCCCGACGCACGTATAGTGCTAGCTCGCTGTAAACAGGCGATTGGCTGGCACGCCTTGGTTGCTTGTGGTTGGAACAGCGTTTTTATAAAGCAACTGAGATGGGGGTTTTTCCTCTTCCGACGACCACATCCCATGACCTGGGTGGGTTGTCGACGGATTCTCGTTCATGTCTGGGGGATGATGACGGGATGGATCTGAACATATGTAGTGGGGTCTCACGCCCTTGGGGTGGGCCACCAGGCGCGGTTCGTCCGAACGTCTGGGTGGCGCCTTCTTTTCATGTTAAGATCAACACGCATATCTGCCCTTCTCCTGGAGTAGGCATGTCGGCGTGGTTAGGGCACGGGACTGGTTCTGGTCACGCTGGTCCAGATCAGTTGAACCCGTTGTCCGCCGGGGATGCAGATCTGCTGTTCTGGTACCCTGAGGGACTTGGGCTTTTTTCAGGGGGAAAAATGCCAGGTCGGTCTGGGTGTCACAGGGTTAAGCGCTATGGAGACCCTGGTTGGGTATGTTTTTACTCAGCACTGTCGTCATGGCTTACAGCCATGCCATTCTGTACGCGCTCGATCTCGTCGGATCTCGGCCGCTACACAGGTTGGTCCTGGTTAGTACTTGGTTGGGAGACCGCCGGGGAATACCAGGTACGGTGTGCTTAGGGGCTGGTTCTCCATTATTTTTCGCTCCTCTCTCACGCATGGCGAAGAGGGGCCTGTGGGGGTGGTTTTTTGACCTCCTCTGGTGACCCTGTGCTTCCCGTACCGCCAGGCCCGGTCCGAAGTGATGTTTGCGACCCGTAGGCCTGGGTTAACCCTTTTTGGAAACTGAAACACTTGTACTGCGGTATAGCCGGTGTATGCCCGCAGGTGTGTTTTGGAGTTTTTTCTTGAGGGGTTATAGGAACAACCACCGCATTGGGTAACACCGAGGTGGTTGATTCCCTGGTGTGTTGGAGCAGTGTCAACTCCCGGGTTCACCGTTTGAGGGTGCCCCTGCACGCTCATGACGTCTGCCAATCGTGTCAGCCTTCTCTGCCTCGACCCCTCTGGGTGGGGGTTTTTAAATGGAGGCTTGGTCATGCAACACCGCCAGCTTACGCTCCTTCCGCCGGGGCGGCTGTGTTCAGCTGTCCCCTCTGGCGCCTGTCTCGTCCGCAGTCTCCAGGCTAGGGTTAACAGCCTGTTGCCTGGTTTTTCCCCGGTGCGCTGCCTGCTTCCGTTGGTTAACCTTTTTGTGTGCTTACGGCCATGCTGACTGCCTGTTCTGCAGGGTCAGTGTGCCAGGCGGTGTACTATTGGGGGGACGGGGCCCGCTCGGCTTACGGCCATACCAACCTGAACACGCCCGATCTCGTCCGATCTCGGAAGCTAAGCAGGTTCTGGCCTGGTTAGTACTTGGATGGGGTTCCGCCTGGGAATACCAGGTGCAGTAACTGAGGGGCCTTTGTCCGAATACGCTGGCGATGTGGGGGGCGGGGCACTACGTGCCCACCTGGTGGGGTCTTGATGCTGGCATCATGGACTTCTCCGGGCCCCCATTCCAGGGAGTCCAGTCCTTTTGGTGGGTCTGGGTCTTCCTTCGCGCTCCGCTGCTACGGCCTTGCCACGGGGTTGGGTTTGCCCTTGGCCCCGTGATTCTGGGGGCAGTAACGAGGTTGTTCCTCCGTTCGTTCCCGGGTGGCATGCGGGTTGTGCGTGTGTGTAGTCGTGGGGTCAAGCCACGGTCTGCTCACCCTGTGCGTTAAGTTGCTTGAGTGCCTCTTCGCACGGTCGGGTCCGTCGCCTTCCCGTGAAGCCTCTAATAGGGGGGATACTGTTGTGGAAAGGTTGTTTGACACAGCAGGAGACGATATTTCCAATTGTAACAAATAGGTAATTTATTTAAGAAAAGAAGTTCGTTAACAGCAAGAGCTATGGGTCAAAGATGATCGCCACAGCTTGAACAAAAAAACACTCTGTCCTGGAACCCTTTGCCTGTCCCTAAATCCCCTCTCAGTCCTGCCCCCATGACAGATATGATGACGTGTCACATCATGTCAGATCTGACATGACGTACATTAAGATGATACGTAGATTTAACATTGGAGAGAGAGAGAACATGAGGAGAGATAAGCAAGATATGATATCCACACACGATATGATGTAAAACATTAAGAACATGAAGAGAGAGTGAGATATGTGTGTTTGTGTGTGTGTGTGTGTATGTGTGTGTGTGTCTGTGTGTGTGTGCGTCTGTGTACAGACGTGCGTGTATTGTATGTGTGTATTGTGACACAGGGAATGTGTGTGTGTGTCGGTGTGTATGTCTGTGCGACTGTGTGTGTCTGTGTGTGTGTGCTGTGTCTGTGTGTGTGCTGTGTATGTGTGTAAGAGAGAAAAGACACAAGATTAGAACACAGATATGATGTACTGAAATGTCCATCCACTACCTTGAGGCTGTTTTAAGAACATCAGCCAGACTGTCGCCCTAGTGTCTTTGAGCCCTGCTAGTTGACCTATATTAAACTAGTCAAGACTAACCCCTTTCCTACCTCCACCCTCGTATACACATTTTCCCCAACAATACCCTCCATTAGGGGGGGTCGGGGGGGCTCGGCCCTCCCTGTTCTGATGGTTTTGGGGGGCTGTCAGCGGGGTGTATTTGTCAGCCAAGTGGCTCCGCTTGGCCTCCCTTGTGCAGTAGTGATGCCAAGCTAAGCCACTAACGATACAGAACGTTAGGTTATGACTATAACCAAGTTCTGTTAGTTAGGGGCGATGCTTGGCATCAGACGGCCGCTGCAGCCCTTGTCCTCACCTTGTGGTGAAAGCTTGGGAAGGAGGAGAGCAGGTGACCACACACCTGCTTATGAAGGTAAGCTGATGAGGGGTGTGGTCAGACTAATACTGGTATTAGAGGTACATTTGTGGTTTATTCAGTACGCGTGCACGTACGCGAGATAGTGCAGTAGTGATGCCAAGCATCGCCCCTAACTAACAGAACTTGGTTATAGTCATAACCTAACGTTATCTTTAATCAAAGTGTGTAATGTTAATCCACAACAGCGACTTTTGGTATATGACATATCAATAGAAATACATTTACAAAAATACAAATGAAATACATTTCAAATTAATTCCACAATTCTTTGCGATAGACTTATATCAATACACAAACAAATTTAAATTGATGACATTAGATCGGATGTAGCTAATCTAAATAGTGTGCATCATTTTCAAAACTATATACTGTATTTTGAGAGTAAATCAAGCATAATAAACATTCATGTTCTAATGAAGCCTGAGAAACCAAGTTTGCACTTCACCGCATAGGTCCTTGTGAATCGCTAATGTCTATTTTGTAGTTGTAAACAGTGATCCCCTCATTAAAGTGGCCAATATCTGAAGAGGGCAGTGATGGATGAAGTGTGATTGTTATTATTTAATAAGTATATAGGGTATACAATGGAAGGAATTTGTATTTATTTAGTCTAAGATAGTGATCCATAATCAGAAAATGTCCATATTATTTCAGCTGCTTCTGTTCTAAATACACAGATCGCTATAGTCTTGGACCGTTATTCATATTCCAATGGTCCCCCTTTATCACTTCCATTGTCCTGTTTAAAGATAGAAAATAAAATTTAAATAAACAAATGAACATGACTGAGACCCAGTCTGGTACACATTAATAAACACAACATTATGATGGTGCTAATCTTTGCTAATATACTTAGTTTAATATAGTGGGAAAATACAGGCTCCTAAACATGCTTGTTCAAATCAAACACATCCCTGAATGCTTACACTGTAAAAAATTAATGTTTTTTTCACTGGAAATTAACTGTATTATTTTACAGATTACTTTTGTTTTTCTACTTAAATGTAAATGCCATAAAAATACAGTAAATTACCTTTTATCAAAAGGCTCCTAAACATGCTTGTTCAAATCAAACACATCCCTGAATGCCTACAGTTATTATTTTTTTCATATATTGCTTCAAAATCAATAAGTTGGAAGTTGTATTTGTTGAGACACAGTTTACAAACATCTTCCTTTCGTATATACTGTATATATTATGATGCACAATCCATTCCTCGGATTGTAATGATTGCAATCCTATACACTGTGAAAAAGAAGTCTGTACAAAAAAACTGTAAATGTCTGGCAGCAACGGTTGTCAAATACTTACTGTTAAATTACAGTAAAATCTAATACATTTACAGATTACAATATTTTGATAATGGTTAATATTTTGATAAAAGGTAATTTACTGTATTTGTATGGTATTTACATACTTAAAGTAGAAAAACAAAAGTAATCTCTAAAATAATACAGTGAAATTCCATTTTTTTAATTTGATTTCTTTTTACAGATTTTTTTACCTGAAACACTGGAGAATAACTGCTTCATTTTACTTAGTTTCTTCGGTAGTAATGATATACTGTTGTATTACATTACATCATATATTTATGAATGATGTTGACAGATGGATGGCTGTATTACTGAGAATGTAATGAAAGCATAACTCGAAGTGCTTTACAATGAAATAACTGCATATCTTTTTTCAGTATGGGAGAAAAAGTCTAATAATGCTTTTTACAAAATTATGCACATCATTCCTGATGAGACTGCTCAATTTGAGGTATTACCAGTGACTGTGGTGCAAAAACTCTGGAGTTTGGGAAGGACAGACGGATGATAGTCGCAGCAAAAAATAGACATGTTGGCTAAACCAATTGAATTTGAAGAGTTGTTTCTGCCTCTATTGCATTATATTGCAAGGGAGTTTAATGGCATTATCGCATTCTGCAAAAACAAGTAGCCTATCAGAGGATATGGATGAGGTCAAGCTATGATTCCAAACATTCCAATGTTATAGTCCCGTGAAATACCGTCCTTGCCGAACTCAATGCCATAGATTCATCATTCAGCCCATTTTACCAGAGGCAATGATGTTTAGATCAAGGTGAAAATCATTGGAATGTGGGCACGGCCTGTACAGCAATACTCTAGTTTTAAATGCAAATGTTTAATTCACACCTGCCCTCATGTTAACTAAATGTAGCCCCAATAGCTTCATCATTCAACACATTTGATCTGAGACAATGAAGTTTAGATGGGGTGAAAATCACTGGAATGTGGGCCAAACCATAGTAACACACAGATTTTGGTTCAACTGATATCAGGCTAAGGTTCACTCAAACTAGATTTTTATCTCAAATGTGATATCCCCAATGCATATAATTTAACATTGAAACATTTTCTTATTTGAATTTGAAATATTGTGTAACGTTACCGTTATCTAATTAGTAACTGGCAACTGCAGATGTCTGCCCCATGTCTATACCCCACAATGCAAAGTGTCTAACGCTATAGCTTAATTGTAGATTCTAAACATAATGAGGTAACGCAGCTACCAAATGTTATCTTTAATCAAAGTGTGTAATGTTAATCCACAACAGCGACTTTTGGTATATGACATATCAATAGAAATACATTTACAAAAATACAAATGAAATACATTTCAAATTAATTCCACAATTCGTTGCGATAGACTTATATCAATACACAAACAAATTTAAATTGATGACATTAGATCGGGTGTAGCTAATCTAAATAGTGTGCATCATTTTCAAAACTATATACTGTATTTTGAGAGTAAATCAAGCATAATAAACATTCATGTTCTAATGAAGCCTGAGAAACCAAGTTTGCACTTCACCGCATAGGTCCTTGTGAATCGCTAATGTCTATTTTGTAGTTGTAAACAGTGATCCCCTCATTAAAGTGGCCAATATCTGAAGAGGGCAGTGATGGATGAAGTGTGATTGTTATTTAATGTACTTAATAAGTATATAGGGTATACAATGGAAGGAATTTGTATTTCTTTAGTCTAAGATAGTGATCCATAATCAGAAAATGTCCATATTATTTCAGCTGCTTCTGTTCTAAATACACAGATCGCTATAGTCTTGGACCGTTATTCATATTCCAATGGTCCCCCTTTATCACTTCCATTGTCCTGTTTAAAGATAGAAAATAAAATTTAAATAAACAAATGAACATGACTGAGACCCAGTCTGGTACACATTAATAAACACATGAACAACATACTTCATGCATTTTCCTCTGGAGGGACTGAATACAGTATATTTCTTACTGCTAATCTGCGATTTTAGGCAATATAGTGTTGCTATAGAAACATGTTTAAGAAATCCAAAATCTCCCATGCTAACAAACTATTGTATGCAGCTCTACAGACTAGTGATATATAAGGAGCAACAGGGAGGCAGGCCATGACATGTTTTCAGGATTCATTCATTCATTCAAGTTGAATTTCACACATTCAAAAAAGGTTTGGTTTGAGCAAGTCTATATAGGAAAACAATTTACACGATAATAAAACTATAATATATTAAACCCAAGAGTATGGTAAGAGAGAGCTAAAAGTACAATCACCATCCATTGGTCCAGATAGGTTTGTTGGAAGTGGGCTGTTATGACGGCCATTGACCCCACCTCATCCAGATGAAAAGGCCCTCATCAACCTGGAATGCACACCTTGTAATGTTCTATTGTTCTGGCAGGACTTATATCCAGAAGTCTGGGACTCCATCACTCCAGGTCCACAGCTCCACTGAGTGAGGTTCTGATACCACTGTGTGTGACTTGACTCTACAACCAACAAGAAGCAGAACATGGCTGAGAACTTTGGAGCTCCCCTGCCTCTCCATGTGACACCCAACAGCACACAGAAAAAGATGTTTGACAATTGTGCAGTATTGTGCAAAAAGTATGAATAATCACGAAAAACTAACTATTAAAATAGTTTTACAGAATTACTTAATTGATTTAATAACATATTGTAAAATATTATTATCCTGTATAAGTATAATACATGTGTATCAGGCTCAGTAATGTACCTTCCATACACCATTGACCTCTCACCTCAAGATATATGAATGAAAACAGGCTCAATTGAACCACTCCACAGCTGATTTATGGTAGTGTGTTGCCATTTTGGGCCAATACCATGCTGTTTTAGGCATGCGGTACAAATGTGTTGTCACAAATATATATTAGCCTATTCCATGGATTAGGTGTGGCTTTAAAGTTGAGACTTTTTTGGAATCCGGTGATGAAGCTTCCCACTTGGCAGGCCAAAAACATCTGATTGGTTATTGATGCATGCAGCTGTTGTTTTGGTCAATCAGATTTGAATCTGATAATAAATGAGTTATGGCTATTATGCCTTAATCTGGTAAATGTAATGTTGCTTTGTGGTGGAATTTCCCTTTACAAATGGAATTACAGACACAGAATGTTCTCAATGTAAGATTGTGAACCACTAAAATTAACATTAAATTAACAAATAGTAGTGTGTAACAGGCTGTTGGGATTTGTTGCGTGTGTCTTCATTAGTGGAATTAATTTATTAACAATTGACAGAAAGGAATACATAAATATATAAATAATTTAAATGTCATTATAGAATTGAAAATGTTTCGTTTTCTCATGTATATATATTGAATCTCAATCACAAGGTGACATTGAATTTTTTTATACCACATATGATGTTGGTGGCCGACAGCAGGGTTCATCCCCGGAACATTTAGGGCCAGAAGACCAAATTCCACAACATAATCTAGTATTATTAATCAGAGTATTATTATATATTATATTTGGTCTACATTGAGTTTACCTATTGAGAGTGAACAACTAGTTAACTATTAACAAGGTATAATACAATACAAATACAAAATAATATATGATAGCAAAACATAGTTTGGTTTAATATTTTATTGAAAAAAATATCTTCGCAAGAAGGCAAGTATATATATAACATATTTACAGATTATGACATAACACAGGGACATTTGAGACAGAATAATCGTCCTGGGTTGGAAAGGAGCAATTCTGGGTCTTCAGATCACATAGATCAGGAATGAGGGATTAGCACACATACGAATCCTCTTGACTGGCCTGTTTCCAGAACCACTGAGTACATGGTCCACACTGCCCCCTGCTGGGTAGAACTGGTCACTTCTACCTGCAGGTTGAAGAATGTGAATCTCCACAGGTGGAGCGTCCCAGCTGAACTTTCTCTTTGTTCCAACTCCTTTCTCTGAGCACCATGGCTGCTGTTCTACTCTGACTGGCAGGCTGGAAATACCCAGAGGAGATGGTTTGGAACCCAGGCCAGAGGGACTGTCTTTCTTCAGGAGCGATTCGATGGAGAAAGGACTGCTGAACTTCACCTCACATTTAATCTGAACATCCAAAATGGAGACCAACTCGGGGAACCAGTCCATAACTCCCTTGAAGTGACGGCGCACCATCTTCTCTGTGATTTGACTGTGGTCAAGCTTCCAGTAGTTTTTAATATTGTTTGGTTTACCTGGATTTGATGGAATCTGGAAAGAATTGAACACGTTATAATTCAACTAGGCCTCAGAGACAATGTTGGTTCAACTAAACTGTAGTTATCACGATCAATGAGATATAAATATGTTTTTAAATTTACCTTGACAAAACATTTGTTGGTTGACAAGCAGACTCTAATGTTGGTCTCAATGCTTCTTCCTTTTCCTGACATCAATGCTGCCAATTGGTCCATTATCTGTAGAAAAGTGAAAGAGAATTAGGTATTTGGACATTATGAGGACAGTATGCTATCATATCACAACATGTTTAATAGTTTAAAGGTTTATAGCTGGTTCTTACCTCAAAGAAGGTGAGCATATTGTCTGGACAGTCTTGGAGGACAAAGGCAATCATTGCCAGGTAGGTGCTACAATTCTCAAACATCATTTTCCGGGTGCTGTTGGATGTCACATGGAGAGGCAGGGGAGCTCCAAAGTTCTCAGCCATGTTCTGCTTCTTGTTGGTTGTAGAGTCAAGTCACACAGTGCATCAGAACCTCACTCAGTGGAGCTGTGGACCTGGACTGATGGAGTCCCAGACCTCTGATATAAGTCCTGCCAGAACAATAGAACATTACAAGGTGTGCATTCCAGGTTGATGAGGGCCTTTTCATCTGGATGAGGTGGGTGGGGTCAATGGCTGTGATAACAGCCCACTCCTGGACCAATGGATGGTGCTAATCTTTGCTAATATACTTAGTTTAATATAGTGGGAAAATACAGGCTCCTAAACATGCTTGTTCAAATCAAACACATCCCTGAATGCTTACACTGTAAAAAATTAATGTTTTTTTCACTGGAAATTAACTGTATTATTTTACAGATTACTTTTGTTTTTCTACTTAAATGTAAATGCCATAAAAATACAGTAAATTACCTTTTATCAAAAGGCTCCTAAACATGCTTGTTCAAATCAAACACATCCCTGAATGCCTACAGTTATTATTTTTTTCATATATTGCTTCAAAATCAATAAGTTGGAAGTTGTATTTGTTGAGACACAGTTTACAAACATCTTCCTTTACTGTATATATTATGATGCACAATCCATTCCTCGGATTGTAATGATTGCAATCCTATACACTGTGAAAAAGAAGTCTGTACAAAAAAACTGTAAATGTCTGGCAGCAACGGTTGTCAAATACTTACTGTTAAATTACAGTAAAATCTAATACATTTACAGATTACAATATTTTGATAATGGTTAATATTTTGATAAAAGGTAATTTACTGTATTTGTATGGTATTTACATACTTAAAGTAGAAAAACAAAAGTAATCTCTAAAATAATACAGTGAAATTCAATTTTTTTAATTTGATTTCTTTTTACAGATTTTTTTACCTGAAACACTGGAGAATAACTGCTTCATTTTACTTAGTTTCTTCTGTAGTAATGATATACTGTTGTATTACATTACATCATATATTTATGAATGATGTTGACAGATGGATGGCTGTATTACTGAGAATGTAATGAAAGCATAACTCGAAGTGCTTTACAATGAAATAACTGCATATCTTTTTTCAGTATGGGAGAAAAAGTCTAATAATGCTTTTTACAAAATTATGCACATCATTCCTGATGAGACTGCTCAATTTGAGGTATTACCAGTGACTGTGGTGCAAAAACTCTGGAGTTTGGGAAGGACAGACGGATGATAGTCGCAGCAAAAAATAGACATGTTGGCTAAACCAATTGAATTTGAAGAGTTGTTTCTGCCTCTATTGCATTATATTGCAAGGGAGTTTAATGGCATTATCGCATTCTGCAAAAACAAGTAGCCTATCAGAGGATATGGATGAGGTCAAGCTATGATTCCAAACATTCCAATGTTATAGTCCCGTGAAATACCGTCCTTGCCGAACTCAATGCCATAGATTCATCATTCAGCCCATTTTACCAGAGGCAATGATGTTTAGATCAAGGTGAAAATCATTGGAATGTGGGCACGGCCTGTACAGCAATACTCTAGTTTTAAATGCAAATGTTTAATTCACACCTGCCCTCATGTTAACTAAATGTAGCCCCAATAGCTTCATCATTCAACACATTTGATCTGAGACAATGAAGTTTAGATGGGGTGAAAATCACTGGAATGTGGGCCAAACCATAGTAACACACAGATTTTGGTTCAACTGATATCAGGCTAAGGTTCACTCAAACTAGATTTTTATCTCAAATGTGATATCCCCAATGCATATAATTTAACATTGAAACATTTTCTTATTTGAATTTGAAATATTGTGTAACGTTACCGTTATCTAATTAGTAACTGGCAACTGCAGATGTCTGCCCCATGTCTATACCCCACAATGCAAAGTGTCTAACGCTATAGCTTAATTGTAGATTCTAAACATAATGAGGTAACGCAGCTACCAAATGTTATCTTTAATCAAAGTGTGTAATGTTAATCCACAACAGCGACTTTTGGTATATGACATATCAATAGAAATACATTTACAAAAATACAAATGAAATACATTTCAAATTAATTCCACAATTCGTTGCGATAGACTTATATCAATACACAAACAAATTTAAATTGATGACATTAGATCGGGTGTAGCTAATCTAAATAGTGTGCATCATTTTCAAAACTATATACTGTATTTTGAGAGTAAATCAAGCATAATAAACATTCATGTTCTAATGAAGCCTGAGAAACCAAGTTTGCACTTCACCGCATAGGTCCTTGTGAATCGCTAATGTCTATTTTGTAGTTGTAAACAGTGATCCCCTCATTAAAGTGGCCAATATCTGAAGAGGGCAGTGATGGATGAAGTGTGATTGTTATTTAATGTACTTAATAAGTATATAGGGTATACAATGGAAGGAATTTGTATTTCTTTAGTCTAAGATAGTGATCCATAATCAGAAAATGTCCATATTATTTCAGCTGCTTCTGTTCTAAATACACAGATCGCTATAGTCTTGGACCGTTATTCATATTCCAATGGTCCCCCTTTATCACTTCCATTGTCCTGTTTAAAGATAGAAAATAAAATTTAAATAAACAAATGAACATGACTGAGACCCAGTCTGGTACACATTAATAAACACATGAACAACATACTTCATGCATTTTCCTCTGGAGGGACTGAATACAGTATATTTCTTACTGCTAATCTGCGATTTTAGGCAATATAGTGTTGCTATAGAAACATGTTTAAGAAATCCAAAATCTCCCATGCTAACAAACTATTGTATGCAGCTCTACAGACTAGTGATATATAAGGAGCAACAGGGAGGCAGGCCATGACATGTTTTCAGGATTCATTCATTCATTCAAGTTGAATTTCACACATTCAAAAAAGGTTTGGTTTGAGCAAGTCTATATAGGAAAACAATTTACACGACAATAAAACTATAATATATTAAACCCAAGAGTATGGTAAGAGAGAGCTAAAAGTACAATCACCATCCATTGGTCCAGATAGGTTTGTTGGAAGTGGGCTGTTATGACGGCCATTGACCCCACCTCATCCAGATGAAAAGGCCCTCATCAACCTGGAATGCACACCTTGTAATGTTCTATTGTTCTGGCAGGACTTATATCCAGAAGTCTGGGACTCCATCACTCCAGGTCCACAGCTCCACTGAGTGAGGTTCTGATACCACTGTGTGTGACTTGACTCTACAACCAACAAGAAGCAGAACATGGCTGAGAACTTTGGAGCTCCCCTGCCTCTCCATGTGACACCCAACAGCACACAGAAAAAGATGTTTGACAATTGTGCAGTATTGTGCAAAAAGTATGAATAATCACGAAAAACTAACTATTAAAATAGTTTTACAGAATTACTTAATTGATTTAATAACATATTGTAAAATATTATTATCCTGTATAAGTATAATACATGTGTATCAGGCTCAGTAATGTACCTTCCATACACCATTGACCTCTCACCTCAAGATATATGAATGAAAACAGGCTCAATTGAACCACTCCACAGCTGATTTATGGTAGTGTGTTGCCATTTTGGGCCAATACCATGCTGTTTTAGGCATGCGGTACAAATGTGTTGTCACAAATATATATTAGCCTATTCCATGGATTAGGTGTGGCTTTAAAGTTGAGACTTTTTTGGAATCCGGTGATGAAGCTTCCCACTTGGCAGGCCAAAAACATCTGATTGGTTATTGATGCATGCAGCTGTTGTTTTGGTCAATCAGATTTGAATCTGATAATAAATGAGTTATGGCTATTATGCCTTAATCTGGTAAATGTAATGTTGCTTTGTGGTGGAATTTCCCTTTACAAATGGAATTACAGACACAGAATGTTCTCAATGTAAGATTGTGAACCACTAAAATTAACATTAAATTAACAAATAGTAGTGTGTAACAGGCTGTTGGGATTTGTTGCGTGTGTCTTCATTAGTGGAATTAATTTATTAACAATTGACAGAAAGGAATACATAAATATATAAATAATTTAAATGTCATTATAGAATTGAAAATGTTTCGTTTTCTCATGTATATATATTGAATCTCAATCACAAGGTGAAATTGAATTTTTTTATACCACATATGATGTTGGTGGCCGACAGCAGGGTTCATCCCCGGAACATTTAGGGCCAGAAGACCAAATTCCACAACATAATCTAGTATTATTAATCAGAGTATTATTATATATTATATTTGGTCTACATTGAGTTTACCTATTGAGAGTGAACAACTAGTTAACTATTAACAAGGTATAATACAATACCAATACAAAATAATATATGATAGCAAAACATAGTTTGGTTTAATATTTTATTGAAAAAAATATCTTCACAAGAAGGCAAGTATATATATAACATATTTACAGATTATGACATAACACAGGGACATTTGAGACAGAATAATCGTCCTGGGTTGGAAAGGAGCAATTCTGGGTCTTCAGATCACATAGATCAGGAATGAGGGATTAGCACACATACGAATCCTCTTGACTGGCCTGTTTCCAGAACCACTGAGTACATGGTCCACACTGCCCCCTGCTGGGTAGAACTGGTCACTTCTACCTGCAGGTTGAAGAATGTGAATCTCCACAGGTGGAGCGTCCCAGCTGAATTTTCTCTTTGTTCCAACTCCTTTCTCTGAGCACCATGGCTGCTGTTCTACTCTGACTGGCAGGCTGGAAATACCCAGAGGAGATGGTTTGGAACCCAGGCCAGAGGGACTGTCTTTCTTCAGGAGCGATTCGATGGAGAAAGGACTGCTGAACTTCACCTCACATTTAATCTGAACATCCAAAATGGAGACCAACTCGGGGAACCAGTCCATAACTCCCTTGAAGTGACGGCGCACCATCTTCTCTGTGATTTGACTGTGGTCAAGCTTCCAGTAGTTTTTAATATTGTTTGGTTTACCTGGATTTGATGGAATCTGGAAAGAATTGAACACGTTATAATTCAACTAGGCCTCAGAGACAATGTTGGTTCAACTAAACTGTAGTTATCACGATCAATGAGATATAAATATGTTTTTAAATTTACCTTGACAAAACATTTGTTGGTTGACAAGCAGACTCTAATGTTGGTCTCAATGCTTCTTCCTTTTCCTGACATCAATGCTGCCAATTGTTCCATTATCTGTAGAAAAGTGAAAGAGAATTAGGTATTTGGACATTATGAGGACAGTATGCTATCATATCACAACATGTTTAATAGTTTAAAGGTTTATAGCTGGTTCTTACCTCAAAGAAGGTGAGCATATTGTCTGGACAGTCTTGGAGGACAAAGGCAATCATTGCCAGGTAGGTGCTACAATTCTCAAACATCATTTTCCGGGTGCTGTTGGATGTCACATGGAGAGGCAGGGGAGCTCCAAAGTTCTCAGCCATGTTCTGCTTCTTGTTGGTTGTAGAGTCAAGTCACACAGTGCATCAGAACCTCACTCAGTGGAGCTGTGGACCTGGACTGATGGAGTCCCAGACCTCTGATATAAGTCCTGCCAGAACAATAGAACATTACAAGGTGTGCATTCCAGGTTGATGAGGGCCTTTTCATCTGGATGAGGTGGGTGGGGTCAATGGCTGTGATAACAGCCCACTCCTGGACCAATGGATGGTGCTAATCTTTGCTAATATACTTAGTTTAATATAGTGGGAAAATACAGGCTCCTAAACATGCTTGTTCAAACCAAACACATCCCTGAATGCTTACACTGTAAAAAATTAATGTTTTTTTCACTGGAAATTAACTGTATTATTTTACAGATTACTTTTGTTTTTCTACTTAAATGTAAATGCCATAAAAATACAGTAAATTACCTTTTATCAAAAGGCTCCTAAACATGCTTGTTCAAATCAAACACATCCCTGAATGCCTACAGTTATTATTTTTTTCATATATTGCTTCAAAATCAATAAGTTGGAAGTTGTATTTGTTGAGACACAGTTTACAAACATCTTCCTTTCGTATATACTGTATATATTATGATGCACAATCCATTCCTCGGATTGTAATGATTGCAATCCTATACACTGTGAAAAAGAAGTCTGTACAAAAAAACTGTAAATGTCTGGCAGCAACGGTTGTCAAATACTTACTGTTAAATTACAGTAAAATCTAATACATTTACAGATTACAATATTTTGATAATGGTTAATATTTTGATAAAAGGTAATTTACTGTATTTGTATGGTATTTACATACTTAAAGTAGAAAAACAAAAGTAATCTCTAAAATAATACAGTGAAATTCCATTTTTTTAATTTGATTTCTTTTTACAGATTTTTTTACCTGAAACACTGGAGAATAACTGCTTCATTTTACTTAGTTTCTTCGGTAGTAATGATATACTGTTGTATTACATTACATCATATATTTATGAATGATGTTGACAGATGGATGGCTGTATTACTGAGAATGTAATGAAAGCATAACTCGAAGTGCTTTACAATGAAATAACTGCATATCTTTTTTCAGTATGGGAGAAAAAGTCTAATAATGCTTTTTACAAAATTATGCACATCATTCCTGATGAGACTGCTCAATTTGAGGTATTACCAGTGACTGTGGTGCAAAAACTCTGGAGTTTGGGAAGGACAGACGGATGATAGTCGCAGCAAAAAATAGACATGTTGGCTAAACCAATTGAATTTGAAGAGTTGTTTCTGCCTCTATTGCATTATATTGCAAGGGAGTTTAATGGCATTATCGCATTCTGCAAAAACAAGTAGCCTATCAGAGGATATGGATGAGGTCAAGCTATGATTCCAAACATTCCAATGTTATAGTCCCGTGAAATACCGTCCTTGCCGAACTCAATGCCATAGATTCATCATTCAGCCCATTTTACCAGAGGCAATGATGTTTAGATCAAGGTGAAAATCATTGGAATGTGGGCACGGCCTGTACAGCAATACTCTAGTTTTAAATGCAAATGTTTAATTCACACCTGCCCTCATGTTAACTAAATGTAGCCCCAATAGCTTCATCATTCAACACATTTGATCTGAGACAATGAAGTTTAGATGGGGTGAAAATCACTGGAATGTGGGCCAAACCATAGTAACACAGATTTTGGTTCAACTGATATCAGGCTAAGGTTCACTCAAACTAGATTTTTATCTCAAATGTGATATCCCCAATGCATATAATTTAACATTGAAACATTTTCTTATTTGAATTTGAAATATTGTGTAACGTTACCGTTATCTAATTAGTAACTGGCAACTGCAGATGTCTGCCCCATGTCTATACCCCACAATGCAAAGTGTCTAACGCTATAGCTTAATTGTAGATTCTAAACATAATGAGGTAACGCAGCTACCAAATGTTATCTTTAATCAAAGTGTGTAATGTTAATCCACAACAGCGACTTTTGGTATATGACATATCAATAGAAATACATTTACAAAAATACAAATGAAATACATTTCAAATTAATTCCACAATTCGTTGCGATAGACTTATATCAATACACAAACAAATTTAAATTGATGACATTAGATCGGGTGTAGCTAATCTAAATAGTGTGCATCATTTTCAAAACTATATACTGTATTTTGAGAGTAAATCAAGCATAATAAACATTCATGTTCTAATGAAGCCTGAGAAACCAAGTTTGCACTTCACCGCATAGGTCCTTGTGAATCGCTAATGTCTATTTTGTAGTTGTAAACAGTGATCCCCTCATTAAAGTGGCCAATATCTGAAGAGGGCAGTGATGGATGAAGTGTGATTGTTATTTAATGTACTTAATAAGTATATAGGGTATACAATGGAAGGAATTTGTATTTCTTTAGTCTAAGATAGTGATCCATAATCAGAAAATGTCCATATTATTTCAGCTGCTTCTGTTCTAAATACACAGATCGCTATAGTCTTGGACCGTTATTCATATTCCAATGGTCCCCCTTTATCACTTCCATTGTCCTGTTTAAAGATAGAAAATAAAATTTAAATAAACAAATGAACATGACTGAGACCCAGTCTGGTACACATTAATAAACACATGAACAACATACTTCATGCATTTTCCTCTGGAGGGACTGAATACAGTATATTTCTTACTGCTAATCTGCGATTTTAGGCAATATAGTGTTGCTATAGAAACATGTTTAAGAAATCCAAAATCTCCCATGCTAACAAACTATTGTATGCAGCTCTACAGACTAGTGATATATAAGGAGCAACAGGGAGGCAGGCCATGACATGTTTTCAGGATTCATTCATTCATTCAAGTTGAATTTCACACATTCAAAAAAGGTTTGGTTTGAGCAAGTCTATATAGGAAAACAATTTACACGACAATAAAACTATAATATATTAAACCCAAGAGTATGGTAAGAGAGAGCTAAAAGTACAATCACCATCCATTGGTCCAGATAGGTTTGTTGGAAGTGGGCTGTTATGACGGCCATTGACCCCACCTCATCCAGATGAAAAGGCCCTCATCAACCTGGAATGCACACCTTGTAATGTTCTATTGTTCTGGCAGGACTTATATCCAGAAGTCTGGGACTCCATCACTCCAGGTCCACAGCTCCACTGAGTGAGGTTCTGATACCACTGTGTGTGACTTGACTCTACAACCAACAAGAAGCAGAACATGGCTGAGAACTTTGGAGCTCCCCTGCCTCTCCATGTGACACCCAACAGCACACAGAAAAAGATGTTTGACAATTGTGCAGTATTGTGCAAAAAGTATGAATAATCACGAAAAACTAACTATTAAAATAGTTTTACAGAATTACTTAATTGATTTAATAACATATTGTAAAATATTATTATCCTGTATAAGTATAATACATGTGTATCAGGCTCAGTAATGTACCTTCCATACACCATTGACCTCTCACCTCAAGATATATGAATGAAAACAGGCTCAATTGAACCACTCCACAGCTGATTTATGGTAGTGTGTTGCCATTTTGGGCCAATACCATGCTGTTTTAGGCATGCGGTACAAATGTGTTGTCACAAATATATATTAGCCTATTCCATGGATTAGGTGTGGCTTTAAAGTTGAGACTTTTTTGGAATCCGGTGATGAAGCTTCCCACTTGGCAGGCCAAAAACATCTGATTGGTTATTGATGCATGCAGCTGTTGTTTTGGTCAATCAGATTTGAATCTGATAATAAATGAGTTATGGCTATTATGCCTTAATCTGGTAAATGTAATGTTGCTTTGTGGTGGAATTTCCCTTTACAAATGGAATTACAGACACAGAATGTTCTCAATGTAAGATTGTGAACCACTAAAATTAACATTAAATTAACAAATAGTAGTGTGTAACAGGCTGTTGGGATTTGTTGCGTGTGTCTTCATTAGTGGAATTAATTTATTAACAATTGACAGAAAGGAATACATAAATATATAAATAATTTAAATGTCATTATAGAATTGAAAATGTTTCGTTTTCTCATGTATATATATTGAATCTCAATCACAAGGTGACATTGAATTTTTTTATACCACATATGATGTTGGTGGCCGACAGCAGGGTTCATCCCCGGAACATTTAGGGCCAGAAGACCAAATTCCACAACATAATCTAGTATTATTAATCAGAGTATTATTATATATTATATTTGGTCTACATTGAGTTTACCTATTGAGAGTGAACAACTAGTTAACTATTAACAAGGTATAATACAATACAAATACAAAATAATATATGATAGCAAAACATAGTTTGGTTTAATATTTTATTGAAAAAAATATCTTCGCAAGAAGGCAAGTATATATATAACATATTTACAGATTATGACATAACACAGGGACATTTGAGACAGAATAATCGTCCTGGGTTGGAAAGGAGCAATTCTGGGTCTTCAGATCACATAGATCAGGAATGAGGGATTAGCACACATACGAATCCTCTTGACTGGCCTGTTTCCAGAACCACTGAGTACATGGTCCACACTGCCCCCTGCTGGGTAGAACTGGTCACTTCTACCTGCAGGTTGAAGAATGTGAATCTCCACAGGTGGAGCGTCCCAGCTGAACTTTCTCTTTGTTCCAACTCCTTTCTCTGAGCACCATGGCTGCTGTTCTACTCTGACTGGCAGGCTGGAAATACCCAGAGGAGATGGTTTGGAACCCAGGCCAGAGGGACTGTCTTTCTTCAGGAGCGATTCGATGGAGAAAGGACTGCTGAACTTCACCTCACATTTAATCTGAACATCCAAAATGGAGACCAACTCGGGGAACCAGTCCATAACTCCCTTGAAGTGACGGCGCACCATCTTCTCTGTGATTTGACTGTGGTCAAGCTTCCAGTAGTTTTTAATATTGTTTGGTTTACCTGGATTTGATGGAATCTGGAAAGAATTGAACACATTATAATTCAACTAGGCCTCAGAGACAATGTTGGTTCAACTAAACTGTAGTTATCACGATCAATGAGATATAAATATGTTTTTAAATTTACCTTGACAAAACATTTGTTGGTTGACAAGCAGACTCTAATGTTGGTCTCAATGCTTCTTCCTTTTCCTGACATCAATGCTGCCAATTGTTCCATTATCTGTAGAAAAGTGAAAGAGAATTAGGTATTTGGACATTATGAGGACAGTATGCTATCATATCACAACATGTTTAATAGTTTAAAGGTTTATAGCTGGTTCTTACCTCAAAGAAGGTGAGCATATTGTCTGGACAGTCTTGGAGGACAAAGGCAATCATTGCCAGGTAGGTGCTACAATTCTCAAACATCATTTTCCGGGTGCTGTTGGATGTCACATGGAGAGGCAGGGGAGCTCCAAAGTTCTCAGCCATGTTCTGCTTCTTGTTGGTTGTAGAGTCAAGTCACACAGTGCATCAGAACCTCACTCAGTGGAGCTGTGGACCTGGACTGATGGAGTCCCAGACCTCTGATATAAGTCCTGCCAGAACAATAGAACATTACAAGGTGTGCATTCCAGGTTGATGAGGGCCTTTTCATCTGGATGAGGTGGGTGGGGTCAATGGCTGTGATAACAGCCCACTCCTGGACCAATGGATGGTGCTAATCTTTGCTAATATACTTAGTTTAATATAGTGGGAAAATACAGGCTCCTAAACATGCTTGTTCAAATCAAACACATCCCTGAATGCTTACACTGTAAAAAATTAATGTTTTTTTCACTGGAAATTAACTGTATTATTTTACAGATTACTTTTGTTTTTCTACTTAAATGTAAATGCCATAAAAATACAGTAAATTACCTTTTATCAAAAGGCTCCTAAACATGCTTGTTCAAATCAAACACATCCTTGAATGCCTACAGTTATTATTTTTTTCATATATTGCTTCAAAATCAATAAGTTGGAAGTTGTATTTGTTGAGACACAGTTTACAAACATCTTCCTTTACTGTATATATTATGATGCACAATCCATTCCTCGGATTGTAATGATTGCAATCCTATACACTGTGAAAAAGAAGTCTGTACAAAAAAACTGTAAATGTCTGGCAGCAACGGTTGTCAAATACTTACTGTTAAATTACAGTAAAATCTAATACATTTACAGATTACAATATTTTGATAATGGTTAATATTTTGATAAAAGGTAATTTACTGTATTTGTATGGTATTTACATACTTAAAGTAGAAAAACAAAAGTAATCTCTAAAATAATACAGTGAAATTCAATTTTTTTAATTTGATTTCTTTTTACAGATTTTTTTACCTGAAACACTGGAGAATAACTGCTTCATTTTACTTAGTTTCTTCGGTAGTAATGATATACTGTTGTATTACATTACATCATATATTTATGAATGATGTTGACAGATGGATGGCTGTATTACTGAGAATGTAATGAAAGCATAACTCGAAGTGCTTTACAATGAAATAACTGCATATCTTTTTTCAGTATGGGAGAAAAAGTCTAATAATGCTTTTTACAAAATTATGCACATCATTCCTGATGAGACTGCTCAATTTGAGGTATTACCAGTGACTGTGGTGCAAAAACTCTGGAGTTTGGGAAGGACAGACGGATGATAGTCGCAGCAAAAAATAGACACGTTGGCTAAACCAATTGAATTTGAAGAGTTGTTTCTGCCTCTATTGCATTATATTGCAAGGGAGTTTAATGGCATTATCGCATTCTGCAAAAACAAGTAGCCTATCAGAGGATATGGATGAGGTCAAGCTATGATTCCAAACATTCCAATGTTATAGTCCCGTGAAATACCGTCCTTGCCGAACTCAATGCCATAGATTCATCATTCAGCCCATTTTACCAGAGGCAATGATGTTTAGATCAAGGTGAAAATCATTGGAATGTGGGCACGGCCTGTACAGCAATACTCTAGTTTTAAATGCAAATGTTTAATTCACACCTGCCCTCATGTTAACTAAATGTAGCCCCAATAGCTTCATCATTCAACACATTTGATCTGAGACAATGAAGTTTAGATGGGGTGAAAATCACTGGAATGTGGGCCAAACCATAGTAACACACAGATTTTGGTTCAACTGATATCAGGCTAAGGTTCACTCAAACTAGATTTTTATCTCAAATGTGATATCCCCAATGCATATAATTTAACATTGAAACATTTTCTTATTTGAATTTGAAATATTGTGTAACGTTACCGTTATCTAATTAGTAACTGGCAACTGCAGATGTCTGCCCCATGTCTATACCCCACAATGCAAAGTGTCTAACGCTATAGCTTAATTGTAGATTCTAAACATAATGAGGTAACGCAGCTACCAAATGTTATCTTTAATCAAAGTGTGTAATGTTAATCCACAACAGCGACTTTTGGTATATGACATATCAATAGAAATACATTTACAAAAATACAAATGAAATACATTTCAAATTAATTCCACAATTCGTTGCGATAGACTTATATCAATACACAAACAAATTTAAATTGATGACATTAGATCGGGTGTAGCTAATCTAAATAGTGTGCATCATTTTCAAAACTATATACTGTATTTTGAGAGTAAATCAAGCATAATAAACATTCATGTTCTAATGAAGCCTGAGAAACCAAGTTTGCACTTCACCGCATAGGTCCTTGTGAATCGCTAATGTCTATTTTGTAGTTGTAAACAGTGATCCCCTCATTAAAGTGGCCAATATCTGAAGAGGGCAGTGATGGATGAAGTGTGATTGTTATTTAATGTACTTAATAAGTATATAGGGTATACAATGGAAGGAATTTGTATTTCTTTAGTCTAAGATAGTGATCCATAATCAGAAAATGTCCATATTATTTCAGCTGCTTCTGTTCTAAATACACAGATCGCTATAGTCTTGGACCGTTATTCATATTCCAATGGTCCCCCTTTATCACTTCCATTGTCCTGTTTAAAGATAGAAAATAAAATTTAAATAAACAAATGAACATGACTGAGACCCAGTCTGGTACACATTAATAAACACATGAACAACATACTTCATGCATTTTCCTCTGGAGGGACTGAATACAGTATATTTCTTACTGCTAATCTGCGATTTTAGGCAATATAGTGTTGCTATAGAAACATGTTTAAGAAATCCAAAATCTCCCATGCTAACAAACTATTGTATGCAGCTCTACAGACTAGTGATATATAAGGAGCAACAGGGAGGCAGGCCATGACATGTTTTCAGGATTCATTCATTCATTCAAGTTGAATTTCACACATTCAAAAAAGGTTTGGTTTGAGCAAGTCTATATAGGAAAACAATTTACACGACAATAAAACTATAATATATTAAACCCAAGAGTATGGTAAGAGAGAGCTAAAAGTACAATCACCATCCATTGGTCCAGATAGGTTTGTTGGAAGTGGGCTGTTATGACGGCCATTGACCCCACCTCATCCAGATGAAAAGGCCCTCATCAACCTGGAATGCACACCTTGTAATGTTCTATTGTTCTGGCAGGACTTATATCCAGAAGTCTGGGACTCCATCACTCCAGGTCCACAGCTCCACTGAGTGAGGTTCTGATACCACTGTGTGTGACTTGACTCTACAACCAACAAGAAGCAGAACATGGCTGAGAACTTTGGAGCTCCCCTGCCTCTCCATGTGACACCCAACAGCACACAGAAAAAGATGTTTGACAATTGTGCAGTATTGTGCAAAAAGTATGAATAATCACGAAAAACTAACTATTAAAATAGTTTTACAGAATTACTTAATTGATTTAATAACATATTGTAAAATATTATTATCCTGTATAAGTATAATACATGTGTATCAGGCTCAGTAATGTACCTTCCATACACCATTGACCTCTCACCTCAAGATATATGAATGAAAACAGGCTCAATTGAACCACTCCACAGCTGATTTATGGTAGTGTGTTGCCATTTTGGGCCAATACCATGCTGTTTTAGGCATGCGGTACAAATGTGTTGTCACAAATATATATTAGCCTATTCCATGGATTAGGTGTGGCTTTAAAGTTGAGACTTTTTTGGAATCCGGTGATGAAGCTTCCCACTTGGCAGGCCAAAAACATCTGATTGGTTATTGATGCATGCAGCTGTTGTTTTGGTCAATCAGATTTGAATCTGATAATAAATGAGTTATGGCTATTATGCCTTAATCTGGTAAATGTAATGTTGCTTTGTGGTGGAATTTCCCTTTACAAATGAAATTACAGACACAGAATGTTCTCAATGTAAGATTGTGAACCACTAAAATTAACATTAAATTAACAAATAGTAGTGTGTAACAGGCTGTTGGGATTTGTTGCGTGTGTCTTCATTAGTGGAATTAATTTATTAACAATTGACAGAAAGGAATACATAAATATATAAATAATTTAAATGTCATTATAGAATTGAAAATGTTTCGTTTTCTCATGTATATATATTGAATCTCAATCACAAGGTGACATTGAATTTTTTTATACCACATATGATGTTGGTGGCCGACAGCAGGGTTCATCCCCGGAACATTTAGGGCCAGAAGACCAAATTCCACAACATAATCTAGTATTATTAATCAGAGTATTATTATATATTATATTTGGTCTACATTGAGTTTACCTATTGAGAGTGAACAACTAGTTAACTATTAACAAGGTATAATACAATACAAATACAAAATAATATATGATAGCAAAACATAGTTTGGTTTAATATTTTATTGAAAAAAATATCTTCGCAAGAAGGCAAGTATATATATAACATATTTACAGATTATGACATAACACAGGGACATTTGAGACAGAATAATCGTCCTGGGTTGGAAAGGAGCAATTCTGGGTCTTCAGATCACATAGATCAGGAATGAGGGATTAGCACACATACGAATCCTCTTGACTGGCCTGTTTCCAGAACCACTGAGTACATGGTCCACACTGCCCCCTGCTGGGTAGAACTGGTCACTTCTACCTGCAGGTTGAAGAATGTGAATCTCCACAGGTGGAGCGTCCCAGCTGAACTTTCTCTTTGTTCCAACTCCTTTCTCTGAGCACCATGGCTGCTGTTCTACTCTGACTGGCAGGCTGGAAATACCCAGAGGAGATGGTTTGGAACCCAGGCCAGAGGGACTGTCTTTCTTCAGGAGCGATTCGATGGAGAAAGGACTGCTGAACTTCACCTCACATTTAATCTGAACATCCAAAATGGAGACCAACTCGGGGAACCAGTCCATAACTCCCTTGAAGTGACGGCGCACCATCTTCTCTGTGATTTGACTGTGGTCAAGCTTCCAGTAGTTTTTAATATTGTTTGGTTTACCTGGATTTGATGGAATCTGGAAAGAATTGAACACGTTATAATTCAACTAGGCCTCAGAGACAATGTTGGTTCAACTAAACTGTAGTTATCACGATCAATGAGATATAAATATGTTTTTAAATTTACCTTGACAAAACATTTGTTGGTTGACAAGCAGACTCTAATGTTGGTCTCAATGCTTCTTCCTTTTCCTGACATCAATGCTGCCAATTGTTCCATTATCTGTAGAAAAGTGAAAGAGAATTAGGTATTTGGACATTATGAGGACAGTATGCTATCATATCACAACATGTTTAATAGTTTAAAGGTTTATAGCTGGTTCTTACCTCAAAGAAGGTGAGCATATTGTCTGGACAGTCTTGGAGGACAAAGGCAATCATTGCCAGGTAGGTGCTACAATTCTCAAACATCATTTTCCGGGTGCTGTTGGATGTCACATGGAGAGGCAGGGGAGCTCCAAAGTTCTCAGCCATGTTCTGCTTCTTGTTGGTTGTAGAGTCAAGTCACACAGTGCATCAGAACCTCACTCAGTGGAGCTGTGGACCTGGACTGATGGAGTCCCAGACCTCTGATATAAGTCCTGCCAGAACAATAGAACATTACAAGGTGTGCATTCCAGGTTGATGAGGGCCTTTTCATCTGGATGAGGTGGGTGGGGTCAATGGCTGTGATAACAGCCCACTCCTGGACCAATGGATGGTGCTAATCTTTGCTAATATACTTAGTTTAATATAGTGGGAAAATACAGGCTCCTAAACATGCTTGTTCAAATCAAACACATCCCTGAATGCTTACACTGTAAAAAATTAATGTTTTTTTCACTGGAAATTAACTGTATTATTTTACAGATTACTTTTGTTTTTCTACTTAAATGTAAATGCCATAAAAATACAGTAAATTACCTTTTATCAAAAGGCTCCTAAACATGCTTGTTCAAATCAAACACATCCCTGAATGCCTACAGTTATTATTTTTTTCATATATTGCTTCAAAATCAATAAGTTGGAAGTTGTATTTGTTGAGACACAGTTTACAAACATCTTCCTTTACTGTATATATTATGATGCACAATCCATTCCTCGGATTGTAATGATTGCAATCCTATACACTGTGAAAAAGAAGTCTGTACAAAAAAACTGTAAATGTCTGGCAGCAACGGTTGTCAAATACTTACTGTTAAATTACAGTAAAATCTAATACATTTACAGATTACAATATTTTGATAATGGTTAATATTTTGATAAAAGGTAATTTACTGTATTTGTATGGTATTTACATACTTAAAGTAGAAAAACAAAAGTAATCTCTAAAATAATACAGTGAAATTCCATTTTTTTAATTTGATTTCTTTTTACAGATTTTTTTACCTGAAACACTGGAGAATAACTGCTTCATTTTACTTAGTTTCTTCGGTAGTAATGATATACTGTTGTATTACATTACATCATATATTTATGAATGATGTTGACAGATGGATGGCTGTATTACTGAGAATGTAATGAAAGCATAACTCGAAGTGCTTTACAATGAAATAACTGCATATCTTTTTTCAGTATGGGAGAAAAAGTCTAATAATGCTTTTTACAAAATTATGCACATCATTCCTGATGAGACTGCTCAATTTGAGGTATTACCAGTGACTGTGGTGCAAAAACTCTGGAGTTTGGGAAGGACAGACGGATGATAGTCGCAGCAAAAAATAGACATGTTGGCTAAACCAATTGAATTTGAAGAGTTGTTTCTGCCTCTATTGCATTATATTGCAAGGGAGTTTAATGGCATTATCGCATTCTGCAAAAACAAGTAGCCTATCAGAGGATATGGATGAGGTCAAGCTATGATTCCAAACATTCCAATGTTATAGTCCCGTGAAATACCGTCCTTGCCGAACTCAATGCCATAGATTCATCATTCAGCCCATTTTACCAGAGGCAATGACGTTTAGATCAAGGTGAAAATCATTGGAATGTGGGCACGGCCTGTACAGCAATACTCTAGTTTTAAATGCAAATGTATAATTCACACCTGCCCTCATGTTAACTAAATGTAGCCCCAATAGCTTCATCATTCAATACATTTGATCTGAGACAATGAAGTTTAGATGGGGTGAAAATCACTGGAATGTGGGCCAAACCATAGTAACACACAGATTTTGGTTCAACTGATATCAGGCTAAGGTTCACTCAAACTAGATTTTTATCTCAAATGTGATATCCCCAATGCATATAATTTAACATTGAAACATTTTCTTATTTGAATTTGAAATATTGTGTAACGTTACCGTTATCTAATTAGTAACTGGCAACTGCAGATGTCTGCCCCATGTCTATACCCCACAATGCAAAGTGTCTAACGCTATAGCTTAATTGTAGATTCTAAACATAATGAGGTAACGCAGCTACCAAATGTTATCTTTAATCAAAGTGTGTAATGTTAATCCACAACAGCGACTTTTGGTATATGACATATCAATAGAAATACATTTACAAAAATACAAATGAAATACATTTCAAATTAATTCCACAATTCTTTGCGATAGACTTATATCAATACACAAACAAATTTAAATTGATGACATTAGATCGGGTGTAGCTAATCTAAATAGTGTGCATCATTTTCAAAACTATATACTGTATTTTGAGAGTAAATCAAGCATAATAAACATTCATGTTCTAATGAAGCCTGAGAAACCAAGTTTGCACTTCACCGCATAGGTCCTTGTGAATCGCTAATGTCTATTTTGTAGTTGTAAACAGTGATCCCCTCATTAAAGTGGCCAATATCTGAAGAGGGCAGTGATGGATGAAGTGTGATTGTTATTATATGTACTTAATAAGTATATAGGGTATACAATGGAAGGAATTTGTATTTCTTTAGTCTAAGATAGTGATCCATAATCAGAAAATGTCCATATTATTTCAGCTGCTTCTGTTCTAAATACACAGATCGCTATAGTCTTGGACCGTTATTCATATTCCAATGGTCCCCCTTTATCACTTCCATTGTCCTGTTTAAAGATAGAAAATAAAATTTAAATAAACAAATGAACATGACTGAGACCCAGTCTGGTACACATTAATAAACACATGAACAACATACTTCATGCATTTTCCTCTGGAGGGACTCAATACAGTATATTTCTTACTGCTAATCTGCGATTTTAGGCAATATAGTGTTGCTATAGAAACATGTTTAAGAAATCCAAAATCTCCCATGCTAACAAACTATTGTATGCAGCTCTACAGACTAGTGATATATAAGGAGCAACAGGGAGGCAGGCCATGACATGTTTTCAGGATTCATTCATTCATTCAAGTTGAATTTCACACATTCAAAAAAGGTTTGGTTTGAGCAAGTCTATATAGGAAAACAATTTACACGACAATAAAACTATAATATATTAAACCCAAGAGTATGGTAAGAGAGAGCTAAAAGTACAATCACCATCCATTGGTCCAGATAGGTTTGTTGGAAGTGGGCTGTTATGACGGCCATTGACCCCACCTCATCCAGATGAAAAGGCCCTCATCAACCTGGAATGCACACCTTGTAATGTTCTATTGTTCTGGCAGGACTTATATCCAGAAGTCTGGGACTCCATCACTCCAGGTCCACAGCTCCACTGAGTGAGGTTCTGATACCACTGTGTGTGACTTGACTCTACAACCAACAAGAAGCAGAACATGGCTGAGAACTTTGGAGCTCCCCTGCCTCTCCATGTGACACCCAACAGCACACAGAAAAAGATGTTTGAGAATTGTAACACCCACCTGGCAATGATTGCCTTTGTCCTCCAAGACTCTCCAGGCAATATGCTCACCTTCTGTGAGGTAAGAACAAGCAAGCAACATATTAAGTTTCATTTGACTTTAAAAATGTTGTGATGTGAAAGCAAAATGTCCTTCTAATGTCTGATGATGCCTAATTTTCAATGTAACTTCTTTTGCAGTTGCTGGGAAATTTGGAAGCATTGATCTCAGGAAACAGAAAAGGCCTTGATGCCAAAATTAGAGTCTGCTTGTCGACCAACAAATGTTTTGTCAAGGTAAATGGAAAAAATCTTTATATCTCATTGATCATGATCACTAATTTAGTTGAACCAACATAGTTTTGGGTTAAAGATGAATTCTAACTTGTGTGTTCAATTGTTTCCAGATTCCATCAAATCCAGAAAAACCAAACAGTAAGAAAAACTACTGGAAGCTTGACCACAGTCAAATTACAGGGAAGATGGTGCGTCGTCACTTCAAGGGAATTCTGGACTGGTTCCCTGAGTTGGTCTCCAAAGTTATGGAGGCAGTCAGACCATCAGAGCACTACACTACTCTCCACTCCCCTGAACCTGCAGCCTACAGAGATGTTCAGATTAAATGTGAGGTGAAGTTCAGCAGTCCTTTTTCCATCGAATCCCTCCTGAAGAAAGACAGTCCCTCTGGCCTGGGCTCCAAGCCCTCTCCTCTGTTGGGCATTTCCAGCCTGCCAGTCAGAGTAGAACAGCAGCCTTGGTGCTCAGAGAAAGGAGTTGGAACAAAGAGGAAGTTCAGCTGGGACGCTCCACCAGTGGAGATGCACATTCTTCAACCGGCAGGTAGAAGTTATGCCATCTACCCAGCAGGGGGCAGTGTGGACCATGGACTCAGTGGTTCTGGAAACAGGCCAGTCAAGAGGATTCGTATGTGTGCTGAGCCCTCAACCCTGATCTACACAAGACCCAGTGTTGCTCCTTATTTTACCAGCCGTCAGAACGGTTATGTCAATTATCCTCTACCAATACATTTACAGATTACAATATTTTGATAATGGTTAATATTTTGATAAAAGGTAATTTACTGTATTTGTATGGTATTTACATACTTAAAGTAGAAAAACAAAAGTAATCTCTAAAATAATACAGTGAAATTCAATTTTTTTAATTTGATTTCTTTTTACAGATTTTTTTACCTGAAACACTGGAGAATAACTGCTTCATTTTACTTAGTTTCTTCGGTAGTAATGATATACTGTTGTATTACATTACATCATATATTTATGAATGATGTTGACAGATGGATGGCTGTATTACTGAGAATGTAATGAAAGCATAACTCGAAGTGCTTTACAATGAAATAACTGCATATCTTTTTTCAGTATGGGAGAAAAAGTCTAATAATGCTTTTTACAAAATTATGCACATCATTCCTGATGAGACTGCTCAATTTGAGGTATTACCAGTGACTGTGGTGCAAAAACTCTGGAGTTTGGGAAGGACAGACGGATGATAGTCGCAGCAAAAAATAGACATGTTGGCTAAACCAATTGAATTTGAAGAGTTGTTTCTGCCTCTATTGCATTATATTGCAAGGGAGTTTAATGGCATTATCGCATTCTGCAAAAACAAGTAGCCTATCAGAGGATATGGATGAGGTCAAGCTATGATTCCAAACATTCCAATGTTATAGTCCCGTGAAATACCGTCCTTGCCGAACTCAATGCCATAGATTCATCATTCAGCCCATTTTACCAGAGGCAATGATGTTTAGATCAAGGTGAAAATCATTGGAATGTGGGCACGGCCTGTACAGCAATACTCTAGTTTTAAATGCAAATGTGTAATTCACACCTGCCCTCATGTTAACTAAATGTAGCCCCAATAGCTTCATCATTCAACACATTTGATCTGAGACAATGAAGTTTAGATGGGGTGAAAATCACTGGAATGTGGGCCAAACCATAGTAACACACAGATTTTGGTTCAACTGATATCAGGCTAAGGTTCACTCAAACTAGATTTTTATCTCAAATGTGATATCCCCAATGCATATAATTTAACATTGAAACATTTTCTTCTTTGAATTTGAAATATTGTGTAACGTTACCGTTATCTAATTAGTAACTGGCAACTGCAGATGTCTGCCCCATGTCTATACCCCACAATGCAAAGTGTCTAACGCTATAGCTTAATTGTAGATTCTAAACATAATGAGGTAACGCAGCTACCAAATGTTATCTTTAATCAACCTGTGTAATGTTAATCCACAACAGCGACTTTTGGTATATGACATATCAATAGAAATACATTTACAAAAATACAAATGAAATACATTTCAAATTAATTCCACAATTCTTTGCGATAGACTTATATCAATACACAAACAAATTTAAATGGATGACATTAGATCGGGTGTAGCTAATCTAAATAGTGTGCATCATTTTCAAAACTATATACTGTATTTTGAGAGTAAATCAAGCATAATAAACATTCATGTTCTAATGAAGCCTGAGAAACCAAGTTTGCACTTCACCGCATAGGTCCTTGTGAATCGCTAATGTCTATTTTGTAGTTGTAAACAGTGATCCCCTCATTAAAGTGGCCAATATCTGAAGAGGGCAGTGATGGATGAAGTGTGATTGTTATTATATGTACTTAATAAGTATATAGGGTATACAATGGAAGGAATTTGTATTTCTTTAGTCTAAGATAGTGATCCATAATCAGAAAATGTCCATATTATTTCAGCTGCTTCTGTTCTAAATACACAGATCGCTATAGTCTTGGACCGTTATTCATATTCCAATGGTCCCCCTTTATCACTTCCATTGTCCTGTTTAAAGATAGAAAATAAAATTTAAATAAACAAATGAACATGACTGAGACCCAGTCTGGTACACATTAATAAACACATGAACAACATACTTCATGCATTTTCCTCTGGAGGGACTCAATACAGTATATTTCTTACTGCTAATCTGCGATTTTAGGCAATATAGTGTTGCTATAGAAACATGTTTAAGAAATCCAAAATCTCCCATGCTAACAAACTATTGTATGCAGCTCTACAGACTAGTGATATATAAGGAGCAACAGGGAGGCAGGCCATGACATGTTTTCAGGATTCATTCATTCATTCAAGTTGAATTTCACACATTCAAAAAAGGTTTGGTTTGAGCAAGTCTATATAGGAAAACAATTTACACGACAATAAAACTATAATATATTAAACCCAAGAGTATGGTAAGAGAGAGCTAAAAGTACAATCACCATCCATTGGTCCAGATAGGTTTGTTGGAAGTGGGCTGTTATGACGGCCATTGACCCCACCTCATCCAGATGAAAAGGCCCTCATCAACCTGGAATGCACACCTTGTAATGTTCTATTGTTCTGGCAGGACTTATATCCAGAAGTCTGGGACTCCATCACTCCAGGTCCACAGCTCCACTGAGTGAGGTTCTGATACCACTGTGTGTGACTTGACTCTACAACCAACAAGAAGCAGAACATGGCTGAGAACTTTGGAGCTCCCCTGCCTCTCCATGTGACACCCAACAGCACACAGAAAAAGATGTTTGAGAATTGTAACACCCACCTGGCAATGATTGCCTTTGTCCTCCAAGACTCTCCAGGCAATATGCTCACCTTCTGTGAGGTAAGAACAAGCAAGCAACATATTAAGTTTCATTTGACTTTAAAAATGTTGTGATGTGAAAGCAAAATGTCCTTCTAATGTCTGATGATGCCTAATTTTCAATGTAACTTCTTTTGCAGTTGCTGGGAAATTTGGAAGCATTGATCTCAGGAAACAGAAAAGGCCTTGATGCCAAAATTAGAGTCTGCTTGTCGACCAACAAATGTTTTGTCAAGGTAAATGGAAAAAATCTTTATATCTCATTGATCATGATCACTAATTTAGTTGAACCAACATAGTTTTGGGTTAAAGATGAATTCTAACTTGTGTGTTCAATTGTTTCCAGATTCCATCAAATCCAGAAAAACCAAACAGTAAGAAAAACTACTGGAAGCTTGACCACAGTCAAATTACAGGGAAGATGGTGCGTCGTCACTTCAAGGGAATTCTGGACTGGTTCCCTGAGTTGGTCTCCAAAGTTATGGAGGCAGTCAGACCATCAGAGCACTACACTACTCTCCACTCCCCTGAACCTGCAGCCTACAGAGATGTTCAGATTAAATGTGAGGTGAAGTTCAGCAGTCCTTTTTCCATCGAATCCCTCCTGAAGAAAGACAGTCCCTCTGGCCTGGGCTCCAAGCCCTCTCCTCTGTTGGGCATTTCCAGCCTGCCAGTCAGAGTAGAACAGCAGCCTTGGTGCTCAGAGAAAGGAGTTGGAACAAAGAGGAAGTTCAGCTGGGACGCTCCACCAGTGGAGATGCACATTCTTCAACCGGCAGGTAGAAGTTATGCCATCTACCCAGCAGGGGGCAGTGTGGACCATGGACTCAGTGGTTCTGGAAACAGGCCAGTCAAGAGGATTCGTATGTGTGCTGAGCCCTCAACCCTGATCTACACAAGACCCAGTGTTGCTCCTTATTTTACCAGCCGTCAGAACGGTTATGTCAATTATCCTCTACCAATACATTTACAGATTACAATATTTTGATAATGGTTAATATTTTGATAAAAGGTAATTTACTGTATTTGTATGGTATTTACATACTTAAAGTAGAAAAACAAAAGTAATCTCTAAAATAATACAGTGAAATTCAATTTTTTTAATTTGATTTCTTTTTACAGATTTTTTTACCTGAAACACTGGAGAATAACTGCTTCATTTTACTTAGTTTCTTCGGTAGTAATGATATACTGTTGTATTACATTACATCATATATTTATGAATGATGTTGACAGATGGATGGCTGTATTACTGAGAATGTAATGAAAGCATAACTCGAAGTGCTTTACAATGAAATAACTGCATATCTTTTTTCAGTATGGGAGAAAAAGTCTAATAATGCTTTTTACAAAATTATGCACATCATTCCTGATGAGACTGCTCAATTTGAGGTATTACCAGTGACTGTGGTGCAAAAACTCTGGAGTTTGGGAAGGACAGACGGATGATAGTCGCAGCAAAAAATAGACATGTTGGCTAAACCAATTGAATTTGAAGAGTTGTTTCTGCCTCTATTGCATTATATTGCAAGGGAGTTTAATGGCATTATCGCATTCTGCAAAAACAAGTAGCCTATCAGAGGATATGGATGAGGTCAAGCTATGATTCCAAACATTCCAATGTTATAGTCCCGTGAAATACCGTCCTTGCCGAACTCAATGCCATAGATTCATCATTCAGCCCATTTTACCAGAGGCAATGATGTTTAGATCAAGGTGAAAATCATTGGAATGTGGGCACGGCCTGTACAGCAATACTCTAGTTTTAAATGCAAATGTGTAATTCACACCTGCCCTCATGTTAACTAAATGTAGCCCCAATAGCTTCATCATTCAACACATTTGATCTGAGACAATGAAGTTTAGATGGGGTGAAAATCACTGGAATGTGGGCCAAACCATAGTAACACACAGATTTTGGTTCAACTGATATCAGGCTAAGGTTCACTCAAACTAGATTTTTATCTCAAATGTGATATCCCCAATGCATATAATTTAACATTGAAACATTTTCTTCTTTGAATTTGAAATATTGTGTAACGTTACCGTTATCTAATTAGTAACTGGCAACTGCAGATGTCTGCCCCATGTCTATACCCCACAATGCAAAGTGTCTAACGCTATAGCTTAATTGTAGATTCTAAACATAATGAGGTAACGCAGCTACCAAATGTTATCTTTAATCAACCTGTGTAATGTTAATCCACAACAGCGACTTTTGGTATATGACATATCAATAGAAATACATTTACAAAAATACAAATGAAATACATTTCAAATTAATTCCACAATTCTTTGCGATAGACTTATATCAATACACAAACAAATTTAAATGGATGACATTAGATCGGGTGTAGCTAATCTAAATAGTGTGCATCATTTTCAAAACTATATACTGTATTTTGAGAGTAAATCAAGCATAATAAACATTCATGTTCTAATGAAGCCTGAGAAACCAAGTTTGCACTTCACCGCATAGGTCCTTGTGAATCGCTAATGTCTATTTTGTAGTTGTAAACAGTGATCCCCTCATTAAAGTGGCCAATATCTGAAGAGGGCAGTGATGGATGAAGTGTGATTGTTATTATATGTACTTAATAAGTATATAGGGTATACAATGGAAGGAATTTGTATTTCTTTAGTCTAAGATAGTGATCCATAATCAGAAAATGTCCATATTATTTCAGCTGCTTCTGTTCTAAATACACAGATCGCTATAGTCTTGGACCGTTATTCATATTCCAATGGTCCCCCTTTATCACTTCCATTGTCCTGTTTAAAGATAGAAAATAAAATTTAAATAAACAAATGAACATGACTGAGACCCAGTCTGGTACACATTAATAAACACATGAACAACATACTTCATGCATTTTCCTCTGGAGGGACTCAATACAGTATATTTCTTACTGCTAATCTGCGATTTTAGGCAATATAGTGTTGCTATAGAAACATGTTTAAGAAATCCAAAATCTCCCATGCTAACAAACTATTGTATGCAGCTCTACAGACTAGTGATATATAAGGAGCAACAGGGAGGCAGGCCATGACATGTTTTCAGGATTCATTCATTCATTCAAGTTGAATTTCACACATTCAAAAAAGGTTTGGTTTGAGCAAGTCTATATAGGAAAACAATTTACACGACAATAAAACTATAATATATTAAACCCAAGAGTATGGTAAGAGAGAGCTAAAAGTACAATCACCATCCATTGGTCCAGATAGGTTTGTTGGAAGTGGGCTGTTATGACGGCCATTGACCCCACCTCATCCAGATGAAAAGGCCCTCATCAACCTGGAATGCACACCTTGTAATGTTCTATTGTTCTGGCAGGACTTATATCCAGAAGTCTGGGACTCCATCACTCCAGGTCCACAGCTCCACTGAGTGAGGTTCTGATACCACTGTGTGTGACTTGACTCTACAACCAACAAGAAGCAGAACATGGCTGAGAACTTTGGAGCTCCCCTGCCTCTCCATGTGACACCCAACAGCACACAGAAAAAGATGTTTGAGAATTGTAACACCCACCTGGCAATGATTGCCTTTGTCCTCCAAGACTCTCCAGGCAATATGCTCACCTTCTGTGAGGTAAGAACAAGCAAGCAACATATTAAGTTTCATTTGACTTTAAAAATGTTGTGATGTGAAAGCAAAATGTCCTTCTAATGTCTGATGATGCCTAATTTTCAATGTAACTTCTTTTGCAGTTGCTGGGAAATTTGGAAGCATTGATCTCAGGAAACAGAAAAGGCCTTGATGCCAAAATTAGAGTCTGCTTGTCGACCAACAAATGTTTTGTCAAGGTAAATGGAAAAAATCTTTATATCTCATTGATCATGATCACTAATTTAGTTGAACCAACATAGTTTTGGGTTAAAGATGAATTCTAACTTGTGTGTTCAATTGTTTCCAGATTCCATCAAATCCAGAAAAACCAAACAGTAAGAAAAACTACTGGAAGCTTGACCACAGTCAAATTACAGGGAAGATGGTGCGTCGTCACTTCAAGGGAATTCTGGACTGGTTCCCTGAGTTGGTCTCCAAAGTTATGGAGGCAGTCAGACCATCAGAGCACTACACTACTCTCCACTCCCCTGAACCTGCAGCCTACAGAGATGTTCAGATTAAATGTGAGGTGAAGTTCAGCAGTCCTTTTTCCATCGAATCCCTCCTGAAGAAAGACAGTCCCTCTGGCCTGGGCTCCAAGCCCTCTCCTCTGTTGGGCATTTCCAGCCTGCCAGTCAGAGTAGAACAGCAGCCTTGGTGCTCAGAGAAAGGAGTTGGAACAAAGAGGAAGTTCAGCTGGGACGCTCCACCAGTGGAGATGCACATTCTTCAACCGGCAGGTAGAAGTTATGCCATCTACCCAGCAGGGGGCAGTGTGGACCATGGACTCAGTGGTTCTGGAAACAGGCCAGTCAAGAGGATTCGTATGTGTGCTGAGCCCTCAACCCTGATCTACACAAGACCCAGTGTTGCTCCTTATTTTACCAGCCGTCAGAACGGTTATGTCAATTATCCTCTACCAATACATTTACAGATTACAATATTTTGATAATGGTTAATATTTTGATAAAAGGTAATTTACTGTATTTGTATGGTATTTACATACTTAAAGTAGAAAAACAAAAGTAATCTCTAAAATAATACAGTGAAATTCAATTTTTTTAATTTGATTTATTTTTACAGATTTTTTTACCTGAAACACTGGAGAATAACTGCTTCATTTTACTTAGTTTCTTCGGTAGTAATGATATACTGTTGTATTACATTACATCATATATTTATGAATGATGTTGACAGATGGATGGCTGTATTACTGAGAATGTAATGAAAGCATAACTCGAAGTGCTTTACAATGAAATAACTGCATATCTTTTTTCAGTATGGGAGAAAAAGTCTAATAATGCTTTTTACAAAATTATGCACATCATTCCTGATGAGACTGCTCAATTTGAGGTATTACCAGTGACTGTGGTGCAAAAACTCTGGAGTTTGGGAAGGACAGACGGATGATAGTCGCAGCAAAAAATAGACATGTTGGCTAAACCAATTGAATTTGAAGAGTTGTTTCTGCCTCTATTGCATTATATTGCAAGGGAGTTTAATGGCATTATCGCATTCTGCAAAAACAAGTAGCCTATCAGAGGATATGGATGAGGTCAAGCTATGATTCCAAACATTCCAATGTTATAGTCCCGTGAAATACCGTCCTTGCCGAACTCAATGCCATAGATTCATCATTCAGCCCATTTTACCAGAGGCAATGATGTTTAGATCAAGGTGAAAATCATTGGAATGTGGGCACGGCCTGTACAGCAATACTCTAGTTTTAAATGCAAATGTGTAATTCACACCTGCCCTCATGTTAACTAAATGTAGCCCCAATAGCTTCATCATTCAACACATTTGATCTGAGACAATGAAGTTTAGATGGGGTGAAAATCACTGGAATGTGGGCCAAACCATAGTAACACACAGATTTTGGTTCAACTGATATCAGGCTAAGGTTCACTCAAACTAGATTTTTATCTCAAATGTGATATCCCCAATGCATATAATTTAACATTGAAACATTTTCTTCTTTGAATTTGAAATATTGTGTAACGTTACCGTTATCTAATTAGTAACTGGCAACTGCAGATGTCTGCCCCATGTCTATACCCCACAATGCAAAGTGTCTAACGCTATAGCTTAATTGTAGATTCTAAACATAATGAGGTAACGCAGCTACCAAATGTTATCTTTAATCAACCTGTGTAATGTTAATCCACAACAGCGACTTTTGGTATATGACATATCAATAGAAATACATTTACAAAAATACAAATGAAATACATTTCAAATTAATTCCACAATTCTTTGCGATAGACTTATATCAATACACAAACAAATTTAAATGGATGACATTAGATCGGGTGTAGCTAATCTAAATAGTGTGCATCATTTTCAAAACTATATACTGTATTTTGAGAGTAAATCAAGCATAATAAACATTCATGTTCTAATGAAGCCTGAGAAACCAAGTTTGCACTTCACCGCATAGGTCCTTGTGAATCGCTAATGTCTATTTTGTAGTTGTAAACAGTGATCCCCTCATTAAAGTGGCCAATATCTGAAGAGGGCAGTGATGGATGAAGTGTGATTGTTATTATATGTACTTAATAAGTATATAGGGTATACAATGGAAGGAATTTGTATTTCTTTAGTCTAAGATAGTGATCCATAATCAGAAAATGTCCATATTATTTCAGCTGCTTCTGTTCTAAATACACAGATCGCTATAGTCTTGGACCGTTATTCATATTCCAATGGTCCCCCTTTATCACTTCCATTGTCCTGTTTAAAGATAGAAAATAAAATTTAAATAAACAAATGAACATGACTGAGACCCAGTCTGGTACACATTAATAAACACATGAACAACATACTTCATGCATTTTCCTCTGGAGGGACTCAATACAGTATATTTCTTACTGCTAATCTGCGATTTTAGGCAATATAGTGTTGCTATAGAAACATGTTTAAGAAATCCAAAATCTCCCATGCTAACAAACTATTGTATGCAGCTCTACAGACTAGTGATATATAAGGAGCAACAGGGAGGCAGGCCATGACATGTTTTCAGGATTCATTCATTCATTCAAGTTGAATTTCACACATTCAAAAAAGGTTTGGTTTGAGCAAGTCTATATAGGAAAACAATTTACACGACAATAAAACTATAATATATTAAACCCAAGAGTATGGTAAGAGAGAGCTAAAAGTACAATCACCATCCATTGGTCCAGATAGGTTTGTTGGAAGTGGGCTGTTATGACGGCCATTGACCCCACCTCATCCAGATGAAAAGGCCCTCATCAACCTGGAATGCACACCTTGTAATGTTCTATTGTTCTGGCAGGACTTATATCCAGAAGTCTGGGACTCCATCACTCCAGGTCCACAGCTCCACTGAGTGAGGTTCTGATACCACTGTGTGTGACTTGACTCTACAACCAACAAGAAGCAGAACATGGCTGAGAACTTTGGAGCTCCCCTGCCTCTCCATGTGACACCCAACAGCACACAGAAAAAGATATTTGAGAATTGTAACACCCACCTGGCAATGATTGCCTTTGTCCTCCAAGACTCTCCAGGCAATATGCTCACCTTCTGTGAGGTAAGAACAAGCAAGCAACATATTAAGTTTCATTTGACTTTAAAAATGTTGTGATGTGAAAGCAAAATGTCCTTCTAATGTCTGATGATGCCTAATTTTCAATGTAACTTCTTTTGCAGTTGCTGGGAAATTTGGAAGCATTGATCTCAGGAAACAGAAAAGGCCTTGATGCCAAAATTAGAGTCTGCTTGTCGACCAACAAATGTTTTGTCAAGGTAAATGGAAAAAATCTTTATATCTCATTGATCATGATCACTAATTTAGTTGAACCAACATAGTTTTGGGTTAAAGATGAATTCTAACTTGTGTGTTCAATTGTTTCCAGATTCCATCAAATCCAGAAAAACCAAACAGTAAGAAAAACTACTGGAAGCTTGACCACAGTCAAATTACAGGGAAGATGGTGCGTCGTCACTTCAAGGGAATTCTGGACTGGTTCCCTGAGTTGGTCTCCAAAGTTATGGAGGCAGTCAGACCATCAGAGCACTACACTACTCTCCACTCCCCTGAACCTGCAGCCTACAGAGATGTTCAGATTAAATGTGAGGTGAAGTTCAGCAGTCCTTTTTCCATCGAATCCCTCCTGAAGAAAGACAGTCCCTCTGGCCTGGGCTCCAAGCCCTCTCCTCTGTTGGGCATTTCCAGCCTGCCAGTCAGAGTAGAACAGCAGCCTTGGTGCTCAGAGAAAGGAGTTGGAACAAAGAGGAAGTTCAGCTGGGACGCTCCACCAGTGGAGATGCACATTCTTCAACCGGCAGGTAGAAGTTATGCCATCTACCCAGCAGGGGGCAGTGTGGACCATGGACTCAGTGGTTCTGGAAACAGGCCAGTCAAGAGGATTCGTATGTGTGCTGAGCCCTCAACCCTGATCTACACAAGACCCAGTGTTGCTCCTTATTTTACCAGCCGTCAGAACGGTTATGTCAATTATCCTCTACCAATACATTTACAGATTACAATATTTTGATAATGGTTAATATTTTGATAAAAGGTAATTTACTGTATTTGTATGGTATTTACATACTTAAAGTAGAAAAACAAAAGTAATCTCTAAAATAATACAGTGAAATTCCATTTTTTTAATTTGATTTCTTTTTACAGATTTTTTTACCTGAAACACTGGAGAATAACTGCTTCATTTTACTTAGTTTCTTCGGTAGTAATGATATACTGTTGTATTACATTACATCATATATTTATGAATGATGTTGACAGATGGATGGCTGTATTACTGAGAATGTAATGAAAGCATAACTCGAAGTGCTTTACAATGAAATAACTGCATATCTTTTTTCAGTATGGGAGAAAAAGTCTAATAATGCTTTTTACAAAATTATGCACATCATTCCTGATGAGACTGCTCAATTTGAGGTATTACCAGTGACTGTGGTGCAAAAACTCTGGAGTTTGGGAAGGACAGACGGATGATAGTCGCAGCAAAAAATAGACATGTTGGCTAAACCAATTGAATTTGAAGAGTTGTTTCTGCCTCTATTGCATTATATTGCAAGGGAGTTTAATGGCATTATCGCATTCTGCAAAAACAAGTAGCCTATCAGAGGATATGGATGAGGTCAAGCTATGATTCCAAACATTCCAATGTTATAGTCCCGTGAAATACCGTCCTTGCCGAACTCAATGCCATAGATTCATCATTCAGCCCATTTTACCAGAGGCAATGACGTTTAGATCAAGGTGAAAATCATTGGAATGTGGGCACGGCCTGTACAGCAATACTCTAGTTTTAAATGCAAATGTATAATTCACACCTGCCCTCATGTTAACTAAATGTAGCCCCAATAGCTTCATCATTCAATACATTTGATCTGAGACAATGAAGTTTAGATGGGGTGAAAATCACTGGAATGTGGGCCAAACCATAGTAACACACAGATTTTGGTTCAACTGATATCAGGCTAAGGTTCACTCAAACTAGATTTTTATCTCAAATGTGATATCCCCAATGCATATAATTTAACATTGAAACATTTTCTTATTTGAATTTGAAATATTGTGTAACGTTACCGTTATCTAATTAGTAACTGGCAACTGCAGATGTCTGCCCCATGTCTATACCCCACAATGCAAAGTGTCTAACGCTATAGCTTAATTGTAGATTCTAAACATAATGAGGTAACGCAGCTACCAAATGTTATCTTTAATCAAAGTGTGTAATGTTAATCCACAACAGCGACTTTTGGTATATGACATATCAATAGAAATACATTTACAAAAATACAAATGAAATACATTTCAAATTAATTCCACAATTCTTTGCGATAGACTTATATCAATACACAAACAAATTTAAATTGATGACATTAGATCGGGTGTAGCTAATCTAAATAGTGTGCATCATTTTCAAAACTATATACTGTATTTTGAGAGTAAATCAAGCATAATAAACATTCATGTTCTAATGAAGCCTGAGAAACCAAGTTTGCACTTCACCGCATAGGTCCTTGTGAATCGCTAATGTCTATTTTGTAGTTGTAAACAGTGATCCCCTCATTAAAGTGGCCAATATCTGAAGAGGGCAGTGATGGATGAAGTGTGATTGTTATTATATGTACTTAATAAGTATATAGGGTATACAATGGAAGGAATTTGTATTTCTTTAGTCTAAGATAGTGATCCATAATCAGAAAATGTCCATATTATTTCAGCTGCTTCTGTTCTAAATACACAGATCGCTATAGTCTTGGACCGTTATTCATATTCCAATGGTCCCCCTTTATCACTTCCATTGTCCTGTTTAAAGATAGAAAATACAATTTAAATAAACAAATGAACATGACTGAGACCCAGTCTGGTACACATTAATAAACACATGAACAACATACTTCATGCATTTTCCTCTGGAGGGACTCAATACAGTATATTTCTTACTGCTAATCTGCGATTTTAGGCAATATAGTGTTGCTATAGAAACATGTTTAAGAAATCCAAAATCTCCCATGCTAACAAACTATTGTATGCAGCTCTACAGACTAGTGATATATAAGGAGCAACAGGGAGGCAGGCCATGACATGTTTTCAGGATTCATTCATTCATTCAAGTTGAATTTCACACATTCAAAAAAGGTTTGGTTTGAGCAAGTCTATATAGGAAAACAATTTACACGACAATAAAACTATAATATATTAAACCCAAGAGTATGGTAAGAGAGAGCTAAAAGTACAATCACCATCCATTGGTCCAGATAGGTTTGTTGGAAGTGGGCTGTTATGACGGCCATTGACCCCACCTCATCCAGATGAAAAGGCCCTCATCAACCTGGAATGCACACCTTGTAATGTTCTATTGTTCTGGCAGGACTTATATCCAGAAGTCTGGGACTCCATCACTCCAGGTCCACAGCTCCACTGAGTGAGGTTCTGATACCACTGTGTGTGACTTGACTCTACAACCAACAAGAAGCAGAACATGGCTGAGAACTTTGGAGCTCCCCTGCCTCTCCATGTGACACCCAACAGCACACAGAAAAAGATGTTTGAGAATTGTAACACCCACCTGGCAATGATTGCCTTTGTCCTCCAAGACTCTCCAGGCAATATGCTCACCTTCTGTGAGGTAAGAACAAGCAAGCAACATATTAAGTTTCATTTGACTTTAAAAATGTTGTGATGTGAAAGCAAAATGTCCTTCTAATGTCTGATGATGCCTAATTTTCAATGTAACTTCTTTTGCAGTTGCTGGGAAATTTGGAAGCATTGATCTCAGGAAACAGAAAAGGCCTTGATGCCAAAATTAGAGTCTGCTTGTCGACCAACAAATGTTTTGTCAAGGTAAATGGAAAAAATCTTTATATCTCATTGATCATGATCACTAATTTAGTTGAACCAACATAGTTTTGGGTTAAAGATGAATTCTAACTTGTGTGTTCAATTGTTTCCAGATTCCATCAAATCCAGAAAAACCAAACAGTAAGAAAAACTACTGGAAGCTTGACCACAGTCAAATTACAGGGAAGATGGTGCGTCGTCACTTCAAGGGAATTCTGGACTGGTTCCCTGAGTTGGTCTCCAAAGTTATGGAGGCAGTCAGACCATCAGAGCACTACACTACTCTCCACTCCCCTGAACCTGCAGCCTACAGAGATGTTCAGATTAAATGTGAGGTGAAGTTCAGCAGTCCTTTTTCCATCGAATCCCTCCTGAAGAAAGACAGTCCCTCTGGCCTGGGCTCCAAGCCCTCTCCTCTGTTGGGCATTTCCAGCCTGCCAGTCAGAGTAGAACAGCAGCCTTGGTGCTCAGAGAAAGGAGTTGGAACAAAGAGGAAGTTCAGCTGGGACGCTCCACCAGTGGAGATGCACATTCTTCAACCGGCAGGTAGAAGTTATGCCATCTACCCAGCAGGGGGCAGTGTGGACCATGGACTCAGTGGTTCTGGAAACAGGCCAGTCAAGAGGATTCGTATGTGTGCTGAGCCCTCAACCCTGATCTACACAAGACCCAGTGTTGCTCCTTATTTTACCAGCCGTCAGAACGGTTATGTCAATTATCCTCTACCAATACATTTACAGATTACAATATTTTGATAATGGTTAATATTTTGATAAAAGGTAATTTACTGTATTTGTATGGTATTTACATACTTAAAGTAGAAAAACAAAAGTAATCTCTAAAATAATACAGTGAAATTCAATTTTTTTAATTTGATTTCTTTTTACAGATTTTTTTACCTGAAACACTGGAGAATAACTGCTTCATTTTACTTAGTTTCTTCGGTAGTAATGATATACTGTTGTATTACATTACATCATATATTTATGAATGATGTTGACAGATGGATGGCTGTATTACTGAGAATGTAATGAAAGCATAACTCGAAGTGCTTTACAATGAAATAACTGCATATCTTTTTTCAGTATGGGAGAAAAAGTCTAATAATGCTTTTTACAAAATTATGCACATCATTCCTGATGAGACTGCTCAATTTGAGGTATTACCAGTGACTGTGGTGCAAAAACTCTGGAGTTTGGGAAGGACAGACGGATGATAGTCGCAGCAAAAAATAGACATGTTGGCTAAACCAATTGAATTTGAAGAGTTGTTTCTGCCTCTATTGCATTATATTGCAAGGGAGTTTAATGGCATTATCGCATTCTGCAAAAACAAGTAGCCTATCAGAGGATATGGATGAGGTCAAGCTATGATTCCAAACATTCCAATGTTATAGTCCCGTGAAATACCGTCCTTGCCGAACTCAATGCCATAGATTCATCATTCAGCCCATTTTACCAGAGGCAATGATGTTTAGATCAAGGTGAAAATCATTGGAATGTGGGCACGGCCTGTACAGCAATACTCTAGTTTTAAATGCAAATGTGTAATTCACACCTGCCCTCATGTTAACTAAATGTAGCCCCAATAGCTTCATCATTCAACACATTTGATCTGAGACAATGAAGTTTAGATGGGGTGAAAATCACTGGAATGTGGGCCAAACCATAGTAACACACAGATTTTGGTTCAACTGATATCAGGCTAAGGTTCACTCAAACTAGATTTTTATCTCAAATGTGATATCCCCAATGCATATAATTTAACATTGAAACATTTTCTTCTTTGAATTTGAAATATTGTGTAACGTTACCGTTATCTAATTAGTAACTGGCAACTGCAGATGTCTGCCCCATGTCTATACCCCACAATGCAAAGTGTCTAACGCTATAGCTTAATTGTAGATTCTAAACATAATGAGGTAACGCAGCTACCAAATGTTATCTTTAATCAACCTGTGTAATGTTAATCCACAACAGCGACTTTTGGTATATGACATATCAATAGAAATACATTTACAAAAATACAAATGAAATACATTTCAAATTAATTCCACAATTCTTTGCGATAGACTTATATCAATACACAAACAAATTTAAATGGATGACATTAGATCGGGTGTAGCTAATCTAAATAGTGTGCATCATTTTCAAAACTATATACTGTATTTTGAGAGTAAATCAAGCATAATAAACATTCATGTTCTAATGAAGCCTGAGAAACCAAGTTTGCACTTCACCGCATAGGTCCTTGTGAATCGCTAATGTCTATTTTGTAGTTGTAAACAGTGATCCCCTCATTAAAGTGGCCAATATCTGAAGAGGGCAGTGATGGATGAAGTGTGATTGTTATTATATGTACTTAATAAGTATATAGGGTATACAATGGAAGGAATTTGTATTTCTTTAGTCTAAGATAGTGATCCATAATCAGAAAATGTCCATATTATTTCAGCTGCTTCTGTTCTAAATACACAGATCGCTATAGTCTTGGACCGTTATTCATATTCCAATGGTCCCCCTTTATCACTTCCATTGTCCTGTTTAAAGATAGAAAATAAAATTTAAATAAACAAATGAACATGACTGAGACCCAGTCTGGTACACATTAATAAACACATGAACAACATACTTCATGCATTTTCCTCTGGAGGGACTCAATACAGTATATTTCTTACTGCTAATCTGCGATTTTAGGCAATATAGTGTTGCTATAGAAACATGTTTAAGAAATCCAAAATCTCCCATGCTAACAAACTATTGTATGCAGCTCTACAGACTAGTGATATATAAGGAGCAACAGGGAGGCAGGCCATGACATGTTTTCAGGATTCATTCATTCATTCAAGTTGAATTTCACACATTCAAAAAAGGTTTGGTTTGAGCAAGTCTATATAGGAAAACAATTTACACGACAATAAAACTATAATATATTAAACCCAAGAGTATGGTAAGAGAGAGCTAAAAGTACAATCACCATCCATTGGTCCAGATAGGTTTGTTGGAAGTGGGCTGTTATGACGGCCATTGACCCCACCTCATCCAGATGAAAAGGCCCTCATCAACCTGGAATGCACACCTTGTAATGTTCTATTGTTCTGGCAGGACTTATATCCAGAAGTCTGGGACTCCATCACTCCAGGTCCACAGCTCCACTGAGTGAGGTTCTGATACCACTGTGTGTGACTTGACTCTACAACCAACAAGAAGCAGAACATGGCTGAGAACTTTGGAGCTCCCCTGCCTCTCCATGTGACACCCAACAGCACACAGAAAAAGATGTTTGAGAATTGTAACACCCACCTGGCAATGATTGCCTTTGTCCTCCAAGACTCTCCAGGCAATATGCTCACCTTCTGTGAGGTAAGAACAAGCAAGCAACATATTAAGTTTCATTTGACTTTAAAAATGTTGTGATGTGAAAGCAAAATGTCCTTCTAATGTCTGATGATGCCTAATTTTCAATGTAACTTCTTTTGCAGTTGCTGGGAAATTTGGAAGCATTGATCTCAGGAAACAGAAAAGGCCTTGATGCCAAAATTAGAGTCTGCTTGTCGACCAACAAATGTTTTGTCAAGGTAAATGGAAAAAATCTTTATATCTCATTGATAATGATCACTAATTTAGTTGAACCAACATAGTTTTGGGTTAAAGATGAATTCTAACTTGTGTGTTCAATTGTTTCCAGATTCCATCAAATCCAGAAAAACCAAACAGTAAGAAAAACTACTGGAAGCTTGACCACAGTCAAATTACAGGGAAGATGGTGCGTCGTCACTTCAAGGGAATTCTGGACTGGTTCCCTGAGTTGGTCTCCAAAGTTATGGAGGCAGTCAGACCATCAGAGCACTACACTACTCTCCACTCCCCTGAACCTGCAGCCTACAGAGATGTTCAGATTAAATGTGAGGTGAAGTTCAGCAGTCCTTTTTCCATCGAATCCCTCCTGAAGAAAGACAGTCCCTCTGGCCTGGGCTCCAAGCCCTCTCCTCTGTTGGGCATTTCCAGCCTGCCAGTCAGAGTAGAACAGCAGCCTTGGTGCTCAGAGAAAGGAGTTGGAACAAAGAGGAAGTTCAGCTGGGACGCTCCACCAGTGGAGATGCACATTCTTCAACCGGCAGGTAGAAGTTATGCCATCTACCCAGCAGGGGGCAGTGTGGACCATGGACTCAGTGGTTCTGGAAACAGGCCAGTCAAGAGGATTCGTATGTGTGCTGAGCCCTCAACCCTGATCTACACAAGACCCAGTGTTGCTCCTTATTTTACCAGCCGTCAGAACGGTTATGTCAATTATCCTCTACCAATACATTTACAGATTACAATATTTTGATAATGGTTAATATTTTGATAAAAGGTAATTTACTGTATTTGTATGGTATTTACATACTTAAAGTAGAAAAACAAAAGTAATCTCTAAAATAATACAGTGAAATTCAATTTTTTTAATTTGATTTCTTTTTACAGATTTTTTTACCTGAAACACTGGAGAATAACTGCTTCATTTTACTTAGTTTCTTCGGTAGTAATGATATACTGTTGTATTACATTACATCATATATTTATGAATGATGTTGACAGATGGATGGCTGTATTACTGAGAATGTAATGAAAGCATAACTCGAAGTGCTTTACAATGAAATAACTGCATATCTTTTTTCAGTATGGGAGAAAAAGTCTAATAATGCTTTTTACAAAATTATGCACATCATTCCTGATGAGACTGCTCAATTTGAGGTATTACCAGTGACTGTGGTGCAAAAACTCTGGAGTTTGGGAAGGACAGACGGATGATAGTCGCAGCAAAAAATAGACATGTTGGCTAAACCAATTGAATTTGAAGAGTTGTTTCTGCCTCTATTGCATTATATTGCAAGGGAGTTTAATGGCATTATCGCATTCTGCAAAAACAAGTAGCCTATCAGAGGATATGGATGAGGTCAAGCTATGATTCCAAACATTCCAATGTTATAGTCCCGTGAAATACCGTCCTTGCCGAACTCAATGCCATAGATTCATCATTCAGCCCATTTTACCAGAGGCAATGATGTTTAGATCAAGGTGAAAATCATTGGAATGTGGGCACGGCCTGTACAGCAATACTCTAGTTTTAAATGCAAATGTGTAATTCACACCTGCCCTCATGTTAACTAAATGTAGCCCCAATAGCTTCATCATTCAACACATTTGATCTGAGACAATGAAGTTTAGATGGGGTGAAAATCACTGGAATGTGGGCCAAACCATAGTAACACACAGATTTTGGTTCAACTGATATCAGGCTAAGGTTCACTCAAACTAGATTTTTATCTCAAATGTGATATCCCCAATGCATATAATTTAACATTGAAACATTTTCTTCTTTGAATTTGAAATATTGTGTAACGTTACCGTTATCTAATTAGTAACTGGCAACTGCAGATGTCTGCCCCATGTCTATACCCCACAATGCAAAGTGTCTAACGCTATAGCTTAATTGTAGATTCTAAACATAATGAGGTAACGCAGCTACCAAATGTTATCTTTAATCAAAGTGTGTAATGTTAATCCACAACAGCGACTTTTGGTATATGACATATCAATAGAAATACATTTACAAAAATACAAATGAAATACATTTCAAATTAATTCCACAATTCTTTGCGATAGACTTATATCAATACACAAACAAATTTAAATTGATGACATTAGATCGGGTGTAGCTAATCTAAATAGTGTGCATCATTTTCAAAACTATATACTGTATTTTGAGAGTAAATCAAGCATAATAAACATTCATGTTCTAATGAAGCCTGAGAAACCAAGTTTGCACTTCACCGCATAGGTCCTTGTGAATCGCTAATGTCTATTTTGTAGTTGTAAACAGTGATCCCCTCATTAAAGTGGCCAATATCTGAAGAGGGCAGTGATGGATGAAGTGTGATTGTTATTATATGTACTTAATAAGTATATAGTGTTGGGGAAAATGTGTATGAGGTGGACTAGTTTAATATAGGTCAACTAGCAGTGCTGAAAGACGGTCTGGCTGACGTTCTTAAAACAATTTGGAACAGATGGACATTTCAGTACGGCATGTTGTGTGCTGGTAATCTCGGACATTGTATGCTTTCATATCTTGTTCTTTTCTCTCTTTCACACAGGCACAGCACACACACACAGACACACGGACATACACACCGACACACACACACACACACACATTCCCTGTGACACAATACACACATACAATACACATACGTCTGTACGCAGACGCACGCACACACAGACACACACACACATACACACACACACACACACACACACACACATCTCACTCTCTACATCATATCGTGTGTGGACATCATATCTTGTTTATCTCTCTTCATGTTCTCTCTCCGATGTTAAATCTACGTATCATCTTAATGTACGTCATGTCAGATCTGACATGATATGATACGTCATCATATCTGTCATGGGGGGGCAGGACTGAGAGGGGATTTAGGGGACAGGCAAAGGGATTGGGAGAGAGTGTTTTTTGTTCAAGCTGTGGTGATCCTCTGCTCGACCCATAGCTCTTGCTGTTAAGAACTTCTTTTCTTAAATAAATTACCTATTTGTTACAATTGGAAATATCGTCTCCTGCTGTGTTAAACAACCTTTCCACAACATTTGGTGACTCTTGACCTGTAGACCGCCCTGCCGGGCCCCCTCACACGGCCAGCTCCGGACCTCTCCCGTAGAAATTCTGCCGGTTGTCGACAAAAAGGTAAGCGTTGGGCTTGTTATTATAAATATCCGTCAGAGTTTCTGCGGGAGGGAAAAGTTGAGCTGACTGTGTTGACGAGGTCTGGATGGACGGCTAAAACGAACACGACTGGTGAGGTGTTTTACACTGGGGCGATTCCTTTTTTAACAAGCCATAAAGTGCGCCACTAATCAATTTTAATTGCATGTTTTCGACCTCTGGTCAAAATTTTTCTCCATCTTTTCAAACCTCTTCAAACCTCTTCAAACCTCTCCCCGACCCCTTTCACATAACTGTGACTCTCAAATTTTCAAAACAAAAACTGCTGAAGATAGCTCATTCTGGGCGGAAAGCCAGCTCCCAGGTCTGGGCGTTCTGCCAAGAGAGATAGCTCTCTCTCTCTCTCTCTCTCTCTCTCTCTCTCTCTCTCTCTCTCTCTCTCTCAATTCAATTCAATTCAATTCAAATAGGCTTTATTGGCATGAAATATCAACATACTTATTGCCAAATCAAGTCCAATATACAAACAACCGATAGCATATTACTCTAGAGCTCTTTCGCCGGTGGAGCAGGGTCTGCCACCTTGTTATCAGGCCCTGGCCGCAGCACATTTGATGTATGAGAAGGCAACGGCCGTGACAATGGGATATGACATTTGCATTTGGACACATCACAAATTGGCAAACTTGATTGAAAGAGGCAAATTTGTTCTGACCAGCCAACGGCAACAGGCTTACATGAGGCTCCTGCAGTACTCGGACGTTACGATAAAAACATGCCACGGCAGTAACCCGGCGGATCTGGTACCACTCCCGAGCGAGGGTCAACCGCATGAGTGTGAGGTGGAGGTACAGGCTTTCGTGAAACTCCGTCCTGATTTGGGAGTCGACCCGCTCGCGATAGCAGAACTCTCACTTTTTGTGGATGGGTCCTGCTATCGGGAGGGGGAAAATTTAAGGTCAGGATACGCCGTCGTACAGTGCAAACCTAACGGAGAAACACTAACAAGAAAGGCCGGACAATGCATGCAACCATGTTCGGCCCAGCTTGCAGAACTAATAGCACTAACAGAAGCATGCATAATAGCTAAAGATCGCACGGTTAACATCTTTACAGACTCTGCGTATGCGCATGGCGTATGCCACCTATTCGCGGCCATTTGGAAGGCAAGAGGCTTTAAGAAATCGGACGGCTCACCGATCCTTCACCACAAGCAGGTTGTGGCGCTTATTCAGGCTGTAAAGTTGCCCAAAAGCATTGCTATCGTAAAGTGCCAGGCACACAGAAAAGACCTGTCCTTTGTGACGACGGGAAACAACGCGGCGGACGAGGCCGCGAAGGCGGCGGCTGCGGTGCCGTCCACGGCTGTTCTGATGTTTGCGGCCGAACTGACGACTGAGGTAACTGAGGATAATTTGAGTGATCTTCAGGACTCAGCCACGCAGGCCGAGAAACAGTCGTGGACGGAGAGGGGGGCTGTAAGGGGGGCAGATGGTCTGTGGAGGAGTCATAACGGTTTGATAGTCGCCTCCATCGATCTTCTGTCCTTAGTGATACCTGAGGCTCATGGTGTTGATCACTGTGGAAGAGCAGAGACCCTGAAACGAATCACGAAAATGGGATTTTGGTCCCCAAAGCTTCAGGCACAAATTGACGTTACACTAGCCAGGTGTTTAACATGCTTACAGGGCAATGTGCGCAAAGGAGTACCGACAGTGGCGGCTTACACACCCCTCCCTGAGGGACCATTCAGACATCTGATTATGGACTATACAGACATGATAACGCCAGTGCAGGGCAAACGATACCTCCTGGTAGTAGAGGACTGCTTTAGTCGCTGGATTGAGGCCATTCCATCTAAACACAAGAACGCGGACACAGTGATCAAGTTCCTGTGTCGCGAGGTCATTCCGAGATTTGGAATTCCCACGATATTACAAAGCGATAATGGCCGCGAGTTCATCGACAAGGTGGTTAAAGGGCTGATGCAGAAATTAGGTATAAGACAGCGCCTTTCCTGTGTCTATAGTCCCGGGTCGCAGGGGAAGGTGGAAAGGGCCAATCTGGTCATTAAAAACAAACTGTTGAAAATCTGTATGCAAACTAAGCTTAACTGGATTGGTGCTTTGCCACTTGCTCTGATGGCTATTAGAAGCAGCGTAAACCGCCAAACACAGCTAACACCGCATGAAATGCTTACAGGCCGCAGCATGCCAGCACCGCCATTTAGACACCTGGCTAGGGGCCCGGCATTAGATATTTTTGAGCAAGATCTGAAAAAATATCTTCAGCAAGTGACTAAAATACATGAAGCTGTGTTTCGACAGGAGCAGAGAAAGGAGAGAAAGGGGGTGAAGGAGGCGGAGAAGGAAGCTACCAAACCGAGACTGATCCCTGGGGACTTGGTCTTCGTAAAGGTCCACAAGAGAAAGTGGTCATCACCCCGGAGAGAGGGCCCGTACGAGGGGATCCGATCGACTGGAACGGCAGTCCAAGTCAAAGGATCAGCGACCTGGTTCCACTTCAATCACTGCATAAAGGCCAGCGGCGATCTCTTGGGGGATACAATCGATCGCAGTTATGCAGAACCCGACATGGAGGGTCCGAGACGGCAACTGGAAGGTGCAGTGCCTGCTGATGCTCCCGCAGATGTTGGCAGCAGTGTGCGGACGGTCGGCCGGGCACAACGACGTCATTAAGAACCGTCACGGTCGACCCGTCCTTGAGGATGACGGGTTTGAGTGGGTAGGAGTCCCACGGGGTCCCGCTCAGGCTCAAGTACCAGCAGGCTTTCATGACCAGGCTCAGAATCAGGCGCCCCCTCTTCCCTCCATCGAGGAAGGGGGGGAGAAGATAAGACTACAACCAAAAGGGGTGTTTCCCGTAGGACCGCAAGGGCATGTTTTTGATTTTGACCATTCCCCCGTTACAGGCGGGGATACTTACCATTATACTAACGAGGATCGGGTTGTGGGGGTAGATAGGAGAGTTGAGCCTGTCCCGAACCAATCACAGGGGACAGGGGTGAGGGGAAAAAGGGAGGTCAAGGACACTGAGTCGGAAGAGGTGGGGGGACAGGATATGTTCCAGAGGACAGCCGGAACGTTGAGGGACTCAGTGGGCTCACTCTGGGCCAGGTTGAGGGGTTTGCTTCCTTCCGGGGAACAAGATGGGGGCGACTATGACTATGACGAGGAAGACCCGGAGGCTGACCCGATGTATAGGGCGGCTTTAGGGAATGAGTGGTTTAAGTGGGTCCAGTACACGAGCGCGCAGAATCAGATAGAGGATTGTTATGTCTGCTCCAAGGCACGTCCGGATAGGCTGCTGGTGAAGGGCACGAAGTTCAGTTGGGCTCAGTGTGACAGGGACGCAGAGGCATGGGAGGGGCCCCATAATAGTCGCCCTTGGTGCGAGGCAGAGTGTTTGGGGTTTCTCGGCTCTAGTCGTTTTAAGGCGGCAGGAAACGTCACGGATTTCAAGGATGTCACTATGCGGGAACGTTGTAGGAAATTGGATGTACGTGTGCAGGGGGTAGCGACGGGGTTGCCAATACCCAGAGGTGTCAAACTATGGCTGACCAAGGATTTCGAGTGCTTGCAAAAGGAGGGGACCCGGGATGTAGGGGAGGTGGCAGAGGGGCGGTGCACTACTATTTGGAGCATCACGACTAACTGCACGAAAGAAGGAAAGTGTGGACACGGGGTCGTGTTAAAGGGAGTGGATACCAACCCACGGCCTGTAGCTTGCCCTTTTCATGTCCAGGATATGGCACTGGCGGACCAATACTGGCTCTGCGGCGGTAGGAGGTTGAGGAATACACTTCCTTTAGATTGGTCAGGTAGATGTGCCCGGGTTCAGGCGATCATGCCAATGGTGGTCCTACCATTATCAGTGACGGAAGGACCTTCTGAGTCTCCTATCTCTCGAACGAAGCGTAGCTACAAGGCAGACCCAAGGGTGTATCTGGACAGCATAGGACAGCCAAGGGGCATTCCAGCCGAGTTCATGGCTAAGAATGAGATTGCGGCAGGGTTTGAGTCTATTCTGCCATGGATATCGGTCAATAAGAACACCGGGTGGATCAACTATTTGTTTTACAATCAGCAGCGGTATCTCAATTACACCGAGGAGGCGTTGGATGCAATGGGGGACCAGATGCACGCGACCAGTACGGTGGCGTGGCAGAATAGACAGGCTCTGAACTGGTTAATGGCGAAGAAGGGTGGAGTCTGTTCCATGTTTGGACAGTACTGCTGCACATTCATTCCGACGAATGTGGGGCCAGGGGGAAAGTTCTCCGAGGCCATGGCTAAGCTGAAGGATTTGAGGGAGGAGTTGAGGGGGAATTCTGGCCGGAATGAAGAATGGTGGGGTAGTGGGGTGTTGGAAAGATTGGGACAGTGGGGAAGCATAGTGATGCAGACGGGGATATCCATTGGGGTGGCAGGGTTGATATTGGTTCTCCTTTTCTGTTGTGGTATGCCTCTCTTGGGTAGGCTGGTAACTTCACACGTAACGAGCCAAATGCTGATGGTGGGACAGAAAGAGATTGAGCCACAAATCGGGCCATATCCTCAGCTTTATGCTGCCTTAGAGGGAGACGAGGGGATAGAGGATTAGGGGTATGGTGAGGTAGGGACATTTTCTTTTTGTTGGTTCTTTCCTTTAAGAGTGACGGGGGATGGTCTGAGTGCAGTTTTGTTGGTTTATTCCTTTAACTAGGAATTTTAGTCTGATTTTCTAATGATCCTTCGGCATAGAGATTGCAACCATTGAAAATCATTGCATTGTTTTTTATTTTTTTATTATTTTTTGTTTATTTTACTTGTGGTCCTGGTCAAACCGGAATGGGAAGGGGCATCGGCAGAGTGTCGGTTCTGAGCCTGAGGAAGCATTGAGAAGAAGTGGTCTGGGGATCGGTTCTGGGGACTGGAGGGACAAAGGGGGGGGCTAACGCAGTGGGCAAGATGGGCACCTCCCGTCGAAGATGGGGGGACACGTGGTGAGGTCGGTACCAGCGCCTCCCGTCCAGGCATGGGGACATGCTTCTACGAGGACTGGAGGTGTGGCGTGGTGGTTGCTGTATTGGCAAAATGTGACTTTTGGCAATACGGTGAGGAGACTATGGCGTGGGCATGGAAGGGGGGCTGAGCGATGGACACTGGGACTCAATGTTATGGAAGAGACAATGTCATTTTTTTGGGAGGGATGTTCTATGTTTAGTTCTGACGGTCAACTTCTCCTTTCCCTGATGAGAGTCGCGGTTTCCGGCCGGAACTGTGGCTCATTTGGTAAGCGGTGGAGGTTGGGGGGATTTGTCTGTCAGGTTAGGATTATAAATTGGGTTTTTTTTTTTTTTTTTTTATGTTTTATTATTACTCTTGTTTTGAGCGGTTTTGTGTTTATTGTGAGAACGGTAGTCAGCCTTTGTTGGTCCGTTAGGGGTCCAGTGAATGAAGTAAGGTTTCTTGTTTAGTTAGACATTTAAAATTTATTATATGGCTAGGTTTCTTGTTTAGATCAGCCATTTAAACTTTTATTATATAAATATGGTTTAGGGAGGGGGTAGGCACCCCGAACCTCTAGACCATAACAGGCGGCAGTGGGCTCGCAAGAGTCTGGGCGCACGTTAAACACATTTATATAGTGCTGGGGAGAAACTGAAGGCCCTCGCGCGTAACGAGGTATGAAATAACATACCACTGTGGTACCGTCTAGTCGGCCCAGGAAATGTCGCACGTAAGTTGGTGTGGGCACTGGGTGGTACGTGGACGACAGTCCACACCTAGGAGCAGGGCGGTGCACCGGAAGGGGCACAGCTCCTGCCGTGAACAGGCAAGGCTGGCGAAAACGGTCAATATTTCCATGCCCGGAGCAAGCGGGGTGGGGACAAGACCGTCGGTTTCTAAACTGAGTGGCTGATAGGTACTACGGACAGTCAGCCGCTTGGGGTCCTGACTTGATGACGGACTATGAGGTCGCTATCGACTGGGTCGCCAGCCGGTCAGGAGAGCGTTATGACCCCTGTTTATAGTCACAGACACGCGGGATGTGGGACCGTGAGTGACTGGACAACAGTGGCATGAATGCACCTGGCTCAATGTACAGTCAGGCCACAGTAACCTTACTAACCGATACAGGGTTAGTAGGCGAGTTGTGCTTCTGTGATCAGCAGGTTTGAAAAGAACCACTGGGAAGCAGAAGGATAAGGGGTGTCAATTCAGAGGAATCTGGATTGTCTCTCCTAAGGTTGGAAAGGGACCCAGCCTTAAACTGCACCTGAAGGTAAAATAAGGGGACTGCTTCCGTTCATGAGAGGAGACCTTACCGCCGGAAGTGGAGACCTGCATCTCTGTTGGGGGAGAGGGGCCGACGTCGGACAAGGCAGTCCTGAGAAAGGAGCTGGTTGTTGCGTCGTAGCGGACTGCCTAAACCTTACGGGGAGAGGTGCATCTAAGTAGGGGAAGGAGTGCATCCGAACGGGAGGAGGGTACTCTTAACTGGAAGGAGGTTAAAAGGGTCAAAGCGTCTCGTTTAGTTAGACGTTCACATTTTCTTGGTTATATGATTTGGGTGGGACTAGGGATAGCCCCAAATGGGGGAATGTTGGGGAAAATGTGTATGAGGTGGACTAGTTTAATATAGGTCAACTAGCAGTGCTGAAAGACGGTCTGGCTGACGTTCTTAAAACAATTTGGAACAGATGGACATTTCAGTACGGCATGTTGTGTGCTGGTAATCTCGGACATTGTATGCTTTCATATCTTGTTCTTTTCTCTCTTTCACACAGGCACAGCACACACACACAGACACACGGACATACACACCGACACACACACACACACACACATTCCCTGTGACACAATACACACATACAATACACATACGTCTGTACGCAGACGCACGCACACACAGACACACACACACATACACACACACACACACACACACACACATCTCACTCTCTACATCATATCGTGTGTGGACATCATATCTTGTTTATCTCTCTTCATGTTCTCTCTCCGATGTTAAATCTACGTATCATCTTAATGTACGTCATGTCAGATCTGACATGATATGATACGTCATCATATCTGTCATGGGGGGGCAGGACTGAGAGGGGATTTAGGGGACAGGCAAAGGGATTGGGAGAGAGTGTTTTTTGTTCAAGCTGTGGTGATCCTCTGCTCGACCCATAGCTCTTGCTGTTAAGAACTTCTTTTCTTAAATAAATTACCTATTTGTTACAATTGGAAATATCGTCTCCTGCTGTGTTAAACAACCTTTCCACAACATTAGGGTATACAATGGAAGGAATTTGTATTTCTTTAGTCTAAGATAGTGATCCATAATCAGAAAATGTCCATATTATTTCAGCTGCTTCTGTTCTAAATACACAGATCGCTATAGTCTTGGACCGTTATTCATATTCCAATGGTCCCCCTTTATCACTTCCATTGTCCTGTTTAAAGATAGAAAATAAAATTTAAATAAACAAATGAACATGACTGAGACCCAGTCTGGTACACATTAATAAACACATGAACAACATACTTCATGCATTTTCCTCTGGAGGGACTGAATACAGTATATTTCTTACTGCTAATCTGCGATTTTAGGCAATATAGTGTTGCTATAGAAACATGTTTAAGAAATCCAAAATCTCCCATGCTAACAAACTATTGTATGCAGCTCTACAGACTAGTGATATATAAGGAGCAACAGGGAGGCAGGCCATGACATGTTTTCAGGATTCATTCATTCATTCAAGTTGAATTTCACACATTCAAAAAAGGTTTGGTTTGAGCAAGTCTATATAGGAAAACAATTTACACGACAATAAAACTATAATATATTAAACCCAAGAGTATGGTAAGAGAGAGCTAAAAGTACAATCACCATCCATTGGTCCAGATAGGTTTGTTGGAAGTGGGCTGTTATGACGGCCATTGACCCCACCTCATCCAGATGAAAAGGCCCTCATCAACCTGGAATGCACACCTTGTAATGTTCTATTGTTCTGGCAGGACTTATATCCAGAAGTCTGGGACTCCATCACTCCAGGTCCACAGCTCCACTGAGTAAGGTTCTGATACCACTGTGTGTGACTTGACTCTACAACCAACAAGAAGCAGAACATGGCTGAGAACTTTGGAGCTCCCCTGGCTCTCCATGTGACACCCAACAGCACACAGAAAAAGATGTTTGAGAATTGTAACACCCACCTGGCAATGATTGCCTTTGTCCTCCAAGACTCTCCAGGCAATATGCTCACCTTCTGTGAGGTAAGAACAAGCAAGCAACATATTAAGTTTCATTTGACTTTAAAAATGTTGTGATGTGAAAGCAAAATGTCCTTCTAATGTCTGATGATGCCTAATTTTCAATGTAACTTCTTTTGCAGTTGCTGGGAAATTTGGAAGCATTGATCTCAGGAAACAGAAAAGGCATTGATGCCAAAATTAGAGTCTGCTTGTCGACCAACAAATGTTTTGTCAAGGTAAATGGAAAAAATCTTTATATCTCATTGATCATGATCACTAATTTAGTTGAACCAACATAGTTTTGGGTTAAAGATGAATTCTAACTTGTGTGTTCAATTGTTTCCAGATTCCATCAAATCCAGAAAAACCAAACAGTAAGAAAAACTACTGGAAGCTTGACCACAGTCAAATTACAGGGAAGATGGTGCGTCGTCACTTCAAGGGAATTCTGGACTGGTTCCCTGAGTTGGTCTCCAAAGTTATGGAGGCAGTCAGACCATCAGAGCACTACACTACTCTCCACTCCCCTGAACCTGCAGCCTACAGAGATGTTCAGATTAAATGTGAGGTGAAGTTCAGCAGTCCTTTTTCCATCGAATCCCTCCTGAAGAAAGACAGTCCCTCTGGCCTGGGCTCCAAGCCCTCTCCTCTGTTGGGCATTTCCAGCCTGCCAGTCAGAGTAGAACAGCAGCCTTGGTGCTCAGAGAAAGGAGTTGGAACAAAGAGGAAGTTCAGCTGGGACGCTCCACCAGTGGAGATGCACATTCTTCAACCGGCAGGTAGAAGTTATGCCATCTACCCAGCAGGGGGCAGTGTGGACCATGGACTCAGTGGTTCTGGAAACAGGCCAGTCAAGAGGATTCGTATGTGTGCTGAGCCCTCAACCCTGATCTACACAAGACCCAGTGTTGCTCCTTATTTTACCAGCCGTCAGAACGGTTATGTCAATTATCCTCTACCAATACATTTACAGATTACAATATTTTGATAATGGTTAATATTTTGATAAAAGGTAATTTACTGTATTTGTATGGTATTTACATACTTAAAGTAGAAAAACAAAAGTAATCTCTAAAATAATACAGTGAAATTCAATTTTTTTAATTTGATTTCTTTTTACAGATTTTTTTACCTGAAACACTGGAGAATAACTGCTTCATTTTACTTAGTTTCTTCGGTAGTAATGATATACTGTTGTATTACATTACATCATATATTTATGAATGATGTTGACAGATGGATGGCTGTATTACTGAGAATGTAATGAAAGCATAACTCGAAGTGCTTTACAATGAAATAACTGCATATCTTTTTTCAGTATGGGAGAAAAAGTCTAATAATGCTTTTTACAAAATTATGCACATCATTCCTGATGAGACTGCTCAATTTGAGGTATTACCAGTGACTGTGGTGCAAAAACTCTGGAGTTTGGGAAGGACAGACGGATGATAGTCGCAGCAAAAAATAGACATGTTGGCTAAACCAATTGAATTTGAAGAGTTGTTTCTGCCTCTATTGCATTATATTGCAAGGGAGTTTAATGGCATTATCGCATTCTGCAAAAACAAGTAGCCTATCAGAGGATATGGATGAGGTCAAGCTATGATTCCAAACATTCCAATGTTATAGTCCCGTGAAATACCGTCCTTGCCGAACTCAATGCCATAGATTCATCATTCAGCCCATTTTACCAGAGGCAATGATGTTTAGATCAAGGTGAAAATCATTGGAATGTGGGCACGGCCTGTACAGCAATACTCTAGTTTTAAATGCAAATGTGTAATTCACACCTGCCCTCATGTTAACTAAATGTAGCCCCAATAGCTTCATCATTCAACACATTTGATCTGAGACAATGAAGTTTAGATGGGGTGAAAATCACTGGAATGTGGGCCAAACCATAGTAACACACAGATTTTGGTTCAACTGATATCAGGCTAAGGTTCACTCAAACTAGATTTTTATCTCAAATGTGATATCCCCAATGCATATAATTTAACATTGAAACATTTTCTTCTTTGAATTTGAAATATTGTGTAACGTTACCGTTATCTAATTAGTAACTGGCAACTGCAGATGTCTGCCCCATGTCTATACCCCACAATGCAAAGTGTCTAACGCTATAGCTTAATTGTAGATTCTAAACATAATGAGGTAACGCAGCTACCAAATGTTATCTTTAATCAACCTGTGTAATGTTAATCCACAACAGCGACTTTTGGTATATGACATATCAATAGAAATACATTTACAAAAATACAAATGAAATACATTTCAAATTAATTCCACAATTCTTTGCGATAGACTTATATCAATACACAAACAAATTTAAATTGATGACATTAGATCGGGTGTAGCTAATCTAAATAGTGTGCATCATTTTCAAAACTATATACTGTATTTTGAGAGTAAATCAAGCATAATAAACATTCATGTTCTAATGAAGCCTGAGAAACCAAGTTTGCACTTCACCGCATAGGTCCTTGTGAATCGCTAATGTCTATTTTGTAGTTGTAAACAGTGATCCCCTCATTAAAGTGGCCAATATCTGAAGAGGGCAGTGATGGATGAAGTGTGATTGTTATTATATGTACTTAATAAGTATATAGGGTATACAATGGAAGGAATTTGTATTTCTTTAGTCTAAGATAGTGATCCATAATCAGAAAATGTCCATATTATTTCAGCTGCTTCTGTTCTAAATACACAGATCGCTATAGTCTTGGACCGTTATTCATATTCCAATGGTCCCCCTTTATCACTTCCATTGTCCTGTTTAAAGATAGAAAATAAAATTTAAATAAACAAATGAACATGACTGAGACCCAGTCTGGTACACATTAATAAACACATGAACAACATACTTCATGCATTTTCCTCTGGAGGGACTGAATACAGTATATTTCTTACTGCTAATCTGCGATTTTATGCAATATAGTGTTGCTATAGAAACATGTTTAAGAAATCCAAAATCTCCCATGCTAACAAACTATTGTATGCAGCTCTACAGACTAGTGATTATAAGGAGCAACAGGGAGGCAGGCCATGACATGTTTTCAGGATTCATTCATTCATTCAAGTTGAATTTCACACATTCAAAAAAGGTTTGGTTTGAGCAAGTCTATATAGGAAAACAATTTACACGACAATAAAACTATAATATATTAAACCCAAGAGTATGGTAAGAGAGAGCTAAAAGTACAATCACCATCCATTGGTCCAGATAGGTTTGTTGGAAGTGGGCTGTTATGACGGCCATTGACCCCACCTCATCCAGATGAAAAGGCCCTCATCAACCTGGAATGCACACCTTGTAATGTTCTATTTTTCTGGCAGGACTTATATCCAGAAGTCTGGGACTCCATCACTCCAGGTCCACAGCTCCACTGAGTGAGGTTCTGATACCACTGTGTGTGACTTGACTCTACAACCAACAAGAAGCAGAACATGGCTGAGAACTTTGGAGCTCCCCTGCCTCTCCATGTGACACCCAACAGCACACTGAAAAGGATGTTTGAGAATTGTAACACCCACCTGGCAATGATTGCCTTTGTCCTCCAAGACTCTCCAGGCAATATGCTCACCTTCTGTGAGGTAAGAACAAGCAAGCAACATATTAAGTTTCATTTGACTTTAAAAATGTTGTGATGTGAAAGCAAAATGTCCTTCTAATGTCTGATGATGCCTAATTTTCAATGTAACTTCTTTGCAGTTGCTGGGAAATTTGGAAGCATTGATCTCAGGAAACAGAAAAGGCCTTGATGCCAAAATTAGAGTCTGCTTGTCGACCAACAAATGTTTTGTCAAGGTAAATGGAAAAAATCTTTATATCTCATTGATCATGATCACTAATTTAGTTGAACCAACATAGTTTTGGGTTAAAGATGAATTCTAACTTGTGTGTTCAATTGTTTCCAGATTCCATCAAATCCAGAAAAACCAAACAGTAAGAAAAACTACTGGAAGCTTGACCACAGTCAAATTACAGGGAAGATGGTGCGTCGTCACTTCAAGGGAATTCTGGACTGGTTCCCTGAGTTGGTCTCCAAAGTTATGGAGGCAGTCAGACCATCAGAGCACTACACTACTCTCCACTCCCCTGAACCTGCAGCCTACAGAGATGTTCAGATTAAATGTGAGGTGAAGTTCAGCAGTCCTTTCTCCATCGAATCCCTCCTGAAGAAAGACAGTCCCTCTGGCCTGGGCTCCAAACCCTCTCCTCTATTGGGCATTTCCAGCCTGCCAGTCAGAGTAGAACAGCAGCCTTGGTGCTCAGAGAAAGGAGTTGGAACAAAGAGGAAGTTCAGCTGGGACGCTCCACCAGTGGAGATGCACATTCTTCAACCGGCAGGTAGAAGTTATGCCATCTACCCAGCAGGGGGCAGTGTGGACCATGGACTCAGTGGTTCTGGAAACTGGCCAGTCAAGAGGATTCGTATGTGTGCTGAGCCCTCAACCCTGATCTACACAAGACCCAGTGTTGCTCCTTATTTTGCCAGCCGTCAGAACGGTTATGTCAATTATCCTCTACCAACATATCCCTGTGATGTTAAACGCTATTGTAAAATGTAAATGTAAATGTAAAATGTTTTTTTTTGTACATGCCACTTCTGCACTTATTTGTACATTATATTTGCTTACTTATCTTGGCACCTTTTTCAATAAAACACAAAAACAAACATTGTTACTTACTGCTATCATTTATTTGTATGCATACAGATCTGAGATGAAGAATTTATAACTGAACATAATCAGAATCAGAAAGATCTTTATTGCCAAGTAAGTTTGCACACATACAATGAATTTGTATTGGTTGTTGCAACATTAACAGACAATTAAAGTAGAATCATCAGTCATATATAAACTAAATTAGAATAAAAGTACACTAGAATATGGGCTGTACAATTGTGCAGTATTGTGCAAAAAGTATGAATAATCACGAAAAACGAACTATTAAAATAGTTTTACAGAATTACTTAATTGATTTAATAACATATTGTAAAATATTATTATCCTGTATAAGTATAATACATGTGTATCAGGCTCAGTAATGTACCTTCCATACACCATTGACCTCTCACCTCAAGATATATGAATGAAAACAGGCTCAATTGAACCACTCCACAGCTGATTTATGGTAGTGTGTTGCCGTTTTGGGCCAATACCATGCTGTTTTAGGCATGCGGTACAAATGTGTTGTCACAAATATATATTAGCCTATTCCATGGATTAGGTGTGGCTTTAAAGTTGAGACTTTTTTGGAATCCGGTGATGAAGCTTCCCACTTGGCAGGCCAAAAACATCTGATTGGTTATTGATGCATGGAGCTGTTGTTTTGGTCAATCAGATTTGAATCTGATAATAAATGAGTTATGGCTATATGCCTTAATCTGGTAAATGTAATGTTGCTTTGTGGTGGAATTTCCCTTTACAAATGGAATTACAGATACAGAATGTTCTCAATGTAAGATTGTGAACCACTAAAATTAACATTAAATTAACAAATAGTAGTGTAACAGTAGGTGTAACAGGCTGTTGGGATTTGTTGCGTGTGTCTTCATTAGTGGAATTAATTTATTAACAATTGACAGAAAGGAATACATAAATATATCAATAATTTAAATGTCATTATAGAATTGAAAATGTTTCGTTTTCTCATGTATAAATATTGAATCTCAATCACAAGGTAACATTGAAATTTTTTATACCACATATGATGTTGGTGGCCGACAGCAGGGTTCATCCCCGGAACATTTAGGGCCAGAAGACCAAATTCCACAACATAATCTAGTATTATTAATCAGAGTATTATTATATATTATATTTGGTCTACATTGATGCAGTTTACCTATATTGAGAGTGAACAACTAGTTAACTATTAACAAGGTATAATACAATACAAATACAAAATAATATATGATAGTCGCCTCCATCGATCTTCTGTCCTTAGTGATACCTGAGGCTCATGGTGTTGATCACTGTGGAAGAGCAGAGACCCTGAAACGAATCACGAAAATGGGATTTTGGTCCCCAAAGCTTCAGGCACAAATTGACGTTACACTAGCCAGGTGTTTAACATGCTTACAGGGCAATGTGCGCAAAGGAGTACCGACAGTGGCGGCTTACACACCCCTCCCTGAGGGACCATTCAGACATCTGATTATGGACTATACAGACATGATAACGCCAGTGCAGGGCAAACGATACCTCCTGGTAGTAGAGGACTGCTTTAGTCGCTGGATTGAGGCCATTCCATCTAAACACAAGAACGCGGACACAGTGATCAAGTTCCTGTGTCGCGAGGTCATTCCGAGATTTGGAATTCCCACGATATTACAAAGCGATAATGGCCGCGAGTTCATCGACAAGGTGGTTAAAGGGCTGATGCAGAAATTAGGTATAAGACAGCGCCTTTCCTGTGTCTATAGTCCCGGGTCGCAGGGGAAGGTGGAAAGGGCCAATCTGGTCATTAAAAACAAACTGTTGAAAATCTGTATGCAAACTAAGCTTAACTGGATTGGTGCTTTGCCACTTGCTCTGATGGCTATTAGAAGCAGCGTAAACCGCCAAACACAGCTAACACCGCATGAAATGCTTACAGGCCGCAGCATGCCAGCACCGCCATTTAGACACCTGGCTAGGGGCCCGGCATTAGATATTTTTGAGCAAGATCTGAAAAAATATCTTCAGCAAGTGACTAAAATACATGAAGCTGTGTTTCGACAGGAGCAGAGAAAGGAGAGAAAGGGGGTGAAGGAGGCGGAGAAGGAAGCTACCAAACCGAGACTGATCCCTGGGGACTTGGTCTTCGTAAAGGTCCACAAGAGAAAGTGGTCATCACCCCGGAGAGAGGGCCCGTACGAGGGGATCCGATCGACTGGAACGGCAGTCCAAGTCAAAGGATCAGCGACCTGGTTCCACTTCAATCACTGCATAAAGGCCAGCGGCGATCTCTTGGGGGATACAATCGATCGCAGTTATGCAGAACCCGACATGGAGGGTCCGAGACGGCAACTGGAAGGTGCAGTGCCTGCTGATGCTCCCGCAGATGTTGGCAGCAGTGTGCGGACGGTCGGCCGGGCACAACGACGTCATTAAGAACCGTCACGGTCGACCCGTCCTTGAGGATGACGGGTTTGAGTGGGTAGGAGTCCCACGGGGTCCCGCTCAGGCTCAAGTACCAGCAGGCTTTCATGACCAGGCTCAGAATCAGGCGCCCCCTCTTCCCTCCATCGAGGAAGGGGGGGAGAAGATAAGACTACAACCAAAAGGGGTGTTTCCCGTAGGACCGCAAGGGCATGTTTTTGATTTTGACCATTCCCCCGTTACAGGCGGGGATACTTACCATTATACTAACGAGGATCGGGTTGTGGGGGTAGATAGGAGAGTTGAGCCTGTCCCGAACCAATCACAGGGGACAGGGGTGAGGGGAAAAAGGGAGGTCAAGGACACTGAGTCGGAAGAGGTGGGGGGACAGGATATGTTCCAGAGGACAGCCGGAACGTTGAGGGACTCAGTGGGCTCACTCTGGGCCAGGTTGAGGGGTTTGCTTCCTTCCGGGGAACAAGATGGGGGCGACTATGACTATGACGAGGAAGACCCGGAGGCTGACCCGATGTATAGGGCGGCTTTAGGGAATGAGTGGTTTAAGTGGGTCCAGTACACGAGCGCGCAGAATCAGATAGAGGATTGTTATGTCTGCTCCAAGGCACGTCCGGATAGGCTGCTGGTGAAGGGCACGAAGTTCAGTTGGGCTCAGTGTGACAGGGACGCAGAGGCATGGGAGGGGCCCCATAATAGTCGCCCTTGGTGCGAGGCAGAGTGTTTGGGGTTTCTCGGCTCTAGTCGTTTTAAGGCGGCAGGAAACGTCACGGATTTCAAGGATGTCACTATGCGGGAACGTTGTAGGAAATTGGATGTACGTGTGCAGGGGGTAGCGACGGGGTTGCCAATACCCAGAGGTGTCAAACTATGGCTGACCAAGGATTTCGAGTGCTTGCAAAAGGAGGGGACCCGGGATGTAGGGGAGGTGGCAGAGGGGCGGTGCACTACTATTTGGAGCATCACGACTAACTGCACGAAAGAAGGAAAGTGTGGACACGGGGTCGTGTTAAAGGGAGTGGATACCAACCCACGGCCTGTAGCTTGCCCTTTTCATGTCCAGGATATGGCACTGGCGGACCAATACTGGCTCTGCGGCGGTAGGAGGTTGAGGAATACACTTCCTTTAGATTGGTCAGGTAGATGTGCCCGGGTTCAGGCGATCATGCCAATGGTGGTCCTACCATTATCAGTGACGGAAGGACCTTCTGAGTCTCCTATCTCTCGAACGAAGCGTAGCTACAAGGCAGACCCAAGGGTGTATCTGGACAGCATAGGACAGCCAAGGGGCATTCCAGCCGAGTTCATGGCTAAGAATGAGATTGCGGCAGGGTTTGAGTCTATTCTGCCATGGATATCGGTCAATAAGAACACCGGGTGGATCAACTATTTGTTTTACAATCAGCAGCGGTATCTCAATTACACCGAGGAGGCGTTGGATGCAATGGGGGACCAGATGCACGCGACCAGTACGGTGGCGTGGCAGAATAGACAGGCTCTGAACTGGTTAATGGCGGAGAAGGGTGGAGTCTGTTCCATGTTTGGACAGTACTGCTGCACATTCATTCTGACGAATGTGGGGCCAGGGGGAAAGTTCTCCGAGGCCATGGCTAAGCTGAAGGATTTGAGGGAGGAGTTGAGGGGGAATTCTGGCCGGAATGAAGAATGGTGGGGGAGTGGGGTGTTGGAAAGATTGGGACAGTGGGGAAGCATAGTGATGCAGACGGGGATATCCATTGGGGTGGCAGGGTTGATATTGGTTCTCCTTTTCTGTTGTGGTATGCCTCTCTTGGGTAGGCTGGTAACTTCACACGTAACGAGCCAAATGCTGATGGTGGGACAGAAAGAGATTGAGCCACAAATCGGGCCATATCCTCAGCTTTATGCTGCCTTAGAGGGAGACGAGGGGATAGAGGATTAGGGGTATGGTGAGGTAGGGACATTTTCTTTTTGTTGGTTCTTTCCTTTAAGAGTGACGGGGGATGGTCTGAGTGCAGTTTTGTTGGTTTATTCCTTTAACTAGGAATTTTAGTCTGATTTTCTAATGATCCTTCGGCATAGAGATTGCAACCATTGAAAATCATTGCATTGTTTTTTATTTTTTTATTATTTTTTGTTTATTTTACTTGTGGTCCTGGTCAAACCGGAATGGGAAGGGGCATCGGCAGAGTGTCGGTTCTGAGCCTGAGGAAGCATTGAGAAGAAGTGGTCTGGGGATCGGTTCTGGGGACTGGAGGGACAAAGGGGGGGGCTAACGCAGTGGGCAAGATGGGCACCTCCCGTCGAAGATGGGGGGACACGTGGTGAGGTCGGTACCAGCGCCTCCCGTCCAGGCATGGGGACATGCTTCTACGAGGACTGGAGGTGTGGCGTGGTGGTTGCTGTATTGGCAAAATGTGACTTTTGGCAATACGGTGAGGAGACTATGGCGTGGGCATGGAAGGGGGGCTGAGCGATGGACACTGGGACTCAATGTTATGGAAGAGACAATGTCATTTTTTTGGGAGGGATGTTCTATGTTTAGTTCTGACGGTCAACTTCTCCTTTCCCTGATGAGAGTCGCGGTTTCCGGCCGGAACTGTGGCTCATTTGGTAAGCGGTGGAGGTTGGGGGGATTTGTCTGTCAGGTTAGGATTATAAATTGGGGTATTTTTTTTTTTTTTTTATGTTTTATTATTACTCTTGTTTTGAGCGGTTTTGTGTTTATTGTGAGAACGGTAGTCAGCCTTTGTTGGTCCGTTAGGGGTCCAGTGAATGAAGTAAGGTTTCTTGTTTAGTTAGACATTTAAAATTTATTATATGGCTAGGTTTCTTGTTTAGATCAGCCATTTAAACTTTTATTATATAAATATGGTTTAGGGAGGGGGTAGGCACCCCGAACCTCTAGACCATAACAGGCGGCAGTGGGCTCGCAAGAGTCTGGGCGCACGTTAAACACATTTATATAGTGCTGGGGAGAAACTGAAGGCCCTCGCGCGTAACGAGGTATGAAATAACATACCACTGTGGTACCGTCTAGTCGGCCCAGGAAATGTCGCACGTAAGTTGGTGTGGGCACTGGGTGGTACGTGGACGACAGTCCACACCTAGGAGCAGGGCGGTGCACCGGAAGGGGCACAGCTCCTGCCGTGAACAGGCAAGGCTGGCGAAAACGGTCAATATTTCCATGCCCGGAGCAAGCGGGGTGGGGACAAGACCGTCGGTTTCTAAACTGAGTGGCTGATAGGTACTACGGACAGTCAGCCGCTTGGGGTCCTGACTTGATGACGGACTATGAGGTCGCTATCGACTGGGTCGCCAGCCGGTCAGGAGAGCGTTATGACCCCTGTTTATAGTCACAGACACGCGGGATGTGGGACCGTGAGTGACTGGACAACAGTGGCATGAATGCACCTGGCTCAATGTACAGTCAGGCCACAGTAACCTTACTAACCGATACAGGGTTAGTAGGCAAGTTGTGCTTCTGTGATCAGCAGGTTTGAAAATAACCACTGGGAAGCAGAAGGATAAGGGGTGTCAATTCAGAGGAATCTGGATTGTCTCTCCTAAGGTTGGAAAGGGACCCAGCCTTAAACTGCACCTGAAGGTAAAATAAGGGGACTGCTTCCGTTCATGAGAGGAGACCTTACCGCCGGAAGTGGAGACCTGCATCTCTGTTGGGGGAGAGGGGCCGACGTCGGACAAGGCAGTCCTGAGAAAGGAGCTGGTTGTTGCGTCGTAGCGGACTGCCTAAACCTTACGGGGAGAGGTGCATCTAAGTAGGGGAAGGAGTGCATCCGAACGGGAGGAGGGTACTCTTAACTGGAAGGAGGTTAAAAGGGTCAAAGCGTCTCGTTTAGTTAGACGTTCACATTTTCTTGGTTATATGATTTGGGTGGGACTAGGGATAGCCCCAAATGGGGGAATGTTGGGGAAAATGTGTATGAGGTGGACTAGTTTAATATAGGTCAACTAGCAGTGCTGAAAGACGGTCTGGCTGACGTTCTTAAAACAATTTGGAACAGATGGACATTTCAGTACGGCATGTTGTGTGCTGGTAATCTCGGACATTGTATGCTTTCATATCTTGTTCTTTTCTCTCTTTCACACAGGCACAGCACACACACACAGACACACGGACATACACACCGACACACACACACACACACACATTCCCTGTGACACAATACACACATACAATACACATACGTCTGTACGCAGACGCACGCACACACAGACACACACACACATACACACACACACACACACACACACACACACATCTCACTCTCTACATCATATCGTGTGTGGACATCATATCTTGTTTATCTCTCTTCATGTTCTCTCTCCGATGTTAAATCTACGTATCATCTTAATGTACGTCATGTCAGATCTGACATGATATGATACGTCATCATATCTGTCATGGGGGGGCAGGACTGAGAGGGGATTTAGGGGACAGGCAAAGGGATTGGGAGAGAGTGTTTTTTGTTCAAGCTGTGGTGATCCTCTGCTCGACCCATAGCTCTTGCTGTTAAGAACTTCTTTTCTTAAATAAATTACCTATTTGTTACAATTGGAAATATCGTCTCCTGCTGTGTTAAACAACCTTTCCACAACATTAGGGTATACAATGGAAGGAATTTGTATTTCTTTAGTCTAAGATAGTGATCCATAATCAGAAAATGTCCATATTATTTCAGCTGCTTCTGTTCTAAATACACAGATCGCTATAGTCTTGGACCGTTATTCATATTCCAATGGTCCCCCTTTATCACTTCCATTGTCCTGTTTAAAGATAGAAAATAAAATTTAAATAAACAAATGAACATGACTGAGACCCAGTCTGGTACACATTAATAAACACATGAACAACATACTTCATGCATTTTCCTCTGGAGGGACTGAATACAGTATATTTCTTACTGCTAATCTGCGATTTTAGGCAATATAGTGTTGCTATAGAAACATGTTTAAGAAATCCAAAATCTCCCATGCTAACAAACTATTGTATGCAGCTCTACAGACTAGTGATATATAAGGAGCAACAGGGAGGCAGGCCATGACATGTTTTCAGGATTCATTCATTCATTCAAGTTGAATTTCACACATTCAAAAAAGGTTTGGTTTGAGCAAGTCTATATAGGAAAACAATTTACACGACAATAAAACTATAATATATTAAACCCAAGAGTATGGTAAGAGAGAGCTAAAAGTACAATCACCATCCATTGGTCCAGATAGGTTTGTTGGAAGTGGGCTGTTATGACGGCCATTGACCCCACCTCATCCAGATGAAAAGGCCCTCATCAACCTGGAATGCACACCTTGTAATGTTCTATTGTTCTGGCAGGACTTATATCCAGAAGTCTGGGACTCCATCACTCCAGGTCCACAGCTCCACTGAGTGAGGTTCTGATACCACTGTGTGTGACTTGACTCTACAACCAACAAGAAGCAGAACATGGCTGAGAACTTTGGAGCTCCCCTGGCTCTCCATGTGACACCCAACAGCACACAGAAAAAGATGTTTGAGAATTGTAACACCCACCTGGCAATGATTGCCTTTGTCCTCCAAGACTCTCCAGGCAATATGCTCACCTTCTGTGAGGTAAGAACAAGCAAGCAACATATTAAGTTTCATTTGACTTTAAAAATGTTGTGATGTGAAAGCAAAATGTCCTTCTAATGTCTGATGATGCCTAATTTTCAATGTAACTTCTTTTGCAGTTGCTGGGAAATTTGGAAGCATTGATCTCAGGAAACAGAAATGGCCTTGATGCCAAAATTAGAGTCTGCTTGTCGACCAACAAATGTTTTGTCAAGGTAAATGGAAAAAATCTTTATATCTCATTGATCATGATCACTAATTTAGTTGAACCAACATAGTTTTGGGTTAAAGATGAATTCTAACTTGTGTGTTCAATTGTTTCCAGATTCCATCAAATCCAGAAAAACCAAACAGTAAGAAAAACTACTGGAAGCTTGACCACAGTCAAATTACAGGGAAGATGGTGCGTCGTCACTTCAAGGGAATTCTGGACTGGTTCCCTGAGTTGGTCTCCAAAGTTATGGAGGCAGTCAGACCATCAGAGCACTACACTACTCTCCACTCCCCTGAACCTGCAGCCTACAGAGATGTTCAGATTAAATGTGAGGTGAAGTTCAGCAGTCCTTTTTCCATCGAATCCCTCCTGAAGAAAGACAGTCCCTCTGGCCTGGGCTCCAAGCCCTCTCCTCTGTTGGGCATTTCCAGCCTGCCAGTCAGAGTAGAACAGCAGCCTTGGTGCTCAGAGAAAGGAGTTGGAACAAAGAGGAAGTTCAGCTGGGACGCTCCACCAGTGGAGATGCACATTCTTCAACCGGCAGGTAGAAGTTATGCCATCTACCCAGCAGGGGGCAGTGTGGACCATGGACTCAGTGGTTCTGGAAACAGGCCAGTCAAGAGGATTCGTATGTGTGCTGAGCCCTCAACCCTGATCTACACAAGACCCAGTGTTGCTCCTTATTTTACCAGCCGTCAGAACGGTTATGTCAATTATCCTCTACCAATACATTTACAGATTACAATATTTTGATAATGGTTAATATTTTGATAAAAGGTAATTTACTGTATTTGTATGGTATTTACATACTTAAAGTAGAAAAACAAAAGTAATCTCTAAAATAATACAGTGAAATTCAATTTTTTTAATTTGATTTCTTTTTACAGATTTTTTTACCTGAAACACTGGAGAATAACTGCTTCATTTTACTTAGTTTCTTCGGTAGTAATGATATACTGTTGTATTACATTACATCATATATTTATGAATGATGTTGACAGATGGATGGCTGTATTACTGAGAATGTAATGAAAGCATAACTCGAAGTGCTTTACAATGAAATAACTGCATATCTTTTTTCAGTATGGGAGAAAAAGTCTAATAATGCTTTTTACAAAATTATGCACATCATTCCTGATGAGACTGCTCAATTTGAGGTATTACCAGTGACTGTGGTGCAAAAACTCTGGAGTTTGGGAAGGACAGACGGATGATAGTCGCAGCAAAAAATAGACATGTTGGCTAAACCAATTGAATTTGAAGAGTTGTTTCTGCCTCTATTGCATTATATTGCAAGGGAGTTTAATGGCATTATCGCATTCTGCAAAAACAAGTAGCCTATCAGAGGATATGGATGAGGTCAAGCTATGATTCCAAACATTCCAATGTTATAGTCCCGTGAAATACCGTCCTTGCCGAACTCAATGCCATAGATTCATCATTCAGCCCATTTTACCAGAGGCAATGATGTTTAGATCAAGGTGAAAATCATTGGAATGTGGGCACGGCCTGTACAGCAATACTCTAGTTTTAAATGCAAATGTGTAATTCACACCTGCCCTCATGTTAACTAAATGTAGCCCCAATAGCTTCATCATTAAACACATTTGATCTGAGACAATGAAGTTTAGATGGGGTGAAAATCACTGGAATGTGGGCCAAACCATAGTAACACACAGATTTTGGTTCAACTGATATCAGGCTAAGGTTCACTCAAACTAGATTTTTATCTCAAATGTGATATCCCCAATGCATATAATTTAACATTGAAACATTTTCTTCTTTGAATTTGAAATATTGTGTAACGTTACCGTTATCTAATTAGTAACTGGCAACTGCAGATGTCTGCCCCATGTCTATACCCCACAATGCAAAGTGTCTAACGCTATAGCTTAATTGTAGATTCTAAACATAATGAGGTAACGCAGCTACCAAATGTTATCTTTAATCAACCTGTGTAATGTTAATCCACAACAGCGACTTTTGGTATATGACATATCAATAGAAATACATTTACAAAAATACAAATGAAATACATTTCAAATTAATTCCACAATTCTTTGCGATAGACTTATATCAATACACAAACAAATTTAAATTGATGACATTAGATCGGGTGTAGCTAATCTAAATAGTGTGCATCATTTTCAAAACTATATACTGTATTTTGAGAGTAAATCTGTTATGGTTTGTAACCGACCCCAATCGCACAACACAAGACAGGTATGATGGTTTGCCAAGAAACAGATATTTATTTAGAACAGGGAAAAAGGGCACTGTCCCTTTAAGGGAGAAAACACAAAACACTGGAATAACACAAGAGGGGAAGGTAAAGTGCCTTTAAGAGGCGGGCAGGAAAAGGGAACACTATGGGAAGGTAAGGGAACGCCTAAGGGAAGGTTAAGGGAACGCCTAGGGAAACAGAGGAACTAGAGACTAGGAGAACTAGGGAAAGAGGACTAGGGACTAGGAGAGCTAGGGATAGAGGACTAGGGACTAGGAGAACTAGGGACAGAGGACTAGGGACAGAGGGGACTGAGACCCGCGGAGGCGGGCTGGGGAACAGGGAGGAACTGGGGACAGAGAACCGCGGAGGCGGGCTGGGGACAGGGAGGAACTGGGGACTGGTGGGAAAACATCTGGGCCGCTCTGCAGAACAGAGGAGAGGGTTAATATTCAAAGGGAACAAACAGAGCAGATGCAGAACAGTCCAAATAACAAAGTAACAAAGTAAATACTATCTTCGTGTGAACAAACACACAGTGGGAGATGAAATGTCCCAAAATAATATCCACGAGAGAACAAAACAGAGTGGGAGATGAAATGTCCAAACTAATAACTAAGTGAGAACTAAAGGAGGCAATACGCTGGGTGAGTGACATCACAATCAAAACTCACCCAGGCGTATGCGTAATGGTACAGGAACAGCAGCGGGACGAGGGCAAGGGGCATTACGCTGAGTGAGTGACATCACAATCAAAACTCACCCAGGCGTATGCGTAAAGGTACAGGGACAGCAGCGGGAACGGGGGCAAGGGCACTACGCTGAGTGAGTGACATCACAATCAAAACTCACCCAGGCGTATGCGTAAAGGTACAGGGACAGCAGCGGGAACGGGGGCAAGGGCACTACGCTGAGTGAGTGACATCACAATCAAAACTCACCCAGGCGTATGCGTAAAGGTACAGGGACAGCAGCGGGAACGGGGGCAAGGGCACTACGCTGAGTGAGTGACATCACAATCAAAACTCACCCAGGCGTATGCGTAAAGGTACAGGGACAGCAGCGGGAACGGGGGCAAGAGGCATTACGCTGAGTGAGTGACATCACAATCAAAACTCACCCAGGCGTATGCGTAAAGGTACAGGGACAGCAGCGGGAACGGGGGCAACGCCACCGGGTGGCTGGCTGTCCGAGCCGAGGGACAGAGTGCTGGAACAGTGGCGGTGGCGAGGGCGTCGTCCACCGGGTAGCCGACTGTCGGAGCCGAGGAACAGAGTGCTGGAACAGTGGCGGTGGCGAGGATGTCGTCCACCGGGTAGCCGCTGTCGGAGCCGAGGAACAGGGTGCTGGAATAGCGGCGGTGGCGAGGATGTCGTCCACCGGGTAGCCGCTGTCGGAGCCGAGGAACAGGGTGCTGGAACAGCGGCGGTGGCGAGGATGTCGTCCACCGGGTAGCCGCTGTCGGAGCCGAGGAACAGAGTGCGCGCCACACCTTGGTGTGCGCGTCGGAACAGTGGCGGTGGCGAGGGTGTCGTCCACCGGGTAGCCGCTGTCGGAGCCGAGGAACAGAGTGCGCGCCACACCTTGGTGTGCGCGTCGGAACCGAGAGACGCCTCGGGGTGCGTCTGCGAGGAGGAGTGTGCCAAGCACGAAGGTCTGGAAGATGCGCGTCGGCGCGCTGAGGTCTGGAGAGCGTGCCAAGCTCGAAGGTCTGGAAGATGCGCGTCTGTGCGCTGGTACGGAGGAGCGTGCCAAGCTCGAAGGTCTGGAAGATGCGCGTCAGTGCGCTGGTACGGAGGAGCGTGCCAAGCTCGAAGGTCTGGAAGATGCGCGTCTGTGCGCTGGTACGGAGGAGCGTGCCAAGCTCGAAGGTCTGAAGTGGAACACTGGAATACCTCCCGTAGAGGATTAGAGAGCGCAGTACAGTGTCTCCCTCCAGGCAAACGGCGGCAGGTGGCGAAGGCTTGAGCGCATCTGGCGCGCTGGTCTGGAGTGGAACACTGGAATACCTCCCGTAGAGAATTAGAGAGCGCAGTACAATGTCTCCCTCCAGGCAAACGGCGACAGGTGGCCAAAGCCCTTGAAGATGCGCGTTGCGCGCTGGTGACTGGAGAGCGTGCCAAGCCCGAGGGTCCGGGAGATGCGCGTTGGTCTAGATGTGCGACAGGACGAACAGCTGCGCTGGGGTCTGCAGTGGAACGCTGGGGTGCCTCCCGTGGAAGTTACAGGGAGCGCAGAACAGTCTCCTCCACAGGCCACGGCGACAGCAGACGAAGGCTGGAGCAAACATCTCAAGGCTGGAGAGATCCATCTTACAGCATTGGTAGACCAGAGGATCTCCCGAAAGAGTCTAGATGTTAGAGAATATGACTCAGCATGAATACAACACGACCCCACGCCGAAACGAGGGGAAGAGCCCTGGTATTTAAAGCCCACAGGGGAACTAATTAGCCTGCCACCACAGGTGCGAGAGGTAATTGATAATAGTCCAGGTGTGGCCACTGAGAGTAAACGAGAGTAAAGAACGAGAGGGTGGGGGCTAGAGAGAGTGAGTGAGAAGGGAATTTCTAACAGTAGGCTTTAAAGAAACAGAGAAAAGGTGGTGAGCAGCGGGCAAAACCTCACAGTACCCCCCCCTCAACGGGAGCCACCCGGCGACCCAAAACAAATACAGACAGAGTGGCAGGGGGCAAAACAAGAGGTACTGGCCAAGCCAGCAGGGGAAGCCACCACAAGAGTGGGGCTAGCAAAAGAAACAGGGTCGCCGAGGGGTAACTAGGGTAGCAGAGGGGCAACTGGTCTAGAGGAACTGGGTCTAGAGAACTAGTCTAGCGAACTGGGCAAGAGAACTGGTCTAGAGAACTGGTTTAGAGAACTGGTCTAGAGAACTGGTCTAGAGGAACTGGTCTAGAGGAACTGGGTCTAGAGAACTGGTCTAGAGCAACTGGTCTAGAGGAACTGAGGGGCAAGCAGGGTAGCTGCCAGGGCACTGATAGCTACAGGGCCTATGCTAGCTGTACTGCTACATCAACATAGAGGCTGCGCTAGCTGCCGGAGCTAGGCTGGCAGACAGGGCTGGACCAGCATGAGAGCACAAGCTAGCTGGAAGGACAGTCCTAGCTGTGTGAGATAAACTGACCTTGCTAGCTGAAAGGGCAGTCCTAGCAGTGGGAAAAACTACACAAAAAAGTGGAGGCCATGCAGAGGGACCGGGTTAGCTGCTTGGGCCTGGCTAGCTACAGGGCCTATGCCAGCTGCAAGGCTGCATTAACATAGAGGCTGTGCTAACAGCCGGGGCCAAGCTAGCAGACCGGGGCCATGCAGAGGGAAACTGGGTTAGCCGCCAGGGCATGGCTAGCTACAGGGCCTATGCCAGCAGCAAGGGCTGCATAAACATAGAGGCTGTGCTAACAGCCGGGGCTAAGCTAGCAGACAGGGGCTCTGCTGAGGGACTGGGTTAGCTGCCAGGGCATGGCTAGCTACAGGGGGGTCAAACAGGGCAAAACGGGAAGCAAACAGGGGAGCTAACCGGGGAGACTAACAAGCTAAACAGGGGAGAAACAGGCTAACAAGGGAGCTAAACAGGACTAACAAGGAAGCCAACAGGGCTAACAGGGGAGCTAACAGGCGAGCTAGAGGGGAACTAGAGGGAACAAGAAAAAAAAAAGGCAAACTCAACATACACCATCTGTGCTGGCTGGGGTCGTCGATTTGGTGGGGTCGTACTGTTCTGGTTTGTAACCGACCCCAATCGCACAACACAAGACAGGTATGATGGTTTGCCAAGAAACAGATATTTATTTAGAACAGGGAAAAAGGGCACTGTCCCTTTAAGGGAGAAAACACAAAACACTGGAATAACACAAGAGGGGAAGGTAAAGTGCCTTTAAGAGGCGGGCAGGAAAAGGGAACACTATGGGAAGGTAAGGGAACGCCTAAGGGAAGGTTAAGGGAACGCCTAGGGAAACAGAGGAACTAGAGACTAGGAGAACTAGGGAAAGAGGACTAGGGACTAGGAGAGCTAGGGATAGAGGACTAGGGACTAGGAGAACTAGGGACAGAGGACTAGGGACAGAGGGGACTGAGACCCGCGGAGGCGGGCTGGGGAACAGGGAGGAACTGGGGACAGAGAACCGCGGAGGCGGGCTGGGGACAGGGAGGAACTGGGGACTGGTGGGAAAACATCTGGGCCGCTCTGCAGAACAGAGGAGAGGGTTAATATTCAAAGGGAACAAACAGAGCAGATGCAGAACAGTCCAAATAACAAAGTAACAAAGTAAATACTATCTTCGTGTGAACAAACACACAGTGGGAGATGAAATGTCCCAAAATAATATCCACGAGAGAACAAAACAGAGTGGGAGATGAAATGTCCAAACTAATAACTAAGTGAGAACTAAAGGAGGCAATACGCTGGGTGAGTGACATCACAATCAAAACTCACCCAGGCGTATGCGTAATGGTACAGGAACAGCAGCGGGACGAGGGCAAGGGGCATTACGCTGAGTGAGTGACATCACAATCAAAACTCACCCAGGCGTATGCGTAAAGGTACAGGGACAGCAGCGGGAACGGGGGCAAGGGCACTACGCTGAGTGAGTGACATCACAATCAAAACTCACCCAGGCGTATGCGTAAAGGTACAGGGACAGCAGCGGGAACGGGGGCAAGGGCACTACGCTGAGTGAGTGACATCACAATCAAAACTCACCCAGGCGTATGCGTAAAGGTACAGGGACAGCAGCGGGAACGGGGGCAAGGGCACTACGCTGAGTGAGTGACATCACAATCAAAACTCACCCAGGCGTATGCGTAAAGGTACAGGGACAGCAGCGGGAACGGGGGCAAGAGGCATTACGCTGAGTGAGTGACATCACAATCAAAACTCACCCAGGCGTATGCGTAAAGGTACAGGGACAGCAGCGGGAACGGGGGCAACGCCACCGGGTGGCTGGCTGTCCGAGCCGAGGGACAGAGTGCTGGAACAGTGGCGGTGGCGAGGGCGTCGTCCACCGGGTAGCCGACTGTCGGAGCCGAGGAACAGAGTGCTGGAACAGTGGCGGTGGCGAGGATGTCGTCCACCGGGTAGCCGCTGTCGGAGCCGAGGAACAGGGTGCTGGAACAGCGGCGGTGGCGAGGATGTCGTCCACCGGGTAGCCGCTGTCGGAGCCGAGGAACAGGGTGCTGGAACAGCGGCGGTGGCGAGGATGTCGTCCACCGGGTAGCCGCTGTCGGAGCCGAGGAACAGAGTGCGCGCCACACCTTGGTGTGCGCGTCGGAACAGTGGCGGTGGCGAGGGTGTCGTCCACCGGGTAGCCGCTGTCGGAGCCGAGGAACAGAGTGCGCGCCACACCTTGGTGTGCGCGTCGGAACCGAGAGACGCCTCGGGGTGCGTCTGCGAGGAGGAGTGTGCCAAGCACGAAGGTCTGGAAGATGCGCGTCGGCGCGCTGAGGTCTGGAGAGCGTGCCAAGCTCGAAGGTCTGGAAGATGCGCGTCTGTGCGCTGGTACGGAGGAGCGTGCCAAGCTCGAAGGTCTGGAAGATGCGCGTCAGTGCGCTGGTACGGAGGAGCGTGCCAAGCTCGAAGGTCTGGAAGATGCGCGTCTGTGCGCTGGTATGGAGGAGCGTGCCAAGCTCGAAGGTCTGAAGTGGAACACTGGAATACCTCCCGTAGAGGATTAGAGAGCGCAGTACAGTGTCTCCCTCCAGGCAAACGGCGGCAGGTGGCGAAGGCTTGAGCGCATCTGGCGCGCTGGTCTGGAGTGGAACACTGGAATACCTCCCGTAGAGAATTAGAGAGCGCAGTACAATGTCTCCCTCCAGGCAAACGGCGACAGGTGGCCAAAGCCCTTGAAGATGCGCGTTGCGCGCTGGTGACTGGAGAGCGTGCCAAGCCCGAGGGTCCGGGAGATGCGCGTTGGTCTAGATGTGCGACAGGACGAACAGCTGCGCTGGGGTCTGCAGTGGAACGCTGGGGTGCCTCCCGTGGAAGTTACAGGGAGCGCAGAACAGTCTCCTCCACAGGCCACGGCGACAGCAGACGAAGGCTGGAGCAAACATCTCAAGGCTGGAGAGATCCATCTTACAGCATTGGTAGACCAGAGGATCTCCCGAAAGAGTCTAGATGTTAGAGAATATGACTCAGCATGAATACAACACGACCCCACGCCGAAACGAGGGGAAGAGCCCTGGTATTTAAAGCCCACAGGGGAACTAATTAGCCTGCCACCACAGGTGCGAGAGGTAATTGATAATAGTCCAGGTGTGGCCACTGAGAGTAAACGAGAGTAAAGAACGAGAGGGTGGGGGCTAGAGAGAGTGAGTGAGAAGGGAATTTCTAACAGTAGGCTTTAAAGAAACAGAGAAAAGGTGGTGAGCAGCGGGCAAAACCTCACAAAATCAAGCATAATAAACATTCATGTTCTAATGAAGCCTGAGAAACCAAGTTTGCACTTCACCGCATAGGTCCTTGTGAATCGCTAATGTCTATTTTGTAGTTGTAAACAGTGATCCCCTCATTAAAGTGGCCAATATCTGAAGAGGGCAGTGATGGATGAAGTGTGATTGTTATTATATGTACTTAATAAGTATATAGGGTATACAATGGAAGGAATTTGTATTTCTTTAGTCTAAGATAGTGATCCATAATCAGAAAATGTCCATATTATTTCAGCTGCTTCTGTTCTAAATAGTAGAGTATAAGAGTATGGTAAGAGAGAGCTAAAAGTACAATCACCATCCATTGGTCCAGATAGGTTTGTTGGAAGTGGGCTGTTATGACGGCCATTGACCCCACCTCATCCAGATGAAAAGGCCCTCATCAACCTGGAATGCACACCTTGTAATGTTCTATTGTTCTGGCAGGACTTATATCCAGAAGTCTGGGACTCCATCACTCCAGGTCCACAGCTCCACTGAGTGAGGTTCTGATACCACTGTGTGTGACTTGACTCTACAACCAACAAGAAGCAGAACATGGCTGAGAACTTTGGAGCTCCCCTGCCTCTCCATGTGACACCCAACAGCACACTGAAAAGGATGTTTGAGAATTGTAACACCCACCTAGCAATGATTGCCTTTGTCCTCCAAGACTCTCCAGGCAATATGCTCACCTTCTGTGAGGTAAGAACAAGCAAGCAACATATTAAGTTTCATTTGACTTTAAAAATGTTGTGATGTGAAAGCAAAATGTCCTTCTAATGTCTGATGATGCCTAATTTTCAATGTAACTTCTTTGCAGTTGCTGGGAAATTTGGAAGCATTGATCTCAGGAAACAGAAAAGGCCTTGATGCCAAAATTAGAGTCTGCTTGTCGACCAACAAATGTTTTGTCAAGGTAAATGGAAAAAATCTTTATATCTCATTGATCATGATCACTAATTTAGTTGAACCAACATAGTTTTGGGTTAAAGATGAATTCTAACTTGTGTGTTCAATTGTTTCCAGATTCCATCAAATCCAGAAAAACCAAACAGTAAGAAAAACTACTGGAAGCTTGACCACAGTCAAATTACAGGGAAGATGGTGCGTCGTCACTTCAAGGGAATTCTGGACTGGTTCCCTGAGTTGGTCTCCAAAGTTATGGAGGCAGTCAGACCATCAGAGCACTACACTACTCTCCACTCCCCTGAACCTGCAGCCTACAGAGATGTTTAGATTAAATGTGAGGTGAAGTTCAGCAGTCCTTTCTCCATCGAATCCCTCCTGAAGAAAGACAGTCCCTCTGGCCTGGGCTCCAAACCCTCTCCTCTATTGGGCATTTCCAGCCTGCCAGTCAGAGTAGAACAGCAGCCTTGGTGCTCAGAGAAAGGAGTTGGAACAAAGAGGAAGTTCAGCTGGGACGCTCCACCAGTGGAGATGCACATTCTTCAACCGGCAGGTAGAAGTTATGCCATCTACCCAGCAGGGGGCAGTGTGGACCATGGACTCAGTGGTTCTGGAAACAGGCCAGTCAAGAGGATTCGTATGTGTGCTGAGCCCTCAACCCTGATCTACACAAGACCCAGTGTTGCTCCTTATTTTACCAGCCGTCAGAACGGTTATGTCAATTATCCTCTACCAATACATTTACAGATTACAATATTTTGATAATGGTTAATATTTTGATAAAAGGTAATTTACTGTATTTGTATGGTATTTACATACTTAAAGTAGAAAAACAAAAGTAATCTCTAAAATAATACAGTGAAATTCAATTTTTTTAATTTGATTTCTTTTTACAGATTTTTTTACCTGAAACACTGGAGAATAACTGCTTCATTTTACTTAGTTTCTTCGGTAGTAATGATATACTGTTGTATTACATTACATCATATATTTATGAATGATGTTGACAGATGGATGGCTGTATTACTGAGAATGTAATGAAAGCATAACTCGAAGTGCTTTACAATGAAATAACTGCATATCTTTTTTCAGTATGGGAGAAAAAGTCTAATAATGCTTTTTACAAAATTATGCACATCATTCCTGATGAGACTGCTCAATTTGAGGTATTACCAGTGACTGTGGTGCAAAAACTCTGGAGTTTGGGAAGGACAGACGGATGATAGTCGCAGCAAAAAATAGACATGTTGGCTAAACCAATTGAATTTGAAGAGTTGTTTCTGCCTCTATTGCATTATATTGCAAGGGAGTTTAATGGCATTATCGCATTCTGCAAAAACAAGTAGCCTATCAGAGGATATGGATGAGGTCAAGCTATGATTCCAAACATTCCAATGTTATAGTCCCGTGAAATACCGTCCTTGCCGAACTCAATGCCATAGATTCATCATTCAGCCCATTTTACCAGAGGCAATGATGTTTAGATCAAGGTGAAAATCATTGGAATGTGGGCACGGCCTGTACAGCAATACTCTAGTTTTAAATGCAAATGTGTAATTCACACCTGCCCTCATGTTAACTAAATGTAGCCCCAATAGCTTCATCATTCAACACATTTGATCTGAGACAATGAAGTTTAGATGGGGTGAAAATCACTGGAATGTGGGCCAAACCATAGTAACACACAGATTTTGGTTCAACTGATATCAGGCTAAGGTTCACTCAAACTAGATTTTTATCTCAAATGTGATATCCCCAATGCATATAATTTAACATTGAAACATTTTCTTCTTTGAATTTGAAATATTGTGTAACGTTACCGTTATCTAATTAGTAACTGGCAACTGCAGATGTCTGCCCCATGTCTATACCCCACAATGCAAAGTGTCTAACGCTATAGCTTAATTGTAGATTCTAAACATAATGAGGTAACGCAGCTACCAAATGTTATCTTTAATCAACCTGTGTAATGTTAATCCACAACAGCGACTTTTGGTATATGACATATCAATAGAAATACATTTACAAAAATACAAATGAAATACATTTCAAATTAATTCCACAATTCTTTGCGATAGACTTATATCAATACACAAACAAATTTAAATTGATGACATTAGATCGGGTGTAGCTAATCTAAATAGTGTGCATCATTTTCAAAACTATATACTGTATTTTGAGAGTAAATCAAGCATAATAAACATTCATGTTCTAATGAAGCCTGAGAAACCAAGTTTGCACTTCACCGCATAGGTCCTTGTGAATCGCTAATGTCTATTTTGTAGTTGTAAACAGTGATCCCCTCATTAAAGTGGCCAATATCTGAAGAGGGCAGTGATGGATGAAGTGTGATTGTTATTATATGTACTTAATAAGTATATAGGGTATACAATGGAAGGAATTTGTATTTCTTTAGTCTAAGATAGTGATCCATAATCAGAAAATGTCCATATTATTTCAGCTGCTTCTGTTCTAAATACACAGATCGCTATAGTCTTGGACCGTTATTCATATTCCAATGGTCCCCCTTTATCACTTCCATTGTCCTGTTTAAAGATAGAAAATAAAATTTAAATAAACAAATGAACATGACTGAGACCCAGTCTGGTACACATTAATAAACACATGAACAACATACTTCATGCATTTTCCTCTGGAGGAAAATGAATACAGTATATTTCTTACTGCTAATCTGCGATTTTATGCAATATAGTGTTGCTATAGAAACATGTTTAAGAAATCCAAAATCTCCCATGCTAACAAACTATTGTATGCAGCTCTACAGACTAGTGATTATAAGGAGCAACAGGGAGGCAGGCCATGACATGTTTTCAGGATTCATTCATTCATTCAAGTTGAATTTCACACATTCAAAAAAGGTTTGGTTTGAGCAAGTCTATATAGGAAAACAATTTACACGACAATAAAACTATAATATATTAAACCCAAGAGTATGGTAAGAGAGAGCTAAAAGTACAATCACCATCCATTGGTCCAGATAGGTTTGTTGGAAGTGGGCTGTTATGACGGCCATTGACCCCACCTCATCCAGATGAAAAGGCCCTCATCAACCTGGAATGCACACCTTGTAATGTTCTATTTTTCTGGCAGGACTTATATCCAGAAGTCTGGGACTCCATCACTCCAGGTCCACAGCTCCACTGAGTGAGGTTCTGATACCACTGTGTGTGACTTGACTCTACAACCAACAAGAAGCAGAACATGGCTGAGAACTTTGGAGCTCCCCTGCCTCTCCATGTGACACCCAACAGCACACTGAAAAGGATGTTTGAGAATTGTAACACCCACCTGGCAATGATTGCCTTTGTCCTCCAAGACTCTCCAGGCAATATGCTCACCTTCTGTGAGGTAAGAACAAGCAAGCAACATATTAAGTTTCATTTGACTTTAAAAATGTTGTGATGTGAAAGCAAAATGTCCTTCTAATGTCTGATGATGCCTAATTTTCAATGTAACTTCTTTGCAGTTGCTGGGAAATTTGGAAGCATTGATCTCAGGAAACAGAAAAGGCCTTGATGCCAAAATTAGAGTCTGCTTGTCGACCAACAAATGTTTTGTCAAGGTAAATGGAAAAAATCTTTATATCTCATTGATCATGATCACTAATTTAGTTGAACCAACATAGTTTTGGGTTAAAGATGAATTCTAACTTGTGTGTTCAATTGTTTCCAGATTCCATCAAATCCAGAAAAACCAAACAGTAAGAAAAACTACTGGAAGCTTGACCACAGTCAAATTACAGGGAAGATGGTGCGTCGTCACTTCAAGGGAATTCTGGACTGGTTCCCTGAGTTGGTCTCCAAAGTTATGGAGGCAGTCAGACCATCAGAGCACTACACTACTCTCCACTCCCCTGAACCTGCAGCCTACAGAGATGTTCAGATTAAATGTGAGGTGAAGTTCAGCAGTCCTTTCTCCATCGAATCCCTCCTGAAGAAAGACAGTCCCTCTGGCCTGGGCTCCAAACCCTCTCCTCTATTGGGCATTTCCAGCCTGCCAGTCAGAGTAGAACAGCAGCCTTGGTGCTCAGAGAAAGGAGTTGGAACAAAGAGGAAGTTCAGCTGGGACGCTCCACCAGTGGAGATGCACATTCTTCAACCGGCAGGTAGAAGTTATGCCATCTACCCAGCAGGGGGCAGTGTGGACCATGGACTCAGTGGTTCTGGAAACAGGCCAGTCAAGAGGATTCGTATGTGTGCTGAGCCCTCAACCCTGATCTACACAAGACCCAGTGTTGCTCCTTATTTTGCCAGCCGTCAGAACGGTTATGTCAATTATCCTCTACCAACATATCCCTGTGATGTTAAACGTTATTGTAAAATGTAAATGTAAATGTAAAATGTTTTTTTTTGTACATGCCACTTCTGCACTTATTTGTACATTATATTTGCTTACTTATCTTGGCACCTTTTTCAATAAAACACAAAAACAAACATTGTTACTTACTGCTATCATTTATTTGTATGCATACAGATCTGAGATGAAGAATTTATAACTGAACATAATCAGAATCAGAAAGATCTTTATTGCCAAGTAAGTTTGCACACATACAATGAATTTGTATTGGTTGTTGCAACATTAACAGACAATTAAAGTAGAATCATCAGTCATATATAAACTAAATTAGAATAAAAGTACACTAGAATATGGGCTGTACAATTGTGCAGTATTGTGCAAAAAGTATGAATAATCACGAAAAACTAACTATTAAAATAGTTTTACAGAATTACTTAATTGATTTAATAACATATTGTAAAATATTATTATCCTGTATAAGTATAATACATGTGTATCAGGCTCAGTAATGTACCTTCCATACACCATTGACCTCTCACCTCAAGATATATGAATGAAAACAGGCTCAATTGAACCACTCCACAGCTGATTTATGGTAGTGTGTTGCCGTTTTGGGCCAATACCATGCTGTTTTAGGCATGCGGTACAAATGTGTTGTCACAAATATATATTAGCCTATTCCATGGATTAGGTGTGGCTTTAAAGTTGAGACTTTTTTGGAATCCGGTGATGAAGCTTCCCACTTGGCAGGCCAAAAACATCTGATTGGTTATTGATGCATGGAGCTGTTGTTTTGGTCAATCAGATTTGAATCTGATAATAAATGAGTTATGGCTATATGCCTTAATCTGGTAAATGTAATGTTGCTTTGTGGTGGAATTTCCCTTTACAAATGGAATTACAGATACAGAATGTTCTCAATGTAAGATTGTGAACCACTAAAATTAACATTAAATTAACAAATAGTAGTGTAACAGTAGGTGTAACAGGCTGTTGGGATTTGTTGCGTGTGTCTTCATTAGTGGAATTAATTTATTAACAATTGACAGAAAGGAATACATAAATATATCAATAATTTAAATGTCATTATAGAATTGAAATGTTTCGTTTTCTCATGTATAAATATTGAATCTCAATCACAAGGTAACATTGAAATTTTTTATACCACATATGATGTTGGTGGCCGACAGCAGGGTTCATCCCCGGAACATTTAGGGCCAGAAGACCAAATTCCACAACATAATCTAGTATTATTAATCAGAGTATTATTATATATTATATTTGGTCTACATTGATGCAGTTTACCTATATTGAGAGTGAACAACTAGTTAACTATTAACAAGGTATAATACAATACAAATACAAAATAATATATGATAGCAAAACATAGTTTGGTTTAATATTTTATTGAAAAAAATATCTTCACAAGAAGGCAAGTATATATATAACATATTTACAGATTATGACATAACACAGGGACATTTGAGACAGAATAATCGTCCTGGGTTGGAAAGGAGCAATTCTGGGTCTTCAGATCACATAGATCAGGAATGAGGGATTAGCACACATACGAATCCTCTTGACTGGCCTGTTTCCAGAACCACTGAGTACATGGTCCACACTGCCCCCTGCTGGGTAGAACTGGTCACTTCTACCTGCAGGTTGAAGAATGTGAATCTCCACAGGTGGAGCATCCCAGCTGAACTTTCTCTTTGTTCCAACTCCTTTCTCTGAGCACCATGGCTGCTGTTCTACTCTGACTGGCAGGCTGGAAATACCCAGAGGAGATGGTTTGGAACCCAGGCCAGAGGGACTGTCTTTCTTCAGGAGCGATTCGATGGAGAAAGGACTGCTGAACTTCACCTCACATTTAATCTGAACATCCAAAATGGAGACCAACTCGGGGAACCAGTCCATAACTCCCTTGAAGTGACGGCGCACCACCTTCTCTGTGATTTGACTGTGGTCAAGCTTCCAGTAGTTTTTAATATTGTTTGGTTTACCTGGATTTGATGGAATCTGGAAAGAATTTAACACGTTATAATTCAACTAGGCCTCAGAGACAATGTTGGTTCAACTAAACTGTAGTTATCACGATCAATGAGATATAAATATGTTTTTAAATTTACCTTGACAAAACATTTGTTGGTTGACAAGCAGACTCTAATGTTGGTCTCAATGCTTCTTCCTTTTCCTGACATCAATGCTGCCAATTGTTCCATTATCTGTAGAAAAGAGAGAATTAGGTATTTGGACATTATGAGGACAGTATGCTATCATATCACAACATGTTTAATAGTTTAAAGGTTTATAGCTGGTTCTTACCTCAAAGAAGGTGAGCATATTGTCTGGACAGTCTTGGAGGACAAAGGCAATCATTGCCAGGTAGGTGCTACAATTCTCAAACATCATTTTCCGGGTGCTGTTGGATGTCACATGGAGAGGCAGGGGAGCTCCAAAGTTCTCAGCCATGTTCTGCTTCTTGTTGGTTGTAGAGTCAAGTCACACAGTGCATCAGAACCTCACTCAGTGGAGCTGTGGACCTGGACTGATGGAGTCCCAGACCTCTGATATAAGTCCTGCCAGAACAATAGAACATTACAAGGTGTGCATTCCAGGTTGATGAGGGCCTTTTCATCTGGATGAGGTGGGTGGGGTCAATGGCTGTGATAACAGCCCACTCCTAATCTTTGCTAATATACTTAGTTTAATATAGTGGGAAAATACAGGCTCCTAAACATGCTTGTTCAAATCAAACACATCCCTGAATGCTTACACTGTAAAAAATAAATGTTTTTTTCACGGGAAATTAACTGTATTATTTTACAGATTACTTTTGTTTTTCTACTTAAATGTAAATGCCATAAAAATACAGTAAATTACCTTTTATCAAAAGGCTCCTAAACATGCTTGTTCAAATCAAACACATCCCTGAATGCCTACAGTTATTATTTTTTTCATATATTGCTTCAAAATCAATAAGTTGGAAGTTGTATTTGTTGAGACACAGTTTACAAACATCTTCCTTTCGTATATACTGTATATATTATGATGCACAATCCATTCCTCGGATTGTAATGATTGCAATCCTATACACTGTGAAAAAGAAGTCTGTACAAAAAAACTGTAAATGTCTGGCAGCAACGGTTGTCAAATACTTACTGTTAAATTACAGTAAAATCTAATACATTTACAGATTACAATATTTTGATAATGGTTAATATTTTGATAAAAGGTAATTTACTGTATTTGTATGGTATTTACATACTTAAAGTAGAAAAACAAAAGTAATCTCTAAAATAATACAGTGAAATTCAATTTTTTTTATTTGATTTCTTTTTACAGATTTTTTTACCTGAAACACTGGAGAATAACTGCTTCATTTTACTTAGTTTCTTCGGTAGTAATGATATACTGTTGTATTACATTACATCATATATTTATGAATGATGTTGACAGATGGATGGCTGTATTACTGAGAATGTAATGAAAGCATAACTCGAAGTGCTTTACAATGAAATAACTGCATATCTTTTTTCAGTATGGGAGAAAAAGTCTAATAATGCTTTTTACAAAATTATGCACATCATTCCTGATGAGACTGCTCAATTTGAGGTATTACCAGTGACTGTGGTGCAAAAACTCTGGAGTTTGGGAAGGACAGACGGATGATAGTCGCAGCAAAAAATAGACATGTTGGCTAAACCAATTGAATTTGAAGAGTTGTTTCTGCCTCTATTGCATTATATTGCAAGGGAGTTTAATGGCATTATCGCATTCTGCAAAAACAAGTAGCCTATCAGAGGATATGGATGAGGTCAAGCTATGATTCCAAACATTCCAATGTTATAGTCCCGTGAAATACCGTCCTTGCCGAACTCAACGCCATAGATTCATCATTCAGCCCATTTTACCAGAGGCAATGACGTTTAGATCAAGGTGAAAATCATTGGAATGTGGGCACGGCCTGTACAGCAATACTCTAGTTTTAAATGCAAATGTAGATTCACACCTGCCCTCATGTTAACTAAATGTAGCCCCAATAGCTTCATCATTCAACACATTTTATCTGAGACAATGAAGTTTAGATGGGGTGAAAATCACTGGAATGTGGGCCAAACCATAGTAACACACAAATTTTGGTTCAACTGATATCAGGCTAAGGTTCACTCAAACTAGATTTTTATCTCAAATGTGATATCCCCAATGCATATAATTTAACATTGAAACATTTTCTTCTTTGAATTTGAAATATTGTGTAACGTTACCGTTATCTAATTAGTAACTGGCAACTGCAGATGTCTGCCCCATGTCTATACCCCACAATGCAAAGTGTCTAACGCTATAGCTTAATTGTAGATTCTAAACATAATGAGGTAACGCAGCTACCAAATGTTATCTTTAATCAAAGTGTGTAATGTTAATCCAGAACAGCGACTTTTGGTATATGACATATCAATAGAAATACATTTACAAAAATACAAATGAAATACATTTCAAATTAATTCCACAATTCTTTGCGATAGACTTATATCAATACACAAACAAATTTAAATTGATGACATTAGATCGGGTGTAGCTAATCTAAATAGTGTGCATCATTTTCAAAACTATATACTGTATTTTGAGAGTAAATCAAGCATAATAAACATTCATGTTCTAATGAAGCCTGAGAAACCAAGTTTGCACTTCACCGCATAGGTCCTTGTGAATCGCTAATGTCTATTTTGTAGTTGTAAACAGTGATCCCCTCATTAAAGTGGCCAATATCTGAAGAGGGCAGTGATGGATGAAGTGTGATTGTTATTATATGTACTTAATAAGTATATAGGGTATACAATGGAAGGAATTTGTATTTCTTTAGTCTAAGATAGTGATCCATAATCAGAAAATGTCCATATTATTTCAGCTGCTTCTGTTCTAAATACACAGATCGCTATAGTCTTGGACCGTTATTCATATTCCAATGGTCCCCCTTTATCACTTCCATTGTCCTGTTTAAAGATAGAAAATAAAATTTAAATAAACAAATGAACATGACTGAGACCCAGTCTGGTACACATTAATAAACACATGAACAACATACTTCATGCATTTTCCTCTGGAGGGACTGAATACAGTATATTTCTTACTGCTAATCTGCGATTTTATGCAATATAGTGTTGCTATAGAAACATGTTTAAGAAATCCAAAATCTCCCATGCTAACAAACTATTGTATGCAGCTCTACAGACTAGTGATTATAAGGAGCAACAGGGAGGCAGGCCATGACATGTTTTCAGGATTCATTCATTCATTCAAGTTGAATTTCACACATTCAAAAAAGGTTTGGTTTGAGCAAGTCTATATAGGAAAACAATTTACACGACAATAAAACTATAATATATTAAACCCAAGAGTATGGTAAGAGAGAGCTAAAAGTACAATCACCATCCATTGGTCCAGATAGGTTTGTTGGAAGTGGGCTGTTATGACGGCCATTGACCCCACCTCATCCAGATGAAAAGGCCCTCATCAACCTGGAATGCACACCTTGTAATGTTCTATTGTTCTGGCAGGACTTATATCCAGAAGTCTGGGACTCCATCACTCCAGGTCCACAGCTCCACTGAGTGAGGTTCTGATACCACTGTGTGTGACTTGACTCTACAACCAACAAGAAGCAGAACATGGCTGAGAACTTTGGAGCTCCCCTGCCTCTCCATGTGACACCCAACAGCACACTGAAAAGGATGTTTGAGAATTGTAACACCCACCTGGCAATGATTGCCTTTGTCCTCCAAGACTCTCCAGGCAATATGCTCACCTTCTGTGAGGTAAGAACAAGCAAGCAACATATTAAGTTTCATTTGACTTTAAAAATGTTGTGATGTGAAAGCAAAATGTCCTTCTAATGTCTGATGATGCCTAATTTTCAATGTAACTTCTTTGCAGTTGCTGGGAAATTTGGAAGCATTGATCTCAGGAAACAGAAAAGGCCTTGATGCCAAAATTAGAGTCTGCTTGTCGACCAACAAATGTTTTGTCAAGGTAAATGGAAAAAATCTTTATATCTCATTGATCATGATCACTAATTTAGTTGAACCAACATAGTTTTGGGTTAAAGATGAATTCTAACTTGTGTGTTCAATTGTTTCCAGATTCCATCAAATCCAGAAAAACCAAACAGTAAGAAAAACTACTGGAAGCTTGACCACAGTCAAATTACAGGGAAGATGGTGCGTCGTCACTTCAAGGGAATTCTGGACTGGTTCCCTGAGTTGGTCTCCAAAGTTATGGAGGCAGTCAGACCATCAGAGCACTACACTACTCTCCACTCCCCTGAACCTGCAGCCTACAGAGATGTTCAGATTAAATGTGAGGTGAAGTTCAGCAGTCCTTTCTCCATCGAATCCCTCCTGAAGAAAGACAGTCCCTCTGGCCTGGGCTCCAAACCCTCTCCTCTATTGGGCATTTCCAGCCTGCCAGTCAGAGTAGAACAGCAGCCTTGGTGCTCAGAGAAAGGAGTTGGAACAAAGAGGAAGTTCAGCTGGGACGCTCCACCAGTGGAGATGCACATTCTTCAACCGGCAGGTAGAAGTTATGCCATCTACCCAGCAGGGGGCAGTGTGGACCATGGACTCAGTGGTTCTGGAAACAGGCCAGTCAAGAGGATTCGTATGTGTGCTGAGCCCTCAACCCTGATCTACACAAGACCCAGTGTTGCTCCTTATTTTGCCAGCCGTCAGAACGGTTATGTCAATTATCCTCTACCAACATATCCCTGTGATGTTAAACGTTATTGTAAAATGTAAATGTAAATGTAAAATGTTTTTTTTTGTACATGCCACTTCTGCACTTATTTGTACATTATATTTGCTTACTTATCTTGGCACCTTTTTCAATAAAACACAAAAACAAACATTGTTACTTACTGCTATCATTTATTTGTATGCATACAGATCTGAGATGAAGAATTTATAACTGAACATAATCAGAATCAGAAAGATCTTTATTGCCAAGTAAGTTTGCACACATACAATTAATTTGTATTGGTTGTTGCAACATTAACAGACAATTAAAGTAGAATCATCAGTCATATATAAACTAAATTAGAATAAAAGTACACTAGAATATGGGCTGTACAATTGTGCAGTATTGTGCAAAAAGTATGAATAATCACGAAAAACTAACTATTAAAATAGTTTTACAGAATTACTTAATTGATTTAATAACATATTGTAAAATATTATTATCCTGTATAAGTATAATACATGTGTATCAGGCTCAGTAATGTACCTTCCATACACCATTGACCTCTCACCTCAAGATATATGAATGAAAACAGGCTCAATTGAACCACTCCACAGCTGATTTATGGTAGTGTGTTGCCATTTTGGGCCAATACCATGCTGTTTTAGGCATGCGGTACAAATGTGTTGTCACAAATATATATTAGCCTATTCCATGGATTAGGTGTGGCTTTAAAGTTGAGACTTTTTTGGAATCCGGTGATGAAGCTTCCCACTTGGCAGGCCAAAAACATCTGATTGGTTATTGATGCATGCAGCTGTTGTTTTGGTCAATCAGATTTGAATCTGATAATAAATGAGTTATGGCTATTATGCCTTAATCTGGTAAATGTAATGTTGCTTTGTGGTGGAATTTCCCTTTACAAATGGAATTACAGACACAGAATGTTCTCAATGTAAGATTGTGAACCACTAAAATTAACATTAAATTAACAAATAGTAGTGTTACAGTAGGTGTAACAGGCTGTTGGGATTTGTTGCGTGTGTCTTCATTAGTGGAATTAATTTATTAACAATTGACAGAAAGGAATACATAAATATATCAATAATTTAAATGTCATTATAGAATTGAAAATGTTTCGTTTTCTCATGTATAAATATTGAATCTCAATCACAAGGTAACATTGAAATTTTGTATACCACATATGATGTTGGTGGCCGACAGCAGGGTTCATCCCCGGAACATTTAGGGCCAGAAGACCAAATTCCACAACATAATCTAGTATTATTAATCAGAGTATTATTATATATTATATTTGGTCTACATTGATGCAGTTTACCTATATTGAGAGTGAACAACTAGTTAACTATTAACAAGGTATAATACAATACAAATACAAAATAATATATGATAGCAAAACATAGTTTGGTTTAATATTTTATTGAAACAAATATCTTCACAAGAAGGCAAGTATATATATAACATATTTACAGATTATGACATAACACAGGGACATTTGAGACAGAATAATCGTCCTGGGTTGGAAAGGAGCAATTCTGGGTCTTCAGATCACATAGATCAGGAATGAGGGATTAGCACACATACGAATCCTCTTGACTGGCCTGTTTCCAGAACCACTGAGTACATGGTCCACACTGCCCCCTGCTGGGTAGAACTGGTCACTTCTACCTGCAGGTTGAAGAATGTGAATCTCCACAGGTGGAGCATCCCAGCTGAACTTTCTCTTTGTTCCAACTCCTTTCTCTGAGCACCATGGCTGCTGTTCTACTCTGACTGGCAGGCTGGAAATACCCAGAGGAGATGGTTTGGAACCCAGGCCAGAGGGACTGTCTTTCTTCAGGAGCGATTCGATGGAGAAAGGACTGCTGAACTTCACCTCACATTTAATCTGAACATCCAAAATGGAGACCAACTCGGGGAACCAGTCCATAACTCCCTTGAAGTGACGGCGCACCATCTTCTCTGTGATTTGACTGTGGTCAAGCTTCCAGTAGTTTTTAATATTGTTTGGTTTACCTGGATTTGATGGAATCTGGAAAGAATTTAACACGTTATAATTCAACTAGGCCTCAGAGACAATGTTGGTTCAACTAAACTGTAGTTATCACGATCAATGAGATATAAATATGTTTTTAAATTTACCTTGACAAAACATTTGTTGGTTGACAAGCAGACTCTAATGTTGGTCTCAATGCTTCTTCCTTTTCCTGACATCAATGCTGCCAATTGTTCCATTATCTGTAGAAAAGTGAAAGAGAATTAGGTATTTGGACATTATGAGGACAGTATGCTATCATATCACAACATGTTTAATAGTTTAAAGGTTTATAGCTGGTTCTTACCTCAAAGAAGGTGAGCATATTGTCTGGACAGTCTTGGAGGACAAAGGCAATCATTGCCAGGTAGGTGCTACAATTCTCAAACATCATTTTCCGGGTGCTGTTGGATGTCACATGGAGAGGCAGGGGAGCTCCAAAGTTCTCAGCCATGTTCTGCTTCTTGTTGGTTGTAGAGTCAAGTCACACAGTGCATCAGAACCTCACTCAGTGGAGCTGTGGACCTGGACTGATGGAGTCCCAGACCTCTGATATAAGTCCTGCCAGAACAATAGAACATTACAAGGTGTGCATTCCAGGTTGATGAGGGCCTTTTCATCTGGATGAGGTGGGTGGGGTCAATGGCTGTGATAACAGCCCACTCCTAATCTTTGCTAATATACTTAGTTTAATATAGTGGGAAAATACAGGCTCCTAAACATGCTTGTTCAAATCAAACACATCCCTGAATGCTTACACTGTAAAAAATAAATGTTTTTTTCACGGGAAATTAACTGTATTATTTTACAGATTACTTTTGTTTTTCTACTTAAATGTAAATGCCATAAAAATACAGTAAATTACCTTTTATCAAAAGGCTCCTAAACATGCTTGTTCAAATCAAACACATCCCTGAATGCCTACAGTTATTATTTTTTTCATATATTGCTTCAAAATCAATAAGTTGGAAGTTGTATTTGTTGAGACACAGTTTACAAACATCTTCCTTTCGTATATACTGTATATATTATGATGCACAATCCATTCCTCGGATTGTAATGATTGCAATCCTATACACTGTGAAAAAGAAGTCTGTACAAAAAAACTGTAAATGTCTGGCAGCAACGGTTGTCAAATACTTACTGTTAAATTACAGTAAAATCTAATACATTTACAGATTACAATATTTTGATAATGGTTAATATTTTGATAAAAGGTAATTTACTGTATTTGTATGGTATTTACATACTTAAAGTAGAAAAACAAAAGTAATCTCTAAAATAATACAGTGAAATTCAATTTTTTTTATTTGATTTCTTTTTACAGATTTTTTTACCTGAAACACTGGAGAATAACTGCTTCATTTTACTTAGTTTCTTCGGTAGTAATGATATACTGTTGTATTACATTACATCATATATTTATGAATGATGTTGACAGATGGATGGCTGTATTACTGAGAATGTAATGAAAGCATAACTCGAAGTGCTTTACAATGAAATAACTGCATATCTTTTTTCAGTATGGGAGAAAAAGTCTAATAATGCTTTTTACAAAATTATGCACATCATTCCTGATGAGACTGCTCAATTTGAGGTATTACCAGTGACTGTGGTGCAAAAACTCTGGAGTTTGGGAAGGACAGACGGATGATAGTCGCAGCAAAAAATAGACATGTTGGCTAAACCAATTGAATTTGAAGAGTTGTTTCTGCCTCTATTGCATTATATTGCAAGGGAGTTTAATGGCATTATCGCATTCTGCAAAAACAAGTAGCCTATCAGAGGATATGGATGAGGTCAAGCTATGATTCCAAACATTCCAATGTTATAGTCCCGTGAAATACCGTCCTTGCCGAACTCAACGCCATAGATTCATCATTCAGCCCATTTTACCAGAGGCAATGACGTTTAGATCAAGGTGAAAATCATTGGAATGTGGGCACGGCCTGTACAGCAATACTCTAGTTTTAAATGCAAATGTAGATTCACACCTGCCCTCATGTTAACTAAATGTAGCCCCAATAGCTTCATCATTCAACACATTTTATCTGAGACAATGAAGTTTAGATGGGGTGAAAATCACTGGAATGTGGGCCAAACCATAGTAACACACAAATTTTGGTTCAACTGATATCAGGCTAAGGTTCACTCAAACTAGATTTTTATCTCAAATGTGATATCCCCAATGCATATAATTTAACATTGAAACATTTTCTTCTTTGAATTTGAAATATTGTGTAACGTTACCGTTATCTAATTAGTAACTGGCAACTGCAGATGTCTGCCCCATGTCTATACCCCACAATGCAAAGTGTCTAACGCTATAGCTTAATTGTAGATTCTAAACATAATGAGGTAACGCAGCTACCAAATGTTATCTTTAATCAAAGTGTGTAATGTTAATCCAGAACAGCGACTTTTGGTATATGACATATCAATAGAAATACATTTACAAAAATACAAATGAAATACATTTCAAATTAATTCCACAATTCTTTGCGATAGACTTATATCAATACACAAACAAATTTAAATTGATGACATTAGATCGGGTGTAGCTAATCTAAATAGTGTGCATCATTTTCAAAACTATATACTGTATTTTGAGAGTAAATCAAGCATAATAAACATTCATGTTCTAATGAAGCCTGAGAAACCAAGTTTGCACTTCACCGCATAGGTCCTTGTGAATCGCTAATGTCTATTTTGTAGTTGTAAACAGTGATCCCCTCATTAAAGTGGCCAATATCTGAAGAGGGCAGTGATGGATGAAGTGTGATTGTTATTATATGTACTTAATAAGTATATAGGGTATACAATGGAAGGAATTTGTATTTCTTTAGTCTAAGATAGTGATCCATAATCAGAAAATGTCCATATTATTTCAGCTGCTTCTGTTCTAAATACACAGATCGCTATAGTCTTGGACCGTTATTCATATTCCAATGGTCCCCCTTTATCACTTCCATTGTCCTGTTTAAAGATAGAAAATAAAATTTAAATAAACAAATGAACATGACTGAGACCCAGTCTGGTACACATTAATAAACACATGAACAACATACTTCATGCATTTTCCTCTGGAGGGACTGAATACAGTATATTTCTTACTGCTAATCTGCGATTTTATGCAATATAGTGTTGCTATAGAAACATGTTTAAGAAATCCAAAATCTCCCATGCTAACAAACTATTGTATGCAGCTCTACAGACTAGTGATTATAAGGAGCAACAGGGAGGCAGGCCATGACATGTTTTCAGGATTCATTCATTCATTCAAGTTGAATTTCACACATTCAAAAAAGGTTTGGTTTGAGCAAGTCTATATAGGAAAACAATTTACACGACAATAAAACTATAATATATTAAACCCAAGAGTATGGTAAGAGAGAGCTAAAAGTACAATCACCATCCATTGGTCCAGATAGGTTTGTTGGAAGTGGGCTGTTATGACGGCCATTGACCCCACCTCATCCAGATGAAAAGGCCCTCATCAACCTGGAATGCACACCTTGTAATGTTCTATTGTTCTGGCAGGACTTATATCCAGAAGTCTGGGACTCCATCACTCCAGGTCCACAGCTCCACTGAGTGAGGTTCTGATACCACTGTGTGTGACTTGACTCTACAACCAACAAGAAGCAGAACATGGCTGAGAACTTTGGAGCTCCCCTGCCTCTCCATGTGACACCCAACAGCACACTGAAAAGGATGTTTGAGAATTGTAACACCCACCTGGCAATGATTGCCTTTGTCCTCCAAGACTCTCCAGGCAATATGCTCACCTTCTGTGAGGTAAGAACAAGCAAGCAACATATTAAGTTTCATTTGACTTTAAAAATGTTGTGATGTGAAAGCAAAATGTCCTTCTAATGTCTGATGATGCCTAATTTTCAATGTAACTTCTTTGCAGTTGCTGGGAAATTTGGAAGCATTGATCTCAGGAAACAGAAAAGGCCTTGATGCCAAAATTAGAGTCTGCTTGTCGACCAACAAATGTTTTGTCAAGGTAAATGGAAAAAATCTTTATATCTCATTGATCATGATCACTAATTTAGTTGAACCAACATAGTTTTGGGTTAAAGATGAATTCTAACTTGTGTGTTCAATTGTTTCCAGATTCCATCAAATCCAGAAAAACCAAACAGTAAGAAAAACTACTGGAAGCTTGACCACAGTCAAATTACAGGGAAGATGGTGCGTCGTCACTTCAAGGGAATTCTGGACTGGTTCCCTGAGTTGGTCTCCAAAGTTATGGAGGCAGTCAGACCATCAGAGCACTACACTACTCTCCACTCCCCTGAACCTGCAGCCTACAGAGATGTTCAGATTAAATGTGAGGTGAAGTTCAGCAGTCCTTTCTCCATCGAATCCCTCCTGAAGAAAGACAGTCCCTCTGGCCTGGGCTCCAAACCCTCTCCTCTATTGGGCATTTCCAGCCTGCCAGTCAGAGTAGAACAGCAGCCTTGGTGCTCAGAGAAAGGAGTTGGAACAAAGAGGAAGTTCAGCTGGGACGCTCCACCAGTGGAGATGCACATTCTTCAACCGGCAGGTAGAAGTTATGCCATCTACCCAGCAGGGGGCAGTGTGGACCATGGACTCAGTGGTTCTGGAAACAGGCCAGTCAAGAGGATTCGTATGTGTGCTGAGCCCTCAACCCTGATCTACACAAGACCCAGTGTTGCTCCTTATTTTGCCAGCCGTCAGAACGGTTATGTCAATTATCCTCTACCAACATATCCCTGTGATGTTAAACGTTATTGTAAAATGTAAATGTAAATGTAAAATGTTTTTTTTTGTACATGCCACTTCTGCACTTATTTGTACATTATATTTGCTTACTTATCTTGGCACCTTTTTCAATAAAACACAAAAACAAACATTGTTACTTACTGCTATCATTTATTTGTATGCATACAGATCTGAGATGAAGAATTTATAACTGAACATAATCAGAATCAGAAAGATCTTTATTGCCAAGTAAGTTTGCACACATACAATGAATTTGTATTGGTTGTTGCAACATTAACAGACAATTAAAGTAGAATCATCAGTCATATATAAACTAAATTAGAATAAAAGTACACTAGAATATGGGCTGTACAATTGTGCAGTATTGTGCAAAAAGTATGAATAATCACGAAAAACTAACTATTAAAATAGTTTTACAGAATTACTTAATTGATTTAATAACATATTGTAAAATATTATTATCCTGTATAAGTATAATACATGTGTATCAGGCTCAGTAATGTACCTTCCATACACCATTGACCTCTCACCTCAAGATATATGAATGAAAACAGGCTCAATTGAACCACTCCACAGCTGATTTATGGTAGTGTGTTGCCATTTTGGGCCAATACCATGCTGTTTTAGGCATGCGGTACAAATGTGTTGTCACAAATATATATTAGCCTATTCCATGGATTAGGTGTGGCTTTAAAGTTGAGACTTTTTTGGAATCCGGTGATGAAGCTTCCCACTTGGCAGGCCAAAAACATCTGATTGGTTATTGATGCATGCAGCTGTTGTTTTGGTCAATCAGATTTGAATCTGATAATAAATGAGTTATGGCTATTATGCCTTAATCTGGTAAATGTAATGTTGCTTTGTGGTGGAATTTCCCTTTACAAATGGAATTACAGACACAGAATGTTCTCAATGTAAGATTGTGAACCACTAAAATTAACATTAAATTAACAAATAGTAGTGTTACAGTAGGTGTAACAGGCTGTTGGGATTTGTTGCGTGTGTCTTCATTAGTGGAATTAATTTATTAACAATTGACAGAAAGGAATACATAAATATATCAATAATTTAAATGTCATTATAGAATTGAAAATGTTTCGTTTTCTCATGTATAAATATTGAATCTCAATCACAAGGTAACATTGAAATTTTGTATACCACATATGATGTTGGTGGCCGACAGCAGGGTTCATCCCCGGAACATTTAGGGCCAGAAGACCAAATTCCACAACATAATCTAGTATTATTAATCAGAGTATTATTATATATTATATTTGGTCTACATTGATGCAGTTTACCTATATTGAGAGTGAACAACTAGTTAACTATTAACAAGGTATAATACAATACAAATACAAAATAATATATGATAGCAAAACATAGTTTGGTTTAATATTTTATTGAAACAAATATCTTCACAAGAAGGCAAGTATATATATAACATATTTACAGATTATGACATAACACAGGGACATTTGAGACAGAATAATCGTCCTGGGTTGGAAAGGAGCAATTCTGGGTCTTCAGATCACATAGATCAGGAATGAGGGATTAGCACACATACGAATCCTCTTGACTGGCCTGTTTCCAGAACCACTGAGTACATGGTCCACACTGCCCCCTGCTGGGTAGAACTGGTCACTTCTACCTGCAGGTTGAAGAATGTGAATCTCCACAGGTGGAGCATCCCAGCTGAACTTTCTCTTTGTTCCAACTCCTTTCTCTGAGCACCATGGCTGCTGTTCTACTCTGACTGGCAGGCTGGAAATACCCAGAGGAGATGGTTTGGAACCCAGGCCAGAGGGACTGTCTTTCTTCAGGAGCGATTCGATGGAGAAAGGACTGCTGAACTTCACCTCACATTTAATCTGAACATCCAAAATGGAGACCAACTCGGGGAACCAGTCCATAACTCCCTTGAAGTGACGGCGCACCATCTTCTCTGTGATTTGACTGTGGTCAAGCTTCCAGTAGTTTTTAATATTGTTTGGTTTACCTGGATTTGATGGAATCTGGAAAGAATTTAACACGTTATAATTCAACTAGGCCTCAGAGACAATGTTGGTTCAACTAAACTGTAGTTATCACGATCAATGAGATATAAATATGTTTTTAAATTTACCTTGACAAAACATTTGTTGGTTGACAAGCAGACTCTAATGTTGGTCTCAATGCTTCTTCCTTTTCCTGACATCAATGCTGCCAATTGTTCCATTATCTGTAGAAAAGTGAAAGAGAATTAGGTATTTGGACATTATGAGGACAGTATGCTATCATATCACAACATGTTTAATAGTTTAAAGGTTTATAGCTGGTTCTTACCTCAAAGAAGGTGAGCATATTGTCTGGACAGTCTTGGAGGACAAAGGCAATCATTGCCAGGTAGATGCTACAATTCTCAAACATCATTTTCCGGGTGCTGTTGGATGTCACATGGAGAGGCAGGGGAGCTCCAAAGTTCTCAGCCATGTTCTGCTTCTTGTTGGTTGTAGAGTCAAGTCACACAGTGCATCAGAACCTCACTCAGTGGAGCTGTGGACCTGGACTGATGGAGTCCCAGACCTCTGATATAAGTTCTGCCAGAACAATAGAACATTACAAGGTGTGCATTCCAGGTTGATGAGGGCCTTTTCATCTGGATGAGGTGGGTGGGGTCAATGGCTGTGATAACAGCCCACTCCTAATCTTTGCTAATATACTTAGTTTAATATAGTGGGAAAATACAGGCTCCTAAACATGCTTGTTCAAATCAAACACATCCCTGAATGCTTACACTGTAAAAAATAAATGTTTTTTTCACGGGAAATTAACTGTATTATTTTACAGATTACTTTTGTTTTTCTACTTAAATGTAAATGCCATAAAAATACAGTAAATTACCTTTTATCAAAAGGCTCCTAAACATGCTTGTTCAAATCAAACACATCCCTGAATGCCTACAGTTATTCTTTTTTTCATATATTGCTTCAAAATCAATAAGTTGGAAGTTGTATTTGTTGAGACACAGTTTACAAACATCTTCCTTTCGTATATACTGTATATATTATGATGCACAATCCATTCCTCGGATTGTAATGATTGCAATCCTATACACTGTGAAAAAGAAGTCTGTACAAAAAAACTGTAAATGTCTGGCAGCAACGGTTGTCAAATACTTACTGTTAAATTACAGTAAAATCTAATACATTTACAGATTACAATATTTTGATAATGGTTAATATTTTGATAAAAGGTAATTTACTGTATTTGTATGGTATTTACATACTTAAAGTAGAAAAACAAAAGTAATCTCTAAAATAATACAGTGAAATTCAATTTTTTTTATTTGATTTCTTTTTACAGATTTTTTTACCTGAAACACTGGAGAATAACTGCTTCATTTTACTTAGTTTCTTCGGTAGTAATGATATACTGTTGTATTACATTACATCATATATTTATGAATGATGTTGACAGATGGATGGCTGTATTACTGAGAATGTAATGAAATCATAACTCGAAGTGCTTTACAATGAAATAACTGCATATATTTTTTCAGTATGGGAGAAAAAGTCTAATAATGCTTTTTACAAAATTATGCACATCATTCCTGATGAGACTGCTCAATTTGAGGTATTACCAGTGACTGTGGTGCAAAAACTCTGGAGTTTGGGAAGGACAGACGGATGATAGTCGCAGCAAAAAATAGACATGTTGGCTAAACCAATTGAATTTGAAGAGTTGTTTCTGCCTCTATTGCATTATATTGCAAGGGAGTTTAATGGCATTATCGCATTCTGCAAAAACAAGTAGCCTATCAGAGGATATGGATGAGGTCAAGCTATGATTCCAAACATTCCAATGTTATAGTCCCGTGAAATACCGTCCTTGCCGAACTCAACGCCATAGATTCATCATTCAGCCCATTTTACCAGAGGCAATGACGTTTAGATCAAGGTGAAAATCATTGGAATGTGGGCACGGCCTGTACAGCAATACTCTAGTTTTAAATGCAAATGTAGATTCACACCTGCCCTCATGTTAACTAAATGTAGCCCCAATAGCTTCATCATTCAACACATTTTATCTGAGACAATGAAGTTTAGATGGGGTGAAAATCACTGGAATGTGGGCCAAACCATAGTAACACACAAATTTTGGTTCAACTGATATCAGGCTAAGGTTCACTCAAACTAGATTTTTATCTCAAATGTGATATCCCCAATGCATATAATTTAACATTGAAACATTTTCTTCTTTGAATTTGAAATATTGTGTAACGTTACCGTTATCTAATTAGTAACTGGCAACTGCAGATGTCTGCCCCATGTCTATACCCCACAATGCAAAGTGTCTAACGCTATAGCTTAATTGTAGATTCTAAACATAATGAGGTAACGCAGCTACCAAATGTTATCTTTAATCAAAGTGTGTAATGTTAATCCACAACAGCGACTTTTGGTATATGACATATCAATAGAAATACATTTACAAAAATACAAATGAAATACATTTCAAATTAATTCCACAATTCTTTGCGATAGACTTATATCAATACACAAACAAATTTAAATTGATGACATTAGATCGGGTGTAGCTAATCTAAATAGTGTGCATCATTTTCAAAACTATATACTGTATTTTGAGAGTAAATCAAGCATAATAAACATTCATGTTCTAATGAAGCCTGAGAAACCAAGTTTGCACTTCACCGCATAGGTCCTTGTGAATCGCTAATGTCTATTTTGTAGTTGTAAACAGTGATCCCCTCATTAAAGTGGCCAATATCTGAAGAGGGCAGTGATGGATGAAGTGTGATTGTTATTATTTAATAAGTATATAGGGTATACAATGGAAGGAATTTGTATTTCTTTAGTCTATAGTGATCCATAATCAGAAAATGTCCATATTATTTCAGCTGCTTCTGTTCTAAATACACAGATCGCTATAGTCTTGGACCGTTATTCATATTCCAATGGTCCCCCTTTATCACTTCCATTGTCCTGTTTAAAGATAGAAAATAAAATATAAATAAACAAATGAACATGACTGAGACCCAGTCTGGTACACATTAATAAACACATGAACAACATACTTCATGCATTTTCCTCTGGAGGGACTGAATACAGTATATTTCTTACTGCTAATCTGCGATTTTATGCAATATAGTGTTGCTATAGAAACATGTTTAAGAAATCCAAAATCTCCCATGCTAACAAACTATTGTATGCAGCTCTACAGACTAGTGATTATAAGGAGCAACAGGGAGGCAGGCCATGACATGTTTTCAGGATTCATTCATTCATTCAAGTTGAATTTCACACATTCAAAAAAGGTTTGGTTTGAGCAAGTCTATATAGGAAAACAATTTACACGACAATAAAACTATAATATATTAAACCCAAGAGTATGGTAAGAGAGAGCTAAAAGTACAATCACCATCCATTGGTCCAGATAGGTTTGTTGGAAGTGGGCTGTTATGACGGCCATTGACCCCACCTCATCCAGATGAAAAGGCCCTCATCAACCTGGAATGCACACCTTGTAATGTTCTATTGTTCTGGCAGGACTTATATCCAGAAGTCTGGGACTCCATCACTCCAGGTCCACAGCTCCACTGAGTGAGGTTCTGATACCACTGTGTGTGACTTGACTCTACAACCAACAAGAAGCAGAACATGGCTGAGAACTTTGGAGCTCCCCTGCCTCTCCATGTGACACCCAACAGCACACTGAAAAGGATGTTTGAGAATTGTAACACCCACCTGGCAATGATTGCCTTTGTCCTCCAAGACTCTCCAGGCAATATGCTCACCTTCTGTGAGGTAAGAACAAGCAAGCAACATATTAAGTTTCATTTGACTTTAAAAATGTTGTGATGTGAAAGCAAAATGTCCTTCTAATGTCTGATGATGCCTAATTTTCAATGTAACTTCTTTGCAGTTGCTGGGAAATTTGGAAGCATTGATCTCAGGAAACAGAAAAGGCCTTGATGCCAAAATTAGAGTCTGCTTGTCGACCAACAAATGTTTTGTCAAGGTAAATGGAAAAAATCTTTATATCTCATTGATCATGATCACTAATTTAGTTGAACCAACATATTTTTAGGTTAAAGATTAATTCTAACTTGTGTGTTCAATTGTTTCCAGATTCCATCAAATCCAGAAAAACCAAACAGTAAGAAAAACTACTGGAAGCTTGACCACAGTCAAATTACAGGGAAGATGGTGCGTCGTCACTTCAAGGGAATTCTGGACTGGTTCCCTGAGTTGGTCTCCAAAGTTATGGAGGCAGTCAGACCATCAGAGCACTACACTACTCTCCACTCCCCTGAACCTGCAGCCTACAGAGATGTTCAGATTAAATGTGAGGTGAAGTTCAGCAGTCCTTTCTCCATCGAATCCCTCCTGAAGAAAGACAGTCCCTCTGGCCTGGGCTCCAAACCCTCTCCTCTATTGGGCATTTCCAGCCTGCCAGTCAGAGTAGAACAGCAGCCTTGGTGCTCAGAGAAAGGAGTTGGAACAAAGAGGAAGTTCAGCTGGGACGCTCCACCAGTGGAGATGCACATTCTTCAACCGGCAGGTAGAAGTTATGCCATCTACCCAGCAGGGGGCAGTGTGGACCATGGACTCAGTGGCCAGTCAAGAGGATTCGTATGTGTGCTGAGTCCTCAACCCTGATCTACACAAGACCCAGTGTTGCTCCTTATTTTGCCAGCCGTCAGAACGGTTATGTCAATTATCCTCTACCAACATATCCCTGTGATGTTAAACGTTATTGTAAAATGTAAATGTAAATGTAAAATGTTTTTTTTTGTACATGCCACTTCTGCACTTATTTGTACATTATATTTGCTTACTTATCTTGGCACCTTTTTCAATAAAACACAAAAACAAACATTGTTACTTACTGCTATCATTTATTTGTATGCATACAGATCTGAGATGAAGAATTTATAACTGAACATAATCAGAATCAGAAAGATCTTTATTGCCAAGTAAGTTTGCACACATACAATGAATTTGTATTGGTTGTTGCAACATTAACAGACAATTAAAGTAGAATCATCAGTCATATATAAACTAAATTAGAATAAAAGTACACTAGAATATGGGCTGTACAATTGTGCAGTATTGTGCAAAAAGTATGAATAATCACGAAAAACTAACTATTAAAATAGTTTTACAGAATTACTTAATTGATTTAATAACATTTTGTAAAATATTATTATCCTGTATAAGTATAATACATGTGTATCAGGCTCAGTAATGTACCTTCCATACACCATTGACCTCTCACCTCAAGATATATGAATGAAAACAGGCTCAATTGAACCACTCCACAGCTGATTTATGGTAGTGTGTTGCCGTTTTGGGCCAATACCATGCTGTTTTAGGCATGCGGTACAAATGTGTTGTCACAAATATATATTAGCCTATTCCATGGATTAGGTGTGGCTTTAAAGTTGAGACTTTTTTGGAATCCGGTGATGAAGCTTCCCACTTGGCAGGCCAAAAACATCTGATTGGTTATTGATGCATGGAGCTGTTGTTTTGGTCAATCAGATTTGAATCTGATAATAAATGAGTTATGGCTATATGCCTTAATCTGGTAAATGTAATGTTGCTTTGTGGTGGAATTTCCCTTTACAAATGGAATTACAGATACAGAATGTTCTCAATGTAAGATTGTGAACCACTAAAATTAACATTAAATTAACAAATAGTAGTGTAACAGTAGGTGTAACAGGCTGTTGGGATTTGTTGCGTGTGTCTTCATTAGTGGAATTAATTTATTAACAATTGACAGAAAGGAATACATAAATATATCAATAATTTAAATGTCATTATAGAATTGAAAATGTTTCGTTTTCTCATGTATAAATATTGAATCTCAATCACAAGGTAACATTGAAATTTTGTATACCACATATGATGTTGGTGGCCGACAGCAGGGTTCATCCCCGGAACATTTAGGGCCAGAAGACCAAATTCCACAACATAATCTAGTATTATTAATCAGAGTATTATTATATATTATATTTGGTCTACATTGATGCAGTTTACCTATATTGAGAGTGAACAACTAGTTAACTATTAACAAGGTATAATACAATACAAATACAAAATAATATATGATAGCAAAACATAGTTTGGTTTAATATTTTATTGAAAAAAATATCTTCACAAGAAGGCAAGTATATATATAACATATTTACAGATTATGACATAACACAGGGACATTTGAGACAGAATAATCGTCCTGGGTTGGAAAGGAGCAATTCTGGGTCTTCAGATCACATAGATCAGGAATGAGGGATTAGCACACATACGAATCCTCTTGACTGGCCTGTTTCCAGAACCACTGAGTACATGGTCCACACTGCCCCCTGCTGGGTAGAACTGGTCACTTCTACCTGCAGGTTGAAGAATGTGAATCTCCACAGGTGGAGCATCCCAGCTGAACTTTCTCTTTGTTCCAACTCCTTTCTCTGAGCACCATGGCTGCTGTTCTACTCTGACTGGCAGGCTGGAAATACCCAGAGGAGATGGTTTGGAACCCAGGCCAGAGGGACTGTCTTTCTTCAGGAGCGATTCGATGGAGAAAGGACTGCTGAACTTCACCTCACATTTAATCTGAACATCCAAAATGGAGACCAACTCGGGGAACCAGTCCATAACTCCCTTGAAGTGACGGCGCACCATCTTCTCTGTGATTTGACTGTGGTCAAGCTTCCAGTAGTTTTTAATATTGTTTGGTTTACCTGGATTTGATGGAATCTGGAAAGAATTTAACACGTTATAATTCAACTAGGCCTCAGAGACAATGTTGGTTCAACTAAACTGTAGTTATCACGATCAATGAGATATAAATATGTTTTTAAATTTACCTTGACAAAACATTTGTTGGTTGACAAGCAGACTCTAATGTTGGTCTCAATGCTTCTTCCTTTTCCTGACATCAATGCTGCCAATTGTTCCATTATCTGTAGAAAAGTGAAAGAGAATTAGGTATTTGGACATTATGAGGACAGTATGCTATCATATCACAACATGTTTAATAGTTTAAAGGTTTATAGCTGGTTCTTACCTCAAAGAAGGTGAGCATATTGTCTGGACAGTCTTGGAGGACAAAGGCAATCATTGCCAGGTAGATGCTACAATTCTCAAACATCATTTTCCGGGTGCTGTTGGATGTCACATGGAGAGGCAGGGGAGCTCCAAAGTTCTCAGCCATGTTCTGCTTCTTGTTGGTTGTAGAGTCAAGTCACACAGTGCATCAGAACCTCACTCAGTGGAGCTGTGGACCTGGACTGATGGAGTCCCAGACCTCTGATATAAGTTCTGCCAGAACAATAGAACATTACAAGGTGTGCATTCCAGGTTGATGAGGGCCTTTTCATCTGGATGAGGTGGGTGGGGTCAATGGCTGTGATAACAGCCCACTCCTAATCTTTGCTAATATACTTAGTTTAATATAGTGGGAAAATACAGGCTCCTAAACATGCTTGTTCAAATCAAACACATCCCTGAATGCTTACACTGTAAAAAATAAATGTTTTTTTCACGGGAAATTAACTGTATTATTTTACAGATTACTTTTGTTTTTCTACTTAAATGTAAATGCCATAAAAATACAGTAAATTACCTTTTATCAAAAGGCTCCTAAACATGCTTGTTCAAATCAAACACATCCCTGAATGCCTACAGTTATTCTTTTTTTCATATATTGCTTCAAAATCAATAAGTTGGAAGTTGTATTTGTTGAGACACAGTTTACAAACATCTTCCTTTCGTATATACTGTATATATTATGATGCACAATCCATTCCTCGGATTGTAATGATTGCAATCCTATACACTGTGAAAAAGAAGTCTGTACAAAAAAACTGTAAATGTCTGGCAGCAACGGTTGTCAAATACTTACTGTTAAATTACAGTAAAATCTAATACATTTACAGATTACAATATTTTGATAATGGTTAATATTTTGATAAAAGGTAATTTACTGTATTTGTATGGTATTTACATACTTAAAGTAGAAAAACAAAAGTAATCTCTAAAATAATACAGTGAAATTCAATTTTTTTTATTTGATTTCTTTTTACAGATTTTTTTACCTGAAACACTGGAGAATAACTGCTTCATTTTACTTAGTTTCTTCGGTAGTAATGATATACTGTTGTATTACATTACATCATATATTTATGAATGATGTTGACAGATGGATGGCTGTATTACTGAGAATGTAATGAAATCATAACTCGAAGTGCTTTACAATGAAATAACTGCATATATTTTTTCAGTATGGGAGAAAAAGTCTAATAATGCTTTTTACAAAATTATGCACATCATTCCTGATGAGACTGCTCAATTTGAGGTATTACCAGTGACTGTGGTGCAAAAACTCTGGAGTTTGGGAAGGACAGACGGATGATAGTCGCAGCAAAAAATAGACATGTTGGCTAAACCAATTGAATTTGAAGAGTTGTTTCTGCCTCTATTGCATTATATTGCAAGGGAGTTTAATGGCATTATCGCATTCTGCAAAAACAAGTAGCCTATCAGAGGATATGGATGAGGTCAAGCTATGATTCCAAACATTCCAATGTTATAGTCCCGTGAAATACCGTCCTTGCCGAACTCAACGCCATAGATTCATCATTCAGCCCATTTTACCAGAGGCAATGACGTTTAGATCAAGGTGAAAATCATTGGAATGTGGGCACGGCCTGTACAGCAATACTCTAGTTTTAAATGCAAATGTAGATTCACACCTGCCCTCATGTTAACTAAATGTAGCCCCAATAGCTTCATCATTCAACACATTTTATCTGAGACAATGAAGTTTAGATGGGGTGAAAATCACTGGAATGTGGGCCAAACCATAGTAACACACAAATTTTGGTTCAACTGATATCAGGCTAAGGTTCACTCAAACTAGATTTTTATCTCAAATGTGATATCCCCAATGCATATAATTTAACATTGAAACATTTTCTTCTTTGAATTTGAAATATTGTGTAACGTTACCGTTATCTAATTAGTAACTGGCAACTGCAGATGTCTGCCCCATGTCTATACCCCACAATGCAAAGTGTCTAACGCTATAGCTTAATTGTAGATTCTAAACATAATGAGGTAACGCAGCTACCAAATGTTATCTTTAATCAAAGTGTGTAATGTTAATCCACAACAGCGACTTTTGGTATATGACATATCAATAGAAATACATTTACAAAAATACAAATGAAATACATTTCAAATTAATTCCACAATTCTTTGCGATAGACTTATATCAATACACAAACAAATTTAAATTGATGACATTAGATCGGGTGTAGCTAATCTAAATAGTGTGCATCATTTTCAAAACTATATACTGTATTTTGAGAGTAAATCAAGCATAATAAACATTCATGTTCTAATGAAGCCTGAGAAACCAAGTTTGCACTTCACCGCATAGGTCCTTGTGAATCGCTAATGTCTATTTTGTAGTTGTAAACAGTGATCCCCTCATTAAAGTGGCCAATATCTGAAGAGGGCAGTGATGGATGAAGTGTGATTGTTATTATATGTACTTAATAAGTATATAGGGTATACAATGGAAGGAATTTGTATTTCTTTAGTCTAAGATAGTGATCCATAATCAGAAAATGTCCATATTATTTCAGCTGCTTCTGTTCTAAATACACAGATCGCTATAGTCTTGGACCGTTATTCATATTCCAATGGTCCCCCTTTATCACTTCCATTGTCCTGTTTAAAGATAGAAAATAAAATTTAAATAAACAAATGAACATGACTGAGACCCAGTCTGGTACACATTAATAAACACATGAACAACATACTTCATGCATTTTCCTCTGGAGGGACTGAATACAGTATATTTCTTACTGCTAATCTGCGATTTTATGCAATATAGTGTTGCTATAGAAACATGTTTAAGAAATCCAAAATCTCCCATGCTAACAAACTATTGTATGCAGCTCTACAGACTAGTGATTATAAGGAGCAACAGGGAGGCAGGCCATGACATGTTTTCAGGATTCATTCATTCATTCAAGTTGAATTTCACACATTCAAAAAAGGTTTGGTTTGAGCAAGTCTATATAGGAAAACAATTTACACGACAATAAAACTATAATATATTAAACCCAAGAGTATGGTAAGAGAGAGCTAAAAGTACAATCACCATCCATTGGTCCAGATAGGTTTGTTGGAAGTGGGCTGTTATGACGGCCATTGACCCCACCTCATCCAGATGAAAAGGCCCTCATCAACCTGGAATGCACACCTTGTAATGTTCTATTGTTCTGGCAGGACTTATATCCAGAAGTCTGGGACTCCATCACTCCAGGTCCACAGCTCCACTGAGTGAGGTTCTGATACCACTGTGTGTGACTTGACTCTACAACCAACAAGAAGCAGAACATGGCTGAGAACTTTGGAGCTCCCCTGCCTCTCCATGTGACACCCAACAGCACACAGAAAAGGATGTTTGAGAATTGTAACACCCACCTGGCAATGATTGCCTTTGTCCTCCAAGACTCTCCAGGCAATATGCTCACCTTCTGTGAGGTAAGAACAAGCAAGCAACATATTAAGTTTCATTTGACTTTAAAAATGTTGTGATGTGAAAGCAAAATGTCCTTCTAATGTCTGATGATGCCTAATTTTCAATGTAACTTCTTTGCAGTTGCTGGGAAATTTGGAAGCATTGATCTCAGGAAACAGAAAAGGCCTTGATGCCAAAATTAGAGTCTGCTTGTCGACCAACAAATGTTTTGTCAAGGTAAATGGAAAAAATCTTTATATCTCATTGATCATGATCACTAATTTAGTTGAACCAACATAGTTTTGGGTTAAAGATGAATTCTAACTTGTGTGTTCAATTGTTTCCAGATTCCATCAAATCCAGAAAAACCAAACAGTAAGAAAAACTACTGGAAGCTTGACCACAGTCAAATTACAGGGAAGATGGTGCGTCGTCACTTCAAGGGAATTCTGGACTGGTTCCCTGAGTTGGTCTCCAAAGTTATGGAGGCAGTCAGACCATCAGAGCACTACACTACTCTCCACTCCCCTGAACCTGCAGCCTACAGAGATGTTCAGATTAAATGTGAGGTGAAGTTCAGCAGTCCTTTCTCCATCGAATCCCTCCTGAAGAAAGACAGTCCCTCTGGCCTGGGCTCCAAACCCTCTCCTCTATTGGGCATTTCCAGCCTGCCAGTCAGAGTAGAACAGCAGCCTTGGTGCTCAGAGAAAGGAGTTGGAACAAAGAGGAAGTTCAGCTGGGACGCTCCACCAGTGGAGATGCACATTCTTCAACCGGCAGGTAGAAGTTATGCCATCTACCCAGCAGGGGGCAGTGTGGACCATGGACTCAGTGGTTCTGGAAACAGGCCAGTCAAGAGGATTCGTATGTGTGCTGAGCCCTCAACCCTGATCTACACAAGACCCAGTGTTGCTCCTTATTTTGCCAGCCGTCAGAACGGTTATGTCAATTATCCTCTACCAACATATCCCTGTGATGTTAAACGTTATTGTAAAATGTAAATGTAAATGTAAAATGTTTTTTTTTGTACATGCCACTTCTGCACTTATTTGTACATTATATTTGCTTACTTATCTTGGCACCTTTTTCAATAAAACACAAAAACAAACATTGTTACTTACTGCTATCATTTATTTGTATGCATACAGATCTGAGATGAAGAATTTATAACTGAACATAATCAGAATCAGAAAGATCTTTATTGCCAAGTAAGTTTGCACACATACAATGAATTTGTATTGGTTGTTGCAACATTAACAGACAATTAAAGTAGAATCATCAGTCATATATAAACTAAATTAGAATAAAAGTACACTAGAATATGGGCTGTACAATTGTGCAGTATTGTGCAAAAAGTATGAATAATCACGAAAAACTAACTATTAAAATAGTTTTACAGAATTACTTAATTGATTTAATAACATATTGTAAAATATTATTATCCTGTATAAGTATAATACATGTGTATCAGGCTCAGTAATGTACCTTCCATACACCATTGACCTCTCACCTCAAGATATATGAATGAAAACAGGCTCAATTGAACCACTCCACAGCTGATTTATGGTAGTGTGTTGCCGTTTTGGGCCAATACCATGCTGTTTTAGGCATGCGGTACAAATGTGTTGTCACAAATATATATTAGCCTATTCCATGGATTAGGTGTGGCTTTAAAGTTGAGACTTTTTTGGAATCCGGTGATGAAGCTTCCCACTTGGCAGGCCAAAAACATCTGATTGGTTATTGATGCATGGAGCTGTTGTTTTGGTCAATCAGATTTGAATCTGATAATAAATGAGTTATGGCTATATGCCTTAATCTGGTAAATGTAATGTTGCTTTGTGGTGGAATTTCCCTTTACAAATGGAATTACAGATACAGAATGTTCTCAATGTAAGATTGTGAACCACTAAAATTAACATTAAATTAACAAATAGTAGTGTAACAGTAGGTGTAACAGGCTGTTGGGATTTGTTGCGTGTGTCTTCATTAGTGGAATTAATTTATTAACAATTGACAGAAAGGAATACATAAATATATCAATAATTTAAATGTCATTATAGAATTGAAAATGTTTCGTTTTCTCATGTATAAATATTGAATCTCAATCACAAGGTAACATTGAAATTTTTTATACCACATATGATGTTGGTGGCCGACAGCAGGGTTCATCCCCGGAACATTTAGGGCCAGAAGACCAAATTCCACAACATAATCTAGTATTATTAATCAGAGTATTATTATATATTATATTTGGTCTACATTGATGCAGTTTACCTATATTGAGAGTGAACAACTAGTTAACTATTAACAAGGTATAATACAATACAAATACAAAATAATATATGATAGCAAAACATAGTTTGGTTTAATATTTTATTGAAAAAAATATCTTCACAAGAAGGCAAGTATATATATAACATATTTACAGATTATGACATAACACAGGGACATTTGAGACAGAATAATCGTCCTGGGTTGGAAAGGAGCAATTCTGGGTCTTCAGATCACATAGATCAGGAATGAGGGATTAGCACACATACGAATCCTCTTGACTGGCCTGTTTCCAGAACCACTGAGTACATGGTCCACACTGCCCCCTGCTGGGTAGAACTGGTCACTTCTACCTGCAGGTTGAAGAATGTGAATCTCCACAGGTGGAGCATCCCAGCTGAACTTTCTCTTTGTTCCAACTCCTTTCTCTGAGCACCATGGCTGCTGTTCTACTCTGACTGGCAGGCTGGAAATACCCAGAGGAGATGGTTTGGAACCCAGGCCAGAGGGACTGTCTTTCTTCAGGAGCGATTCGATGGAGAAAGGACTGCTGAACTTCACCTCACATTTAATCTGAACATCCAAAATGGAGACCAACTCGGGGAACCAGTCCATAACTCCCTTGAAGTGACGGCGCACCATCTTCTCTGTGATTTGACTGTGGTCAAGCTTCCAGTAGTTTTTAATATTGTTTGGTTTACCTGGATTTGATGGAATCTGGAAAGAATTTAACACGTTATAATTCAACTAGGCCTCAGAGACAATGTTGGTTCAACTAAACTGTAGTTATCACGATCAATGAGATATAAATATGTTTTTAAATTTACCTTGACAAAACATTTGTTGGTTGACAAGCAGACTCTAATGTTGGTCTCAATGCTTCTTCCTTTTCCTGACATCAATGCTGCCAATTGTTCCATTATCTGTAGAAAAGTGAAAGAGAATTAGGTATTTGGACATTATGAGGACAGTATGCTATCATATCACAACATGTTTAATAGTTTAAAGGTTTATAGCTGGTTCTTACCTCAAAGAAGGTGAACATATTGTCTGGACAGTCTTGGAGGACAAAGGCAATCATTGCCAGGTAGGTGCTACAATTCTCAAACATCATTTTCCGGGTGCTGTTGGATGTCACATGGAGAGGTAGGGGAGCTCCAAAGTTCTCAGCCATGTTCTGCTTCTTGTTGGTTGTAGAGTCAAGTCACACAGTGCATCAGAACCTCACTCAGTGGAGCTGTGGACCTGGACTGATGGAGTCCCAGACCTCTGATATAAGTCCTGCCAGAACAATAGAACATTACAAGGTGTGCATTCCAGGTTGATGAGGGCCTTTTCATCTGGATGAGGTGGGTGGGGTCAATGGCTGTGATAACAGCCCACTCCTAATCTTTGCTAATATACTTAGTTTAATATAGTGGGAAAATACAGGCTCCTAAACATGCTTGTTCAAATCAAACACATCCCTGAATGCTTACACTGTAAAAAATAAATGTTTTTTTCACGGGAAATTAACTGTATTATTTTACAGATTACTTTTGTTTTTCTACTTAAATGTAAATGCCATAAAAATACAGTAAATTACCTTTTATCAAAAGGCTCCTAAACATGCTTGTTCAAATCAAACACATCCCTGAATGCCTACAGTTATTATTTTTTTCATATATTGCTTCAAAATCAATAAGTTGGAAGTTGTATTTGTTGAGACACAGTTTACAAACATCTTCCTTTCGTATATACTGTATATATTATGATGCACAATCCATTCCTCGGATTGTAATGATTGCAATCCTATACACTGTGAAAAAGAAGTCTGTACAAAAAAACTGTAAATGTCTGGCAGCAACGGTTGTCAAATACTTACTGTTAAATTACAGTAAAATCTAATACATTTACAGATTACAATATTTTGATAATGGTTAATATTTTGATAAAAGGTAATTTACTGTATTTGTATGGTATTTACATACTTAAAGTAGAAAAACAAAAGTAATCTCTAAAATAATCAGAAAGATCTTTATTGCCAAGTAAGTTTGCACACATACAATGAATTTGTATTGGTTGTTGCAACATTAACAGACAATTAAAGTAGAATCATCAGTCATATATAAACTAAATTAGAATAAAAGTACACTAGAATATGGGCTGTACAATTGTGCAGTATTGTGCAAAAAGTATGAATAATCACGAAAAACTAACTATTAAAATAGTTTTACAGAATTACTTAATTGATTTAATAACATATTGTAAAATATTATTATCCTGTATAAGTATAATACATGTGTATCAGGCTCAGTAATGTACCTTCCATACACCATTGACCTCTCACCTCAAGATATATGAATGAAAACAGGCTCAATTGAACCACTCCACAGCTGATTTATGGTAGTGTGTTGCCGTTTTGGGCCAATACCATGCTGTTTTAGGCATGCGGTACAAATGTGTTGTCACAAATATATATTAGCCTATTCCATGGATTAGGTGTGGCTTTAAAGTTGAGACTTTTTTGGAATCCGGTGATGAAGCTTCCCACTTGGCAGGCCAAAAACATCTGATTGGTTATTGATGCATGGAGCTGTTGTTTTGGTCAATCAGATTTGAATCTGATAATAAATGAGTTATGGCTATATGCCTTAATCTGGTAAATGTAATGTTGCTTTGTGGTGGAATTTCCCTTTACAAATGGAATTACAGATACAGAATGTTCTCAATGTAAGATTGTGAACCACTAAAATTAACATTAAATTAACAAATAGTAGTGTAACAGTAGGTGTAACAGGCTGTTGGGATTTGTTGCGTGTGTCTTCATTAGTGGAATTAATTTATTAACAATTGACAGAAAGGAATACATAAATATATCAATAATTTAAATGTCATTATAGAATTGAAAATGTTTCGTTTTCTCATGTATAAATATTGAATCTCAATCACAAGGTAACATTGAAATTTTTTATACCACATATGATGTTGGTGGCCGACAGCAGGGTTCATCCCCGGAACATTTAGGGCCAGAAGACCAAATTCCACAACATAATCTAGTATTATTAATCAGAGTATTATTATATATTATATTTGGTCTACATTGATGCAGTTTACCTATATTGAGAGTGAACAACTAGTTAACTATTAACAAGGTATAATACAATACAAATACAAAATAATATATGATAGCAAAACATAGTTTGGTTTAATATTTTATTGAAAAAAATATCTTCACAAGAAGGCAAGTATATATATAACATATTTACAGATTATGACATAACACAGGGACATTTGAGACAGAATAATCGTCCTGGGTTGGAAAGGAGCAATTCTGGGTCTTCAGATCACATAGATCAGGAATGAGGGATTAGCACACATACGAATCCTCTTGACTGGCCTGTTTCCAGAACCACTGAGTACATGGTCCACACTGCCCCCTGCTGGGTAGAACTGGTCACTTCTACCTGCAGGTTGAAGAATGTGAATCTCCACAGGTGGAGCATCCCAGCTGAACTTTCTCTTTGTTCCAACTCCTTTCTCTGAGCACCATGGCTGCTGTTCTACTCTGACTGGCAGGCTGGAAATACCCAGAGGAGATGGTTTGGAACCCAGGCCAGAGGGACTGTCTTTCTTCAGGAGCGATTCGATGGAGAAAGGACTGCTGAACTTCACCTCACATTTAATCTGAACATCCAAAATGGAGACCAACTCGGGGAACCAGTCCATAACTCCCTTGAAGTGACGGCGCACCATCTTCTCTGTGATTTGACTGTGGTCAAGCTTCCAGTAGTTTTTAATATTGTTTGGTTTACCTGGATTTGATGGAATCTGGAAAGAATTTAACACGTTATAATTCAACTAGGCCTCAGAGACAATGTTGGTTCAACTAAACTGTAGTTATCACGATCAATGAGATATAAATATGTTTTTAAATTTACCTTGACAAAACATTTGTTGGTTGACAAGCAGACTCTAATGTTGGTCTCAATGCTTCTTCCTTTTCCTGACATCAATGCTGCCAATTGTTCCATTATCTGTAGAAAAGTGAAAGAGAATTAGGTATTTGGACATTATGAGGACAGTATGCTATCATATCACAACATGTTTAATAGTTTAAAGGTTTATAGCTGGTTCTTACCTCAAAGAAGGTGAACATATTGTCTGGACAGTCTTGGAGGACAAAGGCAATCATTGCCAGGTAGGTGCTACAATTCTCAAACATCATTTTCCGGGTGCTGTTGGATGTCACATGGAGAGGCAGGGGAGCTCCAAAGTTCTCAGCCATGTTCTGCTTCTTGTTGGTTGTAGAGTCAAGTCACACAGTGCATCAGAACCTCACTCAGTGGAGCTGTGGACCTGGACTGATGGAGTCCCAGACCTCTGATATAAGTCCTGCCAGAACAATAGAACATTACAAGGTGTGCATTCCAGGTTGATGAGGGCCTTTTCATCTGGATGAGGTGGGTGGGGTCAATGGCTGTGATAACAGCCCACTCCTAATCTTTGCTAATATACTTAGTTTAATATAGTGGGAAAATACAGGCTCCTAAACATGCTTGTTCAAATCAAACACATCCCTGAATGCTTACACTGTAAAAAATAAATGTTTTTTTCACGGGAAATTAACTGTATTATTTTACAGATTACTTTTGTTTTTCTACTTAAATGTAAATGCCATAAAAATACAGTAAATTACCTTTTATCAAAAGGCTCCTAAACATGCTTGTTCAAATCAAACACATCCCTGAATGCCTACAGTTATTATTTTTTTCATATATTGCTTCAAAATCAATAAGTTGGAAGTTGTATTTGTTGAGACACAGTTTACAAACATCTTCCTTTCGTATATACTGTATATATTATGATGCACAATCCATTCCTCGGATTGTAATGATTGCAATCCTATACACTGTGAAAAAGAAGTCTGTACAAAAAAACTGTAAATGTCTGGCAGCAACGGTTGTCAAATACTTACTGTTAAATTACAGTAAAATCTAATACATTTACAGATTACAATATTTTGATAATGGTTAATATTTTGATAAAAGGTAATTTACTGTATTTGTATGGTATTTACATACTTAAAGTAGAAAAACAAAAGTAATCTCTAAAATAATACAGTGAAATTCAATTTTTTTTATTTGATTTCTTTTTACAGATTTTTTTACCTGAAACACTGGAGAATAACTGCTTCATTTTACTTAGTTTCTTCGGTAGTAATGATATACTGTTGTATTACATTACATCATATATTTATGAATGATGTTGACAGATGGATGGCTGTATTACTGAGAATGTAATGAAATCATAACTCGAAGTGCTTTACAATGAAATAACTGCATATCTTTTTTCAGTATGGGAGAAAAAGTCTAATAATGCTTTTTACAAAATTATGCACATCATTCCTGATGAGACTGCTCAATTTGAGGTATTACCAGTGACTGTGGTGCAAAAACTCTGGAGTTTGGGAAGGACAGACGGATGATAGTCGCAGCAAAAAATAGACATGTTGGCTAAACCAATTGAATTTGAAGAGTTGTTTCTGCCTCTATTGCATTATATTGCAAGGGAGTTTAATGGCATTATCGCATTCTGCAAAAACAAGTAGCCTATCAGAGGATATGGATGAGGTCAAGCTATGATTCCAAACATTCCAATGTTATAGTCCCGTGAAATACCGTCCTTGCCGAACTCAACGCCATAGATTCATCATTCAGCCCATTTTACCAGAGGCAATGACGTTTAGATCAAGGTGAAAATCATTGGAATGTGGGCACGGCCTGTACAGCAATACTCTAGTTTTAAATGCAAATGTAGATTCACACCTGCCCTCATGTTAACTAAATGTAGCCCCAATAGCTTCATCATTCAACACATTTTATCTGAGACAATGAAGTTTAGATGGGGTGAAAATCACTGGAATGTGGGCCAAACCATAGTAACACACAAATTTTGGTTCAACTGATATCAGGCTAAGGTTCACTCAAACTAGATTTTTATCTCAAATGTGATATCCCCAATGCATATAATTTAACATTGAAACATTTTCTTCTTTGAATTTGAAATATTGTGTAACGTTACCGTTATCTAATTAGTAACTGGCAACTGCAGATGTCTGCCCCATGTCTATACCCCACAATGCAAAGTGTCTAACGCTATAGCTTAATTGTAGATTCTAAACATAATGAGGTAACGCAGCTACCAAATGTTATCTTTAATCAAAGTGTGTAATGTTAATCCACAACAGCGACTTTTGGTATATGACATATCAATAGAAATACATTTACAAAAATACAAATGAAATACATTTCAAATTAATTCCACAATTCTTTGCGATAGACTTATATCAATACACAAACAAATTTAAATTGATGACATTAGATCGGGTGTAGCTAATCTAAATAGTGTGCATCATTTTCAAAACTATATACTGTATTTTGAGAGTAAATCAAGCATAATAAACATTCATGTTCTAATGAAGCCTGAGAAACCAAGTTTGCACTTCACCGCATAGGTCCTTGTGAATCGCTAATGTCTATTTTGTAGTTGTAAACAGTGATCCCCTCATTAAAGTGGCCAATATCTGAAGAGGGCAGTGATGGATGAAGTGTGATTGTTATTATTTAATAAGTATATAGGGTATACAATGGAAGGAATTTGTATTTCTTTAGTCTATAGTGATCCATAATCAGAAAATGTCCATATTATTTCAGCTGCTTCTGTTCTAAATACACAGATCGCTATAGTCTTGGACCGTTATTCATATTCCAATGGTCCCCCTTTATCACTTCCATTGTCCTGTTTAAAGATAGAAAATAAAATATAAATAAACAAATGAACATGACTGAGACCCAGTCTGGTACACATTAATAAACACATGAACAACATACTTCATGCATTTTCCTCTGGAGGGACTGAATACAGTATATTTCTTACTGCTAATCTGCGATTTTATGCAATATAGTGTTGCTATAGAAACATGTTTAAGAAATCCAAAATCTCCCATGCTAACAAACTATTGTATGCAGCTCTACAGACTAGTGATTATAAGGAGCAACAGGGAGGCAGGCCATGACATGTTTTCAGGATTCATTCATTCATTCAAGTTGAATTTCACACATTCAAAAAAGGTTTGGTTTGAGCAAGTCTATATAGGAAAACAATTTACACGACAATAAAACTATAATATATTAAACCCAAGAGTATGGTAAGAGAGAGCTAAAAGTACAATCACCATCCATTGGTCCAGATAGGTTTGTTGGAAGTGGGCTGTTATGACGGCCATTGACCCCACCTCATCCAGATGAAAAGGCCCTCATCAACCTGGAATGCACACCTTGTAATGTTCTATTGTTCTGGCAGGACTTATATCCAGAAGTCTGGGACTCCATCACTCCAGGTCCACAGCTCCACTGAGTGAGGTTCTGATACCACTGTGTGTGACTTGACTCTACAACCAACAAGAAGCAGAACATGGCTGAGAACTTTGGAGCTCCCCTGCCTCTCCATGTGACACCCAACAGCACACAGAAAAGGATGTTTGAGAATTGTAACACCCACCTGGCAATGATTGCCTTTGTCCTCCAAGACTCTCCAGGCAATATGCTCACCTTCTGTGAGGTAAGAACAAGCAAGCAACATATTAAGTTTCATTTGACTTTAAAAATGTTGTGATGTGAAAGCAAAATGTCCCTCTAATGTCTGATGATGCCTAATTTTCAATGTAACTTCTTTGCAGTTGCTGGGAAATTTGGAAGCATTGATCTCAGGAAACAGAAAAGGCCTTGATGCCAAAATTAGAGTCTGCTTGTCGACCAACAAATGTTTTGTCAAGGTAAATGGAAAAAATCTTTATATCTCATTGATCATGATCACTAATTTAGTTGAACCAACATAGTTTTGGGTTAAAGATGAATTCTAACTTGTGTGTTCAATTGTTTCCAGATTCCATCAAATCCAGAAAAACCAAACAGTAAGAAAAACTACTGGAAGCTTGACCACAGTCAAATTACAGGGAAGATGGTGCGTCGTCACTTCAAGGGAATTCTGGACTGGTTCCCTGAGTTGGTCTCCAAAGTTATGGAGGCAGTCAGACCATCAGAGCACTACACTACTCTCCACTCCCCTGAACCTGCAGCCTACAGAGATGTTCAGATTAAATGTGAGGTGAAGTTCAGCAGTCCTTTCTCCATCGAATCCCTCCTGAAGAAAGACAGTCCCTCTGGCCTGGGCTCCAAACCCTCTCCTCTATTGGGCATTTCCAGCCTGCCAGTCAGAGTAGAACAGCAGCCTTGGTGCTCAGAGAAAGGAGTTGGAACAAAGAGGAAGTTCAGCTGGGACGCTCCACCAGTGGAGATGCACATTCTTCAACCGGCAGGTAGAAGTTATGCCATCTACCCAGCAGGGGGCAGTGTGGACCATGGACTCAGTGGTTCTGGAAACAGGCCAGTCAAGAGGATTCGTATGTGTGCTGAGCCCTCAACCCTGATCTACACAAGACCCAGTGTTGCTCCTTATTTTGCCAGCCGTCAGAACGGTTATGTCAATTATCCTCTACCAACATATCCCTGTGATGTTAAACGTTATTGTAAAATGTAAATGTAAATGTAAAATGTTTTTTTTTGTACATGCCACTTCTGCACTTATTTGTACATTATATTTGCTTACTTATCTTGGCACCTTTTTCAATAAAACACAAAAACAAACATTGTTACTTACTGCTATCATTTATTTGTATGCATACAGATCTGAGATGAAGAATTTATAACTGAACATAATCAGAATCAGAAAGATCTTTATTGCCAAGTAAGTTTGCACACATACAATGAATTTGTATTGGTTGTTGCAACATTAACAGACAATTAAAGTAGAATCATCAGTCATATATAAACTAAATTAGAATAAAAGTACACTAGAATATGGGCTGTACAATTGTGCAGTATTGTGCAAAAAGTATGAATAATCACGAAAAACTAACTATTAACACTTTGGTTGCCTAAGGTTAAATTCATGATATACCATAGATTGCCAGCGCTATTTGTCTATGGAGAAAGTCCCCTTCTTTGCAGGGCTATAACTTTTTAAATTCTATTGCTACATTGCCATTATTAGGGCCCATTCAAAGTCCTATATGTATTGTTCATTGTGTAGCAACGTTAAACTTTTTCATTCACATATTCATAGTAAAGTATGGTCTAATGTATAAGTATGTTTTCATCTCTTTCTGCAGCTTTCTCCAGAACGTGATCTATAGCCCCAAATACATTATATTGATGATGCAATACAGTTTTATGGCAATCAGCGCGATATAAAAAATTACAACTAGACGTACTTCTAGAAGTTACTACACGTCATCTGATGTTGACCGGATGGGCTAGGGGCCGTTTATAATTCCGTGGGCAGCGTTATACCAATCATCTAATGTGGGTCAAATGTTGATAATAGCAGTTAGTATCGAAGACGGTAACGTTACACGCTGAAACTCACCCCAGTCTCCGCGCGCCGTTGGGCGATCATCGTAGAGTTGAAATCTTATCATTATGGGATGTAAATTTACCCGGTCCATCTCCAGCTTGTATAATGGTATATACGTCCAAATCATGTTGTTTATCGAGTTATTGGCAATCGATCACTGTGTAGCGTGACGAGCCAGAGTCGCGGGACCTATAGCGAGCTCCCGGAAGTACTACGGACGTAGCACAACCTCTATGCCACTTCCTGTTAAAGCGATTGCGCCGATCGGCCACCAGATGGCGCTCCTGAACCGCCAGAGAGCTCAGTGGGTCCTGCTGGTGGATCTCAGGCCAGCGGAGGGGACATATGAATCCGATCGCAGATTTTTGAAATATTGATATAAGGACGCTGTACAGCGTCCCCCGGCAACTTGAGCATGGCCAGCAATGACGTCAAAACACGTTTCATGGCAGTCAAAGTGTTAAAATAGTTTTACAGAATTACTTAATTGATTTAATAACATATTGTAAAATATTATTATCCTGTATAAGTATAATACATGTGTATCAGGCTCAGTAATGTACCTTCCATACACCATTGACCTCTCACCTCAAGATATATGAATGAAAACAGGCTCAATTGAACCACTCCACAGCTGATTTATGGTAGTGTGTTGCCATTTTGGGCCAATACCATGCTGTTTTAGGCATGCGGTACAAATGTGTTGTCACAAATATATATTAGCCTATTCCATGGATTAGGTGTGGCTTTAAAGTTGAGACTTTTTTGGAATCCGGTGATGAAGCTTCCCACTTGGCAGGCCAAAAACATCTGATTGGTTATTGATGCATGCAGCTGTTGTTTTGGTCAATCAGATTTGAATCTGATAATAAATGAGTTATGGCTATTATGCCTTAATCTGGTAAATGTAATGTTGCTTTGTGGTGGAATTTCCCTTTACAAATGGAATTACAGACACAGAATGTTCTCAATGTAAGATTGTGAACCACTAAAATTAACATTAAATTAACAAATAGTAGTGTTACAGTAGGTGTAACAGGCTGTTGGGATTTGTTGCGTGTGTCTTCATTAGTGGAATTAATTTATTAACAATTGACAGAAAGGAATACATAAATATATAAATAATTTAAATGTCATTATAGAATTGAAAATGTTTCGTTTTCTCATGTATAAATATTGAATCTCAATCACAAGGTAACATTGACATTTTTTATACCACATATGATGTTGGTGGCCGACAGCAGGGTTCATCCCCGGAACATTTAGGGCCAGAAGACCAAATTCCACAACATAATCTAGTATTATTAATCAGAGTATTATTATATATTATATTTGGTCTACATTGATGCAGTTTACCTATTGAGAGTGAACAACTAGTTAACTATTAACAAGGTATAATACAATACAAATACAAAATAATATATGATAGCAAAACATAGTTTGGTTTAATATTTTATTGAAACAAATATCTTCACAAGAAGGCAAGTATATATATAACATATTTACAGATTATGACATAACACAGGGACATTTGAGACAGAATAATCGTCCTGGGTTGGAAAGGAGCAATTCTGGGTCTTCAGATCACATAGATCAGGAATGAGGGATTAGCACACATACGAATCCTCTTGACTGGCCTGTTTCCAGAACCACTGAGTACATGGTCCACACTGCCCCCTGCTGGGTAGAACTGGTCACTTCTACCTGCAGGTTGAAGAATGTGAATCTCCACAGGTGGAGCGTCCCAGCTGAACTTTCTCTTTGTTCCAACTCCTTTCTCTGAGCACCATGGCTGCTGTTCTACTCTGACTGGCAGGCTGGAAATACCCAGAGGAGATGGTTTGGAACCCAGGCCAGGGGGACTGTCTTTCTTCAGGAGCGATTCGATGGAGAAAGGACTGCTGAACTTCACCTCACATTTAATCATAAATGTTTTTTTCACGGGAAATTAACTGAATTATTTTACAGATTACTTTTGTTTTTCTACTTAAATGTAAATGCCATAAAAATACAGTAAATTACCTTTTATCAAAAGGCTCCTAAACATGCTTGTTCAAATCAAACACATCCCTGAATGCCTACAGTTATTATTTTTTTCATATATTGCTTCAAAATCAATAAGTTGGAAGTTGTATTTGTTGAGACACAGTTTACAAACATCTTCCTTTCGTATATACTGTATATATTATGATGCACAATCCATTCCTCGGATTGTAATGATTGCAATCCTATACACTGTGAAAAAGAAGTCTGTACAAAAAAACTGTAAATGTCTGGCAGCAACGGTTGTCAAATACTTACTGTTAAATTACAGTAAAATCTAATACATTTACAGATTACAATATTTTGATAATGGTTAATATTTTGATAAAAGGTAATTTACTGTATTTGTATGGTATTTACATACTTAAAGTAGAAAAACAAAAGTAATCTCTAAAATAATACAGTGAAATTCAATTTTTTTTATTTGATTTCTTTTTACAGATTTTTTTACCTGAAACACTGGAGAATAACTGCTTCATTTTACTTAGTTTCTTCGGTAGTAATGATATACTGTTGTATTACATTACATCATATATTTATGAATGATGTTGACAGATGGATGGCTGTATTACTGAGAATGTAATGAAATCATAACTCGAAGTGCTTTACAATGAAATAACTGCATATCTTTTTTCAGTATGGGAGAAAAAGTCTAATAATGCTTTTTACAAAATTATGCACATCATTCCTGATGAGACTGCTCAATTTGAGGTATTACCAGTGACTGTGGTGCAAAAACTCTGGAGTTTGGGAAGGACAGACGGATGATAGTCGCAGCAAAAAATAGACATGTTGGCTAAACCAATTGAATTTGAAGAGTTGTTTCTGCCTCTATTGCATTATATTGCAAGGGAGTTTAATGGCATTATCGCATTCTGCAAAAACAAGTAGCCTATCAGAGGATATGGATGAGGTCAAGCTATGATTCCAAACATTCCAATGTTATAGTCCCGTGAAATACCGTCCTTGCCGAACTCAACGCCATAGATTCATCATTCAGCCCATTTTACCAGAGGCAATGACGTTTAGATCAAGGTGAAAATCATTGGAATGTGGGCACGGCCTGTACAGCAATACTCTAGTTTTAAATGCAAATGTAGTTCTGTATCGTTAGGGCTCAGCTTGGCTTCGCCTTCTGCACTATCTCGCGTACGTGCACGCGTACTGAATAAACCACAAATGTACCTCTAATACCAGTATTAGTCTGACCACACCCCTCATCAGCTTACCTTCATAAGCAGGTGTGTGGTCACCTGCTCTCCTCCTTCTCGCTTTCACCACAAGGAAGAGGTGCCTCGGTAGATCCCCACACTTGACACCATGATGGAAGAAATTGGATTAGGAACAGCTTGGGAAACAAGGATACGTTGACATCATATCTTTATTTTCTCTCTCACTTTTTTCGAGAAAATACGGCGATATTGTCTTCGTACTGGAGTGTCTAGAAGATGATGATCATTCTACAAACCCTCCACCGGTTTTCGTATTGGGAGCACGCCGCTGCATGCTTCTCAACTGCAGTTCCTTGCTGTGTTTGTTGGGGTGAAACCTGTCAAGCCACAGCTGAACTGTCGGACATGCCGCTGTTGTGAGGAGCGGTGCGTTCCAGGTTGGGTGAGTAGTGTTTGCTGGCGGGCTCCACTTGTCTGTTAGTGCTATGGGGGCTACTAGACGAAGTTTATGGAAACCGGCCCCAGGCTAGGGTCCTTTGTTTAGCCGTCTAGGCGACAGAAGGCCTTGGTCTGGCGACCATTATAGTTTTAACTAGTGGGCCGCGACCATTGACACTGGTGATCCCTGTGTGTTCTGGACGAGTGGATTCTCTCTGTCACCGTGTTAAGACCCCATCTTTCATATCCAAATGAGAGTATTCCTTCACGAGGGGATATGTGCATGTAATGTGCGATAGCGGCAGATTCATGTTCAAAGTCAGCTATACAGGCCAGTTGGTACTGTGCTGATTCCGCCGGACGTGTTATTATCACCGTTGTGAAGCGGTGTTGACGTCTTGTTTTTCCTTTTCTCTTAAAAAGTGAGGAGGGTTCAGAACGGCGGCCTGTCTGGGTGAGTGTTATGTCATTGTTTACATGTTCATAGCTTACGGTTAGCCGGTCGGTGGCCTGGCGCGGGGTGGCTTGGCTTCTCGCGCGCCGCCGGGAGCTCGCTCCTGATCGCGTGCGTCGTAGATCGGCGTCTCGCGAGCGGAAGCGATAGCACCCGAACGGCTGGAGCAGCCGTTAGCTTGATGCTATTCTGTTGAACGTGCTTTGATTTTTAACATGTTTTACACTTTTGACCACGACGTCATCCTTGACAGGGGATGTTCGTCAACCCTGCCCGAGCCTAGACGGGGATTGCGTCAACAAAGAGGACTGTAGCGACTGGTGGAGCGGCGACGCTGCCCGGATCGAACAACACGGGACGCTTGTGACTGCACTTCGCTGATCTGCGTTCCGGGCAGGTACGGGGTTGGCCAGACCCTCATAACACGTCTTCTGGTTTTACCTTGCTAAATGTATTGTGAATGACGGTGTTTTTTCCCAAAACGTGTGTTGTTGCAATGCATTTGAGATACGTTGCGGGTTGTGTGTGAGCTGTTTTTGTCACTGGCAGTAGCTTCTCCGTGCAGGTCGTGATGTATTGATCTGGTTGTTGTGTGAGAAACATCATGGTGTTTATGTGTACCGTGTACTCACTACTAAGGCAACTAACCTATGAAGCTATGCTTGGTGACGAGTGAGTAAAAGAATGTTCTTTCTCAGACTGTAATGACAATGAACAGTGAGTTCACACATTAACAGGTTTTCCTGTTTTAACTGGCCGTATTGAGGGTGAAATAGGAGGATTGTGTTTCCCCCCCCGGTTCCCTGGGGACTTTATCACCTCCTATCAGACATGTTGTGCATTAATTGTGTCTTTTGTGTGGTAGGGATACGATGTAACTCTCAGCTTGATTGCTGAGGTTGTGCTAAATCTGCTGGAGAAACTTATTTCCTAAAGGGAAATTGGTTTGGTTGCTGTCGTGTGCTTAGCAAGGCCTGTGGTCGATACTAATCAAGAATGATGTATTCTCTCATTGTGATGATGATGGGTTGTGTGTGTCATGTGACCTACAACTGGGTTGTACTGGCCACAGAAGCACATGTGTATGTTGGACCGGGGTTCTTAGAGCCCTCTCTATTCTGTGTTTTTCCTTAGTAAAAATCAGATAGCAGGTTAGCTCGTGCGCTGTGTGGAGCTGTGAAACGCTTCATAGAGCTGACTATGACTGTGTCATATTCTCTTTTTGTCGTTACGTCGTATCATGGGTGTGGGGTCGTAAAGGGGTGAACTGGTAACCTTTCCTCTCCCCATTGTTCTGTCGGTCAGGGGTACACCCCCCTGTCCTTCAAGGTTCCCGTCACGTGGCAGTTCGGCACGTTACGGGGGGGGGGGGGGGGGGGGGGGGAGGGAGTTCCTGGTCCCACGGCCTGGTATATTGAGCGTGTGCACCGCAGGAATTCCCCCGCCATAGAGTACGTCACCGTGCGCGTCTCTGTTGGTAGGACTTCCGTGTGCTGTTCAGGTCCATGTGATGGATCTGTTTTCAGGGGGGGTGGTCAGGGCTCCTCCTCACCAAGCGCCTACTCAGGCCTTCTGTGAGTTCGGACTCCTTCTTCCATGTGATCCATGTGAGGAAGCCTCCATCAGAGTACAGAGCCTTCCTCCTCAGATTGTCAAAGTGAGTGGACCCTCTAGAAGGGTCCTTTTCTATTGTATGTATATTCGATTCAATTCGTTTATTGAGTGTGTATGGGTTCGGTGCCTCTTCCCCGGAGGCCCTAAAACCAGTTTTTTACATGGCTCAAGGTGCAATATATTCTTTTCAATCTGTACAGCTCGCGTGGGAAGTCTCTCTGGGGATCCCCGTCTCTTTCCTATGGGAGGGTGGTGGGATGTAAAAATGTGTACATTTTTTACCCCGGCTGTGTAGACTGGGATACATACTGTTGATGCTTCCTTCTTTCTATTCCAGAAGTGTTGGAGTTAGGGAGTGTCACACCCCTCTTGTCGTTCCCCTGGGCGCCTTGGGGATTCAATGGCAGGTCTAAATAGCCTGTTCATTGATGGGGGTGTGTCCCGACGCACGTATAGTGCTAGCTCGCTGTAAACAGGCGATTGACTGGCACGCCTTAGTTGCTTGTGGTTGAAACAGCGTTTTTATAAAGCAACTGAGATGGGGGTTTTTCCTCTTCCGGCGACCACATCCCATGACCTGGGTGGGTTGTCGACGGATCCTCGTTCATGTCTGGGGGATGATGACGGGATGGATCTGAACATATGTAGTGGGGTCTCACGCCCTTGGGGTGGGCCACCAGGCGCGGTTTGTCCCGACGTCTGGGTGGCGCCTTCTTTTCATGTTAAGATCAACACGCATATCTGCCCTTTTCCTGGGGCATGTCGGCGTGGTTAGGGCACGGGACTGGTTCTGGTCACGCTGGTCCAGATCAGTTGAACCCGTTGTCCGCCGGGGATGCAGATCTGCTGTTCTGGTACCCTGAGGGACTTGGGTTTTTTTCAGGGGGAAAAATGCCAGGTCGGTCTGGGTGTCACAGGGTTAAGCGCTATGGAGACCCTGGTTGGGTATGTTTTTACTCAGCACTGTCGTCATGGCTTACAGCCATGCCATTCTGTACGCGCTCGATCTCGTCGGATCTCGGCCGCTACACAGGTTGGTCCTGGTTAGTACTTGGTTGGGAGACCGCCGGGGAATACCAGGTACGGTGTGCTTAGGGGCTGGTTCTCCATTGTTTTTCGCTCCTCTCTCACGCATGGCGAAGAGGGGCCTGTGGGGGTGGTTTTTTGACCTCCTCTGGTGACCCTGTGCTTCCCGTACCGCCAGGCCCGGTCCGAAGTGATGTTTGCGACCCGTAGGCCTGGGTTAACCCTTTTTGGAAACTGAAACACTTGTACTGCGGTATAGCCGGTGTATACCCGCAGGTGTGTTTTGGAGTTTTTTCTTGAGGGGTTATAGGAACAACCACCGCATTGGGTAACACCGAGGTGGTTGATTCCCTGGTGTGTTGGAGCAGTGTCAACTCCCGGGTTCACCGGTTGAGGGTGCCCCTGCACGTTCATGACGTCTGCCAATCGTGTCAGCCTTCTCTGCCTCGACCCCTCTGGGTGGGGGTTGTTAAATGGAGGCTTGGTCATGCAACACCGCCAGCTTACGCTCCTTCCGCCGGGGCGGCTGTGTTCAGCTGTCCCCTCTGGCGCCTGTCTCGTCCGCAGTCTCCAGGCTAGGGTTAACAGCCTGTTGCCTGGTTTTTCCCCGGTGCGCTGCCTGCTTCCGTTGGTTAACCTTTTTTTTTTTGTGTGCTTACGGCCATGCTGACTGCCTATTCTGCAGGGTCAGTGTGCCAGGCGGTGTACTATTGGGGGGACGGGGCCCGCTCGGCTTACTGGCCTGGTTGGTTCCGCCTGGGAATACCAGGTGCAGTAACTGAGGGGCCTTTGTCCGAATACGCTGGCGATGTGGGGGGCGGGGCACTACGTGCCCACCTGGTGGGGTCTTGATGCTGGCATCATGGACTTCTCCGGGCCCCCATTCCAGGGAGTCCAGTCCTTTTGGTGGGTCTGGGTCTTCCTTCGTGCTCCGCTGCTACGGCCTTGCCACGGGGTTGGGTTTGCCCTTGACCCCGTGATTCTGGGGGCAGTAACGAGGTTGTTCCTCCGTTCGTTCCCGGGTGGCATGCGGGTTGTGCGTGTGTGTAGTCGTGGGTCAAGCCACGGTCTGCTCACCCTGTGCGTTAAGTTGCTTGAGAGCTCTTCGCACGGTCGGGTCCGTCGCCTTCCCGTGAAGCCTCTAATAGGGGGGATACCCTCCATTAGGGGGGGTCGGGGGGGCTCGGCCCTCCCTGTTCTGATGGTTTTGGGGGGCTGTCAGCGGGGTGTATTTGTCAGCCAAGTGGCTCCGCTTGGCCTCCCTTGTGCAGAAGGCGAAGCCAAGCTGAGCCCTAACGATACAGAACGTTAGGTTATGACTATAACCAAGTTCTGTTAGTTAGGGCGATGCTTGGCTTCGGACGGCCGCTGCAGCCCTTGACCTCACCTTGTGGTGAAAGCTTGGGAAGGAGGAGAGCAGGTGACCACACACCTGCTTATGAAGGTAAGCTGATGAGGGGTGTGGTCAGACTAATACTGGTATTAGAGGTACATTTGTGGTTTATTCAGTACGCGTGCACGTACGCGAGATAGTGCAGAAGGCGAAGCCAAGCATCGCCCTAACTAACAGAACTTGGTTATAGTCATAACCTAACGATTCACACCTGCCCTCATGTTAACTAAATGTAGCCCCAATAGCTTCATCATTCAACACATTTGATCTGAGACAATGAAGTTTAGATGGGGTGAAAATCACTGGAATGTGGGCCAAACCATAGTAACACACAAATTTTGGTTCAACTGATATCAGGCTAAGGTTCACTCAAACTAGATTTTTATCTCAAATGTGATATCCCCAATGCATATAATTTAACATTGAAACATTTTCTTCTTTGAATTTGAAATATTGTGTAACGTTACCGTTATCTAATTAGTAACTGGCAACTGCAGATGTCTGCCCCATGTCTATACCCCACAATGCAAAGTGTCTAACGCTATAGCTTAATTGTAGATTCTAAACATAATGAGGTAACGCAGCTACCAAATGTTATCTTTAATCAAAGTGTGTAATGTTAATCCACAACAGCGACTTTTGGTATATGACATATCAATAGAAATACATTTACAAAAATACAAATGAAATACATTTCAAATTAATTCCACAATTCTTTGCGATAGACTTATATCAATACACAAACAAATTTAAATTGATGACATTAGATCGGGTGTAGCTAATCTAAATAGTGTGCATCATTTTCAAAACTATATACTGTATTTTGAGAGTAAATCAAGCATAATAAACATTCATGTTCTAATGAAGCCTGAGAAACCAAGTTTGCACTTCACCGCATAGGTCCTTGTGAATCGCTAATGTCTATTTTGTAGTTGTAAACAGTGATCCCCTCATTAAAGTGGCCAATATCTGAAGAGGGCAGTGATGGATGAAGTGTGATTGTTATTATTTAATAAGTATATAGGGTATACAATGGAAGGAATTTGTATTTCTTTAGTCTATAGTGATCCATAATCAGAAAATGTCCATATTATTTCAGCTGCTTCTGTTCTAAATACACAGATCGCTATAGTCTTGGACCGTTATTCATATTCCAATGGTCCCCCTTTATCACTTCCATTGTCCTGTTTAAAGATAGAAAATAAAATATAAATAAACAAATGAACATGACTGAGACCCAGTCTGGTACACATTAATAAACACATGAACAACATACTTCATGCATTTTCCTCTGGAGGGACTGAATACAGTATATTTCTTACTGCTAATCTGCGATTTTATGCAATATAGTGTTGCTATAGAAACATGTTTAAGAAATCCAAAATCTCCCATGCTAACAAACTATTGTATGCAGCTCTACAGACTAGTGATTATAAGGAGCAACAGGGAGGCAGGCCATGACATGTTTTCAGGATTCATTCATTCATTCAAGTTGAATTTCACACATTCAAAAAAGGTTTGGTTTGAGCAAGTCTATATAGGAAAACAATTTACACGACAATAAAACTATAATATATTAAACCCAAGAGTATGGTAAGAGAGAGCTAAAAGTACAATCACCATCCATTGGTCCAGATAGGTTTGTTGGAAGTGGGCTGTTATGACGGCCATTGACCCCACCTCATCCAGATGAAAAGGCCCTCATCAACCTGGAATGCACACCTTGTAATGTTCTATTGTTCTGGCAGGACTTATATCCAGAAGTCTGGGACTCCATCACTCCAGGTCCACAGCTCCACTGAGTGAGGTTCTGATACCACTGTGTGTGACTTGACTCTACAACCAACAAGAAGCAGAACATGGCTGAGAACTTTGGAGCTCCCCTGCCTCTCCATGTGACACCCAACAGCACACAGAAAAGGATGTTTGAGAATTGTAACACCCACCTGGCAATGATTGCCTTTGTCCTCCAAGACTCTCCAGGCAATATGCTCACCTTCTGTGAGGTAAGAACAAGCAAGCAACATATTAAGTTTCATTTGACTTTAAAAATGTTGTGATGTGAAAGCAAAATGTCCCTCTAATGTCTGATGATGCCTAATTTTCAATGTAACTTCTTTGCAGTTGCTGGGAAATTTGGAAGCATTGATCTCAGGAAACAGAAAAGGCCTTGATGCCAAAATTAGAGTCTGCTTGTCGACCAACAAATGTTTTGTCAAGGTAAATGGAAAAAATCTTTATATCTCATTGATCATGATCACTAATTTAGTTGAACCAACATAGTTTTGGGTTAAAGATGAATTCTAACTTGTGTGTTCAATTGTTTCCAGATTCCATCAAATCCAGAAAAACCAAACAGTAAGAAAAACTACTGGAAGCTTGACCACAGTCAAATTACAGGGAAGATGGTGCGTCGTCACTTCAAGGGAATTCTGGACTGGTTCCCTGAGTTGGTCTCCAAAGTTATGGAGGCAGTCAGACCATCAGAGCACTACACTACTCTCCACTCCCCTGAACCTGCAGCCTACAGAGATGTTCAGATTAAATGTGAGGTGAAGTTCAGCAGTCCTTTCTCCATCGAATCCCTCCTGAAGAAAGACAGTCCCTCTGGCCTGGGCTCCAAACCCTCTCCTCTATTGGGCATTTCCAGCCTGCCAGTCAGAGTAGAACAGCAGCCTTGGTGCTCAGAGAAAGGAGTTGGAACAAAGAGGAAGTTCAGCTGGGACGCTCCACCAGTGGAGATGCACATTCTTCAACCGGCAGGTAGAAGTTATGCCATCTACCCAGCAGGGGGCAGTGTGGACCATGGACTCAGTGGTTCTGGAAACAGGCCAGTCAAGAGGATTCGTATGTGTGCTGAGCCCTCAACCCTGATCTACACAAGACCCAGTGTTGCTCCTTATTTTGCCAGCCGTCAGAACGGTTATGTCAATTATCCTCTACCAACATATCCCTGTGATGTTAAACGTTATTGTAAAATGTAAATGTAAATGTAAAATGTTTTTTTTTGTACATGCCACTTCTGCACTTATTTGTACATTATATTTGCTTACTTATCTTGGCACCTTTTTCAATAAAACACAAAAACAAACATTGTTACTTACCGCTATCATTTATTTGTATGCATACAGATCTGAGATGAAGAATTTATAACTGAACATAATCAGAATCAGAAAGATCTTTATTGCCAAGTAAGTTTGCACACATACAATGAATTTGTATTGGTTGTTGCAACATTAACAGACAATTAAAGTAGAATCATCAGTCATATATAAACTAAATTAGAATAAAAGTACACTAGAATATGGGCTGTACAATTGTGCAGTATTGTGCAAAAAGTATGAATAATCACGAAAAACTAACTATTAACACTTTGGTTGCCTAAGGTTAAATTCATGATATACCATAGATTGCCAGCGCTATTTGTCTATGGAGAAAGTCCCCTTCTTTGCAGGGCTATAACTTTTTAAATTCTATTGCTACATTGCCATTATTAGGGCCCATTCAAAGTCCTATATGTATTGTTCATTGTGTAGCAACGTTAAACTTTTTCATTCACATATTCATAGTAAAGTATGGTCTAATGTATAAGTATGTTTTCATCTCTTTCTGCAGCTTTCTCCAGAACGTGATCTATAGCCCCAAATACATTATATTGATGATGCAATACAGTTTTATGGCAATCAGCGCGATATAAAAAATTACAACTAGACGTACTTCTAGAAGTTACTACACGTCATCTGATGTTGACCGGATGGGCTAGGGGCCGTTTATAATTCCGTGGGCAGCGTTATACCAATCATCTAATGTGGGTCAAATGTTGATAATAGCAGTTAGTATCGAAGACGGTAACGTTACACGCTGAAACTCACCCCAGTCTCCGCGCGCCGTTGGGCGATCATCGAGTTGAAATCTTATCATTATGGGATGTAAATTTACCCGGTCCATCTCCAGCTTGTATAATGGTATATACGTCCAAATCATGTTGTTTATCGAGTTATTGGCAATCGATCACTGTGTAGCGTGACGAGCCAGAGTCGCGGGACCTATAGCGAGCTCCCGGAAGTACTACGGACGTAGCACAACCTCTATGCCACTTCCTGTTAAAGCGATTGCGCCGATCGGCCACCAGATGGCGCTCCTGAACCGCCAGAGAGCTCAGTGGGTCCTGCTGGTGGATCTCAGGCCAGCGGAGGGGACATATGAATCCGATCGCAGATTTTTGAAATATTGATATAAGGACGCTGTACAGCGTCCCCCGGCAACTTGAGCATGGCCAGCAATGACGTCAAAACACGTTTCATGGCAGTCAAAGTGTTAAAATAGTTTTACAGAATTACTTAATTGATTTAATAACATATTGTAAAATATTATTATCCTGTATAAGTATAATACATGTGTATCAGGCTCAGTAATGTACCTTCCATACACCATTGACCTCTCACCTCAAGATATATGAATGAAAACAGGCTCAATTGAACCACTCCACAGCTGATTTATGGTAGTGTGTTGCCATTTTGGGCCAATACCATGCTGTTTTAGGCATGCGGTACAAATGTGTTGTCACAAATATATATTAGCCTATTCCATGGATTAGGTGTGGCTTTAAAGTTGAGACTTTTTTGGAATCCGGTGATGAAGCTTCCCACTTGGCAGGCCAAAAACATCTGATTGGTTATTGATGCATGCAGCTGTTGTTTTGGTCAATCAGATTTGAATCTGATAATAAATGAGTTATGGCTATTATGCCTTAATCTGGTAAATGTAATGTTGCTTTGTGGTGGAATTTCCCTTTACAAATGGAATTACAGACACAGAATGTTCTCAATGTAAGATTGTGAACCACTAAAATTAACATTAAATTAACAAATAGTAGTGTTACAGTAGGTGTAACAGGCTGTTGGGATTTGTTGCGTGTGTCTTCATTAGTGGAATTAATTTATTAACAATTGACAGAAAGGAATACATAAATATATAAATAATTTAAATGTCATTATAGAATTGAAAATGTTTCGTTTTCTCATGTATAAATATTGAATCTCAATCACAAGGTAACATTGACATTTTTTATACCACATATGATGTTGGTGGCCGACAGCAGGGTTCATCCCCGGAACATTTAGGGCCAGAAGACCAAATTCCACAACATAATCTAGTATTATTAATCAGAGTATTATTATATATTATATTTGGTCTACATTGATGCAGTTTACCTATTGAGAGTGAACAACTAGTTAACTATTAACAAGGTATAATACAATACAAATACAAAATAATATATGATAGCAAAACATAGTTTGGTTTAATATTTTATTGAAACAAATATCTTCACAAGAAGGCAAGTATATATATAACATATTTACAGATTATGACATAACACAGGGACATTTGAGACAGAATAATCGTCCTGGGTTGGAAAGGAGCAATTCTGGGTCTTCAGATCACATAGATCAGGAATGAGGGATTAGCACACATACGAATCCTCTTGACTGGCCTGTTTCCAGAACCACTGAGTACATGGTCCACACTGCCCCCTGCTGGGTAGAACTGGTCACTTCTACCTGCAGGTTGAAGAATGTGAATCTCCACAGGTGGAGCGTCCCAGCTGAACTTTCTCTTTGTTCCAACTCCTTTCTCTGAGCACCATGGCTGCTGTTCTACTCTGACTGGCAGGCTGGAAATACCCAGAGGAGATGGTTTGGAACCCAGGCCAGGGGGACTGTCTTTCTTCAGGAGCGATTCGATGGAGAAAGGACTGCTGAACTTCACCTCACATTTAATCTGAACATCCAAAATGGAGACCAACTCGGGGAACCAGTCCATAACTCCCTTGAAGTGACGGCGCACCATCTTCTCTGTGATTTGACTGTGGTCAAGCTTCCAGTAGTTTTTAATATTGTTTGGTTTACCTGGATTTGATGGAATCTGGAAATAATTTAACACGTTATAATTCAACTAGGCCTCAGAGACAATGTTGGTTCAACTAAACTGTAGTTATCACGATCAATGAGATATAAATATGTTTTTAAATTTACCTTGACAAAACATTTGTTGGTTGACAAGCAGACTCTAATGTTGGTCTCAATGCTTCTTCCTTTTCCTGACATCAATGCTGCCAATTGTTCCATTATCTGTAGAAAAGTGAAAGAGAATTAGGTATTTGGACATTATGAGGACAGTATGCTATCATATCACAACATGTTTAATAGTTTAAAGGTTTATAGCTGGTTCTTACCTCAAAGAAGGTGAACATATTGTCTGGACAGTCTTGGAGGACAAAGGCAATCATTGCCAGGTAGGTGCTACAATTCTCAAACATCATTTTCCGGGTGCTGTTGGATGTCACATGGAGAGGCAGGGGAGCTCCAAAGTTCTCAGCCATGTTCTGCTTCTTGTTGGTTGTAGAGTCAAGTCACACAGTGCATCAGAACCTCACTCAGTGGAGCTGTGGACCTGGACTGATGGAGTCCCAGACCTCTGGATATAAGTCCTGCCAGAACAATAGAACATTACAAGGTGTGCATTCCAGGTTGATGAGGGCCTTTTCATCTGGATGAGGTGGGTGGGGTCAATGGCTGTGATAACAGCCCACTCCTGGACCAATGGATGGTGCTAATCTTTGCTAATATACTTAGTTTAATATAGTGGGAAAATACAGGCTCCTAAACATGCTTGTTCAAATCAAACACATCCCTGAATGCTTACACTGTAAAAAATAAATGTTTTTTTCACGGGAAATTAACTGTATTATTTTACAGATTACTTTTGTTTTTCTACTTAAATGTAAATGCCATAAAAATACAGTAAATTACCTTTTATCAAAAGGCTCCTAAACATGCTTGTTCAAATCAAACACATCCCTGAATGCCTACAGTTATTCTTTTTTTCATATATTGCTTCAAAATCAATAAGTTGGAAGTTGTATTTGTTGAGACACAGTTTACAAACATCTTCCTTTTGTATATACTGTATATATTATGATGCACAATCCATTCCTCGGATTGTAATGATTGCAATCCTATACACTGTGAAAAAGAAGTCTGTACAAAAAAACTGTAAATGTCTGGCAGCAACGGTTGTCAAATACTTACTGTTAAATTACAGTAAAATCTAATACATTTACAGATTACAATATTTTGATAATGGTTAATATTTTGATAAAAGGTAATTTACTGTATTTGTATGGTATTTACATACTTAAAGTAGAAAAACAAAAGTAATCTCTAAAATAATACAGTGAAATTCAATTTTTTTTATTTGATTTCTTTTTACAGATTTTTTTACCTGAAACACTGGAGAATAACTGCTTCATTTTACTTAGTTTCTTCGGTAGTAATGATATACTGTTGTATTACATTACATCATATATTTATGAATGATGTTGACAGATGGATGGCTGTATTACTGAGAATGTAATGAAATCATAACTCGAAGTGCTTTACAATGAAATAACTGCATATCTTTTTTCAGTATGGGAGAAAAAGTCTAATAATGCTTTTTACAAAATTATGCACATCATTCCTGATGAGACTGCTCAATTTGAGGTATTACCAGTGACTGTGGTGCAAAAACTCTGGAGTTTGGGAAGGACAGACGGATGATAGTCGCAGCAAAAAATAGACATGTTGGCTAAACCAATTGAATTTGAAGAGTTGTTTCTGCCTCTATTGCATTATATTGCAAGGGAGTTTAATGGCATTATCGCATTCTGCAAAAACAAGTAGCCTATCAGAGGATATGGATGAGGTCAAGCTATGATTCCAAACATTCCAATGTTATAGTCCCGTGAAATACCGTCCTTGCCGAACTCAACGCCATAGATTCATCATTCAGCCCATTTTACCAGAGGCAATGACGTTTAGATCAAGGTGAAAATCATTGGAATGTGGGCACGGCCTGTACAGCAATACTCTAGTTTTAAATGCAAATGTAGATTCACACCTGCCCTCATGTTAACTAAATGTAGCCCCAATAGCTTCATCATTCAACACATTTTATCTGAGACAATGAAGTTTAGATGGGGTGAAAATCACTGGAATGTGGGCCAAACCATAGTAACACACAAATTTTGGTTCAACTGATATCAGGCTAAGGTTCACTCAAACTAGATTTTTATCTCAAATGTGATATCCCCAATGCATATAATTTAACATTGAAACATTTTCTTCTTTGAATTTGAAATATTGTGTAACGTTACCGTTATCTAATTAGTAACTGGCAACTGCAGATGTCTGCCCCATGTCTATACCCCACAATGCAAAGTGTCTAACGCTATAGCTTAATTGTAGATTCTAAACATAATGAGGTAACGCAGCTACCAAATGTTATCTTTAATCAAAGTGTGTAATGTTAATCCACAACAGCGACTTTTGGTATATGACATATCAATAGAAATACATTTACAAAAATACAAATGAAATACATTTCAAATTAATTCCACAATTCTTTGCGATAGACTTATATCAATACACAAACAAATTTAAATTGATGACATTAGATCGGGTGTAGCTAATCTAAATAGTGTGCATCATTTTCAAAACTATATACTGTATTTTGAGAGTAAATCAAGCATAATAAACATTCATGTTCTAATGAAGCCTGAGAAACCAAGTTTGCACTTCACCGCATAGGTCCTTGTGAATCGCTAATGTCTATTTTGTAGTTGTAAACAGTGATCCCCTCATTAAAGTGGCCAATATCTGAAGAGGGCAGTGATGGATGAAGTGTGATTGTTATTATTTAATAAGTATATAGGGTATACAATGGAAGGAATTTGTATTTCTTTAGTCTATAGTGATCCATAATCAGAAAATGTCCATATTATTTCAGCTGCTTCTGTTCTAAATACACAGATCGCTATAGTCTTGGACCGTTATTCATATTCCAATGGTCCCCCTTTATCACTTCCATTGTCCTGTTTAAAGATAGAAAATAAAATATAAATAAACAAATGAACATGACTGAGACCCAGTCTGGTACACATTAATAAACACATGAACAACATACTTCATGCATTTTCCTCTGGAGGGACTGAATACAGTATATTTCTTACTGCTAATCTGCGATTTTATGCAATATAGTGTTGCTATAGAAACATGTTTAAGAAATCCAAAATCTCCCATGCTAACAAACTATTGTATGCAGCTCTACAGACTAGTGATTATAAGGAGCAACAGGGAGGCAGGCCATGACATGTTTTCAGGATTCATTCATTCATTCAAGTTGAATTTCACATATTCAAAAAAGGTTTGGTTTGAGCAAGTCTATATAGGAAAACAATTTACACGACAATAAAACTATAATATATTAAACCCAAGAGTATGGTAAGAGAGAGCTAAAAGTACAATCACCATCCATTGGTCCAGATAGGTTTGTTGGAAGTGGGCTGTTATGACGGCCATTGACCCCACCTCATCCAGATGAAAAGGCCCTCATCAACCTGGAATGCACACCTTGTAATGTTCTATTGTTCTGGCAGGACTTATATCCAGAAGTCTGGGACTCCATCACTCCAGGTCCACAGCTCCACTGAGTGAGGTTCTGATACCACTGTGTGTGACTTGACTCTACAACCAACAAGAAGCAGAACATGGCTGAGAACTTTGGAGCTCCCCTGCCTCTCCATGTGACACCCAACAGCACACAGAAAAGGATGTTTGAGAATTGTAACACCCACCTGGCAATGATTGCCTTTGTCCTCCAAGACTCTCCAGGCAATATGCTCACCTTCTGTGAGGTAAGAACAAGCAAGCAACATATTAAGTTTCATTTGACTTTAAAAATGTTGTGATGTGAAAGCAAAATGTCCTTCTAATGTCTGATGATGCCTAATTTTCAATGTAACTTCTTTGCAGTTGCTGGGAAATTTGGAAGCATTGATCTCAGGAAACAGAAAAGGCCTTGATGCCAAAATTAGAGTCTGCTTGTCGACCAACAAATGTTTTGTCAAGGTAAATGGAAAAAATCTTTATATCTCATTGATCATGATCACTAATTTAGTTGAACCAACATAGTTTTGGGTTAAAGATGAATTCTAACTTGTGTGTTCAATTGTTTCCAGATTCCATCAAATCCAGAAAAACCAAACAGTAAGAAAAACTACTGGAAGCTTGACCACAGTCAAATTACAGGGAAGATGGTGCGTCGTCACTTCAAGGGAATTCTGGACTGGTTCCCTGAGTTGGTCTCCAAAGTTATGGAGGCAGTCAGACCATCAGAGCACTACACTACTCTCCACTCCCCTGAACCTGCAGCCTACAGAGATGTTCAGATTAAATGTGAGGTGAAGTTCAGCAGTCCTTTCTCCATCGAATCCCTCCTGAAGAAAGACAGTCCCTCTGGCCTGGGCTCCAAACCCTCTCCTCTATTGGGCATTTCCAGCCTGCCAGTCAGAGTAGAACAGCAGCCTTGGTGCTCAGAGAAAGGAGTTGGAACAAAGAGGAAGTTCAGCTGGGACGCTCCACCAGTGGAGATGCACATTCTTCAACCGGCAGGTAGAAGTTATGCCATCTACCCAGCAGGGGGCAGTGTGGACCATGGACTCAGTGGTTCTGGAAACAGGCCAGTCAAGAGGATTCGTATGTGTGCTGAGCCCTCAACCCTGATCTACACAAGACCCAGTGTTGCTCCTTATTTTGCCAGCCGTCAGAACGGTTATGTCAATTATCCTCTACCAACATATCCCTGTGATGTTAAACGTTATTGTAAAATGTAAATGTAAATGTAAAATGTTTTTTTTTGTACATGCCACTTCTGCACTTATTTGTACATTATATTTGCTTACTTATCTTGGCACCTTTTTCAATAAAACACAAAAACAAACATTGTTACTTACTGCTATCATTTATTTGTATGCATACAGATCTGAGATGAAGAATTTATAACTGAACATAATCAGAATCAGAAAGATCTTTATTGCCAAGTAAGTTTGCACACATACAATGAATTTGTATTGGTTGTTGCAACATTAACAGACAATTAAAGTAGAATCATCAGTCATATATAAACTAAATTAGAATAAAAGTACACTAGAATATGGGCTGTACAATTGTGCAGTATTGTGCAAAAAGTATGAATAATCACGAAAAACTAACTATTAAAATAGTTTTACAGAATTACTTAATTGATTTAATAACATATTGTAAAATATTATTATCCTGTATAAGTATAATACATGTGTATCAGGCTCAGTAATGTACCTTCCATACACCATTGACCTCTCACCTCAAGATATATGAATGAAAACAGGCTCAATTGAACCACTCCACAGCTGATTTATGGTAGTGTGTTGCCATTTTGGGCCAATACCATGCTGTTTTAGGCATGCGGTACAAATGTGTTGTCACAAATATATATTAGCCTATTCCATGGATTAGGTGTGGCTTTAAAGTTGAGACTTTTTTGGAATCCGGTGATGAAGCTTCCCACTTGGCAGGCCAAAAACATCTGATTGGTTATTGATGCATGCAGCTGTTGTTTTGGTCAATCAGATTTGAATCTGATAATAAATGAGTTATGGCTATTATGCCTTAATCTGGTAAATGTAATGTTGCTTTGTGGTGGAATTTCCCTTTACAAATGGAATTACAGACACAGAATGTTCTCAATGTAAGATTGTGAACCACTAAAATTAACATTAAATTAACAAATAGTAGTGTTACAGTAGGTGTAACAGGCTGTTGGGATTTGTTGCGTGTGTCTTCATTAGTGGAATTAATTTATTAACAATTGACAGAAAGGAATACATAAATATATAAATAATTTAAATGTCATTATAGAATTGAAAATGTTTCGTTTTCTCATGTATAAATATTGAATCTCAATCACAAGGTAACATTGACATTTTTTATACCACATATGATGTTGGTGGCCGACAGCAGGGTTCATCCCCGGAACATTTAGGGCCAGAAGACCAAATTCCACAACATAATCTAGTATTATTAATCAGAGTATTATTATATATTATATTTGGTCTACATTGATGCAGTTTACCTATTGAGAGTGAACAACTAGTTAACTATTAACAAGGTATAATACAATACAAATACAAAATAATATATGATAGCAAAACATAGTTTGGTTTAATATTTTATTGAAACAAATATCTTCACAAGAAGGCAAGTATATATATAACATATTTACAGATTATGACATAACACAGGGACATTTGAGACAGAATAATCGTCCTGGGTTGGAAAGGAGCAATTCTGGGTCTTCAGATCACATAGATCAGGAATGAGGGATTAGCACACATACGAATCCTCTTGACTGGCCTGTTTCCAGAACCACTGAGTACATGGTCCACACTGCCCCCTGCTGGGTAGAACTGGTCACTTCTACCTGCAGGTTGAAGAATGTGAATCTCCACAGGTGGAGCGTCCCAGCTGAACTTTCTCTTTGTTCCAACTCCTTTCTCTGAGCACCATGGCTGCTGTTCTACTCTGACTGGCAGGCTGGAAATACCCAGAGGAGATGGTTTGGAACCCAGGCCAGGGGGACTGTCTTTCTTCAGGAGCGATTCGATGGAGAAAGGACTGCTGAACTTCACCTCACATTTAATCTGAACATCCAAAATGGAGACCAACTCGGGGAACCAGTCCATAACTCCCTTGAAGTGACGGCGCACCATCTTCTCTGTGATTTGACTGTGGTCAAGCTTCCAGTAGTTTTTAATATTGTTTGGTTTACCTGGATTTGATGGAATCTGGAAATAATTTAACACGTTATAATTCAACTAGGCCTCAGAGACAATGTTGGTTCAACTAAACTGTAGTTATCACGATCAATGAGATATAAATATGTTTTTAAATTTACCTTGACAAAACATTTGTTGGTTGACAAGCAGACTCTAATGTTGGTCTCAATGCTTCTTCCTTTTCCTGACATCAATGCTGCCAATTGTTCCATTATCTGTAGAAAAGTGAAAGAGAATTAGGTATTTGGACATTATGAGGACAGTATGCTATCATATCACAACATGTTTAATAGTTTAAAGGTTTATAGCTGGTTCTTACCTCAAAGAAGGTGAGCATATTGTCTGGACAGTCTTGGAGGACAAAGGCAATCATTGCCAGGTAGGTGCTACAATTCTCAAACATCATTTTCCGGGTGCTGTTGGATGTCACATGGAGAGGCAGGGGAGCTCCAAAGTTCTCAGCCATGTTCTGCTTCTTGTTGGTTGTAGAGTCAAGTCACACAGTGCATCAGAACCTCACTCAGTGGAGCTGTGGACCTGGACTGATGGAGTCCCAGACCTCTGGATATAAGTCCTGCCAGAACAATAGAACATTACAAGGTGTGCATTCCAGGTTGATGAGGGCCTTTTCATCTGGATGAGGTGGGTGGGGTCAATGGCTGTGATAACAGCCCACTCCTGGACCAATGGATGGTGCTAATCTTTGCTAATATACTTAGTTTAATATAGTGGGAAAATACAGGCTCCTAAACATGCTTGTTCAAATCAAACACATCCCTGAATGCTTACACTGTAAAAAATTAATGTTTTTTTCACGGGAAATTAACTGTATTATTTTACAGATTACTTTTGTTTTTCTACTTAAATGTAAATGCCATAAAAATACAGTAAATTACCTTTTATCAAAAGGCTCCTAAACATGCTTGTTCAAATCAAACACATCCCTGAATGCCTACAGTTATTATTTTTTTCATATATTGCTTCAAAATCAATAAGTTGGAAGTTGTATTTGTTGAGACACAGTTTACAAACATCTTCCTTTCGTATATACTGTATATATTATGATGCACAATCCATTCCTCGGATTGTAATGATTGCAATCCTATACACTGTGAAAAAGAAGTCTGTACAAAAAAACTGTAAATGTCTGGCAGCAACGGTTGTCAAATACTTACTGTTAAATTACAGTAAAATCTAATACATTTACAGATTACAATATTTTGATAATGGTTAATATTTTGATAAAAGGTAATTTACTGTATTTGTATGGTATTTACATACTTAAAGTAGAAAAACAAAAGTAATCTCTAAAATAATACAGTGAAATTCAATTTTTTTTATTTGATTTCTTTTTACAGATTTTTTTACCTGAAACACTGGAGAATAACTGCTTCATTTTACTTAGTTTCTTCGGTAGTAATGATATACTGTTGTATTACATTACATCATATATTTATGAATGATGTTGACAGATGGATGGCTGTATTACTGTGAATGTAATGAAAGCATAACTCAAAGTGCTTTACAATGAAATAACTGCATATCTTTTTTCAGTATGGGAGAAAAAGTCTAATAATGCTTTTTACAAAATTATGCACATCATTCCTGATGAGACTGCTCAATTTGAGGTATTACCAGTGACTGTGGTGCAAAAACTCTGGAGTTTGGGAAGGACAGACGGATGATAGTCGCAGCAAAAAATAGACATGTTGGCTAAACCAATTGAATTTGAAGAGTTGTTTCTGCCTCTATTGCATTATATTGCAAGGGAGTTTAATGGCATTATCGCATTCTGCAAAAACAAGTAGCCTATCAGAGGATATGGATGAGGTCAAGCTATGATTCCAAACATTCCAATGTTATAGTCCCGTGAAATACCGTGCTTGCCGAACTCAATGCCATAGATTCATCATTCAGCCCATTTTACCAGAGGCAATGACGTTTAGATCAAGGTGAAAATCATTGGAATGTGGGCACGGCCTGTACAGCAATACTCTAGTTTTAAATGCAAATGTATAATTCACACCTGCCCTCATGTTAACTAAATGTAGCCCCAATAGCTTCATCATTCAACACATTTGATCTGAGACAATGAAGTTTAGATGGGGTGAAAATCACTGGAATGTGGGCCAAACCATAGTAACACACAGATTTAGGTTCAACTGATATCAGGCTAAGGTTCACTCAAACTAGATTTTTATCTCAAATGTGATATCCCCAATGCATATAATTTAACATTGAAACATTTTCTTCTTTGAATTTGAAATATTGTGTAACGTTACCGTTATCTAATTAGTAACTGGCAACTGCAGATGTCTGCCCCATGTCTATACCCCACAATGCAAAGTGTCTAACGCTATAGCTTAATTGTAGATTCTAAACATAATGAGGTAACGCAGCTACCAAATGTTATCTTTAATCAAAGTGTGTAATGTTAATCCACAACAGCGACTTTTGGTATATGACATATCAATAGAAATACATTTACAAAAATACAAATGAAATACATTTCAAATTAATTCCACAATTCTTTGCGATAGACTTATATCAATACACAAACAAATTTAAATTGATGACATTAGATCGGGTGTAGCTAATCTAAATAGTGTGCATCATTTTCAAAACTATATACTGTATTTTGAGAGTAAATCAAGCATAATAAACATTCATGTTCTAATGAAGCCTGAGAAACCAAGTTTGCACTTCACTGCATAGGTCCTTGTGAACTCAATGCCATAGATTCATCATTCAGCCCATTTTACCAGAGGCAATGACGTTTAGATCAAGGTGAAAATCATTGGAATGTGGGCACGGCCTGTACAGCAATACTCTAGTTTTAAATGCAAATGTATAATTCACACCTGCCCTCATGTTAACTAAATGTAGCCCCAATAGCTTCATCATTCAACACATTTGATCTGAGACAATGAAGTTTAGATGGGGTGAAAATCACTGGAATGTGGGCCAAACCATAGTAACACACAGATTTAGGTTCAACTGATATCAGGCTAAGGTTCACTCAAACTAGATTTTTATCTCAAATGTGATATCCCCAATGCATATAATTTAACATTGAAACATTTTCTTCTTTGAATTTGAAATATTGTGTAACGTTACCGTTATCTAATTAGTAACTGGCAACTGCAGATGTCTGCCCCATGTCTATACCCCACAATGCAAAGTGTCTAACGCTATAGCTTAATTGTAGATTCTAAACATAATGAGGTAACGCAGCTACCAAATGTTATCTTTAATCAAAGTGTGTAATGTTAATCCACAACAGCGACTTTTGGTATATGACATATCAATAGAAATACATTTACAAAAATACAAATGAAATACATTTCAAATTAATTCCACAATTCTTTGCGATAGACTTATATCAATACACAAACAAATTTAAATTGATGACATTAGATCGGGTGTAGCTAATCTAAATAGTGTGCATCATTTTCAAAACTATATACTGTATTTTGAGAGTAAATCAAGCATAATAAACATTCATGTTCTAATGAAGCCTGAGAAACCAAGTTTGCACTTCACTGCATAGGTCCTTGTGAATCGCTAATGTCTATTTTGTAGTTGTAAACAGTGATCCCCTCATTAAAGTGGCCAATATCTGAAGAGGGCAGTGATGGATGAAGTGTGATTGTTATTATATGTACTTAATAAGTATATAGGGTATACAATGGAAGGAATTTGTATTTCTTTAGTCTAAGATAGTGATCCATAATCAGAAAATGTCCATATTATTTCAGCTGCTTCTGTTCTAAATACACAGATCGCTATAGTCTTGGACCGTTATTCATATTCCAATGGTCCCCCTTTATCACTTCCATTGTCCTGTTTAAAGATAGAAAATAAAATATAAATAAACAAATGAACATGACTGAGACCCAGTCTGGTACACATTAATAAACACATGAACAACATACTTCATGCATTTTCCTCTGGAGGGACTGAATACAGTATATTTCTTACTGCTAATCTGCGATTTTATGCAATATAGTGTTGCTATAGAAACATGTTTAAGAAATCCAAAATCTCCCATGCTAACAAACTATTGTATGCAGCTCTACAGACTAGTGATTATAAGGAGCAACAGGGAGGCAGGCCATGACATGTTTTCAGGATTCATTCATTCATTCAAGTTGAATTTCACACATTCAAAAAAGGTTTGGTTTGAGCAAGTCTATATAGGAAAACAATTTACACGACAATAAAACTATAATATATTAAACCCAAGAGTATGGTAAGAGAGAGCTAAAAGTACAATCACCATCCATTGGTCCAGATAGGTTTGTTGGAAGTGGGCTGTTATGACGGCCATTGACCCCACCTCATCCAGATGAAAAGGCCCTCATCAACCTGGAATGCACACCTTGTAATGTTCTATTGTTCTGGCAGGACTTATATCCAGAAGTCTGGGACTCCATCACTCCAGGTCCACAGCTCCACTGAGTGAGGTTCTGATACCACTGTGTGTGACTTGACTCTACAACCAACAAGAAGCAGAACATGGCTGAGAACTTTGGAGCTCCCCTGCCTCTCCATGTGACACCCAACAGCACACAGAAAAGGATGTTTGAGAATTGTAACACCCACCTGGCAATGATTGCCTTTGTCCTCCAAGACTCTCCAGGCAATATGCTCACCTTCTGTGAGGTAAGAACAAGCAAGCAACATATTAAGTTTCATTTGACTTTAAAAATGTTGTGATGTGAAAGCAAAATGTCCTTCTAATGTCTGATGATGCCTAATTTTCAATGTAACTTCTTTGCAGTTGCTGGGAAATTTGGAAGCATTGATCTCAGGAAACAGAAAAGGCCTTGATGCCAAAATTAGAGTCTGCTTGTCGACCAACAAATGTTTTGTCAAGGTAAATGGAAAAAATCTTTATATCTCATTGATCATGATCACTAATTTAGTTGAACCAACATAGTTTTGGGTTAAAGATGAATTCTAACTTGTGTGTTCAATTGTTTCCAGATTCCATCAAATCCAGAAAAACCAAACAGTAAGAAAAACTACTGGAAGCTTGACCACAGTCAAATTACAGGGAAGATGGTGCGTCGTCACTTCAAGGGAATTCTGGACTGGTTCCCTGAGTTGGTCTCCAAAGTTATGGAGGCAGTCAGACCATCAGAGCACTACACTACTCTCCACTCCCCTGAACCTGCAGCCTACAGAGATGTTCAGATTAAATGTGAGGTGAAGTTCAGCAGTCCTTTCTCCATCGAATCCCTCCTGAAGAAAGACAGTCCCTCTGGCCTGGGCTCCAAACCCTCTCCTCTATTGGGCATTTCCAGCCTGCCAGTCAGAGTAGAACAGCAGCCTTGGTGCTCAGAGAAAGGAGTTGGAACAAAGAGGAAGTTCAGCTGGGACGCTCCACCAGTGGAGATGCACATTCTTCAACCGGCAGGTAGAAGTTATGCCATCTACCCAGCAGGGGGCAGTGTGGACCATGGACTCAGTGGTTCTGGAAACAGGCCAGTCAAGAGGATTCGTATGTGTGCTGAGCCCTCAACCCTGATCTACACAAGACCCAGTGTTGCTCCTTATTTTGCCAGCCGTCAGAACGGTTATGTCAATTATCCTCTACCAACATATCCCTGTGATGTTAAACGTTATTGTAAAATGTAAATGTAAATGTAAAATGTTTTTTTTTGTACATGCCACTTCTGCACTTATTTGTACATTATATTTGCTTACTTATCTTGGCACCTTTTTCAATAAAACACAAAAACAAACATTGTTACTTACTGCTATCATTTATTTGTATGCATACAGATCTGAGATGAAGAATTTATAAATAAATAATAATAATTCATTTAATTTATATAGCGCTTCTCAATAACCCGAAGTCGCTGACAGTAGTCGGGAGCAGGGGTACAAACAAAGAGGCGAAAGCAAAGAAACAAAACAAAACAACAAAGAAACAAAAACAAAGGAACATGAGACCATGGGGGGAACGGGGGAGACAGCCTGATGGCACAAAAAAAAAAAAAAAAAAGACTAGAGACATATCGATCAGGTTGGAGGGGAGGGGGGGGTTTAGGGGTGGGGGGGGTTGAAGGCAAGGGAGAACAGGTGGGTTTTGAGGCGAGCTTTGAAGGTGGAGAGTGTAGGGGAGTCTCTGATGGACTGGGGGAGGGAGTTCCAGAGTCGGGGTGCAGTGCGAGAGAAGGCCCGATCTCCGAAGTTTTTGAGCTTGGATGTCGGGACAGTGAGGGAGGCAGTGGAGGAGGACCGGAGGGAACGGGTTGGGCGGTAGGGGAGAAGGAGATCAGTCAGGTAGGGGGGGGCCAGGCTGTGGAGGGCTTTGAAGGTGAGGAGTAGTGTTTTAAAGTTAATGCGGTGTTTTTTTTTTTTTTAACTGAACATAATCAGAATCAGAAAGATCTTTATTGCCAAGTAAGTTTGCACACATACAATGAATTTGTATTGGTTGTTGCAACATTAACAGACAATTAAAGTAGAATCATCAGTCATATATAAACTAAATTAGAATAAAAGTACACTAGAATATGGGCTGTACAATTGTGCAGTATTGTGCAAAAAGTATGAATAATCACGAAAAACTAACTATTAAAATAGTTTTACAGAATTACTTAATTGATTTAATAACATATTGTAAAATATTATTATCCTGTATAAGTATAATACATGTGTATCAGGCTCAGTAATGTACCTTCCATACACCATTGACCTCTCACCTCAAGATATATGAATGAAAACAGGCTCAATTGAACCACTCCACAGCTGATTTATGGTAGTGTGTTGCCATTTTGGGCCAATACCATGCTGTTTTAGGCATGCGGTACAAATGTGTTGTCACAAATATATATTAGCCTATTCCATGGATTAGGTGTGGCTTTAAAGTTGAGACTTTTTTGGAATCCGGTGATGAAGCTTCCCACTTGGCAGGCCAAAAACATCTGATTGGTTATTGATGCATGCAGCTGTTGTTTTGGTCAATCAGATTTGAATCTGATAATAAATGAGTTATGGCTATTATGCCTTAATCTGGTAAATGTAATGTTGCTTTGTGGTGGAATTTCCCTTTACAAATGGAATTACAGACACAGAATGTTCTCAATGTAAGATTGTGAACCACTAAAATTAACATTAAATTAACAAATAGTAGTGTTACAGTAGGTGTAACAGGCTGTTGGGATTTGTTGCGTGTGTCTTCATTAGTGGAATTAATTTATTAACAATTGACAGAAAGGAATACATAAATATATAAATAATTTAAATGTCATTATAGAATTGAAAATGTTTCGTTTTCTCATGTATAAATATTGAATCTCAATCACAAGGTAACATTGAAATTTTTTATACCACATATGATGTTGGTGGCCGACAGCAGGGTTCATCCCCGGAACATTTAGGGCCAGAAGACCAAATTCCACAACATAATCTAGTATTATTAATCAGAGTATTATTATATATTATATTTGGTCTACATTGATGCAGTTTACCTATTGAGAGTGAACAACTAGTTAACTATTAACAAGGTATAATACAATACAAATACAAAATAATATATGATAGCAAAACATAGTTTGGTTTAATATTTTATTGAAACAAATATCTTCACAAGAAGGCAAGTATATATATAACATATTTACAGATTATGACATAACACAGGGACATTTGAGACAGAATAATCGTCCTGGGTTGGAAAGGAGCAATTCTGGGTCTTCAGATCACATAGATCAGGAATGAGGGATTAGCACACATACGAATCCTCTTGACTGGCCTGTTTCCAGAACCACTGAGTACATGGTCCACACTGCCCCCTGCTGGGTAGAACTGGTCACTTCTACCTGCAGGTTGAAGAATGTGAATCTCCACAGGTGGAGCGTCCCAGCTGAACTTTCTCTTTGTTCCAACTCCTTTCTCTGAGCACCATGGCTGCTGTTCTACTCTGACTGGCAGGCTGGAAATACCCAGAGGAGATGGTTTGGAACCCAGGCCAGGGGGACTGTCTTTCTTCAAGAGCGATTCGATGGAGAAAGGACTGCTGAACTTCACCTCACATTTAATCTGAACATCCAAAATGGAGACCAACTCGGGGAACCAGTCCATAACTCCCTTGAAGTGACGGCGCACCATCTTCTCTGTGATTTGACTGTGGTCAAGCTTCCAGTAGTTTTTAATATTGTTTGGTTTACCTGGATTTGATGGAATCTGGAAAGAATTTAACACGTTATAATTCAACTAGGCCTCAGAGACAATGTTGGTTCAACTAAACTGTAGTTATCACGATCAATGAGATATAAATATGTTTTTAAATTTACCTTGACAAAACATTTGTTGGTTGACAAGCAGACTCTAATGTTGGTCTCAATGCTTCTTCCTTTTCCTGACATCAATGCTGCCAATTGTTCCATTATCTGTAGAAAAGTGAAGAGAATTAGGTATTTGGACATTATGAGGACAGTATGCTATCATATCACAACATGTTTAATAGTTTAAAGGTTTATAGCTGGTTCTTACCTCAAAGAAGGTGAGCATATTGTCTGGACAGTCTTGGAGGACAAAGGCAATCATTGCCAGGTAGGTGCTACAATTCTCAAACATCATTTTCCGGGTGCTGTTGGATGTCACATGGAGAGGCAGGGGAGCTCCAAAGTTCTCAGCCATGTTCTGCTTCTTGTTGGTTGTAGAGTCAAGTCACACAGTGCATCAGAACCTCACTCAGTGGAGCTGTGGACCTGGACTGATGGAGTCCCAGACCTCTGGATATAAGTCCTGCCAGAACAATAGAACATTACAAGGTGTGCATTCCAGGTTGATGAGGGCCTTTTCATCTGGATGAGGTGGGTGGGGTCAATGGCTGTGATAACAGCCCACTCCTGGACCAATGGATGGTGCTAATCTTTGCTAATATACTTAGTTTAATATAGTGGGAAAATACAGGCTCCTAAACATGCTTGTTCAAATCAAACACATCCCTGAATGCTTACACTGTAAAAAATTAATGTTTTTTTCACGGGAAATTAACTGTATTATTTTACAGATTACTTTTGTTTTTCTACTTAAATGTAAATGCCATAAAAATACAGTAAATTACCTTTTATCAAAAGGCTCCTAAACATGCTTGTTCAAATCAAACACATCCCTGAATGCCTACAGTTATTATTTTTTTCATATATTGCTTCAAAATCAATAAGTTGGAAGTTGTATTTGTTGAGACACAGTTTACAAACATCTTCCTTTCGTATATACTATATATATTATGATGCACAATCCATTCCTCGGATTGTAATGATTGCAATCCTATACACTGTGAAAAAGAAGTCTGTACAAAAAAACTGTAAATGTCTGGCAGCAACGGTTGTCAAATACTTACTGTTAAATTACAGTCAAATCTAATACATTTACAGATTACAATATTTTGATAATGGTTAATATTTTGATAAAAGGTAATTTACTGTATTTGTATGGTATTTACATACTTAAAGTAGAAAAACAAAAGTAATCTCTAAAATAATACAGTGAAATTCCATTTTTTTAATTTGATTTCTTTTTACAGATTTTTTTACCTGAAACACTGGAGAATAACTGCTTCATTTTACTTAGTTTCTTCGGTAGTAATGATATACTGTTGTATTACATTACATCATATATTTATGAATGATGTTGACAGATGGATGGCTGTATTACTGAGAATGTAATGAAAGCATAACTCGAAGTGCTTTACAATGAAATAACTGCATATCTTTTTTCAGTATGGGAGAAAAAGTCTAATAATGCTTTTTACAAAATTATGCACATCATTCCTGATGAGACTGCTCAATTTGAGGTATTACCAGTGACTGTGGTGCAAAAACTCTGGAGTTTGGGAAGGACAGACGGATGATAGTCGCAGCAAAAAATAGACATGTTGGCTAAACCAATTGAATTTGAAGAGTTGTTTCTGCCTCTATTGCATTATATTGCAAGGGAGTTTAATGGCATTATCGCATTCTGCAAAAACAAGTAGCCTATCAGAGGATATGGATGAGGTCAAGCTATGATTCCAAACATTCCAATGTTATAGTCCCGTGAAATACCGTGCTTGCCGAACTCAATGCCATAGATTCATCATTCAGCCCATTTTACCAGAGGCAATGACGTTTAGATCAAGGTGAAAATCATTGGAATGTGGGCACGGCCTGTACAGCAATACTCTAGTTTTAAATGCAAATGTGTAATTCACACCTGCCCTCATGTTAACTAAATGTAGCCCCAATAGCTTCATCATTCAACACATTTTATCTGAGACAATGAAGTTTAGATGGGGTGAAAATCACTGGAATGTGGGCCAAACCATAGTAACACACAAATTTTGGTTCAACTGATATCAGGCTAAGGTTCACTCAAACTAGATTTGTATCTCAAATGTGATATCCCCAATGCATATAATTTAACATTGAAACATTTTCTTCTTTGAATTTGAAATATTGTGTAACGTTACCGTTATCTAATTAGTAACTGGCAACTGCAGATGTCTGCCCCATGTCTATACCCCACAATGCAAAGTGTCTAACGCTATAGCTTAATTGTAGATTCTAAACATAATGAGGTAACGCAGCTACCAAATGTTATCTTTAATCAAAGTGTGTAATGTTAATCCACAACAGCGACTTTTGGTATATGACATATCAATAGAAATACATTTACAAAAATACAAATGAAATACATTTCAAATTAATTCCACAATTCTTTGCGATAGACTTATATCAATACACAAACAAATTTAAATTGATGACATTAGATCGGGTGTAGCTAATCTAAATAGTGTGCATCATTTTCAAAACTATATACTGTATTTTGAGAGTAAATCAAGCATAATAAACATTCATGTTCTAATGAAGCCTGAGAAACCAAGTTTGCACTTCACCGCATAGGTCCTTGTGAATCGCTAATGTCTATTTTGTAGTTGTAAACAGTGATCCCCTCATTAAAGTGGCCAATATCTGAAGAGGGCAGTGATGGATGAAGTGTGATTGTTATTATATGTACTTAATAAGACCCAGTCTGGTACACATTAATAAACACATGAACAACATACTTCATGCATTTTCCTCTGGAGGGACTGAATACAGTATATTTCTTACTGCTAATCTGCGATTTTATGCAATATAGTGTTGCTATAGAAACATGTTTAAGAAATCCAAAATCTCCCATGCTAACAAACTATTGTATGCAGCTCTATACAGACTAGTGATTATAAGGAGCAACAGGGAGGCAGGCCATGACATGTTTTCAGGATTCATTCATTCATTCAAGTTGAATTTCACACATTCAAAAAAGGTTTGGTTTGAGCAAGTCTATATAGGAAAACAATTTACACGACAATAAAACTATAATATATTAAACCCAAGAGTATGGTAAGAGAGAGCTAAAAGTACAATCACCATCCATTGGTCCAGATAGGTTTGTTGGAAGTGGGCTGTTATGACGGCCATTGACCCCACCTCATCCAGATGAAAAGGCCCTCATCAACCTGGAATGCACACCTTGTAATGTTCTATTGTTCTGGCAGGACTTATATCCAGAAGTCTGGGACTCCATCACTCCAGGTCCACAGCTCCACTGAGTGAGGTTCTGATACCACTGTGTGTGACTTGACTCTACAACCAACAAGAAGCAGAACATGGCTGAGAACTTTGGAGCTCCCCTGCCTCTCCATGTGACACCCAACAGCACACAGAAAAGGATGTTTGAGAATTGTAACACCCACCTGGCAATGATTGCCTTTGTCCTCCAAGACTCTCCAGGCAATATGCTCACCTTCTGTGAGGTAAGAACAAGCAAGCAACATATTAAGTTTCATTTGACTTTAAAAATGTTGTGATGTGAAAGCAAAATGTCCTTCTAATGTCTGATGATGCCTAATTTTCAATGTAACTTCTTTGCATTTGCTGGGAAATTTGGAAGCATTGATCTCAGGAAACAGAAAAGGCCTTGATGCCAAAATTAGAGTCTGCTTGTCGACCAACAAATGTTTTGTCAAGGTAAATGGAAAAAATCTTTATATCTCATTGATCATGATCACTAATTTAGTTGAACCAACATAGTTTTGGGTTAAAGATGAATTCTAACTTGTGTGTTCAATTGTTTCCAGATTCCATCAAATCCAGAAAAACCAAACAGTAAGAAAAACTACTGGAAGCTTGACCACAGTCAAATTACAGGGAAGATGGTGCGTCGTCACTTCAAGGGAATTCTGGACTGGTTCCCTGAGTTGGTCTCCAAAGTTATGGAGGCAGTCAGACCATCAGAGCACTACACTACTCTCCACTCCCCTGAACCTGCAGCCTACAGAGATGTTCAGATTAAATGTGAGGTGAAGTTCAGCAGTCCTTTCTCCATCGAATCCCTCCTGAAGAAAGACAGTCCCTCTGGCCTGGGCTCCAAACCCTCTCCTCTATTGGGCATTTCCAGCCTGCCAGTCAGAGTAGAACAGCAGCCTTGGTGCTCAGAGAAAGGAGTTGGAACAAAGAGGAAGTTCAGCTGGGACGCTCCACCAGTGGAGATGCACATTCTTCAACCGGCAGGTAGAAGTTATGCCATCTACCCAGCAGGGGGCAGTGTGGACCATGGACTCAGTGGTTCTGGAAACAGGCCAGTCAAGAGGATTCGTATGTGTGCTGAGCCCTCAACCCTGATCTACACAAGACCCAGTGTTGCTCCTTATTTTGCCAGCCGTCAGAACGGTTATGTCAATTATCCTCTACCAACATATCCCTGTGATGTTAAACGTTATTGTAAAATGTAAATGTAAATGTAAAATGTTTTTTTTTGTACATGCCACTTCTGCACTTATTTGTACATTATATTTGCTTACTTATCTTGGCACCTTTTTCAATAAAACACAAAAACAAACATTGTTACTTACTGCTATCATTTATTTGTATGCATACAGATCTGAGATGAAGAATTTATAACTGAACATAATCAGAATCAGAAAGATCTTTATTGCCAAGTAAGTTTGCACACATACAATGAATTTGTATTGGTTGTTGCAACATTAACAGACAATTAAAGTAGAATCATCAGTCATATATAAACTAAATTAGAATAAAAGTACACTAGAATATGGGCTGTACAATTGTGCAGTATTGTGCAAAAAGTATGAATAATCACGAAAAACTAACTATTAAAATAGTTTTACAGAATTACTTAATTGATTTAATAACATATTGTAAAATATTATTATCCTGTATAAGTATAATACATGTGTATCAGGCTCAGTAATGTACCTTCCATACACCATTGACCTCTCACCTCAAGATATATGAATGAAAACAGGCTCAATTGAACCACTCCACAGCTGATTTATGGTAGTGTGTTGCCGTTTTGGGCCAATACCATGCTGTTTTAGGCATGCGGTACAAATGTGTTGTCACAAATATATATTAGCCTATTCCATGGATTAGGTGTGGCTTTAAAGTTGAGACTTTTTTGGAATCCGGTGATGAAGCTTCCCACTTGGCAGGCCAAAAACATCTGATTGGTTATTGATGCATGGAGCTGTTGTTTTGGTCAATCAGATTTGAATCTGATAATAAATGAGTTATGGCTATATGCCTTAATCTGGTAAATGTAATGTTGCTTTGTGGTGGAATTTTTCCCTTTACAAATGGAATTACAGACACAGAATGTTCTCAATGTAAGATTGTGAACCACTAAAATTAACATTAAATTAACAAATAGTAGTGTAACAGTAGGTGTAACATGCTGTTGGGATTTGTTGCGTGTGTCTTCATTAGTGGAATTAATTTATTAACAATTGACAGAAAGGAATACATAAATATATCAATAATTTAAATGTCATTATAGAATTGAAAATGTTTCGTTTTCTCATGTATAAATATTGAATCTCAATCACAAGGTAACATTGAAATTTTTTATACCACATATGATGTTGGTGGCCGACAGCAGGGTTCATCCCCGGAACATTTAGGGCCAGAAGACCAAATTCCACAACATAATCTAGTATTATTAATCAGAGTATTATTATATATTATATTTGGTCTACATTGATGCAGTTTACCTATATTGAGAGTGAACAACTAGTTAACTATTAACAAGGTATAATACAATACAAATACAAAATAATATATGATAGCAAAACATAGTTTGGTTTAATATTTTATTGAAAAAAATATCTTCACAAGAAGGCAAGTATATATATAACATATTTACAGATTATGACATAACACAGGGACATTTGAGACAGAATAATCGTCCTGGGTTGGAAAGGAGCAATTCTGGGTCTTCAGAGCACATAGATCAGGAATGAGGGATTAGCACACATACGAATCCTCTTGACTGGCCTGTTTCCAGAACCACTGAGTACATGGTCCACACTGCCCCCTGCTGGGTAGAACTGGTCACTTCTACCTGCAGGTTGAAGAATGTGAATCTCCACAGGTGGAGCATCCCAGCTGAACTTTCTCTTTGTTCCAACTCCTTTCTCTGAGCACCATGGCTGCTGTTCTACTCTGACTGGCAGGCTGGAAATACCCAGAGGAGATGGTTTGGAACCCAGGCCAGAGGGACTGTCTTTCTTCAGGAGCGATTCGATGGAGAAAGGACTGCTGAACTTCACCTCACATTTAATCTGAACATCCAAAATGGAGACCAACTCGGGGAACCAGTCCATAACTCCCTTGAAGTGACGGCGCACCATCTTCTCTGTGATTTGACTGTGGTCAAGCTTCCAGTAGTTTTTAATATTGTTTGGTTTACCTGGATTTGATGGAATCTGGAAAGAATTTAACACGTTATAATTCAACTAGGCCTCAGAGACAATGTTGGTTCAACTAAACTGTAGTTATCACGATCAATGAGATATAAATATGTTTTTAAATTTACCTTGACAAAACATTTGTTGGTTGACAAGCAGACTCTAATGTTGGTCTCAATGCTTCTTCCTTTTCCTGACATCAATGCTGCCAATTGTTCCATTATCTGTAGAAAAGTGAAAGATAATTAGGTATTTGGACATTATGAGGACAGTATGCTATCATATCACAACATGTTTAATAGTTTAAAGGTTTATAGCTGGTTCTTACCTCAAAGAAGGTGAGCATATTGTCTGGACAGTCTTGGAGGACAAAGGCAATCATTGCCAGGTAGGTGCTACAATTCTCAAACATCATTTTCCGGGTGCTGTTGGATGTCACATGGAGAGGCAGGGGAGCTCCAAAGTTCTCAGCCATGTTCTGCTTCTTGTTGGTTGTAGAGTCAAGTCACACAGTGCATCAGAACCTCACTCAGTGGAGCTGTGGACCTGGACTGATGGAGTCCCAGACCTCTGATATAAGTCCTGCCAGAACAATAGAACATTACAAGGTGTGCATTCCAGGTTGATGAGGGCCTTTTCATCTGGATGAGGTGGGTGGGGTCAATGGCTGTGATAACAGCCCACTCCTAATCTTTGCTAATATACTTAGTTTAATATAGTGGGAAAATACAGGCTCCTAAACATGCTTGTTCAAATCAAACACATCCCTGAATGCTTACACTGTAAAAAATAAATGTTTTTTTCACGGGAAATTAACTGTATTATTTTACAGATTACTTTTGTTTTTCTACTTAAATGTAAATGCCATAAAAATACAGTAAATTACCTTTTATCAAAAGGCTCCTAAACATGCTTGTTCAAATCAAACACATCCCTGAATGCCTACAGTTATTATTTTTTTCATATATTGCTTCAAAATCAATAAGTTGGAAGTTGTATTTGTTGAGACACAGTTTACAAACATCTTCCTTTCGTATATACTGTATATATTATGATGCACAATCCATTCCTCGGATTGTAATGATTGCAATCCTATACACTGTGAAAAAGAAGTCTGTACAAAAAAACTGTAAATGTCTGGCAGCAACGGTTGTCAAATACTTACTGTTAAATTACAGTAAAATCTAATACATTTACAGATTACAATATTTTGATAATGGTTAATATTTTGATAAAAGGTAATTTACTGTATTTGTATGGTATTTACATACTTAAAGTAGAAAAACAAAAGTAATCTCTAAAATAATACAGTGAAATTCAATTTTTTTTATTTGATTTCTTTTTACAGATTTTTTTACCTGAAACACTGGAGAATAACTGCTTAATTTTACTTAGTTTCTTCGTAATGATATACTGTTGTATTACATTACATCATATATTTATGAATGATGTTGACAGATGGATGGCTGTATTACTGAGAATGTAATGAAAGCATAACTCGAAGTGCTTTACAATGAAATAACTGCATATCTTTTTTCAGTATGGGAGAAAAAGTCTAATAATGCTTTTTACAAAATTATGCACATCATTCCTGATGAGACTGCTCAATTTGAGGTATTACCAGTGACTGTGGTGCAAAAACTCTGGAGTTTGGGAAGGACAGACGGATGATAGTCGCAGCAAAAAATAGACATGTTGGCTAAACCAATTGAATTTGAAGAGTTGTTTCTGCCTCTATTGCATTATATTGCAAGGGAGTTTAATGGCATTATCGCATTCTGCAAAAACAAGTAGCCTATCAGAGGATATGGATGAGGTCAAGCTATGATTCCAAACATTCCAATGTTATAGTCCCGTGAAATACCGTCCTTGCCGAACTCAATGCCATAGATTCATCATTCAGCCCATTTTACCAGAGGCAATGACGTTTAGATCAAGGTGAAAATCATTGGAATGTGGGCACGGCCTGTACAGCAATAATCTAGTTTTAAATGCAAATGTATAATTCACACCTGCCCTCATGTTAACTAAATGTAGCCCCAATAGCTTCATCATTCAACACATTTTATCTGAGACAATGAAGTTTAGATGGGGTGAAAATCACTGGAATGTGGGCCAAACCATAGTAACACACAAATTTTGGTTCAACTGATATCAGGCTAAGGTTCACTCAAACTAGATTTTTATCTCAAATGTGATATCCCCAATGCATATAATTTAACATTGAAACATTTTCTTCTTTGAATTTGAAATATTGTGTAACGTTACCGTTATCTAATTAGTAACTGGCAACTGCAGATGTCTGCCCCATGTCTATACCCCACAATGCAAAGTGTCTAACGCTATAGCTTAATTGTAGATTCTAAACATAATGAGGTAACGCAGCTACCAAATGTTATCTTTAATCAAAGTGTGTAATGTTAATCCACAACAGCGACTTTTGGTATATGACATATCAATAGAAATACATTTACAAAAATACAAATGAAATACATTTCAAATTAATTCCACAATTCTTTGCGATAGACTTATATCAATACACAAACAAATTTAAATTGATGACATTAGATCGGGTGTAGCTAATCTAAATAGTGTGCATCATTTTCAAAACTATATACTGTATTTTGAGAGTAAATCAAGCATAATAAACATTCATGTTCTAATGAAGCCTGAGAAACCAAGTTTGCACTTCACCGCATAGGTCCTTGTCAATCGCTAATGTCTATTTTGTAGTTGTAAACAGTGATCCCCTCATTAAAGTGGCCAATATCTGAAGAGGGCAGTGATGGATGAAGTGTGATTGTTATTATATGTACTTAATAAGTATATAGGGTATACAATGGAAGGAATTTGTATTTCTTTAGTCTATAGTGATCCATAATCAGAAAATGTCCATATTATTTCAGCTGCTTCTGTTCTAAATACACAGATCGCTATAGTCTTGGACCGTTATTCATATTCCAATGGTCCCCCTTTATCACTTCCATTGTCCTGTTTAAAGATAGAAAATAAAATTTAAATAAACAAATGAACATGACTGAGACCCAGTCTGGTACATATTAATAAACACATGAACAACATACTTCATGCATTTTCCTCTGGAGGGACTGAATACAGTATATTTCTTACTGCTAATCTGCGATTTTAGGCAATATAGTGTTGCTATAGAAACATGTTTAAGAAATCCAAAATCTCCCATGCTAACAAACTATTGTATGCAGCTCTACATACTAGTGATATATAAGGAGCAACAGGGAGGCAGGCCATGACATGTTTTCAGGATTCATTCATTCATTCAAGTTGAATTTCACACATTCAAAAAAGGTTTGGTTTGAGCAAGTCTATATAGGAAAACAATTTACACGACAATAAAACTATAATATATTAAACCCAAGAGTATGGTAAGAGAGAGCTAAAAGTACAATCACCATCCATTGGTCCAGATAGGTTTGTTGGAAGTGGGCTGTTATGGCGGCCATTGACCCCACCTCATCCAGATGAAAAGGCCCTCATCAACCTGGAATGCACACCTTGTAATGTTCTATTGTTCTGGCAGGACTTATATCCAGAAGTCTGGGACTCCATCACTCCAGGTCCACAGCTCCACTGAGTGAGGTTCTGATACCACTGTGTGTGACTTGACTCTACAACCAACAAGAAGCAGAACATGGCTGAGAACTTTGGAGCTCCCCTGCCTCTCCATGTGACACCCAACAGCACACAGAAAAGGATGTTTGAGAATTGTAACACCCACCTGGCAATGATTGCCTTTGTCCTCCAAGACTCTCCAGGCAATATGCTCACCTTCTGTGAGGTAAGAAAAAGCAAGCAACATATTAAGTTTCATTTGACTTTAAAAATGTTGTGATGTGAAAGCAAAATGTCCTTCTAATGTCTGATGATGCCTAATTTTCAATGTAACTTCTTTTGCAGTTGCTGGGAAATTTGGAAGCATTGATCTCAGGAAACAGAAAAGGCCTTGATGCCAAAATTAGAGTCTGCTTGTCGACCAACAAATGTTTTGTCAAGGTAAATGGAAAAAATCTTTATATCTCATTGATCATGATCACTAATTTAGTTGAACCAACATAGTTTTGGGTTAAAGATGAATTCTAACTTGTGTGTTCAATTGTTTCCAGATTCCATCAAATCCAGAAAAACCAAACAGTAAGAAAAACTACTGGAAGCTTGACCACAGTCAAATTACAGGGAAGATGGTGCGTCGTCACTTCAAGGGAATTCTGGACTGGTTCCCTGAGTTGATCTCCAAAGTTATGGAGGCAGTCAGACCATCAGAGCACTACACTACTCTCCACTCCCCTGAACCTGCAGCCTACAGAGATGTTCAGATTAAATGTGAGGTGAAGTTCAGCAGTCCTTTCTCCATCGAATCCCTCCTGAAGAAAGACAGTCCCTCTGGCCTGGGCTCCAAACCATCTCCTCTGTTGGGCATTTCCAGCCTGCCAGTCAGAGTAGAACAGCAGCCTTGGTGCTCAGAGAAAGGAGTTGGAACAAAGAGGAAGTTCAGCTGGGACGCTCCACCAGTGGAGATGCACATTCTTCAACCGGCAGGTAGAAGTTATGCCATCTACCCAGCAGGGGGCAGTGTGGACCATGGACTCAGTGGTTCTGGAAACAGGCCAGTCAAGAGGATTCGTATGTGTGCTGAGCCCTCAACCCTGATCTACACAAGACCCAGTGTTGCTCCTTATTTTACCAGCCGTCAGAACGGTTATGTCAATTATCCTCTACCAACATATCCCTGTGATGTTAAACGTTATTGTAAAATGTAAATGTAAATGTAAAATGTTTTTTTTTGTACATGCCACTTCTGCACTTATTTGTACATTATATTTGCTTACTTATCTTGGCACCTTTTTCAATAAAACACAAACAAACATTGTTACTTACTGCTATCATTTATTTGTATGCATACAGATCTGAGATGAAGAATTTATAACTGAACATAATCAGAATCAGAAAGATCTTTATTGCCAAGTAAGTTTGCACACATACAATGAATTTGTATTGGTTGTTGCAACATTAACAGACAATTAAAGTAGAATCATCAGTCATATATAAACTAAATTAGAATAAAAGTACACTAGAATATGGGCTGTACAATTGTGCAGTATTGTGCAAAAAGTATGAATAATTGCGAAAAACTAACTATTAGAATAGTTTTACAGAATTACTTAATTGATTTAATAACATATTGTAAAATATTATTATCCTGTATAAGTATAATACATGTGTATCAGGCTCAGTAATGTACCTTCCATACACCATTGACCTCTCACCTCAAGATATATGAATGAAAACAGGCTCAATTGAACCACTCCACAGCTGATTTATGGTAGTGTGTTGCCGTTTTGGGCCAATACCATGCTGTTTTAGGCATGCGGTACAAATGTGTTGTCACAAATATATATTAGCCTATTCCATGGATTAGGTGTGGCTTTAAAGTTGAGACTTTTTTGGAATCCGGTGATGAAGCTTCCCACTTGGCAGGCCAAAAACATCTGATTGGTTATTGATGCATGGAGCTGTTGTTTTGGTCAATCAGATTTGAATCTGATAATAAATGAGTTATGGCTATATGCCTTAATCTGGTAAATGTAATGTTGCTTTGTGGTGGAATTTTTCCCTTTACAAATGGAATTACAGACACAGAATGTTCTCAATGTAAGATTGTGAACCACTAAAATTAACATTAAATTAACAAATAGTAGTGTAACAGTAGGTGTAACATGCTGTTGGGATTTGTTGCGTGTGTCTTCATTAGTGGAATTAATTTATTAACAATTGACAGAAAGGAATACATAAATATATCAATAATTTAAATGTCATTATAGAATTGAAAATGTTTCGTTTTCTCATGTATAAATATTGAATCTCAATCACAAGGTAACATTGAAATTTTTTATACCACATATGATGTTGGTGGCCGACAGCAGGGTTCATCCCCGGAACATTTAGGGCCAGAAGACCAAATTCCACAACATAATCTAGTATTATTAATCAGAGTATTATTATATATTATATTTGGTCTACATTGATGCAGTTTACCTATATTGAGAGTGAACAACTAGTTAACTATTAACAAGGTATAATACAATACAAATACAAAATAATATATGATAGCAAAACATAGTTTGGTTTAATATTTTATTGAAAAAAATATCTTCACAAGAAGGCAAGTATATATATAACATATTTACAGATTATGACATAACACAGGGACATTTGAGACAGAATAATCGTCCTGGGTTGGAAAGGAGCAATTCTGGGTCTTCAGAGCACATAGATCAGGAATGAGGGATTAGCACACATACGAATCCTCTTGACTGGCCTGTTTCCAGAACCACTGAGTACATGGTCCACACTGCCCCCTGCTGGGTAGAACTGGTCACTTCTACCTGCAGGTTGAAGAATGTGAATCTCCACAGGTGGAGCATCCCAGCTGAACTTTCTCTTTGTTCCAACTCCTTTCTCTGAGCACCATGGCTGCTGTTCTACTCTGACTGGCAGGCTGGAAATACCCAGAGGAGATGGTTTGGAACCCAGGCCAGAGGGACTGTCTTTCTTCAGGAGCGATTCGATGGAGAAAGGACTGCTGAACTTCACCTCACATTTAATCTGAACATCCAAAATGGAGACCAACTCGGGGAACCAGTCCATAACTCCCTTGAAGTGACGGCGCACCATCTTCTCTGTGATTTGACTGTGGTCAAGCTTCCAGTAGTTTTTAATATTGTTTGGTTTACCTGGATTTGATGGAATCTGGAAAGAATTTAACACGTTATAATTCAACTAGGCCTCAGAGACAATGTTGGTTCAACTAAACTGTAGTTATCACGATCAATGAGATATAAATATGTTTTTAAATTTACCTTGACAAAACATTTGTTGGTTGACAAGCAGACTCTAATGTTGGTCTCAATGCTTCTTCCTTTTCCTGACATCAATGCTGCCAATTGTTCCATTATCTGTAGAAAAGTGAAAGATAATTAGGTATTTGGACATTATGAGGACAGTATGCTATCATATCACAACATGTTTAATAGTTTAAAGGTTTATAGCTGGTTCTTACCTCAAAGAAGGTGAGCATATTGTCTGGACAGTCTTGGAGGACAAAGGCAATCATTGCCAGGTAGGTGCTACAATTCTCAAACATCATTTTCCGGGTGCTGTTGGATGTCACATGGAGAGGCAGGGGAGCTCCAAAGTTCTCAGCCATGTTCTGCTTCTTGTTGGTTGTAGAGTCAAGTCACACAGTGCATCAGAACCTCACTCAGTGGAGCTGTGGACCTGGACTGATGGAGTCCCAGACCTCTGATATAAGTCCTGCCAGAACAATAGAACATTACAAGGTGTGCATTCCAGGTTGATGAGGGCCTTTTCATCTGGATGAGGTGGGTGGGGTCAATGGCTGTGATAACAGCCCACTCCTAATCTTTGCTAATATACTTAGTTTAATATAGTGGGAAAATACAGGCTCCTAAACATGCTTGTTCAAATCAAACACATCCCTGAATGCTTACACTGTAAAAAATAAATGTTTTTTTCACGGGAAATTAACTGTATTATTTTACAGATTACTTTTGTTTTTCTACTTAAATGTAAATGCCATAAAAATACAGTAAATTACCTTTTATCAAAAGGCTCCTAAACATGCTTGTTCAAATCAAACACATCCCTGAATGCCTACAGTTATTATTTTTTTCATATATTGCTTCAAAATCAATAAGTTGGAAGTTGTATTTGTTGAGACACAGTTTACAAACATCTTCCTTTCGTATATACTGTATATATTATGATGCACAATCCAGGGCGGCTAGGTGGTGTAGTGGTCTAAGGCACTCGCCACCAGTGTGGAGACGCTAGGATTCGCGTGTTCGAATCCAGCTCTCCACATTGTTTTTCAGTTTGGCTGGTCGTCCGCAGTAATACACATTGGCCGTATTACGGGGAGGGAAAACTGAAGGGTGGGGATCGAACGTTGTGAACAAGCGACTCCTACAAGTCGGTTGGTGCGCCTGCGCAGTAGAATCAGGAAGTGTCGGGGGCAGCGTGAGCCTCCCACGCGTTACTCACAAATATATATTAGCCTATTCCATGGATTAGGTGTGGCTTTAAAGTTGAGACTTTTTTGGAATCCGGTGATGAAGCTTCCCACTTGGCAGGCCAAAAACATCTGATTGGTTATTGATGCATGGAGCTGTTGTTTTGGTCAATCAGATTTGAATCTGATAATAAATGAGTTATGGCTATATGCCTTAATCTGGTAAATGTAATGTTGCTTTGTGGTGGAATTTTTCCCTTTACAAATGGAATTACAGACACAGAATGTTCTCAATGTAAGATTGTGAACCACTAAAATTAACATTAAATTAACAAATAGTAGTGTAACAGTAGGTGTAACATGCTGTTGGGATTTGTTGCGTGTGTCTTCATTAGTGGAATTAATTTATTAACAATTGACAGAAAGGAATACATAAATATATCAATAATTTAAATGTCATTATAGAATTGAAAATGTTTCGTTTTCTCATGTATAAATATTGAATCTCAATCACAAGGTAACATTGAAATTTTTTATACCACATATGATGTTGGTGGCCGACAGCAGGGTTCATCCCCGGAACATTTAGGGCCAGAAGACCAAATTCCACAACATAATCTAGTATTATTAATCAGAGTATTATTATATATTATATTTGGTCTACATTGATGCAGTTTACCTATATTGAGAGTGAACAACTAGTTAACTATTAACAAGGTATAATACAATACAAATACAAAATAATATATGATAGCAAAACATAGTTTGGTTTAATATTTTATTGAAAAAAATATCTTCACAAGAAGGCAAGTATATATATAACATATTTACAGATTATGACATAACACAGGGACATTTGAGACAGAATAATCGTCCTGGGTTGGAAAGGAGCAATTCTGGGTCTTCAGAGCACATAGATCAGGAATGAGGGATTAGCACACATACGAATCCTCTTGACTGGCCTGTTTCCAGAACCACTGAGTACATGGTCCACACTGCCCCCTGCTGGGTAGAACTGGTCACTTCTACCTGCAGGTTGAAGAATGTGAATCTCCACAGGTGGAGCATCCCAGCTGAACTTTCTCTTTGTTCCAACTCCTTTCTCTGAGCACCATGGCTGCTGTTCTACTCTGACTGGCAGGCTGGAAATACCCAGAGGAGATGGTTTGGAACCCAGGCCAGAGGGACTGTCTTTCTTCAGGAGCGATTCGATGGAGAAAGGACTGCTGAACTTCACCTCACATTTAATCTGAACATCCAAAATGGAGACCAACTCGGGGAACCAGTCCATAACTCCCTTGAAGTGACGGCGCACCATCTTCTCTGTGATTTGACTGTGGTCAAGCTTCCAGTAGTTTTTAATATTGTTTGGTTTACCTGGATTTGATGGAATCTGGAAAGAATTTAACACGTTATAATTCAACTAGGCCTCAGAGACAATGTTGGTTCAACTAAACTGTAGTTATCACGATCAATGAGATATAAATATGTTTTTAAATTTACCTTGACAAAACATTTGTTGGTTGACAAGCAGACTCTAATGTTGGTCTCAATGCTTCTTCCTTTTCCTGACATCAATGCTGCCAATTGTTCCATTATCTGTAGAAAAGTGAAAGATAATTAGGTATTTGGACATTATGAGGACAGTATGCTATCATATCACAACATGTTTAATAGTTTAAAGGTTTATAGCTGGTTCTTACCTCAAAGAAGGTGAGCATATTGTCTGGACAGTCTTGGAGGACAAAGGCAATCATTGCCAGGTAGGTGCTACAATTCTCAAACATCATTTTCCGGGTGCTGTTGGATGTCACATGGAGAGGCAGGGGAGCTCCAAAGTTCTCAGCCATGTTCTGCTTCTTGTTGGTTGTAGAGTCAAGTCACACAGTGCATCAGAACCTCACTCAGTGGAGCTGTGGACCTGGACTGATGGAGTCCCAGACCTCTGATATAAGTCCTGCCAGAACAATAGAACATTACAAGGTGTGCATTCCAGGTTGATGAGGGCCTTTTCATCTGGATGAGGTGGGTGGGGTCAATGGCTGTGATAACAGCCCACTCCTAATCTTTGCTAATATACTTAGTTTAATATAGTGGGAAAATACAGGCTCCTAAACATGCTTGTTCAAATCAAACACATCCCTGAATGCTTACACTGTAAAAAATAAATGTTTTTTTCACGGGAAATTAACTGTATTATTTTACAGATTACTTTTGTTTTTCTACTTAAATGTAAATGCCATAAAAATACAGTAAATTACCTTTTATCAAAAGGCTCCTAAACATGCTTGTTCAAATCAAACACATCCCTGAATGCCTACAGTTATTATTTTTTTCATATATTGCTTCAAAATCAATAAGTTGGAAGTTGTATTTGTTGAGACACAGTTTACAAACATCTTCCTTTCGTATATACTGTATATATTATGATGCACAATCCAGGGCGGCTAGGTGGTGTAGTGGTCTAAGGCACTCGCCACCAGTGTGGAGACGCTAGGATTCGCGTGTTCGAATCCAGCTCTCCACATTGTTTTTCAGTTTGGCTGGTCGTCCGCAGTAATACACATTGGCCGTATTACGGGGAGGGAAAACTGAAGGGTGGGGATCGAACGTTGTGAACAAGCGACTCCTACAAGTCGGTTGGTGCGCCTGCGCAGTAGAATCAGGAAGTGTCGGGGGCAGCGTGAGCCTCCCACGCGTTACTCCTCGACACTGAGAGATCGAGCTGCGCAGGTGAAAAGATGCGACTGCTGTTACCTCAAGTACCGGAGGGGACTTGTGCTATGTATGACTTAGTCCACATTGCAGCCGGCTTGTGGGAGGCAAGAAACAGCGTTCGTGACAGGGGAGGGTTGAATTGGATGATACGAAATTGGGATGGGAGAAAAATATAGAAAAATGGGAGAAAAAGTGGATCAAAAAAAAATGATGCACAATCCATTCCTCGGATTGTAATGATTGCAATCCTATACACTGTGAAAAAGAAGTCTGTACAAAAAAACTGTAAATGTCTGGCAGCAACGGTTGTCAAATACTTACTGTTAAATTACAGTAAAATCTAATACATTTACAGATTACAATATTTTGATAATGGTTAATATTTTGATAAAAGGTAATTTACTGTATTTGTATGGTATTTACATACTTAAAGTAGAAAAACAAAAGTAATCTCTAAAATAATACAGTGAAATTCAATTTTTTTTATTTGATTTCTTTTTACAGATTTTTTTACCTGAAACACTGGAGAATAACTGCTTAATTTTACTTAGTTTCTTCGTAATGATATACTGTTGTATTACATTACATCATATATTTATGAATGATGTTGACAGATGGATGGCTGTATTACTGAGAATGTAATGAAAGCATAACTCGAAGTGCTTTACAATGAAATAACTGCATATCTTTTTTCAGTATGGGAGAAAAAGTCTAATAATGCTTTTTACAAAATTATGCACATCATTCCTGATGAGACTGCTCAATTTGAGGTATTACCAGTGACTGTGGTGCAAAAACTCTGGAGTTTGGGAAGGACAGACGGATGATAGTCGCAGCAAAAAATAGACATGTTGGCTAAACCAATTGAATTTGAAGAGTTGTTTCTGCCTCTATTGCATTATATTGCAAGGGAGTTTAATGGCATTATCGCATTCTGCAAAAACAAGTAGCCTATCAGAGGATATGGATGAGGTCAAGCTATGATTCCAAACATTCCAATGTTATAGTCCCGTGAAATACCGTCCTTGCCGAACTCAATGCCATAGATTCATCATTCAGCCCATTTTACCAGAGGCAATGACGTTTAGATCAAGGTGAAAATCATTGGAATGTGGGCACGGCCTGTACAGCAATAATCTAGTTTTAAATGCAAATGTATAATTCACACCTGCCCTCATGTTAACTAAATGTAGCCCCAATAGCTTCATCATTCAACACATTTTATCTGAGACAATGAAGTTTAGATGGGGTGAAAATCACTGGAATGTGGGCCAAACCATAGTAACACACAAATTTTGGTTCAACTGATATCAGGCTAAGGTTCACTCAAACTAGATTTTTATCTCAAATGTGATATCCCCAATGCATATAATTTAACATTGAAACATTTTCTTCTTTGAATTTGAAATATTGTGTAACGTTACCGTTATCTAATTAGTAACTGGCAACTGCAGATGTCTGCCCCATGTCTATACCCCACAATGCAAAGTGTCTAACGCTATAGCTTAATTGTAGATTCTAAACATAATGAGGTAACGCAGCTACCAAATGTTATCTTTAATCAAAGTGTGTAATGTTAATCCACAACAGCGACTTTTGGTATATGACATATCAATAGAAATACATTTACAAAAATACAAATGAAATACATTTCAAATTAATTCCACAATTCTTTGCGATAGACTTATATCAATACACAAACAAATTTAAATTGATGACATTAGATCGGGTGTAGCTAATCTAAATAGTGTGCATCATTTTCAAAACTATATACTGTATTTTGAGAGTAAATCAAGCATAATAAACATTCATGTTCTAATGAAGCCTGAGAAACCAAGTTTGCACTTCACCGCATAGGTCCTTGTGAATCGCTAATGTCTATTTTGTAGTTGTAAACAGTGATCCCCTCATTAAAGTGGCCAATATCTCAATGCTTCTTCCTTTTCCTGACATCAATGCTGCCAATTGTTCCATTATCTGTAGAAAAGTGAAAGATAATTAGGTATTTGGACATTATGAGGACAGTATGCTATCATATCACAACATGTTTAATAGTTTAAAGGTTTATAGCTGGTTCTTACCTCAAAGAAGGTGAGCATATTGTCTGGACAGTCTTGGAGGACAAAGGCAATCATTGCCAGGTAGGTGCTACAATTCTCAAACATCATTTTCCGGGTGCTGTTGGATGTCACATGGAGAGGCAGGGGAGCTCCAAAGTTCTCAGCCATGTTCTGCTTCTTGTTGGTTGTAGAGTCAAGTCACACAGTGCATCAGAACCTCACTCAGTGGAGCTGTGGACCTGGACTGATGGAGTCCCAGACCTCTGATATAAGTCCTGCCAGAACAATAGAACATTACAAGGTGTGCATTCCAGGTTGATGAGGGCCTTTTCATCTGGATGAGGTGGGTGGGGTCAATGGCTGTGATAACAGCCCACTCCTAATCTTTGCTAATATACTTAGTTTAATATAGTGGGAAAATACAGGCTCCTAAACATGCTTGTTCAAATCAAACACATCCCTGAATGCTTACACTGTAAAAAATAAATGTTTTTTTCACGGGAAATTAACTGTATTATTTTACAGATTACTTTTGTTTTTCTACTTAAATGTAAATGCCATAAAAATACAGTAAATTACCTTTTATCAAAAGGCTCCTAAACATGCTTGTTCAAATCAAACACATCCCTGAATGCCTACAGTTATTATTTTTTTCATATATTGCTTCAAAATCAATAAGTTGGAAGTTGTATTTGTTGAGACACAGTTTACAAACATCTTCCTTTCGTATATACTGTATATATTATGATGCACAATCCATTCCTCGGATTGTAATGATTGCAATCCTATACACTGTGAAAAAGAAGTCTGTACAAAAAAACTGTAAATGTCTGGCAGCAACGGTTGTCAAATACTTACTGTTAAATTACAGTAAAATCTAATACATTTACAGATTACAATATTTTGATAATGGTTAATATTTTGATAAAAGGTAATTTACTGTATTTGTATGGTATTTACATACTTAAAGTAGAAAAACAAAAGTAATCTCTAAAATAATACAGTGAAATTCAATTTTTTTTATTTGATTTCTTTTTACAGATTTTTTTACCTGAAACACTGGAGAATAACTGCTTAATTTTACTTAGTTTCTTCGTAATGATATACTGTTGTATTACATTACATCATATATTTATGAATGATGTTGACAGATGGATGGCTGTATTACTGAGAATGTAATGAAAGCATAACTCGAAGTGCTTTACAATGAAATAACTGCATATCTTTTTTCAGTATGGGAGAAAAAGTCTAATAATGCTTTTTACAAAATTATGCACATCATTCCTGATGAGACTGCTCAATTTGAGGTATTACCAGTGACTGTGGTGCAAAAACTCTGGAGTTTGGGAAGGACAGACGGATGATAGTCGCAGCAAAAAATAGACATGTTGGCTAAACCAATTGAATTTGAAGAGTTGTTTCTGCCTCTATTGCATTATATTGCAAGGGAGTTTAATGGCATTATCGCATTCTGCAAAAACAAGTAGCCTATCAGAGGATATGGATGAGGTCAAGCTATGATTCCAAACATTCCAATGTTATAGTCCCGTGAAATACCGTCCTTGCCGAACTCAATGCCATAGATTCATCATTCAGCCCATTTTACCAGAGGCAATGACGTTTAGATCAAGGTGAAAATCATTGGAATGTGGGCACGGCCTGTACAGCAATAATCTAGTTTTAAATGCAAATGTATAATTCACACCTGCCCTCATGTTAACTAAATGTAGCCCCAATAGCTTCATCATTCAACACATTTTATCTGAGACAATGAAGTTTAGATGGGGTGAAAATCACTGGAATGTGGGCCAAACCATAGTAACACACAAATTTTGGTTCAACTGATATCAGGCTAAGGTTCACTCAAACTAGATTTTTATCTCAAATGTGATATCCCCAATGCATATAATTTAACATTGAAACATTTTCTTCTTTGAATTTGAAATATTGTGTAACGTTACCGTTATCTAATTAGTAACTGGCAACTGCAGATGTCTGCCCCATGTCTATACCCCACAATGCAAAGTGTCTAACGCTATAGCTTAATTGTAGATTCTAAACATAATGAGGTAACGCAGCTACCAAATGTTATCTTTAATCAAAGTGTGTAATGTTAATCCACAACAGCGACTTTTGGTATATGACATATCAATAGAAATACATTTACAAAAATACAAATGAAATACATTTCAAATTAATTCCACAATTCTTTGCGATAGACTTATATCAATACACAAACAAATTTAAATTGATGACATTAGATCGGGTGTAGCTAATCTAAATAGTGTGCATCATTTTCAAAACTATATACTGTATTTTGAGAGTAAATCAAGCATAATAAACATTCATGTTCTAATGAAGCCTGAGAAACCAAGTTTGCACTTCACCGCATAGGTCCTTGTGAATCGCTAATGTCTATTTTGTAGTTGTAAACAGTGATCCCCTCATTAAAGTGGCCAATATCTGAAGAGGGCAGTGATGGATGAAGTGTGATTGTTATTATATGTACTTAATAAGTATATAGGGTATACAATGGAAGGAATTTGTATTTCTTTAGTCTATAGTGATCCATAATCAGAAAATGTCCATATTATTTCAGCTGCTTCTGTTCTAAATACACAGATCGCTATAGTCTTGGACCGTTATTCATATTCCAATGGTCCCCCTTTATCACTTCCATTGTCCTGTTTAAAGATAGAAAATAAAATTTAAATAAACAAATGAACATGACTGAGACCCAGTCTGGTACATATTAATAAACACATGAACAACATACTTCATGCATTTTCCTCTGGAGGGACTGAATACAGTATATTTCTTACTGCTAATCTGCGATTTTAGGCAATATAGTGTTGCTATAGAAACATGTTTAAGAAATCCAAAATCTCCCATGCTAACAAACTATTGTATGCAGCTCTACATACTAGTGATATATAAGGAGCAACAGGGAGGCAGGCCATGACATGTTTTCAGGATTCATTCATTCATTCAAGTTGAATTTCACACATTCAAAAAAGGTTTGGTTTGAGCAAGTCTATATAGGAAAACAATTTACACGACAATAAAACTATAATATATTAAACCCAAGAGTATGGTAAGAGAGAGCTAAAAGTACAATCACCATCCATTGGTCCAGATAGGTTTGTTGGAAGTGGGCTGTTATGACGGCCATTGACCCCACCTCATCCAGATGAAAAGGCCCTCATCAACCTGGAATGCACACCTTGTAATGTTCTATTGTTCTGGCAGGACTTATATCCAGAAGTCTGGGACTCCATCACTCCAGGTCCACAGCTCCACTGAGTGAGGTTCTGATACCACTGTGTGTGACTTGACTCTACAACCAACAAGAAGCAGAACATGGCTGAGAACTTTGGAGCTCCCCTGCCTCTCCATGTGACACCCAACAGCACACAGAAAAGGATGTTTGAGAATTGTAACACCCACCTGGCAATGATTGCCTTTGTCCTCCAAGACTCTCCAGGCAATATGCTCACCTTCTGTGAGGTAAGAACAAGCAAGCAACATATTAAGTTTCATTTGACTTTAAAAATGTTGTGATGTGAAAGCAAAATGTCCTTCTAATGTCTGATGATGCCTAATTTTCAATGTAACTTCTTTTGCAGTTGCTGGGAAATTTGGAAGCATTGATCTCAGGAAACAGAAAAGGCCTTGATGCCAAAATTAGAGTCTGCTTGTCGACCAACAAATGTTTTGTCAAGGTAAATGGAAAAAATCTTTATATCTCATTGATCATGATCACTAATTTAGTTGAACCAACATAGTTTTGGGTTAAAGATGAATTCTAACTTGTGTGTTCAATTGTTTCCAGATTCCATCAAATCCAGAAAAACCAAACAGTAAGAAAAACTACTGGAAGCTTGACCACAGTCAAATTACAGGGAAGATGGTGCGTCGTCACTTCAAGGGAATTCTGGACTGGTTCCCTGAGTTGGTCTCCAAAGTTATGGAGGCAGTCAGACCATCAGAGCACTACACTACTCTCCACTCCCCTGAACCTGCAGCCTACAGAGATGTTCAGATTAAATGTGAGGTGAAGTTCAGCAGTCCTTTCTCCATCGAATCCCTCCTGAAGAAAGACAGTCCCTCTGGCCTGGGCTCCAAACCCTCTCCTCTATTGGGCATTTCCAGCCTGCCAGTCAGAGTAGAACAGCAGCCTTGGTGCTCAGAGAAAGGAGTTGGAACAAAGAGGAAGTTCAGCTGGGACGCTCCACCAGTGGAGATGCACATTCTTCAACCGGCAGGTAGAAGTTATGCCATCTACCCAGCAGGGGGCAGTGTGGACCATGGACTCAGTGGTTCTGGAAACAGGCCAGTCAAGAGGATTCGTATGTGTGCTGAGCCCTCAACCCTGATCTACACAAGACCCAGTGTTGCTCCTTATTTTGCCAGCCGTCAGAACGGTTATGTCAATTATCCTCTACCAACATATCCCTGTGATGTTAAACGTTATTGTAAAATGTAAATGTAAATGTAAAATGTTTTTTTTTGTACATGCCACTTCTGCACTTATTTGTACATTATATTTGCTTACTTATCTTGGCACCTTTTTCAATAAAACACAAAAACAAACATTGTTACTTACTGCTATCATTTATTTGTATGCATACAGATCTGAGATGAAGAATTTATAACTGAACATAATCAGAATCAGAAAGATCTTTATTGCCAAGTAAGTTTGCACACATACAATGAATTTGTATTGGTTGTTGCAACATTAACAGACAATTAAAGTAGAATCATCAGTCATATATAAACTAAATTAGAATAAAAGTACACTAGAATATGGGCTGTACAATTGTGCAGTATTGTGCAAAAAGTATGAATAATCACGAAAAACTAACTATTAAAATAGTTTTACAGAATTACTTAATTGATTTAATAACATATTGTAAAATATTATTATCCTGTATAAGTATAATACATGTGTATCAGGCTCAGTAATGTACCTTCCATACACCATTGACCTCTCACCTCAAGATATATGAATGAAAACAGGCTCAATTGAACCACTCCACAGCTGATTTATGGTAGTGTGTTGCCGTTTTGGGCCAATACCATGCTGTTTTAGGCATGCGGTACAAATGTGTTGTCACAAATATATATTAGCCTATTCCATGGATTAGGTGTGGCTTTAAAGTTGAGACTTTTTTGGAATCTGGTGATGAAGCTTCCCACTTGGCAGGCCAAAAACATCTGATTGGTTATTGATGCATGGAGCTGTTGTTTTGGTCAATCAGATTTGAATCTGATAATAAATGAGTTATGGCTATATGCCTTAATCTGGTAAATGTAATGTTGCTTTGTGGTGGAATTTTTCCCTTTACAAATGGAATTACAGACACAGAATGTTCTCAATGTAAGATTGTGAACCACTAAAATTAACATTAAATTAACAAATAGTAGTGTAACAGTAGGTGTAACATGCTGTTGGGATTTGTTGCGTGTGTCTTCATTAGTGGAATTAATTTATTAACAATTGACAGAAAGGAATACATAAATATATCAATAATTTAAATGTCATTATAGAATTGAAAATGTTTCGTTTTCTCATGTATAAATATTGAATCTCAATCACAAGGTAACATTGAAATTTTTTATACCACATATGATGTTGGTGGCCGACAGCAGGGTTCATCCCCGGAACATTTAGGGCCAGAAGACCAAATTCCACAACATAATCTAGTATTATTAATCAGAGTATTATTATATATTATATTTGGTCTACATTGATGCAGTTTACCTATATTGAGAGTGAACAACTAGTTAACTATTAACAAGGTATAATACAATACAAATACAAAATAATATATGATAGCAAAACATAGTTTGGTTTAATATTTTATTGAAAAAAATATCTTCACAAGAAGGCAAGTATATATATAACATATTTACAGATTATGACATAACACAGGGACATTTGAGACAGAATAATCGTCCTGGGTTGGAAAGGAGCAATTCTGGGTCTTCAGAGCACATAGATCAGGAATGAGGGATTAGCACACATACGAATCCTCTTGACTGGCCTGTTTCCAGAACCACTGAGTACATGGTCCACACTGCCCCCTGCTGGGTAGAACTGGTCACTTCTACCTGCAGGTTGAAGAATGTGAATCTCCACAGGTGGAGCATCCCAGCTGAACTTTCTCTTTGTTCCAACTCCTTTCTCTGAGCACCATGGCTGCTGTTCTACTCTGACTGGCAGGCTGGAAATACCCAGAGGAGATGGTTTGGAACCCAGGCCAGAGGGACTGTCTTTCTTCAGGAGCGATTCGATGGAGAAAGGACTGCTGAACTTCACCTTACATTTAATCTGAACATCCAAAATGGAGACCAACTCGGGGAACCAGTCCATAACTCCCTTGAAGTGACGGCGCACCATCTTCTCTGTGATTTGACTGTGGTCAAGCTTCCAGTAGTTTTTAATATTGTTTGGTTTACCTGGATTTGATGGAATCTGGAAAGAATTTAACACGTTATAATTCAACTAGGCCTCAGAGACAATGTTGGTTCAACTAAACTGTAGTTATCACGATCAATGAGATATAAATATGTTTTTAAATTTACCTTGACAAAACATTTGTTGGTTGACAAGCAGACTCTAATGTTGGTCTCAATGCTTCTTCCTTTTCCTGACATCAATGCTGCCAATTGTTCCATTATCTGTAGAAAAGTGAAAGATAATTAGGTATTTGGACATTATGAGGACAGTATGCTATCATATCACAACATGTTTAATAGTTTAAAGGTTTATAGCTGGTTCTTACCTCAAAGAAGGTGAGCATATTGTCTGGACAGTCTTGGAGGACAAAGGCAATCATTGCCAGGTAGGTGCTACAATTCTCAAACATCATTTTCCGGGTGCTGTTGGATGTCACATGGAGAGGCAGGGGAGCTCCAAAGTTCTCAGCCATGTTCTGCTTCTTGTTGGTTGTAGAGTCAAGTCACACAGTGCATCAGAACCTCACTCAGTGGAGCTGTGGACCTGGACTGATGGAGTCCCAGACCTCTGATATAAGTCCTGCCAGAACAATAGAACATTACAAGGTGTGCATTCCAGGTTGATGAGGGCCTTTTCATCTGGATGAGGTGGGTGGGGTCAATGGCTGTGATAACAGCCCACTCCTAATCTTTGCTAATATACTTAGTTTAATATAGTGGGAAAATACAGGCTCCTAAACATGCTTGTTCAAATCAAACACATCCCTGAATGCTTACACTGTAAAAAATAAATGTTTTTTTCACGGGAAATTAACTGTATTATTTTACAGATTACTTTTGTTTTTCTACTTAAATGTAAATGCCATAAAAATACAGTAAATTACCTTTTATCAAAAGGCTCCTAAACATGCTTGTTCAAATCAAACACATCCCTGAATGCCTACAGTTATTATTTTTTTCATATATTGCTTCAAAATCAATAAGTTGGAAGTTGTATTTGTTGAGACACAGTTTACAAACATCTTCCTTTCGTATATACTGTATATATTATGATGCACAATCCATTCCTCGGATTGTAATGATTGCAATCCTATACACTGTGAAAAAGAAGTCTGTACAAAAAAACTGTAAATGTCTGGCAGCAACGGTTGTCAAATACTTACTGTTAAATTACAGTAAAATCTAATACATTTACAGATTACAATATTTTGATAATGGTTAATATTTTGATAAAAGGTAATTTACTGTATTTGTATGGTATTTACATACTTAAAGTAGAAAAACAAAAGTAATCTCTAAAATAATACAGTGAAATTCAATTTTTTTTATTTGATTTCTTTTTACAGATTTTTTTACCTGAAACACTGGAGAATAACTGCTTAATTTTACTTAGTTTCTTCGTAATGATATACTGTTGTATTACATTACATCATATATTTATGAATGATGTTGACAGATGGATGGCTGTATTACTGAGAATGTAATGAAAGCATAACTCGAAGTGCTTTACAATGAAATAACTGCATATCTTTTTTCAGTATGGGAGAAAAAGTCTAATAATGCTTTTTACAAAATTATGCACATCATTCCTGATGAGACTGCTCAATTTGAGGTATTACCAGTGACTGTGGTGCAAAAACTCTGGAGTTTGGGAAGGACAGACGGATGATAGTCGCAGCAAAAAATAGACATGTTGGCTAAACCAATTGAATTTGAAGAGTTGTTTCTGCCTCTATTGCATTATATTGCAAGGGAGTTTAATGGCATTATCGCATTCTGCAAAAACAAGTAGCCTATCAGAGGATATGGATGAGGTCAAGCTATGATTCCAAACATTCCAATGTTATAGTCCCGTGAAATACCGTCCTTGCCGAACTCAATGCCATAGATTCATCATTCAGCCCATTTTACCAGAGGCAATGACGTTTAGATCAAGGTGAAAATCATTGGAATGTGGGCATGTTATTCATATTCCAATGGTCCCCCTTTATCACTTCCATTGTCCTGTTTAAAGATAGAAAATAAAATTTAAATAAACAAATGAACATGACTGAGACCCAGTCTGGTACATATTAATAAACACATGAACAACATACTTCATGCATTTTCCTCTGGAGGGACTGAATACAGTATATTTCTTACTGCTAATCTGCGATTTTAGGCAATATAGTGTTGCTATAGAAACATGTTTAAGAAATCCAAAATCTCCCATGCTAACAAACTATTGTATGCAGCTCTACATACTAGTGATATATAAGGAGCAACAGGGAGGCAGGCCATGACATGTTTTCAGGATTCATTCATTCATTCAAGTTGAATTTCACACATTCAAAAAAGGTTTGGTTTGAGCAAGTCTATATAGGAAAACAATTTACACGACAATAAAACTATAATATATTAAACCCAAGAGTATGGTAAGAGAGAGCTAAAAGTACAATCACCATCCATTGGTCCAGATAGGTTTGTTGGAAGTGGGCTGTTATGACGGCCATTGACCCCACCTCATCCAGATGAAAAGGCCCTCATCAACCTGGAATGCACACCTTGTAATGTTCTATTGTTCTGGCAGGACTTATATCCAGAAGTCTGGGACTCCATCACTCCAGGTCCACAGCTCCACTGAGTGAGGTTCTGATACCACTGTGTGTGACTTGACTCTACAACCAACAAGAAGCAGAACATGGCTGAGAACTTTGGAGCTCCCCTGCCTCTCCATGTGACACCCAACAGCACACAGAAAAGGATGTTTGAGAATTGTAACACCCACCTGGCAATGATTGCCTTTGTCCTCCAAGACTCTCCAGGCAATATGCTCACCTTCTGTGAGGTAAGAACAAGCAAGCAACATATTAAGTTTCATTTGACTTTAAAAATGTTGTGATGTGAAAGCAAAATGTCCTTCTAATGTCTGATGATGCCTAATTTTCAATGTAACTTCTTTTGCAGTTGCTGGGAAATTTGGAAGCATTGATCTCAGGAAACAGAAAAGGCCTTGATGCCAAAATTAGAGTCTGCTTGTCGACCAACAAATGTTTTGTCAAGGTAAATGGAAAAAATCTTTATATCTCATTGATCATGATCACTAATTTAGTTGAACCAACATAGTTTTGGGTTAAAGATGAATTCTAACTTGTGTGTTCAATTGTTTCCAGATTCCATCAAATCCAGAAAAACCAAACAGTAAGAAAAACTACTGGAAGCTTGACCACAGTCAAATTACAGGGAAGATGGTGCGTCGTCACTTCAAGGGAATTCTGGACTGGTTCCCTGAGTTGGTCTCCAAAGTTATGGAGGCAGTCAGACCATCAGAGCACTACACTACTCTCCACTCCCCTGAACCTGCAGCCTACAGAGATGTTCAGATTAAATGTGAGGTGAAGTTCAGCAGTCCTTTCTCCATCGAATCCCTCCTGAAGAAAGACAGTCCCTCTGGCCTGGGCTCCAAACCCTCTCCTCTATTGGGCATTTCCAGCCTGCCAGTCAGAGTAGAACAGCAGCCTTGGTGCTCAGAGAAAGGAGTTGGAACAAAGAGGAAGTTCAGCTGGGACGCTCCACCAGTGGAGATGCACATTCTTCAACCGGCAGGTAGAAGTTATGCCATCTACCCAGCAGGGGGCAGTGTGGACCATGGACTCAGTGGTTCTGGAAACAGGCCAGTCAAGAGGATTCGTATGTGTGCTGAGCCCTCAACCCTGATCTACACAAGACCCAGTGTTGCTCCTTATTTTGCCAGCCGTCAGAACGGTTATGTCAATTATCCTCTACCAACATATCCCTGTGATGTTAAACGTTATTGTAAAATGTAAATGTAAATGTAAAATGTTTTTTTTTGTACATGCCACTTCTGCACTTATTTGTACATTATATTTGCTTACTTATCTTGGCACCTTTTTCAATAAAACACAAAAACAAACATTGTTACTTACTGCTATCATTTATTTGTATGCATACAGATCTGAGATGAAGAATTTATAACTGAACATAATCAGAATCAGAAAGATCTTTATTGCCAAGTAAGTTTGCACACATACAATGAATTTGTATTGGTTGTTGCAACATTAACAGACAATTAAAGTAGAATCATCAGTCATATATAAACTAAATTAGAATAAAAGTACACTAGAATATGGGCTGTACAATTGTGCAGTATTGTGCAAAAAGTATGAATAATCACGAAAAACTAACTATTAAAATAGTTTTACAGAATTACTTAATTGATTTAATAACATATTGTAAAATATTATTATCCTGTATAAGTATAATACATGTGTATCAGGCTCAGTAATGTACCTTCCATACACCATTGACCTCTCACCTCAAGATATATGAATGAAAACAGGCTCAATTGAACCACTCCACAGCTGATTTATGGTAGTGTGTTGCCGTTTTGGGCCAATACCATGCTGTTTTAGGCATGCGGTACAAATGTGTTGTCACAAATATATATTAGCCTATTCCATGGATTAGGTGTGGCTTTAAAGTTGAGACTTTTTTGGAATCCGGTGATGAAGCTTCCCACTTGGCAGGCCAAAAACATCTGATTGGTTATTGATGCATGGAGCTGTTGTTTTGGTCAATCAGATTTGAATCTGATAATAAATGAGTTATGGCTATATGCCTTAATCTGGTAAATGTAATGTTGCTTTGTGGTGGAATTTTTCCCTTTACAAATGGAATTACAGACACAGAATGTTCTCAATGTAAGATTGTGAACCACTAAAATTAACATTAAATTAACAAATAGTAGTGTAACAGTAGGTGTAACATGCTGTTGGGATTTGTTGCGTGTGTCTTCATTAGTGGAATTAATTTATTAACAATTGACAGAAAGGAATACATAAATATATCAATAATTTAAATGTCATTATAGAATTGAAAATGTTTCGTTTTCTCATGTATAAATATTGAATCTCAATCACAAGGTAACATTGAAATTTTTTATACCACATATGATGTTGGTGGCCGACAGCAGGGTTCATCCCTGGAACATTTAGGGCCAGAAGACCAAATTCCACAACATAATCTAGTATTATTAATCAGAGTATTATTATATATTATATTTGGTCTACATTGATGCAGTTTACCTATATTGAGAGTGAACAACTAGTTAACTATTAACAAGGTATAATACAATACAAATACAAAATAATATATGATAGCAAAACATAGTTTGGTTTAATATTTTATTGAAAAAAATATCTTCACAAGAAGGCAAGTATATATATAACATATTTACAGATTATGACATAACACAGGGACATTTGAGACAGAATAATCGTCCTGGGTTGGAAAGGAGCAATTCTGGGTCTTCAGAGCACATAGATCAGGAATGAGGGATTAGCACACATACGAATCCTCTTGACTGGCCTGTTTCCAGAACCACTGAGTACATGGTCCACACTGCCCCCTGCTGGGTAGAACTGGTCACTTCTACCTGCAGGTTGAAGAATGTGAATCTCCACAGGTGGAGCATCCCAGCTGAACTTTCTCTTTGTTCCAACTCCTTTCTCTGAGCACCATGGCTGCTGTTCTACTCTGACTGGCAGGCTGGAAATACCCAGAGGAGATGGTTTGGAACCCAGGCCAGAGGGACTGTCTTTCTTCAGGAGCGATTCGATGGAGAAAGGACTGCTGAACTTCACCTCACATTTAATCTGAACATCCAAAATGGAGACCAACTCGGGGAACCAGTCCATAACTCCCTTGAAGTGACGGCGCACCATCTTCTCTGTGATTTGACTGTGGTCAAGCTTCCAGTAGTTTTTAATATTGTTTGGTTTACCTGGATTTGATGGAATCTGGAAAGAATTTAACACGTTATAATTCAACTAGGCCTCAGAGACAATGTTGGTTCAACTAAACTGTAGTTATCACGATCAATGAGATATAAATATGTTTTTAAATTTACCTTGACAAAACATTTGTTGGTTGACAAGCAGACTCTAATGTTGGTCTCAATGCTTCTTCCTTTTCCTGACATCAATGCTGCCAATTGTTCCATTATCTGTAGAAAAGTGAAAGATAATTAGGTATTTGGACATTATGAGGACAGTATGCTATCATATCACAACATGTTTAATAGTTTAAAGGTTTATAGCTGGTTCTTACCTCAAAGAAGGTGAGCATATTGTCTGGACAGTCTTGGAGGACAAAGGCAATCATTGCCAGGTAGGTGCTACAATTCTCAAACATCATTTTCCGGGTGCTGTTGGATGTCACATGGAGAGGCAGGGGAGCTCCAAAGTTCTCAGCCATGTTCTGCTTCTTGTTGGTTGTAGAGTCAAGTCACACAGTGCATCAGAACCTCACTCAGTGGAGCTGTGGACCTGGACTGATGGAGTCCCAGACCTCTGATATAAGTCCTGCCAGAACAATAGAACATTACAAGGTGTGCATTCCAGGTTGATGAGGGCCTTTTCATCTGGATGAGGTGGGTGGGGTCAATGGCTGTGATAACAGCCCACTCCTAATCTTTGCTAATATACTTAGTTTAATATAGTGGGAAAATACAGGCTCCTAAACATGCTTGTTCAAATCAAACACATCCCTGAATGCTTACACTGTAAAAAATAAATGTTTTTTTCACGGGAAATTAACTGTATTATTTTACAGATTACTTTTGTTTTTCTACTTAAATGTAAATGCCATAAAAATACAGTAAATTACCTTTTATCAAAAGGCTCCTAAACATGCTTGTTCAAATCAAACACATCCCTGAATGCCTACAGTTATTATTTTTTTCATATATTGCTTCAAAATCAATAAGTTGGAAGTTGTATTTGTTGAGACACAGTTTACAAACATCTTCCTTTCGTATATACTGTATATATTATGATGCACAATCCATTCCTCGGATTGTAATGATTGCAATCCTATACACTGTGAAAAAGAAGTCTGTACAAAAAAACTGTAAATGTCTGGCAGCAACGGTTGTCAAATACTTACTGTTAAATTACAGTAAAATCTAATACATTTACAGATTACAATATTTTGATAATGGTTAATATTTTGATAAAAGGTAATTTACTGTATTTGTATGGTATTTACATACTTAAAGTAGAAAAACAAAAGTAATCTCTAAAATAATACAGTGAAATTCAATTTTTTTTATTTGATTTATTTTTACAGATTTTTTTACCTGAAACACTGGAGAATAACTGCTTCATTTTACTTAGTTTCTTCGTAATTATATACTGTTGTATTACATTACATCATATATTTATGAATGATGTTGACAGATGGATGGCTGTATTACTGAGAATGTAATGAAAGCATAACTCGAAGTGCTTTACAATGAAATAACTGCATATCTTTTTTCAGTATGGGAGAAAAAGTCTAATAATGCTTTTTACAAAATTATGCACATCATTCCTGATGAGACTGCTCAATTTGAGGTATTACCAGTGACTGTGGTGCAAAAACTCTGGAGTTTGGGAAGGACAGACGGATGATAGTCGCAGCAAAAAATAGACATGTTGGCTAAACCAATTGAATTTGAATAGTTGTTTCTGCCTCTATTGCATTATATTGCAAGGGAGTTTAATGGCATTATCGCATTCTGCAAAAACAAGTAGCCTATCAGAGGATATGGATGAGGTCAAGCTATGATTCCAAACATTCCAATGTTATAGTCCCGTGAAATACCGTCCTTGCCGAACTCAATGCCATAGATTCATCATTCAGCCCATTTTACCAGAGGCAATGACGTTTAGATCAAGGTGAAAATCATTGGAATGTGGGCACGGCCTGTACAGCAATACTCTAGTTTTAAATGCAAATGTGAAATTCACACCTGCCCTCATGTTAACTAAATGTAGCCCCAATAGCTTCATCATTCAACACATTTTATCTGAGACAATGAAGTTTAGATGGGGTGAAAATCACTGGAATGTGGGCCAAACCATAGTAACACACAAATTTTGGTTCAACTGATATCAGGCTAAGGTTCACTCAAACTAGATTTTTATCTCAAATGTGATATCCCCAATGCATATAATTTAACATTGAAACATTTTCTTCTTTGAATTTGAAATATTGTGTAACGTTACCGTTATCTAATTAGTAACTGGCAACTGCAGATGTCTGCCCCATGTCTATACCCCACAATGCAAAGTGTCTAACGCTATAGCTTAATTGTAGATTCTAAACATAATGAGGTAACGCAGCTACCAAATGTTATCTTTAATCAAAGTGTGTAATGTTAATCCACAACAGCGACTTTTGGTATATGACATATCAATAGAAATACATTTACAAAAATACAAATGAAATACATTTCAAATTAATTCCACAATTATTTGCGATAGACTTATATCAATACACAAACAAATTTAAATTGATGACATTAGATCGGTGTAGCTAATCTAAATAGTGTGCATCATTTTCAAAACTATATACTGTATTTTGAGAGTAAATCAAGCATAATAAACATTCATGTTCTAATGAAGCCTGAGAAACCAAGTTTGCACTTCACCGCATAGGTCCTTGTGAATCGCTAATGTCTATTTTGTAGTTGTAAACAGTGATCCCCTCATTAAAGTGGCCAATATCTGAAGAGGGCAGTGATGGATGAAGTGTGATTGTTATTATATGTACTTAATAAGTATATAGGGTATACAATGGAAGGAATTTGTATTTCTTTAGTCTATAGTGATCCATAATCAGAAAATGTCCATATTATTTCAGCTGCTTCTGTTCTAAATACACAGATCGCTATAGTCTTGGACCGTTATTCATATTCCAATGGTCCCCCTTTATCACTTCCATTGTCCTGTTTAAAGATAGAAAATAAAATTTAAATAAACAAATGAACATGACTGAGACCCAGTCTGGTACATATTAATAAACACATGAACAACATACTTCATGCATTTTCCTCTGGAGGGACTGAATACAGTATATTTCTTACTGCTAATCTGCGATTTTAGGCAATATAGTGTTGCTATAGAAACATGTTTAAGAAATCCAAAATCTCCCATGCTAACAAACTATTGTATGCAGCTCTACATACTAGTGATATATAAGGAGCAACAGGGAGGCAGGCCATGACATGTTTTCAGGATTCATTCATTCATTCAAGTTGAATTTCACACATTCAAAAAAGGTTTGGTTTGAGCAAGTCTATATAGGAAAACAATTTACACGACAATAAAACTATAATATATTAAACCCAAGAGTATGGTAAGAGAGAGCTAAAAGTACAATCACCATCCATTGGTCCAGATAGGTTTGTTGGAAGTGGGCTGTTATGACGGCCATTGACCCCACCTCATCCAGATGAAAAGGCCCTCATCAACCTGGAATGCACACCTTGTAATGTTCTATTGTTCTGGCAGGACTTATATCCAGAAGTCTGGGACTCCATCACTCCAGGTCCACAGCTCCACTGAGTGAGGTTCTGATACCACTGTGTGTGACTTGACTCTACAACCAACAAGAAGCAGAACATGGCTGAGAACTTTGGAGCTCCCCTGCCTCTCCATGTGACACCCAACAGCACACAGAAAAGGATGTTTGAGAATTGTAACACCCACCTGGCAATGATTGCCTTTGTCCTCCAAGACTCTCCAGGCAATATGCTCACCTTCTGTGAGGTAAGAACAAGCAAGCAACATATTAAGTTTCATTTGACTTTAAAAATGTTGTGATGTGAAAGCAAAATGTCCTTCTAATGTCTGATGATGCCTAATTTTCAATGTAACTTCTTTTGCAGTTGCTGGGAAATTTGGAAGCATTGATCTCAGGAAACAGAAAAGGCCTTGATGCCAAAATTAGAGTCTGCTTGTCGACCAACAAATGTTTTGTCAAGGTAAATGGAAAAAATCTTTATATCTCATTGATCATGATCACTAATTTAGTTGAACCAACATAGTTTTGGGTTAAAGATGAATTCTAACTTGTGTGTTCAATTGTTTCCAGATTCCATCAAATCCAGAAAAACCAAACAGTAAGAAAAACTACTGGAAGCTTGACCACAGTCAAATTACAGGGAAGATGGTGCGTCGTCACTTCAAGGGAATTCTGGACTGGTTCCCTGAGTTGGTCTCCAAAGTTATGGAGGCAGTCAGACCATCAGAGCACTACACTACTCTCCACTCCCCTGAACCTGCAGCCTACAGAGATGTTCAGATTAAATGTGAGGTGAAGTTCAGCAGTCCTTTCTCCATCGAATCCCTCCTGAAGAAAGACAGTCCCTCTGGCCTGGGCTCCAAACCCTCTCCTCTATTGGGCATTTCCAGCCTGCCAGTCAGAGTAGAACAGCAGCCTTGGTGCTCAGAGAAAGGAGTTGGAACAAAGAGGAAGTTCAGCTGGGACGCTCCACCAGTGGAGATGCACATTCTTCAACCGGCAGGTAGAAGTTATGCCATCTACCCAGCAGGGGGCAGTGTGGACCATGGACTCAGTGGTTCTGGAAACAGGCCAGTCAAGAGGATTCGTATGTGTGCTGAGCCCTCAACCCTGATCTACACAAGACCCAGTGTTGCTCCTTATTTTGCCAGCCGTCAGAACGGTTATGTCAATTATCCTCTACCAACATATCCCTGTGATGTTAAACGTTATTGTAAAATGTAAATGTAAATGTAAAATGTTTTTTTTTGTACATGCCACTTCTGCACTTATTTGTACATTATATTTGCTTACTTATCTTGGCACCTTTTTCAATAAAACACAAAAACAAACATTGTTACTTACTGCTATCATTTATTTGTATGCATACAGATCTGAGATGAAGAATTTATAACTGAACATAATCAGAATCAGAAAGATCTTTATTGCCAAGTAAGTTTGCACACATACAATGAATTTGTATTGGTTGTTGCAACATTAACAGACAATTAAAGTAGAATCATCAGTCATATATAAACTAAATTAGAATAAAAGTACACTAGAATATGGGCTGTACAATTGTGCAGTATTGTGCAAAAAGTATGAATAATCACGAAAAACTAACTATTAAAATAGTTTTACAGAATTACTTAATTGATTTAATAACATATTGTAAAATATTATTATCCTGTATAAGTATAATACATGTGTATCAGGCTCAGTAATGTACCTTCCATACACCATTGACCTCTCACCTCAAGATATATGAATGAAAACAGGCTCAATTGAACCACTCCACAGCTGATTTATGGTAGTGTGTTGCCGTTTTGGGCCAATACCATGCTGTTTTAGGCATGCGGTACAAATGTGTTGTCACAAATATATATTAGCCTATTCCATGGATTAGGTGTGGCTTTAAAGTTGAGACTTTTTTGGAATCCGGTGATGAAGCTTCCCACTTGGCAGGCCAAAAACATCTGATTGGTTATTGATGCATGGAGCTGTTGTTTTGGTCAATCAGATTTGAATCTGATAATAAATGAGTTATGGCTATATGCCTTAATCTGGTAAATGTAATGTTGCTTTGTGGTGGAATTTTTCCCTTTACAAATGGAATTACAGACACAGAATGTTCTCAATGTAAGATTGTGAACCACTAAAATTAACATTAAATTAACAAATAGTAGTGTAACAGTAGGTGTAACATGCTGTTGGGATTTGTTGCGTGTGTCTTCATTAGTGGAATTAATTTATTAACAATTGACAGAAAGGAATACATAAATATATCAATAATTTAAATGTCATTATAGAATTGAAAATGTTTCGTTTTCTCATATAAATATTGAATCTCAATCACAAGGTAACATTGAAATTTGTTATACCACATATGATGTTGGTGGCCGACAGCAGGGTTCATCCCCAGAACATTTAGGGCCAGAAGACCAAATTCCACAACATAATCTAGTATTATTAATCAGAGTATTATTATATATTATATTTGGTCTACATTGATGCAGTTTACCTATATTGAGAGTGAACAACTAGTTAACTATTAACAAGGTATAATACAATACAAATACAAAATAATATATGATAGCAAAACATAGTTTGGTTTAATATTTTATTGAAAAAAATATCTTCACAAGAAGGCAAGTATATATATAACATATTTACAGATTATGACATAACACAGGGACATTTGAGACAGAATAATCGTCCTGTGTTGGAAAGGAGCAATTCTGGGTCTTCAGATCACATAGATCAGGAATGAGGGATTAGCACACATACGAATCCTCTTGACTGGCCTGTTTCCAGAACCACTGAGTACATGGTCCACACTGCCCCCTGCTGGGTAGAACTGGTCACTTCTACCTGCAGGTTGAAGAATGTGAATCTCCACAGGTGGAGCATCCCAGCTGAACTTTCTCTTTGTTCCAACTCCTTTCTCTGAGCACCATGGCTGCTGTTCTACTCTGACTGGCAGGCTGGAAATACCCAGAGGAGATGGTTTGGAACCCAGGCCAGAGGGACTGTCTTTCTTCAGGAGCGATTCGATGGAGAAAGGACTGCTGAACTTCACCTCACATTTAATCTGAACATCCAAAATGGAGACCAACTCGGGGAACCAGTCCATAACTCCCTTGAAGTGACGGCGCACCATCTTCTCTGTGATTTGACTGTGGTCAAGCTTCCAGTAGTTTTTAATATTGTTTGGTTTACCTGGATTTGATGGAATCTGGAAAGAATTTAACACGTTATAATTCAACTAGGCCTCAGAGACAATGTTGGTTCAACTAAACTGTAGTTATCACGATCAATGAGATATAAATATGTTTTTAAATTTACCTTGACAAAACATTTGTTGGTTGACAAGCAGACTCTAATGTTGGTCTCAATGCTTCTTCCTTTTCCTGACATCAATGCTGCCAATTGTTCCATTATCTGTAGAAAAGTGAAAGAGAATTAGGTATTTGGACATTATGAGGACAGTATGCTATCATATCACAACATGTTTAATAGTTTAAAGGTTTATAGCTGGTTCTTACCTCAAAGAAGGTGAGCATATTGTCTGGACAGTCTTGGAGGACAAAGGCAATCATTGCCAGGTAGGTGCTACAATTCTCAAACATCATTTTCCGGGTGCTGTTGGATGTCACATGGAGAGGCAGGGGAGCTCCAAAGTTCTCAGCCATGTTCTGCTTCTTGTTGGTTGTAGAGTCAAGTCACACAGTGCATCAGAACCTCACTCAGTGGAGCTGTGGACCTGGACTGATGGAGTCCCAGACCTCTGATATAAGTCCTGCCAGAACAATAGAACATTACAAGGTGTGCATTCCAGGTTGATGAGGGCCTTTTCATCTGGATGAGGTGGGTGGGGTCAATGGCTGTGATAACAGCCCACTCCTAATCTTTGCTAATATACTTAGTTTAATATAGTGGGAAAATACAGGCTCCTAAACATGCTTGTTCAAATCAAACACATCCCTGAATGCTTACACTGTAAAAAATAAATGTTTTTTCACGGGAAATTAACTGTATTATTTTACAGATTACTTTTGTTTTTCTACTTAAATGTAAATGCCATAAAAATACAGTAAATTACCTTTTATCAAAAGGCTCCTAAACATGCTTGTTCAAATCAAACACATCCCTGAATGCCTACAGTTATTCTTTTTTTCATATATTGCTTCAAAATCAATAAGTTGGAAGTTGTATTTGTTGAGACACAGTTTACAAACATCTTCCTTTCGTATATACTGTATATATTATGATGCACAATCCATTCCTCGGATTGTAATGATTGCAATCCTATACACTGTGAAAAAGAAGTCTGTACAAAAAAACTGTAAATGTCTGGCAGCAACGGTTGTCAAATACTTACTGTTAAATTACAGTAAAATCTAATACATTTACAGATTACAATATTTTGATAATGGTTAATATTTTGATAAAAGGTAATTTACTGTATTTGTATGGTATTTACATACTTAAAGTAGAAAAACAAAAGTAATCTCTAAAATAATACAGTGAAATTCAATTTTTTTTATTTGATTTCTTTTTACAGATTTTTTTACCTGAAACACTGGAGAATAACTGCTTCATTTTACTTAGTTTCTTCGGTAGTAATGATATACTGTTGTATTACATTACATCATATATTTATGAATGATGTTGACAGATGGATGGCTGTATTACTGAGAATGTAATGAAAGCATAACTCGAAGTGCTTTACAATGAAATAACTGCATATCTTTTTTCAGTATGGGAGAAAAAGTCTAATAATGCTTTTTACAAAATTATGCACATCATTCCTGATGAGACTGCTCAATTTGAGGTATTACCAGTGATTGTGGTGCAAAAACTCTGGAGTTTGGGAAGGACAGACGGATGATAGTCGCAGCAAAAAATAGACATGTTGGCTAAACCAATTGAATTTGAAGAGTTGTTTCTGCCTCTATTGCATTATATTGCAAGGGAGTTTAATGGCATTATCGCATTCTGCAAAAACAAGTAGCCTATCAGAGGATATGGATGAGGTCAAGCTATGATTCCAAACATTCCAATGTTATAGTCCCGTGAAATACCGTCCTTGCCGAACTCAATGCCATAGATTCATCATTCAGCCCATTTTACCAGAGGCAATGACGTTTAGATCAAGGTGAAAATCATTGGAATGTGGGCACGGCCTGTACAGCAATACTCTAGTTTTAAATGCAAATGTATAATTCACACCTGCCCTCATGTTAACTAAATGTAGCCCCAATAGCTTCATCATTCAACACATTTTATCTGAGACAATGAAGTTTAGATGGGGTGAAAATCACTGGAATGTGGGCCAAACCATAGTAACACACAAATTTTGGTTCAACTGATATCAGGCTAAGGTTCACTCAAACTAGATTTGTATCTCAAATGTGATATCCCCAATGCATATAATTTAACATTGAAACATTTTCTTCTTTGAATTTGAAATATTGTGTAACGTTACCGTTATCTAATTAGTAACTGGCAACTGCAGATGTCTGCCCCATGTCTATACCCCACAATGCAAAGTGTCTAACGCTATAGCTTAATTGTAGATTCTAAACATAATGAGGTAACGCAGCTACCAAATGTTATCTTTAATCAAAGTGTGTAATGTTAATCCACAACAGCGACTTTTGGTATATGACATATCAATAGAAATACATTTACAAAAATACAAATGAAATACATTTCAAATTAATTCCACAATTATTTGCGATAGACTTATATCAATACACAAACAAATTTAAATTGATGACATTAGATCGGGTGTAGCTAATCTAAATAGTGTGCATCATTTTCAAAACTATATACTGTATTTTGAGAGTAAATCAAGCATAATAAACATTCATGTTCTAATGAAGCCTGAGAAACCAAGTTTGCACTTCACCGCATAGGTCCTTGTGAATCGCTAATGTCTATTTTGTAGTTGTAAACAGTGATCCCCTCATTAAAGTGGCCAATATCTGAAGAGGGCAGTGATGGATGAAGTGTGATTGTTATTATATGTACTTAATAAGTATATAGGGTATACAATGGAAGGAATTTGTATTTCTTTAGTCTATAGTGATCCATAATCAGAAAATGTCCATATTATTTCAGCTGCTTCTGTTCTAAATACACAGATCGCTATAGTCTTGGACCGTTATTCATATTCCAATGGTCCCCCTTTATCACTTCCATTGTCCTGTTTAAAGATAGAAAATAAAATTTAAATAAACAAATGAACATGACTGAGACCCAGTCTGGTACATATTAATAAACACATGAACAACATACTTCATGCATTTTCCTCTGGAGGGACTGAATACAGTATATTTCTTACTGCTAATCTGCGATTTTAGGCAATATAGTGTTGCTATAGAAACATGTTTAAGAAATCCAAAATCTCCCATGCTAACAAACTATTGTATGCAGCTCTACATACTAGTGATATATAAGGAGCAACAGGGAGGCAGGCCATGACATGTTTTCAGGATTCATTCATTCATTCAAGTTGAATTTCACACATTCAAAAAAGGTTTGGTTTGAGCAAGTCTATATAGGAAAACAATTTACACGACAATAAAACTATAATATATTAAACCCAAGAGTATGGTAAGAGAGAGCTAAAAGTACAATCACCATCCATTGGTCCAGATAGGTTTGTTGGAAGTGGGCTGTTATGACGGCCATTGACCCCACCTCATCCAGATGAAAAGGCCCTCATCAACCTGGAATGCACACCTTGTAATGTTCTATTGTTCTGGCAGGACTTATATCCAGAAGTCTGGGACTCCATCACTCCAGGTCCACAGCTCCACTGAGTGAGGTTCTGATACCACTGTGTGTGACTTGACTCTACAACCAACAAGAAGCAGAACATGGCTGAGAACTTTGGAGCTCCCCTGCCTCTCCATGTGACACCCAACAGCACACAGAAAAGGATGTTTGAGAATTGTAACACCCACCTGGCAATGATTGCCTTTGTCCTCCAAGACTCTCCAGGCAATATGCTCACCTTCTGTGAGGTAAGAACAAGCAAGCAACATATTAAGTTTCATTTGACTTTAAAAATGTTGTGATGTGAAAGCAAAATGTCCTTCTAATGTCTGATGATGCCTAATTTTCAATGTAACTTCTTTTGCAGTTGCTGGGAAATTTGGAAGCATTGATCTCAGGAAACAGAAAAGGCCTTGATGCCAAAATTAGAGTCTGCTTGTCGACCAACAAATGTTTTGTCAAGGTAAATGGAAAAAATCTTTATATCTCATTGATCATGATCACTAATTTAGTTGAACCAACATAGTTTTGGGTTAAAGATGAATTCTAACTTGTGTGTTCAATTGTTTCCAGATTCCATCAAATCCAGAAAAACCAAACAGTAAGAAAAACTACTGGAAGCTTGACCACAGTCAAATTACAGGGAAGATGGTGCGTCGTCACTTCAAGGGAATTCTGGACTGGTTCCCTGAGTTGGTCTCCAAAGTTATGGAGGCAGTCAGACCATCAGAGCACTACACTACTCTCCACTCCCCTGAACCTGCAGCCTACAGAGATGTTCAGATTAAATGTGAGGTGAAGTTCAGCAGTCCTTTCTCCATCGAATCCCTCCTGAAGAAAGACAGTCCCTCTGGCCTGGGCTCCAAACCCTCTCCTCTATTGGGCATTTCCAGCCTGCCAGTCAGAGTAGAACAGCAGCCTTGGTGCTCAGAGAAAGGAGTTGGAACAAAGAGGAAGTTCAGCTGGGACGCTCCACCAGTGGAGATGCACATTCTTCAACCGGCAGGTAGAAGTTATGCCATCTACCCAGCAGGGGGCAGTGTGGACCATGGACTCAGTGGTTCTGGAAACAGGCCAGTCAAGAGGATTCGTATGTGTGCTGAGCCCTCAACCCTGATCTACACAAGACCCAGTGTTGCTCCTTATTTTGCCAGCCGTCAGAACGGTTATGTCAATTATCCTCTACCAACATATCCCTGTGATGTTAAACGTTATTGTAAAATGTAAATGTAAATGTAAAATGTTTTTTTTTGTACATGCCACTTCTGCACTTATTTGTACATTATATTTGCTTACTTATCTTGGCACCTTTTTCAATAAAACACAAAAACAAACATTGTTACTTACTGCTATCATTTATTTGTATGCATACAGATCTGAGATGAAGAATTTATAACTGAACATAATCAGAATCAGAAAGATCTTTATTGCCAAGTAAGTTTGCACACATACAATGAATTTGTATTGGTTGTTGCAACATTAACAGACAATTAAAGTAGAATCATCAGTCATATATAAACTAAATTAGAATAAAAGTACACTAGAATATGGGCTGTACAATTGTGCAGTATTGTGCAAAAAGTATGAATAATCACGAAAAACTAACTATTAAAATAGTTTTACAGAATTACTTAATTGATTTAATAACATATTGTAAAATATTATTATCCTGTATAAGTATAATACATGTGTATCAGGCTCAGTAATGTACCTTCCATACACCATTGACCTCTCACCTCAAGATATATGAATGAAAACAGGCTCAATTGAACCACTCCACAGCTGATTTATGGTAGTGTGTTGCCGTTTTGGGCCAATACCATGCTGTTTTAGGCATGCGGTACAAATGTGTTGTCACAAATATATATTAGCCTATTCCATGGATTAGGTGTGGCTTTAAAGTTGAGACTTTTTTGGAATCCGGTGATGAAGCTTCCCACTTGGCAGGCCAAAAACATCTGATTGGTTATTGATGCATGGAGCTGTTGTTTTGGTCAATCAGATTTGAATCTGATAATAAATGAGTTATGGCTATATGCCTTAATCTGGTAAATGTAATGTTGCTTTGTGGTGGAATTTTTCCCTTTACAAATGGAATTACAGACACAGAATGTTCTCAATGTAAGATTGTGAACCACTAAAATTAACATTAAATTAACAAATAGTAGTGTAACAGTAGGTGTAACATGCTGTTGGGATTTGTTGCGTGTGTCTTCATTAGTGGAATTAATTTATTAACAATTGACAGAAAGGAATACATAAATATATCAATAATTTAAATGTCATTATAGAATTGAAAATGTTTCGTTTTCTCATGTATAAATATTGAATCTCAATCACAAGGTAACATTGAAATTTTTTATACCACATATGATGTTGGTGGCCGACAGCAGGGTTCATCCCCGGAACATTTAGGGCCAGAAGACCAAATTCCACAACATAATCTAGTATTATTAATCAGAGTATTATTATATATTATATTTGGTCTACATTGATGCAGTTTACCTATATTGAGAGTGAACAACTAGTTAACTATTAACAAGGTATAATACAATACAAATACAAAATAATATATGATAGCAAAACATAGTTTGGTTTAATATTTTATTGAAAAAAATATCTTCACAAGAAGGCAAGTATATATATAACATATTTACAGATTATGACATAACACAGGGACATTTGAGACAGAATAATCGTCCTGGGTTGGAAAGGAGCAATTCTGGGTCTTCAGAGCACATAGATCAGGAATGAGGGATTAGCACACATACGAATCCTCTTGACTGGCCTGTTTCCAGAACCACTGAGTACATGGTCCACACTGCCCCCTGCTGGGTAGAACTGGTCACTTCTACCTGCAGGTTGAAGAATGTGAATCTCCACAGGTGGAGCATCCCAGCTGAACTTTCTCTTTGTTCCAACTCCTTTCTCTGAGCACCATGGCTGCTGTTCTACTCTGACTGGCAGGCTGGAAATACCCAGAGGAGATGGTTTGGAACCCAGGCCAGAGGGACTGTCTTTCTTCAGGAGCGATTCGATGGAGAAAGGACTGCTGAACTTCACCTCACATTTAATCTGAACATCCAAAATGGAGACCAACTCGGGGAACCAGTCCATAACTCCCTTGAAGTGACGGCGCACCATCTTCTCTGTGATTTGACTGTGGTCAAGCTTCCAGTAGTTTTTAATATTGTTTGGTTTACCTGGATTTGATGGAATCTGGAAAGAATTTAACACGTTATAATTCAACTAGGCCTCAGAGACAATGTTGGTTCAACTAAACTGTAGTTATCACGATCAATGAGATATAAATATGTTTTTAAATTTACCTTGACAAAACATTTGTTGGTTGACAAGCAGACTCTAATGTTGGTCTCAATGCTTCTTCCTTTTCCTGACATCAATGCTGCCAATTGTTCCATTATCTGTAGAAAAGTGAAAGAGAATTAGGTATTTGGACATTATGAGGACAGTATGCTATCATATCACAACATGTTTAATAGTTTAAAGGTTTATAGCTGGTTCTTACCTCAAAGAAGGTGAGCATATTGTCTGGACAGTCTTGGAGGACAAAGGCAATCATTGCCAGGTAGGTGCTACAATTCTCAAACATCATTTTCCGGGTGCTGTTGGATGTCACATGGAGAGGCAGGGGAGCTCCAAAGTTCTCAGCCATGTTCTGCTTCTTGTTGGTTGTAGAGTCAAGTCACACAGTGCATCAGAACCTCACTCAGTGGAGCTGTGGACCTGGACTGATGGAGTCCCAGACCTCTGATATAAGTCCTGCCAGAACAATAGAACATTACAAGGTGTGCATTCCAGGTTGATGAGGGCCTTTTCATCTGGATGAGGTGGGTGGGGTCAATGGCTGTGATAACAGCCCACTCCTAATCTTTGCTAATATACTTAGTTTAATATAGTGGGAAAATACAGGCTCCTAAACATGCTTGTTCAAATCAAACACATCCCTGAATGCTTACACTGTAAAAAATAAATGTTTTTTTCACGGGAAATTAACTGTATTATTTTACAGATTACTTTTGTTTTTCTACTTAAATGTAAATGCCATAAAAATACAGTAAATTACCTTTTATCAAAAGGCTCCTAAACATGCTTGTTCAAATCAAACACATCCCTGAATGCCTACAGTTATTCTTTTTTTCATATATTGCTTCAAAATCAATAAGTTGGAAGTTGTATTTGTTGAGACACAGTTTACAAACATCTTCCTTTCGTATATACTGTATATATTATGATGCACAATCCATTCCTCGGATTGTAATGATTGCAATCCTATACACTGTGAAAAAGAAGTCTGTACAAAAAAACTGTAAATGTCTGGCAGCAACGGTTGTCAAATACTTACTGTTAAATTACAGTAAAATCTAATACATTTACAGATTACAATATTTTGATAATGGTTAATATTTTGATAAAAGGTAATTTACTGTATTTGTATGGTATTTACATACTTAAAGTAGAAAAACAAAAGTAATCTCTAAAATAATACAGTGAAATTCAATTTTTTTTATTTTATTTCTTTTTACAGATTTTTTTACCTGAAACACTGGAGAATAACTGCTTCATTTTACTTAGTTTCTTCGGTAGTAATGATATACTGTTGTATTACATTACATCATATATTTATGAATGATGTTGACAGATGGATGGCTGTATTACTGAGAATGTAATGAAAGCATAACTCGAAGTGCTTTACAATGAAATAACTGCATATCTTTTTTCAGTATGGGAGAAAAAGTCTAATAATGCTTTTTACAAAATTATGCACATCATTCCTGATGAGACTGCTCAATTTGAGGTATTACCAGTGATTGTGGTGCAAAAACTCTGGAGTTTGGGAAGGACAGACGGATGATAGTCGCAGCAAAAAATAGACATGTTGGCTAAACCAATTGAATTTGAAGAGTTGTTTCTGCCTCTATTGCATTATATTGCAAGGGAGTTTAATGGCATTATCGCATTCTGCAAAAACAAGTAGCCTATCAGAGGATATGGATGAGGTCAAGCTATGATTCCAAACATTCCAATGTTATAGTCCCGTGAAATACCGTCCTTGCCGAACTCAATGCCATAGATTCATCATTCAGCCCATTTTACCAGAGGCAATGACGTTTAGATCAAGGTGAAAATCATTGGAATGTGGGCACGGCCTGTACAGCAATACTCTAGTTTTAAATGCAAATGTATAATTCACACCTGCCCTCATGTTAACTAAATGTAGCCCCAATAGCTTCATCATTCAACACATTTTATCTGAGACAATGAAGTTTAGATGGGGTGAAAATCACTGGAATGTGGGCCAAACCATAGTAACACACAAATTTTGGTTCAACTGATATCAGGCTAAGGTTCACTCAAACTAGATTTGTATCTCAAATGTGATATCCCCAATGCATATAATTTAACATTGAAACATTTTCTTCTTTGAATTTGAAATATTGTGTAACGTTACCGTTATCTAATTAGTAACTGGCAACTGCAGATGTCTGCCCCATGTCTATACCCCACAATGCAAAGTGTCTAACGCTATAGCTTAATTGTAGATTCTAAACATAATGAGGTAACGCAGCTACCAAATGTTATCTTTAATCAAAGTGTGTAATGTTAATCCACAACAGCGACTTTTGGTATATGACATATCAATAGAAATACATTTACAAAAATACAAATGAAATACATTTCAAATTAATTCCACAATTATTTGCGATAGACTTATATCAATACACAAACAAATTTAAATTGATGACATTAGATCGGGTGTAGCTAATCTAAATAGTGTGCATCATTTTCAAAACTATATACTGTATTTTGAGAGTAAATCAAGCATAATAAACATTCATGTTCTAATGAAGCCTGAGAAACCAAGTTTGCACTTCACCGCATAGGTCCTTGTGAATCGCTAATGTCTATTTTGTAGTTGTAAACAGTGATCCCCTCATTAAAGTGGCCAATATCTGAAGAGGGCAGTGATGGATGAAGTGTGATTGTTATTATATGTACTTAATAAGTATATAGGGTATACAATGGAAGGAATTTGTATTTCTTTAGTCTATAGTGATCCATAATCAGAAAATGTCCATATTATTTCAGCTGCTTCTGTTCTAAATACACAGATCGCTATAGTCTTGGACCGTTATTCATATTCCAATGGTCCCCCTTTATCACTTCCATTGTCCTGTTTAAAGATAGAAAATAAAATTTAAATAAACAAATGAACATGACTGAGACCCAGTCTGGTACATATTAATAAACACATGAACAACATACTTCATGCATTTTCCTCTGGAGGGACTGAATACAGTATATTTCTTACTGCTAATCTGCGATTTTAGGCAATATAGTGTTGCTATAGAAACATGTTTAAGAAATCCAAAATCTCCCATGCTAACAAACTATTGTATGCAGCTCTACATACTAGTGATATATAAGGAGCAACAGGGAGGCAGGCCATGACATGTTTTCAGGATTCATTCATTCATTCAAGTTGAATTTCACACATTCAAAAAAGGTTTGGTTTGAGCAAGTCTATATAGGAAAACAATTTACACGACAATAAAACTATAATATATTAAACCCAAGAGTATGGTAAGAGAGAGCTAAAAGTACAATCACCATCCATTGGTCCAGATAGGTTTGTTGGAAGTGGGCTGTTATGACGGCCATTGACCCCACCTCATCCAGATGAAAAGGCCCTCATCAACCTGGAATGCACACCTTGTAATGTTCTATTGTTCTGGCAGGACTTATATCCAGAAGTCTGGGACTCCATCACTCCAGGTCCACAGCTCCACTGAGTGAGGTTCTGATACCACTGTGTGTGACTTGACTCTACAACCAACAAGAAGCAGAACATGGCTGAGAACTTTGGAGCTCCCCTGCCTCTCCATGTGACACCCAACAGCACACAGAAAAGGATGTTTGAGAATTGTAACACCCACCTGGCAATGATTGCCTTTGTCCTCCAAGACTCTCCAGGCAATATGCTCACCTTCTGTGAGGTAAGAACAAGCAAGCAACATATTAAGTTTCATTTGACTTTAAAAATGTTGTGATGTGAAAGCAAAATGTCCTTCTAATGTCTGATGATGCCTAATTTTCAATTTAACTTCTTTGTAGTTGCTGGGAAATTTGGAAGCATTGATCTCAGGAAACAGAAAAGGCCTTGATGCCAAAATTAGAGTCTGCTTGTCGACCAACAAATGTTTTGTCAAGGTAAATGGAAAAAATCTTTATATCTCATTGATCATGATCACTAATTTAGTTGAACCAACATAGTTTTGGGTTAAAGATGAATTCTAACTTGTGTGTTCAATTGTTTCCAGATTCCATCAAATCCAGAAAAACCAAACAGTAAGAAAAACTACTGGAAGCTTGACCACAGTCAAATTACAGGGAAGATGGTGCGTCGTCACTTCAAGGGAATTCTGGACTGGTTCCCTGAGTTGGTCTCCAAAGTTATGGAGGCAGTCAGACCATCAGAGCACTACACTCCACTCCCCTGAACCTGCAGCCTACAGAGATGTTCAGATTAAATGTGAGGTGAAGTTCAGCAGTCCTTTCTCCATCGAATCCCTCCTGAAGAAAGACAGTCCCTCTGGCCTGGGCTCCAAACCCTCTCCTCTATTGGGCATTTCCAGCCTGCCAGTCAGAGTAGAACAGCAGCCTTGGTGCTCAGAGAAAGGAGTTGGAACAAAGAGGAAGTTCAGCTGGGACGCTCCACCAGTGGAGATGCACATTCTTCAACCGGCAGGTAGAAGTTATGCCATCTACCCAGCAGGGGGCAGTGTGGACCATGGACTCAGTGGTTCTGGAAACAGGCCAGTCAAGAGGATTCGTATGTGTGCTGAGCCCTCAACCCTGATCTACACAAGACCCAGTGTTGCTCCTTATTTTGCCAGCCGTCAGAACGGTTATGTCAATTATCCTCTACCAACATATCCCTGTGATGTTAAACGTTATTGTAAAATGTAAATGTAAATGTAAAATGTTTTTTTTTGTACATGCCACTTCTGCACTTATTTGTACATTATATTTGCTTACTTATCTTGGCACCTTTTTCAATAAAACACAAAAACAAACATTGTTACTTACTGCTATCATTTATTTGTATGCATACAGATCTGAGATGAAGAATTTATAACTGAACATAATCAGAATCAGAAAGATCTTTATTGCCAAGTAAGTTTGCACACATACAATGAATTTGTATTGGTTGTTGCAACATTAACAGACAATTAAAGTAGAATCATCAGTCATATATAAACTAAATTAGAATAAAAGTACACTAGAATATGGGCTGTACAATTGTGCAGTATTGTGCAAAAAGTATGAATAATCACGAAAAACTAACTATTAAAATAGTTTTACAGAATTACTTAATTGATTTAATAACATATTGTGAAATATTATTATCCTGTATAAGTATAATACATGTGTATCAGGCTCAGTAATGTACCTTCCATACACCATTGACCTCTCACCTCAAGATATATGAATGAAAACAGGCTCAATTGAACCACTCCACAGCTGATTTATGGTAGTGTGTTGCCGTTTTGGGCCAATACCATGCTGTTTTAGGCATGCGGTACAAATGTGTTGTCACAAATATATATTAGCCTATTCCATGGATTAGGTGTGGCTTTAAAGTTGAGACTTTTTTGGAATCCGGTGATGAAGCTTCCCACTTGGCAGGCCAAAAACATCTGATTGGTTATTGATGCATGGAGCTGTTGTTTGTCAATCAGATTTGAATCTGATAATAAATGAGTTATGGCTATATGCCTTAATCTGGTAAATGTAATGTTGCTTTGTGGTGGAATTTTTCCCTTTACAAATGGAATTACAGACACAGAATGTTCTCAATGTAAGATTGTGAACCACTAAAATTAACATTAAATTAACAAATAGTAGTGTAACAGTAGGTGTAACATGCTGTTGGGATTTGTTGCGTGTGTCTTCATTAGTGGAATTAATTTATTAACAATTGACAGAAAGGAATACATAAATATATCAATAATTTAAATGTCATTATAGAATTGAAAATGTTTCGTTTTCTCATATAAATATTGAATCTCAATCACAAGGTAACATTGAAATTTGTTATACCACATATGATGTTGGTGGCCGACAGCAGGGTTCATCCCCAGAACATTTAGGGCCAGAAGACCAAATTCCACAACATAATCTAGTATTATTAATCAGAGTATTATTATATATTATATTTGGTCTACATTGATGCAGTTTACCTATATTGAGAGTGAACAACTAGTTAACTATTAACAAGGTATAATACAATACAAATACAAAATAATATATGATAGCAAAACATAGTTTGGTTTAATATTTTATTGAAAAAAATATCTTCACAAGAAGGCAAGTATATATATAACATATTTACAGATTATGACATAACACAGGGACATTTGAGACAGAATAATCGTCCTGGGTTGGAAAGGAGCAATTCTGGGTCTTCAGATCACATAGATCAGGAATGAGGGATTAGCACACATACGAATCCTCTTGACTGGCCTGTTTCCAGAACCACTGAGTACATGGTCCACACTGCCCCCTGCTGGGTAGAACTGGTCACTTCTACCTGCAGGTTGAAGAATGTGAATCTCCACAGGTGGAGCATCCCAGCTGAACTTTCTCTTTGTTCCAACTCCTTTCTCTGAGCACCATGGCTGCTGTTCTACTCTGACTGGCAGGCTGGAAATACCCAGAGGAGATGGTTTGGAACCCAGGCCAGAGGGACTGTCTTTCTTCAGGAGCGATTCGATGGAGAAAGGACTGCTGAACTTCACCTCACATTTAATCTGAACATCCAAAATGGAGACCAACTCGGGGAACCAGTCCATAACTCCCTTGAAGTGACGGCGCACCATCTTCTCTGTGATTTGACTGTGGTCAAGCTTCCAGTAGTTTTTAATATTGTTTGGTTTACCTGGATTTGATGGAATCTGGAAAGAATTTAACACGTTATAATTCAACTAGGCCTCAGAGACAATGTTGGTTCAACTAAACTGTAGTTATCACGATCAATGAGATATAAATATGTTTTTAAATTTACCTTGACAAAACATTTGTTGGTTGACAAGCAGACTCTAATGTTGGTCTCAATGCTTCTTCCTTTTCCTGACATCAATGCTGCCAATTGTTCCATTATCTGTAGAAAAGTGAAAGAGAATTAGGTATTTGGACATTATGAGGACAGTATGCTATCATATCACAACATGTTTAATAGTTTAAAGGTTTATAGCTGGTTCTTACCTCAAAGAAGGTGAGCATATTGTCTGGACAGTCTTGGAGGACAAAGGCAATCATTGCCAGGTAGGTGCTACAATTCTCAAACATCATTTTCCGGGTGCTGTTGGATGTCACATGGAGAGGCAGGGGAGCTCCAAAGTTCTCAGCCATGTTCTGCTTCTTGTTGGTTGTAGAGTCAAGTCACACAGTGCATCAGAACCTCACTCAGTGGAGCTGTGGACCTGGACTGATGGAGTCCCAGACCTCTGATATAAGTCCTGCCAGAACAATAGAACATTACAAGGTGTGCATTCCAGGTTGATGAGGGCCTTTTCATCTGGATGAGGTGGGTGGGGTCAATGGCTGTGATAACAGCCCACTCCTAATCTTTGCTAATATACTTAGTTTAATATAGTGGGAAAATACAGGCTCCTAAACATGCTTGTTCAAATCAAACACATCCCTGAATGCTTACACTGTAAAAAATAAATGTTTTTTTCACGGGAAATTAACTGTATTATTTTACAGATTATTTTTGTTTTTCTACTTAAATGTAAATGCCATAAAAATACAGTAAATTACCTTTTATCAAAAGGCTCCTAAACATGCTTGTTCAAATCAAACACATCCCTGAATGCCTACAGTTATTCTTTTTTTCATATATTGCTTCAAAATCAATAAGTTGGAAGTTGTATTTGTTGAGACACAGTTTACAAACATCTTCCTTTCGTATATACTGTATATATTATGATGCACAATCCATTCCTCGGATTGTAATGATTGCAATCCTATACACTGTGAAAAAGAAGTCTGTACAAAAAAACTGTAAATGTCTGGCAGCAACGGTTGTCAAATACTTACTGTTAAATTACAGTAAAATCTAATACATTTACAGATTACAATATTTTGATAATGGTTAATATTTTGATAAAAGGTAATTTACTGTATTTGTATGGTATTTACATACTTAAAGTAGAAAAACAAAAGTAATCTCTAAAATAATACAGTGAAATTCAATTTTTTTTATTTGATTTCTTTTTACAGATTTTTTTACCTGAAACACTGGAGAATAACTGCTTCATTTTACTTAGTTTCTTCGGTAGTAATGATATACTGTTGTATTACATTACATCATATATTTATGAATGATGTTGACAGATGGATGGCTGTATTACTGAGAATGTAATGAAAGCATAACTCGAAGTGCTTTACAATGAAATAACTGCATATCTTTTTTCAGTATGGGAGAAAAAGTCTAATAATGCTTTTTACAAAATTATGCACATCATTCCTGATGAGACTGCTCAATTTGAGGTATTACCAGTGATTGTGGTGCAAAAACTCTGGAGTTTGGGAAGGACAGACGGATGATAGTCGCAGCAAAAAATAGACATGTTGGCTAAACCAATTGAATTTGAAGAGTTGTTTCTGCCTCTATTGCATTATATTGCAAGGGAGTTTAATGGCATTATCGCATTCTGCAAAAACAAGTAGCCTATCAGAGGATATGGATGAGGTCAAGCTATGATTCCAAACATTCCAATGTTATAGTCCCGTGAAATACCGTCCTTGCCGAACTCAATGCCATAGATTCATCATTCAGCCCATTTTACCAGAGGCAATGACGTTTAGATCAAGGTGAAAATCATTGGAATGTGGGCACGGCCTGTACAGCAATACTCTAGTTTTAAATGCAAATGTATAATTCACACCTGCCCTCATGTTAACTAAATGTAGCCCCAATAGCTTCATCATTCAACACATTTTATCTGAGACAATGAAGTTTAGATGGGGTGAAAATCACTGGAATGTGGGCCAAACCATAGTAACACACAAATTTTGGTTCAACTGATATCAGGCTAAGGTTCACTCAAACTAGATTTGTATCTCAAATGTGATATCCCCAATGCATATAATTTAACATTGAAACATTTTCTTCTTTGAATTTGAAATATTGTGTAACGTTACCGTTATCTAATTAGTAACTGGCAACTGCAGATGTCTGCCCCATGTCTATACCCCACAATGCAAAGTGTCTAACGCTATAGCTTAATTGTAGATTCTAAACATAATGAGGTAACGCAGCTACCAAATGTTATCTTTAATCAAAGTGTGTAATGTTAATCCACAACAGCGACTTTTGGTATATGACATATCAATAGAAATACATTTACAAAAATACAAATGAAATACATTTCGAATTAATTCCACAATTATTTGCGATAGACTTATATCAATACACAAACAAATTTAAATTGATGACATTAGATCGGGTGTAGCTAATCTAAATAGTGTGCATCATTTTCAAAACTATATACTGTATTTTGAGAGTAAATCAAGCATAATAAACATTCATGTTCTAATGAAGCCTGAGAAACCAAGTTTGCACTTCACCGCATAGGTCCTTGTGAATCGCTAATGTCTATTTTGTAGTTGTAAACAGTGATCCCCTCATTAAAGTGGCCAATATCTGAAGAGGGCAGTGATGGATGAAGTGTGATTGTTATTATATGTACTTAATAAGTATATAGGGTATACAATGGAAGGAATTTGTATTTCTTTAGTCTATAGTGATCCATAATCAGAAAATGTCCATATTATTTCAGCTGCTTCTGTTCTAAATACACAGATCGCTATAGTCTTGGACCGTTATTCATATTCCAATGGTCCCCCTTTATCACTTCCATTGTCCTGTTTAAAGATAGAAAATAAAATTTAAATAAACAAATGAACATGACTGAGACCCAGTCTGGTACATATTAATAAACACATGAACAACATACTTCATGCATTTTCCTCTGGAGGGACTGAATACAGTATATTTCTTACTGCTAATCTGCGATTTTAGGCAATATAGTGTTGCTATAGAAACATGTTTAAGAAATCCAAAATCTCCCATGCTAACAAACTATTGTATGCAGCTCTACATACTAGTGATATATAAGGAGCAACAGGGAGGCAGGCCATGACATGTTTTCAGGATTCATTCATTCATTCAAGTTGAATTTCACACATTCAAAAAAGGTTTGGTTTGAGCAAGTCTATATAGGAAAACAATTTACACGACAATAAAACTATAATATATTAAACCCAAGAGTATGGTAAGAGAGAGCTAAAAGTACAATCACCATCCATTGGTCCAGATAGGTTTGTTGGAAGTGGGCTGTTATGACGGCCATTGACCCCACCTCATCCAGATGAAAAGGCCCTCATCAACCTGGAATGCACACCTTGTAATGTTCTATTGTTCTGGCAGGACTTATATCCAGAAGTCTGGGACTCCATCACTCCAGGTCCACAGCTCCACTGAGTGAGGTTCTGATACCACTGTGTGTGACTTGACTCTACAACCAACAAGAAGCAGAACATGGCTGAGAACTTTGGAGCTCCCCTGCCTCTCCATGTGACACCCAACAGCACACAGAAAAGGATGTTTGAGAATTGTAACACCCACCTGGCAATGATTGCCTTTGTCCTCCAAGACTCTCCAGGCAATATGCTCACCTTCTGTGAGGTAAGAACAAGCAAGCAACATATTAAGTTTCATTTGACTTTAAAAATGTTGTGATGTGAAAGCAAAATGTCCTTCTAATGTCTGATGATGCCTAATTTTCAATGTAACTTCTTTGTAGTTGCTGGGAAATTTGGAAGCATTGATCTCAGGAAACAGAAAAGGCCTTGATGCCAAAATTAGAGTCTGCTTGTCGACCAACACATGTTTTGTCAAGGTAAATGGAAAAAATCTTTATATCTCATTGATCATGATCACTAATTTAGTTGAACCAACATAGTTTTGGGTTAAAGATGAATTCTAACTTGTGTGTTCAATTGTTTCCAGATTCCATCAAATCCAGAAAAAACAAACAGTAAGAAAAACTACTGGAAGCTTGACCACAGTCAAATTACAGGGAAGATGGTGCGTCGTCACTTCAAGGGAATTCTGGACTGGTTCCCTGAGTTGGTCTCCAAAGTTATGGAGGCAGTCAGACCATCAGAGCACTACACTACTCTCCACTCCCCTGAACCTGCAGCCTACAGAGATGTTCAGATTAAATGTGAGGTGAAGTTCAGCAGTCCTTTCTCCATCGAATCCCTCCTGAAGAAAGACAGTCCCTCTGGCCTGGGCTCCAAACCCTCTCCTCTATTGGGCATTTCCAGCCTGCCAGTCAGAGTAGAACAGCAGCCTTGGTGCTCAGAGAAAGGAGTTGGAACAAAGAGGAAGTTCAGCTGGGACGCTCCACCAGTGGAGATGCACATTCTTCAACCGGCAGGTAGAAGTTATGCCATCTACCCAGCAGGGGGCAGTGTGGACCATGGACTCAGTGGTTCTGGAAACAGGCCAGTCAAGAGGATTCGTATGTGTGCTGAGCCCTCAACCCTGATCTACACAAGACCCAGTGTTGCTCCTTATTTTGCCAGCCGTCAGAACGGTTATGTCAATTATCCTCTACCAACATATCCCTGTGATGTTAAACGTTATTGTAAAATGTAAATGTAAATGTAAAATGTTTTTTTTTGTACATGCCACTTCTGCACTTATTTGTACATTATATTTGCTTACTTATCTTGGCACCTTTTTCAATAAAACACAAAAACAAACATTGTTACTTACTGCTATCATTTATTTGTATGCATACAGATCTGAGATGAAGAATTTATAACTGAACATAATCAGAATCAGAAAGATCTTTATTGCCAAGTAAGTTTGCACACATACAATGAATTTGTATTGGTTGTTGCAACATTAACAGACAATTAAAGTAGAATCATCAGTCATATATAAACTAAATTAGAATAAAAGTACACTAGAATATGGGCTGTACAATTGTGCAGTATTGTGCAAAAAGTATGAATAATCACGAAAAACTAACTATTAAAATAGTTTTACAGAATTACTTAATTGATTTAATAACATATTGTAAAATATTATTATCCTGTATAAGTATAATACATGTGTATCAGGCTCAGTAATGTACCTTCCATACACCATTGACCTCTCACCTCAAGATATATGAATGAAAACAGGCTCAATTGAACCACTCCACAGCTGATTTATGGTAGTGTGTTGCCGTTTTGGGCCAATACCATGCTGTTTTAGGCATGCGGTACAAATGTGTTGTCACAAATATATATTAGCCTATTCCATGGATTAGGTGTGGCTTTAAAGTTGAGACTTTTTTGGAATCCGGTGATGAAGCTTCCCACTTGGCAGGCCAAAAACATCTGATTGGTTATTGATGCATGGAGCTGTTGTTTTGGTCAATCAGATTTGAATCTGATAATAAATGAGTTATGGCTATATGCCTTAATCTGGTAAATGTAATGTTGCTTTGTGGTGGAATTTTTCCCTTTACAAATGGAATTACAGACACAGAATGTTCTCAATGTAAGATTGTGAACCACTAAAATTAACATTAAATTAACAAATAGTAGTGTAACAGTAGGTGTAACATGCTGTTGGGATTTGTTGCGTGTGTCTTCATTAGTGGAATTAATTTATTAACAATTGACAGAAAGGAATACATAAATATATCAATAATTTAAATGTCATTATAGAATTGAAAATGTTTCGTTTTCTCATATAAATATTGAATCTCAATCACAAGGTAACATTGAAATTTGTTATACCACATATGATGTTGGTGGCCGACAGCAGGGTTCATCCCCAGAACATTTAGGGCCAGAAGACCAAATTCCACAACATAATCTAGTATTATTAATCAGAGTATTATTATATATTATATTTGGTCTACATTGATGCAGTTTACCTATATTGAGAGTGAACAACTAGTTAACTATTAACAAGGTATAATACAATACAAATACAAAATAATATATGATAGCAAAACATAGTTTGGTTTAATATTTTATTGAAAAAAATATCTTCACAAGAAGGCAAGTATATATATAACATATTTACAGATTATGACATAACACAGGGACATTTGAGACAGAATAATCGTCCTGGGTTGGAAAGGAGCAATTCTGGGTCTTCAGATCACATAGATCAGGAATGAGGGATTAGCACACATACGAATCCTCTTGACTGGCCTGTTTCCAGAACCACTGAGTACATGGTCCACACTGCCCCCTGCTGGGTAGAACTGGTCACTTCTACCTGCAGGTTGAAGAATGTGAATCTCCACAGGTGGAGCATCCCAGCTGAACTTTCTCTTTGTTCCAACTCCTTTCTCTGAGCACCATGGCTGCTGTTCTACTCTGACTGGCAGGCTGGAAATACCCAGAGGAGATGGTTTGGAACCCAGGCCAGAGGGACTGTCTTTCTTCAGGAGCGATTCGATGGAGAAAGGACTGCTGAACTTCACCTCACATTTAATCTGAACATCCAAAATGGAGACCAACTCGGGGAACCAGTCCATAACTCCCTTGAAGTGACGGCGCACCATCTTCTCTGTGATTTGACTGTGGTCAAGCTTCCAGTAGTTTTTAATATTGTTTGGTTTACCTGGATTTGATGGAATCTGGAAAGAATTTAACACGTTATAATTCAACTAGGCCTCAGAGACAATGTTGGTTCAACTAAACTGTAGTTATCACGATCAATGAGATATAAATATGTTTTTAAATTTACCTTGACAAAACATTTGTTGGTTGACAAGCAGACTCTAATGTTGGTCTCAATGCTTCTTCCTTTTCCTGACATCAATGCTGCCAATTGTTCCATTATCTGTAGAAAAGTGAAAGAGAATTAGGTATTTGGACATTATGAGGACAGTATGCTATCATATCACAACATGTTTAATAGTTTAAAGGTTTATAGCTGGTTCTTACCTCAAAGAAGGTGAGCATATTGTCTGGACAGTCTTGGAGGACAAAGGCAATCATTGCCAGGTAGGTGCTACAATTCTCAAACATCATTTTCCGGGTGCTGTTGGATGTCACATGGAGAGGCAGGGGAGCTCCAAAGTTCTCAGCCATGTTCTGCTTCTTGTTGGTTGTAGAGTCAAGTCACACAGTGCATCAGAACCTCACTCAGTGGAGCTGTGGACCTGGACTGATGGAGTCCCAGACCTCTGATATAAGTCCTGCCAGAACAATAGAACATTACAAGGTGTGCATTCCAGGTTGATGAGGGCCTTTTCATCTGGATGAGGTGGGTGGGGTCAATGGCTGTGATAACAGCCCACTCCTAATCTTTGCTAATATACTTAGTTTAATATAGTGGGAAAATACAGGCTCCTAAACATGCTTGTTCAAATCAAACACATCCCTGAATGCTTACACTGTAAAAAATAAATGTTTTTTTCACGGGAAATTAACTGTATTATTTTACAGATTACTTTTGTTTTTCTACTTAAATGTAAATGCCATAAAAATACAGTAAATTACCTTTTATCAAAAGGCTCCTAAACATGCTTGTTCAAATCAAACACATCCCTGAATGCCTACAGTTATTATTTTTTTCATATATTGCTTCAAAATCAATAAGTTGGAAGTTGTATTTGTTGAGACACAGTTTACAAACATCTTCCTTTCGTATATACTGTATATATTATGATGCACAATCCATTCCTCGGATTGTAATGATTGCAATCCTATACACTGTGAAAAAGAAGTCTGTACAAAAAAACTGTAAATGTCTGGCAGCAACGGTTGTCAAATACTTACTGTTAAATTACAGTAAAATCTAATACATTTACAGATTACAATATTTTGATAATGGTTAATATTTTGATAAAAGGTAATTTACTGTATTTGTATGGTATTTACATACTTAAAGTAGAAAAACAAAAGTAATCTCTAAAATAATACAGTGAAATTCAATTTTTTTTATTTGATTTCTTTTTACAGATTTTTTTACCTGAAACACTGGAGAATAACTGCTTCATTTTACTTAGTTTCTTCGGTAGTAATGATATACTGTTGTATTACATTACATCATATATTTATGAATGATGTTGACAGATGGATGGCTGTATTACTGAGAATGTAATGAAAGCATAACTCGAAGTGCTTTACAATGAAATAACTGCATATCTTTTTTCAGTATGGGAGAAAAAGTCTAATAATGCTTTTTACAAAATTATGCACATCATTCCTGATGAGACTGCTCAATTTGAGGTATTACCAGTGATTGTGGTGCAAAAACTCTGGAGTTTGGGAAGGACAGACGGATGATAGTCGCAGCAAAAAATAGACATGTTGGCTAAACCAATTGAATTTGAAGAGTTGTTTCTGCCTCTATTGCATTATATTGCAAGGGAGTTTAATGGCATTATCGCATTCTGCAAAAACAAGTAGCCTATCAGAGGATATGGATGAGGTCAAGCTATGATTCCAAACATTCCAATGTTATAGTCCCGTGAAATACCGTCCTTGCCGAACTCAATGCCATAGATTCATCATTCAGCCCATTTTACCAGAGGCAATGACGTTTAGATCAAGGTGAAAATCATTGGAATGTGGGCACGGCCTGTACAGCAATACTCTAGTTTTAAATGCAAATGTATAATTCACACCTGCCCTCATGTTAACTAAATGTAGCCCCAATAGCTTCATCATTCAACACATTTTATCTGAGACAATGAAGTTTAGATGGGGTGAAAATCACTGGAATGTGGGCCAAACCATAGTAACACACACATTTTGGTTCAACTGATATCAGGCTAAGGTTCACTCAAACTAGATTTGTATCTCAAATGTGATATCCCCAATGGTGCATTATATGTGTATGACCGTCAGTCAATCATTGACATTGGATTAAGAAAAACTTACCGTTTGGATTGCTCTCTGGATCGGATCGCTGAACAGCAGAAATGGCCCACCGAGATCCTTTGTTATGCCGGCCACGGACAAGAAAAAAAGCTGCCGCGAAGACGAGGAAAGAGAGCCGGGGTCCGGAACAGACTGAGGTCCAAACGACACAGAACCACATTGCCCAGCATATTGTTGGCCAATGTGCAATCGATAGGAAACAAATTGGACGACATCAGAGCAAGGATCCAATTCCAGAGGGACATTCGGGATTGTAACGTCCTCTGTTTCACAGAAACTTGGCTGAGTCCAGATGTCCCGAATCATGCAATAGAACCGGCAGACCATTTCTTCGTTCTACGAAAAGACCGGACGGCATTAGAGTCACTAAAGAAGAAAGGAGGCGGCATCGCCTTCATGATAAACAAGGAGTGGTGCGATTTAGGCAACACAAAGGAAATGTCTAACCACTGTTCCCCAGACCTGGAGTTTATCACGATAAAATGTCGACCCTTCTTCCTCCCAAGAGAGTTAACGTCCATCATCCTCATCGGAGTGTACATTCCACCACACGCGAACACTGAGGTCGCACTTTCAAAACTTCACGACGAGGTAAACAAACTCCAGGCAGCTAACGTTGACGCGGCCATTTTGGTCTTGGGGGATTTCAACAGCGCGCGTCTTAAAAAGGTGCTGCCGAATTTCTATCAGCATGTGACCTGTCCCACCAGAGGCGAGAACATATTAGACCATGTATACTCGCAATTTAAGAATGGGTACAAGTCACAGGCTCTTAGTCCATTCGGTAAAAGCGATCACGTTGCAATTTTTCTTTTGCCTAAGTACAAACAGTGTCTCAAGCGAACGCCGGTGGTCTCGCGAGAGGTTAAACGTTGGACCGTGACGTCAGTAGAGTCACTCCAAGCAGTGCTGGGAAGCACAGAATGGAGTGTACTCCGTGATAACACAGCCAATATTAACGAATACACCGAAACGGTGATTGACTATGTCTGTACTCAGGTAGAAGTAATAATCCCCACCACCAAAATTAATATCTACCCAAACCAAAAGCCCTGGGTAGACAAATCCGTCCGTGAGGCTCTGAAAGTGCGCACATCAGCATACAACACCGGGCTGGTGACAGGCAACATGGAAGAACACAAGATGGCAAGATACAACGTCAGGAGAGCAGTAATAGAGGCAAAACGGCGTTACAGGGATAAAGTTGAACTTCAGTTTGAACAGGCTGACTCTAGAGGCATGTGGCAGGGCCTCAGAACAATGACAGACTACAAAGGAACCCCCCTCAAACTGAACAGTGACATCTCCTTAGCAAATGATCTCAACTCCTTCTATGCGAGGTTTGAGGCTGTGAATAACAACACCAGCCTACAAACCACGGCAATGGGGGGGGGGGGGTCTGCTGATGGAGACTCAGTGTTCAGGGTAACAGAGCATGAGGTGAGACGGATCTTTAAAAAAGTGGATATCAGGAAGGCAGCAGGACCGGACGGCATCCCCGGCCGCGTCCTAAAAGTCTGTGCCGACCAACTGGCCCCGGTATTCACTGACATCTTCAACCTGTCCTTGGAACAGGCCGTCATCCCCACCTGTCTGAAGAAGTCCACCATCATCCCTGTACCCAAAAAATCTACGCCCGCTTGCCTCAACGACTACCGCCCTGTAGCCCTCACCTCCATAGCCATGAAGTGCTTTGAGAAGCTAGTGAAGGGCTACATCTGTTCCTCCCTCCCCATCAACCTGGACCCTCTGCAATTTGCATATCGCCCCAACAGGTCCACGGAGGACGCCATAGCCCATGTGCTGCACACAGCAGCATCACATCTGGACAAGAGGAAGGGGAACTATGTGAGAATGCTGTTCATCGACTACAGCTCAGCATTCAATACCATAGTCCCCTCCAAACTCATAGCCAAGCTCAGGGACCTGGGCTTGAACTATGACCTGTGCCAGTGGGTCCTGGACTTCCTGACGGGCAGACCCCAGGTGGTAAGAGCCGGCAACTGCACCTCCTCATCCATCACGCTCAACATAGGGGCCCCCCAGGGCTGTGTTCTGAGCCCCCTCCTCTACTCCCTGTACACACATGACTGCGTAGCACAGCGGAACAACAACACCATCATCAAATTTGCTGATGACACAGTAGTGGTGGGCCTGATCTCTGCCAACGACGAAAGGGCCTACCTGGAAGAGGTAGAGAACCTGTCACAGTGGTGTCAGGAGAACTGCCTCTCCCTGAACGTCAGCAAAACAAAAGAGATGATTGTGGACTTCAGGAGGTCGGGGGTCAAGGACTACAGCCCCCTCAGCATCGACGGGGCACCAGTTGAGAGAGTGAACAGTTTCAAGTACCTCGGAGCCCACATATCCGAGGACTTGACATGGACCACACACATTGACAGTGTTGTGAAGAAGGCACGACAACGCCTCTACTTCCTCAGGCGCCTAAGGAAGTTCCAAGTCAGTCAGAAGATCCTTAGGAACTTCTACTCATGTACAATAGAGAGCATCCTGACCGGCAACATCACCTCCTGGTTTGGGAATAGCACTGCACAAGACCGTAGCAGACTACAAAGAGTGACACGTTCAGCCGAACGCACAATTAGAGGGGGGCTTCCCACCCTCCAGAACATTTACAACAAGCGGTGCAAGGGGAAGGCTAAGAGAATTATTAAGGACTCGAGCCACCCGAACAACTGCCTCTTTGAACTGCTGCCGTCAGGCAAGCGATACCGGAGTCTTATGGCGAGCACAGAAAGACTCAGAAGGAGCTTCTATCCCCAGGCCATCAGGCTGCTAAACGAACAATAATCGCTAAACGAACAATAATCACTATGCAACAACCATCAAATGCACACAGCACACACACCCACACGCACACACACACTCACTCAAACAAACAACACACTGCAGCACCCACTCTCCACACTTTAGATCACACAAACACACTTACACTTTATATTTATTGATAAAGGATTTGCACTACAACTCGTACACCTACTGTGAATTGTACCTAAACTGCACCTTGTCCATTTATGCCTTGCACTATATAGTATTGTATATTAGTACACTGCACAGTATTGTATATTGTATGGTAACTACGTCTACGAACATTGTACATATGTCTAAACTGAACACTGTGACCTCTTTTTTTCTTCTAATTTTTACTATGTTTTTATTTCATACTTATCTTGTCATGCACAGTCTCTGGAGCGCAACAGTAAGAAGCATTTTGTACAAAAGTATTCTGTACTTCTGTATGACAACTATTAAAGAAACTTGAAACTTGAAACCAATGCATATAATTTAACATTGAAACATTTTCTTCTTTGAATTTGAAATATTGTGTAACGTTACCGTTATCTAATTAGTAACTGGCAACTGCAGATGTCTGCCCCATGTCTATACCCCACAATGCAAAGTGTCTAACGCTATAGCTTAATTGTAGATTCTAAACATAATGAGGTAACGCAGCTACCAAATGTTATCTTTAATCAAAGTGTGTAATGTTAATCCACAACAGCGACTTTTGGTATATGACATATCAATAGAAATACATTTACAAAAATACAAATGAAATACATTTCGAATTAATTCCACAATTATTTGCGATAGACTTATATCAATACACAAACAAATTTAAATTGATGACATTAGATCGGGTGTAGCTAATCTAAATAGTGTGCATCATTTTCAAAACTATATACTGTATTTTGAGAGTAAATCAAGCATAATAAACATTCATGTTCTAATGAAGCCTGAGAAACCAAGTTTGCACTTCACCGCATAGGTCCTTGTGAATCGCTAATGTCTATTTTGTAGTTGTAAACAGTGATCCCCTCATTAAAGTGGCCAATATCTGAAGAGGGCAGTGATGGATGAAGTGTGATTGTTATTATATGTACTTAATAAGTATATAGGGTATACAATGGAAGGAATTTGTATTTCTTTAGTCTATAGTGATCCATAATCAGAAAATGTCCATATTATTTCAGCTGCTTCTGTTCTAAATACACAGATCGCTATAGTCTTGGACCGTTATTCATATTCCAATGGTCCCCCTTTATCACTTCCATTGTCCTGTTTAAAGATAGAAAATAAAATTTAAATAAACAAATGAACATGACTGAGACCCAGTCTGGTACATATTAATAAACACATGAACAACATACTTCATGCATTTTCCTCTGGAGGGACTGAATACAGTATATTTCTTACTGCTAATCTGCGATTTTAGGCAATATAGTGTTGCTATAGAAACATGTTTAAGAAATCCAAAATCTCCCATGCTAACAAACTATTGTATGCAGCTCTACATACTAGTGATATATAAGGAGCAACAGGGAGGCAGGCCATGACATGTTTTCAGGATTCATTCATTCATTCAAGTTGAATTTCACACATTCAAAAAAGGTTTGGTTTGAGCAAGTCTATATAGGAAAACAATTTACACGACAATAAAACTATAATATATTAAACCCAAGAGTATGGTAAGAGAGAGCTAAAAGTACAATCACCATCCATTGGTCCAGATAGGTTTGTTGGAAGTGGGCTGTTATGACGGCCATTGACCCCACCTCATCCAGATGAAAAGGCCCTCATCAACCTGGAATGCACACCTTGTAATGTTCTATTGTTCTGGCAGGACTTATATCCAGAAGTCTGGGACTCCATCACTCCAGGTCCACAGCTCCACTGAGTGAGGTTCTGATACCACTGTGTGTGACTTGACTCTACAACCAACAAGAAGCAGAACATGGCTGAGAACTTTGGAGCTCCCCTGCCTCTCCATGTGACACCCAACAGCACACAGAAAAGGATGTTTGAGAATTGTAACACCCACCTGGCAATGATTGCCTTTGTCCTCCAAGACTCTCCAGGCAATATGCTCACCTTCTGTGAGGTAAGAACAAGCAAGCAACATATTAAGTTTCATTTGACTTTAAAAATGTTGTGATGTGAAAGCAAAATGTCCTTCTAATGTCTGATGATGCCTAATTTTCAATGTAACTTCTTTGTAGTTGCTGGGAAATTTGGAAGCATTGATCTCAGGAAACAGAAAAGGCCTTGATGCCAAAATTAGAGTCTGCTTGTCGACCAACAAATGTTTTGTCAAGGTAAATGGAAAAAATCTTTATATCTCATTGATCATGATCACTAATTTAGTTGAACCAACATAGTTTTGGGTTAAAGATGAATTCTAACTTGTGTGTTCAATTGTTTCCAGATTCCATCAAATCCAGAAAAACCAAACAGTAAGAAAAACTACTGGAAGCTTGACCACAGTCAAATTACAGGGAAGATGGTGCGTCGTCACTTCAAGGGAATTCTGGACTGGTTCCCTGAGTTGGTCTCCAAAGTTATGGAGGCAGTCAGACCATCAGAGCACTACACTACTCTCCACTCCCCTGAACCTGCAGCCTACAGAGATGTTCAGATTAAATGTGAGGTGAAGTTCAGCAGTCCTTTCTCCATCGAATCCCTCCTGAAGAAATGGCCTGGGCTCCAAACCATCTCCTCTGTTGGGCATTTCCAGCCTGCCAGTCAGAGTAGAACAGCAGCCTTGGTGCTCAGAGAAAGGAGTTGGAACAAAGAGGAAGTTCAGCTGGGACGCTCCACCAGTGGAGATGCACATTCTTCAACCGGCAGGTAGAAGTTATGCCATCTACCCAGCAGGGGGCAGTGTGGACCATGGACTCAGTGGTTCTGGAAACAGGCCAGTCAGCGTCTACCTTAATGATAAGCAAGCAGTGCAAAAATGCGGAAGCATTCGTCACCGCACGCCACTACGGTAAAGCGCCTTTCTTTTCAGGCCCGCTTTGGGAGCTGTTGCGCGGAAATAGGCTGTCTATTGCCATTCTCTTTGACAAACTCTAACCTTAACCAGCTCCTTAACAGCGCCTAAACTTAACCGTTCTAACCTTAACCAACTCCGAAACAATGCCTAACCTTAACCTTAACCTTAACCATGCCTAACCTTAACCATAGAAAGAATATTGCCATTCTCTTTGACAAACTCTAACCTTAACCAGCTCCTTAACAGCGCCTAAACTTAACCGTTCTAACCTTAACCAACTCCGAAACAATGCCTAACCTTAACCTTAACCTTAACCATGCCTAACCTTAACCGGCGAAGAATACACGTTAAAAAAAAAATCACGTTAAAAAAAATATATTTTATGGGATTCGAACTCGCCAGCAAACGAGCTGTAGGATCCACAGCCATGCAGTGTTGCCAATTGAGCTATTTCTCGATACTGAATAAGGGGCGGTGACTTATATATATTGAGCTCCGCTCGTGTCGAACCAAGGCGGGATCTCATGCGCATGCGCGGGCACCTCGCGCGAGCACGCCGGCGCACGCACGCACCTGAGCGAGCACGCCGCCGCCGGTGCACGCACCTGGGCGCTGGGCGGCGGAAAATGAAAGGCGCATTACCGCACGCCACTACGGTAGAATGCTTCCGCATTCTTGCACTGCTTGCTTATCATTAAGGAACAGGCGGCCAGTCAAGAGGATTCGTATGTGTGCTGAGCCCTCAACCCTGATCTACACAAGACCCAGTGTTGCTCCTTATTTTACCAGCCGTCAGAACGGTTATGTCAATTATCCTCTACCAACATATCCCTGTGATGTTAAACGTTATTGTAAAATGTAAATGTAAAATGTTTTTTTTTGTACATGCCACTTCTGCACTTATTTGTACATTATATTTGCTTACTTATCTTGGCACCTTTTTCAATAAAACACAAAAACAAACATTGTTACTTACTGCTATCATTTATTTGTATGCATACAGATCTGAGATGAAGTAATGTACCTTCCATACACCATTGACCTCTCACCTCAAGATATATGAATGAAAACAGGCTCAATTGAACCACTCCACAGCTGATTTATGGTAGTGTGTTGCCGTTTTGGGCCAATACCATGCTGTTTTAGGCATGCGGTACAAATGTGTTGTCACAAATATATATTAGCCTATTCCATGGATTAGGTGTGGCTTTAAAGTTGAGACTTTTTTGGAATCCGGTGATGAAGCTTCCCACTTGGCAGGCCAAAAACATCTGATTGGTTATTGATGCATGGAGCTGTTGTTTTGGTCAATCAGATTTGAATCTGATAATAAATGAGTTATGGCTATATGCCTTAATCTGGTAAATGTAATGTTGCTTTGTGGTGGAATTTTTCCCTTTACAAATGGAATTACAGACACAGAATGTTCTCAATGTAAGATTGTGAACCACTAAAATTAACATTAAATTAACAAATAGTAGTGTAACAGTAGGTGTAACAGGCTGTTGGGATTTGTTGCGTGTGTCTTCATTAGTGGAATTAATTTATTAACAATTGACAGAAAGGAATACATAAATATTCAAAATAATAAAAATCAATAATTTAAATGTCATTATAGAATTGAAAATGTTTCGTTTTCTCATGTATAAATATTGAATCTCAATCACAAGGTAACATTGAAATTTTGTATACCACATATGATGTTGGTGGCCGACAGCAGGGTTCATCCCCGGAACATTTAGGGCCAGAAGACCAAATTCCACAACATAATCTAGTATTATTAATCAGAGTATTATTATATATTATATTTGGTCTACATTGATGCAGTTTACCTATTGAGAGTGAACTAGTTAACTATTAACAAGGTATAATACAATACAAATACAAAATAATATATGATAGCAAAACATAGTTTGGTTTAATATTTTATTGAAAAAAATATCTTCACAAGAAGGCAAGTATATATATAACATATTTACAGATTATGACATAACACAGGGACATTTGAGACAGAATAATCGTCCTGGGTTGGAAAGGAGCAATTGTGGGTCTTCAGATCACATAGATCAGGAATGAGGGATTAGCACACATACGAATCCTCTTGACTGGCCTGTTTCCAGAACCACTGAGTACATGGTCCACACTGCCCCCTGCTGGGTAGAACTGGTCACTTCTACCTGCAGGTTGAAGAATGTGAATCTCCACAGGTGGAGCATCCCAGCTGAACTTTCTCTTTGTTCCAACTCCTTTCTCTGAGCACCATGGCTGCTGTTCTACTCTGACTGGCAGGCTGGAAATACCCAGAGGAGATGGTTTGGAACCCAGGCCAGAGGGACTGTCTTTCTTCAGGAGCGATTCGATGGAGAAAGGACTGCTGAACTTCACCTCACATTTAATCTGAACATCCAAAATGGAGACCAACTCAGGGAACCAGTTCATAACTCCCTTGAAGTGACGGCGCACCATCTTCTCTGTGATTTGACTGTGGTCAAGCTTCCAGTAGTTTTTAATATTGTTTGGTTTACCTGGATTTGATGGAATCTGGAAAGAATTTAACACGTTATAATTCAACTAGGCCTCAGAGACAATGTTGGTTCAACTAAACTGTAGTTATCACGATCAATGAGATATAAATATGTTTTTAAATTTACCTTGACAAAACATTTGTTGGTTGACAAGCAGACTCTAATGTTGGTCTCAATGCTTCTTCCTTTTCCTGACATCAATGCTGCCAATTGTTCCATTATCTGTAGAAAAGTGAAAGAGAATTAGGTATTTGGACATTATGAGGACAGTATGCTATCATATCACAACATGTTTAATAGTTTAAAGGTTTATAGCTGGTTCTTACCTCAAAGAAGGTGAGCATATTGAGAGAAAATGGTGGTTTTTCAATGTATGTGATGTATAGATTGGGGGGAGTGACCACAGCTAAAACGGTGCCGGGTCAGAGAGGTCGAAGTGCATGCGGACGGTGGAAGCAGGAGACGGTGGTTCAGTAGCAGGGTGATTGTTGTGAGCCACACTGCCAGCGAGAGAATGTTTGTTGACATTCCTCATTAGAACATCTGAGATTAGAGTGTACTGTCTCGACGAGCAGGAGGGAGAGAGGTTCATCTTAATGCAACAGTGAATGAAACTGCATTTTAATGTGTGAAAGGTTAAACGCAGTTGTCATGACAACACGTCACATGACAACCAGAATGCGGGGCCGTCGTTGCAACGACGAACATCTATAAGTCGAACGGTGTTTCCGGGTGTTGAGCAGACTAAAATCTGACTGAGACTAAGAGGGAAGAAACCAGAAGAGACTCTCTCCTCTCATTGAGAGAGAGGGGGGGGGGGGGGGAGAATGGCACATCACCAGTAGCTTCGGCTACCACGAGGATGGTCTTAGGCTAACGAACTAGGCCTGACCACTATTGGACTGAATAACAAAAGGACGATAGACGAACACACCGAAAGATCATTAGAAATAGACTCTTCAAGGACAATACAATCTGTTAACATCTGAGCTGAGGTTTCTGTTTAGAGAAATAAAACCACGCTTTTCCTTGTAAGGTATTTCACGTCGTCGAAGTGTCGAATTCTTACGGAGGTGGGGAAGTATTATGGTTTATGGATTGCACTAACGGGGGGTGAGATAAGGATCTTATCTACCAGTATCGGAGACGTCAGGACCATTAAAAGTACACAACGCAGAGGAATTGGATGGAGGGCCAAACAGACGAAGACGTGATACTGGCCAGTTTGATCAGAATCTAACAATATTGTCTGGACAGTCTTGGAGGACAAAGGCAATCATTGCCAGGTAGGTGCTACAATTCTCAAACATCATTTTCCGGGTGCTGTTGGATGTCACATGGAGAGGCAGGGGAGCTCCAAAGTTCTCAGCCATGTTCTGCTTCTTGTTGGTTGTAGAGTCAAGTCACACAGTGCATCAGAACCTCACTCAGTGGAGCTGTGGACCTGGACTGATGGAGTCCCAGACCTCTGATATAAGTCCTGCCAGAACAATAGAACATTACAAGGTGTGCATTCCAGGTTGATGAGGGCCTTTTCATCTGGATGAGGTGGGTGGGGTCAATGGCTGTGATAACAGCCCACTCCTAATCTTTGCTAATATACTTAGTTTAATATAGTGGGAAAATACAGGCTCCTAAACATGCTTGTTCAAATCAAACACATCCCTGAATGCTTACACTGTAAAAAATAAATGTTTTTTTCACGGGAAATTAACTGTATTATTTTACAGATTACTTTTGTTTTTCTACTTAAATGTAAATGCCATAAAAATACAGTAAATTACCTTTTATCAAAAGGCTCCTAAACATGCTTGTTCAAATCAAACACATCCCTGAATGCCTACAGTTATTATTTTTTTCATATATTGCTTCAAAATCAATAAGTTGGAAGTTGTATTTGTTGAGACACAGTTTACAAACATCTTCCTTTCGTATATACTGTATATATTATGATGCACAATCCATTCCTGTGAGGTTTCTGTCCTTGCGCTCTCACTCGTTCTGTTCCTTTAACCACCCTCGCTTTGTTTTCATTCATTTTCTGTCAATTGGTTCTATCCCCTCGTTCACACGTTTCTCCCCGTTGACGTCATCTGAGACGTCGCTGATTGGTTCTCTCACTTCCCCACGCTTGTCAATCACATTCCCCAGCTGTCACTGCTTTTCAATCAATCGATCCCTCATTATTTATACCCCGTTTTCCCCACCCTAAGTTGTTGGATCGTCTTGATTTGTCGCTGTATGTTTTTCCCCGTTGCTTCTGTTTCACTGTGCTATTCTCCAGGAATTCCTAGAAGCCTTCGCTTGGATACCTGCTCCGTGGCGCGCGCTCGCCTCCACTGTTGTTCCTGTTCCTTTTACGCAGCTCGTCTGGGTGAGTTTTTCTAGATTGACTGTCTTGACCTATTTCCGATTTTCGTGTGTAACCTTTACACTGAAGTCTACCACCTTTTTGTCAGACAGTCACTCACCCAGCCATTATCGTTTTTGCTCTTTCCTTTATGGAATAATATTTTTGGGATCTTCCACCTCCCACTGTGTATTTACACGAAGATATTATTTCACATTTGGACTGTGTTTGGATTTTTGCTCACTGTGTATTTACACGAAGATATTGTTTCACATTTGGACTGTGTTTGGAATTTTGCTCACTGTGTGTTTACACGAAGATAGTATTTCACATTTGGACGGTGTTTGGATTTTTGCTCACTGTGTGTTTACATGAAGATATTCACTTGGGCTGTTTTTGGAATATTGCACATCACTGTGTTGTTTAACACGAAGAATATAACACCCTGTCCTCCAGCTCGTTTCAAGTCTGCTCTGTCACTGACCCGTTCCCTCTCTCCCTCTCTCGGTCTTGCACAACATCTGAGAGGTCCGCCGTGAGAGTCTGCAGAGCGGTACAGAGGTCTGCTCCTTCTTCCCAAGACTACCCTTCCGGGAGAGGCTGCAGAGCAGCAGAACTTTGCCCCTTGTTCATTGTACCTGTTCTTGTTGACCTGCTTTCCCTGTTTCACTTATTCTTATTATCAAATAAACAAGCCCTCGTATTTGGCAACTCTGAATCCTACTCTCTTGTGTCGTTAGCGTTTGGGGTCGGTGTCAAACCATAACATTACGATCCAAACGAATGACGACCCCAGCCGACACAGAGAGAGTAGTCACCTTGGGCATCGAGGGGGTGGTAAGGCGTGCCCTACGCTTCCATCGCGCTCCAGGCAATGTACCTGTTAACCGTCTCTTTGTCCCCAACTCAGTCCGGTCCCGGGTCCTCCAGTGGGGCCATACCAGCCGGTTCGCCTGCCACCCGGGCGTTCATCGCACGTTCTCCCTCCTGGCTCGTCGATTCTGGTGGTCCACCATGAGGAACGACGTCAAGGGGTTCGTACTGGCCTGCGCAGTCTGCGCCCGCAAGAGAGTCAGCACAGCAGCGGCAGTCCAGTTAGAGTCAGCCAAGGAACACGCCCTACAGCTGGATGCGGCTGCAGCTGCTGTACAGGGACTCCGAGAGCAGGTCCTGCTTGTTCAAGGTTCAATGGCCGCTTTGACGGGACAACAGTCCGACATTCTCGCTCAGCTTCACTCGCTGGGCGACACCGTTAATGCCTTTCACCTCTCACACCCTTCAGGAACATTCCCCGCAGCCCCAGCAGATCTCGCATCTCGGGAACCCCTTCTCTCCGTCCCACGGCTGTTCGACGGTAATCCCGAGGAGTGTGCCACATTCATCATGCAATGTGAGTTGGTTTTCCGTCATCAACCAAGCCGTTTTTCTGCTCGTGGGTCCCAAGTGGCTTATATAACCAACCTACTTTCAGGCCATGCTGCCCAGTGGGTCACTTCCTCCTGGGCAATGGAGGCAGATTTTTTGTTCTCCTACCCAGACTTCGTGGCGGAGCTCCGCAGAGTGTTCCACCATCCAGCCCGAGGTCTGGACCCTGGAGCCCGGTTGGGGACCTTCCGACAGGGGAGCGGCAGGGTGACGGACTATGTCATGGAGTTTCGACTGGCGGCGGTGGAGAGTGGATGGAACGAACCTGCTCTTCGCCTAACCTTCATGAGGGGGCTCTGTGACGCAGTCAGGGACCAGCTCGCGACCCAGGAGGAACCTGGTTCCCTCGAGGACCTGTTCAGCCTCGCCATCCGCGTCGACGGACGCCTCCAGGAGAGAAGACGTGAGAGAACCCGACGGGGACCCCCAGACGCACCCCCCGAGGACCACGACCTCGAGGAGGATTTCGGTACCCCAGACGTACCCCCCGAGGACCACGACCTCGAGGAGGTTTTCTTTACCCCAGACGTACCCCCCGAGTACTACGACCCCGAGGGGGTGTTCAGGGAGTCCAGGGCTCAGGTCTTTCCGCCTCGCCGGCCTTACGACTGTGCCGTCGACCGCCGCTCAGGGGCTCCCTTTCCCAGCGGCCGCCTCTACAGTGCTGTCCGTCCTGTCCCCTCCGTGACTGATGGGTTTGTTCCCTCCCGAGCCGTGACCAAGGAGGAACCCATGCAGCTGGGACGCAACCGCCTTAGCCCGGCCGAGCGGGAGTCCAGGCTCTTCTCCGGCCGTTGCCTCTACTGTGGCCGGGATGGACACCGTGTCTCCAATTGCCGTGCCCGGCCAAGAGGACCAGGCTCGCCAAGACCCCGGGAGATCCTGGTGAGCCGTCTTTCCTGTCCCCCGCCCCGGAGGCCCGCTGGTGAGTCGCCTCCGGACCTCTCGTCCATACCCACCCGTGCACCACCCAACCGTCTGGCGGACGTCACCCTAGCCTGGGCGGACCAGCGGGCGACGGTGGGTGCACTCATGGACTCTGGTGCTGAGGGGAGTTTCATGGACGTTGGGTTTGCCACCCGGGCCGGCATTCCGCTTGAGGACCTCGAGAGGCCCTTGGAGGTCTTCGCAATGGATCATCGCCGCCTGGCTGACGTCACTCAACGCACCTGTCCAGTCCTTCTCACCGTTGCTGGTGACCACGTTGAGAGGCTCCAGTTTTTCGTCACCAGCTCTCCTCTTGTCCCTGTGGTCCTGGGCAGGCCCTGGCTCGCGCTGCACGAGCCCCACATCGCCTGGTCCTCCGGTGCCATCAAGGGGTGGAGCCCCTCCTGTCGTGCCCGGTGTCTTCGGGTGCCGTCCAGCCCCCTCACCGGGTCCCAGTCCTCGTCTCCGGCCTCCCTCGCCGGTTCTCTGTCCCTGTGCCCGGCCTCCGCTGTCGGGTCCCAGTCCCCGTCTCCGGCCTCCCTCGCCGGTCCTCTGTCCACGTCTCCGGTCCCCCTCTCCGGGCCTCTGTCTTTGTCCCCCTCTCCAGTGCCCCTGATCGCCGGCTTCCTTGGGTCCCGTCCGGGCAGGCCGGGGCCGTGTGGGTCGCCGGTTGCTGTAAGGTTTGGCTCTTTCCCCACCACGGGCTTCTTGAAGTACTGTGATGATTGGTCCGCTGCTCCAGACGTCTGAGCGCGCCTGTCGTGGTGCCGACCGGCGCCGGGTTCCTGCGCCGACTTACCGCCCTGGGCAGAGGGTGTGGCTCTCCGCAAGGGACCTCCCGCTACGGTCCTCGGCCAGGAGGCTCAAACCCCGTTTCGTCGGACCTTTCGAGGTCCTGAAGGTACTCAGTCCGGCGGCCCTGCGCCTGAAGCTTCCTGCATCCATGCACATCCGCCCCGTGTTCCATGTCTCCCGGGTTAAGCCCGTCTCCCTCAGTCCCCTTTTGCCTCCAGCTCCTGATCCGGCGCCTCCCGTGTTGGTGGATGATCACTGACTTCCATCGAGCCCATCCTGACGGGCCGGGTCGGCCTGGTCGCCAGGTGGCTCCCGTGGAGGGGGGGGTACTGTGAGGTTTCTGTCCTTGCGCTCTCACTCGTTCTGTTCCTTTAACCACCCTCGCTTTGTTTTCATTCATTTTCTGTCAATTGGTTCTATCCCCTCGTTCACACGTTTCTCCCCGTTGACGTCATCTGAGACGTCGCTGATTGGTTCTCTCACTTCCCCACGCTTGTCAATCACATTCCCCAGCTGTCACTGCTTTTCAATCAATCGATCCCTCATTATTTATACCCCGTTTTCCCCACCCTAAGTTGTTGGATCGTCTTGATTTGTCGCTGTATGTTTTTCCCCGTTGCTTCTGTTTCACTGTGCTATTCTCCAGGAATTCCTAGAAGCCTTCGCTTGGATACCTGCTCCGTGGCGCGCGCTCGCCTCCACTGTTGTTCCTGTTCCTTTTACGCAGCTCGTCTGGGTGAGTTTTTCTAGATTGACTGTCTTGACCTATTTCCGATTTTCGTGTGTAACCTTTACACTGAAGTCTACCACCTTTTTGTCAGACAGTCACTCACCCAGCCATTATCGTTTTTGCTCTTTCCTTTATGGAATAATATTTTTGGGATCTTCCACCTCCCACTGTGTATTTACACGAAGATATTATTTCACATTTGGACTGTGTTTGGATTTTTGCTCACTGTGTATTTACACGAAGATATTGTTTCACATTTGGACTGTGTTTGGAATTTTGCTCACTGTGTGTTTACACGAAGATAGTATTTCACATTTGGACGGTGTTTGGATTTTTGCTCACTGTGTGTTTACATGAAGATATTCACTTGGGCTGTTTTTGGAATATTGCACATCACTGTGTTGTTTAACACGAAGAATATAACACCCTGTCCTCCAGCTCGTTTCAAGTCTGCTCTGTCACTGACCCGTTCCCTCTCTCCCTCTCTCGGTCTTGCACAACATCTGAGAGGTCCGCCGTGAGAGTCTGCAGAGCGGTACAGAGGTCTGCTCCTTCTTCCCAAGACTACCCTTCCGGGAGAGGCTGCAGAGCAGCAGAACTTTGCCCCTTGTTCATTGTACCTGTTCTTGTTGACCTGCTTTCCCTGTTTCACTTATTCTTATTATCAAATAAACAAGCCCTCGTATTTGGCAACTCTGAATCCTACTCTCTTGTGTCGTTAGCGTTTGGGGTCGGTGTCAAACCATAACAATTCCTCGGATTGTAATGATTGCAATCCTATACACTGTGAAAAAGAAGTCTGTACAAAAAAACTGTAAATGTCTGGCAGCAACGGTTGTCAAATACTTACTGTTAAATTACAGTAAAATCTAATACATTTACAGATTACAATATTTTGATAATGGTTAATATTTTGATAAAAGGTAATTTACTGTATTTGTATGGTATTTACATACTTAAAGTAGAAAAACAAAAGTAATCTCTAAAATAATACAGTGAAATTCAATTTTTTTTATTTGATTTCTTTTTACAGATTTTTTTACCTGAAACACTGGAGAATAACTGCTTCATTTTACTTAGTTTCTTCGGTAGTAATGATATACTGTTGTATTACATTACATCATATATTTATGAATGATGTTGACAGATGGATGGCTGTATTACTGAGAATGTAATGAAAGCATAACTCGAAGTGCTTTACAATGAAATAACTGCATATCTTTTTTCAGTATGGGAGAAAAAGTCTAATAATGCTTTTTACAAAATTATGCACATCATTCCTGATGAGACTGCTCAATTTGAGGTATTACCAGTGATTGTGGTGCAAAAACTCTGGAGTTTGGGAAGGACAGACGGATGATAGTCGCAGCAAAAAATAGACATGTTGGCTAAACCAATTGAATTTGAAGAGTTGTTTCTGCCTCTATTGCATTATATTGCAAGGGAGTTTAATGGCATTATCGCATTCTGCAAAAACAAGTAGCCTATCAGAGGATATGGATGAGGTCAAGCTATGATTCCAAACATTCCAATGTTATAGTCCCGTGAAATACCGTCCTTGCCGAACTCAATGCCATAGATTCATCATTCAGCCCATTTTACCAGAGGCAATGACGTTTAGATCAAGGTGAAAATCATTGGAATGTGGGCACGGCCTGTACAGCAATACTCTAGTTTTAAATGCAAATGTATAATTCACACCTGCCCTCATGTTAACTAAATGTAGCCCCAATAGCTTCATCATTCAACACATTTTATCTGAGACAATGAAGTTTAGATGGGGTGAAAATCACTGGAATGTGGGCCAAACCATAGTAACACACAAATTTTGGTTCAACTGATATCAGGCTAAGGTTCACTCAAACTAGATTTGTATCTCAAATGTGATATCCCCAATGCATATAATTTAACATTGAAACATTTTCTTCTTTGAATTTGAAATATTGTGTAACGTTACCGTTATCTAATTAGTAACTGGCAACTGCAGATGTCTGCCCCATGTCTATACCCCACAATGCAAAGTGTCTAACGCTATAGCTTAATTGTAGATTCTAAACATAATGAGGTAACGCAGCTACCAAATGTTATCTTTAATCAAAGTGTGTAATGTTAATCCACAACAGCGACTTTTGGTATATGACATATCAATAGAAATACATTTACAAAAATACAAATGAAATACATTTCAAATTAATTCCACAATTATTTGCGATAGACTTATATCAATACACAAACAAATTTAAATTGATGACATTAGATCGGGTGTAGCTAATCTAAATAGTGTGCATCATTTTCAAAACTATATACTGTATTTTGAGAGTAAATCAAGCATAATAAACATTCATGTTCTAATGAAGCCTGAGAAACCAAGTTTGCACTTCACCGCATAGGTCCTTGTGAATCGCTAATGTCTATTTTGTAGTTGTAAACAGTGATCCCCTCATTAAAGTGGCCAATATCTGAAGAGGGCAGTGATGGATGAAGTGTGATTGTTATTATATGTACTTAATAAGTATATAGGGTATACAATGGAAGGAATTTGTATTTCTTTAGTCTATAGTGATCCATAATCAGAAAATGTCCATATTATTTCAGCTGCTTCTGTTCTAAATACACAGATCGCTATGGTCTTGGACCGTTATTCATATTCCAATGGTCCCCCTTTATCACTTCCATTGTCCTGTTTAAAGATAGAAAATAAAATTTAAATAAACAAATGAACATGACTGAGACCCAGTCTGGTACATATTAATAAACACATGAACAACATACTTCATGCATTTTCCTCTGGAGGGACTGAATACAGTATATTTCTTACTGCTAATCTGCGATTTTAGGCAATATAGTGTTGCTATAGAAACATGTTTAAGAAATCCAAAATCTCCCATGCTAACAAACTATTGTATGCAGCTCTACATACTAGTGATATATAAGGAGCAACAGGGAGGCAGGCCATGACATGTTTTCAGGATTCATTCATTCATTCAAGTTGAATTTCACACATTCAAAAAAGGTTTGGTTTGAGCAAGTCTATATAGGAAAACAATTTACACGACAATAAAACTATAATATATTAAACCCAAGAGTATGGTAAGAGAGAGCTAAAAGTACAATCACCATCCATTGGTCCAGATAGGTTTGTTGGAAGTGGGCTGTTATGACGGCCATTGACCCCACCTCATCCAGATGAAAAGGCCCTCATCAACCTGGAATGCACACCTTGTAATGTTCTATTGTTCTGGCAGGACTTATATCCAGAAGTCTGGGACTCCATCACTCCAGGTCCACAGCTCCACTGAGTGAGGTTCTGATACCACTGTGTGTGACTTGACTCTACAACCAACAAGAAGCAGAACATGGCTGAGAACTTTGGAGCTCCCCTGCCTCTCCATGTGACACCCAACAGCACACAGAAAAGGATGTTTGAGAATTGTAACACCCACCTGGCAATGATTGCCTTTGTCCTCCAAGACTCTCCAGGCAATATGCTCACCTTCTGTGAGGTAAGAACAAGCAAGCAACATATTAAGTTTCATTTGACTTTAAAAATGTTGTGATGTGAAAGCAAAATGTCCTTCTAATGTCTGATGATGCCTAATTTTCAATGTAACTTCTTTGTAGTTGCTGGGAAATTTGGAAGCATTGATCTCAGGAAACAGAAAAGGCCTTGATGCCAAAATTAGAGTCTGCTTGTCGACCAACAAATGTTTTGTCAAGGTAAATGGAAAAAATCTTTATATCTCATTGATCATGATCACTAATTTAGTTGAACCAACATAGTTTTGGGTTAAAGATGAATTCTAACTTGTGTGTTCAATTGTTTCCAGATTCCATCAAATCCAGAAAAACCAAACAGTAAGAAAAACTACTGGAAGCTTGACCACAGTCAAATTACAGGGAAGATGGTGCGTCGTCACTTCAAGGGAATTCTGGACTGGTTCCCTGAGTTGGTCTCCAAAGTTATGGAGGCAGTCAGACCATCAGAGCACTACACTACTCTCCACTCCCCTGAACCTGCAGCCTACAGAGATGTTCAGATTAAATGTGAGGTGAAGTTCAGCAGTCCTTTCTCCATCGAATCCCTCCTGAAGAAATGGCCTGGGCTCCAAACCATCTCCTCTGTTGGGCATTTCCAGCCTGCCAGTCAGAGTAGAACAGCAGCCTTGGTGCTCAGAGAAAGGAGTTGGAACAAAGAGGAAGTTCAGCTGGGACGCTCCACCAGTGGAGATGCACATTCTTCAACCGGCAGGTAGAAGTTATGCCATCTACCCAGCAGGGGGCAGTGTGGACCATGGACTCAGTGGTTCTGGAAACAGGCCAGTCAGCGTCTACCTTAATGATAAGCAAGCAGTGCAAAAATGCGGAAGCATTCGTCACCGCACGCCACTACGGTAAAGCGCCTTTCTTTTCAGGCCCGCTTTGGGAGCTGTCGCGCGGAAATAGGCTGTCTATTGCCATTCTCTTTGACAAACTCTAACCTTAACCAGCTCCTTAACAGCGCCTAAACTTAACCGTTCTAACCTTAACCAACTCCGAAACAATGCCTAACCTTAACCTTAACCTTAACCATGCCTAACCTTAACCATAGAAAGAATATTGCCATTCTCTTTGACAAACTCTAACCTTAACCAGCTCCTTAACAGCGCCTAAACTTAACCGTTCTAACCTTAACCAACTCCGAAACAATGCCTAACCTTAACCTTAACCTTAACCATGCCTAACCTTAACCGGCGAAAGAATACACGTTAAAAAAAAAATCACGTTAAAAAAAATATATTTTATGGGATTCGAACTCACCAGCAAACGAGCTGTAGGATCCACAGCCATGCAGTGTTGCCAATTGAGCTATTTCTCGATACTGAATAAGGGGCGGTGACTTATATATATTGAGCTCAACTCGTGTCGAACCAAGGCGGGATCTCATGCGCATGCGCGGGCACCTCGCGCGAGCACGCCGGCGCACGCACGCACCTGAGCGAGCACGCCGCCGCCGGTGCACGCACCTGGGCGCTGGGCGGCGGAAAATGAAAGGCGCATTACCGCACGCCACTACGGTAGAATGCTTCCGCATTCTTGCACTGCTTGCTTATCATTAAGGAACAGGCGGCCAGTCAAGAGGATTCGTATGTGTGCTGAGCCCTCAACCCTGATCTACACAAGACCCAGTGTTGCTCCTTATTTTACCAGCCGTCAGAACGGTTATGTCAATTATCCTCTACCAACATATCCCTGTGATGTTAAACGTTATTGTAAAATGTAAATGTAAAATGTTTTTTTTTGTACATGCCACTTCTGCACTTATTTGTACATTATATTTGCTTACTTATCTTGGCACCTTTTTCAATAAAACACAAAAACAAACATTGTTACTTACTGCTATCATTTATTTGTATGCATACAGATCTGAGATGAAGTAATGTACCTTCCATACACCATTGACCTCTCACCTCAAGATATATGAATGAAAACAGGCTCAATTGAACCACTCCACAGCTGATTTATGGTAGTGTGTTGCCGTTTTGGGCCAATACCATGCTGTTTTAGGCATGCGGTACAAATGTGTTGTCACAAATATATATTAGCCTATTCCATGGATTAGGTGTGGCTTTAAAGTTGAGACTTTTTTGGAATCCGGTGATGAAGCTTCCCACTTGGCAGGCCAAAAACATCTGATTGGTTATTGATGCATGGAGCTGTTGTTTTGGTCAATCAGATTTGAATCTGATAATAAATGAGTTATGGCTATATGCCTTAATCTGGTAAATGTAATGTTGCTTTGTGGTGGAATTTTTCCCTTTACAAATGGAATTACAGACACAGAATGTTCTCAATGTAAGATTGTGAACCACTAAAATTAACATTAAATTAACAAATAGTAGTGTAACAGTAGGTGTAACAGGCTGTTGGGATTTGTTGCGTGTGTCTTCATTAGTGGAATTAATTTATTAACAATTGACAGAAAGGAATACATAAATATTCAAAATAATAAAAATCAATAATTTAAATGTCATTATAGAATTGAAAATGTTTCGTTTTCTCATGTATAAATATTGAATCTCAATCACAAGGTAACATTGAAATTTTGTATACCACATATGATGTTGGTGGCCGACAGCAGGGTTCATCCCCGGAACATTTAGGGCCAGAAGACCAAATTCCACAACATAATCTAGTATTATTAATCAGAGTATTATTATATATTATATTTGGTCTACATTGATGCAGTTTACCTATTGAGAGTGAACTAGTTAACTATTAACAAGGTATAATACAATACAAATACAAAATAATATATGATAGCAAAACATAGTTTGGTTTAATATTTTATTGAAAAAAATATCTTCACAAGAAGGCAAGTATATATATAACATATTTACAGATTATGACATAACACAGGGACATTTGAGACAGAATAATCGTCCTGGGTTGGAAAGGAGCAATTGTGGGTCTTCAGATCACATAGATCAGGAATGAGGGATTAGCACACATACGAATCCTCTTGACTGGCCTGTTTCCAGAACCACTGAGTACATGGTCCACACTGCCCCCTGCTGGGTAGAACTGGTCACTTCTACCTGCAGGTTGAAGAATGTGAATCTCCACAGGTGGAGCATCCCAGCTGAACTTTCTCTTTGTTCCAACTCCTTTCTCTGAGCACCATGGCTGCTGTTCTACTCTGACTGGCAGGCTGGAAATACCCAGAGGAGATGGTTTGGAACCCAGGCCAGAGGGACTGTCTTTCTTCAGGAGCGATTCGATGGAGAAAGGACTGCTGAACTTCACCTCACATTTAATCTGAACATCCAAAATGGAGACCAACTCAGGGAACCAGTTCATAACTCCCTTGAAGTGACGGCGCACCATCTTCTCTGTGATTTGACTGTGGTCAAGCTTCCAGTAGTTTTTAATATTGTTTGGTTTACCTGGATTTGATGGAATCTGGAAAGAATTTAACACGTTATAATTCAACTAGGCCTCAGAGACAATGTTGGTTCAACTAAACTGTAGTTATCACGATCAATGAGATATAAATATGTTTTTAAATTTACCTTGACAAAACATTTGTTGGTTGACAAGCAGACTCTAATGTTGGTCTCAATGCTTCTTCCTTTTCCTGACATCAATGCTGCCAATTGTTCCATTATCTGTAGAAAAGTGAAAGAGAATTAGGTATTTGGACATTATGAGGACAGTATGCTATCATATCACAACATGTTTAATAGTTTAAAGGTTTATAGCTGGTTCTTACCTCAAAGAAGGTGAGCATATTGAGAGAAAATGGTGGTTTTTCAATGTATGTGATGTATAGATTGGGGGGAGTGACCACAGCTAAAACGGTGCCGGGTCAGAGAGGTCGAAGTGCATGCGGACGGTGGAAGCAGGAGACGGTGGTTCAGTAGCAGGGTGATTGTTGTGAGCCACACTGCCAGCGAGAGAATGTTTGTTGACATTCCTCATTAGAACATCTGAGATTAGAGTGTACTGTCTCGACGAGCAGGAGGGAGAGAGGTTCATCTTAATGCAACAGTGAATGAAACTGCATTTTAATGTGTGAAAGGTTAAACGCAGTTGTCATGACAACACGTCACATGACAACCAGAATGCGGGGCCGTCGTTGCAACGACGAACATCTATAAGTCGAACGGTGTTTCCGGGTGTTGAGCAGACTAAAATCTGACTGAGACTAAGAGGGAAGAAACCAGAAGAGACTCTCTCCTCTCATTGAGAGAGAGGGGGGGGGGGGGGGAGAATGGCACATCACCAGTAGCTTCGGCTACCACGAGGATGGTCTTAGGCTAACGAACTAGGCCTGACCACTATTGGACTGAATAACAAAAGGACGATAGACGAACACACCGAAAGATCATTAGAAATAGACTCTTCAAGGACAATACAATCTGTTAACATCTGAGCTGAGGTTTCTGTTTAGAGAAATAAAACCACGCTTTTCCTTGTAAGGTATTTCACGTCGTCGAAGTGTCGAATTCTTACGGAGGTGGGGAAGTATTATGGTTTATGGATTGCACTAACGGGGGGGGAGATAAGGATCTTATCTACCAGTATCGGAGACGTCAGGACCATTAAAAGTACACAACGCAGAGGAATTGGATGGAGGGCCAAACAGACGAAGACGTGATACTGGCCAGTTTGATCAGAATCTAACAGTTGGTGCCGTGACCCGGATTTGCAAGAGATTAAAACAACGGGAACAGTTGGTTGTTGATGACAGCCGGATTTGCAAGAGATAAGAACAACGGATAAAGACTTTTTCAATAATGGGGCGACAGTGGACAACAGTCATCAATGTGTGGGAGAATCATGATCGAAGCAAGGCCGGCCAGCCCTGGGAGAGAGCGGCGAGTCGAGCGGTCAGGAGGCGAACCAGCGCTGTAGGGGAAACAGCGCTCCGATCAAAAATGTGAGTTCACTGTGCACACGGTTGTTTTGATCTTTTATAGCCAAATAAAAACGAACAGATAGTGAATCCGTAAACGTAAACATTTCTAGTTTGACACAGAGAGAGAATGCCAGCTGTAATAATATGAGCAGAGAGCCATGGTGAAAATCGAGGGTGTTATCTACAGAGAATGAAAAGCAAATGAGGCAGACTGCACAGGACTGTTTAAGGAGGGTAAATGCGAGATGAGGAAAGGGGGGGGGGGGGGCGCTTGAATCAGATCGAAAAATTGTTATGGCGGGACTGTTTTCATAACAGAAGGAAAGTCGAAAGGAGATTGTACCAGTGTGTATTATGTCCGATCAGGCAAGAGTATTAGTCTGAGAAAGCGTCCCCTGATAATGGATAGGAAAGAGAGGAAAAACAGCAGTGTTTTTAGGCCTTGGAAGGAAGGGCAGCGTTCGTTTGTTGAGAGAGTAGCCATTTGCACCGAGTCAAAATGGCCGCAGAGCCACGAGGGGTTTAGAATCAGGAAGTGACACGTCAACTAAACCACCATAGAGGAGGAGTAGGTCGCCACCTAGTGGTGGAGGGGGGGTAGTGCTGGGGAGTTTTCATTACCCATAGGGGAATATTTAGCACAGAGTGGATTATTATTATAATAATAATATTAGATATAGAGTTTAATTAGACAGCCCTGTAGGGTATAGAGCGACGGTGACAGCTCCAGGGCGACGGTAGACAGCCCCGTAGGGTATAGAGCGACGGTGACAGCTCCAGGGCGATGGTAGACAGCCCTGTAGGGTATAGAGCGACGGTGACAGCTCCAGGGCGACGGTAGACAGCCCCGTAGGGTATAGAGCAACGGTGACAGCTCCAGGGCGACGGTAGACAGCCCCGTAGGGTATAGGGCGACGGACAGCTCTGTTGTATGTTAGATGATAGTACGAGTACGTATGTGAGTTAGGAGCAGGGAACCAACCTGCTCTGTTGTATGTTAGAGCGATGCTCGGTTGTATGTTATTATCATAATAATAAGATCGATATACAGGTTAATTAAATAAGTTTAATTATGAAATAAGAGGGAGTTCGATCTCCAGTGGGGCCTTCTCACACCTAATAAATAGGCAGAGTCTTGAGGGGACACGTCACCAGAAAGAACTGGCGCGCGCTGGGGGTCAACCGTGGGACAAACGTAGAGCGCCGAGTGGGTATCGTTTAGCTGCTGGTGTCACGCCGGAAGACAACAAAACAGGGAACAGCCCTGTAGGATTAGATATGGGTGTTGAGAAGGTGGGGGACTAATAGAGAACAAATAGCGCCATGGGCTGTAGGACACTCACACCGTCCAACAGTCTGAAAGGGCGTGGCCATGGCAGGGGCTTGCAGAGGAAAAAAAATATATAGAGAACGAGCTGCAGGCCCAAAGCCACGGTAGACTAATAGAAAACACAGGGTCGAGTGTACAGAAAGACTGCCGGTGTTGTGTTTCTGCTTTCAAGGGGGGAATGACACCGACAGCGATGGAGATGGCCAGGAGACAGACTGGAGGAGGAGGAAGCCGCAGGGGCCAGGCACGGCAGCCTGGTACACAGATCGTCCACGACGAGAGAGAGGGCCGACGGCGGTGGAGATGAGCCTCAACCAAGATGACCGACAGGGCGGAGATGACCGACGGGGCGGAGATGACCGACGGGGCGGAGACGGCCGACGAGGCGGAGTCCAGCGGTCGCAGGCGGTGTTTGCCCAGGGGAGAACGAGGCAGACATCGGAGGGGGTTTCCCTGCGGAGACGCTGTTTAGAGAGCGTTTTGAAACAACAGAGCACGGGCGGTGAATCATGAACAAACAGGGACTTCCTTTCAGAGTCAATCAGGAGATCGAGAGACGAGACAACAGCGAGAAGTCCTGTGTTCATTGATTAGGAGTATGAGATATAAATGGAGGATTCATATATAAGATATATGTATAGAAGGATATATATATATATATAGAAGGTAGATAAGAGGGAGAACAGTAGAACAACAGGATATAATTATTGGGAGCAGACAGGGGGGCTCCAATGGTTATGAGTCGTTGGATGTTGTTGGTTTTGGTGGTCGGTTTCGGTTCCCTTTGTGCACGAAGGGGGGCGCAAACAGACATCAGGCAGCAGGATCACTGGGTTGACCGTGGGCCGTCTTCGTTTCTTGTGCACGAGAGACGAGGTTGGTTTGCTTCAACCACAGGCTATTTTTGGCATAATTAATTAAAAAACCAAATAATGATTTATGATTCTGAAGGGGTGATAAGAATCAAGGGGGGATTGAGAGAAAATGGTGGTTTTTCAATGTATGTGATGTATAGATTGGGGGGAGTGACCACAGCTAAAACGGTGCCGGGTCAGAGAGGTCGAAGTGCATGCGGACGGTGGAAGCAGGAGACGGTGGTTCAGTAGCAGGGTGATTGTTGTGAGCCACACTGCCAGCGAGAGAATGTTTGTTGACATTCCTCATTAGAACATCTGAGATTAGAGTGTACTGTCTCGACGAGCAGGAGGGAGAGAGGTTCATCTTAATGCAACAGTGAATGAAACTGCATTTTAATGTGTGAAAGGTTAAACGCAGTTGTCATGACAACACGTCACATGACAACCAGAATGCGGGGCCGTCGTTGCAACGACGAACATCTATAAGTCGAACGGTGTTTCCGGGTGTTGAGCAGACTAAAATCTGACTGAGACTAAGAGGGAAGAAACCAGAAGAGACTCTCTCCTCTCATTGAGAGAGAGGGGGGGGGGGGGGGGAGAATGGCACATCACCAGTAGCTTCGGCTACCACGAGGATGGTCTTAGGCTAACGAACTAGGCCTGACCACTATTGGACTGAATAACAAAAGGACGATAGACGAACACACTGAAAGATCATTAGAAATAGACTCTTCAAGGACAATACAATCTGTTAACATCTGAGCTGAGGTTTCTGTTTAGAGAAATAAAACCACGCTTTTCCTTGTAAGGTATTTCACGTCGTCGAAGTGTCGAATTCTTACGGAGGTGGGGAAGTATTATGGTTTATGGATTGCACTAACGGGGGGGGAGATAAGGATCTTATCTACCAGTATCGGAGACGTCAGGACCATTAAAAGTACACAACGCAGAGGAATTGGATGGAGGGCCAAACAGACGAAGACGTGATACTGGCCAGTTTGATCAGAATCTAACAATATTGTCTGGACAGTCTTGGAGGACAAAGGCAATCATTGCCAGGTAGGTGCTACAATTCTCAAACATCATTTTCCGGGTGCTGTTGGATGTCACATGGAGAGGCAGGGGAGCTCCAAAGTTCTCAGCCATGTTCTGCTTCTTGTTGGTTGTAGAGTCAAGTCACACAGTGCATCAGAACCTCACTCAGTGGAGCTGTGGACCTGGACTGATGGAGTCCCAGACCTCTGATATAAGTCCTGCCAGAACAATAGAACATTACAAGGTGTGCATTCCAGGTTGATGAGGGCCTTTTCATCTGGATGAGGTGGGTGGGGTCAATGGCTGTGATAACAGCCCACTCCTAATCTTTGCTAATATACTTAGTTTAATATAGTGGGAAAATACAGGCTCCTAAACATGCTTGTTCAAATCAAACACATCCCTGAATGCTTACACTGTAAAAAATAAATGTTTTTTTCACGGGAAATTAACTGTATTATTTTACAGATTACTTTTGTTTTTCTACTTAAATGTAAATGCCATAAAAATACAGTAAATTACCTTTTATCAAAAGGCTCCTAAACATGCTTGTTCAAATCAAACACATCCCTGAATGCCTACAGTTATTATTTTGTTCATATATTGCTTCAAAATCAATAAGTTGGAAGTTGTATTTGTTGAGACACAGTTTACAAACATCTTCCTTTCGTATATACTGTATATATTATGATGCACAATCCATTCCTCGGATTGTAATGATTGCAATCCTATACACTGTGAAAAAGAAGTCTGTACAAAAAAACTGTAAATGTCTGGCAGCAACGGTTGTCAAATACTTACTGTTAAATTACAGTAAAATCTAATACATTTACAGATTACAATATTTTGATAATGGTTAATATTTTGATAAAAGGTAATTTACTGTATTTGTATGGTATTTACATACTTAAAGTAGAAAAACAAAAGTAATCTCTAAAATAATACAGTGAAATTCAATTTTTTTTATTTGATTTCTTTTTACAGATTTTTTTACCTGAAACACTGGAGAATAACTGCTTCATTTTACTTAGTTTCTTCGGTAGTAATGATATACTGTTGTATTACATTACATCATATATTTATGAATGATGTTGACAGATGGATGGCTGTATTACTGAGAATGTAATGAAAGCATAACTCGAAGTGCTTTACAATGAAATAACTGCATATCTTTTTTCAGTATGGGAGAAAAAGTCTAATAATGCTTTTTACAAAATTATGCACATCATTCCTGATGAGACTGCTCAATTTGAGGTATTACCAGTGATTGTGGTGCAAAAACTCTGGAGTTTGGGAAGGACAGACGGATGATAGTCGCAGCAAAAAATAGACATGTTGGCTAAACCAATTGAATTTGAAGAGTTGTTTCTGCCTCTATTGCATTATATTGCAAGGGAGTTTAATGGCATTATCGCATTCTGCAAAAACAAGTAGCCTATCAGAGGATATGGATGAGGTCAAGCTATGATTCCAAACATTCCAATGTTATAGTCCCGTGAAATACCGTCCTTGCCGAACTCAATGCCATAGATTCATCATTCAGCCCATTTTACCAGAGGCAATGACGTTTAGATCAAGGTGAAAATCATTGGAATGTGGGCACGGCCTGTACAGCAATACTCTAGTTTTAAATGCAAATGTATAATTCACACCTGCCCTCATGTTAACTAAATGTAGCCCCAATAGCTTCATCATTCAACACATTTTATCTGAGACAATGAAGTTTAGATGGGGTGAAAATCACTGGAATGTGGGCCAAACCATAGTAACACACAAATTTTGGTTCAACTGATATCAGGCTAAGGTTCACTCAAACTAGATTTGTATCTCAAATGTGATATCCCCAATGCATGATATCCGTGTTTGTAGTTAGCGCCAGCGCCGCTGTGCCTTTTGTTTTGTATTGTTTATATCCCTGCCTTGCTCCTGCCTTGAGTTCTATATTAAAGAACACCGTTGAGAAGAGCAACCACCGTCTCCTTTATACTGTCTAACCGCATATTGGGTCCTTCTTCATGCCGAATCGTAACATTATGACGCCACCATCACAAGACCCAGCGGGAAAAATAGTGGGAACGATGAAGGTTCTCTCCAAATTAATGGAGGGAGATCTTTCGAAATATTCCCCAGCTAAATGGGTATTTCTGTTTCAGACAATCCAGTCCGCAGCAGACCAGTATCCGGACCAGGAGGCAGAGATGAGGGTGATGGCCGACCAGGCCGCAGTCCTCATGGCGAGGTATCGCGTTCAACCCTCTGATCTGCCTCCTGTTCGTGTTTCTGCAGCTAGTCAGGTCCAACCGACTAGCATTCAACTCACTGTTAGCCTGGGTCCTCAGGCTGGCCGGGCTTCTAAAGCTAGCCTAACCCCTACAGCTAGCCTAGCTCCTACAGCTAGCTCAGGGCCCACGATCGGCCTAGCCCCCGCGGCTCGCAGGCCTCCGAGTTCTGGCAAGGCTCGGAGGGCGGGCGGGGCTAGTGCCGCTGGCAGAGCCTCCACGGCTGATCCGGTCGTCGGTGCAGTCCTGGTTCCGATCGGCGTGGTCCTGGATGTCACCGCTCCTCCTCCGGCTTCCACGTCCTGTCCAGCCTCTACGCCTGGTACGGCTACTACACTGGGTCCAGGCTCCTCATCCCCGGAGCCTACGCCACACCTCGCCGCCGAGACCGGTCCGGTCTCCACGCCCTGCCCGGCCTCTACACCTGGTCCGGCTGCTGTGCCGGCTCCCGGCTCCCCGTCTGGTCCAGCTCTGCATCGTGGTCGGCGTCCTGGTCCTCGCCGTGGTCTTCGCCGTGGTCTTCGACGTGGTCTTCGACGTGGGCTGCGTTGGATCCTGCTCCGGGGGTCGTCGCCGCCGCACCGCCGCTCCAGTTCTCCGGATCCGGTCCCTAGTCCGGTGGCTGGAGGGTCTCCCGTCCGGGATCCTGCTCCGGGGTCCTTATCCTCCGTTCCTGGCTCCAGGCTCCCTGATCCTGTTTCTCTCTCCACCCCCCCTCTCCGGGCCCCTGTTTCTCTCCCCGCCTCCCCTCTCCGGGCCTCTGTTCCCTTCCCCACCCCCCCTCTCCGGGCCTCTGTTCCCATCCCCGCCCCTCCTCTCCGGGCCTCTGTTCCCGTCCCCGCCCCCCCCCCTCCGGGCATCTGCACCCGTTTTCCTCCCCCCTGGCTGCTATGCCCCTCCTGGGTTCTTTCCTCGGACTCCCGGCCCCAGTTCTCCGGGTCCTCGCCCTGGTTTTTTTCCGGGGTCCCGGCCTCCTGCGTCGCCCGTGCCCGGACGATGTTTTCGGGGGTCTGGTAGCCCCCCGTTCGGGGGGAGATACTGTAACGCTCCAAGATCAACTCATGCCTGGGAGAGAGAATGTCCCAGGCAGGGAGCCACCAGCGGCCACCTGCAGACAATGCACTCAGCCCTGAACATGTTGGTTCAAATCAATAACGTCCTAATGTGGCAATTAGTGTCCTTATTACAAATGTTGTCTGTTTAGGGTTGTTGTGTTAGTATTCTTATTCTGTGTTTTGGTATTTAGCCTGTGTGTGTTCTTTGATGGTTGTATTGTATTTTGTATTGTATCAGTTCTAGTGTGTCTTCCCCCAGCTGTTGATCGTTGGTAATCATTGTTAATTAGGTTGAGTATATTAGGTTGTCCTGTTCCCACTTCCTGTTGTGGCGTCATACCTCCGTGTTACCTGTTCGTTTGTACCTTGCTGTCGTCTGCCTTGCCCTGCTGTTGTACTTAGAGTCAGTAAGTGATATTGTATACTGTTTTTGTCATCTTTGTTTTCGTATCACAGTCCGTGTTTGTAGTTAGCGCCAGCGCCGCTGTGCCTTTTGTTTTGTATTGTTTATATCCCTGCCTTGCTCCTGCCTTGAGTTCTATATTAAAGAACACCGTTGAGAAGAGCAACCACCGTCTCCTTTATACTGTCTAACCGCATATTGGGTCCTTCTTCATGCCGAATCGTAACAATTACCAGTGACTGTGGTGCAAAAACTCTGGAGTTTGGGAAGGACAGACGGATGATAGTCGCAGCAAAAAATAGACATGTTGGCTAAACCAATTGAATTTCAAGAGTTGTTTCTGCAACTGTTATATTGCAAGGGAGTTTAATGGCATTATCGCATTCTGCAAAAACAAGTAGCCTATCAGAGGATATGGATGAGGTCAAGCTATGATTCCAAACATTCCAATGTTATAGTCCCATGAAATACCGTCCTTGCCGAACTCAATGCCATAGATTCATCATTCAGCCCATTTTACCAGAGGCAATGACGTTTAGATCAAGGTGAAAATCATTGGAATGTGGGCACGGCCTGTACAGCAATACTCTAGTTTTAAATGCAAATGTATAATTCACACCTGCCCTCATGTTAACTAAATGTAGCCCCAATAGCTTCATCATTCAACACATTTTATCTGAGACAATGAAGTTTAGATGGGGTGAAAATCACTGGAATGTGGGCCAAACCATAGTAACACACAGATTTTGGTTCAACTGATATCAGGCTAAGGTTCACTCAAACTAGATTTTTATCTCAAATGTGATATCCCCAATGCATATAATTTAACATTGAAACATTTTCTTCTTTGAATTTGAAATATTGTGTAACGTTACCGTTATCTAATTAGTAACTGGCAACTGCAGATGTCTGCCCCATGTCTATACCCCACAATGCAAAGTGTCTAACGCTATAGCTTAATTGTAGATTCTAAACATAATGAGGTAACGCAGCTACCAAATGTTATCTTTAATCAAAGTGTGTAATGTTAATCCACAACAGCGACTTTTGGTATATGACATATCAATAGAAATACATTTACAAAAATACAAATGAAATACATTTCAAATTAATTCCACAATTCTTTGCGATAGACTTATATCAATACACAAACAAATTTAAATTGATGACATTAGATCGGGTGTAGCTAATCTAAATAGTGTGCATCATTTTCAAAACTATATACTGTATTTTTAGAGTAAATAAAGCATAATAAACATTCATGTTCTAATGAAGCCTGAGAAACCAAGTTTGCACTTCACCGCATAGGTCCTTGTGAATCGCTAATGTCTATTTTGTAGTTGTAAACAGTGATCCCCTCATTAAAGTGGCCAATATCTGAAGAGGGCAGTGATGGATGAAGTGTGATTGTTATTATATGTACTTAATAAGTATATAGGGTATACAATGGAAGGAATTTGTATTTCTTTAGTTTAAGATAGTGATCCATAATCAGAAAATGTCCGAGTCTAAGGCTGTTTTTCAGCTGCTTCTGTTCTAAATACACAGATCGCTATAGTCTTGGACCGTTATTCATATTCCAATGGTCCCCCTTTATCACTTCCATTGTCCTGTTTAAAGATAGAAAATACAATTTAAATAAACAAATGAACATGACTGAGACCCAGTCTGGTACATATTAATAAACACATGAACAACATACTTCATGCATTTTCCTCTGGAGGGACTGAATACAGTATATTTCTTACTGCTAATCTGCGATTTTAGGCAATATAGTGTTGCTATAGAAACATGTTTAAGAAATCCAAACTCTCCCATGCTAACAAACTATTGTATGCAGCTCTACAGACTAGTGATATATAAGGAGCAACAGGGAGGCAGGCCATGACATGTTTTCAGGATTCATTCATTCATTCAAGTTGAATTTCACACATTCAAAAAAGGTTTGGTTTGAGCAAGTCTATATAGGAAAACAATTTACACGACAATAAAACTATAATATATTAAACCCAAGAGTATGGTAAGAGAGAGCTAAAAGTACAATCACCATCCATTGGTCCAGATAGGTTTGTTGGAAGTGGGCTGTTATGACGGCCATTGACCCCACCTCATCCAGATGAAAAGGCCCTCATCAACCTGGAATGCACACCTTGTAATGTTCTATTGTTCTGGCAGGACTTATATCCAGAAGTCTGGGACTCCATCACTCCAGGTCCACAGCTCCACTGAGTGAGGTTCTGATACCACTGTGTGTGACTTGACTCTACAACCAACAAGAAGCAGAACATGGCTGAGAACTTTGGAGCTCCCCTGCCTCTCCATGTGACACCCAACAGCACACAGAAAAGGATGTTTGAGAATTGTAACACCCACCTGGCAATGATTGCCTTTGTCCTCCAAGACTCTCCAGGCAATATGCTCACCTTCTGTGAGGTAAGAACAAGCAAGCAACATATTAAGTTTCATTTGACTTTAAAAATGTTGTGATGTGAAAGCAAAATGTCCTTCTAATGTCTGATGATGCCTAATTTTCAATGTAACTTCTTTTGCAGTTGCTGGGAAATTTGGAAACATTGATCTCAGGAAACAGAAAAGGCCTTGATGCCAAAATTAGAGTCTGCTTGTCGACCAACAAATGTTTTGTCAAAGTAAATGGAAAAAATCTTTATATCTCATTGATCATGATCACTAATTTAGTTGAACCAACATAGTTTTGGGTTAAAGATGAATTCTAACTTGTGTGTTCAATTGTTTCCAGATTCCATCAAATCCAGAAAAACCAAACAGTAAGAAAAACTACTGAAAGCTTGACCACAGTCAAATTACAGGGAAGATGGTGCGTCGTCACTTCAAGGGAATTCTGGACTGGTTCCCTGAGTTGGTCTCAAGTTATGGAGGCAGTCAGACCATCAGAGCAATACACTACTCTCCACTCCCCTGAACCTGCAGCCTACAGAGATTTTCAGATTAAATGTGAGGTGAAGTTCAGCAGTCCTTTCTCCATCGAATCCCTCCTGAAGAAAGACAGTCCCTCTGGCCTGGGCTCCAAACCCTCTCCTCTATTGGGCATTTCCAGCCTGCCAGTCAGAGTAGAACAGCAGCCTTGGTGCTCAGAGAAAGGAGTTGGAACAAAGAGGAAGTTCAGCTGGGACGCTCCACCAGTGGAGATGCACATTCTTCAACCGGCAGGTAGAAGTTATGCCATCTACCTAGCAGGGGGCAGTGTGGACCATGGACTCAGTGGTTCTGGAAACAGGCCAGTCAAGAGGATTCGTATGTGTGCTGAGCCCTCAACCCTGATCTACACAAGACCCAGTGTTGCTCCTTATTTTACCAGCCGTCAGAACGGTTATGTCAATTATCCTCTACCAACATATCCCTGTGATGTTAAACGTTATTGTAAAATGTAAATGTAAATGTAAAATGTTTTTTTTTGTACATGCCACTTCTGCACTTATTTGTACATTATATTTGCTTACTTATCTTGGCACCTTTTTCAATAAAACACAAAAACAAACATTGTTACTTACGGCTATCATTTATTTGTATGCATACAGATCTGAGATGAAGAATTTATAACTGAACATAATCAGAATCAGAAAGATCTTTATTGCCAAGTAAGTTTGCACACATACAAGGAATTTGTATTGGTTGTTGCAACATTAACAGACAATTAAAGTAGAATCATCAGTCATATATAAACTAAATTAGAATATGGGCTGTACAATTGTGCAGTATTGTGCAAAAAGTATGAATAATCACGAAAAACTAACTATTAAAATAGTTTTACATAATTACTTAATTGATTTAATAACATATTGTAAAATATTATTATCCTGTATAAGTATAATACATGTGTATCAGGCTCAGTAATGTACCTTCCATACACCATTGACCTCTCACCTCAAGATATATGAATGAAAACAGGCTCAATTGAACCACTCCACAGCTGATTTATGGTAGTGTGTTGCCGTTTTGGGCCAATACCATGCTGTTTTAGGCATGCAGTACAAATGTGTTGTCACAAATATATATTAGCCTATTCCATGGATTAGGTGTGGCTTTAAAGTTGAGACTTTTTTGGAATCCGGTGATGAAGCTTCCCACTTGGCAGGCCAAAAACATCTGATTGGTTATTGATGCATGGAGCTGTTGTTTTGGTCAATCAGATTTGAATCTGATAATAAATGAGTTATGGCTATATGCCTTAATCTGGTAAATGTAATGTTGCTTTGTGGTGGAATTTCCCTTTACAAATGGAATTACAGACACAATGTTCTCAATGTAAGATTGTGAACCACTAAAATTAACATTAAATTAACAAATAGTAGTGTAACAGTAGGTGTAACAGGCTGTTGGGATTTGTTGCGTGTGTCTTCATTAGTGGAATTAATTTATTAACAATTGACAGAAAGGAATACATAAATATTCAAAATAATAAAAATCAATAATTTAAATGTCATTATAGAATTGAAAATGTTTCGTTTTCTCATGTATAAATATTGAATCTCAATCACAAGGTAACATTGAAATTTTTTATACCACATATGATGTTGGTGGCCGACAGCAGGGTTCATCCCCGGAACATTTAGGGCCAGAAGACCAAATTCCACAACATAATCTAGTATTATTAATCAGAGTATTATTATATATTATATTTGGTCTACATTGATGCAGTTTACCTATTGAGAGTGAACTAGTTAACTATTAACAAGGTATAATACAATACAAATACAAAATAATATATGATAGCAAAACATAGTTTGGTTTAATATTTTATTGAAAAAAATATCTTCACAAGAAGGCAAGTATATATATAACATATTTACAGATTATGACATAACACAGGGACATTTGAGACAGAATAATCGTCCTGGGTTGGAAAGGAGCAATTGTGGGTCTTCAGATCACAGATCAGGAATGAGGGATTAGCACACATACGAATCCTCTTGACTGGCCTGTTTCCAGAACCACTGAGTACATGGTCCACACTGCCCCCTGCTGGGTAGAACTGGTCACTTCTACCTGCAGGTTGAAGAATGTGAATCTCCACAGGTGGAGCATCCCAGCTGAACTTTCTCTTTGTTCCAACTCCTTTCTCTGAGCACCATGGCTGCTGTTCTACTCTGACTGGCAGGCTGGAAATACCCAGAGGAGATGGTTTGGAACCCAGGCCAGAGGGACTGTCTTTCTTCAGGAGCGATTCGATGGAGAAAGGACTGCTGAACTTCACCTCACATTTAATCTGAACATCCAAAATGGAAACCAACTCGGGGAACCAGTCCATAACTCCCTTGAAGTGACGGCGCACCATCTTCTCTGTGATTTGACTGTGGTCAAGCTTCCAGTAGTTTTTAATATTGTTTGGTTTACCTGGATTTGATGGAATCTGGAAAGAATTTAACACGTTATAATTCAATTAGGCCTCAGAGACAATGTTGGTTCAACTAAACTGTAGTTATCACGATCAATGAGATATAAATACAGTGAAACACTGTTATTTCACATGTTTTCCCAGAATTATTACAATCAAACTCCTTCAATTAAGTGACAGAACTCAAAGTTCAGCAGTGAAACACTGTTATTTCACAGGTTTTTCCTAAATGATTACGATCAAACTCCTTCAATAAAGTGACAGAACTTAAAGTTCAGCAGTGAAACACTGTTATTTTACATGTTTTCCCATAATTATTACAATCAAACTCCTTCAATTAAGTGACAGAACTCAAAGTTCAGCAGTGAAACACTGTTATTTCACAGGTTTTTCCTAAATGATTACGATCAAACTCCTTCAATAAAGTGACAGAACTTAAAGTTCAGCAGTGAAACACTGTTATTTTACATGTTTTCCCATAATTATTACAATCAAACTCCTTCAATTAAGTGACAGAACTCAAAGTTCAGCAGTGAAACACTGTTATTTCACAGGTTTTTCCATAATTATTACAATCAAACTCCTTCAATTAAGTGACAGAACTTAAAGTTCAGCAGTGAAACACTGTTATTTCACAGGTGTTTCCTCAATTATTACGATCAAACTCCTTCAATAAAGTGACAGAACTTAAAGTTCAGCAGTGAAACACTGTTATTTTACAGGTTTTCCCATAATTATTACTATCAAACTCCTTCAATTAAGTGACAGAACTCAACGTTCAGCAGTGAAACACTGTTATTTCACAGGTTTTCCCATAATTATTACAATCAAACTCCTTCAATTAAGTGACAGAACTCAAAGTTCAGCAGTGAAACACTGTTATTTCACAGGTTTTTCCTCAATTATTACGATCAAACTCCTTCAATAAAGTGACAGAACTTAAAGTTCAGCAGTGAAACACTGTTATTTTACAGGTTTTCCCATAATTATTACAATCAAACTCCTTCAATTAAGTGACATACCTCAAAGTTCAGCAGTGAAACACTGTTATTTCACAAGTTTTTCCAAAATTATTACGATGAAACACCTTCAATTAAGTGACATAACAGTGAAACACTGTTATTTGGCAGGTTTTTCCAAAATTATTACAATCAAACTCCTTCAATAAAGTGAGAGAACTTAGTTCAGCAGTGAAACACTGTTATTTTACAGGTTTTTCCAAAATTGTTACAATCAAACTCCTTCAATAAAGTGACAGAACTTAAAGTTCAGCAGTGAAACACTGTTATTCCACAAGTTTTTCCAAAATTATTACGATGAAACACAGTGAAACACTGTTATTTGGCCGGTTTTTCCTTACTTATTACAATCAAACCCCTTCAATAAAGTTATGCCACTAAAAACTCAGCAGAGAAACACTGTTATTTTACAGATCTTTCCTAAATTGTTACAATCAAACTCCTTCAATAAATTGGCACCACTAAAAGTTATTCAGACAGACACTTTTATTGTACAGATTGTTAGAAACAAAAAGCTTCAAGTGTTAACAAACGCTCAGGATTGTAAAACTGCTTTATTTTGGAAGCAAGTGTGCTGTATAAAACAGATTCAAATGATTTAAAACTTTAGCTTGCAGTGTTTGTTCAAATGTAATGTTTAAATACAGTATGTAAAGTTAAAAACCTATAGAAGTACAATCTAAACACTATTTATGGATCAATATGCATGGCAGCTGCCACCATTGGTGTGTGAATGTGTGTGAATAGGTGAATGAGAGGCCATACGCGCTTTGGATAAAAGCGCTATTGCTATATAAGTGCAGTCCATTGAACATAACATAATGGCCAAGTAGTAAATTAAACTTTATGTGCACAATTCTGAACTATCCCTTCAATGTCATCAGATGATTTCAACTTTTAAAAGCGGAGAAAGCAACATATTGTGCTGTTGAACCGAGGGGGTTGTGGTCAGGTCTACAGTTTTTTAGCTTTACCATTTCAGTTTTATATTGTTTTCCACAATATTCTCCCGACCCCTGGGGGCTCCATAATATATGTGAACATTATACTGTTTAATTCAGAATCCCAACTATACAGTGTATTACTAAGTAAAAATCAAAACATACCACACCACAAAAGGTCAATGAATCAGTGGCACAAGTGAAGAGCAGATAAGGAACAATCCTCCAGATTGGCAGTAATCAGCTGGATCCTTGGTGCATGGTGCATCTGGGAAAATGAAAAAAAAAGGACACTATGATTCACTGGAAAGTCCGGGACTGTACATTAGGAGGGGGTGGGTGGTAGGAAAAAAGATACATACGGTGGGGAGGAGACTGTCTACAGATACACCTGTGTGATGTTGCTACGGAGTTAAGCTAATAAACGTATACTATACTCACAACCACAGCAGGGGACACAACTATTTTGTTACCCTGCCATGTGGCGGACAGACCTCGCAAATGTCACTCGCCCAATAGCCTCCAGCTGCAACCACTCGAGTCCCTGAGTGATGACTGCTTGGCGCCGCCTCGGTAGAAAAAATTCCCTTTTCATGATATTTGGCGCCTCTGATTGGCTCAATTTTGTTTCAATCTGTATGCATCTACAAATCATATTATACCAGGTAGTCAATTCCGTTAGACTGCGAATCAAATTGACGGATCTCCCCAATCAAAATGACGGAAATCCGTCTTGAGACGGAACACTTTAATGCCTGCATTCAACATCGATTATCTATTGTTCAGGATGTAGGAACGTTATACTTTTTCATTCATACAAAAATACAAAAATACCTTCTAGAATATAAGTATGTTTTATCATTTTCTGTAGTAATTCCTAGAACGTGAGTTATAGACCTAAATGCATCGATTGCCGTTTATTCCCTAGACACGCTATATTAAAAAATTCAACTGTATATGATCGTATACGTTATGCGTCATCATGCACGGAGGAAAGGGGGGGGGGGGGGGGCGGCGTTTATAATTACGTGATCGTCAGTAAATGCTTTATGTAGTATGGGTGATATATTGATCAGATGGTTTGCAGTGAAATGAATAAATTGGGCTGAAAATAACCAGGGTTTAGCCCAGTCAGATTTAAGGCTTTAAGACTTTTTAATGCCAATCAGAATTAAATTTAATACCAATTTCACGATAACAAAATGGCAAAAATCATGGGTACTCTCAGTACTCATTCAAGGGTACTACGACTATGCCTGCACCTCATGGTACCAAAGCACCTCAAAGGCACTAAAAACAAGATTACAAACATCACAAAACAAACTGGTCAGACTACTGCTTAACCTCACTCCTAAAACCCACTTTACCCCTGCCCACATTCAAAACCGCTCTTAAAGAGCACCTACGGGAGACTGCAATTCGAAACTGGCCACCGTAAATAAATGTCCACCCCCCCCCCCCCCTCCTCCTAATGTACAGTCTCATCCCCATCATATATATATAATATTTTCTGTTAGGATCTCTGGGTAACAGTACTGTATATTATTTGCATATCGTATATGTCACAAATGTAACAGTACTACAGTATATACCTGTATGTCATGTATGTCCCTATGCCATAAATGTCATGATGTCATGTATGTTTTTACTGTATTTATTTCTGTATATGTTCGGACAGAGATACGGGATGGTTTGAAAGCTCGGCGTTGCTAATAAATATTTGTAATATTTTTTTATAAACTGCTCAAAGCGGCATTATTTCCGCCGTTGGGTGATCACAGCGCCTGCGCACCATCCCGTATCTCTGTCCGAAACCCTCGTGCAACTGTGAGCACATTTGTAATGTCTCTGTGATACTTGTATAACGAACGGTTCGGCCAGAACCAGTCCTTCAGGGTAAATCTAGGTTGGTTTCCCATTGAGGAGCAAGTGACTGTGGATTCACTCTGTGCAGCACAGTCACGAAAGGGGCTAGTATGGACCCTGATGTAAACAAGACAAACGTCTTTCTCTGGTCTGCATCACCTTAACAATTGTGTGTATTGAGCCGTACTGTATTGTACCCATTCTGCAATCTGTTAAATAAAGTTTTCATTCATTCATTCAGCCAGCCGCCGCGCTCACTGGGGCTATTGATAGCGTCAATTAATTGTTGTTGTTGTTGGTACTGCCGCTGCGGATGTGAACGGGGCCGGAGGGGCTTTGGGAGGATGGGAAAGTTATTATTATTATTATTATAATAGTAATTGGCTATCATACGTGCCTAGCTAGCGTTAGCTAAAAGAGCCCTCGCAGTGAAGTTATTATTATTATAGCTATCATACTGCAATATAAACTGAGTTTTATAGTGAAAAGAGCAGCTTTATTTTGGTCAAGATTGAAGGCTCTATATTGCAGGAAATTGCACATACAGGTGTTCATTAAATGTAAAAAAATAAAAATAAAAACAAAAGAATAAAAAAGAATCTTGCACCCCCACTTTCAACTATAACTAGGCGGCCATGGGTGTATATATGAATTTTGAATGCCATGGCGAAAAAATTCAATATTGATCTCAATAACGCTGTACAGCGAGATCCAATAGGGTCCAGCTGCAGACTCGGAGCCTCGGTCCAGATTGGAACTTCCGCCCTGCCACAGGACTATTACTCCTGTGACAGGGCAATGCGCTGATTGGCGGAAAGTACGGAAGTATCTCGAAGTACGTCTGACGTATCTCGAATTACGTCTGACGTTTCTCTATGTTAGCGAACATTAAACGTTGTATTCATAAAATAATATAAATTCAGCAGCATGGGGAGGGCCGGGGGGAGGGGAGGTACAGGTAGTAGAAGACATAGTTATAGTACAGTGGAGAAGTAAAAATAGAATAAAAAGGCAGTGGAAACAATATACAATATTATTAACTCTAATAATAACACGCCTCGCGGGCTCATTATAATACGAGAGCCGTGGGTCTGCATTGTATAGAGCGGATCCCCCGGCCGTATTCAAGCGCTGGAGCGCTTTGCCATGGATAAAACTGTATTAATATAGTAGTAATAATAGTAGTTGGCTAGTTGCGCGCTTCTGGCCACCTCCCGCAGTGCGCGCATACACACATACTGTCTGTAGCCTATACAGTAGGGCTGCAACTAATGACTAATTTGGTAGTCGACTAATCTGCCGATTATTTCTTCGATTAGTCGACTAATCGAAAACCAATGTAAACAACAACAATTTTTTTTTTTTTTTTTTAATTACCTATCTTTGTGAAAGTGGCTTCTCAGCTCTGGTCCAGCTGAAGACAGAGCAGAGGCACAGATTGGACATTGAGCATGACCTCAGAGTTGCTTGTCTACCATCACCCCAGACTTTGAGACTCTTGTCAGGACCAAACAACAACATCATAACATGATGATCCCATAGCAAATTAAAATAATGACTCATGAAACATTTGAATTTGGATCTTTAAGCCACTTTAAATGAAAATGTATTTGAAGAACAATACAGCAATCACTCATAACAAGATAAATAAATTAAATAATACAAATTAAAGTGGAAGTGTACTTTAAATAACTTTTGTTTGCTGTGTGTGAGAGGAGTCTGTGTGTGTGTGTGTATGTGTGTGTGTCTTACTCTGATCGCTGTGTGAGTGAGAGGAGTGTGTGTACTGTGTAATTTGTGTGTGTGTCTTACTCTGATCGCTGTGTGAGTGAGAGGTGTGTACTGTGTAATTTGTGTATGTGTGTGTGTCTTACTCTGATCGCTGTGTGTGAGTGAGAGGAGTGTGAATGTGTCTGTGTCTTACTCTGATCGCTGTGTGTGAGTGAGAGGAGTGTGAATGTGTGTGTGTGTTACTCTGATTGCTGTGTGTGAGAGAGAGGAGTGTGAATGTGTGTGTGTCTTACTCTGATCGCTGTGTGTGAGTGAGAGGAGTGTGTATGTGTGTGTGTCTTACTCTGATCGCTGTGTGTGAGTGAGAGGAGTGTGTATGTGTGTGTCTTACTCTGATCGCTGTGTGTGAGTGAGAGGAGTGCGTGTGTAATGTATTGTGTGTCTAGTCTGATCATCATCTCCTGCAGGGGAACAATGTTTTCAATGTCCAACATTTGCTATGGGATCATCATGTTATGATGTTGTCTGGAACCCTGAGAAGCCACTCTCACAAAGATAGGTAGTGCACAAAAAAAAATAAAACAAAAAAAATAAAAACAAAAGAATAAAAAAGAATCTTGCACCCCCACTTTCAACTATAACTAGGCGGCCATGGGTGTATATATGAATTTTGAATGCCATGGCGAAAAAATTCAATATTGATCTCAATAACGCTGTACAGCGAGATCCAATAGGGTCCAGCTGCAGACTCGGAGCCTCGGTCCAGATTGGAACTTCCGCCCTGCCACAGGACTATTACTCCTGTGACAGGGCAATGCGCTGATTGGCGGAAAGTACGGAAGTATCTCGAAGTACGTCTGACGTATCTCGAATTACGTCTGACGTTTCTCTATGTTAGCGAACATTAAACGTTGTATTCATAAAATAATATAAATTCAGCAGCATGGGGAGGGCCGGGGGGAGGGGAGGTACAGGTAGTAGAAGACATAGTTATAGTACAGTGGAGAAGTAAAAATAGAATAAAAAGGCAGTGGAAACAATATACAATATTATTAACTCTAATAATAACACGCCTCGCGGGCTCATTATAATACGAGAGCCGTGGGTCTGCATTGTATAGAGCGGATCCCCCGGCCGTATTCAAGCGCTGGAGCGCTTTGCCATGGATAAAACTGTATTAATATAGTAGTAATAATAGTAGTTGGCTAGTTGCGCGCTTCTGGCCACCTCCCGCAGTGCGCGCATACACACATACTGTCTGTAGCCTATACAGTAGGGCTGCAACTAATGACTAATTTGGTAGTCGACTAATCTGCCGATTATTTTTTCGATTAGTCGACTAATCGAAAACCAATGTAAACAACAACAATTTTTTTTTTTTTTTTTTTAATTACCTATCTTTGTGAAAGTGGCTTCTCAGCTCTGGTCCAGCTGAAGACAGAGCAGAGGCACAGATTGGACATTGAGCATGACCTCAGAGTTGCTTGTCTACCATCACCCCAGACTTTGAGACTCTTGTCAGGACCAAACAACAACATCATAACATGATGATCCCATAGCAAATTAAAATAATGACTCATGAAACATTTGAATTTGGATCTTTAAGCCACTTTAAATGAAAATGTATTTGAAGAACAATACAGCAATCACTCATAACAAGATAAATAAATTAAATAATACAAATTAAAGTGGAAGTGTACTTTAAATAACTTTTGTTTGCTGTGTGTGAGAGGAGTCTGTGTGTGTGTGTATGTGTGTGTGTCTTACTCTGATCGCTGTGTGAGTGAGAGGAGTGTGTGTACTGTGTAATTTGTGTGTGTGTCTTACTCTGATCGCTGTGTGAGTGAGAGGTGTGTACTGTGTAATTTGTGTATGTGTGTGTGTCTTACTCTGATCGCTGTGTGTGAGTGAGAGGAGTGTGAATGTGTCTGTGTCTTACTCTGATCGCTGTGTGTGAGTGAGAGGAGTGTGAATGTGTGTGTGTGTTACTCTGATCGCTGTGTGTGAGAGAGAGGAGTGTGAATGTGTGTGTGTCTTACTCTGATCGCTGTGTGTGAGTGAGAGGAGTGTGTATGTGTGTGTGTCTTACTCTGATCGCTGTGTGTGAGTGAGAGGAGTGTGTATGTGTGTGTCTTACTCTGATCGCTGTGTGTGAGTGAGAGGAGTGCGTGTGTAATGTATTGTGTGTCTAGTCTGATCATCATCTCCTGCAGGGGAACAATGTTTTCAATGTCCAACATTTGCTATGGGATCATCATGTTATGATGTTGTCTGGAACCCTGAGAAGCCACTCTCACAAAGATAGGTAGTGCACAAAAAAAAAAAAAAAAAAAAATTAAATAAAGTTTTTTTTTTTTTTTTTTTTAATGACTAATCGACGCAACAATTTCTCGTCGACGATTTTTTATAGTCGACGTCGTCGATTATGTCGACTAATCGTTGCAGCCCTACTATACAGTACGTGCAAAATTAGTTGTCAAGAGCCAATCGCACAGGTTGCCTCATCTCATCTGGCTCTGCAAATAGATCTAGAGTCTGAATATCATATATAGCCTGCTGATGATCTCTCTCAAATCCATTCTGAGAACGGAATGCAGTGCCTGCGACGCGGGTCTTGATTGATTGATTGATTGATTGATTGATTGATTGATTGATTGAAAATTGTATTAACAGATCATGCTGGACCTACAAAAGGCCTTTGACACTGTCAATCACTCCATTCTTGATTGAACATTTTATTAACAGATTGCAGAATGGGTACAGTACAGTACAGCTCAATACACACAATTGTTAAGGGGATGCAGACCAGAGAGACTTTCGCCTTGGGGGGGGGGGGGGGGGGGGGTCGGGTAGGAGGGGTGGGTGGGTGGGTGGGGGACACTGTACAACTGTACAAGCAAAACTGTACATTGGAATATTGACAAAACCATACTTGGTCATTTACTGTACATTGGAGGGGTGTAACGTTCGGGAGACTATCATCTTAGGATTGTCTCCCACTGTCTACCTGGGTCACTCCTGTTGTTATTGTTCACCTTGTATGTCACCACTGATTGCTGTCATCACTAATTATCTGTCACACCTGGGTGCTGTCATTGGCTGTCAGACTGCTGCTCCTCATTGACAGCGTGGAATGTTGAGAATGTGACATATTTAACATTTGCTCTATTCCTTGTTCTTTGCTAGAGCTTCACCTAATTCTACGGACGTACCTACCGCTGGACAAGCACAGACAGATTGTCTTCTCCCTGTTATTGTTTATGCTTTTCCCCTGTTAATAAACAGTTCAACTGTTTTGTTATAGTAATACATTCTCCGTCTCGTTCTTCTACCTCGACAACTTGGAAGTCACTTACCCGTTCGTAACAGAAGCTCTAGCCATCATGACTTCCAACGAGGAGATACGGGACGAGATGGTGAGCCTACGGGACCAGCTCAGGATCATGATGGAGCGGCAGATGGCAGTCGGTGTCGAGCTGGGTCGACTGGGAGATGTTTCCCTGGCTTCTCAGGAGACGGCGGAGACAGCGTTGGCGGCGGTGAGCCAGGCCCGCTCTACGACATCAACGAGGATATCCACAGCCGGAGGAGCATCATCGATCGGCGGGGAAGGCGAGCGGGGGTATCCGGTGGATCGGGAGGACTACCGAGAGCCACGTCTGCCGGCGCCGGAGCGCTATGGAGGGGCTCCTACCGGCTGCCGTGAGTTTATCGCCCAGTGCTCTCTCATTTTTCAACTACAGCCGCGTACTTTCCCCAGTGGTGTGGCTCGGGTAGCCTATATTATAACTCTCCTCACGGGTCGTGCTCTCTCTTGGGCCACAGCGGAGTGGGAGAGTGGGTCTGTGGTCTGCCGCGACGCGGATGCCTTCGCCCTGGAGTTGCGCCGTGTATTCGATACCTCCAGGGTGATTTCCATTTACGAGGCCGGCAGTCGACTTATGTCCTGCCGGCAGGGCATTCGCGCCGTAGCAGACTACGCCATAGATTTCCGTATTGTGGCTCGGGAGGCGGACTGGCCTGAGGTTCCCTGCTGTGTCCATTTTTTGCATGGTCTCTTCACTCGCATGCAGGACGAGCTGGCTACGCGGGAGCTACCCGAACGCCTGGATCTATTGATTAACATGGCCATTCGGTTAGATAATCGTCACCGGGAGAGGGGACGCGAGAGGGAGGCTTCGTCACAGGTACTCTTCCGTCCCTCTCCTAGTGTCGATCGGCCAGCATACCAGCCAATGAGAGAGCACCGGGGCGATGACGAGCCCATGCAGCTGGGAGCGTTGAACCTCTCTGAAGCGGAGAAACAGAGGCGGGTCAACGAGAAGCGCTGTTTTCATTGTGGCCGCACGGGGCATCGCTTCGCCGCCTGTCGGGGCTCGGGAAACGCAGGAGCCCGCTAGGCCTGGGGAATGTGCTAGCAGGTGGGCATGTCTCTCCGGTCATAAACGTTCACGACTCACGTACTTTTTTTGATGTCACTGTCAGGTGGGGGGATTCTTCTACAACGGCCAAGGCTTTAGTGGATTCGGGGGCTGCGGGCAACTTGATTCATGTGGGGGTGGCTCTAGAATGGGGGGTTCCTTTAGAGACACTAGAGGTGCCCATCCCTGTCCGTTCGCTGGACGGCCGACCGCTTGGTTGTGGATTTGTTACCCAGCGCACCGGGAAACTGTGGGTTCGGGTGGCGGGTAGCGAGGAGGAATATTTGAACTTTTTTGTTGTTATGTCTCCTCATTCCGACATTGTTTTAGGCCACCCCTGGCTTGTGCTGCATAATCCTCGTATTAATTGGGCTACGGGTGAACTCTCCATGGGAAGCGGCGTCAGCGCTGACGCTGGTGTGAGTTCATCCGTCCCTCCCCCCCTCCCTCTTTTGTCTCTCTCCAGGTTGACGGTGGACGTTGCAGATTCTTTATTATCCCCCAACCCCGATTTGGCAGGTGTTCCTGCGGTCTATTGTGACCTGGCGGACGTTTTTAGTAAAACGCGTGCTAAAGCACTACCGCCTCATAGACCTTACGACTGCACCATTGATCTTCTACCCGGCGCTTCTCCGCCCCGGGGACGGATGTTCTCTCTCTCCCGCCCTGAGACAGTGTCCATGAACACTTACATTCGAGAGGCATTGTCCACGGGGCATATCCGACCGTCCACATCCCCTGCAGGCGCTGGCTTCTTTTTTGTGGCTAAAAAAGATGGTGATCAGCGGCCGTGCATAGATTATAGGGGGTTGAATGACGTTTCCATCAAGAACCGTTATCCTTTACCGCTCATGGACACCGCCTTTGAGTGCTTACAGGGGGCACAGGTCTTTTCTAAACTTGACTTACGTAATGCATACAACTTGGTCAGGATTAGAGAAGGGGACGAGTGGAAAACTGCATTTAATACTCCTAATGGGCATTATGAGTATTTAGTCATGCCTTTTGGTTTAGCTAATGCTCCAGCAGTTTTCCAAGCCCTGGTCAACGACGTGCTGCGGGATCTAATTGGGGTGTCAGTGTTTGTATATTTGGATGACATCCTTATTTTTTCTCGCGATATGGTGCAACACCAACTGCACGTTCGTGAGGTGCTTCAACGTCTCCTTAAGCATCAACTGTTTGTTAAGGCTGAGAAGTGTGTGTTTCACACTGACACCGTTTCCTTCCTGGGCTTTGTGTTGACGAAGGGCGATCTTCGCATGGATCCAGCCAAGGTGAGTGCAGTCTTGGATTGGCCACGGCCTTCGTCGCTCAAGGAGTTACAACGGTTTTTGGGCTTTGCAAATTTTTACAGGCGCTTTATTCGCAATTTTAGCGCCTTAGTCAATCCATTAACCGCTCTCACTAAGTCCTCTCTCCCTGGCTTTGAATGGTCGCCTAGGGCAGAGTCGGCCTTCTGCGACCTCAAACGTCGATTTACCTCCGCCCCTGTACTGATCCGTCACGACACAGAGGCTCCGTTCAATGTGGAGGTGGATGCCTCTGACACCGCGGTGGGGGGGGTAATCTCGCAGAGATGTTTAAAGGATGGTAAGGTGCATCCTTGTGCCTTCTTTTCGCGCCGGCTGTCTCCGGCCGAGCGTAACTACGACGTGGGTAATCGGGAGTTATTGGCAATCAAATTGGCATTGGAGGAATGGAGACATTGGTTAGAGGGGGCGGCACATCCTTTCATTGTTTGGACTGACCATAAGAACTTGGCTTACATCCAAGGGGCTAAACGCCTTAACGCTCGCCAGGCCAGGTGGGCGTTATTCTTCACTCGATTTCGGTTTACCATCTCCTATCGACCCGGTTCCAAGAACGTCAAGCCTGACGCCCTGTCACGTCAGTTTGATCTTCCGGGTCGAGAGGAGAAGCCCCACCCTATTGTTCCACAGGCCTTGATTTTGGCACCCGTGTCATGGGGCATAGATAGGGTGGTGAGGTCGGCTCAGGCACGGGAGCCCGATCCCGGTGGGGGTCCTCCGGGTCGGATGTATGTGCCCAAGGCGGCACGCTCACGCCTGCTGCAGTGGGCGCATACATCCTCTCTCACCGGCCACCCTGGGGCCACCAGAACCCTGGGCCCTCATTCATCAACGTCTTCTACGCACAGATCTGTGCTTACCCTGTGCGTACGATCATTTCTAAGCAAAGAGTGGGATTCATCAATTTCAACTTGAACTTGACTTCGTGCGTACATCTACGCACAGGTCAGACCTGGCGTACCTAGCTCCCAGTGGTAGAAGATCGTTACTACGCATAAGCACTCATCAGTCCTGCATTAGTTCCAAGGCGGAAATAAGCTTCCGTGCATTAGTGTTCAACTTCTGTATGACCCGTAATTCATTATAGTTCATTGCAAAATAGCGACAGTAGTGTAATTATAACGGGCTCACACAAGAGGTTGGCCTGCTTGTTTGGCACGGGGGGGCAGACGCAAAACACCAACCTCCAAACGCGATTAGATATTGTTTCAAATAAAAAGCAAATTATTATGTGTGTCATGTTTCCAAATAAGATTGGTCACGAAATGCTTTCTACTTCAATTTGTTGGTTAGAATAGATGACCTCCGTTGAAACTTCACTGAGACTAACAGTCTATTTGTGAGCTCCCGCACACATGTGATGATAATAATAATAATAATAATAATAATAATAATAATAATAATAATAATAATAATAATAATAATAATAATAATAATAATAATAATAATAATAATAATAATAATAATAATAATAATAATAATAATAATAATAATAATAATAATAATAATAATAATAATAATAGCTTCATTTTATATAGCGCCTTTCAAGAGACCCAAGGTCGCTTTACATGGATAGGGGGGGGGGAATAACAAAGTAACAAACATAGTGGACAGACACACAACATATATATATGATGATGGAATTCATTCAAGATCCTCTCCACCCTCGGGTACGTCTTTGCCACCGCGGCACGGTCCATCGTGATATTGGAGATGGATCGACCAATAGACTGTTACTGTAGCTGTCAAAGCTCCATCACAAATGCAGTTATGTGAATAGAAAGGGATTCCACTCAGTCAATGTTGCGATGCGCATTTGCCTGATACATGTTATTGCTGGATGCCGGGAGGAAGGCGATGCTGAATGTTTTCAATTCATTAAATAAAACGGATACAGTGCACGTTCTTATTTACATTGTGACAACAGCCTTGTGAGTTCCCGCAGTGACCCGCACACAGACATGATGGAATTCAAGTTCATGTATTGAAAGGCAGGCTATCATACATGCAGTGAGGTTCATTGTTCTTGTATATGCTCTCGTATATTGTTTATATAGGCTACCCAATACTGACATCAAAATAGATTGTAGTATGCCTCTAGAAATCATATGCAGCAGGTAGAAGATTGACGGGAGATCCATCGCGATTTGGAATCAAATTGAGGAGAACTTTAATCCCTGGGGTATTAATCAAACAACACGGGAAAAGGCAGTCATATTCCAGCGCGGTCTTTATTAGCCGACAACAAAATAGATGCATCTAAAAATCATATAGCCAATCGAACACAACTAATAAAGGCATTCATATTACAGCACGGTTATAATGACACACAACCAACGCCAAACAGTGGTCAACGAACGGTCTTTATTAGTATTTTGAGCTGTCCAGGCAGAATTGCAGCAATGGTCTTAGGGAGCCGTTGATATCTGACATCACCGTTTACGAGTCCGCCTTTTATTTATCCCACAATACGCGATAGTGTCTTCTTGGTTCGACAGCAGTGAACAATCTTCGTGGAGTTTCTCAGGGTTCCGCTCGGGTCCGTCCATTATTTCACATCCCATGGGGGGTGTTTCCTCATTTTCATGACCATATATGGATAATCATGCACGAGCATTGACGGTAGAACAAAGTGGTATTCATCAACACGGAGGACCATAGAGCCTGCGTACGCACGTGTGATGAATGCCGACTTCCCTGTGCGTACGCTAGTTCTACATTCCGTGCTTACGTGTGGAAGTAGGTAAAGTTCTACGTCCACGTTGATGAATGAGGGCCCTGGAGTTTATCCGTAGGAGGTTTTGGTGGCATACACGAGGGGGGGGATACACGCTCCTTTGTGGCGGCCTGTCCGGTGTGCGCGCGCAGTAAGACCTCTCGCCGTGCGCCGGCGGGTCTCCTCCGACCGCTTCCTATTCCCAAGCGTCCCTGGTCGCACATATCCCTGGATTTTATTTCCGGTCTTCCCTTATCGGATGGGTTCACTGCCATCCTGGTGGTGGTGGACCGGTTCTCCAAGGCGGCCCACTTCATTCCCCTTCCCAAGCTCCCCTCGGCCCGGGAGACGGCTGACCTTGTGGTGCAGCACATCTTTCGGGTTCATGGGCTTCCAGTGGATATTGTGTCCGACCGGGGTCCTCAGTTCGCCTCCAGGTTCTGGAAGGCGTTCGCCGCCGGTCTGGGCGCCTCCGTCAGCCTGTCGTCTGGGTTCCATCCGCAGACGAACGGGCAGACGGAGCGTGTCAACCAGGACCTGGAGGGCGTTCTGAGGTGCTATGTTGCTGGGTGTCCGGCGACGTGGAGTAGGAGGTTGGCCTGGGCTGAGTATGCGCATAATACCCTCCTCTCCTCCTCTACTGGTATGTCTCCCTTTCAGTGTCAATATGGTTTTCAACCTCCTCTGTTTCCCGAACAGGAGCAGGAGGTGGAGGTGCCGTCGGCCCAGGCACATGTGGCTCGCTGTCGCAGGACGTGGAGCAGAGTGCGGACGGCGCTGCAGAAGGCCTCGGTTAAGGCTCAGCGGCAAGCTAACCGCAAGCGTCGTCCGGCTCCGGTTTTCCGTCCGGGACAGCGGGTTTGGCTTTCCACTCGTGATCTCCCTCTCCGGGTGGAGTCCAGGAAGCTGGCTCCTCGCTTTATAGGGCCCTTTAAAGTGGTACGTCGGGTGAATCCTATGGCTTACAGGCTACGCCTTCCGGCCTCTATGAGGGTCCATCCGACGTTTCATGTGTCCCTGTTGAAGCCATTCCTCTCATCGCCCTTGTCCCCGCCACTCCCTGCGGTTCCTCCGCCCCGCATTATTGACGGTCAGCCTGTCTATACGGTGCGGAGAATCCTGAGTTGTAGGAGGAGGGGTAGGGGGTTTCAGTTCTTGGTGGATTGGGAGGGGTACGGGGTAGAAGAGCGTTCTTGGGTGCCTCAACGGGACATATTAGATCCCAGCCTGATCGATGATTTCCGGCGGCTGCATCCCGAGGCCCCTAGGTGAACGTCAGGTGCCGTTCGTCGGGGGGGGATACTGTAACGTTCGGGAGACTATCATCTTAGGATTGTCTCCCACTGTCTACCTGGGTCACTCCTGTTGTTATTGTTCACCTTGTATGTCACCTCTGATTGCTGTCATCACTAATTGTCTGTCACACCTGGGTGCTGTCATTGGCTGTCAGACTGCTGCTCCTCATTGACAGCGTGGAATGTTGAGAATGTGACGTATTTAACATTTGCTCTATTCCTTGTTCTTTGCTAGAGCTTCACCTAATTCTACGGACGTACCTACCGCTGGACAAGCACAGACAGATTGTCTTCTCCCTGTTATTGTTTATGCTTTTCCCCTGTTAATAAACAGTTCAACTGTTTTGTTATAGTAATACATTCTCCGTCTCGTTCTTCTACCTCGACAACTTGGAAGTCACTTACCCGTTCGTAACAGAGGGGGTTGGGTTACAACACAGGAGCAGAGTATAAACAACAGTACAGGAATGAGAAACAGTACTGTACTGTTGTTTATACTCTGCTCCTGTGTTGTAACCCAACCCCCTCCAATGTACAGTAAATTACCAAGTATGGTTGTCAATATTCCAATGTACAGTTTTGCTTGTACAGTTGTACAGTGCCCCCCACCCACCCACCCCTCCTACCCGACCCCCCCCCCCCAACCACCTCCAATGTACAGTCCCCCCCCCCCCACCTACCCAACCTCCTCCAATGTACAGTTTCTACGTCAAATGTATATACTCTCTTTTCTGGACTCTTTTTGTATCACAAACAATACTGTATTTGCAAATCTGGTATGTCATAAATGTATAGATGTAGCAGTACTGTCTATCTGTATGTCGTGTATGTCATATGTTATGATGAATTGAAAATGGGGGACCCTGATGTAAACAAGACAAAAGTCTTTCTCTGGTCTGCATCCCCTTAACAATTGTGTGTATTGAGCTGTACTGTACTGTACCCATTCTGCAATCTGTTAATAAAATGTTCAATCAAGAATGGAGTGATTGACAGTGTCAAAGGCCTTTTGTAGGTCCAGCATGATCTGTTAATACAATTTTCAATCAATCAATCAATCAATCAATCAATCAATCAATCAATCAATCAATCAATCAATCAAGACCCTCGTCGCGGGCACTGCATTCCGTTCTCAGAATCATCAGAGATCATCAGCAGGCTATATATGATATTCAGACTCTAGATCTATTTGCAGAGCCAGATGAGATGAGGCAACCTGTGCGATTGGCTCTTGACAACTAATTTTGCACGTACTGTATAGGCTACAGACAGTATGTGTGTATGCGCGCACTGCGGGAGGTGGCCAGAAGCGCGCAACTAGCCAACTACTATTATTACTACTATATTAATACAGTTTTATCCATGGCAAAGCGCTCCAGCGCTTGAATACGGCCGGGGGATCCGCTCTATACAATGCAGACCCACGGCTCTCGTATTATAATGAGCCCGCGAGGCGTGTTATTATTAGAGTTAATAATATTGTATATTGTTTCCACTGCCTTTTTATTCTATTTTTACTTCTCCACTGTACTATAACTATGTCTTCTACTACCTGTACCTCCCCTCCCCCCGGCCCTCCCCATGCTGCTGAATTTATATTATTTTATGAATACAACGTTTAATGTTCGCTAACGTAGAGAAACATCAGACATAATTCGAGATACGTCAGACGTACTTCGAGATACTTCCGTACTTTCCGCCAATCAGCGCATTGCCCTGTCACAGGAGTAATAGTCCTGTGGCAGGGCGGAAGTTCCAATCTGGACCGAGGCTCCGAGTCTGCAGCTCGACCCTACTCGCGAGATCTGGCGGTCAAAGCATGGCGGGCAATAACCCTTTACAGCGTGGATGTGTTAATAATGATTTGAAGATGTTTACACTTTTTTTTACAACCCTACTGTTCTCCCAAGAATTAAATAAAGGTTTGATGATGATGACATGTCCTAGAAGAGAGATATAGATAGTGTGGGATATTTGTAGATATCCTGATGAAGAATGTTTCTCAGTCAACCGAGGCTTGGATAATAACAAGGGTTTATTAACCAAACAGATAGAATACATAAAGAGAATGGCTGAGGGCTTCCCCCCAGGTGATCAGCTGAATTTACCCAGGTAAGAAGACCAGGATAGATCTCGGGAGGAGATCTATATAGTTAACAGGGGGGGGGGGTGTGGTCCCATTTGATAGGTCAGATCGGGGGGGGGGGGGGTACAGGTAATGGGGACACAGGGGAGGGGAGTGTCTTATTCCACAGAGAGGGGGGGGGCACAGGTAAGGGGATATAGGGGAGGGGACTATATTTACATGAGAACATTAGATATTATACCACAATACTCACTTTTCTTTCTTATAATGTGGGTGAGATTAATGTATAATATACCAGGATTGTTTGGAACAGGTAAAAGTGAAAATAGAAAACAATTAAAATAATGAAAATTTTGGCCAATGTGATCTGGTTGTTGGCATAACAGTTTAAAATAGAATTATTTACATACATGATTCATGACATGATCGACTGGACTGCGGTCTGTGTTATTTTGATATCAGAGATGTGGGAATAGATATCACCCTTTTCTTTTATTAATCGCTCAAAATACCTATATCAATGAGTGGTCCTCATCTCTGATATCAAACAACAATTAACATAATCATTAGAAGCTATCGCTGTGCAAATATCTTGGCATACCTTCAGTCGTTCATGTCGTGACTCAGGGGAGCTAATGTGATGGTTGTGCGTACAGGCATCGTAATAAACCAATTAAATACATGCACTGTCTCTGTGTGGTCAGAGTGCACAGGGTGAAAAAACAAAATTGTGTGCATAATTATTAGGAATAGGATTTACACATAAGGATTAACTTAGTGGCTAATGTGTACAAAAACATTTAAAACCGTTAATCTAGTGGTTTGTATAAAAACTGATATAAAAGGTGATTATGATAATCGTTATGCATTGTTCTAGTATTTTGCTGTGGTGTATACTATCAATGGTCAAAACAAACTTGGTGACTTGGAATAAACCAACTGGTTCTGTCTTGTTAACAATATAATTTTCAATGTGACTCTGTGATCATTCCTTATTGTTATTATAAATTGGTTATTGCAATCTTATTGGTTGTATTTCATCATATTCTTAGTTCATAATTTTCTTGATACATATGAACTTTGTGAAACAGCTCTTGTTTGTGAATCTGACAGTTGCTGCGTCGCTGTTGACCATCTGTTCTCTGCCAGGGATGTGTCCTTCTGTGGTGACCTGCTGTGTGTTGAACGTATCATACATTCAGTTGATGTTTCTGTGAGCCTGTCGTGTGGCAGTAAGACAGTAAAAAGTAAATAAATACATAACAATTTGGACAATGTGTGTTCAGAAGTCTCTTGGTCCACAGGTCTCATTTGCTATGTGTCTCTTCTTGACGATGCAGTCGGGAATATTCACTGGTCGCCGTCCATTCCCTGTCAAGGGTCACTTGTAGCAGTCAACTATAGTGGTCTTGCAGACTCTTTTCCTAGAGCTTGCGCTGCTCTCCTTCACCACCGCACATCCGCCACTGTGCTCACGCTTGGCCTTTATCAGGCCTTGAGGCATGGCGGTAGGGTGGTCTTGAACGTGCTGTGTGGTGGTTGGTCCCCCGCTCCCCGTCATCGCGGTACCAGAGGGGCGAGGGTTTGCTGGTGTAGTGGCCTGTCTGTAGGACGCTCTCTCTCACACGGATGACAATCTTGTCATGGGAATCCACCTTGATGGTCGGGGCTTTGGTTCCCTTTTGCAGATGGTCTGCCGCGGGTCGCTGGGGTGAGGCTGCATGTCGTCCTTTCTGTCTCTGCTCCCCTTCCTTTGGGGACGTCTGTGTTGTGTGGGCTGGTGGTTCTCCCACGGTTGTTGTCGTCGCCCTGGTTGTGTCCGCAGCTCCTTGGCGGCGTCCCTGGTGGCAGTATGCTGTCGTGGGTCGCTCAGGTCGCTGGGTTGTGTTCCTCCTTGCCTGGTTGCGCCGTCGTTCGTGGTTCAGGTCACGCGTCGTCTCACTCGTCCTGTCCTCTCACCAATTCATGATCTGAGGATGATGAAAACTGCCTTAGAAAACCTCCTCACATAAATGATTCAACACCTTTCTGCTAAAGTGGAAAATCATTTATGGGATTAATTCAATTCATTGCAAATAAAATCATTTAATTGAAAATAGGAAATGCAAGCCAATTGCATTAGCAGTGATTCCTTATGTTAAGAAGGTCACATTCACTACAATCTTATCAGATCTTGTATCTAACTAGATCTTACAGCATTAGGCTTTAAATAACATTTGTAAATGAATGGCCAAAGTCTTGAATCAGATAAAATAGTCTGTGATGTTAAATTGAAGTTGATCTTACCTCAGGATGCGTTGGGTGTGCCTCAGGATACTTACCTCGCCACGACTTCTCTAGCGTTATTCACGTCTCAGTGTGGCTCGTCATAATTTAGCATGGGGAAAAAACATAAAATCTAGGTAGCCAGTTAATTTTGCATGAAAAACAATCATTCGTTTTGTCATCTAACCCTAACTAACCTTAGTGTCATGCACTCGTCCTAATAAAACTAACCTACACTGTAGCACTCAACACTCTGATGAACATTGTTATTCAGCTGATAGAGTTGTGCCCTGCCTGATGTCCTGTCGCACAGAACCTGTGAGTCGCTTTGGATAAAAGTGTCAGCTAAATGATCAATATTGATGTTTCGCTGGTGTTCTTGATATTTGCAGTCATAGAAATGTATTAGTTTGTTAAAAGGAAGAGTCATGCATGTTATTAGTTAGTGGAAAAATAGAGTAATTTCCTGACTGCATTCATCAGGTACCAGTGAATCATGGTGTTCGCTATGGCAAGCTGATCTTAAAACATTTCATTCAGTGCATTTTGTGGCTCTCTGTTGTTATCCATTGTCAGATGAGTCTCTGTGGTAACAAAGAGAAAATCTGCATCTAAAGCGATACTTCCTACTATACTAAGTATAGTGGAGATACTAAGTTGAGTCTCTATAGGTGTGGTCAGAGTCCTCTCTAGGCATTTGCATTGTCTTTCAGCTCCACATCGTCCTCAGCTGATTTTCGTGTTCAAATGTAGATTATTTTGGGGTCTCAATTTAAATGATTGTAGCTGGTCTCACTTTGTGTCTTGTCTGTGTTCAGATGCAAATCACTGGAGTTTCAACTTTTGTGATACAATGTGTTTACACCCCATTCTGCATCTTGACCCAGAGCCAGATCTCTTGGTTGTCTGTAACCACAAACACATGTTAATTTCCCACTCTTTTCTTTTATTCTGGGTGAATCCTCTTTGACTGTCTGTGTGCTCAACAAACATTAGCTAGTCCTTCTCTATTTCATCATCTCACTCATCAATGTTACTGTGGAAAAAGAGGAGGCATGATTTTGGCCTCATTTAAACATTATCTGCATTTATTCATTATCTCTAAAGAAAGGTTGTTATTCTTTCTTTAGCTTTTAGATCAAATCTATCCAATTGATTAGAATCCTATTTAAAACTAGCTTTATGTTACTTATAACGTATACATTAAAGCAACATAAACATTCAAGTGATCTGAGATAGTTGTAATTTACTGTAACTGAGATGATAGTTGTGTATGTACAGTTTCTACCTCAAAATGTATATACTCCCTTTTCTTGACTCCTTTTGTATCACAAACAGTACTGAATTTGCAAATCTGGTATGTCATAAATGTATAGATGTAGCAGTACTGACTATCTGTATGTCATGTATGTCATAATATGTCCTGATGAATTGAAAATGGGGGACCCTGATGTAAACAAATCTGGTATTGAAAATGGGGGACCCTGATGTAAACAAGACTAAAGTCTCTCTCTGGTCTGCATCCCCTTAACAATTGTGTATTGAGCTGTGCTGTATTGTACCCATTCTGCAATCTGTTAATAAAGTTTTCAATCAATCAATCAAAGCATCTATATTTATGATTTTCATACTCACCGGGGACAGCTGTTGTGTTGACGTTGGATCCGTTACGTGTCGTCAATGCAATGTTCGGCTCGTTTCTCCGGTGGTCTGGGATAATGCACCCCGCATCTCGCCACCGCAACTCAACATTTTCCAATAGCAGCGCGCACATACATATACAAATAAAACATATACTACAAGTGGATTTCACGCACCTTCGGCCTTGGGCACATTAAACTTTACGTTTGCCTATGGATAGTTTAATATAAAATCATAACTTAACGGCGCGCATAGCGTGACGTCATCGCTCCATGCGAAGTTCGTGCGTTCTCATTCGCCTCGGAAATAACGCTTTGCAATTCATACAGTATTTTTCCCACGAGCTCTCAATAGCCTGGAATTCCTATACCAGCGTTTTGTTACCGAATGAACGCACCTGTGCATATGTGAAAACGTAAACAAACTGAAACGATAAAACTATACTTCCTCAAATGGTCGTTCCCGTGGGCCGGTTTTGTTGATTCCGGAAATTACTATCCTAGTTTGTCGCGTGAACTGCACTTCAATGTTATTCTCTATATAACGGTACTAGTCTCTCAATGCTCGGCGCACGCAAATACAAACGAGACTTTAAACAGACAAAACAACAATAATACATATAAGTTAACGTGCGTGTATATCTGACTGTATTGGACCGCTGTACGTTTAGTCGGCCAGCATCTGCTGCGACAAGGCATTTATCCCTTGATATATAACTACACATCGTTATTAAAGTCATAACGACCGAACCTGACTTTGAAATTTACCAGCGATATATTAGATTATATATACCTTTTAATCATACTCTCGGTCCCTGGACCTGCGACTAATGTCCCGTTAAATGTACATTCACGTACTACCGAGGCATCGCAGGTCATCTTCCCGCTATCTGTATAATCATTTGGTTATTTCAATCCAAATACATCGTTTTCAGGAAGAGATTGTGGGCTTAGTTTGAGGTTGAAACAATGAATATTTTGACGCTACTCTGGTAATTAATAGGTTCCAATAGAGTAGCGTTTTCCAAGGATATCACATCATAATAAGCCCACGTTTCTTGCCTTGTTGCCTATATTTTAGCCTGCATCAGCTAGACTTGGGTTAGCAAACCAACAACCTTATTTTGTGCCCTAACTTTCGGTTTGGCAACAGCTCAAATCCGGGAATAGCACAACAACCCATCCTCTCAGAACATCTGTCCAGATAAGGACCCAGGTACACGCGTTTCCCCGGTACGATTCTCAATACAGATCAGATATATTAATGCACATTATTCGTACTCAGCCATGATCTCAATATTTGACAACATTCTGTAATGTTCACCTGGCACAGAGAAAAGCGGGAAGGTTTTAATTCCTTGCCATACAATTTTGGTCGACCATCCTATTATACTCACTTTTCTCTGTATAGTTGAAATGATACAGCACGCCGGGAGGACGCAAAAGTCTGTCACAAGTTCGTAGACGCCAATTGTGGGATATTTGTAGATATATCCTGATGAAGAATGTGCTCAGTCAACCGAGGCTTGGATAATAACAAGGTTTATTAACCAAACAGATAGATTACATAGAGAGAATGGCTGAGGGCTTCCCCCCAGGTGATCAGCTGAAATCCCCCAGGTAAGAACCCCCTGGATAGATCTCGGGAGGAGATCTATATAGTTAACAGGGGGGGGGTGTGGTCCCATTTGATAGGTCAGATCGGGGGGGGGGGGGGGGTACAGGTAATGGGGACACAGGGGAGGGGAGTGTCTTATTCCACAGAGAGGGGGGGGGGGCACAGGTAAGGGGATATAGGGGAGGGGACTATATTTACATGAGAACATTAGATATTATACCACAATAGAGTGGGTGTGTTTGTGTTTGTACATGGAAGTTATACTCACATCAGCTTAAGGGAGATACCATCCATGTCAATTCAGCATAGGATGATTCAGATGGCCTTGTGGTCAGCAGGGTCCCCCTCTGGCTGCTGGCCTCTGGTAGAGGTGTAGATCACCAAGTGTCATCCCTCTGAGAACACAATTAGACTTTAGACAGTGGCTTGCGAGCACATTTATTTTGTGATCTATCTGATCTTATTACAAAATACTTGCCTCCTAGATCACTAAATGCGGGGCTCCTATCCTATTGAACATATTTTACTTTGTGTGTTTATTTTAACAATAATTTGTGATGCCATCACACAAACTGGCATTTAAAGGGTAAAATTTCAAAAAGTCCTGCACCAGAATGCAGGAAATTAAGTTTTTGTAACAAAATAATTGTGTGTGTGCGTGTGTGTGTGTGTGTGCGTGTGTGTGTGTGTGCGAGAGAGAGAGAGAGAATGATGGACAATTGCTTGCTGTGTGAGAGAGAGAGAGAGAGAGAGAGAGAGAGAGAGAGAGAGAGAGAGATAGAGATTAAGTACATTTGCTGAAATACAGTTGTTCTTAATTTTCTCACTTGCTATGTGAGAATGTTAGTTATTATGTTCTCAATGCCCCTTGCATTGTATGAGTTGTGTGGAAGCGTTTGCTAGTTCTAGTGCTATCCCTTTGTACATTGTGTCTGACAAAAGTTAACAATAAATAATGGTATTAGGAATACATTTGCCTCCTGCGTGAACTGTGCATAGCTGAATAGACTGTATTTTAACACCGGTCATATGGTGGTACTTGGAGAGCCAGCTACATTCTCAGGTGGTACTTGGTGTAAAAAGTTTGAGAACCACTGATCTATCATGTATAAAATTCAACTCACAATTCTACATGGGCTTCAGGTGGTGGTCTGCGTCTTCAGGTGGTGACATACTTCCCGCAACTGGCGAAGAATCTCTGAAATATTGGATTGTTTGACAGTGACACACAACAGAATATTATTTTATGCCTGAATTTCCCCAAAATGGCTAATTGGACAGCACTTCTCCACCATCAGTGGCTATACGTGTCAGATAGGTGCAGATAGGAGAATCTGTCTGAATGACAAAGAAATCGCTTAACTCTCCCTCCCTCGGCCGCTATTGGCGCGACGGTGTAGCGGTCATTCCTATATGGCTATGACTATGAGCCCAGATGCAACGAGTAATTGTCTACTCAAAATCAACTAAGTGTCATGATTACGTCATTACAACCTGGGACTTGGATGGGAGAGCAGGAAAGATCCAATGTCTTCAGTCAAAAATCCGCCAATCAATGCAAAGGTAAACATACGTCTTTAGAGACATTTTATATAAGAATAAACACCAGTGAACTTGTGTATAAAATTCAACTCACGCTACAGGCAGTCTCTGCCTGCGTGCAACTGCTGGTCTCTGGTGGTAATTCAGGAATGGCTTCAAGTTCCTCTGGCGAAGAATCTCTGAAATATTGAATACGACAATAAAAATGTTATGCCAGTGAGAGAGGGAGACGGAGATAGAGGGAGAGACAGACATAGCACTGCTGTGTCATCAAATGACAAAGGCTTTGGCAATGTAGGTGTTGTGTGAAGTGGAGGGGGTCGAGGTGAGAGAGACAGAAAGACAGAGATGAAAACACAGATAAAGGTGTGAAGTTTGAAGTGGGGTGAGAGAGACAGACAATATTGAATTGAAAGATAATACTTACTGAGCTGAATCAATGGCAGTGTGGTAATAGGGGCTGGAGTTATACATTGGCATTCCTAGAGAAAGAGCAACATATTTAACAAAATAAGGAAAAAATAAGCACCATCAAAGTAGTTATCAATGAGCACCATATAACCTACAGTAGCAAGTGTACCTAGCTCCATATACCTAGCGCATGTCTGGTGGTAAAAACAAAACATGATTTGAGAATGTGTTAGTTAACTCACCTTGATAGCGGCGATGATTGCCAGCGAATTCTAAAAAGAAGACGATCAAAATATTCAAAAAACCTTGTATGCAATTTATCAAGACTGTGTATATTATATATATATATATATATATGTTTAGAGTAGCAGGAGCTAGAAGTTCAAATATGTCAGTCTTTCAAAGCCCCATTTTTTATATATAACAAAAGGCAGAATGAACATCACTGCCGCCCTGCTGGATTAAATTCTGAATTGCAGGTAGGCCTGAATAAGTATTTACTGTGCAAAATAACCAAAACCAGATAAATAATATCTGTTTTTTTATGAAGCACAGATCATGTTAATTAAGTATTCTGAGTCTGAGCAGACAGAAAACCATCTTACCCTCAGCAAGGGATTACTTTGTGCTGAAGACCCACAATGCAACACAACAACTGCAAGCTAAAATACCTCACATACAAAACGAAATAAAATATAGAGCCATGGCTGTGTCTCAAGTTTAACACAATTGAACTATAATAAAGTATTTGTTAACACTAGTTACAACAATGCTTATGTAACTATTGGGAGGGGGTGGGAGAGTATATATACATATACGGTGGGGCAGTGGCGGACTGGCCATCGGGACGTTCGGGACGAATCCCGATGGGCCGGAACCAAAGTGGGCTGGTCCAACAAAAAAAAAAAAAAAAAAAAAAAAATTTAATTTTTTATACTTTTTTTTTAACTTTTTTTTTTTTAAACTTTTTTTTTGGGCCAGTGTGTGGGCCAGTGTGTGGGCCACTAATGTGGGCCGGTGTGTGGGCCAGTGTGTGGGCCAGTGTGTGGGCCAGTGTGTGAGTCGGTGTGTGGGCCACTAATGTGGGCCAGTGTGTGGGCCGGTGTGTGGGCCAGTGTGTGAGTCGGTGTGTGGGCCACTAATGTGGGCCAGTATGTGGGCCGGTGTGTGGGCCGGTGTGTGAGCCAGTATGTGGGCCAGTCTGTGGGCCGGTGTGTGGGCCGGTGTGTGAGTCGGTGTGTGGGCCACTAATGTGGGCCAGTGTGTGTGCCGGTGTGTGGGCCAGTGTGTGGGCCAGTGTGTGGGCCGGTGTGTGCGCCGGTGTGTGGGCCAGTGTGTGGGCCAGTGTGTGGGCCAGTGTGTGGGCCAGTGTGTGGGCCGGTGTGTGCGCCGGTGTGTGGGCCAGTGTGTGGGCCGGTGTGTGGGCCAGTGTGTGGGCCGGTGTAGTGTGTGGGCCGGTGTAGTGTGTGGGCCAGTGTGTGGGCCGTATGTGGGCCGGTGTGTGGGCCATTATGTGGGCCGGTGTGTGGGCCAGTGTGTGGGCCGGCAATAAAACAATAAACAAGTTGCATAAACTAAATCAGATTAAAAATGATCACAGTTCTGGTTTGCCTTAAGATGCAGTTTAAGATGGGTCTTGAACATGGAGTATGTAGGGCACTCTCTAATCACAACTGGTAGGCTATTCCAGTAGTTACCACTTTTAACAGAGAACACAGTTTTTGCAATGGTAGTATACCGAAAAGGCACCTTACAGTCCCCTCTACTGATGGCCCTGGTGGTAATGCCAGTGTCTGCTTTCTGTTGGATGAACTCATTCAATGGGGGAGGGGCAAGTCCACGCAGAACCTTGTACATGAAGCAAGTATATTTGAAAACTTGGAAATTCTCGAAACTTAGCATGTTATGTTTTTTTAAAACATTACAGTGATGAAATGAAATTGGTTTCCTATCAAATACTTTTATGGCTTTTTTGTAGAGTAATTCTATTGGTGTAAGAGTAGTGACATATGAAAGAGACCAGTTGATAAAACAGTACTCGATGTGTGATAAAATCATTGAATGCAGAAACATCCTTGCAGCATTAACTGGCAGGCAGGGCCTGATCTGCCTGAAGTTTTCGATGTTAAACTTGACTGTGTTTGTCACTTTCTTCACATTACTTTTTGAAGGTCAATGTAGAGTCCAATGTGACCCCAAGATACTTGAATTAATGTACAATGTCCAGCTCCGCCTCTCCCAGAAACACATTAGAGTGAGTGACCTCTACTGGTGACTTTGTGAACATCATACACACTGTTTTCTTGGTGTTAAGTGAAAGACATGCTTTTGTTAGCCAGTCTTGAATGAGACATGAGACATCAGTGAATGAGATTCACGTTTCCTCCCAACCGCGAGTAGGCCTAGAAGCGCAGAAATGGAGAATGCAAAAAAAGAAAGGGTGGAGCTGAAAAAGCTAGAATTGCTAGTAAAAGACGCAGAACAATGTTCTAAAATTACAGACATGTTTAGTAGAGGAAGGGCTGGCGTTAGAGTAGCTGCTGCTGCTAATGATGATGAAGTTCAAGTGGAAGGAACCAACAGTAACATGACAGGTGCGTGCAGTAGCCTAGTGCATATTCTACTGTTGGTGTGTGCCGGTTCATGGGGGCTAGCTAGCCTATACTAGTTCTTGCAGTGATTTCAGTCATTCTATTACAAGACAATGTGCTTTCCGTATTCCTGATTCCTTACAGCACGTGGACGTAAATAGTCGTGACTCGTGACGTTTTTTCTCTGACTAAAAGTTTAGTTAGCAATGTTAGGACTAGTGCCCACCACAGCATCAGAAGCTAAAGTGCTAACCTAGAGAGCCAATCAGAACCTAGGACGGGCTGCAAATTAATTGGCTACTAATATTATAATAGTAAATACTCAAATAAAATACTATTATGTTCCCTTTCAAATTTTCATGTTGATATAATATTGGTAATCTAATTGATTGAATTGATTAGTTGCCATTTTACATGCTTAAATAAGATGTACCTTAGAATTCCCAACAGTTAGCCATGTTCTCGATTAGTCTCATCTACATGTTTGTAGATAACCACAGCTAACTAGCTTAAGCTAACAACTAGGTCAACTACTACCCCGTAGTTAAACAAATGTGATTGCATATAACAGCTAACTGCTACAGCTAAGTTGGTAGTTAGCCTATTCCATTAATGTTGAATGTATTTATGAAGGTTGTTGATGGTGGTTGGCGCTGAATAGCAGACATGATTCCGTCAGTCTGCCACAGGAAAGCTGTGTTTGCTGATGCTGCTCACGACCACCAGTAGCGTATGACTGTGTGAGTGTGAATGCTTGATGGTTTCTGTGAAGCGCTTTGTGGAACAATGCTGATATACAGTTAAGAATGAGTAATTCGCTTTTGGTTTTTAAGAAAATGGTTTGTAAAGCTATTTTTGAAAACTACAAGGGTGAATAATACTGTTTTTTTTTTGCTATTTTCTTTTAGAATACTGTTTTGGAGTCTTAATTTTTTAAATTTTTGTTAAGAATATAGGACAGGCATAGGCTATATAAGCATTGCTTCAGTCTGTACCTTCTCAGTCACTGTAAAATCAAATATTGTTAAATGATGGTGTATATTGTATTGTGTGAGATGATGACTGAATAAACTACTACTACTACTACTACTACTACTACTACTACTACTACTACTACTACTACTACTACTACTACTACTACTACTACTACTACTACTTTGGGTGTTTTCAAAAGGCTGAAAAACGCTGTATGAATTCAAGCCATTATTATTGATTGGTGATGTTCTTCTTATGCAGTTGACTCTGAGGAAAGAGAGAGCGCCCAGTCCAGCACAGCTGACCCTGAGGGGAGAGAGAGTGCCCAGTCCAGCACAGCTGACCCTGAGGGGAGAGAGAGAGCCCAGTCCAGACAGACAGACACACAGAGAGAGAAAGAGAGAGAGAGACACAGAGAGATACACACAGAGAGAGGGAGAGACACAGAGAGAGAGATACACACACACACACACACACACACACACACACACACACAGAGACACATACACAGAGAGAGAGAGAGAGAGAGAGAGAGAGAGAGAGAGAGAGAGAGAGAGAGAGAGAGAGAGAGAGAGAGAGAGAGAGAGAGAGAGAGAGAGAGAGAGAGAGAGAGAGAGAGAAAACAAGCTCTTGGAATGGGTGTCTGGGAGGAAGTGGGGGGTCTTTCGATGTTGATTAAACGGCAAGCAACTAATGTCATGAGTGCCAAATTAAAGGACAATAAATCCAATCTAACTGAAATTGTCTAGCACAGACCTTTTCTATGGATCAAAACCTCAATATTATTATGGTGTAGTTAATACTTCATGTATCCTTAATCCCTAGGCTAATGAGGCACTAAGATGTTAGTAAAAAAAAAAAACATATGCCAATGACAGGAAGTAACGGTATATATATGTGTGTGTCTCTGTGTGTGTGTGTGTGTGTGTGTGTGTGTGTGCACTGTGCATGAGTGCACATCTAGGGGCGGTGTGTAGATTTGGTCTCCCTGATGTTGACTCCTTAGCCACAGCCTTGGGTTGTTTAATACTGGACAAGTGTTTCATAACGGCCGTTGTGTGGGCCGGTTTCGGAGCCGGTGCGTGGGCCGGTGCGTGGGCCGGTGCGTGGGCCGGTGTGTGGGCTGGTGCGTCTGAATGTCCCCGGGCTGAATTTGTGTCCCAGTCCGCCACTGCGGTGGGGAGAAGACTGTACATTAGGAGGGGGTGGGAGAGAAATATACATATGGTGGGGAGAGAATATATACATATGGTGGGGAGGAGACTGTCTATTATATGTATATTTCTCTCCCACCCACCCCCTCCTAATGTACAGTCTCCTCCCCACCGTATGTATATATTCTCTCCCCATCATATGTATATATTCTCTCCCCACCGTATGTATATTTCTCTCCCACCCACCCCCTCCTAATGTACAGTCTCCTCCCCACCGTATGTATATATTCTCTCCCCATCATATGTATATATTCTCTCCCCACCGTATGTATATTTCTCTCCCACCCACCCCCTCCTAATGTACAGTCTCCTCCCCACCGTATGTATATATTCTCTCCCCAGTCCCCACCATATGTATATTTCTCTCCCACCCACCCCCTCCTAATGTAGTCTCCTCCCCACCGTATGTATATATTCTCTCCCCACCGTATGTATATTTCTCTCCCACCCCCCTCCTAATGTACAGTCTCCTCCCCACCGTATGTATATATTCTCTCCCCACCGTATGTATATTTCTCTCCCCACCGTATGTATATACCGCCATCTTTCTCCCGGGTTGGTGTGATCACATGACTGACAAAGCCGTGCAGTGATAGGCCAGAAGTCAGTTCGATTGCATCCAGGCTCGATTGCTTATCCCGTCTGGTGATGCGTGAATACCAAACCAAGCAGATTTCTCGGAGACGCTCTCTGATTGGCCGACGCCTGTTTTTACACTGGTTAAGCTTAGGCACTCTTCGAAGTTGGTTAAGGTTCGAGTTTGTCTTAGTGCGTGACGGCAAGTTCTTTCGACGGTTAAGCTTAGGCACTCTTTCGAAGTTGGTTAAGGTTAGAGTTTGTCTTAGAGCATGGCGATAGAATGCCAGGTAGTTTGCAGGCTGTTTGACGTGGAAATGGGCAAAGACACAGCTCGTCACGGATTGGGCAAACGCGTCAGTGGCCAATCAGAGAGCGTGGGACGGCAAAAACTTGCCGTCCCACGATTGGCGCTCATGTCACATGACCTGGCCAATCAGAGCGCCAAACGGGAACGCGGAAGGACAAGCCAGTTGCTGAAAGGATTCACGCAGCCCGGATGATGGTTTTTTACATCGAATTTTATACACCGCAATTATGCATCGAATTTTTTATATAGAATTTTATACACCGCAATTATGCATCGAATTTTTTACATTGAATTTTATACACCGCAATTATGCATCGAATTTTTTTACATTGAATTTTATTATGCATTCGAATTTTTTACATTGAATTTTAAACACTGAATTTTTATTTCACATAAGGTAAATTTGGAGCAAAAAAATTCAGATACATGATTTTCAAAGTAATTCTTTTCAATGCTATAAATTCGGTGTCTGAAAAAAAAAACAGATACAGGTTTTCAAAGTAATTATTTTCAATGCTATAAATTCGGTGTCTGAAAAAATTCAGATACATGTTTTCAAAGTAATTATTTTCAATGCTATAAATTCAATTCAGATACGCGTTTTCAAAGTAATTATTTTCAATGCTATAAATTCGGTCTGATAAAATTCAAATACTTCTGTCACTCATTTGCTTCCATACCACAACAACAATAATAATAATTTTTAACAATAATTTGTGATGCCATCACACAAACTGGCATTTAAAGGGTTACAATTCAAAATGTATTGAATATGTTTTTTTTTTTTTTTTTTTATATACAATACTTTGTGATGCCCATCACAAACACAGGCATTTAAATGGTAAAAATTCAAACATTCCTGCACCAGAATGCAGGAAATTAAGTCTTTGTAACAAAATAATGGTATTAGGAATACATTTGCCTCCTGCGTGAACTGTGCATAGCTGAATACTGTATTTTAACGTCGGTCATATGGTGGTACTTGGAGAGCCAGCTACGTTCTCAGGTGGTACTTGGTGTAAAAAGTTTGAGACCAGGGTGAGGCCAGGCTATGGAGGGCTTTGAAGGTGAGGAGTAGTGTTTTGAAGTTAATGCGTTCCTTGATCGGGAGCCAGTGGAGGGAGTGGAGGACAGGAGTGATGTGTTCGCGGGACCGGGTGTTAGTGAGGAGGCGGGCGGCTGAGTTTTGGACCATCTGCAGTTTATGGAGGGAGCGGGAGGTGATGCCAGTGAGGAGGGAGTTACAGTAGTCCAGGAGGGATGAGATGAAGGCATGTATGAGGGATTCAGCAGCAGGGGGTAGAGGCAGTGACGGATTTTGGCAATGTTGCGGAGGTAAAAATATGAAGTTTTGACAATGGAGCGGACATGGGGGTCAAATGAGAGGGTGGGGTCGAGGATGACACAGAGGTTGCGGACTAGGGGGGAGGGGGTGATGGTGGAGTCAATGATGGTGAGTGTGATGGGTAATACAATAATTTATACTGTAGCATTACAAACCATTTGACAGCCAGGTCCTGCACCTCCGTTCTTGTCCTCTAGGAGCCATCGCAGCATGGCCAAGACCTTCCTCATCCAGCATATTGTCCTTCTGAAGCTCTGAAGTCATTAGTGGTCATGAACCTAGAGAGAGCGAGAATACGTTAGTAGATAGTCTAAGGCCAGTGATTCTCAATATTATTTAGCATATCTAGGACCTCTAATTTAGTCCATGTCATGCACATCTACATACAATATACTGTAGCATTACAAACCATTTGACAGCCAGGTCCTGCACCTCCGTTCTTGTCCTCTAGGAGTCATCACAGCATGGCCAAGACCTTCCTCATCCAGCATACTGTCCTTCTGAAGCCATTAGTGGCCATGAACCTAGAGAGAGAGATAGAGAATACGTTAGTAGATAGTCTAAGGCCAGTGATTCCAGGGATTAAAGCAAAAGAAATTCTCCTTTTAAGTACAGTCCTAACATAGTCTCCTAATGTACAGTCGCCTCCTCATCATATGTATATATTTACTGTTAGGATCTCTGGGTAACAGTACTGTATATTTGCATATCGTATATGTGACAAATGTAACAGTACTATAATATAGTACTGTTACATTTGTCACATATACGATATGCAAATATACAGTACTGTTACCCAGAGATCCTAACAGTAAATATATACATATGATGACATTTATGACATAGGGACATACATGACTTACAGGTATATTATATTATATGTCCCTATGTCATAAATGTCATGATGTCATGTATGTTGTGTATGTCATAAATGTCACTATGAATTGAAAATGGGGGACGCTGATGATGTAAACAAGACACACATCTTTCTCTGGTCTGTATCCCCTTAACAATTGTGTGTATTGCTACTGGATTTACCAGATCCAGAGTGAATGAATGAATAAAAACTTTATTTAATACACAAGACCCTCTTCTTGGGACCAAGTAAGGTTTCGTCGATAATCCAATGTACAGTCCCCCCCCCCACCCCTCCTACCCAACCACCTCCAATGTACAGTCCCCCCACCCCACCTCCTCCAATGTACAGTTTCTTCGTCAAATGTATATATACTCTCTTTTTTAGACTATTTTTGTATCACAAACAATACTGTATTTGTACATCTGGTATGTCATAAATGTATAGATGTAGCAGACAGTACTGTCTATCTGTATGTCGTGTATGTTATGATGAATTGAAAATGGGGGACCCTGATGTAAACAAGATGAAAGTATTTCTCTGGTCTGCATCCCCTTAACAAGTGTGTATTGAGCTGTACTGTATTGTACCCATTCTGCAATCTGTTAATAAAATGTTCAATCAATCAATATTTAACAGATTGCAGAATGGGTACAATACAGTACGGCTCAATACACACAATTGTTAAGGGGATGCAGAGCAGAGAAAGACTTTCGTCTTGTTTACATCATCAGGGTCCCCCATTTTCAATTCATAGTGACATTTATGACATTACACAACATTGACATCATGACATTTATGGCATAGTAGGGACATACTACAGGTATATAGTAATGTTACATTTGTGACATATATGATATGCAAATATACAGTAATCAATGTTACCCATAGATCCTAACAGAGAATATATACATTATGATGGGGAGGAGACTGTACATTAGGAGGGGGTGGTAGAAAAAAAGATACATACGGTGGGGAGAGAATATACGGTGCTACGGAGTTAAGCTAATAAAGGTGACTCACAACCACAACAGGGGACTCACGTATTTGTACTGTGAAGTAACTGTTAACATGACAATGACAAATGTGGTTTCTGTTTTTCTTTTTGACATACTTGCGGCACATGGAACAAGTTAACTCACCACTCTACAGCATGCAGTAGCCTAGCCAGTCTCTTGAAACACCGCCATCTTCAAACTTCCATATCTAGGACCTCTAATTTAGTCCACGTCATGCACATCTACATAAAATATACTGTAGCATCCATCAACACTTCTTGATTTGTAAGAATTCCTTGCAGAATAGCTAAAAGTAAGGACATTCAACAGTCAGTATAGGCATTTACAGGATGACTCTTTCCAGCTGTTGAAATGAAAGTCCCAGATTGAAAAGTATATATATACACAGTCACACACAATAAAACATTTTATACATCACTTACAAGCATGACCACTTGAAGATCTTGAAGACTTGGTAGATCTTGACCGTCTTGGGAGAGAGAGAGAGAGAAGGCATTACAGGATGACTCTTTGAAAATGTCCCAGATTAAAAAGTATATATTATATATACAGTCACACACACAATAAAAAAAAATTATACATCACTTACGACCACTTGAAGTATACCGGTAGTTGTTATTGAGCTGTCTTCTGCTTTCATGTCATTGTTGAGATCCAGCACTGTAACAGTATTTGCTGTGAAATTATATATTTTACAATTAAATTAAACCATGAAAGATCTGCGTGATATGCATTGGTTAGCTAACGTCAGTATTCTGCAGTCTAGGCCTGCTAGCAGTAGTGCTACTGTAGTTTACAGATCCCACCAGTTTCATAATATCGAGCAAATAACATTACAGTAGACTAGTCACTGAAACACAGACTAAACAGCATTTATATCAGCAGCATGCATTACTTATAAATAATAAAATATATGTGTTGCACAATTACCTGAGATGAGAACAGTTGGTGACGATGTGAGGCTCTGCCTGTAGCAGTGTATGTAGCCTAGTAGCACGTGAGCTCGCGCTACAGTGTATGTAGCCTAGTAGCACTTGAGCTCGCGCTACAGTGTATGTAGCCTAGTAGTAACGTGAGCTCGCGCTAGTGTATGTAGCCTAGTAGTAACGTGAGCTCGCGCTACAGTGTATGTAGCCTAGTAGTAACGTGAGCTCGCGCTACAGTGTATGTAGCCTAGTAGTAACGTGAGCTTGCGCGCAGTGTATGTAGCCTAGTAGTAACGTGAGCTCGCGCGCAGTGTATGTAGCCTAGTAGTAACGTGAGCTCGCGCTACAGTGTATGTAGCCTAGTAGTAACGTGAGCTCGCGCTACAGTGTATGTAGCCTAGTAGCTAACGTGAGCTCGCACGCAGTGTATGTAGCCTAGTAGTAACGTGAGCTCGCGCTACAGTGTATGTAGCCTAGTAGCTAACGTGAGCTTGCGCTACACTCACTGAAACACAGACTAAACAGCACTCATTTATATCAGCGGCACGCATTACTTATAAATAATAAAATATATGTGTTGCACAATTACCCAATAGTATGATCTACAATAAATTACCTGAGGAGAAGATGCAACAGTTGCTCACGGCGTGGTGCAGGCTCTGTCTGTAACGTGCTTCAATTCAAATTTCAAACCGGGATCCCCCACAATGCAACGCATCAGTGTTGCCAGATTGATTGATTGAAAACTTTGTTAACAGATTGCAGAATGGGTACAATACAGTACAGCTCAATACATACAATTGTTAAGGGCATGCAGACCAGAGAAAGACTTTCATCTTGTTTACATCAGGGTCCCCCATTTTCAATTCATCATAACATGACATGTGACATACAGATAGACACTTCTATACATTTATGACATACCAGATTTGCAAATACAGTAGGGCCTACTGTTTGTGATACAAAAAGAGTCTAGAAAAGAGAGTATATATTTGACGTAGAACCGTACATTATAGGTGGGGGGGGGGGGACACTGTACAACTGCACAAGCACAACTGTACATTGGAATATTGACAAAACCATGTTTGATACTTTACTGTACATTGGAGGGGGTTGGGTTAGGACATTTACAGGGGCCAGTTTCGAATTGCAGTCTCCCGTAGGTGTTCTTTGAGAGTGGTTTTGAAAGTGGGTAGTGATTCACATTCCTTTACATCTTTGGGTAGGGCGTTCCACATTGATGTGGCATAATTGCGAAACGTGTTTAGTCCCTGTTTGAGCCGAATCTGGGTTTAACATGATTTGTGGAGCTCCCATGGTGTTGTGGTCGTGGTATTCACTGACCTTTGGGAAGTATTTTGACATGTACACATACCTTGGTCGTGTATGTATCTTGTAGACAGGCCCATTGCAAGTTGCTGTACTCTGTCGTCTACTCTAAGCCATCCTAGGTTGTCACGTGGGCAGGGGCGAGGTGGGTTCTAGGAGTAAGGTCAAGCAGTAGTCTGACCAGTGTGTTTTGTTATGTTTGTGTAGCAGGGTGGATTCCCTACTTTATGAGAGTAGATCGATGTACACACTGTCACCAGCGGTAGGGGGGAACGCAGCAGATCTGAGTCCAACTGAATCCCCGACTTTAGTGCAGGAGTGGAGCTTTAGCAGAGGGTCACAGCCTCTTCACCCTGCTCCCCTCTGGGAGAAGGCTGAGGAGCCCAAAGGCTGTGAAAGCTCGACACAGACTGAGCTTCTTCCCCTCAGCCGCCAGGCTGATCAATGCCTCAGCCCCCCCCCCCCCTCCCCCCCCTCTGCCCCCAAGTGACACTGGCACAATGACACTGACTGCACTGCACTAGTCCGTACTGGATCCCTGCACTCTTCACTTTATATATATATATGTATTTATTGATTGATCCCCCACTGCACTGTTTCGTTTCTTGTCTGTGTTGGTGTTGTTTTCTGTGAAAAAAGAAAGGAAATGCATTCACTGTATTGCTGCAACAATTACCAATGTGTTTTACACAAATGGCTAAATAAAGGAATCTGAATCTGAATCTGAATCTGGGGCCTAGAGGGGCCTGAATCTGAGGCTGAATAGTGTTGAAGGCACTAGAAAAGTCAAAGAATGTTACCCTCACTGAGCTGCCCGGCTTCTCCAGATGTAGATAGGCCTTGTGGACCATGTAGATTATGGCATCCTCCACACCGATGTTCTGCTGATATGCAAACTGCAGCTTGTGCTAAGCTATAGGCTAGCTGGTATGCAAACTGCAGCTTGTGCTAAGCTAGGCTAGCTGGTCCCTACTGCTTCCAGTCCTTGTGCTAAGCTAGGTAGGCTAGCTGGTCCCTACTGCTTCCAGCCCTTGTGCTAAGCTAGGCTAGCTGCTCCCTACTGCTTCCAGCCCTTGTGCTAAGCTAGGCTAGCTGCTCCCTACTGCTTCCAGTCCTTGTGCTAAGCTAGGATAGCTGGTCCCTACTGCTTCCAGCCCTTGTGCCAAGCTAGGCTAGCTGCTCCCTACTGCTTCCAGCCCTTGTGCTAAGCTAGGCTAGCTGCTCCCTACTGCTTCCAGTCCTTGTGCTAAGCTAGGTAGGCTAGCTGGTCCCTACTGCTTCCAGCCCTTGTGCTAAGCTAGGTAGGCTAGCTGGTCCCTACTGAATTGAATTGAAAACCTTTATTTATCCCAGAGGGGAGATTAAGATGTAATTTACAGCATAAGCAGCGTAACAGCAATTTAAAAACAGAAATTAAAAAACAGTTTATACATAACATACATGTGTTAAAAACAAGACGGACAAGTACACAGGGATAGAAATAGCTAAAATAGGACTAAAAAGAGCTAAAAAGTGGTAAAAAGGAAACAAGTCCAATCATGAATGTGTTGTTAAATAATTAAATTAATTTGTTACAGTCCACAACCCAGCTCGTCCAGTTCACAGCAGTTGGCCCATCCTGGCCCTGCTTGGTTGTGGAGCCTGATTGCCACCGGCACAAAGAACTGCCCAAAGCGCTTTGTGGTATGTCGGGGGGGATGAGTCTGTGGCTAAACGTGGACCGCATTGCGGTCAGCTCATCATAGAGGGGGTGGCAGGGGTTCTCAAGGATAGCATGCAGCTTCCTCCTCGTCCTCCCCTCTGCCACCACCTGCAGACGGTCCAGGTCCGCTCCCACCACAGAGCTTGCTTTTTTTTTACCAGTTTGTTTATTTTGTCTGTGTTGGTGTTGCCCCCCCAGCATACCACAGCGAAAAAGAGGGCACCCGCCACCACAGACTGGTAGAACATCTGCAGCAGTTTGCTGCAGACATTAAAAGACCTGAGCCCTCTCAGGAAGAACAGTCTGCTCTGTCCCTTCCTGTAGAGGGCCTCTGTGTTGTCCGTCCAGTCCAGTTTGTTGTTCATGAGAACACCCAGGAATTTGTAATTCGCCACCCTTTCCACCTCCTCCCCCTGGATGATGATGGGAGTTCAAGTTTCAAGTTTCTTTAATAGTTGTCATACAGAAGTACAGAATACTTTTGTACAAAATGCTTCTTACTGTTGCGCTCCAGAGACTGTGCAAGACAAGATAAGTATGAAATAAAAACATAGTAAAATTAGAAGTAAAAAAAGAGGTCACAGTGTTCAGTTTAGACATATGTACAATGTTCGATGCAGAATAGACGTAGTTACCATACAATATACAATACTGTGCAGTGTACTAATATACAATACTATATAGTGCAAGGCAGAAATGGAGAAATGGGACGAGGTGCAATTTAGGTACAATTCACAGTAGGTGTACGAGTTGTAGTGCAAATCCTTTATCAATAAATATAAAGTGTAAGTGTGTTTGTGTGATCTAAAGTGTGGAGAGTGGGTGCTGCAGTGTGTTGTTTGTTTGAGTGAGTGTGTGCGTGTGGGTGTGTGTGCTGTGTGCATTTGATGGTTGTTGCATAGTGATTATTGTTCGTTTAGCGATTATTGTTCGTTTAGCAGCCTGATGGCCTGGGGATAGAAGCTTCTTCTGAGTCTTTCTGTGCTCGCCTTAAGACTCCGGTATCGCTTGCCTGACCGCAGCAGTTCAAAGAGGCAGTTGTTCGGGTGGCTCGAGTCCTTAATAATTCTCTTAGCCTTCCCCTTGCACCGCTTGATGTAAATGTTCTGGAGGGTGGGAAGCCCCCCTCCAATTGTGCGTTCGGCTGAACGTGTCACTCTTTGTAGTCTGCTACGGTCTTGTGCAGTGCTATTCCCAAACCAGGAGGTGATGTTGCCGGTCAGGATGCTCTCTATTGTACATGAGTAGAAGTTCCTAAGGATCTTCTGACTGACTTGGAACTTCCTTAGGCGCCTGAGGAAGTAGAGGCGTTGTCGTGCCTTCTTCACAACACTGTCAATGTGTGTGGTCCATGTCAAGTCCTCGGATATGTGGGCTCCGAGGTACTTTGAGGGAGTTGATGGCTTCCTCTTGCTCCGCCGATGGTCCACCACCATCTCATTCGTCTTGCTGATGTTGAGCTGTAGGTGGTTTTCCTTGCTCCACTCTGTGAATCTCTCCACCACAGCTCTGTACTCCTCCTCGTTGTCGTTGGTGATGTATCCAACGATGGAGGAGTCATCAGAAAACTTTTGGAGATGGCAGTTCCCGGAGCTGAAGTGGAAGTCTGAGGTGTACAGGGTGAATAAAAAGGGTGCCAATATAGTTCCCTGGGGGGCTCCAGTGTTGCAGATCAGCACGTCGGAGTGGCACCCCTGCAGTTTGACAGACTGTGGTCTGCCAGTGAGGTAGTTGAAGATCCAGGCCACCAAGTCGTCCTCCACCCCCATCACTGACAGCTTCTCAGTCAGTAGTGGAGGCTGAATAGTGTTGAAGGCACTAGAAAAGTCAAAGAATGTTACCCTCACTGACCTGCCCGGCTTCTCCAGATGTAGATAGGCCTTGTGGACCATGTAGATTATGGCATCCTCCACACCGATGTTCTGCTGATATGCAAACTGCAGCTTGTGCTAAGCTAGGCTAGCTGGTATGCAAACTGCAACTTGTGCTAAGCTAGGCTAGCTGGTCCCTACTGCTTCCAGCCCTTGTGCTAAGCTAGGCTAGCTGGTCCCTACTGCTTCCAGCCCTTGTGCTAAGCTAGGCTAGCTGGTCCCTACTGCTTCCAGCCCTTGTGCTAAGCTAGGCTAGCTGCTCCCTACTGCTTCCAGTCCTTGTGCTAAGCTAGGTAGGCTAGCTGGTCCCTACTGCTTCCAGCCCTTGTGCTAAGCTAGGCTAGCTGCTCCCTACTGCTTCCATTCCTTGTGCTAAGCTAGGCTAGTTGCTCCCTACTGCTTCCAGTCCTTGTGCTAAGCTAGGCTAGTTGCTCCCTACTGCTTCCAGTCCTTGTGCTAAGCTAGGCTAGCTGGTCCCTACTGCATCCAGCTCTTGTGCTAAGCTAGGCTAGCTGCTTCCTACTGCTTCCAGTCCTTGTGCTAAGCTAGGCTAGTTGCTCCCTACTGCTTCCAGTCATTGTGCTAAGCTAGGTAGGCTAGCTGGTCCCTACTGTTTCCAGCCCTTGTGCTAAGCTATAGGCTAGCTGCTCCTTACTGCTTCCAGTCCTTGTGCTAAGCTAGGTAGGCTAGCTGGTCCCTACTGTTTCCAGCCCTTGTGCTAAGCTAGGCTAGCTGCTCCCTACTGCTTCCATTCCTTGTGCTAAGCTAGGCTAGTTGCTCCCTACTGCTTCCAGTCCTTGTGCTAAGCTAGGCTAGCTGGTCCCTACTGCTTCCAGCCCTTGTGCTAAGCTAGGCTAGCTGCTCCCTACTGCTTCCAGTCCTTGTGCTAAGCTAGGCTAGTTGCTCCCTACTGCTTCCAGTCCTTGTGCTAAGCTAGGCTAGCTGGTCCCTACTGCTTCCAGCCCTTATGCTAAGCTAGGCTAGCTGCTCCCTACTGCTTCCAGCCCTTGTGCTAAGCTAGGCTAGCTGCTCCCTACTGCTTCCAGTCCTTGTGCTAAGCTAGGCTGGCTAGCTGGTCCCTGCTGCTTCCAGTCATTGTGCTAAGCTAGGCTAGCTGCTCTCTACTGCTTCCAATCCTTGTGCTAAGCTAGGCTAGCTGCTCCCTACTGCTTCCATTCCTTGTGCTAAGCTAGGCTAGTTGCTCCCTACTGCTTCCAGTCCTTGTGCTAAGCTAGGCTAGCTGGTCCCTACTGCTTCCAGCCCTTGTGCTAAGCTAGGCTAGCTGCTCCCTACTGCTTCCATTCCTTGTGCTAAGCTAGGCTAGTTGCTCCCTACTGCTTCCAGTCCTTGTGCTAAGCTAGGCTAGCTGGTCCCTACTGCTTCCAGCCATTGTGCTAAGCTAGGCTAGCTGCTCCCTACTGCTTCCAGTCCTTGTGCTAAGCTAGGCTAGCTGGTCCCTACTGCATCCAGCTCTTGTGCTAAGCTAGGCTAGCTGCTTCCTACTGCTTCCAGTCCTTGTGCTAAGCTAGGCTAGTTGCTCCCTACTGCTTCCAGTCCTTGTGCTAAGCTAGGTAGGCTAGCTGGTCCCTACTGTTTCCAGCCCTTGTGCTAAGCTATAGGCTAGCTGCTCCTTACTGCTTCCAGCCCTTATGCTAAGCTAGGCTAGCTGCTCCCTACTGCTTCCAGCCCTCGTGCTAAGCTAGGCTAGCTGCTCCCTACTGCTTCCAGTCCTTGTGCTAAGCTAGGCTGGCTAGCTGGTCCCTGCTGCTTCCAGTCATTGTGCTAAGCTAGGCTAGCTGCTCCCTACTGCTTCCAATCCTTGTGCTAAGCTAGGCTAGCTGCTCCCTACTGCTTCCATTCCTTGTGCTAAGCTAGGCTAGTTGCTCCCTACTGCTTCCAGTCCTTGTGCTAAGCTAGGCTAGTTGCTCCCTACTGCTTCCAGTCCTTGTGCTAAGCTAGGCTAGCTGGTCCCTACTGCATCCAGCTCTTGTGCTAAGCTAGGCTAGCTGCTTCCTACTGCTTCCAGTCCTTGTGCTAAGCTAGGCTAGCTGGTCCCTACTGCTTCCAGCCCTTGTGCTAAGCTAGGCTAGCTGCTCCCTACTGCTTCCAGTCCTTGTGCTAAGCTAGGCTAGTTGCTCCCTACTGCTTCCAGTCCTTGTGCTAAGCTAGGCTAGCTGGTCCCTACTGCATCCAGCTCTTGTGCTAAGCTAGGCTAGCTGCTTCCTACTGCTTCCAGTCCTTGTGCTAAGCTAGGCTAGTTGCTCCCTACTGCTTCCAGTCCTTGTGCTAAGCTAGGTAGGCTAGCTGGTCCCTACTGTTTCCAGCCCTTGTGCTAAGCTATAGGCTAGCTGCTCCTTACTGCTTCCAGTCCTTGTGCTAAGCTAGGTAGGCTAGCTGGTCCCTACTGTTTCCAGCCCTTGTGCTAAGCTAGGCTAGCTGCTCCCTACTGCTTCCATTCCTTGTGCTAAGCTAGGCTAGTTGCTCCCTACTGCTTCCAGTCCTTGTGCTAAGCTAGGCTAGCTGGTCCCTACTGCTTCCAGCCCTTGTGCTAAGTTAGGCTAGCTGCTCCCTACTGCTTCCAGTCCTTGTGCTAAGCTAGGCTAGCTGCTCCCTACTGCTTCCAGTCCTTGTGCTAAGCTAGGCTGGCTAGCTGGTCCCTGCTGCTTCCAGTCATTGTGCTAAGCTAGGCTAGCTGCTCCCTACTGCTTCCAATCCTTGTGCTAAGCTAGGCTAGTTACTCCCTACTGCTTCCAGTCCTTATGCTAAGCTAGGCTAGCTGGTCCCTACTGCTTCCAGCCCTTGTGCTAAGCTAGGCTAGCTAATAATTTAGGAAAAACCTGTGAAATAACAGTGTTTCACTGCTGAACTTTGAGTTCTGTCACTTAATTGAAGGGGTTTGATTGTAATAATAATGGGAAAACCTGTAAAATAACAGTGTTTCACTACTGAACTTTAAGTTATGTCACTTAATTGAAGGTATTTCATCGTAAATGTAGGAAAAACCTGTGAAATAACAGTGTTTCACTGCTGAACTTTAAGTTCTGTCACTTTATTGAAGGAGTTTGATCGTAATAATTTAGGAAAAAACTGTCAAATAACAGTGTTTCACTGCTGAACTTTAAGTTCTGTCACTTAATTGAAGGTGTTTCATCTTAAATGTAGGAAAAACCTGTGAAATAACAGTGTTTCACTGCTGAACTTTGAGTTCTGTCACTTAATTGAAGGAGTTTGATTGTAATAATTATGGGAAAACCTGTAAAATAACAGTGTTTCACTGCTGAACTTAAGTTATATTTCGTATGGCATCGCTCCCGCTCTGAGCCTTACGAGATACTCCATATCGCCTGTGATACCTAATGTATCTCCCACGAACAAAACACATGCACCCCACCTGTATGGGGCCCCGCCCCTTATGGTGGTACCACCCATATAATCATGACTCTGGTCATGACACACCCTTCCTCTATTTTCGTCCCAGCGCACAGGATGCTATGCACTATGCGAGCTAGCGGAAATGAAAAGATTAAGGAAGATTAATAATGTTGAGGGCTTACCGGAGGATTGTGTTTCCCTGGATTCTCCGGAGCTTGTTTTGACGACGCAGACCTGTGCTGGTGGTTCCTCGGCTGACGGCGACGGACCGAGGAGCAGCGTGCAAGGTTTGGCTATCGGGTCGGCTTGTACAAAGGTGAGGTCTGTGTCGGTAGGCGTCGATGTCGGTGTTGGTCGTGCTGTGGAGTATGTTTCGGCACCAGGGCCGGGGCGGCTTGGCGATCGTTCCACTGTAGTGGGCGATGTCTTGGCGATCCTGGAACATGCTGTTGATGCTAATGCTACTGCTACTGCTAATGCTAATGCTACTGCTGCTTCTTCTGCTAACACTGATGTTGACGCTGGAATGTCTAATAATCCCCGCCGCGGGATTCCGCTTTTCCCTCCTCTTGCCACCTTCATTGATGAAGGTCAGTCGGTGGTGGGTGTGGGGGGGTTCGCTGAGCTCTATTTACCTTTTTTGCGGGTGAAGGGGCTGACGACGGGGTGCAGCCCGGGGGTACCTTGGCTAAGTAGCCAGGTAGCTTCTTTGTTGTGCCCAGGCGGGGATGAACGACGTTCCGCCCGGCCGTTGCTTGATAGCATGTCGGCTCGGAGGGTGGCAGTATGGACGGATGAGTAGTATACTGCTGCAGGATGGCATTTAGCGGCGGCCAGTGTTGTGGCTCAGCTGGCTACTTTCCTATCCAAGATGGCGTCGGGTTGTAGGTCTTTGAGTCCAACCGACACTATGAACGTGATTCATGTTTGTGGTGTTATAGAGATCTTGACTCAGTCGCAAGCTATAACTGCGGGGAGGATTCGGATGCTATCGACTTTGGTTGTTAGGCATCTTTGGTTGGAGCAGTCTCCTCTTGGGGAAGAGGATAGGTTTTCTCTCCTCACGACTCCTTTTTCCACAGATAGTCTTTTTGGGCGTTCTGTGGAGGCGCAGGCGGTTTTTGATTCGGGTCCTACACCGCCTCACGCTGTGCAGCCAGGGGTGGGAGCACGGTCTCGTCAACGACTGTGGCGAGATCCTCGACAGGCGGCCATGTTTCCCCCGCCAGTGGTGCCCTGGTTGGAGAATCGACAGGGTTTCGCAAGGCCGACAGTCTTGGCGGCCGAGGGATCGGCCATTTTTGGTGATTTCGGGGTTGGTAAACCACCCCGTCGTCATTTTGCCGCGAGCAGCCCGCTCCCCGTTCGGTCCCCTCTCTGGTATCCCCAGAAACGGGGCTTTGAGCGTTCTCCTTTGGCTGCGGGCCGCGAACCTTCTTTGAAGCGTATGCGGCCCCATTCTTCACTTCTCATGGAGACAGGGGCTGACACCCAGTTGATGGCTGAGCCTGGGTCTGTCCGTGAGAATGTTCCGTCGTCGCGTGGTTCCTACACCGCAGGTTGTGGGTGGGTGGAACCTGGTGTTGCAGCTGCCACTAGCTTCAGTGGTCAGCAGGGGGACTCGGTGCCTCTTCTGTTGAATGCTCAGCAGGGGTTACCCCGGCTTCGCCCTCGCCAGGCGGGGTATTGCGCTGTTGCCTCCCACTCCCGTCAAACCGGCAGTGGTCTGCAAAGGAGAGGCTGGCGTGATTTGAGTGGTAGTAATATCACTGCAGGGCTTCGGCGTGTAGGAGCCCATGGGGTCCTCAGGCCTTGCGTGTCTGGCTGCGGAACGGCTCCTCAGCGTGTGCTGGAGGGGTGTTCAGGGGGTGAGTGTGTGTCCACAAGTTTGATGACCGCTCCTCCCGTATCAAACCGGCCCTTTCTGTCGGGGTCCCCCCTTGGGTGCTTTGCACGACGGGGGGGACCGGGCCAATTATCTGCTGTTCCTTGCGGCCCAGCGTCAGTTGACGGCGGGGGCGCTGTGGGATTATATTCACATATGGCGACGGGAATGTCCCTTGAATCGGTGGATGAGGAGAACGTTAGAGGCGGGGCTGGTTTTGCAGTTTGCGCGGCCCCATCCTCCGTTCTCAGGTTTGGTGCCGACCCTGTTGTCAGGGTCGGGCGCGGTGACAGCCCTGGCCGCCGAGATTCGATCTCTGTTGGCGAAGCAGGCCGTCGTTGTGGTCCCGAGAGAGGACGCAATGTCAGGCGTCTACTCCCGTTATTTTCTGGTGCCCAAGAAAACTGGGGGGGTCAGACCTATACTGAATCTGTCCATGTTCAATCGGTTGATTGTAGTGAGACCATTCAGGATGTTGACCGTCCGACTCCTTCTGCTTGCTGTCAGGAGGGGGGACTGGTTCACCTCCATAGACCTGAAGGATGCGTATTTTCACATACCCATTTTCCCTCCTCACAGGAAGTTCCTACGGTTCCTGTTTCAGGGCGTGGCGTACGAGTACCACAGAATGCCGTTCGGTTATTCTCTGGCTCCCCGCACATTCACCAAGTGCGTGGCGGCTGCTCTGGGGCCTTTACGTCGTCGGGGGATACGAGTTTTGTTCTATCTCGACGACATTCTGCTCCTCAGCCGTTCAGAGGAGGTTGCCAGGTCTCATACTCGACTGGTGGTGGAATTCCTCACCAGCCTGGGTTTTGCTGTGAATTGGAAGAAGAGTACCCCTCTTCCCAGTCAACAGGTGGAGTACTTGGGCTTGACATTGAGGTCGAAGCCCATGCTTGCGACCCTCTCGGAGCAGCGTCGGGGGGATCTCCGTCACGCGCTCGGGGGTTTCCGTCTGGGAGGGACGGTTACGGCGCTGCAGGTGATGCGTCTGCTGGGCCTTATGTCGGCGGCCCACGCGGTGGTTCCTCTTGGCCTCCTCTTTATGAGGCGGATACAGAGGTGGTTTCTCTCTTTGAGAATAGATCCGGTGTGGGGCAAAGGGAGACGGTTGACGGTTCCTTTGTCGATATGGGGGGATCTCGCCCACTGGGGGAGGCTGGGTATCCTCTCCGCTGGGGTCCCCATGGGCAGCAGAGGCTCCCACGTCACGGTTTTCACCGACGCCTCTCTCACAGGTTGGGGAGGGGCGTTTCGGACCCACGCAGTGGGGGGCAGCTGGACGGGTCATGCCGACCCAGCTGTCCTGCATATCAATGTGTTGGAGTTGAAGGCGGTCCTCCTGGTCCTCAAACGGCTCGGCCACCTGGTGGTAGGCCAGCATGTTTTGATCAGGACAGACAATGTGACGGCGGCGGCGTATATCAACAGGCAGGGTGGGACTCGTTCCGCCCGCCTGCTCCGGGTGGCGCGCGAACTGTTGCTATGGGCATCCCGCAGGCTGCGCAGTCTGCGGGCGCTCCACGTTCCTGGTACGGAAAATGTGGCGGCGGATATAATGTCTCGGGGCGGTCCTCGTCACGACGAGTGGGAACTCCGCCCCGACATAGTCAGACAGATCTGGGATCGGTTCGGGGAGGCCTCGGTAGATCTGTTTGCGTGCCGACGTTCTCACAAGTGCCCCTTGTGGTTCTCGCTCAGTCGAGCGGATCATCCCCCCTTGGGGGTGGATGCCTTCTCGACCTTTCCATGGCCGCCCGGTCTTCTGTACGCCTTCCCTCCTGTACAGCTGTTGAGTCAGCTGTTGGAGCGGATACGGAGGGAGCGCAGGACGGTGATCCTGGTCGCACCGGACCGGGGCACGTCAGTGTGGTTCCCGGTCTTAATCCAGCTTCTGGTCGCTCCTCCTTGGGTCATTCCGTGGTCAGCGACGGCCCTCTCGCAGCACAACGGAGTGCTTTTCCAGCCTCCGGTGTTGGGTCAACGCCTGGTGGTGTGGCTGGTGGGAGGGTGAGTCTGGAGAGGATGGATCCCGCAGTGGTTGATACCATCCGGTGTGCGCATGCTCCCTCCACTGTCGCGGTTTACGCGGGCAGGTGGCGTGCGTTCCAAGAATGGTGTAAGGGGGGGGGCTGGGACCCAGTCTCCTGCCCCCTGGATGCTGTTCTGGGTTATCTCCAGTCTCTCCTTGATAGTCTGTCGGCTTCGACAGTGAGGGTATATGCGGCAGCTATATCCTCCTATCATGAGGGATTTGAGGGGAATGTCTTGTTCAGCCACCCTCTTGTGAAGCGTTTCCTGCTTGGCGCTCGACGCGTTAAGCCGGTGCAACGCTCCTTGGCTCCGACTTGGGATCTTCAATTGGTCCTCGGTCGGTTGTCCTTGGCCCCGTTTGAGCCGCTCGAGCAGGCGCCGTTGGAACAGCTGTCTTTCAAGACCGCGTTCCTACTGGCTGTCACTTCCGCTAAACGCGTGGGTGAGCTCTGTGCTCTCTCGGTACGTCCAGAGTGCCTGTCTTTTCGGACCGATTGCGGTGCCACTCTGCGACCTAATCCTGCTTTCGTGCCTAAGAATATCCGGAGTTCCTTCCGCTCCCGGGATATTGTGGTTCAGGCTTTTCGTCCTCCTCCTCACACTAGTGAGTTAGATGCGGGCCTTCATCTGTCATGTCCAGTCCGTGCTTTGGGGTTTTACCTCAGCCGTACTCAGGACTTCAGGGTTACCGATCAGCTTTTTGTCTGTTACGGTGGGGCTCGTGCTGGTAAGGCACTGTCGAAGCAGCGCCTGTCCCATTGGTTGTGCGAGGGTATTGCCCTCTGCTACACGTTGGCTGGGCAGGATCCCCCTGGGGGCGTCAGGGCGCACTCCACTCGTGGGGTGGCTGCCTCTGCCGCTCTCCTGGGTGGGGCCTCGGTGGAGGACATCTGTGCTGCAGCTTCATGGTCCTCACCGGGCCCCTTTGTAAGGTTTTACCTCATGGACATGACCGGGGGTTCTGTCTCCCAGGCGGTTCTGGGGTCTGTGGCCTTTCCTGCTTCCCGTCCTTTGGTCGGGTAGCGGGAGTGTATGGGTATGGGCCGCAGTGTGTTGAGTCACACGTGGTTCCGCCTGTACGGTGTGTTCAAGGGGTTCTGGCTCCCTCTTGTTCGCATTCAGGTGGAGTTGACTGCGCCCCCCCTTCGTTAGGAAGGATGGGGTGACAGGGCTCCCCGCACCCCTTGATGTGGGCTTACGGGTCCTCAGGGGGTACATCTGTCGGGTCTCGCACCCGCTCTTCCCCATTATCTCGTAAGGCTCAGAGCGGGAGCGATGCCATACGAAATATAACGATAGGTTATGTAGATAACCTAGTTATATTAGTATAGGCTAAGCTCCCGCTCTGCGCGCCCTGAGTTCCCTCTTGAGGGATCTTTTCCTGGGACGGGTTTTTGGCGAGGAAGGGTGTGTCATGACCAGAGTCATGATTATATGGGTGGTACCACCATAAGGGGCGGGGCCCCATACAGGTGGGGTGCATGTGTTTTGTTCGTGGGAGATACATTAGGTATCACAGGCGATATGGAGTATCTCGTAAGGCTCAGAGCGGGAGCTTAGCCTATACTAATATAACTAGGTTATCTACATAACCTATCGTTATCTCACTTAATTGAAGGTGTTTCATCATAAATGTAGGAAAAACCTGCCAAATAACAGCGTTTCACTGCTGAACGAGGTTCTGTCACTTAATTGAAGGAGTTTGATTGTAATAATTATGGGGAAACCTGTCAAATAACAGTGTTTCACTGCTGAACTTAAGTTATGTCACTTAATTGAAGGTGTTTCATCATAAATGTAGGGAAAACCTGTGAAATAACAGTGTTTCACTGCTGAACTTTAAGTTCTGTCACTTAATTGAAGGAGTTTGATCGTAATAATTTAGGAAAATACTGTCAAATGACAGTATTTCACTGCTGAACTTTAAGTTCTGTCACTTAATTGAAGGTGTTTCATCTTAAATGTAGGAAAAACCTGTGAAATAACAGTGTTTCACTGCTGAACTTTGAGTTCTGTCACTTAATTGAAGGGGTTTGATTGTAATAATAATGGGGAAACCTGTGAAGAAACAGTGTTTTACTGCTGAACTTTAAGTTCTGTCACTTTATTGACGGAGTTTGATTGTAATAATTATGGGAAACCTTGTAAGATAACAGTGTTTCACTGCTGAACTTTTAGTTATGTCACTTAATTGAAGGTGTTTCATCATAAATGTAGGAAAAACCTGTGAAATAACAGTGTTTCACTGCTGAACTTTAAGTTCTGTCACTTAATTGAAGGTATTTCATCGTAAATGTAGGAAAAACCTGTGAAATAACAGTGTTTCACTGCTGAACTTTAAGTTCTGTCACTTTATTGAAGGGTTTGATCGTAATAATTTAGGAAAAAACTGTCAAATAACAGTGTTTCACTGCTGAACTTTAAGTTATGTCACTTTATTGAAGGAGTTTGATCGTAATAATTTAGGAAAAAACTGTCAAATAACAGTGTTTCACTGCTGAACTTTAAGTTCTGTCACTTAATTGAAGGTGTTTCATCTTAAATGTAGGAAAAACCTGTGAAATAACAGTGTTTCACTGCTGAACTTTGAGTTCTGTCACTTAATTGAAGGAGTTTGATTGTAATAATTATGGGAAAACCTGTAAAATAACAGTGTTTCACTGCTGAACTTAAGTTATCTCACTTAATTGAAGGTGTTTCATCATAAATGTAGGAAAAACCTGCCAAATAACAGCGTTGCACTGCTGAACGAGGTTCTGTCACTTAATTGAAGGAGTTTGATTGTAATAATTATGGGGAAACCTGTAAAATAACAGTGTTTCACTGCTGAACTTAAGTTATGTCACTTAATTGAAGGTGTTTCATCATAAATGTAGGGAAAACCTGTGAAATAACAGTGTTTCACTGCTGAACTTTAAGTTCTGTCACTTAATTGAAGGAGTTTGATCGTAATAATTTAGGAAAATACTGTCAAATGACAGTATTTCACTGCTGAACTTTAAGTTCTGTCACTTAATTGAAGGTGTTTCATCTTAAATGTAGGAAAAACCTGTGAAATAACAGTGTTTCACTGCTGAACTTTGAGTTCTGTCACTTAATTGAAGGGGTTTGATTGTAATAATAATGGGGAAACCTGTGAAGAAACAGTGTTTTACTGCTGAACTTTAAGTTCTGTCACTTTATTGACGGAGTTTGATTGTAATAATTATGGGAAACCTTGTAAGATAACAGTGTTTCACTGCTGAACTTTTAGTTATGTCACTTAATTGAAGGTGTTTCATCATAAATGTAGGAAAAACCTGTGAAATAACAGTGTTTCACTGCTGAACTTTAAGTTCTGTCACTTAATTGAAGGTATTTCATCGTAAATGTAGGAAAAACCTGTGAAATAACAGTGTTTCACTGCTGAACTTTAAGTTCTGTCACTTTATTGAAGGGTTTGATCGTAATAATTTAGGAAAAAACTGTCAAATAACAGTGTTTCACTGCTGAACTTTAAGTTATGTCACTTTATTGAAGGAGTTTGATCGTAATAATTTAGGAAAAAACTGTCAAATAACAGTGTTTCACTGCTGAACTTTAAGTTCTGTCACTTAATTGAAGGTGTTTCATCTTAAATGTAGGAAAAACCTGTGAAATAACAGTGTTTCACTGCTGAACTTTGAGTTCTGTCACTTAATTGAAGGAGTTTGATTGTAATAATTATGGGAAAACCTGTAAAATAACAGTGTTTCACTGCTGAACTTAAGTTATCTCACTTAATTGAAGGTGTTTCATCATAAATGTAGGAAAAACCTGCCAAATAACAGCGTTGCACTGCTGAACGAGGTTCTGTCACTTAATTGAAGGAGTTTGATTGTAATAATTATGGGGAAACCTGTAAAATAACAGTGTTTCACTGCTGAACTTAAGTTATGTCACTTAATTGAAGGTGTTTCATCATAAATGTAGGGAAAACCTGTGAAATAACAGTGTTTCACTGCTGAACTTTAAGTTCTGTCACTTAATTGAAGGAGTTTGATCGTAATAATTTAGGAAAATACTGTCAAATGACAGTATTTCACTGCTGAACTTTAAGTTCTGTCACTTAATTGAAGGTGTTTCATCTTAAATGTAGGAAAAACCTGTGAAATAACAGTGTTTCACTGCTGAACTTTGAGTTCTGTCACTTAATTGAAGGGGTTTGATTGTAATAATAATGGGGAAACCTGTGAAGAAACAGTGTTTCACTGCTGAACTTTAAGTTCTGTCACTTTATTGACGGAGTTTGATTGTAATAATTATGGGAAACCTTGTAAGATAACAGTGTTTCACTGCTGAACTTTTAGTTATGTCACTTAATTGAAGGTGTTTCATCATAAATGTAGGAAAAACCTGTGAAATAACAGTGTTTCACTGCTGAACTTTAAGTTCTGTCACTTTATTGAAGGAGTTTGATCGTAATAATTTAGGAAAAAACTGTCAAATAACAGTGTTTCACTGCTGAACTTTAAGTTCTGTCACTTAATTGAAGGTGTTTCATCTTAAATGTAGGAAAAACCTGTGAAATAACAGTGTTTCACTGCTGAACTTTGAGTTCTGTCACTTAATTGAAGGGGTTTGATTGTAATAATAATGGGGAAACCTGTGAAGAAACAGTGTTTCACTGCTGAACTTTAAGTTCTGTCACTTTATTGACGGAGTTTGATTGTAATAATTATGGGAAACCTTGTAAGATAACAGTGTTTCACTGCTGAACTTTTAGTTATGTCACTTAATTGAAGGTGTTTCATCATAAATGTAGGAAAAACCTGCCAAATAACAGCGTTTCACTGCTGAACGAGGTTCTGTCACTTAATTGAAGGAGTTTGATTGTAATAATTATGGGGAAACCTGTAAAATAACAGTGTTTCACTGCTGAACTTAAGTTATGTCACTTAATTGAAGGTGTTTGATTGTAATAATAATGGGGAAACCTGTGAAGAAACAGTGTTTCACTGCTGAACTTTCAGTTCTGTCACTTAATTGAAGGGGTTTGATTGTAATAATAATGGGGAAACCTGTGAAGAAACAGTGTTTCACTGCTGAACTTTAAGTTCTGTCACTTTATTGACGGAGTTTGATTGTAATAATTATGGGAAACCTTGTAAGATAACAGTGTTTCACTGCTGAACTTTTAGTTATGTCACTTAATTGAAGGTGTTTCATCATAAATGTAGGAAAAACCTGTGAAATAACAGTGTTTCACTGCTGAACTTTAAGTTCTGTCACTTTATTGAAGGAGTTTGATCGTAATAATTTAGGAAAAAACTGTCAAATAACAGTGTTTCACTGCTGAACTTTAAGTTCTGTCACTTAATTGAAGGTGTTTCATCTTAAATGTAGGAAAAACCTGTGAAATAACAGTGTTTCACTGCTGAACTTTGAGTTCTGTCACTTAATTGAAGGGGTTTGATTGTAATAATAATGGGGAAACCTGTGAAGAAACAGTGTTTCACTGCTGAACTTTAAGTTCTGTCACTTTATTGACGGAGTTTGATTGTAATAATTATGGGAAACCTTGTAAGATAACAGTGTTTCACTGCTGAACTTTTAGTTATGTCACTTAATTGAAGGTGTTTCATCATAAATGTAGGAAAAACCTGCCAAATAACAGCGTTTCACTGCTGAACGAGGTTCTGTCACTTAATTGAAGGAGTTTGATTGTAATAATTATGGGGAAACCTGTAAAATAACAGTGTTTCACTGCTGAACTTAAGTTATGTCACTTAATTGAAGGTGTTTGATTGTAATAATAATGGGGAAACCTGTGAAGAAACAGTGTTTCACTGCTGAACTTTAAGTTCTGTCACTTTATTGACGGAGTTTGATTGTAATAATTATGGGAAACCTTGTAAGATAACAGTGTTTCACTGCTGAACTTTTAGTTATGTCACTTAATTGAAGGTGTTTCATCATAAATGTAGGAAAAACCTGTGAAATAACAGTGTTTCACTGCTGAACTTTAAGTTCTGTCACTTAATTGAAGGTATTTCATCGTAAATGTAGGAAAAACCTGTGAAATAACAGTGTTTCACTGCTGAACTTTAAGTTCTGTCACTTTATTGAAGGGTTTGATCGTAATAATTTAGGAAAAAACTGTCAAATAACAGTGTTTCACTGCTGAACTTTAAGTTCTGTCACTTTATTGAAGGAGTTTGATCGTAATAATTTAGGAAAAAACTGTCAAATAACAGTGTTTCACTGCTGAACTTTAAGTTCTGTCACTTAATTGAAGGTGTTTCATCTTAAATGTAGGAAAAACCTGTGAAATAACAGTGTTTCACTGCTGAACTTTGAGTTCTGTCACTTAATTGAAGGAGTTTGATTGTAATAATTATGGGAAAACCTGTAAAATAACAGTGTTTCACTGCTGAACTTAAGTTATCTCACTTAATTGAAGGTGTTTCATCATAAATGTAGGAAAAACCTGCCAAATAACAGCGTTGCACTGCTGAACGAGGTTCTGTCACTTAATTGAAGGAGTTTGATTGTAATAATTATGGGGAAACCTGTAAAATAACAGTGTTTCACTGCTGAACTTAAGTTATGTCACTTAATTGAAGGTGTTTCATCATAAATGTAGGGAAAACCTGTGAAATAACAGTGTTTCACTGCTGAACTTTAAGTTCTGTCACTTAATTGAAGGAGTTTGATCGTAATAATTTAGGAAAATACTGTCAAATGACAGTATTTCACTGCTGAACTTTAAGTTCTGTCACTTAATTGAAGGTGTTTCATCTTAAATGTAGGAAAAACCTGTGAAATAACAGTGTTTCACTGCTGAAGTTTGAGTTCTGTCACTTAATTGAAGGGGTTTGATTGTAATAATAATGGGGAAACCTGTGAAGAAACAGTGTTTCACTGCTGAACTTTAAGTTCTGTCACTTTATTGACGGAGTTTGATTGTAATAATTATGGGAAACCTTGTAAGATAACAGTGTTTCACTGCTGAACTTTTAGTTATGTCACTTAATTGAAGGTGTTTCATCATAAATGTAGGAAAAACCTGTGAAATAACAGTGTTTCACTGCTGAACTTTAAGCTCTGTCACTTTATTGAAGGAGTTTGATCGTATTTTTTTTAAATACTGAAAGTTGCCTTATTTTCACATTCAGTAAAATGATAAGTATCTTATGTGTTTTTACATACAATTCAATGTAATTTAACATTCAACACAATTAAGCAAATACATGTATTTAAAAAGAATTACCTGTAGAATAACTGAAGGTTTTTACTGTTTTTTAATTATATTATTCTCTTTTTTAACATTATTTAACATTACATTTAAAGTTTAACAGCAAAAAAACAGAAAGTTGCCTTATTTTCACATACAGTAAAATGATGTATATTCTAGGTGTTTTACATGTAATTTAACATTCAAGACAATTAAGCAATGGAATAATCCTGTAAAAAAAAGATAATTTCTTATTAAATCAATTTACAGATTACAACCTTTATTTAATGGTTAATATTTGTAGGGTTATTTACTGTATTTTTATGGAATTTCCTGTATTTTTATGGCATTTACACTTAAAGTAGAAAAACAAAAGTAATCTGTAAAATAATACATTGAAAGTCCCGTAAAAATAATTTTTTTTTAAGAGTGTAGAGTCAAGTCACACAGTGCATCAGAACCTCACTCAGTGGAGCTGTGGACCTGGACTGATGGAGTCCCAGACCTCTGATATAAGTCCTGCCAGAACAATAGAACATTACAAGGTGTGCATTCCAGGTTGATGAGGGCCTTTTCATCTGGATGAGGTGGGTGGGGTCAATGGCTGTGATAACAGCCCACTCCTGGACCAATGGATGGTGCTAATCTTTGCTAATATACTTAGTTTAATATAGTGGGAAAATACAGGCTCCTAAACATGCTTGTTCAAATCAAACACATCCCTGAATGCTTACACTGTAAAAAATAAATGTTTTTTTCATGGGAAATTAACTGTATTATTTTACAGATTACTTTTGTTTTTCTACTTAAACGTAAATGCCATAAAAATACAGTAAATTACCTTTTATCAAAAGGCTCCTAAACATGCTTGTTCAAATCAAACACATCCCTGAATGCCTACAGTTATTATTTTTTTCATATATTGCTTCAAAATCAATAAGTTGGAAGTTGTATTTGTTGAGACACAGTTTACAAACATCTTCCTTTCGTATATACTGTATATATTATGATGCACAATCCATTCCTCGGATTGTAATGATTGCAATCCTATACACTGTGAAAAAGAAGTCTGTACAAAAAAACTGTAAATGTCTGGCAGCAACGGGTGTCAAATACTTACTGTTAAATTACAGTAAAATCTAATACATTTACAGATTACAATATTTTGATAATGGTTAATATTTTGATAAAAGGTAATTTACTGTATTTGTATGGTATTTACATACTTAAAGTAGAAAAACAAAAGTAATCTCTAAAATAATACAGTGAAATTCAATTTTTTTTATTTGATTTCTTTTTACAGATTTTTTTACCTGAAACACTGGAGAATAACTGCTTCATTTTACTTAGTTTCTTCGGTAGTAATGATATACTGTTGTATTACATTACATCATATATTTATGAATGATGTTGACAGATGGATGGCTGTATTACTGAGAATGTAATGAAAGCATAACTCGAAGTGCTTTACAATGAAATAACTGCATATCTTTTTTCAGTATGGGAGAAAAAGTCTAATAATGCTTTTTACAAAATTATGCACATCATTCCTGATGAGACTGCTCAATTTGAGGTATTACCAGTGACTGTGGTGCAAAAACTCTGGAGTTTGGGAAGGACAGACGGATGATAGTCGCAGCAAAAAATAGACATGTTGGCTAAACCAATTGAATTTGAAGAGTTGTTTCTGCCTCTATTGCATTATATTGCAAGGGAGTTTAATGGCATTATCGCATTCTGCAAAAACAAGTAGCCTATCAGAGGATATGGATGAGGTCAAGCTATGATTCCAAACATTCCAATGTTATAGTCCCGTGAAATACCGTCCTTGCCGAACTCAATGCCATAGATTCATCATTCAGCCCATTTTACCAGAGGCAATGACGTTTAGATCAAGGTGAAAATCATTGGAATGTGGGCACGGCCCAGTGGCGGACTGGCCATCGGGACGTTCGGGACGAATCCCGATGGGCCGGAACCAAAGTGGGCTGGTCCAACAAAAAAAAAAAAAAAAAAAAAAAAAATTAATTTTTTATACTTTTTTTTTAACTTTTTTTTTTTTAAACTTTTTTTTTGGGCCAGTGTGTGGGCCAGTGTGTGGGCCACTAATGTGGGCCGGTGTGTGGGCCAGTGTGTGGGCCAGTGTGTGGGCCAGTGTGTGAGTCGGTGTGTGGGCCACTAATGTGGGCCAGTGTGTGGGCCGGTGTGTGGGCCAGTGTGTGAGTCGGTGTGTGGGCCACTAATGTGGGCCAGTATGTGGGCCGGTGTGTGGGCCGGTGTGTGGGCCAGTATGTGGGCCAGTCTGTGGGCCGGTGTGTGGGCCGGTGTGTGAGTCGGTGTGTGGGCCACTAATGTGGGCCAGTGTGTGTGCCGGTGTGTGGGCCAGTGTGTGGGCCAGTGTGTGGGCCGGTGTGTGCGCCGGTGTGTGGGCCAGTGTGTGGGCCAGTGTGTGGGCCAGTGTGTGGGCCAGTGTGTGGGCCGGTGTGTGCGCCGGTGTGTGGGCCAGTGTGTGGGCCGGTGTGTGGGCCAGTGTGTGGGCCGGTGTAGTGTGTGGGCCGGTGTAGTGTGTGGGCCAGTGTGTGGGCCGTATGTGGGCCGGTGTGTGGGCCATTATGTGGGCCGGTGTGTGGGCCAGTGTGTGGGCCGGCAATAAAACAATAAACAAGTTGCATAAACTAAATCAGATTAAAAATGATCACAGTTCTGGTTTGCCTTAAGATGCAGTTTAAGATGGGTCTTGAACATGGAGTATGTAGGGCACTCTCTAATCACAACTGGTAGGCTATTCCAGTAGTTACCACTTTTAACAGAGAACACAGTTTTTGCAATGGTAGTATACCGAAAAGGCACCTTACAGTCCCCTCTACTGATGGCCCTGGTGGTAATGCCAGTGTCTGCTTTCTGTTGGATGAACTCATTCAATGGGGGAGGGGCAAGTCCACGCAGAACCTTGTACATGAAGCAAGTATATTTGAAAACTTGGAAATTCTCGAAACTTAGCATGTTATGTTTTTTTAAAACATTACAGTGATGAAATGAAATTGGTTTCCTATCAAATACTTTTATGGCTTTTTTGTAGAGTAATTCTATTGGTGTAAGAGTAGTGACATATGAAAGAGACCAGTTGATAAAACAGTACTCGATGTGTGATAAAATCATTGAATGCAGAAACATCCTTGCAGCATTAACTGGCAGGCAGGGCCTGATCTGCCTGAAGTTTTCGATGTTAAACTTGACTGTGTTTGTCACTTTCTTCACATTACTTTTTGAAGGTCAATGTAGAGTCCAATGTGACCCCAAGATACTTGAATTAATGTACAATGTCCAGCTCCGCCTCTCCCAGAAACACATTAGAGTGAGTGACCTCTACTGGTGACTTTGTGAACATCATACACACTGTTTTCTTGGTGTTAAGTGAAAGACATGCTTTTGTTAGCCAGTCTTGAATGAGACATGAGACATCAGTGAATGAGATTCACGTTTCCTCCCAACCGCGAGTAGGCCTAGAAGCGCAGAAATGGAGAATGCAAAAAAAGAAAGGGTGGAGCTGAAAAAGCTAGAATTGCTAGTAAAAGACGCAGAACAATGTTCTAAAATTACAGACATGTTTAGTAGAGGAAGGGCTGGCGTTAGAGTAGCTGCTGCTGCTAATGATGATGAAGTTCAAGTGGAAGGAACCAACAGTAACATGACAGGTGCGTGCAGTAGCCTAGTGCATATTCTACTGTTGGTGTGTGCCGGTTCATGGGGGCTAGCTAGCCTATACTAGTTCTTGCAGTGATTTCAGTCATTCTATTACAAGACAATGTGCTTTCCGTATTCCTGATTCCTTACAGCACGTGGACGTAAATAGTCGTGACTCGTGACGTTTTTTCTCTGACTAAAAGTTTAGTTAGCAATGTTAGGACTAGTGCCCACCACAGCATCAGAAGCTAAAGTGCTAACCTAGAGAGCCAATCAGAACCTAGGACGGGCTGCAAATTAATTGGCTACTAATATTATAATAGTAAATACTCAAATAAAATACTATTATGTTCCCTTTCAAATTTTCATGTTGATATAATATTGGTAATCTAATTGATTGAATTGATTAGTTGCCATTTTACATGCTTAAATAAGATGTACCTTAGAATTCCCAACAGTTAGCCATGTTCTCGATTAGTCTCATCTACATGTTTGTAGATAACCACAGCTAACTAGCTTAAGCTAACAACTAGGTCAACTACTACCCCTTAGTTAAACAAATGTGATTGCATATAACAGCTAACTGCTACAGCTAAGTTGGTAGTTAGCCTATTCCATTAATGTTGAATGTATTTATGAAGGTTGTTGATGGTGGTTGGCGCTGAATAGCAGACATGATTCCGTCAGTCTGCCACAGGAAAGCTGTGTTTGCTGATGCTGCTCACGACCACCAGTAGCGTATGACTGTGTGAGTGTGAATGCTTGATGGTTTCTGTGAAGCGCTTTGTGGAACAATGCTGATATACAGTTAAGAATGAGTAATTCGCTTTTGGTTTTTAAGAAAATGGTTTGTAAAGCTATTTTTGAAAACTACAAGGGTGAATAATACTGTTTTTTTTTTGCTATTTTCTTTTAGAATACTGTTTTGGAGTCTTAATTTTTTAAATTTTTGTTAAGAATATAGGACAGGCATAGGCTATATAAGCATTGCTTCAGTCTGTACCTTCTCAGTCACTGTAAAATCAAATATTGTTAAATGATGGTGTATATTGTATTGTGTGAGATGATGACTGAATAAACTACTACTACTACTACTACTACTACTACTACTACTACTACTACTACTACTACTACTACTACTACTACTACTACTACTACTACTTTGGGTGTTTTCAAAAGGCTGAAAAACGCTGTATGAATTCAAGCCATTATTATTGATTGGTGATGTTCTTCTTATGCAGTTGACTCTGAGGAAAGAGAGAGCGCCCAGTCCAGCACAGCTGACCCTGAGGGGAGAGAGAGTGCCCAGTCCAGCACAAGCTGACCCTGAGGGGAGAGAGAGAGCCCAGTCCAGACAGACAGACACACAGAGAGAGAAAGAGAGAGAGAGACACAGAGAGATACACACAGAGAGAGGGAGAGACACAAGAGAGAGAGATACACACACACACACACACACACACACACACACACACAGAGACACATACACAGAGAGAGAGAGAGAGAGAGAGAGAGAGAGAGGAGAGAGAAGAGAGAGAGAGAGAGAGAGAGAGAGAGAGAGAGAGAGAGAGAGAGAGAGAGAGAGAGAGAGAGAGAGAGAGAGAGAGAGAGAAAACAAGCTCTTGGAATGGGTGTCTGGGAGGAAGTGGGGGGTCTTTCGATGTTGATTAAACGGCAAGCAACTAATGTCATGAGTGCCAAATTAAAGGACAATAAATCCAATCTAACTGAAATTGTCTAGCACAGACCTTTTCTATGGATCAAAACCTCAATATTATTATGGTGTAGTTAATACTTCATGTATCCTTAATCCCTAGGCTAATGAGGCACTAAGATGTTAGTAAAAAAAAAAACATATGCCAATGACAGGAAGTAACGGTATATATATGTGTGTGTCTCTGTGTGTGTGTGTGTGTGTGTGTGTGTGTGTGTGCACTGTGCATGAGTGCACATCTAGGGGCGGTGTGTAGATTTGGTCTCCCTGATGTTGACTCCTTAGCCACAGCCTTGGGTTGTTTAATACTGGACAAGTGTTTCATAACGGCCGTTGTGTGGGCCGGTTTCGGAGCCGGTGCGTGGGCCGGTGCGTGGGCCGGTGCGTGGGCCGGTGTGTGGGCTGGTGCGTCTGAATGTCCCGGGCTGAATTTGTGTCCCAGTCCGCCACTGGCACGGCCTGTACAGCAATACTCTAGTTTTAAATGCAAATGTATAATTCACACCTGCCCTCATGTTAACTAAATGTAGCCCCAATAGCTTCATCATTCAACACATTTTATCTGAGACAATGAAGTTTAGATGGGGGTGAAAATCACTGGAATGTGGGCCAAACCATAGTAACACACAGATTTTGGTTCAACTGATATCAGGCTAAGGTTCACTCAAACTAGATTTTTATCTCAAATGTGATATCCCCAATGCATATAATTTAACATTGAAACATTTTCTTCTTTGAATTTGAAATATTGTGTAACGTTACCGTTATCTAATTAGTAACTGGCAACTGCAGATGTCTGCCCCATGTCTATACCCCACAATGCAAAGTGGTCTAACGCTATAGCTTAATTGTAGATTCTAAACATAATTGAGGTAACGCAGCTACCAAATGTTATCTTTAATCAAAGTGTGTAATGTTAATCCACAACAGCGACTTTTGGTATATGACATATCAATAGAAATACATTTACAAAAATACAAATGAAATACATTTCAAATTAATTCCACAATTCTTTGCGATAGACTTATATCAATACACAAACAAATTTAAATTGATGACATTAGATCGGGTGTAGCTAATCTAAATAGTGTGCATCATTTTCAAAACTATATACTGTATTTTGAGAGTAAATCAAGCATAATAAACATTCATGTTCTAATGAAGCCTGAGAAACCAAGTTTGCACTTCACCGCATAGGTCCTTGTGAATCGCTAATGTCTATTTTGTAGTTGTAAACAGTGATCCCCTCATTAAAGTGGCCAATATCTGAAGAGGGCAGTGATGGATGAAGTGTGATTGTTATTATATGTACTTAATAAGTATATAGGGTATACAATGGAAGGAATTTGTATTTCTTTAGTCTAAGATAGTGATCCATAATCAGAAAATGTCCATATTACTATACAGAGTCTAAGGCTGTTTTTCAGCTGCTTCTGTTCTAAATACACAGATCGCTATAGTCTTGGACCGTTATTCATATTCCAATGGTCCCCCTTTATCACTTCCATTGTCCTGTTTAAAGATAGAAAATAAAATTTAAATAAACAAATGAACATGACTGAGACCCAGTCTGGTACATATTAATAAACACATGAACAACATACTTCATGCATTTTCCTCTGGAGGGACTGAATACAGTATATTTCTTACTGCTAATCTGCGATTTTAGGCAATATAGTGTTGCTATAGAAACATGTTTAAGAAATCCAAAATCTCCCATGCTAACAAACTATTGTATGCAGCTCTACAGACTAGTGATATATAAGGAGCAACAGGGAGGCAGGCCATGACATGTTTTCAGGATTCATTCATTCATTCAAGTTGAATTTCACACATTCAAAAAAGGTTTGGTTTGAGCAACGCAATTCTTGTACCGGATCTCCGCTCTGGTAAACAAGAATACCCTGAAGACTCTAGCAGGAGCACTCATTCAAGGGTACTACGACTATGCTTGCACCTCATGGTACCAAAGCACCTCAAAGGCACTAAAAAACAAATTACAAACATCTCAAAACAAGCTAGTCAGACTACTACTTGACCTGACTCCTAGAACCCACCTCACCCCTGCCCACTTTGACAACCTAGGATGGCTTAGAGTAGACGACAGAGTACAGCAACTTGCAATGGGCCTGGTCTACAAGATACACTATGCGACCAAGGTACCCATGTACATGTCAAAATACTTCCCAAAGGTCAGTGAATACCACAATCACAACACCAGAGGGAGCTCCACAAATCATGTAAAACCCAGATTCGGATCAAACAAGGGACTAAACACGTTTCGCAATTATGCCACATCAATGTGGAACGCCCTGCCTAAAGCTGTAAAGGAATGTGAATCACTACCCACCTTCAAAAACACTCTCAAAAAACACCTACGTGAGACTGCAATTCGAAACTGGCCCCTACAAATGTCCTAACCTGGTTGTACAGTAAATGACCAAGTAAGGCTTTGTCAATATTCCAATGTACAGTGTAAAATGTGTGTGTGTCCCCTTCCCAACCCCCCCCCCCCCCCCCACCTCCAATGTACAGCCCTCACCCAACCCACCCAACCCCACCCCACCCAACCAACCTCCTCCAATGTACAGTTTCTATGCCAAATGTATATACACTCCTTTTCTGGACACTTTTGTATCACAAACAGTACTGTATTTGCAAATCTGATATGTCATAAATGTATAGATGTAGCAGTACTGTCTATCTGTATGTCATGTATGTCATATATGTTATGATGAATTGAAAATGGGGGACCCTGATGTAAACAAGTCGAAAGTCTTTCTCTGGTCTGCATCCCCTGTATGTATTGAGCTGTACTGTACTGTACCCATTCTGCAATCTGTTAATAAACTTTTCAATCAATCAATCAAGCAAGTCTATATAGGAAAACAATTTACACGACAATAAAACTATAATATATTAAACCCAAGAGTATGGTAAGAGAGAGCTAAAAGTACAATCACCATCCATTGGTCCAGATAGGTTTGTTGGAAGTGGGCTGTTATGACGGCCATTGACCCCACCTCATCCAGATGAAAAGGCCCTCATCAACCTGGAATGCACACCTTGTAATGTTCTATTGTTCTGGCAGGACTTATATCCAGAAGTCTGGGACTCCATCACTCCAGGTCCACAGCTCCACTGAGTGAGGTTCTGATACCACTGTGTGTGACTTGACTCTACAACCAACAAGAAGCAGAACATGGCTGAGAACTTTGGAGCTCCCCTGCCTCTCCATGTGACACCCAACAGCACACAGAAATCATGTTTGAGAATTGTAACACCCACCTGGCAATGATTGCCTTTGTCCTCCAAGACTCTCCAGGCAATATGCTCACCTTCTGTGAGGTAAGAACAAGCAAGCAACATATTAAGTTTCATTTGACTTTAAAAATGTTGTGATGTGAAAGCAAAATGTCCTTCTAATGTCTGATGATGCCTAATTTTCAATGTAACTTCTTTTGCAGTTGCTGGGAAATTTGGAAGCATTGATCTCAGGAAACAGAAAAGGCCTTGATGCCAAAATTAGAGTCTGCTTGTCGACCAACAAATGTTTTGTCAAGGTAAATGGAAAAAATCTTTATATCTCATTGATCATGATCACTAATTTAGTTGAACCAACATAGTTTTGGGTTAAAGATGAATTCTAACTTGTGTGTTCAATTGTTTCCAGATTCCATCAAATCCAGAAAAACCAAACAGTAAGAAAAACTACTGGAAGCTTGACCACAGTCAAATTACAGGGAAGATGGTGCGTCGTCACTTCAAGGGAATTCTGGACTGGTTCCCTGAGTTGGTCTCCAAAGTTATGGAGGCAGTCAGACCATCAGAGCACTACACTACTCTCCACTCCCCTGAACCTGCAGCCTACAGAGATGTTCAGATTAAATGTGAGGTGAAGTTCAGCAGTCCTTTCTCCATCGAATCCCTCCTGAAGAAAGACAGTCCCTCTGGCCTGGGCTCCAAACCCTCTCCTCTGTTGGGCATTTCCAGCTTGCCAGTCAGAGTAGAACAGCAGCCTTGGTGCTCAGAGAAAGGAGTTGGAACAAAGAGGAAGTTCAGCTGGGACGCTCCACCAGTGGAGATGCACATTCTTCAACCGGCAGATAGAAGTTATGCCATCTACCCAGCAGGGGGCAGTGTGGACCATGGACTCAGTGGTTCTGGAAACAGGCCAGTCAAGAGGATTCGTATGTGTGCTGAGCTCAATGCCATAGATTCATCATTCAGCCCATTTTACCAGAGGCAATGACGTTTAGATCAAGGTGAAAATCATTGGAATGTGGGCACGGCCTGTACAGCAATACTCTAGTTTTAAATGCAAATGTCTAATTCACACCTGCCCTCATGTTAACTAAATGTAGCCCCAATAGCTTAATCATTCAACACATTATATCTGAGACAATGAAGTTTAGATGGGGTGAAAATCACTGGAATGTGGGCCAAACCATAGTAACACACAGATTTTGGTTCAACTGATATCAGGCTAAGGTTCACTCAAACTAGATTTTTATCTCAAATGTGATATCCCCAATGCATATAATTTAACATTGAAACATTTTCTTCTTTGAATTTGAAATATTGTGTAACGTTACCGTTATCTAATTAGTAACTGGCAACTGCAGATGTCTGCCCCATGTCTATACCCCACAATGCAAAGTGTCTAACGCTATAGCTTAATTGTAGATTCTAAACATAATGAGGTAACGCAGCTACCAAATGTTATCTTTAATCAAAGTGTGTAATGTTAATCCACAACAGCGACTTTTGGTATATGACATATCAATAGAAATACATTTACAAAAATACAAATGAAATACATTTCAAATTAATTCCACAATTCTTTGCGATAGACTTATATCAATACACAAACAAATTTAAATTGATGACATTAGATCGGGTGTAGCTAATCTAAATAGTGTGCATCATTTTCAAAACTATATACTGTATTTTGAGAGTAAATCAAGCATGATAAACATTCATGTTCTAATGAAGCCTGAGAAACCAAGTTTGCACTTCACCGCATAGTCCTTGTGAATCGCTAATGTCTATTTTGTAGTTGTAAACAGTGATCCCCTCATTAAAGTGGCCAATATCTGAAGAGGGCAGTGATGGATGAAGTGTGATTGTTATTATATGTACTTAATAAGTATATAGGGTATACAATGGAAGGAATTTGTATTTTTTAAGTCTAAGATAGTGATCCATAATCAGAAAATGTCCATATTACTATACAGAGTCTAAGGCTGTTTTTCAGCTGCTTCTGTTCTAAATACACAGATCGCTATAGTCTTGGACCGTTATTCATATTCCAATGGTCCCCCTTTATCACTTCCATTGTCCTGTTTAAAGATAGAAAATAGAATTTAAATAAACAAATGAACATGACTGAGACCCAGTCTGGTACATATTAATAAACACATGAACAACATACTTCATGCATTTTCCTCTGGAGGGACTGAATACAGTATATTTCTCACTGCTAATCTGCGATTTTAGGCAATATAGTGTTGCTATAGAAACATGTTTAAGAAATCCAAAATCTCCCATGCTAACAAACTATTGTATGCAGCTCTACATACTAGTGATATATAAGGAGCAACAGGGAGGCAGGCCATGACATGTTTTCAGGATTCATTGTTTGTCCATTGCTTCCTGACCAAACAGATTTTTGAAGTTGACTTTCACACATTCAAAAAAGGTTTGGTTTGAGCAAGTCTATATAGGAAAACAATTTACACAACAATAAAACTATAATATATTAAACCCAAGAGTATGGTAAGAGAGAGCTAAAAGTACAATCACCATCCATTGGTCCAGATAGGTTTGTTGGAAGTGGGCTGTTATGACGGCCATTGACCCCACCTCATCCAGATGAAAAGGCCCTCATCAACCTGGAATGCACACCTTGTAATGTTCTATTGTTCTGGCAGGACTTATATCCAGAAGTCTGGGACTCCATCACTCCAGGTCCACAGCTCCACTGAGTGAGGTTCTGATACCACTGTGTGTGACTTGACTCTACAACCAACAAGAAGCAGAACATGGCTGAGAACTTTGGAGCTCCCCTGCCTCTCCATGTGACACCCAACAGCACACAGAAATCATGTTTGAGAATTGTAACACCCACCTGGCAATGATTGCCTTTGTCCTCCAAGACTCTCCAGGCAATATGCTCACCTTCTGTGCTGAGCCCTCAACCCTGATCTACACAAGACCCAGTGTTGCTCCTTATTTTACCAGCCGTCAGAACGGTTATGTCAATTATCCTCTACCAACATATCCCTGTGATGTTAAACGTTATTGTAAAATGTAAATGTAAAATGTTTTTTTTTGTATACATGCCACTTCTGCACTTATTTGTACATTATATTTGCTTACTTATCTTGGCACCTTTTTCAATAAAACACAAAAACAAACATTGTTACTTACTGCTATCATTTATTTGTATGCATACAGATCTGAGATGAAGAATTTACAACTGAACATAATCAGAATCAGAAAGATCTTTATTGCCAAGTAAGTTTGCACACATACAAGGAATTTGTATTGGTTGTTGCAACATTAACAGACAATTAAAGTAGAATCATCAGTCATATATAAACTAAATTAGAATAAAAGTACAATAGAATATGGGCTGTACAATTGTGCAGTATTGTGCAAAAAGTATGAATAATCACGAAAAACTAACTATTAAAATAGTTTTACAGAATTACTTAATTGATTTAATAACATATTGTAAAATATTATTATCCTGTATAAGTATAATACATGTGTATCAGGCTCAGTAATGTACCTTCCATACACCATTGACCTCTCACCTCAAGATATATGAATGAAAACTGGCTCAATTGAACCACTCCACAGCTGATTTATGGTAGTGTGTTGCCGTTTTGGGCCAATACCATGCTGTTTTAGGCATGCGGTACAAATGTGTTGTCACAAATATATATTAGCCTATTCCATGGATTAGGTGTGGCTTTAAAGTTGAGACTTTTTTGGAATCCGGTGATGAAGCTTCCCACTTGGCAGGCCAAAAACATCTGATTGGTTATTGATGCATGGAGCTGTTGTTTTGGTCAATCAGATTTGAATCTGATAATAAATGAGTTATGGCTATATGCCTTAATCTGGTAAATGTAATGTTGCTTTGTGGTGGAATTTCCCTTTACAAATGGAATTACAGACACAGAATGTTCTCAATGTAAGATTGTGAACCACTAAAATTAACATTAAATTAACAAATAGTAGTGTAACAGTAGGTGTAACAGGCTGTTGGGATTTGTTGCGTGTGTCTTCATTAGTGGAATTAATTTATTAACAATTGACAGAAAGGAATACATAAATATATCAATAATTGAAATGTCATTATAGAATTGAAAATGTTTCGTTTTCTCATGTATAAATATTGAATCTCAATCACAAGGTAACATTGACATTTTTTATACCACATATGATGTTGGTGGCCGACAGCAGGGTTCATCCCCGGAACATTTATGGCCAGAAGACCAAATTCCACAACATAATCTAGTATTATTAATCAGAGTATTATTATATATTATATTTGGTCTACATTGATGCAGTTTACCTCTTGAGAGTGAACAACTAGTTAACTATTAACAAGGTATAATATAATACAAATACAAAATAATATATGATAGCAAAACATAGTTTGGTTTAATATTTTATTGAAAAAAATATCTTCACAAGAAGGCAAGTATATATATAACATATTTACAGATTATGACATAACACAGGGACATTTGAGACAGAATAATCGTCCTGGGTTGGAAAGGAGCAATTCTGGGTCTTCAGATCACATAGATCAGGAATGAGGGATTAGCACACATACGAATCCTCTTGACTGGCCTGTTTCCAGAACCACTGAGTACATGGTCCCCACTGCCCCCTGCTGGGTAGAACTGGTCACTTCTACCTGCAGGTTGAAGAATGTGAATCTCCACAGGTGGAGCGTCCCAGCTGAACTTTCTGTGATTTGACTGTGGTCAAGCTTCCAGTAGTTTTTAATATTGTTTGGTTTACCTGGATTTGATGGAATCTGGAAAGAATTTAACACGTTATAATTCAACTAGGTTTTTTGGGCTTCAAAATTAAGGGTGATCCTGAGAGAGGATTTGTTTTGGGGTTTTAAAGGGCCCTTTGGAACGCTGTGAATAGGTGATCCTGCCGTAAAGGGAAAAAGAGTCAGTATGTTCCACAGGGGTTGATTATCTTTAGAACTAGGGTATAAGGGTACTTTCTCATGGGGTCATGGACAGGGGAGGCAGTGCTCTGAGGGTTAATTCCATTTTTGTTTGTCTGTACTATAAGGTTTTTTTCTCACAAGAGGCGGGAACGCGGGACTGTGAGTCGGGAGAATTTACCTATGTTTTTCAGACCTACCGTCATTTGCCATTCAGTCTGTTTTGACCTGTTCAGTACTTGCATGTTTATAGTAGCTGCTAGCAACGGCGATCATCTAATTTCATGTGACCTGCAGAAATAATTATGACCTGTTTGCCGACGAGACTCTTAGAGACGTTGTTTTTTGTTGTCATGACTTAGGGAATCTGCCCTGCTCGTTGGAGCTGAAGTTGAGGTACTATAGAATGTCCTAACTTCAAGCCTGGAGTGGACCCTTTCTACCGTTTTAGTGTGTAACTGTCTATAATGTGTGATAACGGGCAAATGTTTTTTAAGTGTGGCTGAGAAAAAAAAAAAAAAAAAAAAAAAGAGATTGGAATAGTGAGATATACAGCCAGCCACTCACATCTTTCCTTTGTCTCTTCTCTCCCACATACACCTATGTATGTACCCCTCTCCTTTGTAGTTTCTCAGGGGGGGGTCCTCCATCTCTGTGCCAAACCAATGCCCGCCGGCCCTACTACTGCCCAGTGAGAGGAAGCTGTGCCCGGAGAGGTATATGCCAGCCTGCTCTGGCCTGCAGCTGGACACGACGACGCAGCTATGAGCTACATCAGACACTGTCCAACAGCTGACCACAGCTGGGACAAGCACTGGCCGAATCATTGGTCGAAGATAAAGAACTAAGGGACAGTTCAATCCTAACTGTCCAGGTGGTTGAGGCCTCACACACGGAAGGGCATCGAGGTCAGGGTCCAGACAAAGCAGCAAAATGTTATCCTCTACATCAAGAACAGACCATCGGCAACGACGAGGGAACCATCGGACTGGGTCGGCCCGGGGGTGTTTGGTGCGAGGAGAGGGGGGACCTGCCTGAGATTCAACAACTGATTAAGAGGCAAGTCTGACCCACATCACATTACATTATCTCGGAAATATTGAGTAACGATATGAAAGAATGGAGATGTTTGTTTGCAAATTGTAGTTTTGTTTTGTTTTGGCTATCTCCCGGCCTCTGTGAGAATGCAGTCACGTGTATTCTGTTTTCGCTATGAGTTTTGTGAGAATGTTTTTGTCTTCTAGTAATGCACCCAGTGTTATATTTCGTGAGCGCAGTCTATCTTGCAAGGTACTGCCCTGTTTTTTCTTTTGTGATTTCAATTTTTCAGCTTGGTGGTGGGAGAAGTATGGCCTTGACAAAACCAGAGGCTGGACTGTACCCTTGAGTCCTGCAACCACCGTCTGGGCATTTGCAAAGCACGTGACACGGGGTCTATGCAGAGGACCTTTTGTTTTTTAGATAATAAAAATAGTTTGTGCTGAGTTTAATGATAATAATATGTTTGTTGTCTTTATGAAATGATAATGATTGTGATTAATAATTATCAAAAGGAGGGAACTGTCGTGGAAATATATTATCATGTTCTTATATATCTGTGTGGAGATATCATGTTATACAGCTTGAGTTTCAATATGACCAGATTGACTGGTTAATGTGTGTATGTCTCTTTAAGATCACTCTGACATCCTACCAGTCATAACAAAGTTGTTGTTTGCTTCCAGTTACTGAGAAACCATTTTGTTTACCTTCGTCATCATATCTGATATAATATGTTTCGTCTGACAACTGTGTATTTAACATATGTCTGAACAGAACTCTTGGTCAGTTCATGGCCAGACGCTACTGTGTGAACATGTGTCTCTGACTGTGGGTTGAACTTTCATTGTGGCCACGGTGAAATAAACTTTTCTATTATTAATAATGACTCAGAATGATTAATGTAAACGGCTCATCGTTTGTCCTTTAATAATTCCCATTACACTATCATTTATTTGTATGCATACAGATCTGAGATGAAGAATTTATAACTGAACATAATCAGAATCAGAAAGATCTTTATTGCCAAGTAAGTTTGCACACATACAAGGAATTTGTATTGGTTGTTGCAACATTAACAGACAATTAAAGTAGAATCATCAGTCATATATAAACTAAATTAGAATAAAAGTACAATAGAATATGGGCTGTACAATTGTGCAGTATTGTGCAAAAAGTATGAATAATCACGAAAAACTAACTATTAAAATAGTTTTACAGAATTACTTAATTGATTTAATAACATATTGTAAAATATTATTATCCTGTATAAGTATAATACATGTGTATCAGGCTCAGTAATGTACCTTCCATACACCATTGACCTCTCACCTCAAGATATATGAATGAAAACAGGCTCAATTGAACCACTCCACAGCTGATTTATGGTAGTGTGTTGCCGTTTTGGGCCAATACCATGCTGTTTTAGGCATGCGGTACAAATGTGTTGTCACAAATATATATTAGCCTATTCCATGGATTAGGTGTGGCTTTAAAGTTGAGACTTTTTTGGAATCCGGTGATGAAGCTTCCCACTTGGCAGGCCAAAAACATCTGATTGGTTATTGATGCATGGAGCTGTTGTTTTGGTCAATCAGATTTGAATCTGATAATAAATGAGTTATGGCTATATGCCTTAATCTGGTAAATGTAATGTTGCTTTGTTGTGGAATTTCCCTTTACAAATGGAATTACAGACACAGAATGTTCTCAATGTAAGATTGTGAACCACTAAAATTAACATTAAATTAACAAATAGTAGTGTAACAGTAGGTGTAACAGGCTGTTGGGATTTGTTGCGTGTGTCTTCATTAGTGGAATTAATTTATTAACAATTGACAGAAAGGAATACAATAAATATATCAATAATTTAAATGTCATTATAGAATTGAAAATGTTTCGTTTTCTCATGTATAAATATTGAATCTCAATCACAAGGTAACATTGACATTTTTTATACCACATATGATGTTGGTGGCCGACAGCAGGGTTCATCCCCGGAACATTTATGGCCAGAAGACCAAATTCCACAACATAATCTAGTATTATTAATCAGAGTATTATTATATATTATATTTGGTCTACATTGATGCAGTTTACCTCTTGAGAGTGAACAACTAGTTAACTATTAACAAGGTATAATACAATACAAATACAAAATAATATATGATAGCAAAACATAGTTTGGTTTAATATTTTATTGAAAAAAATATCTTCACAAGAAGGCAAGTATATATATAACATATTTACAGATTATGACATAACACAGGGACATTTGAGACAGAATAATCGTCCTGGGTTGGAAAGGAGCAATTCTGGGTCTTCAGATCACATAGATCAGGAATGAGGGATTAGCACACATACGAATCCTCTTGACTGGCCTGTTTCCAGAACCACTGAGTACATGGTCCACACTGCCCCCTGCTGGGTAGAACTGGTCACTTCTACCTGCAGGTTGAAGAATGTGAATCTCCACAGGTGGAGCGTCCCAGCTGAACTTTCTCTTTGTTCCAACTCCTTTCTCTGAGCACCATGGCTGCTGTTCTACTCTGACTGGCAGGCTGGAAATACCCAGAGGAGATGGTTTGGAACCCAGGCCAGAGGGACTGTCTTTTTTCAGGAGCGATTCGATTGGAGAAAGGACTGCTGAACTTCACCTCACATTTAATCTGAACATCCAAAATGGAGACCAACTCGGGGAACCAGTCCATAACTCCCTTGAAGTGACGGCGCACCATCTTCTCTGTGATTTGACTGTGGTCAAGCTTCCAGTAGTTTTTAATATTGTTTGGTTTACCTGGATTTGATGGAATCTGGAAATAATTTAACACGTTATAATTCAACTAGGCCCCAGAGACAATGTTGGTTCAACTAAACTGTAGTAATCACGATCAATGAGATATAAATATGTTTTTAAATTTACCTTGACAAAACATTTGTTGGTTGACAAGCAGACTCTAATGTTGGCCTCAATGCTTATTCCTTTTCCTGACATCAATGCTGCCAATTGTTCCATTATCTGTAGAAAAGTGAAAGAGAATTAGGTATTTGGACATTATGAGGACAGTATGCTATCATATCACAACATGTTTAATAGTTTAAAGGTTTATAGCTGGTTCTTACCTCAAAGAAGGTGAGCATATTGTCTGGACAGTCTTGGAGGACAAAGGCAATCATTGCCAGGTAGGTGCTACAATTCTCAACCATCATTTTCCGGGTGCTGTTGGATGTCACATGGAGAGGCAGGGGAGCTCCAAAGTTCTCAGCCATGTTCTGCTTCTTGTTGGTTGTAGAGTCAAGTCACACAGTGCATCAGAACCTCACTCAGTGGAGCTGTGGACCTGGACTGATGGAGTCCCAGACCTCTGATATAAGTCCTGCCAGAACAATAGAACATTACATTTTCTTCTTTGAATTTGAAATATTGTGTAACGTTACCGTTATCTAATTAGTAACTGGCAACTGCAGATGTCTGCCCCATGTCTATACCCCACAATGCAAAGTGTCTAACGCTATAGCTTAATTGTAGATTCTAAACATAATGAGGTAACGCAGCTACCAAATGTTATCTTTAATCAAAGTGTGTAATGTTAATCCACAACAGTGACTTTTGGTATATGACATATCAATAGAAATACATTTACAAAAATACAAATGAAATACATTTCAAATTAATTCCACAATTCTTTGCGATAGACTTATATCAATACACAAACAAATTTAAATTGATGACATTAGATCGGGTGTAGCTAATCTAAATAGTGTGCATCATTTTCAAAACTATATACTGTATTTTGAGAGTAAATCAAGCATAATAAACATTCATGTTCTAATGAAGCCTGAGAAACCAAGTTTGCACTTCACCGCATAGGTCCTTGTGAATCGCTAATGTCTATTTTGTAGTTGTAAACAGTGATCCCCTCATTAAAGTGGCCAATATCTGAAGAGGGCAGTGATGGATGAAGTGATTGTTATTATATGTACTTAATAAGTATATAGGGTATACAATGGAAGGAATTTGTATTTCTTTAGTCTAAGATAGTGATCCATAATCAGAAAATGTCCATAATACTATACAGAGTCTAAGGCTGTTTTTCAGCTGCTTCTGTTCTAAATACACAGATCGCTATAGTCTTGGACCGTTATTCATATTCCAATGGTCCCCCTTTATCACTTCCATTGTCCTGTTTAAAGATAGAAAATAGAATTTAAATAACAAATGAACATGACTGAGACCCAGTCTGGTACATATTAATAAACACATGAACAACATACTTCATGCATTTTCCTCTGGAGGGACTGAATACAGTATATTTCTTACTGCTAATCTGCGATTTTAGGCAATATAGTGTTGCTATAGAAACATGTTTAAGAAATCCAAAATCTCCCATGCTAACAAACTATTGTATGCAGCTCTACAGACTAGTGATATATCATGGTTCTTACCTCAAAGAAGGTGAGCATATTGTCTGGACAGTCTTGGAGGACAAAGGCAATCATTGCCAGGTAGGTGCTACAATTCTCAAACATCATTTTCCGGGTGCTGTTGGATGTCACATGGAGAGGCAGGGGAGCTCCAAAGTTCTCAGCCATGTTCTGCTTCTTGTTGGTTGTAGAGTCAAGTCACACAGTGCATCAGAACCTCACTCAGTGGAGCTGTGGACCTGGACTGATGGAGTCCCAGACCGCTGGATATAAGTCCTGCCAGAACAATAGAACATTACAAGGTGTGCATTCCAGGTTGATGAGGGCCTTTTCATCTGGATGAGGTGGGTGGGGTCAATGGCTGTGATAACAGCCCACTCCTGGACCAATGGATGGTGCTAATCTTTGCTAATATACTTAGTTTAATATAGTGGGAAAATACAGGCTCCTAAACATGCTTGTTCAAATCAAACACATCCCTGAATGCTTACACTGTAAAAAATAAATGTTTTTTTCACGGGAAATGAACTGTATTATTTTACAGATTACTTTTGTTTTTCTACTTAAATGTAAATGCCATAAAAATACAGTAAATTACCTTTTATCAAAAGGCTCCTAAACATGCTTGTTCAAATCAAACACATCCCTGAATGCCTACAGTTGTTATTTTTTTCATATATTGCTTCAAAATCAATAAGTTGGAAGTTGTATTTGTTGAGACACAGTTTACAAACATCTTCCTTTCGTATATACTGTATATATTATGATGCACAATCCATTCCTCAGATTGTAATGATTGCAATCCTATACACTGTGAAAAAGAAGTCTGTACAAAAAAACTGTAAATGTCTGGCAGCAACGGTTGTCAAATACTTACTGTTAAATTACAGTAAAATCTAATACATTTACAGATTACAATATTTTGATAATGGTTAATATTTTGATAAAGGGTAATTTACTGTATTTGTATGGTATTTACATACTTAAAGTAGAAAAACAAAAGTAATCTCTAAAATAATACAGTGAAATCAATTTTTTTTTATTTGATTTCTTTTTACAGATTTTTTTACCTGAAACACTGGAGAATAACTGCTTCATTTTACTTAGTTTCTTCGGTAGTAATGATATACTGTTGTATTACTCCAAAGTTCTCAGCCATGTTCTGCTTCTTGTTGGTTGTAGAGTCAAGTCACACAGTGCATCAGTGCATTCTTCAACCGTCAGGTAGAAGTTATGCCATCGACCCAGCAGGGGGCAGTGTGGACCATGGACTCAGTGGTTCTGGAAACAGGCCAGTCAAGAGGATTCGTATGTGTGCTGAGCCCTCAACGCTGATCTACACAAGACCCAGTGTTGCTCCTTATTTTACCAGCCGTCAGAACGGTTATGTCAATTATCCTCTACCAACATATCCCTGTGATGTTAAACGTTATTGCTTGTAAAATGTTTTTTTTTGTACATGCCACTTCTGCACTTATTTGTACATTATATTTGCTTACTTATCTTGGCACCTTTTTCAATAAAACACAAAAACAAACATTGTTACTTACCGCTATCATTTATTTGTATGCATACAGATCTGAGATGAAGAATTTATAACTGAACATAATCAGAATCAGAAAGATCTTTATTGCCAAGTAAGTTTGCACACATACAAGGAATTTGTATTGGTTGTTGCAACATTAACAGACAATTAAAGTAGAATCATCAGTCATATATAAACTAAATTAGAATAAAAGTACAATAGAATATGGGCTGTACAATTGTGCAGTATTGTGCAAAAAGTATGAATAATCACGAAAAACTAACTATTAAAATAGTTTTACAGAATTACTTAATTGATTTAATAACATATTGTAAAATATTATTGACCAATGTTATTATCCTGTATAAGTATAATACATGTGTATCAGGCTCAGTAATGTACCTTCCATACACCATTGACCTCTCACCTCAAGATATATGAATGAAAACGTTAGGTTATGACTATAACCAAGTTCTGTTAGTTAGGGGCGATGCTTGGCATCACTACTGCACTATCTCGCGTACGTGCACGCGTACTGAATAAACCACAAATGTACCTCTAATACCAGTATTAGTCTGACCACACCCCTCATCAGCTTACCTTCATAAGCAGGTGTGTGGTCACCTGCTCTCCTCCTTCCCAAGCTTTCACCACAAGGTGAGGACAAGGGCTGCAGCGGCCGTCTGATGCCAAGCATCGCCCCTAACTAACAGAACTTGGTTATAGTCATAACCTAACGTTCTGTATCGTTAGTGGCTTAGCTTGGCATCACTACTGCACAAGGGAGGCCAAGCGGAGCCACTTGGCTGACAAATACACCCCGCTGACAGCCCCCCAAAACCATCAGAACAGGGAGGGCCGAGCCCCCCCGACCCCCCCTAATGGAGGGTATCCCCCCTATTAGAGGCTTCACGGGAAGGCGACGGACCCGACCGTGCGAAGAGGCACTCAAGCAACTTAACGCACAGGGTGAGCAGACCGTGGCTTGACCCCACGACTACACACACGCACAACCCGCATGCCACCCGGGAACGAACGGAGGAACAACCTCGTTACTGCCCCCAGAATCACGGGGCCAAGGGCAAACCCAACCCCGTGGCAAGGCCGTAGCAGCGGAGCGCGAAGGAAGACCCAGACCCACCAAAAGGACTGGACTCCCTGGAATGGGGGCCCGGAGAAGTCCATGATGCCAGCATCAAGACCCCACCAGGTGGGCACGTAGTGCCCCGCCCCCCACATCGCCAGCGTATTCGGACAAAGGCCCCTCAGTTACTGCACCTGGTATTCCCAGGCGGAACCCCATCCAAGTACTAACCAGGCCAGAACCTGCTTAGCTTCCGAGATCGGACGAGATCGGGCGTGTTCAGGTTGGTATGGCCGTAAGCCGAGCGGGCCCCGTCCCCCCAATAGTACACCGCCTGGCACACTGACCCTGCAGAACAGGCAGTCAGCATGGCCGTAAGCACACAAAAAGGTTAACCAACGGAAGCAGGCAGCGCACCGGGGAAAAACCAGGCAACAGGCTGTTAACCCTAGCCTGGAGACTGCGGACGAGACAGGCGCCAGAGGGGACAGCTGAACACAGCCGCCCCGGCGGAAGGAGCGTAAGCTGGCGGTGTTGCATGACCAAGCCTCCATTTAAAAACCCCCACCCAGAGGGGTCGAGGCAGAGAAGGCTGACACGATTGGCAGACGTCATGAACGTGCAGGGGCACCCTCAAACGGTGAACCCGGGAGTTGACACTGCTCCAACACACCAGGGAATCAACCACCTCGGTGTTACCCAATGCGGTGGTTGTTCCTATAACCCCTCAAGAAAAAACTCTAAAACACACCTGCGGGCATACACCGGCTATACCGCAGTACAAGTGTTTCAGTTTCCAAAAAGGGTTAACCCAGGCCTACGGGTCGCAAACATCACTTCGGACCGGGCCTGGCGGTACGGGAAGCACAGGGTCACCAGAGGAGGTCAAAAAACCACCCCCACAGGCCCCTCTTCGCCATGCGTGAGAGAGGAGCGAAAAATAATGGAGAACCAGCCCCTAAGCACACCGTACCTGGTATTCCCCGGCGGTCTCCCAACCAAGTACTAACCAGGACCAACCTGTGTAGCGGCCGAGATCCGACGAGATCGAGCGCGTACAGAATGGCATGGCTGTAAGCCATGACGACAGTGCTGAGTAAAAACATACCCAACCAGGGTCTCCATAGCGCTTAACCCTGTGACACCCAGACCGACCTGGCATTTTTCCCCCTGAAAAAAGCCCAAGTCCCTCAGGGTACCAGAACAGCAGATCTGCATCCCCGGCGGACAACGGGTTCAACTGATCTGGACCAGCGTGACCAGAACCAGTCCCGTGCCCTAACCACGCCGACATGCCTACTCCAGGAGAAGGGCAGATATGCGTGTTGATCTTAACATGAAAAGAAGGCGCCACCCAGACGTTCGGACGAACCGCGCCTGGTGGCCCACCCCAAGGGCGTGAGACCCCACTACATATGTTCAGATCCATCCCGTCATCATCCCCCAGACATGAACGAGAATCCGTCGACAACCCACCCAGGTCATGGGATGTGGTCGTCGGAAGAGGAAAAACCCCCATCTCAGTTGCTTTATAAAAACGCTGTTCCAACCACAAGCAACCAAGGCGTGCCAGCCAATCGCCTGTTTACAGCGAGCTAGCACTATACGTGCGTCGGGACACACCCCCATCAATGAACAGGCTATTTAGACCTGTCATTGAATCCCCAAGGCGCCCAGGGGAACGACAAGAGGGGTGTGACACTCCCTAACTCCAACACTTCTGGAATAGAAAGAAGGAAGCATCAACAGTATGTATCCCAGTCTACACAGCCGGGGTAAAAAATGTTCACATTTTTACATCCCACCACCCTCCCATAGGAAAGAGACGGGGATCCCCAGAGAGACTTCCCACGCGAGCTGTACAGATTGAAAAGAATATATTGCACCTTGAGCCATGTAAAAAACTGGTTTTAGGGCCTCCGGGGAAGAGGCACTGAACCCATACACACTCAACAAACGAATTGAATCGAATATACATACAATAGAAAAGGACCCTTCTAGAGGGTCCACTCACTTTGACAATCTGAGGAGGAAGGCTCTGTACTCTGATGGAGGCTTCCTCACATGGAAGAAGGAGTCCGAACTCACAGAAGGCCTGAATAGGCGCTTGGTGAGGAGGAGCCCTGACCACCCCCCCTGAAAACAGATCCATCACATGGACCTGAACAGCACACGGAAGTCCTACCAACAGAGACGCGCACGGTGACGTACTCTATGGCGGGGGAATTCCTGCGGTGCACACGCCCAATATACCAGGCCGTGGGACCAGGAACTCCCTCCCCCCCCCCCCCCCCCCCCCCCCGTAACGTGCCGAACCGCCACGTGACGGGAACCTTGAAGGACAGGGGGTGTACCCCTGACCGACAGAACAATGGGGAGAGGAAAGGTTACCAGTTCACCCCTTCACGACCCCACACCCATGATACGACGTAACGACAAAAAGAGAATATGACACAGTCATAGTCAGCTCTATGAAGCGTTTCACAGCTCCACACAGCGCATGAGCTAACCTGCTATCTGATTTTTACTAAGGAAAAACACAGAATAGAGAGGGCTCTAAGAACCCCGGTCCAACATACACATGTGCTTCTGTGGCCAGTACAACCCAGTTGTAGGTCACATGACACACACAACCCATCATCACCTACAAAAAATGGCAAAAACACTCAACAGAGGAACGCCGTTTTTTTCACAATGAGAGAATACATCATTCTTGATTAGTATCGACCACAGGCCTTGCTAAGCACACATGACAGCAACCAAACCAATTTCCCCTTAGGAAATAAGTTTCTCCAGCAGATTTAGCACAACCTCAGCAATCAAGCTAAGAGTTACATCGTATCCCTACCACACAAAAGACACAATTAATGCACAACATGTCTGATAGGAGGCGATAAAGTCCCCAGGGAACCGGGGGGGAAAACACAATCCTCCTATTTTACCCTCAATACGGCCAGTTAAAACAGGAAAACCTGTTAATGTGTGAACACACTGTTCATTGTCATTACAGTCTGAGAAAGAACATTCTTTTACTCACTTGTCACCAAGCATAGCTTCATAGGTTAGTTGCCTTAGTAGTGAGTACACGGTACACATAAACACCATGATGTTTCTCACACAACAACCAGATCAATACATCACGATCTGCACGGAGAAGCTAACTGCCAGTGACAAAAACAGCTCACACATAACCCGCAACGTATCCCAAATGCATTGCAACAACACACGTTTTGGGAAAAAACACCGTTATTCACAATACATTTAGCAAAGTAAAACCAGAAGACGTGTTATGAGGTCTGGCCAACCCCGTACCTACCCGGAACGCAGATCAGCGAAGTGCAGTCACAAGACACCGTAGAACACAGCCGACCTGTGTTGTTCGATCCGGGCAGCGTCGCCGCTCCAACCAGTCGCTACAGTCCTCTTTGTTGACGCAATCCCCGTCCAGGCTCAGGGCAGGGTCGACGAAACATCCCCTGTCAAGGATGACGTTGCGGTCAAGAGTGTAAAACATGTTAAAATCAAAGCACGTTCAACAGAATAGCATCAAGCCAACGGCGATCAGAAGCGAGCTCCGGCGGCGCGCGAGAAGATAAGCTACCCCGCGCCAGCCATGGCCCTAGCAGCAAGCTAACGTTTACCCAGCGACCACGACATGCTAGCCCCGCAGCTAACAGCTGACCGGCTAATAGTAGGCCTTAAGCAGGCCATGCAGCGATCCAGCAGGCTAACGCAGCAGTTAACAGCTGACTGGCTAACCGTAAGCTATGAACATGTAAACAATGACATAACACTCACCCAGACAGGCCGCCGTTCTGAACCTCTCCTCACTTTTTAAGAGAAAAGAGAAAACAAGACGTCAACACCGCTTCACAACGGTGAACATCCGGCGGAATCAGCACAGTACCAACTGGCCTGTGTAGCTGACTTCGAACATGAATCTGCCGCTATCGCACATTACATGCACATATCCCCTCGTGAAGGAATACTCTCATTTGGATATGAAAGATGGGGTCTTAACACGGTGACAGAGAGAATCCACTCGTCCAGAACACACAGGGATCACCAGTGTCAATGGTCGCGGCCCACTAGTTAAAACTATAATGGTCTCCAGACCAAGGCCTTCTGTCGCCTAGGCGGCTAAACAAAGGACCCTAGCCTGGGGCCGGTTTCCATAAACTTTGTCAAGTAGCCCCCATAGCACTAACAGACAAGTGGAGCCCGCCAGCAAACACTACTCACCCAACCTGGAACGCACCGCTCCTCACAACAGCGGCATGTCCGACAGTTCAGCTGTGGCCTGACAGGTTTCACCCCAACAAACACAGCAAGGAACTGCAGTTGAGAAGCATGCAGCGGCGTGCTCCCAATACGAAAACCGGTGGAGGGTTTTTAGAATGATCATCATCTTCTAGACACTCCAGTACGAAGACAATATCGCCGTATTTTCTCGAAAATAGTGAGAGAGAAAATAAAGATATGTCAACGTATCCTTGTTTCCCAAGCTGTTCCTAATCCAATTTCTTCCATCATGGTGTCAAGTGTGGGGATCTACCGAGGCACTTCTTCCTTGTGGTGAAAGCGAGAAGGAGGAGAGCAGGTGACCACACACCTGCTTATGAAGGTAAGCTGATGAGGGGTGTGGTCAGACTAATACTGGTATTAGAGGTACATTTGTGGTTTATTCAGTACGCGTGCACGTACGCGAGATAGTGCAGTAGTGATGCCAAGCTAAGCCACTAACGATACAGAACAGGCTCAATTGAACCACTCCACAGCTGATTTATGGTAGTGTGTTGCCGTTTTGGGCCAATACCATGCTGTTTTAGGCATGCGGTACAAATGTGTTGTCACAAATATATATTAGCCTATTCCATGGATTAGGTGTGGCTTTAAAGTTGAGACTTTTTTGGAATCCGGTGATGAAGCTTCCCACTTGGCAGGCCAAAAACATCTGATTGGTTATTGATGCATGGAGCTGTTGTTTTGGTCAATCAGATTTGAATCTGATAATAAATGAGTTATGGCTATATGCCTTAATCTGGTAAATGTAATGTTGCTTTGTTGTGGAATTTCCCTTTACAAATGGAATTACAGACACAGAATGTTCTCAATGTAAGATTGTGAACCAGTAAAATTAACATTAAATTAACAAATAGTAGTGTAACAGTAGGTGTAACAGGCTGTTGGGATTTGTTGCGTGTGTCTTCATTAGTGGAATTAATTTATTAACAATTGACAGAAAGGAATACAATAAATATATCAATAATTTAAATGTCATTATAGAATTGAAAATGTTTCGTTTTCTCATGTATAAATATTGAATCTCAATCACAAGGTAACATTGACATTTTTTATACCACATATGATGTTGGTGGCCGACAGCAGGGTTCATCCCCGGAACATTTATGGCCAGAAGACCAAATTCCACAACATAATCTAGTATTATTAATCAGAGTATTATTATATATTATATTTGGTCTACATTGATGCAGTTTACCTCTTGAGAGTGAACAACTAGTTAACTATTAACAAGGTATAATACAATACAAATACAAAATAATATATGATAGCAAAACATAGTTTGGTTTAATATTTTATTGAAAAAAAAATCTTCACAAGAAGGCAAGTATATATATAACATATTTACAGATTATGACATAACACAGGGACATTTGAGACAGAATAATCGTCCTGGGTTGGAAAGGAGCAATTCTGGGTCTTCAGATCACATAGATCAGGAATGAGGGATTAGCACACATACGAATCCTCTTGACTGGCCTGTTTCCAGAACCACTGAGTACATGGTCCACACTGCCCCCTGCTGGGTAGAACTGGTCACTTCTACCTGCAGGTTGAAGAATGTGAATCTCCACAGGTGGAGCGTCCCAGCTGAACTTTCTCTTTGTTCCAACTCCTTTCTCTGAGCACCATGGCTGCTGTTCTACTCTGACTGGCAGGCTGGAAATACCCAGAGGAGATGGTTTGGAACCCAGGCCAGAGGGACTGTCTTTTTTCAGGAGCGATTCGATTGGAGAAAGGACTGCTGAACTTCACCTCACATTTAATCTGAACATCCAAAATGGAGACCAACTCGGGGAACCAGTCCATAACTCCCTTGAAGTGACGGCGCACCATCTTCTCTGTGATTTGACTGTGGTCAAGCTTCCAGTAGTTTTTAATATTGTTTGGTTTACCTGGATTTGATGGAATCTGGAAATAATTTAACACGTTATAATTCAACTAGGCCCCAGAGACAATGTTGGTTCAACTAAACTGTAGTTATCACGATCAATGAGATATAAATATGTTTTTAAATTTACCTTGACAAAACATTTGTTGGTTGACAAGCAGACTCTAATGTTGGCCTCAATGCTTATTCCTTTTCCTGACATCAATGCTGCCAATTGTTCCATTATCTGTAGAAAAGTGAAAGAGAATTAGGTATTTGGACATTATGAGGACAGTATGCTATCATATCACAACATGTTTAATAGTTTAAAGGTTTATAGCTGGTTCTTACCTCAAAGAAGGTGAGCATATTGTCTGGACAGTCTTGGAGGACAAAGGCAATCATTGCCAGGTAGGTGCTACAATTCTCAACCATCATTTTCCGGGTGCTGTTGGATGTCACATGGAGAGGCAGGGGAGCTCCAAAGTTCTCAGCCATGTTCTGCTTCTTGTTGGTTGTAGAGTCAAGTCACACAGTGCATCAGAACCTCACTCAGTGGAGCTGTGGACCTGGACTGATGGAGTCCCAGACCTCTGATATAAGTCCTGCCAGAACAATAGAACATTACATTTTCTTCTTTGAATTTGAAATATTGTGTAACGTTACCGTTATCTAATTAGTAACTGGCAACTGCAGATGTCTGCCCCATGTCTATACCCCACAATGCAAAGTGTCTAACGCTATAGCTTAATTGTAGATTCTAAACATAATGAGGTAACGCAGCTACCAAATGTTATCTTTAATCAAAGTGTGTAATGTTAATCCACAACAGCGACTTTTGGTATATGACATATCAATAGAAATACATTTACAAAAATACAAATGAAATACATTTCAAATTAATTCCACAATTCTTTGCGATAGACTTATATCAATACACAAACAAATTTAAATTGATGACATTAGATCGGGTGTAGCTAATCTAAATAGTGTGCATCATTTTCAAAACTATATACTGTATTTTGAGAGTAAATCAAGCATAATAAACATTCATGTTCTAATGAAGCCTGAGAAACCAAGTTTGCACTTCACCGCATAGGTCCTTGTGAATCGCTAATGTCTATTTTGTAGTTGTAAACAGTGATCCCCTCATTAAAGTGGCCAATATCTGAAGAGGGCAGTGATGGATGAAGTGATTGTTATTATATGTACTTAATAAGTATATAGGGTATACAATGGAAGGAATTTGTATTTCTTTAGTCTAAGATAGTGATCCATAATCAGAAAATGTCCATATTACTATACAGAGTCTAAGGCTGTTTTTCAGCTGCTTCTGTTCTAAATACACAGATCGCTATAGTCTTGGACCGTTATTCATATTCCAATGGTCCCCCTTTATCACTTCCATTGTCCTGTTTAAAGATAGAAAATAGAATTTAAATAAACAAATGAACATGACTGAGACCCAGTCTGGTACATATTAATAAACACATGAACAACATACTTCATGCATTTTCCTCTGGAGGGACTGAATACAGTATATTTCTTACTGCTAATCTGCGATTTTAGGCAATATAGTGTTGCTATAGAAACATGTTTAAGAAATCCAAAATCTCCCATGCTAACAAACTATTGTATGCAGCTCTACAGACTAGTGATATATCATGGTTCTTACCTCAAAGAAGGTGAGCATATTGTCTGGACAGTCTTGGAGGACAAAGGCAATCATTGCCAGGTAGGTGCTACAATTCTCAAACATCATTTTCCGGGTGCTGTTGGATGTCACATGGAGAGGCAGGGGAGCTCCAAAGTTCTCAGCCATGTTCTGCTTCTTGTTGGTTGTAGAGTCAAGTCACACAGTGCATCAGAACCTCACTCAGTGGAGCTGTGGACCTGGACTGATGGAGTCCCAGACCGCTGGATATAAGTCCTGCCAGAACAATAGAACATTACAAGGTGTGCATTCCAGGTTGATGAGGGCCTTTTCATCTGGATGAGGTGGGTGGGGTCAATGGCTGTGATAACAGCCCACTCCTGGACCAATGGATGGTGCTAATCTTTGCTAATATACTTAGTTTAATATAGTGGGAAAATACAGGCTCCTAAACATGCTTGTTCAAATCAAACACATCCCTGAATGCTTACACTGTAAAAAATAAATGTTTTTTTCACGGGAAATGAACTGTATTATTTTACAGATTACTTTTGTTTTTCTACTTAAATGTAAATGCCATAAAAATACAGTAAATTACCTTTTATCAAAAGGCTCCTAAACATGCTTGTTCAAATCAAACACATCCCTGAATGCCTACAGTTGTTCTTTTTTTCATATATTGCTTCAAAATCAATAAGTTGGAAGTTGTATTTGTTGAGACACAGTTTACAAACATCTTCCTTTCGTATATACTGTATATATTATGATGCACAATCCATTCCTCGGATTGTAATGATTGCAATCCTATACACTGTGAAAAAGAAGTCTGTACAAAAAAAACTGTAAATGTCTGGCAGCAACGGTTGTCAAATACTTACTGTTAAATTACAGTAAAATCTAATACATTTACAGATTACAATATTTTGATAATGGTTAATATTTTGATAAAAGGTAATTTACTGTATTTGTATGGTATTTACATACTTAAAGTAGAAAAACAAAAGTAATCTCTAAAATAATACAGTGAAATTCAATTTTTTTTTATTTGATTTCTTTTTACAGATTTTTTTACCTGAAACACTGGAGAATAACTGCTTCATTTTACTTAGTTTCTTCTGTAGTAATGATATACTGTTGTATTACTCCAAAGTTCTCAGCCATGTTCTGCTTCTTGTTGGTTGTAGAGTCAAGTCACACAGTGCATCAGTGCATTCTTCAACCGTCAGGTAGAAGTTATGCCATCGACCCAGCAGGGGGCAGTGTGGACCATGGACTCAGTGGTTCTGGAAACAGGCCAGTCAAGAGGATTCGTATGTGTGCTGAGCCCTCAACGCTGATCTACACAAGACCCAGTGTTGCTCCTTATTTTACCAGCCGTCAGAACGGTTATGTCAATTATCCTCTACCAACATATCCCTGTGATGTTAAACGTTATTGCTTGTAAAATGTTTTTTTTTGTACATGCCACTTCTGCACTTATTTGTACATTATATTTGCTTACTTATCTTGGCACCTTTTTCAATAAAACACAAAAACAAACATTGTTACTTACCGCTATCATTTATTTGTATGCATACAGATCTGAGATGAAGAATTTATAACTGAACATAATCAGAATCAGAAAGATCTTTATTGCCAAGTAAGTTTGCACACATACAAGGAATTTGTATTGGTTGTTGCAACATTAACAGACAATTAAAGTAGAATCATCAGTCATATATAAACTAAATTAGAATAAAAGTACAATAGAATATGGGCTGTACAATTGTGCAGTATTGTGCAAAAAGTATGAATAATCACGAAAAACTAACTATTAAAATAGTTTTACAGAATTACTTAATTGATTTAATAACATATTGTAAAATATTATTGACCAATGTTATTATCCTGTATAAGTATAATACATGTGTATCAGGCTCAGTAATGTACCTTCCATACACCATTGACCTCTCACCTCAAGATATATGAATGAAAACAGGCTCAATTGAACCACTCCACAGCTGATTTATGGTAGTGTGTTGCCGTTTTGGGCCAATACCATGCTGTTTTAGGCATGCGGTACAAATGTGTTGTCACAAATATATATTAGCCTATTCCATGGATTAGGTGTGGCTTTAAAGTTGAGACTTTTTTGGAATCCGGTGATGAAGCTTCCCACTTGGCAGGCCAAAAACATCTGATTGGTTATTGATGCATGGAGCTGTTGTTTTGGTCAATCAGATTTGAATCTGATAATAAATGAGTTATGGCTATATGCCTTAATCTGGTAAATGTAATGTTGCTTTGTTGTGGAATTTCCCTTTACAAATGGAATTACAGACACAGAATGTTCTCAATGTAAGATTGTGAACCACTAAAATTAACATTAAATTAACAAATAGTAGTGTAACAGTAGGTGTAACAGGCTGTTGGGATTTGTTGCGTGTGTCTTCATTAGTGGAATTAATTTATTAACATTTGACAGAAAGGAATACAATAAATATATCAATAATTTATATGTCATTATAGAATTGAAAATGTTTCGTTTTCTCATGTATAAATATTGAATCTCAATCACAAGGTAACATTGACATTTTTTATACCACATATGATGTTGGTGGCCGACAGCAGGGTTCATCCCCGGAACATTTATGGCCAGAAGACCAAATTCCACAACATAATCTAGTATTATTAATCAGAGTATTATTATATATTATATTTGGTCTACATTGATGCAGTTTACCTATTGAGAGTTAACAACTAGTTAACTATTAACAAGGTATAATACAATACAAATACAAAATAATATATGATAGCAAAACATAGTTTGGTTTAATATTTTATTGAAAAAAATATCTTCACAAGAAGGCAAGTATATATATAACATATTTACAGATTATGACATAACACAGGGACATTTGAGACAGAATAATCGTCCTGGGTTGGAAAGGAGCAATTCTGGGTCTTCAGATCACATAGATCAGGAATGAGGGATTAGCACACATACGAATCCTCTTGACTGGCCTGTTTCCAGAACCACTGAGTACATGGTCCACACTGCCCCCTGCTGGGTAGAACTGGTCACTTCTACCTGCAGGTTGAAGAATGTGAATCTCCACAGGTGGAGCGTCCCAGCTGAACTTTCTCTTTGTTCCAACTCCTTTCTCTGAGCACCATGGCTGCTGTTCTACTCTGACTGGCAGGCTGGAAATACCCAGAGGAGATGGTTTGGAACCCAGGCCAGAGGGACTGTCTTTCTTCAGGAGCGATTCGATGGAGAAAGGACTGCTGAACTTCACCTCACATTTAATCTGAACATCCAAAATGGAGACCAACTCGGGGAACCAGTCCATAACTCCCTTGAAGTGACTGCGCACCATCTTCTCTGTGATTTGACTGTGGTCAAGCTTCCAGTAGTTTTTAATATTGTTTGGTTTACCTGGATTTGATGGAATCTGGAAATAATTTAACACGTTATAATTCAACTAGGCCCCAGAGACAATGTTGGTTCAACTAAACTGTAGTTATCACGATCAATGAGATATAAATATGTTTTTAAATTTACCTTGACAAAACATTTGTTGGTTGACAAGCAGACTCTAATGTTGGTCTCAATGCTTATTCCTTTTCCTGACATCAATGCTGCCAATTGTTCCATTATCTGTAGAAAAGTGAAAGAGAATTAGGTATTTGGACATTATGAGGACAGTATGCTATCATATCACAACATGTTTAATAGTTTAAAGGTTTATAGCTGGTTCTTACCTCAAAGAAGGTGAGCATATTGTCTGGACAGTCTTGGAGGACAAAGGCAATCATTGCCAGGTAGGTGCTACAATTCTCAAACATCATTTTCCGGGTGCTGTTGGATGTCACATGGAGAGGCAGGGGAGCTCCAAAGTTCTCAGCCATGTTCTGCTTCTTGTTGGTTGTAGAGTCAAGTCACACAGTGCATCAGAACCTCACTCAGTGGAGCTGTGGACCTGGACTGATGGAGTCCCAGACCTCTGATATAAGTCCTGCCAGAACAATAGAACATTACATTTTCTTCTTTGAATTTTAAATATTGTGTAACGTTACCGTTATCTAATTAGTAACTGGAAACTGCAGATGTCTGCCCCATGTCTATACCCCACAATGCAAAGTGTCTAACGCTATAGCTTAATTGTAGATTCTAAACATAATGAGGTAACGCAGCTACCAAATGTTATCTTTAATCAAAGTGTGTAATGTTAATCCACAACAGCGACTTTTGGTATATGACATATCAATAGAAATACATTTACAAGGCGGTTAGGTGGTCGAGCGGAGATTGCGTTCGTCACCAGCCCCGGAGCTGATTTGGATTTGCCTGTTCGAATCCAGCTCACAGCTCCGGGGTTGTCACCAGCTTGGCTGGCCGTCTGCACTGATACGATTGGCTGTATCAGAGGGTGGGAGAAGCTGGCGGGGTGGGTCCGGGTCGTTGTAAACAGCGACTCCTACAGTTCGGTCGGGGCGCCTGCTAAGCGCGGATTGGACGTGAGGGGGATAGTGTGGTCCTCCCACACGCTACGCCCTCTCAGTGAGAATCCGCGCTGCCAGGTGAAAAGAAGCGGTGATTGGCTGGACGTGTGTCGGAGGAAGCACGTGGTAGCCTCCACTCTCCCATATGATCTGACTGTAGGGGGTAAAGCGCAGCGACCAGGAAGGGACTGGGAATTGGCATACGACTAACATTGGGATGGGGAGAAAATCGGAGGAAAATGGAGGGGGAAAAAGACCAAAAAAAAAAAAAAAATACATTTACAAAAATACAAATGAAATACATTTCAAATTAATTCCACAATTCTTTGCGATAGACTTATATCAATACACAAACACATTTAAATTGATGACATTAGATCGGGTGTAGCTAATCTAAATAGTGTGCATCATTTTCAAAACTATATACTGTATTTTGAGAGTAAATCAAGCATAATAAACATTCATGTTCTAATGAAGCCTGAGAAACCAAGTTTGCACTTCACCGCATAGGTCCTTGTGAATCGCTAATGTCTATTTTGTAGTTGTAAACAGTGATCCCCTCATTAAAGTGGCCAATATCTGAAGAGGGCAGTGATGGATGAAGTGATTGTTATTATATGTACTTAATAAGTATATAGGGTATACAATGGAAGGAATTTGTATTTCTTTAGTCTAAGATAGTGATCCATAATCAGAAAATGTCCATATTACTATACAGAGTCTAAGGCTGTTTTTCAGCTGCTTCTGTTCTAAATACACAGATCGCTATAGTCTTGGACCGTTATTCATATTCCAATGGTCCCCCTTTATCACTTCCATTGTCCTGTTTAAAGATAGAAAATAGAATTTAAATAACAAATGAACATGACTGAGACCCAGTCTGGTACATATTAATAAACACATGAACAACATACTTCATGCATTTTCCTCTGGAGGGACTGAATACAGTATATTTCTTACTGCTAATCTGCGATTTTAGGCAATATAGTGTTGCTATAGAAACATGTTTAAGAAATCCAAAATCTCCCATGCTAACAAACTATTGTATGCAGCTCTACAGACTAGTGATATATAAGGAGCAACAGGGAGGCAGGCCATGACATGTTTTCAGGATTCATTGTTTGTCCATTGCTTCCTGACCAAACAGATTTTTGAAGTTGAATTTCACACATTCAAAAAAGGTTTGGTTTGAGCAAGTCTATATATGAAAACAATTTACACGACAATAAAACTATAATATATTAAACCCAAGAGTATGGTAAGAGAGAGCTAAAAGTACAATCACCATCCATTGGTCCAGATAGGTTTGTTGGAAGTGGGCTGTTATGACGGCCATTGACCCCACCTCATCCAGATGAAAGGCCCCTCATCAACCTGGAATGCACACCTTGTAATGTTCTATTGTTCTGGCAGGACTTATATCCAGAAGTCTGGGACTCCATCACTCCAGGTCCACAGCTCCACTGAGTGAGGTTCTGATACCACTGTGTGTGACTTGACTCTACAACCAACAAGAAGCAGAACATGGCTGAGAACTTTGGAGCTCCCCTGCCTCTCCATGTGACACCCAACAGCACACAGAAAAGGATGTTTGAGAATTGTAACACCCACCTGGCAATGATTGCCTTTGTCCTCCAAGACTCTCCAGGCAATATGCTCACCTTCTGTGAGGTAAGAACAAGCAAGCAACATATTAAGTTTCATTTGACTTTAAAAATGTTGTGATGTGAAAGCAAAATGTCCTTCTAATGTCTGATGATGCCTAATTTTCAATGTAACTTATTTGCAGTTGCTGGGAAATTTGGAAGCATTGATCTCAGGAAACAGAAAAGGCCTTGATGCCAAAATTAGAGTCTGCTTGTCGACCAACAAATGTTTTGTCAAGGTAAATGGAAAAAACCTTTATATCTCATTGATCATGATCACTAATTTAGTTGAACCAACATAGTTTTGGGTTAAAGATGAATTCTAACTTGTGTGTTCAATTGTTTCCAGATTCCATCAAATCCAGAAAAACCAAACAGTAAGAAAAACTACTGGAAGCTTGACCACAGTCAAATTACAGGGAAGATGGTGCGTCGTCACTTCAAGGGAATTCTGGACTGGTTCCCTGAGTTGGTCTCCAAAGTTATGGAGGCAGTCAGACCATCAGAGCACTACACTACTCTCCACTCCCCTGAACCTGCAGCCTACAGAGATGTTCAGATTAAATGTGAGGTGAAGTTCAGCAGTCCTTTCTCCATCGAATCCCTCCTGAAGAAAGACAGTCCCTCTGGCCTGGGCTCCAAACCATCTCCTCTGTTGGGCATTTCCAGCCTGCCAGTCAGAGTAGAACAGCAGCCTTGGTGCTCAGAGAAAGGAGTTGGAACAAAGAGGAAGTTCAGCTGGGACGCTCCACCAGTGGAGATGCACATTCTTCAACCGGCAGGTAGAAGTTATGCCATCTACCCAGCAGGGGGCAGTGTGGACCATGGACTCAGTGGTTCTGGAAACAGGCCAGTCAAGAGGATTCGTATGTGTGCTGAGCCCTCAACCCTGATCTACACAAGACCCAGTGTTGCTCCTTATTTTACCAGCCGTCAGAACGGTTATGTCAATTATCCTCTACCAACATATCCCTGTGATGTTAAACGTTATTGTAAAATGTAAATGTAAATGTAAAATGTTTTTTTTTGTACATGCCACTTCTGCACTTATTTGTACATTATATTTGCTTACTTATCTTGGCACCTTTTTCAATAAAACACAAACAAACATTGTTACTTACTGCTATCATTTATTTGTATGCATACAGATCTGAGATGAAGAATTTATAACTGAACATAATCAGAATCAGAAAGATCTTTATTGCCAAGTAAGTTTGCACACATACAAGGAATTTGTATTGGTTGTTGGGCCGGAACCAAAGTGGGCTGGTCCAACAAAAAAAAAAAAAAAAAAAAAAAATTTTTAATTTTTTATACTTTTTTTTTAACTTTTTTTTTTTTAAACTTTTTTTTTGGCCAGTGTGTGGGCCAGTGTGTGGGCCACTAATGTGGGCCGGTGTGTGGGCCAGTGTGTGGGCCAGTGTGTGGGCCAGTGTGTGAGTCGGTGTGTGGGCCACTAATGTGGGCCAGTGTGTGGGCCGGTGTGTGGGCCAGTGTGTGAGTCGGTGTGTGGGCCACTAATGTGGGCCAGTATGTGGGCCGGTGTGTGGGCCGGTGTGTGGGCCAGTATGTGGGCCAGTCTGTGGGCCGGTGTGTGGGCCGGTGTGTGAGTCGGTGTGTGGGCCACTAATGTGGGCCAGTGTGTGTGCCGGTGTGTGGGCCAGTGTGTGGGCCAGTGTGTGGGCCGGTGTGTGCGCCGGTGTGTGGGCCAGTGTGTGGGCCAGTGTGTGGGCCAGTGTGTGGGCCGGTGTGTGCGCCGGTGTGTGGGCCAGTGTGTGGGCCGGTGTGTGGGCCAGTGTGTGGGCCGGTGTAGTATGTGGGCCGGTGTAGTGTGTGGGCCAGTGTGTGGGCCGTATGTGGGCCGGTGTGTGGGCCATTATGTGGGCCGGTGTGTGGGCCAGTGTGTGGGCCGGCAATAAAACAATAAACAAGTTGCATAAACTAAATCAGATTAAAAATGATCACAGTTCTGGTTTGCCTTAAGATGCAGTTTAAGATGGGTCTTGAACATGGAGTATGTAGGGCACTCTCTAATCACAACTGGTAGGCTATTCCAGTAGTTACCACTTTTAACAGAGAACACAGTTTTTGCAATGGTAGTATACCGAAAAGGCACCTTACAGTCCCCTCTACTGATGGCCCTGGTGGTAATGCCAGTGTCTGCTTTCTGTTGGATGAACTCATTCAATGGGGGAGGGGCAAGTCCACGCAGAACCTTGTACATGAAGCAAGTATATTTGAAAACTTGGAAATTCTCGAAACTTAGCATGTTATGTTTTTTTAAAACATTACAGTGATGAAATGAAATTGGTTTCCTATCAAATACTTTTATGGCTTTTTTGTAGAGTAATTCTATTGGTGTAAGAGTAGTGACATATGAAAGAGACCAGTTGATAAAACAGTACTCGATGTGTGATAAAATCATTGAATGCAGAAACATCCTTGCAGCATTAACTGGCAGGCAGGGCCTGATCTGCCTGAAGTTTTCGATGTTAAACTTGACTGTGTTTGTCACTTTCTTCACATTACTTTTTGAAGGTCAATGTAGAGTCCAATGTGACCCCAAGATACTTGAATTAATGTACAATGTCCAGCTCCGCCTCTCCCAGAAACACATTAGAGTGAGTGACCTCTACTGGTGACTTTGTGAACATCATACACACTGTTTTCTTGGTGTTAAGTGAAAGACATGCTTTTGTTAGCCAGTCTTGAATGAGACATGAGACATCAGTGAATGAGATTCACGTTTCCTCCCAACCGCGAGTAGGCCTAGAAGCGCAGAAATGGAGAATGCAAAAAAAGAAAGGGTGGAGCTGAAAAAGCTAGAATTGCTAGTAAAAGACGCAGAACAATGTTCTAAAATTACAGACATGTTTAGTAGAGGAAGGGCTGGCGTTAGAGTAGCTGCTGCTGCTAATGATGATGAAGTTCAAGTGGAAGGAACCAACAGTAACATGACAGGTGCGTGCAGTAGCCTAGTGCATATTCTACTGTTGGTGTGTGCCGGTTCATGGGGGCTAGCTAGCCTATACTAGTTCTTGCAGTGATTTCAGTCATTCTATTACAAGACAATGTGCTTTCCGTATTCCTGATTCCTTACAGCACGTGGACGTAAATAGTCGTGACTCGTGACGTTTTTTCTCTGACTAAAAGTTTAGTTAGCAATGTTAGGACTAGTGCCCACCACAGCATCAGAAGCTAAAGTGCTAACCTAGAGAGCCAATCAGAACCTAGGACGGGCTGCAAATTAATTGGCTACTAATATTATAATAGTAAATACTCAAATAAAATACTATTATGTTCCCTTTCAAATTTTCATGTTGATATAATATTGGTAATCTAATTGATTGAATTGATTAGTTGCCATTTTACATGCTTAAATAAGATGTACCTTAGAATTCCCAACAGTTAGCCATGTTCTCGATTAGTCTCATCTACATGTTTGTAGATAACCACAGCTAACTAGCTTAAGCTAACAACTAGGTCAACTACTACCCCGTAGTTAAACAAATGTGATTGCATATAACAGCTAACTGCTACAGCTAAGTTGGTAGTTAGCCTATTCCATTAATGTTGAATGTATTTATGAAGGTTGTTGATGGTGGTTGGCGCTGAATAGCAGACATGATTCCGTCAGTCTGCCACAGGAAAGCTGTGTTTGCTGATGCTGCTCACGACCACCAGTAGCGTATGACTGTGTGAGTGTGAATGCTTGATGGTTTCTGTGAAGCGCTTTGTGGAACAATGCTGATATACAGTTAAGAATGAGTAATTCGCTTTTGGTTTTTAAGAAAATGGTTTGTAAAGCTATTTTTGAAAACTACAAGGGTGAATAATACTGTTTTTTTTTTGCTATTTTCTTTTAGAATACTGTTTTGGAGTCTTAATTTTTTAAATTTTTGTTAAGAATATAGGACAGGCATAGGCTATATAAGCATTGCTTCAGTCTGTACCTTCTCAGTCACTGTAAAATCAAATATTGTTAAATGATGGTGTATATTGTATTGTGTGAGATGATGACTGAATAAACTACTACTACTACTACTACTACTACTACTACTACTACTACTACTACTACTACTACTACTACTACTACTACTACTACTACTACTACTACTACTACTTTGGGTGTTTTCAAAAGGCTGAAAAACGCTTATTATTGATTGGTGATGTTCTTCTTATGCAGTTGACTCTGAGGAAAGAGAGAGCGCCCAGTCCAGCACAGCTGACCCTGAGGGGAGAGAGAGTGCCCAGTCCAGCACAGCTGACCCTGAGGGGAGAGAGAGAGCCCAGTCCAGACAGACAGACACACAGAGAGAGAAAGAGAGAGAGAGACACAGAGAGATACACACAGAGAGAGGGAGAGACACAGAGAGAGAGATACACACACACACACACACACACACACACACACACACAGAGACACAGAGACACATACACAGAGAGAGAGAGAGAGAGAGAGAGAGAGAGAGAGAGAGAGAGAGAGAGAGAGAGAGAGAGAGAGAGAGAGAGAGAGAGAGAGAGAGAGAGAGAGAGAGAGAGAGAGAGAGAAAACAAGCTCTTGGAATGGGTGTCTGGGAGGAAGTGGGGGGTCTTTCGATGTTGATTAAACGGCAAGCAACTAATGTCATGAGTGCCAAATTAAAGGACAATAAATCCAATCTAACTGAAATTGTCTAGCACAGACCTTTTCTATGGATCAAAACCTCAATATTATTATGGTGTAGTTAATACTTCATGTATCCTTAATCCCTAGGCTAATGAGGCACTAAGATGTTAGTAAAAAAAAAAACATATGCCAATGACAGGAAGTAACGGTATATATATGTGTGTGTCTCTGTGTGTGTGTGTGTGTGTGTGTGTGTGTGTGCACTGTGCATGAGTGCACATCTAGGGGCGGTGTGTAGATTTGGTCTCCCTGATGTTGACTCCTTAGCCACAGCCTTGGGTTGTTTAATACTGGACAAGTGTTTCATAACGGCCGTTGTGTGGGCCGGTTTCGGAGCCGGTGCGTGGGCCGGTGCGTGGCCGGTGCGTGGGCCGGTGTGTGGGCTGGTGCGTCTGAATGTCCCGGGCTGAATTTGTGTCCCAGTCCGCCACTGAACAGGCTGTTGGGATTTGTTGCGTGTGTCTTCATTAGTGGAATTAATTTATTAACAATTGACAGAAAGGAATACAATAAATATATCAATAATTTAAATGTCATTATAGAATTGAAAATGTTTCGTTTTCTCATGTATAAATATTGAATCTCAATCACAAGGTAACATTGAAATTTTTTATACCACATATGATGTTGGTGGCCGACAGCAGGGTTCATCCCCGGAACATTTAGGGCCAGAAGACCAAATTCCACAACATAATCTAGTATTATTAATCAGAGTATTATTATATATTATATTTGGTCTACATTGATGCAGTTTACCTATTGAGAGTGAACAACTAGTTAACTATTAACAAGGTATAATACAATACAAATACAAAATAATATATGATAGCAAAACATAGTTTGGTTTAATATTTTATTGAAAAAAATATCTTCACAAGAAGGCAAGTATATATATAACATATTTACAGATTATGACATAACACAGGGACATTTGAGACAGAATAATCGTCCTGGGTTGGAAAGGAGCAATTCTGGGTCTTCAGATCACATAGATCAGGAATGAGGGATTAGCACACATACGAATCCTCTTGACTGGCCTGTTTCCAGAACCACTGAGTACATGGTCCACACTGCCCCCTGCTGGGTAGAACTGGTCACTTCTACCTGCAGGTTGAAGAATGTGAATCTCCACAGGTGGAGCGTCCCAGCTGAACTTTCTCTTTGTTCCAACTCCTTTCTCTGAGCACCATGGCTGCTGTTCTACTCTGACTGGCAGGCTGGAAATACCCAGAGGAGATGGTTTGGAACCCAGGCCAGAGGGACTGTCTTTCTTCAGGAGCGATTCGATGGAGAAAGGACTGCTGAACTTCACCTCACATTTAATCTGAACATCCAAAATGGAGACCAACTCGGGGAACCAGTCCATAACTCCCTTGAAGTGACGGCGCATCATCTTCTCTGTGATTTGACTGTGGTCAAGCTTCCAGTAGTTTTTAATATTGTTTGGTTTACCTGGATTTGATGGAATCTGGAAAGAATTTAACACGTTATAATTCAACTAGGCCCCAGAGACAATGTTGGTTCAACTAAACTGTAGTTATCACGATCAATGAGATATAAATATGTTTTTAAATGTACCTTGACAAAACATTTGTTGGTTGACAAGCAGACTCTAATGTTGGTCTCAATGCTTCTTCCTTTTCCTGTCATCAATGCTGCCAATTGTTCCATTATCTGTAGAAAAGTGAAAGAGAATTAGGTATTTGGACATTATGAGGACAGTATGCTATCATATCACAACATGTTTAATAGTTTAAAGGTTTATAGCTGGTTCTTACCTCAAAGAAGGTGAGCATATTGTCTGGACAGTCTTGGAGGACAAAGGCAATCATTGCCAGGTAGGTGCTACAATTCTCAAACATCATTTTCCGGGTGCTGTTGGATGTCACATGGAGAGGCAGGGGAGCTCCAAAGTTCTCAGCCATGTTCTGCTTCTTGTTGGTTGTAGAGTCAAGTCACACAGTGCATCAGAACCTCACTCAGTGGAGCTGTGGACCTGGACTGATGGAGTCCCAGACCTCTGATATAAGTCCTGCCAGAACAATAGAACATTACATTTTCTTCTTTGAATTTGAAATATTGTGTAACGTTACCGTTATCTAATTAGTAACTGGCAACTGCAGATGTCTGCCCCATGTCTATACCCCACAATGCAAAGTGTCTAACGCTATAGCTTAATTGTAGATTCTAAACATAATGAGGTAACGCAGCTACCAAATGTTATCTTTAATCAAAGTGTGTAATGTTAATCCACAACAGCGACTTTTGGTATATGACATATCAATAGAAATACATTTACAAAAATACAAATGAAATACATTTCAAATTAATTCCACAATTCTTTGCGATAGACTTATATCAATACACAAACAAATTTAAATTGATGACATTAGATCGGGTGTAGCTAATCTAAATAGTGTGCATCATTTTCAAAACTATATACTGTATTTTGAGAGTAAATCAAGCATGATAAACATTCATGTTCTAATGAAGCCTGAGAAACCAAGTTTGCACTTCACCGCATAGGTCCTTGTGAATCGCTAATGTCTATTTTGTAGTTGTAAACAGTGATCCCCTCATTAAAGTGGCCAATATCTGAAGAGGGCAGTGATGGATGAAGTGTGATTGTTATTATATGTACTTAATAAGTATATAGGGTATACAATGGAAGGAATTTGTATTTCTTTAGTCTAAGATAGTGATCCATAATCAGAAAATGTCCATATTACTATACAGAGTCTAAGGCTGTTTTTCAGCTGCTTCTGTTCTAAATACACAGATCGCTATAGTCTTGGACCGTTACTCATATTCCAATGGTCCCCCTTTATCACTTCCATTGTCCTGTTTAAAGATAGAAAATAGAATTTAAATAAACAAATGAACATGACTGAGACCCAGTCTGGTACATATTAATAAACACATGAACAACATACTTCATGCATTTTCCTCTGGAGGGACTGAATACAGTATATTTCTTACTGCTAATCTGCGATTTTAGGCAATATAGTGTTGCTATAGAAACATGTTTAAGAAATCCAAAATCTCCCATGCTAACAAACTATTGTATGCAGCTCTACATACTAGTGATATATAAGGAGCAACAGGGAGGCAGGCCATGACATGTTTTCAGGATTCATTGTTTGTCCATTGCTTCCTGACCAAACAGATTTTTGAAGTTGAATTTCACACATTCAAAAAAGGTTTGGTTTGAGCAAGTCTATATAACAATTTACACGACAATAAAACTATAATATATTAAACCCAAGAGTATGGTAAGAGAGAGCTAAAAGTACAATCACCATCCATTGGTCCAGATAGGTTTGTTGGAAGTGGGCTGTTATGACGGCCATTGACCCCACCTCATCCAGATGAAAAGGCCCTCATCAACCTGGAATGCACACCTTGTAATGTTCTATTGTTCTGGCAGGACTTATATCCAGAAGTCTGGGACTCCATCACTCCAGGTCCACAGCTCCACTGAGTGAGGTTCTGATACCACTGTGTGTGACTTGACTCTACAACCAACAAGAAGCAGAACATGGCTGAGAACTTTGGAGCTCCCCTGCCTCTCCATGTGACACCCAACAGCACACAGAAAAGGATGTTTGAGAATTGTAACACCCACCTGGCAATGATTGCCTTTGTCCTCCAAGACTCTCCAGGCAATATGCTCACCTTCTGTGAGGTAAGAACAAGCAAGCAACATATTAAGTTTCATTTGACTTTAAAAATGTTGTGATGTGAAAGCAAAATGTCCTTCTAATGTCTGATGATGTCTAATTTTCAATGTAACTTCTTTTGCAGTTGCTGGGAAATTTGGAAGCATTGATCTCAGGAAACAGAAAAGGCCTTGATGCCAAAATTAGAGTCTGCTTGTCGACCAACAAATGTTTTGTCAAGGTAAATGGAAAAAATCTTTATATCTCATTGATCATGATCACTAATTTAGTTGAACCAACATAGTTTTGGGTTAAAGATGAATTCTAACTTGTGTGTTCAATTGTTTCCAGATTCCATCAAATCCAGAAAAACCAAACAGTAAGAAAAACTACTGGAAGCTTGACCACAGTCAAATTACAGGGAAGATGGTGCGTCGTCACTTCAAGGGAATTCTGGACTGGTTCCCTGAGTTGGTCTCCAAAGTTATGGAGGCAGTCAGACCATCAGAGCACTACACTACTCTCCACTCCCCTGAACCTGCAGCCTACAGAGATGTTCAGATTAAATGTGAGGTGAAGTTCAGCAGTCCTTTCTCCATCGAATCCCTCCTGAAGAAAGACAGTCCCTCTGGCCTGGGCTCCAAACCATCTCCTCTGTTGGGCATTTCCAGCCTGCCAGTCAGAGTAGAACAGCAGCCTTGGTGCTCAGAGAAAGGAGTTGGAACAAAGAGGAAGTTCAGCTGGGACGCTCCACCAGTGGAGATGCACATTCTTCAACCGGCAGGTAGAAGTTATGCCATCTACCCAGCAGGGGGCAGTGTGGACCATGGACTCAGTGGTTCTGGAAACAGGCCAGTCAAGAGGATTCGTATGTGTGCTGAGCCCTCAACCCTGATCTACACAAGACCCAGTGTTGCTCCTTATTTTACCAGCCGTCAGAACGGTTATGTCAATTATCCTCTACCAACATATCCCTGTGATGTTAAACGTTATTGTAAAATGTAAATGTAAATGTAAAATGTTTTTTTTTGTACATGCCACTTCTGCACTTATTTGTACATTATATTTGCTTACTTATCTTGGCACCTTTTTCAATAAAACACAAACAAACATTGTTACTTACTGCTATCATTTATTTGTATGCATACAGATCTGAGATGAAGAATTTATAACTGAACATAATCAGAATCAGAAAGATCTTTATTGCCAAGTAAGTTTGCACACATACAAGGAATTTGTATTGGTTGTTGCAACATTAACAGACAATTAAAGTAGAATCATCAGTCATATATAAACTAAATTAGAATAAAAGTACAATAGAATATGGGCTGTACAATTGTGCAGTATTGTGCAAAAAGTATGAATAATCACGAAAAACTAACTATTAAAATAGTTTTACAGAATTACTTAATTGATTTAATAACATATTGTAAAATATTATTATCCTGTATAATACATGTGTATCAGGCTCAGTAATGTACCTTCCATACACCATTGACCTCTCACCTCAAGATATATGAATGAAAACAGGCTCAATTGAACCACTCCACAGCTGATTTATGGTAGTGTGTTGCCGTTTTGGGCCAATACCATGCTGTTTTAGGCATGCGGTACAAATGTGTTGTCACAAATATATATTAGCCTATTCCATGGATTAGGTGTGGCTTTAAAGTTGAGACTTTTTTGGAATCCGGTGATGAAGCTTCCCACTTGGCAGGCCAAAAACATCTGATTGGTTATTGATGCATGGAGCTGTTGTTTTGGTCAATCAGATTTGAATCTGATAATAAATGAGTTATGGCTATATGCCTTAATCTGGTAAATGTAATGTTGCTTTGTGGTGGAATTTCCCTTTACAAATGGAATTACAGACACAGAATGTTCTCAATGTAAGATTGTGAACCACTAAAATTAACATTAAATTAACAAATAGTAGTGTAACAGTAGGTGTAACAGGCTGTTGGGATTTGTTGCGTGTGTCTTCATTAGTGGAATTAATTTATTAACATTTGACAGAAAGGAATACAATAAATATATCAATAATTTATATGTCATTATAGAATTGAAAATGTTTCGTTTTCTCATGTATAAATATTGAATCTCAATCACAAGGTAACATTGACATTTTTTATACCACATATGATGTTGGTGGCCGACAGCAGGGTTCATCCCCGGAACATTTATGGCCAGAAGATCAAATTCCACAACATAATCTAGTATTATTAATCAGAGTATTATTATATATTATATTTGGTCTACATTGATGCAGTTTACCTATTGAGAGTGAACAACTAGTTAACTATTAACAAGGTATAATACAATACAAATACAAAATAATATATGATAGCAAAACATAGTTTGGTTTAATATTTTATTGAAAAAAATATCTTCACAAGAAGGCAAGTATATATATAACATATTTACAGATTATGACATAACACAGGGACATTTGAGACAGAATAATCGTCCTGGGTTGGAAAGAAGCAATTCTGGGTCTTCAGATCACATAGATCAGGAATGAGGGATTAGCACACATACGAATCCTCTTGACTGGCCTGTTTCCAGAACCACTGAGTACATGGTCCACACTGCCCCCTGCTGGGTAGAACTGGTCACTTCTACCTGCAGGTTGAAGAATGTGAATCTCCACAGGTGGAGCGTCCCAGCTGAACTCTCTCTTTGGATGATACACAACTGTACATATCTGCTGAACCAAATGATACAGCGATTAGCTCCATTACAGACTGCTTACTGGCAATAAATAAATGGATGAGTAAGAACTTCCTGAAACTAAACGAGAACAAAACTGAAATTCTAATTATCGGCTCCAAAACTAAAAAAGAAACATTAATAAAGAACCTGGGGGGACTAACCCCTTGGATCAAATCTGAGGTCACTAGTCTTGGGGTTATCATAGATTCAGAACTGAACTTCAATTCTCATATTAGCAAAGTGACGAAAACATCGTTCTTCCATCTCAGAAATATAGCAAAAGTACGACCATTTATTAATCAGAACGATGCTGAGAAGCTAATTCATGCATTCATATCTAGCCGGTTAGACTACTGTAATGCACTTTTCACAGGTCTCCCTAAGAAAACCACAGAGAGGCTTCAGCTAATCCAAAACTCTGCAGCCCTAGAACCAAAAGGAGAGAGCACATTAGTCCAGTCCTAGCCGCTTTACACTGGCTTCCTGTAACATTTAGAATTGACTTTAAGGTCCTTCTCCTTACATACAAAGCTCTAAATGGACAGGGACCTAGCTACATCGCCAACACTCTAATAAATTACACACCAGCAAGAACACTGCGATCATCAGCTGCTGGACTACTAGAGGCTCCCAGAAGCAGTCAAAAGAGGATCGGTAATGCAGCCTTTATCAACTATGCCCCAAAACTATGGAACAAACTACCCCAAAACATCAGGGAAGCCAACTCGCTAGACATCTTTAAAAGACAGCTTAAAACCTATCTCTTTGCTCAGGCATTTCACTGATAGATATCTGCTACCAACTAGTGGCAAGAGGAAACATCAGGGATATCCTGACACAACTTGTATTTATTCTTACCCTGCCTACTCTTTTACACTGCCTATCAAATTCATGTGTCGGTTATTGCACTTTTTACTTCTTACTGATGACTATTTTTAAACTGAATCATTTTAAACTATTCTTATTATTTGCTAGATCCAAATGTGAAACACTGATTATTTATGACTATTTTTAAACTGAATCATTTTATTCTTATTATTTGCTAGATCCAAATGTGAAACACTGTGATTATTTGTTCATGAATTACAGGAGTATTACTGAATAGAGAGCCTATTAGGATGCTAGATCCTAATGTGAAACACTGTGATTTGCCATATCTTGCTATGCTCGCTCATGCCTGTATTTTTTATGTCCGTTCTATTTTATAATTTTTTGACTATTTTTAAACTGAATCATTTTAAACTATTTTTACTATTTGTGTTACTGAAAACTGTAAGCGGAGAGCCTATTGGGATGCTAGATCCTAATGTGAAACACTGTGATTCTACCTGTCTATCTTTTTATGCTCGCTTATGCCTGTATTTTTTGCTGTTGTGAAGCACTTTGAACTGCAACCTCTGTATGAAAAGTGCTATACAAATAAAGTTATTATTATTATTATTATTGTTCCAACTCCTTTCTCTGAGCACCATGGCTGCTGTTCTACTCTGACTGGCAGGCTGGAAATACCCAGAGGAGATGGTTTGGAACCCAGGCCAGAGGGACTGTCTTTCTTCAGGAGCGATTCGATGGAGAAAGGACTGCTGAACTTCACCTCACATTTAATCTGAACATCCAAAATGGAGACCAACTCGGGGAACCAGTCCATAACTCCCTTGAAGTGACGGCGCACCATCTTCTCTGTGATTTGACTGTGGTCAAGCTTCCAGTAGTTTTTAATATTGTTTGGTTTACCTGGATTTGATGGAATCTGGAAAGAATTTAACACGTTATAATTCAACTAGGCCTCAGAGACAATGTTGGTTCAACTAAACTGTAGTTATCACGATCAATGAGATATAAATATGTTTTTAAATTTACCTTGACAAAACATTTGTTGGTTGACAAGCAGACTCTAATGTTGGTCTCAATGCTTCTTCCTTTTCCTGACATCAATGCTGCCAATTGTTCCATTATCTGTAGAAAAGTGAAAGAGAATTAGGTATTTGGACATTATGAGGACAGTATGCTATCATATCACAACATGTTTAATAGTTTAAAGGTTTATAGCTGGTTCTTACCTCAAAGAAGGTGAGCATATTGTCTGGACAGTCTTGGAGGACAAAGGCAATCATTGCCAGGTAGGTGCTACAATTCTCAAACATCATTTTCCGGGTGCTGTTGGATGTCACATGGAGAGGCAGGGGAGCTCCAAAGTTCTCAGCCATGTTCTGCTTCTTGTTGGTTGTAGAGTCAAGTCACACAGTGCATCAGAACCTCACTCAGTGGAGCTGTGGACCTGGACTGATGGAGTCCCAGACCTCTGGATATAAGTCCTGCCAGAACAATAGAACATTACAAGGTGTGCATTCAAGGTTGATGAGGGCCTTTTCATCTGGATGAGGTGGGTGGGGTCAATGGCTGTGATAACAGCCCACTCCTGGACCAATGGATGGTGCTAATCTTTGCTAATATACTTAGTTTAATATAGTGGGAAAATACAGGCTCCTAAACATGCTTGTTCAAATCAAACACATCCCTGAATGCTTACACTGTAAAAAATAAATGTTTTTTTCACGGGAAATGAACTGTATTATTTTACAGATTACTTTTGTTTTTCTACTTAAATGTAAATGCCATAAAAATACAGTAAATTACCTTTTATCAAAAGGCTCCTAAACATGCTTGTTCAAATCAAACACATCCCTGAATGCCTACAGTTGTTATTTTTTTCATATATTGCTTCAAAATCAATAAGTTGGAAGTTGTATTTGTTGAGACACAGTTTACAAACATCTTCCTTTCGTATATACTGTATATATTATGATGCACAATCCATTCCTCAGATTGTAATGATTGCAATCCTATACACTGTGAAAAAGAAGTCTGTACAAAAAAACTGTAAATGTCTGGCAGCAACGGTTGTCAAATACTTACTGTTAAATTACAGTAAAATCTAATACATTTACAGATTACAATATTTTGATAATGGTTAATATTTTGATAAAGGGTAATTTACTGTATTTGTATGGTATTTACATACTTAAAGTAGAAAAACAAAAGTAATCTCTAAAATAATACAGTGAAATCAATTTTTTTTTATTTGATTTCTTTTTACAGATTTTTTTACCTGAAACACTGGAGAATAACTGCTTCATTTTACTTAGTTTCTTCGGTAGTAATGATATACTGTTGTATTACTCCAAAGTTCTCAGCCATGTTCTGCTTCTTGTTGGTTGTAGAGTCAAGTCACACAGTGCATCAGTGCATTCTTCAACCGTCAGGTAGAAGTTATGCCATCGACCCAGCAGGGGGCAGTGTGGACCATGGACTCAGTGGTTCTGGAAACAGGCCAGTCAAGAGGATTCGTATGTGTGCTGAGCCCTCAACGCTGATCTACACAAGACCCAGTGTTGCTCCTTATTTTACCAGCCGTCAGAACGGTTATGTCAATTATCCTCTACCAACATATCCCTGTGATGTTAAACGTTATTGCTTGTAAAATGTTTTTTTTTGTACATGCCACTTCTGCACTTATTTGTACATTATATTTGCTTACTTATCTTGGCACCTTTTTCAATAAAACACAAAAACAAACATTGTTACTTACCGCTATCATTTATTTGTATGCATACAGATCTGAGATGAAGAATTTATAACTGAACATAATCAGAATCAGAAAGATCTTTATTGCCAAGTAAGTTTGCACACATACAAGGAATTTGTATTGGTTGTTGCAACATTAACAGACAATTAAAGTAGAATCATCAGTCATATATAAACTAAATTAGAATAAAAGTACAATAGAATATGGGCTGTACAATTGTGCAGTATTGTGCAAAAAGTATGAATAATCACGAAAAACTAACTATTAAAATAGTTTTACAGAATTACTTAATTGATTTAATAACATATTGTAAAATATTATTGACCAATGTTATTATCCTGTATAAGTATAATACATGTGTATCAGGCTCAGTAATGTACCTTCCATACACCATTGACCTCTCACCTCAAGATATATGAATGAAAACAGGCTCAATTGAACCACTCCACAGCTGATTTATGGTAGTGTGTTGCCGTTTTGGGCCAATACCATGCTGTTTTAGGCATGCGGTACAAATGTGTTGTCACAAATATATATTAGCCTATTCCATGGATTAGGTGTGGCTTTAAAGTTGAGACTTTTTTGGAATCCGGTGATGAAGCTTCCCACTTGGCAGGCCAAAAACATCTGATTGGTTATTGATGCATGGAGCTGTTGTTTTGGTCAATCAGATTTGAATCTGATAATAAATGAGTTATGGCTATATGCCTTAATCTGGTAAATGTAATGTTGCTTTGTGGTGGAATTTCCCTTTACAAATGGAATTACAGACACAGAATGTTCTCAATGTAAGATTGTGAACCACTAAAATTAACATTAAATTAACAAATAGTAGTGTAACAGTAGGTGTAACAGGCTGTTGGGATTTGTTGCGTGTCTTCATTAGTGGAATTAATTTATTAACATTTGACAGAAAGGAATACAATAAATATATCAATAATTTATATGTCATTATAGAATTGAAAATGTTTCGTTTTCTCATGTATAAATATTGAATCTCAATCACAAGGTAACATTGACATTTTTTATACCACATATGATGTTGGTGGCCGACAGCAGGGTTCATCCCCGGAACATTTATGGCCAGAAGACCAAATTCCACAACATAATCTAGTATGATTAATCAGAGTATTATTATATATTATATTTGGTCTACATTGATGCAGTTTACCTATTGAGAGTTAACAACTAGTTAACTATTAACAAGGTATAATACAATACAAATACAAAATAATATATGATAGCAAAACATAGTTTGGTTTAACAAAACTGAAATTCTAATTATCGGCTCCAAAACTAAAAAAGAAACATTAATAAAGAACCTGGGGGGACTAACCCCTTGGATCAAATCTGAGGTCACTAGTCTTGGGGTTATCATAGATTCAGAACTGAACTTCAATTCTCATATTAGCAAAGTGACGAAAACATCGTTCTTCCATCTCAGAAATATAGCAAAAGTACGACCATTTATTAATCAGAACGATGCTGAGAAGCTAATTCATGCATTCATATCTAGCCGGTTAGACTACTGTAATGCACTTTTCACAGGTCTCCCTAAGAAAACCACAGAGAGGCTTCAGCTAATCCAAAACTCTGCAGCCCGACTGCTAACTAGAACCAAAAGGAGAGAGCACATTAGTCCAGTCCTAGCCGCTTTACACTGGCTTCCTGTAACATTTAGAATTGACTTTAAGGTCCTTCTCCTTACATACAAAGCTCTAAATGGACAGGGACCTAGCTACATCGCCAACACTCTAATAAATTACACACCAGCAAGAACACTGCGATCATCAGCTGCTGGACTACTAGAGGCTCCCAGAAGCAGTCAAAAGAGGATCGGTAATGCAGCCTTTATCAACTATGCCCCAAAACTATGGAACAAACTACCCCAAAACATCAGGGAAGCCAACTCGCTAGACATCTTTAAAAGACAGCTTAAAACCTATCTCTTTGCTCAGGCATTTCACTGATAGATATCTGCTACCAACTAGTGGCAAGAGGAAACATCAGGGATATCCTGACACAACTTGTATTTATTCTTACCCTGCCTACTCTTTTACACTGCCTATCAAATTCATGTGTCGGTTATTGCACTTTTTACTTCTTACTGATGACTATTTTTAAACTGAATCATTTTAAACTATTCTTATTATTTGCTAGATCCAAATGTGAAACACTGATTATTTATGACTATTTTTAAACTGAATCATTTTATTCTTATTATTTGCTAGATCCAAATGTGAAACACTGTGATTATTTGTTCATGAATTACAGGAGTATTACTGAATAGAGAGCCTATTAGGATGCTAGATCCTAATGTGAAACACTGTGATTTGCCATATCTTGCTATGCTCGCTCATGCCTGTATTTTTTATGTCCGTTCTATTTTATAATTTTTTGACTATTTTTAAACTGAATCATTTTAAACTATTTTTACTATTTGTGTTACTGAAAACTGTAAGCGGAGAGCCTATTGGGATGCTAGATCCTAATGTGAAACACTGTGATTCTACCTGTCTATCTTTTTATGCTCGCTTATGCCTGTATTTTTTGCTGTTGTGAAGCACTTTGAACTGCAACCTCTGTATGAAAAGTGCTATACAAATAAAGTTATTATTATTATTATTATTGTTCCAACTCCTTTCTCTGAGCACCATGGCTGCTGTTCTACTCTGACTGGCAGGCTGGAAATACCCAGAGGAGATGGTTTGGAACCCAGGCCAGAGGGACTGTCTTTCTTCAGGAGCGATTCGATGGAGAAAGGACTGCTGAACTTCACCTCACATTTAATCTGAACATCCAAAATGGAGACCAACTCGGGGAACCAGTCCATAACTCCCTTGAAGTGACGGCGCACCATCTTCTCTGTGATTTGACTGTGGTCAAGCTTCCAGTAGTTTTTAATATTGTTTGGTTTACCTGGATTTGATGGAATCTGGAAAGAATTTAACACGTTATAATTCAACTAGGCCTCAGAGACAATGTTGGTTCAACTAAACTGTAGTTATCACGATCAATGAGATATAAATATGTTTTTAAATTTACCTTGACAAAACATTTGTTGGTTGACAAGCAGACTCTAATGTTGGTCTCAATGCTTCTTCCTTTTCCTGACATCAATGCTGCCAATTGTTCCATTATCTGTAGAAAAGTGAAAGAGAATTAGGTATTTGGACATTATGAGGACAGTATGCTATCATATCACAACATGTTTAATAGTTTAAAGGTTTATAGCTGGTTCTTACCTCAAAGAAGGTGAGCATATTGTCTGGACAGTCTTGGAGGACAAAGGCAATCATTGCCAGGTAGGTGCTACAATTCTCAAACATCATTTTCCGGGTGCTGTTGGATGTCACATGGAGAGGCAGGGGAGCTCCAAAGTTCTCAGCCATGTTCTGCTTCTTGTTGGTTGTAGAGTCAAGTCACACAGTGCATCAGAACCTCACTCAGTGGAGCTGTGGACCTGGACTGATGGAGTCCCAGACCTCTGGATATAAGTCCTGCCAGAACAATAGAACATTACAAGGTGTGCATTCAAGGTTGATGAGGGCCTTTTCATCTGGATGAGGTGGGTGGGGTCAATGGCTGTGATAACAGCCCACTCCTGGACCAATGGATGGTGCTAATCTTTGCTAATATACTTAGTTTAATATAGTGGGAAAATACAGGCTCCTAAACATGCTTGTTCAAATCAAACACATCCCTGAATGCTTACACTGTAAAAAATAAATGTTTTTTTCACGGGAAATGAACTGTATTATTTTACAGATTACTTTTGTTTTTCTACTTAAATGTAAATGCCATAAAAATACAGTAAATTACCTTTTATCAAAAGGCTCCTAAACATGCTTGTTCAAATCAAACACATCCCTGAATGCCTACAGTTGTTATTTTTTTCATATATTGCTTCAAAATCAATAAGTTGGAAGTTGTATTTGTTGAGACACAGTTTACAAACATCTTCCTTTCGTATATACTGTATATATTATGATGCACAATCCATTCCTCAGATTGTAATGATTGCAATCCTATACACTGTGAAAAAGAAGTCTGTACAAAAAAACTGTAAATGTCTGGCAGCAACGGTTGTCAAATACTTACTGTTAAATTACAGTAAAATCTAATACATTTACAGATTACAATATTTTGATAATGGTTAATATTTTGATAAAGGGTAATTTACTGTATTTGTATGGTATTTACATACTTAAAGTAGAAAAACAAAAGTAATCTCTAAAATAATACAGTGAAATCAATTTTTTTTTATTTGATTTCTTTTTACAGATTTTTTTACCTGAAACACTGGAGAATAACTGCTTCATTTTACTTAGTTTCTTCGGTAGTAATGATATACTGTTGTATTACTCCAAAGTTCTCAGCCATGTTCTGCTTCTTGTTGGTTGTAGAGTCAAGTCACACAGTGCATCAGTGCATTCTTCAACCGTCAGGTAGAAGTTATGCCATCGACCCAGCAGGGGGCAGTGTGGACCATGGACTCAGTGGTTCTGGAAACAGGCCAGTCAAGAGGATTCGTATGTGTGCTGAGCCCTCAACGCTGATCTACACAAGACCCAGTGTTGCTCCTTATTTTACCAGCCGTCAGAACGGTTATGTCAATTATCCTCTACCAACATATCCCTGTGATGTTAAACGTTATTGCTTGTAAAATGTTTTTTTTTGTACATGCCACTTCTGCACTTATTTGTACATTATATTTGCTTACTTATCTTGGCACCTTTTTCAATAAAACACAAAAACAAACATTGTTACTTACCGCTATCATTTATTTGTATGCATACAGATCTGAGATGAAGAATTTATAACTGAACATAATCAGAATCAGAAAGATCTTTATTGCCAAGTAAGTTTGCACACATACAAGGAATTTGTATTGGTTGTTGCAACATTAACAGACAATTAAAGTAGAATCATCAGTCATATATAAACTAAATTAGAATAAAAGTACAATAGAATATGGGCTGTACAATTGTGCAGTATTGTGCAAAAAGTATGAATAATCACGAAAAACTAACTATTAAAATAGTTTTACAGAATTACTTAATTGATTTAATAACATATTGTAAAATATTATTGACCAATGTTATTATCCTGTATAAGTATAATACATGTGTATCAGGCTCAGTAATGTACCTTCCATACACCATTGACCTCTCACCTCAAGATATATGAATGAAAACAGGCTCAATTGAACCACTCCACAGCTGATTTATGGTAGTGTGTTGCCGTTTTGGGCCAATACCATGCTGTTTTAGGCATGCGGTACAAATGTGTTGTCACAAATATATATTAGCCTATTCCATGGATTAGGTGTGGCTTTAAAGTTGAGACTTTTTTGGAATCCGGTGATGAAGCTTCCCACTTGGCAGGCCAAAAACATCTGATTGGTTATTGATGCATGGAGCTGTTGTTTTGGTCAATCAGATTTGAATCTGATAATAAATGAGTTATGGCTATATGCCTTAATCTGGTAAATGTAATGTTGCTTTGTGGTGGAATTTCCCTTTACAAATGGAATTACAGACACAGAATGTTCTCAATGTAAGATTGTGAACCACTAAAATTAACATTAAATTAACAAATAGTAGTGTAACAGTAGGTGTAACAGGCTGTTGGGATTTGTTGCGTGTCTTCATTAGTGGAATTAATTTATTAACATTTGACAGAAAGGAATACAATAAATATATCAATAATTTATATGTCATTATAGAATTGAAAATGTTTCGTTTTCTCATGTATAAATATTGAATCTCAATCACAAGGTAACATTGACATTTTTTATACCACATATGATGTTGGTGGCCGACAGCAGGGTTCATCCCCGGAACATTTATGGCCAGAAGACCAAATTCCACAACATAATCTAGTATGATTAATCAGAGTATTATTATATATTATATTTGGTCTACATTGATGCAGTTTACCTATTGAGAGTTAACAACTAGTTAACTATTAACAAGGTATAATACAATACAAATACAAAATAATATATGATAGCAAAACATAGTTTGGTTTAATATTTTATTGAAAAAAATATCTTCACAAGAAGGCAAGTATATATATAACATATTTACAGATTATGACATAACACAGGGACATTTGAGACAGAATAATCGTCCTGGGTTGGAAAGGAGCAATTGTGGGTCTTCAGATCACATAGATCAGGAATGAGGGATTAGCACACATACGAATCCTCTTGACTGGCCTGTTTCCAGAACCACTGAGTACATGGTCCACACTGCCCCCTGCTGGGTAGAACTGGTCACTTCTACCTGCAGGTTGAAGAATGTGAATCTCCACAGGTGGAGCGTCCCAGCTGAACTTTCTCTTTGTTCCAACTCCTTTCTCTGAGCACCATGGCTGCTGTTCTACTCTGACTGGCAGGCTGGAAATACCCAGAGGAGATGGTTTGGAACCCAGGCCAGAGGGACTGTCTTTCTTCAGGAGCGATTCGATGGAGAAAGGACTGCTGAACTTCACCTCACATTTAATCTGAACATCCAAAATGGAGACCAACTCGGGGAACCAGTCCATAACTCCCTTGAAGTGACGGCGCACCATCTTCTCTGTGATTTGACTGTGGTCAAGCTTCCAGTAGTTTTTAATATTGTTTGGTTTACCTGGATTTGATGGAATCTGGAAAGAATTTAACACGTTATAATTCAACTAGGCCTCAGAGACAATGTTGGTTCAACTAAACTGTAGTTATCACGATCAATGAGATATAAATATGTTTTTAAATTTACCTTGACAAAACATTTGTTGGTTGACAAGCAGACTCTAATGTTGGTCTCAATGCTTCTTCCTTTTCCTGACATCAATGCTGCCAATTGTTCCATTATCTGTAGAAAAGTGAAAGAGAATTAGGTATTTGGACATTATGAGGACAGTATGCTATCATATCACAACATGTTTAATAGTTTAAAGGTTTATAGCTGGTTCTTACCTCAAAGAAGGTGAGCATATTGTCTGGACAGTCTTGGAGGACAAAGGCAATCATTGCCAGGTAGGTGCTACAATTCTCAAACATCATTTTCCGGGTGCTGTTGGATGTCACATGGAGAGGCAGGGGAGCTCCAAAGTTCTCAGCCATGTTCTGCTTCTTGTTGGTTGTAGAGTCAAGTCACACAGTGCATCAGAACCTCACTCAGTGGAGCTGTGGACCTGGACTGATGGAGTCCCAGACCTCTGGATATAAGTCCTGCCAGAACAATAGAACATTACAAGGTGTGCATTCCAGGTTGATGAGGGCCTTTTCATCTGGATGAGGTGGGTGGGGTCAATGGCTGTGATAACAGCCCACTCCTGGACCAATGGATGGTGCTAATCTTTGCTAATATACTTAGTTTAATATAGTGGGAAAATACAGGCTCCTAAACATGCTTGTTCAAATCAAACACATCCCTGAATGCTTACACTGTAAAAAATAAATGTTTTTTTCACAGGAAATGAACTGTATTATTTTACAGATTACTTTTGTTTTTCTACTTAAATGTAAATGCCATAAAAGTACAGTAAATTACCTTTTATCAAAAGGCTCCTAAACATGCTTGTTCAAATCAAACACATCCCTGAATGCCTACAGTTATTATTTTTTTCATATATTGCTTCAAAATCAATAAGTTGGAAGTTGTATTTGTTGAGACACAGTTTACAAACATCTTCCTTTCGTATATACTGTATATATTATGATGCACAATCCATTCCTCGGATTGTAATGATTGCAATCCTATACACTGTGAAAAAGAAGTCTGTACAAAAAAACTGTAAATGTCTGGCAGCAACGGTTGTCAAATACTTACTGTTAAATTACAGTAAAATCTAATACATTTACAGATTACAATATTTTGATAATGGTTAATATTTTGATAAAAGGTAATTTACTGTATTTGTATGGTATTTACATACTTAAAGTAGAAAAACAAAAGTAATCTCTAAAATAATACAGTGAAATTACATTTTTTTAATTTGATTTCTTTTTACAGATTTTTTTACCTGAAACACTGGAGAATAACTGCTTCATTTTACTTAGTTTCTTCGGTAGTAATGATATACTGTTGTATTACTCCAAAGTTCTCAGCCATGTTCTGCTTCTTGTTGGTTGTAGAGTCAAGTCACACAGTGCATCAGTGCATTCTTCAACCGTCAGGTAGAAGTTATGCCATCGACCCAGCAGGGGGCAGTGTGGACCATGGACTCAGTGGTTCTGGAAACAGGCCAGTCAAGAGGATTCGTATGTGTGCTGAGCCCTCAACCCTGATCTACACAAGACCCAGTGTTGCTCCTTATTTTACCAGCCGTCAGAACGGTTATGTCAATTATCCTCTACCAACATATCCCTGTGATGTTAAACGTTATTGCTTGTAAAATGTTTTTTTTTGTACATGCCACTTCTGCACTTATTTGTACATTATATTTGCTTACTTATCTTGGCACCTTTTTCAATAAAACACAAAAACAAACATTGTTACTTACCGCTATCATTTATTTGTATGCATACAGATCTGAGATGAAGAATTTATAACTGAACATAATCAGAATCATAAAGATCTTTATTGCCAAGTAAGTTTGCACACATACAAGGAATTTGTATTGGTTGTTGCAACATTAACAGACAATTAAAGTAGAATCATCAGTCATATATAAACTAAATTAGAATAAAAGTACAATAGAATATGGGCTGTACAATTGTGCAGTATTGTGCAAAAAGTATGAATAATCACGAAAAACTAACTATTAAAATAGTTTTACAGAATTACTTAATTGATTTAATAACATATTGTAAATATTATTGACCAATGTTATTATCCTGTATAAGTATAATACATGTGTATCAGGCTCAGTAATGTACCTTCCATACACCATTGACCTCTCACCTCAAGATATATGAATGAAAACAGGCTCAATTGAACCACTCCACAGCTGATTTATGGTAGTGTGTTGCCGTTTTGGGCCAATACCATGCTGTTTTAGGCATGCGGTACAAATGTGTTGTCACAAATATATATTAGCCTATTCCATGGATTAGGTGTGGCTTTAAAGTTGAGACTTTTTTGGAATCCGGTGATGAAGCTTCCCACTTGGCAGGCCAAAAACATCTGATTGGTTATTGATGCATGGAGCTGTTGTTTTGGTCAATCAGATTTGAATCTGATAATAAATGAGTTATGGCTATATGCCTTAATCTGGTAAATGTAATGTTGCTTTGTGGTGGAATTTCCCTTTACAAATGGAATTACAGACACAGAATGTTCTCAATGTAAGATTGTGAACCACTAAAATTAACATTAAATTAACAAATAGTAGTGTAACAGTAGGTGTAACAGGCTGTTGGGATTTGTTGCGTGTGTCTTCATTAGTGGAATTAATTTATTAACATTTGACAGAAAGGAATACAATAAATATATCAATAATTTATATGTCATTATAGAATTGAAAATGTTTCGTTTTCTCATGTATAAATATTGAATCTCAATCACAAGGTAACATTGACATTTTTTATACCACATATGATGTTGGTGGCCGACAGCAGGGTTCATCCCCGGAACATTTATGGCCAGAAGACCAAATTCCACAACATAATCTAGTATTATTAATCAGAGTATTATTATATATTATATTTGGTCTACATTGATGCAGTTTACCTATTGAGAGTTAACAACTAGTTAACTATTAACAAGGTATAATACAATACAAATACAAAATAATATATGATAGCAAAACATAGTTTGGTTTAATATTTTATTGAAAAAAATATCTTCACAAGAAGGCAAGTATATATATATATCATATTTACAGATTATGACATAACACAGGGACATTTGAGACAGAATAATCGTCCTGGGTTGGAAAGGAGCAATTCTGGGTCTTCAGATCACATAGATCAGGAATGAGGGATTAGCACACATACGAATCCTCTTGACTGGCCTGTTTCCAGAACCACTGAGTACATGGTCCACACTGCCCCCTGCTGGGTAGAACTGGTCACTTCTACCTGCAGGTTGAAGAATGTGAATCTCCACAGGTGGAGCGTCCCAGCTGAACTTTCTCTTTGTTCCAACTCCTTTCTCTGAGCACCAAGGCTGCTGTTCTACTCTGACTGGCAGGCTGGAAATACCCAGAGGAGATGGTTTGGAACCCAGGCCAGAGGGACTGTCTTTCTTCAGGAGCGATTCGATGGAGAAAGGACTGCTGAACTTCACCTCACATTTAATCTGAACATCCAAAATGGAGACCAACTCGGGGAACCAGTCCATAACTCCCTTGAAGTGACGGCGCACCATCTTCTCTGTGATTTGACTGTGGTCAAGCTTCCAGTAGTTTTTAATATTGTTTGGTTTACCTGGATTTGATGGAATCTGGAAAGAATTTAACACGTTATAATTCAACTAGGCCTCAGAGACAATGTTGGTTCAACTAAACTGTAGTTATCACGATCAATGAGATATAAATATGTTTTTAAATTTACCTTGACAAAACATTTTTGGATGACAAGCAGACTCTAATGTTGGTCTCAATGCTTCTTCCTTTTCCTGACATCAATGCTGCCAATTGTTCCATTATCTGTAGAAAAGTGAAAGAGAATTAGGTATTTGGACATTATGAGGACAGTATGCTATCATATCACAACATGTTTAATAGTTTAAAGGTTTATAGCTGGTTCTTACCTCAAAGAAGGTGAGCATATTGTCTGGACAGTCTTGGAGGACAAAGGCAATCATTGCCAGGTAGGTGCTACAATTCTCAAACATCATTTTCCGGGTGCTGTTGGATGTCACATGGAGAGGCAGGGGAGCTCCAAAGTTCTCAGCCATGTTCTGCTTCTTGTTGGTTGTAGAGTCAAGTCACACAGTGCATCAGAACCTCACTCAGTGGAGCTGTGGACCTGGACTGATGGAGTCCCAGACCTCTGGATATAAGTCCTGCCAGAACAATAGAATATTACAAGGTGTGCATTCCAGGTCTGGATGAGGTGGGTGGGGTCAATGGCTGTGATAACAGCCCACTCCTGGACCAATGGATGGTGCTAATCTTTGCTAATATACTTAGTTTAATATAGTGGGAAAATACAGGCCCCTAAACATGCTTGTTCAAATCAAACACATCCCTGAATGCTTACACTGTACAAAATAAATGTTTTTTTCACAGGAAATTAACTGTATTATTTTACAGATTACTTTTGTTTTTCTACTTAAATGTAAATGCCATAAAAATACAGTAAATTACCTTTTATCAAAAGGCTCCTAAACATGCTTGTTCAAATCAAACACATCCCTGAATGCCTACAGTTATAATTTTTTTCATATATTGCTTCAAAATCAATAAGTTGGAAGTTGTATTTGTTGAGACACAGTTTACAAACATCTTCCTTTCGTATATACTGTATATATTATGATGCACAATCCATTCCTCAGATTGTAATGATTGCAATCCTATACACTGTGAAAAAGAAGTCTGTACAAAAAAACTGTAAATGTCTGGCAGCAACGGTTGTCAAATACTTACAGTAAAATCTAATACATTTACAGATTACAATATTTTGATAATGGTTAATATTTTGATAAAAGGTAATTTACTGTATTTGTATGGTATTTACATACTTAAAGTAGAAAAACAAAAGTAATCTCTAAAATAATACAGTGAAATTCCTTTTTTTTTTATTTGATTTCTTTTTACAGATTTTTTTACCTGAAACACTGGAGAATAACGGCTTCATTTTACTTAGTTTCTTCGGTAGTAATGATATACTGTTGTATTACATTACATCATATATTTATGAATGATGTTGACAGATGGATGGCTGTATTACTGAGAATGTAATGAAAGCATAACTCGAAGTGCTTTACAATGAAATAACTGCATATCTTTTTTCAGTATGGGAGAAAAAGTTTAATAATGCTTTTTACAAAATTATGCACATCATTCCTGATGAGACTGCTCAATTTGAGGTATTACCAGTGACGGTGGTGCAAAAACTCTGGAGTTTGGGAAGGACAGACGGATGATAGTCGCAGCAAAAAATAGACATGTTGGCTAAACCAATTGAATTTGAAGAGTTGTTTCTGCCTCTATTGCATTATATTGCAAGGGAGTTTAATGGCATTATCGCATTCTGCAACAACAAGTAGCCTATCAGAGGATATGGATGAGGTCAAGCTATGATTCCAAACATTCCAATGTTATAGTCCCGTGAAATACCGTCCTTGCCGAACTCAATGCCATAGATTCATCATTCAGCCCATTTTACCAGAGGCAATGACGTTTAGATCAAGGTGAAAATCATTGGAATGTGGGCACGGCCTGTACAGCAATACTCTAGTTTTAAATGCAAATGTGCATCATTTTCAAAACTATATACTGTATTTTGAGAGTAAATCAAGCATAATAAACATTTATGTTCTAATGAAGCCTGAGAAACCAAGTTTGCACTTCACCGCATAGGTCCTTGTGAATCACTAATGTCTATTTTGTAGTTGTAAACAGTGATCCCCTCATTAAAGTGGCCAATATCTGAAGAGGGCAGTGATGGATGAAGTGTGATTGTTATTATATATACTTAATAAGTATATATGGTATACAATGGAAGGAATTTGTATTTCTTTAGTCTAAGAGTGATCCATAATCAGAAAATGTCCATATTACTATACAGAGTCTAAGGCTGTTTTTCAGCTGCTTCTGTTCTAAATACACAGATCGCTATAGTCTTGGACCGTTATTCATATTCCAATGGTCCCCCTTTATCACTTCCATTGTCCTGTTTAAAGATAGAAAATAAAATTTAAATAAACAAATGAACATGACTGAGACCCAGTCTGGTACATATTAATAAACACATGAACAACATACTTCATGCATTTTCCTCTGGAGGGACTGAATACAGTATATTTCTTACTGCTAATCTGCGATTTTAGGCAATATTGTGTTGCTATAGAAACATGTTTAAGAAATCCAAAATCTCCCATGCTAACAAACTATTGTATGCAGCTCTACAGACTAGTGATATATAAGGAGCAACAGGGAGGCAGGCCATGACATGTTTTCAGGATTCATTGTTTGTCCATTGCTTCCTGTACTCACCAAACAGATTTTTGAAGTTGAATTTCACACATTCAAACAAGGTTTGGTTTTAGCAAGTCTATATAGGAAAACAATTTACACGACAATAAAACTATAATATATTAAACCCAAGAGTATGGTAAGAGAGAGCTAAAAGTACAATCATCATCCATTGGTCCAGATAGGTTTGTTGGAAGTGGGCTGTTATGACGGCCATTGACCCCACCTCATCCAGATGAAAAGGCCCTCATCAACCTGGAATGCACACCTTGTAATGTTCTATTGTTCTGGCAGGACTTATATCCAGAAGTCTGGGACTCCATCACTCCAGGTCCACAGCTCCACTGAGTGAGGTTCTGATACCACTGTGTGTGACTTGACTCTACAACCAACAAGAAGCAGAACATGGCTGAGAACTTTGGAGCTCCCCTGCCTCTCCATGTGACACCCAACAGCACCCAAGGATGTTTGAGAATTGTAACACCCGGGGGCGGAGCTAGGCGATCACGGAGTGAGACGTGTTTCACGTGAGCTCCCTTCTATCGTGCGAAATATACTTTTCTCCCCATTAGTCTTTATTTTATTTGTTATTTGTCTGCTTGTTGAGTCGTCGAGTTTCAACTACTGTCGTCGACTTTTTTCAACTTTCTGCGATGTCGGTGGTGGAGACCAGATCCATGAGCACCCCAGCCGGCAAACTGCCACCGGGTCTATCCTCGCCGTCGCCCGGTATCAATGAGATAAGCGAAGCTGTTCTCTTGGTCATGACCAAACTCCATACAGACTTTGAGATACGCTTCGCTGAAACACAAAGAAAAGTGCAGGCGGAATTTTTTGATAACCTTCATCAAGAGATGTCAGAGGAAATTAGGTTGGCGGTAGACCCGTTGAGAGACAAGATGGAGTCGCTGCACGTTGTCTCCTCGGCTAATGCTAACGAACTAGCCACGCTAACGACAGAGGCCTCACTACAAGGCAAAAGGATGGCGGTTCTGGAGACCTCCCTTCTGGCTAGGCAGGCTGAAGTTGCCAAACTACAGTCGGTAATTGTGGAAATGCAGTCCCGGAGAGACGCTACAACATCAGGATTGTTGGTGTACCGGAGGGCAACGAGGGAGGCCGTCTCTCGGAGACCATGCCGGAATTGCTGCAGAAAATACTTGTATAGGCCCTTGAGTCTTCTCGGGGCCGATTTAAAAGTGTTTGCCAAGGTGCTGGCCCGCCGCCTGCAGAGATTTATGACGGTATTGGTACACTGCGATCAAACTGGTTTTATCCCGGGGCGCCTGGCTGCAGATAATCTTAGGAGGCTGTTGCATGTAGTCGATAACAGTAAAGACAATACAGCTCCGTCCACAGTTCTGTCTTTGGATGCCATGAAGGCGTTTGACAGACTAGAATGGGCATACCTGTGGAAGGTACTTGAGGTCATGGGTCTTGGAAAGAATTTTATTCATATGATTAAAGTCCTGTATGCCTCGCCGTCGGCAATGATACTGACAGGCAAAAACTGTTCCACACTTTTCCCAGTCTCCAGATCTTCTAGACAGGGTTGTCCTCTGAGCCCAGGACTATTTGCGCTTTCCCTCTAACCATTGGCCCAATTTATTAGGCAATCGGAGGACATCGTCCCCATAATGATCAATAATACACCACACAAAATTGCTCTCTATGCGGATGACCTACTGATTTTTATGGATGACCCTTCCCGGTCAGCCACAAAATTATTGGGAATAGTCGACAACTTTGGTAAATTGTCAGGCTTTAAGATTAACTGGAACAAATCAGCCTGCCTACCTCTTAATGAGCTGGCCAAGGCGGTGCGACTACCAGCTGATATCCCCATAGTGGAACATTTTAAATACTTAGGTATAGAGATATTCCCCATGCTGAGTCAAACTACTAAGTACAACTTCACAGGGTACTTATGATCAAATACGCCAGGATCTAGACAGATGGTCGTCCCTTCCTAACTCCTTACAAGCCCATAATTCCATAATCAAAATGAATGTCCTGCCTAGGATACATTTTGTTAGCTCAATGCTCCCCCTGCCCCCTCCAATAGACCACTGGCGCAAGGTACAATCGATGGTATCTAAGTTTATCTGGAATAACAAACGCCCGAGAATCAAAAGAGCTACTACTCAACATAGGAAACAAGATGGGGGCCTCGCAATCCCTGATTTTAAGCTTTATTTCTGGTCCTTTTCACTGAGAGCTCTGATGTGCTGGCTAGACCCTGTGGATGCTGTATCTTGGCGCTCCTTAGAAGCGGCGGCGGTCTCACCGCTAAGATTGCAGGATGTGGTGTACTCCACTGTCCCTATTTCGAAATGCCGACTGAAGTATGGACCGATCATAACTCACGTGATCCAGACGTGGCGTAATGTACAGAAGTCGTGTGGGGTTAAATGCCCATGGCACCTGGACTCTCCAATTTTTAATAACCAGCAATTACTTGTTGGGCACAAGCCGGTTAATATTCCTCAATGGCAAAGGAGGGGGGTTCATACTCTGGAGGATATTTATGATAAGTACGGCCTCCGTGCGTTTTAGGACTTAAGAGAATTTTATGATCTTCCCGGCGAGTCCTTCTTTCTTTACCTTCAACTAAGGTCAGCGCTGAGGGCTCAGGCTTTGCAACCACACCCCTTCCTCAGGCTCATAGTGGACAGGATGACCTCCAGAGGGGGTTTGTCTCAGACTTTTATACGCTCTTAATTCAGTCCACGTATAAAAAATTATCATTGGATACAATCTGGCGTGTGGATATCCCGGAGTTGGACCCCGAGTTTGACTGGGAGGATGTTTGGGCAAATGTGGCATTGTCTTCCCGCAACCCCAATCACCAGCAAATTAATTTTAATTATATTCATAGGACCTATCTTACACCTAGGAAGCTATTTGCTATGGGACTGATAACCGACTCTCGGTGCACTTTGTGCTCTCAAAAGGCCACTGGCACTTATATGCACATGTATTGGGATTGCCCACCAGTGGCCCGCTTCTGGAGGTCAATAGCGGACAAACTTTCAGATCTGTGTGGCTTAACTATCCCATTCACAGCTGTTACGCTACTCCTGAACGATATAACAACACTACCCGCGTCCGTACAACTGAAAAGGGTTGTCCTAGCGGGCGTCACAGCAGCGAAGAAGCTAATAGCAATGAGATGGAAGGAGCCTGAGAAGCTCACAGTGATTAACTGGTCCCTAACACTGTTGGATGTGATTTATCTTGAGATATCCACGGCGCGGGTGATTGGGGTGGGGCAGGCTGGGATTGACCTACTGTATGGTTCGCAGCAGCTGAGAAGGTCAGGACCGCCGTGTGCGGCTGAGCGGGGTTGGGGTGCTTGTTCGGGGGAGTCCGGCGGTCTCGTGGGAGGGGGAGGAGGAAATGTCTTGTCTGTGTTGTCTTTTGTGATGTCTTGCAACATTAACAGACAATTAAAGTAGAATCATCAGTCATATATAAACTAAATTAGAATAAAAGTACAATAGAATATGGGCTGTACAATTGTGCAGTATTGTGCAAAAAGTATGAATAATCACGAAAAACTAACTATTAAAATAGTTTTACAGAATTACTTAATTGATTTAATAACATATTGTAAATATTATTGACCAATGTTATTATCCTGTATAAGTATAATACATGTGTATCAGGCTCAGTAATGTACCTTCCATACACCATTGACCTCTCACCTCAAGATATATGAATGAAAACAGGCTCAATTGAACCACTCCACAGCTGATTTATGGTAGTGTGTTGCCGTTTTGGGCCAATACCATGCTGTTTTAGGCATGCGGTACAAATGTGTTGTCACAAATATATATTAGCCTATTCCATGGATTAGGTGTGGCTTTAAAGTTGAGACTTTTTTGGAATCCGGTGATGAAGCTTCCCACTTGGCAGGCCAAAAACATCTGATTGGTTATTGATGCATGGAGCTGTTGTTTTGGTCAATCAGATTTGAATCTGATAATAAATGAGTTATGGCTATATGCCTTAATCTGGTAAATGTAATGTTGCTTTGTGGTGGAATTTCCCTTTACAAATGGAATTACAGACACAGAATGTTCTCAATGTAAGATTGTGAACCACTAAAATTAACATTAAATTAACAAATAGTAGTGTAACAGTAGGTGTAACAGGCTGTTGGGATTTGTTGCGTGTGTCTTCATTAGTGGAATTAATTTATTAACATTTGACAGAAAGGAATACAATAAATATATCAATAATTTATATGTCATTATAGAATTGAAAATGTTTCGTTTTCTCATGTATAAATATTGAATCTCAATCACAAGGTAACATTGACATTTTTTATACCACATATGATGTTGGTGGCCGACAGCAGGGTTCATCCCCGGAACATTTATGGCCAGAAGACCAAATTCCACAACATAATCTAGTATTATTAATCAGAGTATTATTATATATTATATTTGGTCTACATTGATGCAGTTTACCTATTGAGAGTTAACAACTAGTTAACTATTAACAAGGTATAATACAATACAAATACAAAATAATATATGATAGCAAAACATAGTTTGGTTTAATATTTTATTGAAAAAAATATCTTCACAAGAAGGCAAGTATATATATATATCATATTTACAGATTATGACATAACACAGGGACATTTGAGACAGAATAATCGTCCTGGGTTGGAAAGGAGCAATTCTGGGTCTTCAGATCACATAGATCAGGAATGAGGGATTAGCACACATACGAATCCTCTTGACTGGCCTGTTTCCAGAACCACTGAGTACATGGTCCACACTGCCCCCTGCTGGGTAGAACTGGTCACTTCTACCTGCAGGTTGAAGAATGTGAATCTCCACAGGTGGAGCGTCCCAGCTGAACTTTCTCTTTGTTCCAACTCCTTTCTCTGAGCACCAAGGCTGCTGTTCTACTCTGACTGGCAGGCTGGAAATACCCAGAGGAGATGGTTTGGAACCCAGGCCAGAGGGACTGTCTTTCTTCAGGAGCGATTCGATGGAGAAAGGACTGCTGAACTTCACCTCACATTTAATCTGAACATCCAAAATGGAGACCAACTCGGGGAACCAGTCCATAACTCCCTTGAATTGACGGCGCACCATCTTCTCTGTGATTTGACTGTGGTCAAGCTTCCAGTAGTTTTTAATATTGTTTGGTTTACCTGGATTTGATGGAATCTGGAAAGAATTTAACACGTTATAATTCAACTAGGCCTCAGAGACAATGTTGGTTCAACTAAACTGTAGTTATCACGATCAATGAGATATAAATATGTTTTTAAATTTACCTTGACAAAACATTTTTGGATGACAAGCAGACTCTAATGTTGGTCTCAATGCTTCTTCCTTTTCCTGACATCAATGCTGCCAATTGTTCCATTATCTGTAGAAAAGTGAAAGAGAATTAGGTATTTGGACATTATGAGGACAGTATGCTATCATATCACAACATGTTTAATAGTTTAAAGGTTTATAGCTGGTTCTTACCTCAAAGAAGGTGAGCATATTGTCTGGACAGTCTTGGAGGACAAAGGCAATCATTGCCAGGTAGGTGCTACAATTCTCAAACATCATTTTCCGGGTGCTGTTGGATGTCACATGGAGAGGCAGGGGAGCTCCAAAGTTCTCAGCCATGTTCTGCTTCTTGTTGGTTGTAGAGTCAAGTCACACAGTGCATCAGAACCTCACTCAGTGGAGCTGTGGACCTGGACTGATGGAGTCCCAGACCTCTGGATATAAGTCCTGCCAGAACAATAGAATATTACAAGGTGTGCATTCCAGGTCTGGATGAGGTGGGTGGGGTCAATGGCTGTGATAACAGCCCACTCCTGGACCAATGGATGGTGCTAATCTTTGCTAATATACTTAGTTTAATATAGTGGGAAAATACAGGCCCCTAAACATGCTTGTTCAAATCAAACACATCCCTGAATGCTTACACTGTACAAAATAAATGTTTTTTTCACAGGAAATTAACTGTATTATTTTACAGATTACTTTTGTTTATCTACTTAAATGTAAATGCCATAAAAATACAGTAAATTACCTTTTATCAAAAGGCTCCTAAACATGCTTGTTCAAATCAAACACATCCCTGAATGCCTACAGTTATAATTTTTTTCATATATTGCTTCAAAATCAATAAGTTGGAAGTTGTATTTGTTGAGACACAGTTTACAAACATCTTCCTTTCGTATATACTGTATATATTATGATGCACAATCCATTCCTCGGATTGTAATGATTGCAATCCTATACACTGTGAAAAAGAAGTCTGTACAAAAAAACTGTAAATGTCTGGCAGCAACGGTTGTCAAATACTTACAGTAAAATCTAATACATTTACAGATTACAATATTTTGATAATGGTTAATATTTTGATAAAAGGTAATTTACTGTATTTGTATGGTATTTACATACTTAAAGTAGAAAAACAAAAGTAATCTCTAAAATAATACAGTGAAATTCCTTTTTTTTTTATTTGATTTCTTTTTACAGATTTTTTTACCTGAAACACTGGAGAATAACGGCTTCATTTTACTTAGTTTCTTCGGTAGTAATGATATACTGTTGTATTACATTACATCATATATTTATGAATGATGTTGACAGATGGATGGCTGTATTACTGAGAATGTAATGAAAGCATAACTCGAAGTGCTTTACAATGAAATAACTGCATATCTTTTTTCAGTATGGGAGAAAAAGTTTAATAATGCTTTTTACAAAATTATGCACATCATTCCTGATGAGACTGCTCAATTTGAGGTATTACCAGTGACGGTGGTGCAAAAACTCTGGAGTTTGGGAAGGACAGACGGATGATAGTCGCAGCAAAAAATAGACATGTTGGCTAAACCAATTGAATTTGAAGAGTTGTTTCTGCCTCTATTGCATTATATTGCAAGGGAGTTTAATGGCATTATCGCATTCTGCAACAACAAGTAGCCTATCAGAGGATATGGATGAGGTCAAGCTATGATTCCAAACATTCCAATGTTATAGTCCCGTGAAATACCGTCCTTGCCGAACTCAATGCCATAGATTCATCATTCAGCCCATTTTACCAGAGGCAATGACGTTTAGATCAAGGTGAAAATCATTGGAATGTGGGCACGGCCTGTACAGCAATACTCTAGTTTTAAATGCAAATGTGCATCATTTTCAAAACTATATACTGTATTTTGAGAGTAAATCAAGCATAATAAACATTTATGTTCTAATGAAGCCTGAGAAACCAAGTTTGCACTTCACCGCATAGGTCCTTGTGAATCACTAATGTCTATTTTGTAGTTGTAAACAGTGATCCCCTCATTAAAGTGGCCAATATCTGAAGAGGGCAGTGATGGATGAAGTGTGATTGTTATTATATATACTTAATAAGTATATATGGTATACAATGGAAGGAATTTGTATTTATTTAGTCTAAGAGTGATCCATAATCAGAAAATGTCCATATTACTATACAGAGTCTAAGGCTGTTTTTCAGCTGCTTCTGTTCTAAATACACAGATCGCTATAGTCTTGGACCGTTATTCATATTCCAATGGTCCCCCTTTATCACTTCCATTGTCCTGTTTAAAGATAGAAAATAAAATTTAAATAAACAAATGAACATGACTGAGACCCAGTCTGGTACATATTAATAAACACATGAACAACATACTTCATGCATTTTCCTCTGGAGGGACTGAATACAGTATATTTCTTACTGCTAATCTGCGATTTTAGGCAATATTGTGTTGCTATAGAAACATGTTTAAGAAATCCAAAATCTCCCATGCTAACAAACTATTGTATGCAGCTCTACAGACTAGTGATATATAAGGAGCAACAGGGAGGCAGGCCATGACATGTTTTCAGGATTCATTGTTTGTCCATTGCTTCCTGTACTCACCAAACAGATTTTTGAAGTTGAATTTCACACATTCAAACAAGGTTTGGTTTTAGCAAGTCTATATAGGAAAACAATTTACACGACAATAAAACTATAATATATTAAACCCAAGAGTATGGTAAGAGAGAGCTAAAAGTACAATCATCATCCATTGGTCCAGATAGGTTTGTTGGAAGTGGGCTGTTATGACGGCCATTGACCCCACCTCATCCAGATGAAAAGGCCCTCATCAACCTGGAATGCACACCTTGTAATGTTCTATTGTTCTGGCAGGACTTATATCCAGAAGTCTGGGACTCCATCACTCCAGGTCCACAGCTCCACTGAGTGAGGTTCTGATACCACTGTGTGTGACTTGACTCTACAACCAACAAGAAGCAGAACATGGCTGAGAACTTTGGAGCTCCCCTGCCTCTCCATGTGACACCCAACAGCACCCAAGGATGTTTGAGAATTGTAACACCCGGGGGCGGAGCTAGGCGATCACGGAGTGAGACGTGTTTCACGTGAGCTCCCTTCTATCGTGCGAAATATACTTTTCTCCCCATTAGTCTTTATTTTATTTGTTATTTGTCTGCTTGTTGAGTCGTCGAGTTTCAACTACTGTCGTCGACTTTTTTCAACTTTCTGCGATGTCGGTGGTGGAGACCAGATCCATGAGCACCCCAGCCGGCAAACTGCCACCGGGTCTATCCTCGCCGTCGCCCGGTATCAATGAGATAAGCGAAGCTGTTCTCTTGGTCATGACCAAACTCCATACAGACTTTGAGATACGCTTCGCTGAAACACAAAGAAAAGTGCAGGCGGAATTTTTTGATAACCTTCATCAAGAGATGTCAGAGGAAATTAGGTTGGCGGTAGACCCGTTGAGAGACGAGATGGAGTCGCTGCACGTTGTCTCCTCGGCTAATGCTAACGAACTAGCCACGCTAACGACAGAGGCCTCACTACAAGGCAAAAGGATGGCGGTTCTGGAGACCTCCCTGCTGGCTAGGCAGGCTGAAGTTGCCAAACTACAGTCGGTAATTGTGGAAATGCAGTCCCGGAGAGACGCTACAACATCAGGATTGTTGGTGTACCGGAGGGCAACGAGGGAGGCCGTCTCTCGGAGACCATGCCGGAATTGCTGCAGAAAATACTTGTGGTAGCTATAGGCCCTTGAGTCTTCTCTGGGCCGATTTAAAAATGTTTGCCAAGGTGCTGGCCCGCCGCCTGCAGAGATTTATGACGGTATTGGTACACTGCGATCAAACTGGTTTTATCCCGGGGCGCCTGGCTGCAGATAATCTTAGGAGGCTGTTGCATGTAGTCGATAACAGTAAAGACAATACAGCTCCGTCCACAGTTCTGTCTTTGGATGCCATGAAGGCGTTTGACAGACTAGAATGGGCATACCTGTGGAAGGTACTTGAGGTCATGGGTCTTGGAAAGAATTTTATTCATATGATTAAAGTCCTGTATGCCTCGCCGTCGGCAATGATACTGACAGGCAAAAACTGTTCCACACTTTTCCCAGTCTCCAGATCTTCTAGACAGGGTTGTCCTCTGAGCCCAGGACTATTTGCGCTTTCCCTCGAACCATTGGCCCAATTTATTAGGCAATCGGAGGACATCGTCCCCATAATGATCAATAATACACCACACAAAATTGCTCTCTATGCGGATGACCTACTGATTTTTATGGATGACCCTTCCCGGTCAGCCACAAAATTATTGGGAATAATCGACGACTTTGGTAAATTGTCAGGCTTTAAGATTAACTGGAACAAATCAGCCTGCCTACCTCTTAATGAGCTGGCCAAGGCGGTGCGACTACCAGCTGATATCCCCATAGTGGAACATTTTAAATACTTAGGTATAGAGATATTCCCCACGCTGAGTCAAACTACTAAGTACAACTTCACGGGTACTTATGATAAAATACGGCAAAATCTAGACAGATGGTCGTCCCTTCCTAACTCCTTACAAGCCCATAATTCCATAATCAAAATGAATGTCCTGCCTAGGATACATTTTGTTAGCTCAATGCTCCCCCTGCCCCCTCCAATAGACCACTGGCGCAAGGTACAATCGATGGTATCTAAGTTTATCTGGAATAACAAACGCCCGAGAATCAAAAGAGCTACTACTCAACATAGGAAACAAGATGGGGGCCTCGCAATCCCTGATTTTAAGCTTTATTTCTGGTCCTTTTCACTGAGAGCTCTGATGTGCTGGCTAGACCCTGTGGATGCTGTATCTTGGCGCTCCTTAGAAGCGGCGGCGGTCTCACCGCTAAGATTGCAGGATGTGGTGTACTCCACTGTCCCTATTTCGAAATGCCGACTGAGGTATGGACCGATCATAACTCACGTGATCCAGACGTGGCGTAATGTACAGAAGTCGTGTGGGGTTAAATGCCCATGGCACCTGGACTCTCCAATTTTTAATAACCAGCAATTACTTGTTGGGCACAAGCCGGTTAATATTCCTCAATGGCAAAGGAGGGGGGTTCATACTCTGGAGGATATTTATGATAAGTACGGCCTCCGTGCGTTTTAGGACTTAAGAGAATTTTATGATCTTCCCGGCGAGTCCTTCTTTCTTTACCTTCAACTAAGGTCAGCGCTGAGGGCTCAGGCTTTGCAACCACACCCCTTCCTCAGGCTCATAGTGGACAGGACGACCTCCAGAGGGTTTGTCTCAGACTTTTATACGCTCTTAATTCAGTCCACGTATAAAAAATTATCATTGGATACAATCTGGCGTGTGGATATCCCGGAGTTGGACCCCGAGTTTGACTGGGAGGATGTTTGGGCAAATGTGGCATTGTCTTCCCGCAACCCCAATCACCAGCAAATTAATTTTAATTATATTCATAGGACCTATCTTACACTTAGGAAGCTATTTGCTATGGGACTGATAACCGACTCTCGGTGCACTTTGTGCTCTCAAAAGGCCACTGGCACTTATATGCACATGTATTGGGATTGCCCACTAGTGGCCCGCTTCTGGAGGTCAATAGCGGACAAACTTTCAGATCTGTGTGGCTTAACTATCCCATTCACAGCTGTTACGCTACTCCTGAACGATATAACAACACTACCCGCGTCCGTACAACTGAAAAGGGTTGTCCTAGCGGGCGTCACAGCAGCGAAGAAGCTAATAGCAATGAGATGGAAGGAGCCTGAGAAGCTCACAGTGATTAACTGGTCCCTAACACTGTTGGATGTGATTTATCTTGAGATATCCACGGCGCGGGTGATTGGGGTGGGGCAGGCTGGGATTGACCTACTGTATGGTTCGCAGCAGCTGAGAAGGTCAGGACCGCCGTGTGCGGCTGAGCGGGGTTGGGGTGCTTGTTCGGGGGAGTCCGGCGGTCTCGTGGGAGGGGGAGGAGGAAATGTCTTGTCTGTGTTGTCTTTTGTGATGTCTTGAATTTAACTAGGGATTTTATTGGGGGGCAGCTGTTTAGCTAGTTCTTCGCTATTTGGTCATCTATTAGATAGTACCCCTGGAATTTTGAATTTAAAATTTAAAAAGGTTGAACTCTGTTTTCTTTTCTTTTGTCTTTATAATTTATAAATTGTTATATTCTGTATTATTATTGTTTTTGTTATTTTCCTGTGAAGTTCTGTGTATTGTGATTGTGATTAATGTGTTGTCTTGTTTCATGTAAGTAATAATAAAAAAAAATGATAAAAAAAAGAGAATTGTAACACCCACCTGGCAATGATTGCCTTTGTCCTCCAAGACTCTCCAGACAATATGCGCACCTTCTGTGAGGTAAGAACAAGCAAGCAACGTATTAAGTTTCATTTAACTTTAAAAATGTTGTGATGTAAAAGCAAAATGTCCTTCTAATGTCTGATGATGCCTCATTTTCAATGTCACTTATTTGTAGTTGCTGGGAAATGTGGAAGCATTGATCTCAGGAAACAGAAAAGGCCTTGATGCCAAAATTAGAGTCTGCTTGTCGACCAACAAATGTTTTGTCAAGGTAAATGGAAAAAACTTTATATCTCATTGATCATGATCACTAATTTAGTTGAACCAACATAGTTTTGGGTTAAAGATGAATTCTAACTTGTGTGTTCAATTGTTTCCAGATTCCATCAAATCCAGAAAAACCAAACAGTAAGAAAAACGACTGGAAGCTTGACAGTCAAATTACAGGGAATATGGTGCGTCGTCACTTCAAGGGAATTCTGGACTGCTTCCCTGAGTTGGTCTCCAAAGTTATGGAGGCAGTCAGACCACCAGAGCACTACACTACTCTCCACTCCCCTGAACCTGCAGCCTACAGAGATGTTCAGATGTGAATGTGAGGTGAAGTTCAGCAGTCCTTTCTCCATCGAATCCCTCCTGAAGAAAGACAGTCCCTCTGGCCTGGGCTCCAAACCCTCTCCTCTGTTGGGCATTTCCAGCCTGCCAGTCAGAGTAGAACAGCAGCCAGAGAAAGGAGTTGGAACAAAGAGGAAGTTCAGCTCCTGGGACGCTCCACCTGTGGAGATGCACATTCTTCAACCGGCAGGTAGAAGTTATGCCATCTACCCAGCAGGGGGCAGTGTGGACCATGGGCTCAGTGGTTCTGGAAACAGGCCAGTCAAGAGGATTCGTATGTGTGCTGAGCCCTCAACCCTGATCTACACAAGACCCAGTGTTGCTCCTTATTTTACCAGCCGTCAGAACGGTTATGTCAATTATCCTCTACCAACATATCCCTGTGATGTTAAACGTTATTGCTTGTCAAATGTTTTTTTTTTGTACATGCCACTTCTGCACTTATTTGTACACAAGGAATTTGTATTGGTTGTTGCAACATTAACAGACAATTAAAGTAGAATCATCAGTCATATATAAACTAAATTAGAATAAAAGTACAATAGAATATGGGCTGTACAATTGTGCAGTATTGTGCAAAAAGTATGAATAATCACGAAAAACTAACCATTAAAATAGTTTTACAGAATTACTTAATTATTTTAATAACATATTGTAAAATATTATTGACCAATGTTATTATCCTGTATAAGTATAATACATGTGTATCAGGCTCAGTAATGTACCTTCCATACACCATTGACCTCTCACCTCAAGATATATGAAAACAGGCTCAATTGAACCACTCCACAGCTGATTTATGGTAGTGTGTTGCCGTTTTGGGCCAACACCATGCTGTTTTATGCATGCGGTACAAATGTGTTGTTACACATATATATTAGCCTATTCCATGGATTAAGTGTTGTAAAGGCCGAATGAGTGTTTTTTGTTATTGATTATTATTATTATTATTATTACTGTTATTATTATCATTATTATTATTATTATTATTATTATCATCAATAGAAGGTTACAATTTATGGGAATGTAATGATTTATGGGAATGTAATGATTTATGGGAATGTAATGATTTATGGGAATGTTATGATTCTGTGTAACCTGTTGGGTGGACTCTGTCGTACTGTGGGTGGATCGCCTGCACCTGTCAGGTGATCGGCCACAGCGCGGCGGAGATCATTAAATAGGTGATAGGAATCAGCTAGTGGGTTGGTAACCACGGGGAAAGCATATGATTTTCTTACCGCTTGAGCGCTTCAGGACGCCTTCGGAAACGGTTTTAGATTAGTCTTATTTAGGAAACACTTTAAGCAATTAGACCAGGTTATATGACGCTTAGGATCGCTGTGATCAACCCTCCCATGTAACCTACCTATTCTAATTAAATCGGATCACCACGTCGGTGTCTGATAACGGAGCTTAATGTGTGGAAGACTATTTCTTTGAACGTTGAGCGCGTATGGATTCACTCCCCGTCTACACCAGGAAGCGGCACCGGCATGTTGCCGCTACATTAAGTAAGAAATCGCGTTTATTGAACCCCAACCAGCTTCAATAAAGTGAAAGAGGACTCGCGCAGATATTGACGCGACCCAATGCAGAGGCGTGCGTCAATAAGGACAACACCAGAGGAGGACTCGCAAGAGGACTGACAACAAGGATCCAGCATTGTTGTGAGAGACAATCACCGATCATCGATCAACCACCAGCACAGTGAATGATCACAGCCCGAGGACATCGCTGCCTGTGATCAGCAGGACAGATCGATCATCGAAAGCATCACCACCAAGAGGGGAGGATCCTCCCTCCCGGCTCGAGGACATCAAAGGGAACGTGCGTGAGTAGAATGTATGAATGGAATAGACACTACTGCGTACGTGGCGCGCGCAAACGGCGCTGTGGAATATAAGCCAAATTATAAAACTGTCTTAAGAACTGGTGGATAAATATAGACAAGATGTCAGATATTGAAACAGAGAACATGGATTTGACACAAGCGGATATTGAGCTGAAACAATTAATGGCATCACGTAAAGCCAGGCTTGCAGCATGCACCCGCAAGAAAAATGAGATTATTCTGATGATGAAATCAAATGATGAACAAGGAGTAAGAACGGACATGGCACTGTTCAATAAGACACTCAGTGCTTTTAAGATAGCAATTGAGTCTGTACAGCCGTTTTTACGGGATGACGATGATGATGAAACACAACGGTATAAACCAAGAATAGATGAATTCAATGCATTTATTAATGTGATGGAAAAATGGTTGATGGAAGGGAATAAGGAAAGGCAAACTCCAGCCCCAAGTCCAACTGGGTCTGTGATCGAAGAGTCTCCAGTAGAGACTCAAGATAAGCTGGAAAAAGACCTTCAGGCTACAATAGGCCCAGAGGATAGCATTTCCAGGGCCCCATCAAAATCATCCAAATCATCCAAATCTTCCAGATCATCAAAATCATCAGGTGGAAGCCATACATCCAAGTTATCTGCCTCCCGTCTAAGGGCTAAAACTGAGAGGGCCATCATCCAGGCAAAAGCCTCTGCACTTTCAGCCAGACAAGCCATGAGCCTAAAGGAAGCTGAATTAGAGGCTGAATTCGATCTAAACAAGGTTAAAGCCAAGCTAACAGAGGCTAAAGCCAGGGCTAAATTAAAGGCTGAGAAGGATAAACTTTGACACAGACATGGCTGTATCAGCGGCCAAACTCAAGATACTGGATGAGTATGAGACATTATCACGAACCAACTCATCTAGAACCACGAGGTATCCATCACAAATTAACCAGCCACCCTCTCAAGAGGACGGATATGTGTACAAGATGCAACCTAGAGATGGTATGAATGATTATGTTGACCAAGCACATGCTCTAGACACCTCAGAAGGACTACCGATACTGCAATCCACGGTAGAATATGCATCCATAAATGCTGTTCCAAAAACCCCTGTGCAAAGACAGCTCTTGGACCAGTATGCATGGGCGCACACACCACAACAACAACCACAGCAGCAACAACAACAACAACATCAGCAACAACAACGACAGCAGCAACAGCAGCAGCAACAACAGCAACCACAACAACAACAACAACATCAGCAACAACAACGACAGCAGCAACAGCAGCAGCAACAACAGCAACCACAACAACAACAACAACAACAACAGCAACAACCACAGCAGCAGCAACAACAACAACAGCAACAACAGCAACAGCAGCAACAACAACAACAACAACAGCAACAACAACAACAACAACAACAACAACAGCATCAACAACAGCAACAACAACAACAACAACAACAACAGCAACAACAACAACAGCAACAACAACAGCAACAGCAGCAACAACAACAACAACAACAGCAACAACAACAACAACAACAACAACAACAACAACAACAACAACAACAGCAACAACCACAACAGCATCAACAACAGCAACAACAGCAACAACAACAACAACAACAACAACAACAACAACAACAGAGGCCTCCACAAGTAGTGAGACCCAAACAGCCATATATACAGCCACTACCACCTGTACAGTATCGACCACCACCATATGTGCTACCTCAGCCACAACCTTGGCAACAACCACATGCACCATATCAGCATCAGAACCCTGTGCAGCTTCAGCTACAACCATCTGGAGCTACTGCAGGACAACAGGGTCAAACCCAAACAGACCAGGTTCTATCAAATGTCATGGCAAGGCAGAACGACATTGCAGATATACTTGTCTCACAGCAGAATCTGGCGCTACTCCCAACCAGGGAGATTCCCATGTTTAACGGAGATCCTATGAACTTTAGGTCATTCATGCGAGCCTTCGAGTACGGCATAGAAAATAGAACCACCAGCGAGCAAGATAGACTGTACTTTTTAGAACAATACACCACAGGGCAACCTAAAGATCTTGTGAGGAGCTGCCTACACATCCATCCACAGGATGGATATGTGGAAGCCAAAAGACTACTTAAAGAGAATTTCGGTGATGAAATAAGGATAACAAATGCTTATATAAAGAAGGCCTTGGACTGGTCCAGCATCAAACCAGAAGATAGTCAAGCTTTGCGCGCCTACGCCCTCTACCTGAGAGGATGCAGTAATGCAATGCAGGAGCTTCACTATATGGATGAGCTGGACAATCCATTGAACCTACGACTGATCTTATCCAAGATACCCTTTAGGATCAGAGAAAGGTGGGGGTCAACGGCCTACGACATCCAGGAGCGCACTGGGCAAAGAGCCAAATTCAAGGATCTTGTGGCTTACCTGGAGAAACAAGCCAAAATCGCCTCCGACCCATTGTGGGGCAATATTCAGGATTACAGTCCTGACGGAGCTGCCCCAAGGTACCTCAAGACTGCAGCCTCTGTATGGCAAACAAGAGCAGGAACAGCAGCTGCACCGGTTAAAGAGAGAAGCAGCTTCGTCACGACAGTGACACCAGTCACAAACATACCGTCAACCGTCGGTAATGTAGGATCCAAGGCAGATGGCTCTGTAGCTTTTAGAACTCCTTGCTTGTACTGTGCAGGCGATCACTCACTTGAAGCCTGCAGGAGGATAAGAGCTCAGAAACATCTGAACAAAATAGAGTTCTTAAAGGTGAAAGGACTTTGTTTCGGTTGTCTCACCAAGGGACATCTCAGTAGGCACTGTAGCCAGCGGATGAGGTGTCAGCATTGTCAGAAAGAACACCTGACTCTGCTACACATAGAAACAAACGACCAAGAAGGACCGGACGAGCAAAAAGGAACAGTCGGGTCAATGGAATGGAAATCACCTCAACAGGAGAGGACACCACCCCTGACCAAGAAGACTGTGGGTAGTGCTCTGGTGAGGCTTGGTGAACATAATGGGGCCGGTAAGGACTCTGCTTTACCCATTGTGCCAGTAAAGGTGAAACAGGCTGACGGAAGTGGGTATGTAACGACATATGCCTTCTTGGACCATGGCAGCTCGGCATCCTTTTGCACAGAGAGCCTCATGAGGAAGCTGAACGCTAAGGGCCGGAAAACATCAATTCTCCTTAAGACAATGGCACAAGAGAAACATGTCCCAGCATATGAGATCTCAGGCCTGGAGGTAGGCAACATCAATGATGACACATTTATTGCACTGCCTACGCTATACACTCAACCAGCAATCCCAGTGTCAAAAGAAAACATCCTTACTCAAGAGGAACTGAAGAAATGGCCCTACCTGAAGGATGTTCACATCACTTACATTGACTCAGATGTGGAGCTTCTGATTGGAGTCAATACTCCGAGAGCCATGGAGCCTCGGCAGATAGTGAACAGCCAGGATGACGGACCATATGCTGTAAGGTCACTCTTGGGATGGGCGGTCTATGGTCCACTGAACGTCAACGCGGTGGATGTGACAAGAAGATATGGTCCACTGAACGTCAACGTGGTGGATGTGACAAGAAGACCCAAAGCCATCACCAACAGTTCGATAAACTTAAAAGATGGTCAGTATAACTTGCCACTCTCCTTTCGGAAAGGAGATGTGATGACACGCAACAACAGACAGGTGGCGACACGAGCCATGCACCTGCAAAAGAAGAGGAAGGATGAAGGGTACCATGCAGAGTACAGACAGGTGGCAACACAACGAGCCATAAGCCTGCAAAGGAAAACAGGAAGATCTAAGAGCAGAGAGAAGACTGTAAGATCAAAGAGGAAAGAGGATGGAATATCTAAGACCACAGAGATTCAAGATTCAAGATTCAAGATTCAAGAGTTTTAATTGTCACGGCATACAGGTATACAATGAAATGCGGCTGGTCTTGCCCGCGACGATGTGCAATACAGTGGTACAACATATAATAGAATCCAATAAAAATACAGTGGTACAACATATTAATAGAATCCAATAAAACAGTGCAATAAACAGGTACATGGTGTGCCATCTCGGTATCTGTACATTAGTATTTACAGAGCATATAGGACATGCTAGTTAGCTTTAGTAGTGCAATACACTGTTCCTGATGTTATACTGCTTTAAGTGGCCTTTCCTCTGGCCATAAGTGTGCGTGTGTGCGGCATGAGTGTTAAAGTGGCTGCTAGTGTGTGAGCGTGCTCAGCGTGCGTGTCGTGTATGTACTTGTGTGTGGATAGTTCAGTTTCTGTGTCTCTCAATGTTCATTGTTCAAGGCTCTGATGGCCTGGGGGAAGAAGCTTAGCCTAAGCCTCTCCGTCTTAGTCTCTAGAATTCGCAGGCGTCTGCCTGACCTCAGCAGCTGGAACAGGCTGTTATTGGGGTGGTGGGGGTCTTTCATTATCCTGCAGGCTCTGGATTTGCACCTCTTGTTGTATAGAGCCTGCAGGGGAGGTAGCGCGGCAATACCCGTGGTACGCTCGGCTGAGCGCACCACTCTCTGTAGGGCCTTCTTGTCCTGTGCCGTGCTGTTCCCATACCAGGCAGTGATGTTTCCGGTCAAGATGCTCTCTACAGCTCCTGAGTAGAAGGACTGGAGTATCTTCCCCGATACTCTGAACTTCCTTAACTGTCTCAGGTGGTAGAGGCGCTGCTTCGCTTTCTTTACTACTGTGGCTTGTGTGTTGACCATGTCAGGTCCTCTGAGATGTGGACCCCCAGGTACTTGAAGCTGCTCACCCTGTCCACGGTAGCCCCGTTAATCCTCAGTGGTGTGTGTGTCTCCCGCTGTCCTCTCCTATAATCCACGATCAGCTCCTTGGTTTTACCAATGTTCAGGAGCAGGCTGTTGTCCTGGCACCAACGTTCCAGTACCTCAACCTCCTCCCGGTAGGCCTTCTCGTCGTTGTCCGAGATCAGCCCCACCACCACCGTGTCGTCGGCGAACTTCACAATGGAGTTGGAGCTGAACTTGGCCACACAGTCGTGTGTGTAGAGTGAGTACAGCAGGGGGCTTAGAACACAGCCCTGGGGGGACCCGATGCTCAGGGTGATGGTGTTGGAGGTCTGACCCCCCACCCTGACCGCCTGGGGTCTTTCACTCAGAAAGTCCAGTACCCAGGCGCTCAGGGCGGAGCTCAGGCCTAGCTCGATCAGCTTGTCCACCAGTCTGGTGGGGACTATGGTGTTGAACGCTGAGCTGTAGTCAATGAACAACAGTCTCACATAGCCCCCCTTCTGACGGTCAAGGTGGGAGAGAGTGCTGTGCAGTACCTGGGAGACCGCGTCATCAGTGGACCTGTTTGTCCTGTATGCAAATTGCATAGGGTCCATATCACTGGGGAGAGAGGCACAAATGTGGTCCTTGACCAGCCTCTCGAAACATTTCATGACCACAGAGGTGAGTGCCACCGGTCTGTAATCATTTGGACATGTTGGGGAGGGTTTCTTCGGTACAGGGATGATGGTAGACATCTTGAAGCAGGCAGGGACTACTGACTCCGCCAGGGATTGATTAAATATGGCGGTGAACACCGGGGCAAGCTGGTTTGCACAGGACTTAAGTATGCGTCCTGTTATACCATCTGGGCCTGCAGCCTTCCTGGTGTTCACCTGCATAAATGCTCTTCTCACACTGTGTTCCGACAACGAGAGAGCGCCCCCGCCCCCCCGCGGTTGCCCCCCCCCCTCCACAACAGCCGGTGCGCCAGTGACGTCACTAGCCAGAGGGCTAGCGGCGACACTGTCTACACCGAACCGAGCGTAGAAGGAGTTGAGTTTGTCCGCTAGAGAGGCGTCGTCGCTCCCCATTGAGGGGGCGCTGACTTTGTAGTCAGTTATTGTCTTCAGTCCCCTCCACAAGCCTCTTGTGTCGTTTTGTGCCATTTGTGTCTCCAGTTTCTCAGCATATGTCCTCTTAGCAAGTTTAACAGCCTTGCGCAGAGTGTAGACTGAAGCCTTGTATTCTTCCATATTTCCTGACTCTCTGCCCAGGTTATAAGCCGTGGTGCGTGAGTTTAGGGCTGTTCTTATAGTGCTGTCCACCCAAGGTTTCTGGTTTGGGAAAACCCGCGCCGTCTTTGTGAGGACAATGCCGTCTGCCACTGTAGTTATGTAGCTTACAACGGTATCAGCATACTCGCTGACGTCACTGGCGCTTCCTTCAAACATGTCCCAGTCTGTATCCTTGAACGCGTCACGGAGCTCGGCCTCTGATTCGTCAGACCACTTTTTTGTCTCACGTGACACGACGACTTCGCGTGATCTCTGTTTGTATGCTGGGATTAAAAAGATGGAGAGAAGGTACCTCTTCAAGAACCAAGGAAGGATGGCTGTGTCTGGTACATACCCCATCACAGGGTGTATCACAAAAGAAAGAAAGAAAGTGGAAAGAACATGAGTGGTGTTTGATTCACATCGTCATTCCAAGGCACCACCATGGCAAACTCTGGAGTGAAGTGGATTATGGATCCACTTGATGATTTGTTATTTTGTGACATGGAATGTTCTCAGTTGTATTGTGGTGATTCACGTGACAGGTGAATCTGCCACGGCACAGCTGATAACATAAATAGCCAAAGAGAACTTCGCCCCTGGTGACTTGGTGGTCATAGTGGACGACACAGCGCCCAGGAATTCCTGGCCGCTTGGACGGATCCTGGAAACCTTTCCGGATAACAAGGGCCTACTACTGGAGTCAAAGGAGGATTGCCAGCTGTAATGAACACTCGCCCGACCATATTTTGTAATTGTGTAGGCACAATTAGGGGCCGGTGTAAAGGCCGAATGAGTGTTTTTTGTTATTGATTATTATTATTATTATTACTGTTATTATTATCATTATTATTATTATTATCATCAATAGAAGGTTACAATTTATGGGAATGTAATGATTTATGGGAATGTAATGATTTATGGGAATGTTATGATTCTGTGTAACCTGTTGGGTGGACTCTGTCGTACTGTGGGTGGATCGCCTGCACCTGTCAGGTGATCGGCCACAGCGCGGCGGAGATCATTAAATAGGTGATAGGAATCAGCTGGTGGGTTGGTAACCACGGGGAAAGCATATGATTTTCTTACCGCTTGAGCGCTTCAGGACGCCTTCGGAAACGGTTTTAGATTAGTCTTATTTAGGAAACACTTTAAGCAATTAGACCAGGTTATATGACGCTTAGGATCGCTGTGATCAACCCTCCCATGTAACCTACCTATTCTAATTAAATCGGATCACCACATCGGTGTCTGATAACGGAGCTTAATGTGTGGAAGACTATTTCTTTGAACGTTGAGCGTGTATGGATTCACTCCCCGTCTACACCAGGAAGCGGCACCGGCATGTTGCCGCTACAAGTGTGGCTTTAAAGTTGAGACCTTTTTGGAATCCGGTGATGAAGCTTCCCACTTGGCAGGCCAAAAACATCTGATTGGTTATTGATGCATGGATGGAGCTGTTGTTTTGGTCAATCAGATTTGAATTTGATAATAAATTAGTTATGGCTATATGCCTTAATCTGGTAAATGTAATGTTGCTTTGTGGTGGAATTTCCCTTTACAAATGGAATTACAGACACAGAATGTTCTCAATGTAAGATTGTGAACCACTAAAATTAACATTAAATTAACAAATAGTAGTGTAACAGTAGGTGTAACAGGCTGTTGGGATTTGTTGCGTGTGTCTTCATTAGTGGAATTAATTTATTAACAAATGACAGAAAGGAATACAATAAATATATCAATAATTTAAATGTCATGTATGAATATTGAATCTCAATCACAAACACAAGGTAACATTGTCATGTTACCCGTTTTATACTTTTACCACATATGATGTTGGTGGCCGACAGCAGGGTTCATCCCCGGAACATTTAGGGCCAGAAGACCAAATTCCACAACATAATCTAGTATTATTAATCAGAGTATTATTATATATTATATTTGGTCTACATTGATGCAGTTTACCTATAAGAGTGAACAACTAGTTAACTATTAACAAGGTATAATACAATACAAATACAAAATAATATGATAGCAAAACATAGTTTGGTTTAATATTTTATTGAAAAAAATAGGAGCAATTCTGGGGCTTCAGATCACATAGATCAGGAATGAGGGATTAGCACACATACGAATCCTCTTGACTGGCCTGTTTCCAGAACCACTGAGTACATGGTCCACACTGCCCCCTGCTGGGTAGAACTGGTCACTTCTACCTGCAGGTTGAAGAATGTGAATCTCCACAGGTGGAGCGTCCCAGCTGAACTTCCTCTTTGTTCCAACTCCTTTCTCTGAGCACCAAGGCTGCTGTTCTACTCTGACTGGCAGGCTGGAAATACCCAGAGGAGATGGTTTGGAACCCAGGCCAGAGGGACTGTCTTTCTTCAGGAGGGATTCGATGGAGAAAGGACTGCTGAACTTCACCTCACATTTAATCTGAACATCCAAAATGGAGACCAACTCGGGGAACCAGTCCATAACTCCCTTGAAGTGACGGCGCACCATCTTCTCTGTGATTTGACTGTGGTCAAGCTTCCAGTAGTTTTTAATATTGTTTGGTTTACCTGGATTTTATGGAATCTGGAAATAATTTAACACGTTATAATTCAACTAGGCCTCAGAGACAATGTTGGTTCAACTAAACTAGTTATCACGATCAATGAGATATAAATATGTTTTTACATTTACCTTGACAAAACATTTGTTGGTTGACAAGCAGACTCTAATGTTGGTCTCAGTGCTTCTTCTTTTTCCTGACATCAATGCTTCCAATTGTTCCATTATCTGTAGAAAAGTGAAAGAGAATTAGGTATTTGGACATTATGAGGACAGTATGCTATCATATCACAACATGTTTAATAGTTTTAGGTTTATAGCTGTTCTTACCTCAAAGAATGTGAGCATATTGTCTGGACAGTCTTGGAGGACAACGGCAATCATTGCCAGGTAGGTGCTACAATTCTCAAACATCCTTTTCCGGGTGCTGTTGGATGTCACATGGAGAGGCAGGGGAGCTCCAAAGTTCTCAGCCATGTTCTGCTGATGGTTGTAGAGTCAAGTCACACACAGACACAGTGGTATCAGAACCTCACTCAGTGGAGCTGTGGACCTGGACTGATGGAGTCCCACTGACCTCTGGATATAAGTCCTGCCAGAACAATAGAACATTACAAGGTGTGCATTCCAGGTTGATGAGGGCCTTTTCATCTGGATGAGGTGGGTGGGTGGGGTCAATGGCTGTGATAACAGCCCACTTCTGGACCAATGGGTGGTGCTAATCTTTGCTAATATACTTACCGGTAGTTAGTGGGGAAATACAGGCTCCTAAACATGGCTTGTTCAAATCAAACATACCCTGAATGCCAAGATTTCAATTCTGAAATGTATTTGGTCAATACAGGCAGCAATGAACAAACAATGAATCCTGAAAGCATACAGTCATGGTCCTTATATTTCACTATCTGTAGAGCTGTTACATGTATTACAATGTTTGTTTGAATGTTTTATGTAGTTTTGGGATGTTATTTGTAAAAGTTTAAATACAGACACTCCTTCTAAAAGGCAAGCAATAGATTGTGTAAAATCACTCAAACATATTAACAGCCTGAATATGTTGTATTTAGAAGGGAAATGAAGGAACATGCATCCATGTTTGTTATATGATGTGTTTATTAACATGTAGCCTATAGACTAAGGCTCAGTCATGTCAATTACAAATTAAACAATGGAAGTGATAAAGGAGGTGAATCCATTGCAATGTGAATAACGGTCTGGAAATTAGTTGACAGACTTTTTCTTTTCCAAAACTGGGGTAATATATATTTTATATTTTATATTGATAAAAAAAAAAGAGAATTGTAACACCCACCTGGCAATGATTGCCTTTGTCCTCCAAGACTCTCCAGACAATATGCTCACCTTCTGTGAGGTAAGAACAAGCAAGCAACGTATTAAGTTTCATTTAACTTTAAAAATGTTGTGATGTAAAAGCAAAATGTCCCTCTAATGTCTGATGATGCCTCATTTTCAATGTCACTTATTTGTAGTTGCTGGGAAATGTGGAAGCATTGATCTCAGGAAACAGAAAAGGCCTTGATGCCAAAATTAGAGTCTGCTTGTCGACCAACAAATGTTTTGTCAAGGTAAATGGAAAAAACTTTATATCTCATTGATCATGATCACTAATTTAGTTGAACCAACATAGTTTTGGGTTAAAGATGAATTCTAACTTGTGTGTTCAATTGTTTCCAGATTCCATCAAATCCAGAAAAACCAAACAGTAAGAAAAACGACTGGAAGCTTGACAGTCAAATTACAGGGAAGATGGTGCGTCGTCACTTCAAGGGAATTCTGGACTGCTTCCCTGAGTTGGTCTCCAAAGTTATGGAGGCAGTCAGACCACCAGAGCACTACACTACTCTCCACTCCCCTGAACCTGCAGCCTACAGAGATGTTCAGATGTGAATGTGAGGTGAAGTTCAGCAGTCCTTTCTCCATCGAATCCCTCCTGAAGAAAGACAGTCCCTCTGGCCTGGGCTCCAAACCCTCTCCTCTGTTGGGCATTTCCAGCCTGCCAGTCAGAGTAGAACAGCAGCCAGAGAAAGGAGTTGGAACAAAGAGGAAGTTCAGCTCCTGGGACGCTCCACCTGTGGAGATGCACATTCTTCAACCGGCAGGTAGAAGTTATGCCATCTACCCAGCAGGGGGCAGTGTGGACCATGGGCTCAGTGGTTCTGGAAACAGGCCAGTCAAGAGGATTCGTATGTGTGCTGAGCCCTCAACCCTGATCTACACAAGACCCAGTGTTGCTCCTTATTTTACCAGCCGTCAGAACGGTTATGTCAATTATCCTCTACCAACATATCCCTGTGATGTTAAACGTTATTGCTTGTAAAATGTTTTTTTTTTGTACATGCCACTTCTGCACTTATTTGTACACAAGGAATTTGTATTGGTTGTTGCAACATTAACAGACAATTAAAGTAGAATCATCAGTCATATATAAACTAAATTAGAATAAAAGTACAATAGAATATGGGCTGTACAATTGTGCAGTATTGTGCAAAAAGTATGAATAATCACGAAAAACTAACCATTAAAATAGTTTTACAGAATTACTTAATTATTTTAATAACATATTGTAAAATATTATTGACCAATGTTATTATCCTGTATAAGTATAATACATGTGTATCAGGCTCTTACCGTTTGGATTGCTCTCTGGATCGGATCGCTGAACAGCAGAAATGGCCCGCCGAGATCCTTTGTTATGCCGGCCATGGCCAAGACGCCAAGAAGCCGCCGCGAAGACGAGGAAAGAGAGCCGGGGTCCGGAACAGACTGAGGTCCAAACGACACAGAACCACATTGCCCAGCATATTGTTGGCCAATGTGCAATCGATAGGAAACAAATTGGACGACATCAGAGCAAGGATCCAATTCCAGAGGGACATTCGGGATTGTAACGTCCTCTGTTTCACAGAAACTTGGCTGAGTCCAGATGTCCCGAACCACGCAATAGAACCGGCCGACCATTTCTTCGTTCTCCGCAAAGACCGGACGGCAGAAGAGTCATTAAAGAAGAAAGGAGGCGGCATTGCCTTCATGATAAACAAGGAGTGGTGCGATGTAGGCAACACAAAGGAAATGTCTAACCACTGCTCCCCAGACCTGGAGTTTATCACGATAAAATGTCGACCCTTCTTCCTCCCAAGAGAGTTAACGTCCATCATCCTCATCGGAGTGTACATTCCACCACACGCGAACACTGAGGTCGCACTTTCAAAACTTCACGACGAGGTAAACAAACTCCAGGCAGCTAACGTTGACGCGGCCATTTTGGTCTTGGGGGATTTCAACAGCGCGCGTCTTAAAAAGGTGCTGCCGAATTTCTATCAGCATGTGACCTGTCCCACCAGAGGCGAGAACATATTAGACCATGTATACTCGCAATTTAAGAATGGGTACAAGTCACAGGCTCTTAGTCCATTCGGTAAAAGCGATCACGCTGCAATTTTTCTTTTGCCTAAGTACAAACAGTCTCTCAAGCGAACGCCGGTGGTCTCGCGAGAGGTTAAGCGTTGGGCCGTGACGTCAGTGGAATCACTCCAAGCAGTGCTGGGAAGCACAGAATGGAGTGTATTCCGTGATAACACAGCCAATATTAACGAATACACCGAAACGGTGATTGACTATGTCTGTACTCAGGTAGAAGTAATAATCCCCACCACCAAAATTAATATCTACCCAAATCAAAAGCCCTGGGTAGACAAATCCGTCCGTGAGGCTCTGAAAGTGCGCACATCAGCATACAACACCGGGCTGGTGACAGGCAACATGGAAGAACACAAGATGGCAAGATACAACGTCAGGAGAGCAGTAATAGAGGCAAAACGGCGTTACAGGGATAAAGTTGAACTTCAGTTTGAACAGGCTGACTCTAGAGGCATGTGGCAGGGCCTCAGAACAATGACAGACTACAAAGGAACCCCCCTCAAACTGAACAGTGACATCTCCTTAGCAAATGATCTCAACTCCTTCTATGCGAGGTTTGAGGCTGTGAATAACAACACCAGCCTACAAACCACGGCAATGGGGGGGGGGGGGGTCTGCTGATGGAGACTCAGTGTTCAGGGTAACAGAGCATGAGGTGAGACGGATCTTTAAAAAAGTGGATATCAGGAAGGCAGCAGGACCGGACGGCATCCCCGGCCGCGTCCTAAAAGTCTGTGCCGACCAACTGGCCCCGGTATTCACTGACATCTTCAACCTGTCCTTGGAACAGGCCGTCATCCCCACCTGTCTGAAGAAGTCCACCATCATCCCTGTACCCAAAAAATCTACGCCCGCTTGCCTCAACGACTACCGCCCTGTAGCCCTCACCTCCATAGCCATGAAGTGCTTTGAGAAGCTAGTGAAGGGCTACATCTGTTCCTCCCTCCCCATCAACCTGGACCCTCTGCAATTTGCATATCGCCCCAACAGGTCCACGGAGGACGCCATAGCCCATGTGCTGCACACAGCAGCATCACATCTGGACAAGAGGAAGGGGAACTATGTGAGAATGCTGTTCATCGACTACAGCTCAGCATTCAATACCATAGTCCCCTCCAAACTCATAGCCAAGCTCAGGGACCTGGGCTTGAACTATGACCTGTGCCAGTGGGTCCTGGACTTCCTGACGGGCAGACCCCAGGTGGTAAGAGCCGGCAACTGCACCTCCTCATCCATCACGCTCAACATAGGGGCCCCCCAGGGCTGTGTTCTGAGCCCCCTCCTCTACTCCCTGTACACACATGACTGCGTAGCACAGCGGAACAACAACACCATCATCAAATTTGCTGATGACACAGTAGTGGTGGGCCTGATCTCTGCCAACGACGAAAGGGCCTACCTGGAAGAGGTAGAGAACCTGTCACAGTGGTGTCAGGAGAACTGCCTCTCCCTGAACGTCAGCAAAACAAAAGAGATGATTGTGGACTTCAGGAGGTCGGGGGTCAAGGACTACAGCCCCCTCAGCATCGACGGGGCACCAGTTGAGAGAGTGAACAGTTTCAAGTACCTCGGAGCCCACATATCCGAGGACTTGACATGGACCACACACATTGACAGTGTTGTGAAGAAGGCACGACAACGCCTCTACTTCCTCAGGCGCCTAAGGAAGTTCCAAGTCAGTCAGAAGATCCTTAGGAACTTCTACTCATGTACAATAGAGAGCATCCTGACCGGCAACATCACCTCCTGGTTTGGGAATAGCACTGCACAAGACCGTAGCAGACTACAAAGAGTGACACGTTCAGCCGAACGCACAATTAGAGGGGGGCTTCCCACCCTCCAGAACATTTACAACAAGCGGTGCAAGGGGAAGGCTAAGAGAATTATTAAGGACTCGAGCCACCCGAACAACTGCCTCTTTGAACTGCTGCCGTCAGGCAAGCGATACCGGAGTCTTATGGCGAGCACAGAAAGACTCAGAAGGAGCTTCTATCCCCAGGCCATCAGGCTGCTAAACGAACAATAATCGCTAAACGAACAATAATCACTATGCAACAACCATCAAATGCACACAGCACACACACCCACAAGCACACACTCACTCAAACAAACAACACACTGCAGCACCCACTCTCCACACTTTAGATCACACAAACACACTTACACTTTATATTTATTGATAAAGGATTTGCACTACAACTCGTACACCTACTGTGAATTGTACCTAAACTGCACCTCGTCCATTTATGCCTTGCACTATATAGTATTGTATATTAGTACACTGCACAGTATTGTATATTGTATGGTAACTACGTCTACGAACATTGTACATATGTCTAAACTGAACACTGTGACCTCTTTTTTTACTTCTAATTTTTACTATGTTTTTATTTCATACTTATCTTGTCATGCACAGTCTCTGGAGCGCAACAGTAAGAAGCATTTTGTACAAAAGTATTCTGTACTTCTGTATGACAACTATTAAAGAAACTTGAAACTTGAAACTTGAGTAATGTACCTTCCATACACCATTGACCTCTCACCTCAAGATATATGAAAACAGGCTCAATTGAACCACTCCACAGCTGATTTATGGTAGTGTGTTGCCGTTTTGGGCCAACACCATGCTGTTTTATGCATGCGGTACAAATGTGTTGTTACACATATATATTAGCCTATTCCATGGATTAAGTGTGGCTTTAAAGTTGAGACCTTTTTGGAATCCGGTGATGGATTCTGATCGCTCCGTCGAGACTGTGCTTTCTTTTGTTAATTTTTATAGTATTAGGAGTTTTATTTGCACCAACTGTTGGTGCATTATATGTGTATGACCGTCAGTCAATCATTGACATTGGATTAAGGAAAACTTACCGATTGGATTGCTCTCTGGATCGGATCGCTGAACAGCAGAAATGGCCCGCCGAGATCCTTTGTTATGGCCATGGCCAAGACCAGGAGAAGCCGCCGCGAAGACGTGGAAAGAGAGCCGGGGTCCGAAACAGACTGAGGTCCAAACGACACAGAACCACATTGCCCAGCATATTGTTGGCCAATGTGCAATCGATAGGAAATAAACTGGACGACATCAGAGCACGGATCCAATTCCAGAGGGACATTCGGGATTGTAACGTCCTCTGTTTCACAGAAACTTGGCTGAGTCCAGATGTCCCGAATCACGCAATAGAACCGGCAGACCACTTCTTCGTTCTCCGCAAGGACCGGACGGCAGAAGAGTAACTAAAGAAGAAAGGAGGCGGCATTGCCTTCATGATAAACAAGGAGTGGTGCGATTTAGGCAACACAAAGGAACTGTCTAACCACTGCTCCCCAGACCTGGAGTTTATCACGATAAAATGTCGACCCTTCTTCCTCCCAAGAGAGTTAACGTCCATCATCCTCATCGGAGTGTACATTCCACCACACGCGAACACTGGGGTCGCACTTTCAAAACTTCACGACGAGGTAAACAAACTCCAGACAGCTAATGTTGACGCTGCCATTTTGGTTCTGGGTGATTTCAACAGCGCGCGTCTTAAAAAGGTGTTGCCGAATTTCTATCAGCATGTGACCTGTCCCACCAGAGGCGAGAACATATTAGACCATGTATACTCGCAATTTAAGAATGGGTACAAGTCACAGGCTCTTAGTCCATTCGGTAAAAGCGATCACGCCGCCATCTTTCTTTTGCCAAAGTACAAACAAAGTCTCAAGCGAACGCCGGTGGTCTTGCGAGAGGTTAAGCGTTGGGCCGTGACGTCAGAGGAGTCACTCCAAGCTGATAACACAGCCAATATTAACGAATACACCGAAACGGTGATTGACTATGTCTGTACTCTGGTAGAAGAAACAATCCCCTCCACCAAAATTTAAATCTACCCAAATCAAAAGCCCTGGGTAGACAAATCCGTCCGTGAGGCTCTGAAAGTGCGCACATCAGCATACAACACCGGGCTGGTGACAGGCAACATGGAAGAACACAAGATGGCAAGATACAACGTCAGGAGAGCAGTAATAGAGGCAAAATGACGTTACAGGGATAAAGTTGAACTTCAGTTTGAACAGGCTGACTCTAGAGGCATGTGGCAGGGCCTCAGAACAATGACAGACTACAAAGGCACCCCCCTCAAACTGAACAGTGACATCTCCTTAGCAAATGATCTCAATTCCTTCTATGCGAGGTTTGAGGCTGTGAATAACAACACCAGCCTACAAACCACGGCAATGGGGGGGGGGGGGGGTCTGCTGATGGAGACTCAGTGTTCAGGGTAACAGAGCATGAGGTGAGACGGATCTTTAAAAAAGTTAATATCAGGAAGGCAGCAGGACCGGACGGCATCCCCGGCCGCGTCCTAAAAGTCTGTGCCAACCAACTGGCCCCGGTATTCACTGACATCTTCAACCTGTCCTTGGAACAGGCTGTCATCCCCACCTGTCTGAAGAAGTCCACCATCATCCCTGTACCCAAAAAATCTACGCCCGCTTGCCTCAACGACTACCGCCCTGTAGCCCTCACCTCCATAGCCATGAAGTGCTTTGAGAAGCTAGTGAAGGGCTACATCTGTTCCTCCCTCCCCATCAACCTGGACCCTCTGCAATTTGCATATCGCCCCAACAGGTCCACAGAGGACGCCATAGCCCATGTGCTGCACACAGCAGCATCACACCTGGACAAGAGGCAGGGGAACTATGTGAGAATGCTGTTCATCGACTACAGCTCAGCATTCAATACCATAGTCCCCTCCAAACTCATAGCCAAGCTCGGGGACCTGGGCTTGAACTATGACCTCTGCCAGTGGGTCTTGGACTTCCTGACGGGCAGACCCCAGGTGGTAAGAGCCGGCAACTGCACCTCCTCATCCATCACGCTCAACATAGGGGCCCCCCAGGGCTGTGTTCTGAGCCCCCTCCTCTACTCCCTGTACACACATGACTGCGTAGCACAGCGGAACAACAACACCATCATCAAATTTGCTGATGACACAGTAGTGGTGGGCCTGATCTCTGCCAACGACGAAAGGGCCTACCTGGAAGAGGTAGAGAACCTGTCACAGTGGTGTCAGGAGAACTGCCTCTCCCTGAACGTCAGCAAAACAAAAGAGATGATTGTGGACTTCAGGAGGTCGGGGGTCAAGGACTACAGCCCCCTCAGCATCGACGGGGCACCGGTTGAGAGAGTGAACAGTTTCAAGTACCTCGGAGCCCACATATCCGAGGACTTGACATGGACCACACACATTGACAGTGTTGTGAAGAAGGCACGACAACGCCTCTACTTCCTCAGGCGCCTAAGGAAGTTCCAAGTCAGTCAGAAGATCCTTAGGAACTTCTACTCATGTACAATAGAGAGCATCCTGACCGGCAACATCACCTCCTGGTTTGGGAATAGCACTGCACAAGACCGTAGCAGACTACAAAGAGTGACACGTTCAGCCGAACGCACAATTGGAGGGGGGCTTCCCACCCTCCAGAACATTTACAACAAGCGGTGCAAGGGGAAGGCTAAGAGAATTATTAAGGACTCGAGCCACCCGAACAACTGCCTCTTTGAACTGCTGCGGTCAGGCAAGCGATACCGGAGTCTTAAGGCCATCAGGCTGCTAAACGAACAATAATCACTATGCAACAACCATCAAATGCACACAGCACACACACCCACACACTCACTCAAACAAACAACACACTGCAGCACCCACTCTCCACACTTTAGATCACACAAACACACTTACACTTTATATTTATTGATAAAGGATTTGCACTACAACTCGTACACCTACTGTGAATTGTACCTAAATTGCACCTCGTCCCATTTCTCCATTTCTGCCTTGCACTATATAGTATTGTATATTAGTACACTGCACAGTATTGTATATTGTATGGTAACTACGTCTATTCTGCATCGAACATTGTACATATGTCTAAACTGAACACTGTGACCTCATTTTTTTTACTTCTAATTTTACTATGTTATTTTATTTCATACTTATCTTGTCTTGCACAGTCTCTGGAGCGCAACAGTAAGAAGCATTTTGTATAAAAGTATTCTGTACTTCTGTATGACAACTATTAAAGAAACTTGAAACTTGAAAGCTTCCCACTTGGCAGGCCAAAAACATCTGATTGGTTATTGATGCATGGATGGAGCTGTTGTTTTGGTCAATCAGATTTGAATCTGATAATAAATTAGTTATGGCTATATGCCTTAATCTGGTAAATGTAATGTTGCTTTGTGGTGGAATTTCCCTTTACAAATGGAATTACAGACACAGAATGTTCTCAATGTAAGATTGTGAACCACTAAAATTAACATTAAATTAACAAATAGTAGTGTAACAGTAGGTGTAACAGGCTGTTGGGATTTGTTGCGTGTCTTCATTAGTGGAATTAATTTATTAACAAATGACAGAAAGGAATACAATAAATATATCAATAATTTAAATGTCATGTATGAATATTGAATATCAATCACAAACACAAGGTAACATTGTCAATCATGTTACCCGTTTTATACTTTTACCACATATGATGTTGGTGGCCGACAGCAGGGTTCATCCCCGGAACATTTGGGGCCAGAAGACCAAATTCCACAACAGAATCTAGTATTATTAATCAGAGTATTATTATATATTATATTTGGTCTACATTGATGCAGTTTACCTATAAGAGTGAACAACTAGTTAACTATTAACAAGGTATAATACAATACAAATACAAAATAATATGATAGCAAAACATAGTTTGGTTTAATATTTTATTGAAAAAAATAGGAGCAATTCTGGGTCTTCAGATCACATAGATCAGGAATGAGGGATTAGCACACATACGAATCCTCTTGACTGGCCTGTTTCCAGAACCACTGAGTACATGGTCCACACTGCCCCCTGCTGGGTAGAACTGGTCACTTCTACCTGCAGGTTGAAGAATGTGAATCTCCACAGGTGGAGCGTCCCAGCTGAACTTCCTCTTTGTTCCAACTCCTTTCTCTGAGCACCAAGGCTGCTGTTCTACTCTGACTGGCAGGCTGGAAATACCCAGAGGAGATGGTTTGGAACCCAGGCCAGAGGGACTGTCTTTCTTCAGGAGGGATTCGATGGAGAAAGGACTGCTGAACTTCACCTCACATTTAATCTGAACATCCAAAATGGAGACCAACTCGGGGAACCAGTCCATAACTCCCTTGAAGTGACGGCGCACCATCTTCTCTGTGATTTGACTGTGGTCAAGCTTCCAGTAGTTTTTAATATTGTTTGGTTTACCTGGATTTGATGGAATCTGGAAATAATTTAACACGTTATAATTCAACTAGGCCTCAGAGACAATGTTGGTTCAACTAAACTAGTTATCACGATCAATGAGATATAAATATGTTTTTACATTTACCTTGACAAAACATTTGTTGGTTGACAAGCAGACTCTAATGTTGGTCTCAGTGCTTCTTCTTTTTCCTGACATCAATGCTTCCAATTGTTCCATTATCTGTAGAAAAGTGAAAGAGAATTAGGTATTTGGACATTATGAGGACAGTATGCTATCATATCACAACATGTTTAATAGTTTTAGGTTTATAGCTGTTCTTACCTCAAAGAATGTGAGCATATTGTCTGGACAGTCTTGGAGGACAAAGGCAATCATTGCCAGGTAGGTGCTACAATTCTCAAACATCTTTTTCCGGGTGCTGTTGGATGTCACATGGAGAGGCAGGGGAGCTCCAAAGTTCTCAGCCATGTTCTGCTGATGGTTGTAGAGTCAAGTCACACACAGACACAGTGGTATCAGAACCTCACTCAGTGGAGCTGTGGACCTGGACTGATGGAGTCCCACTGACCTCTGGATATAAGTCCTGCCAGAACAATAGAACATTACAAGGTGTGCATTCCAGGTTGATGAGGGCCTTTTCATCTGGATGAGGTGGGTGGGTGGGGTCAATGGCTGTGACAACAGCCCACTTCTGGACCAATGGGTGGTGCTAATCTTTGCTAATATACTTACCGGTAGTTAGTGGGAAAATACAGGTTCCTAAACATGGCTTGTTCAAATCAAACATACCCTGAATGCCAAGATTTCAATTCTGAAATGTATTTGGTCAATACAGGCAGCAATGAACAAACAATGAATCCTGAAAGCATACAGTCATGGTCCTTATATTTCACTATCTGTAGAGCTGTTACATGTATTACAATGTTTGTTTGAATGTTTTATGTAGTTTTGGGATGTTATTTGTAAAAGTTTAAATACAGACACCCCTTCTAAAAGGCAAGCAATAGATTGTGTAAAATCACTCAAACATATTAACAGCCTGAATATGTTGTATTTAGAAGGGAAATGAAGGAACATACATCCATGTTTGTTATATGATGTGTTTATTAACATGTAGCCTATAGACTAAGGCTCAGTCATGTCAATTACAAATTAAACAATGGAAGTGATAAAGGAGGTGAATCCATTGCAATGTGAATAACGGTCTGGAAATTAGTTGACAGACTTTTTCTTTTCCAAAACTGGGGTAATATATATTTTACCCCCATATATTGCTTCAAAATCAATAAATTGGAAGTTGTATTTGTTGAGACACAGTTTACAAACATCTTCCTTTCTTATATGTATATTATGATGCACAATCCATTCCTCTGATTGTAATGATGCAATCATATTCACTGTCAAAAAGAAGACTGTAGAAAAACGGTAAATGTCTGACAGCAACGGTTGCCAAATACGTACTGTCAAATTACAGTAAAATCAAATACATTTACAGATTACAACCTTTATTTAATGCCTAATATTTTGATAAAAGGTAATTTACTGTATTTGTATGGCATTTACACTTAAAGCATAAAAACAAATGTAATCTGTAAAATAATACAGTGAATTTCCCGTTAATATTTTTTTACAGTGTATGACCTGAAACACCGGAGAATAACTGCTTCATTTTACTTTGTTTCTTCTGTAGTAATGATATACTGTTGTATTACATCAACTGCATATTTATGAATGATGTTGACTATATGGATGGCTGTATACTGATAGTGTAATGAAAGCACGACTCGAAGTGCTTTACAATGAAATAACTGCATATCTTTTTTCAGTATGGGAGAAAAAGTCTAATAATGCTTTTTACAAAATAATAACACATCATTCCTGAGACTGCTCAATTTGAGGTATTAGTGACTGTGTTGCAAAAACTCTGGAGTATGGGAATCACAGACTGATGATAGTCGCAGCTAAAAATAGACAAGTTTGCTAAACCATATTTACATGTAGAAATGAGTTGTTTCTGCCATTGCATTATATTGCAAGTTAGTTTAATGGCATTATCGCATTCTGAAAAAGCAAGTAGCCTATCAGAGACTGTATGAGGTCAAGCTATGGACTCCAAACATTCCAATGTTATAGTCTTGTGAAATACAGTCCTTACAGAACTCAATGCCATAGATTCATCATTCAGCCCATTTTACCCGAGACAATGACGTTTAGATCAAGGTGAAAATCATTGTAATGTGGTCACAGCCTGTGCAGCAAATGCAAATGTCTTGTATAATTCACACCTGACCTCATGTTAACTAAATGTAGCCCCAATAGCTTCATCATTCAACACATTTGATCTGAGACAATGAAGTTTAGATGGGGTGAAAATCACTGGAATGTGGGCCAAACCTTGAAGTAGAAACACACTGATTTTGGTTCAACTGATATCAGTATATAAGGTTTACTCAAACTCGATTTTTATCTCAAATGTGATATTCACAATGCATATAATTTAACATTGAACCATTTCTTCTTTGAATTTGAAATATTGTGTAACGTTATACCTAATCAGTAAATGGGCAACTGCAGATGTCTGCCCCATGTTATGTCTTAATCTACCCCACAATGCACAGGGGTGTAGCTCCAGATTCTGGGCCCCATGAAAGAATGTATTTGTAGGCCCCCAGTGAATGCGAGCGCGCGTACGCGAATTTTTTTTGAGCCATTTTTTATTGATGAAAACGCATAATATGGTTTTTACCTATACATTCGGATCAGCAGTTCAGCACCTGCACTGTTGGTGGGTGAGCCTAGTAAAGGATGTTGCATTGCGTTCATCTTCAATGAATGGACCAATGCAATAGTCTACCAAAGCCCCCCTCTCTCTCTATATATCTCACACACACACACACACACACACACACTTCAGAAACAAACATAGTATCAATGAGAGCATCAATAATACACCTGAGTGATGTCTAGTTAAAAAAAAAAAAAAAATTTGGGGGCCCCCCCCAGTGGCCCTTGGAATCATCCTAAACTACCCCCCCCCCCAGCTACGCCCCTGAGTGTACGGAAGTACCTGGTTATCCCCCTGATCTATTAACCCCGTTCCCCCTTGTATACATTTATATTAGTCTTATGCTTTTATCCAATAAAGTTGTTACCTTTTTGTACCCCGGTTGTGCAGTTGATTATTGAAGGGCTTTTTGACAAACCGCAGTTTCCCCTGCTACATAACAGTTTCTCCTGCTTGTGATATAACCGACGTTTGTATTACAATATGTACTTAATAAGGCTTCAATAGGCTTCAATGGAAGAAATGTGTATTTATTTAGTATCTAAGACAGTGATCCATAATCAGAACATTTCCATATTACTACAGAGTAAGGTTGTTTTTCCAGCTGCTTCTGTTCTAAATACACAGATCGCTATAGTCTTGGACCGTTATTCATATTCCAATGGTCCCCCTTTATCACTTCCATTGTCCTATTTAAAGATATACATTTTAAATAAACAAATGAACATGACTGAGACCCAGTCTGGTACATATTAATAAACACATAATATTACCATGAACAAGATACTTGGATGCATTTTCCTCTGGAGGGACTGAATACAGTATATTTCTTACTGCTAATCTGCGATTTTAGGCAATAGTGTTCCAATAGAAACATATTTAAATAATTAAAATGGGTCTGTATTTCCAAAGAAGAAATCCAACATCTCCCATGCTAACAAACTATTGTATGCAGCTCTACAGACTAGTGATATATAAGGAGCAACAGGGAGGCAGGCCATGACATGTTTTCAGGATTCATTGTTTGTCCATTGCTTCCTGTACTGATTTTTGAAGTTGATTTTCACACATTCAAACAAGGTTTGGTTTGAGCAAGTCTATATAGGGAAACAATTTACACGACAATAAAACTATAATATATGAATAAACTAAAGAGTATGGTAAGAGAGATAAAAGTACCATCACCATCCATTGGTCCCCCCAACCACTCCTACCCCCCCCCCCCCCACCCAACCCCACCCAACCTCCTCCAATGTACAGTTTTGACGTCAAATGTATATACTCTCTTTTCTGGACTCTTTTTGTATCACAAACAGTACTGTATTTGCAAATCTGGTATGTCATAAATGTATAGATGTAGCAGTACTGTCTATCTGTATGTCATATGTTCGAAATAAAGATTTCAAATATATGTCCTGATGAATTGAAAATGGGGGACCCTGATGTAAACAAGACGAAAGTCTTTCTCTGGTCTGCACTCCTTAACAATTGTGTGTATTGAGCTGTACTGTATTGTACCCATTCTGCAATCTGTTAATAAAGTTTTCAATCAATCAATCAATCAATATAGGTTTGTTGGAAATGGGCTGTTATCACGGCCATTGACCCCACCTCATCCAGATGAAAAGGCCCTCATCAACCTGGAATGCACACCTTGTACTGTTCTATCTGGCAGGACTTATCCAGAGGTCTGGGACTCCATCACTCCAGGTCCACAGCTCCACTGAGTGAGGTTCTGATACCACTGTGTGTGACTTGACTCTACAACCAACAAGAAGCAGAACATGGCTGAGAACTTTGGAGCTCCCCTGCCTCATGTGACACCCAACAGCACCCAGAAAAGGATGTTTGAGAATTGTAACACCCGGCAATGATTGCCTTTGTCCTCCAAGACTCTGCAGACAATAATGCTCACCTTCTGTGAGATAAGAACAAGCAAGCAACTTATTACGTTTCAATTAACTTTAAAACTTTTGTGATGTGAAAGGAAAATGTCCTTCTAATGTGATGTCTGATGATGCCTAATTTTCAATGTCACTTCTTTGCAGTTGTTGGGAAATTTGGAAGCATTGATCTCAGGAAACAGAAAAGGCCTTGATGCCAAAATTAGAGTCTGCTTGTCGACCAACAAATGTTTTGTCAAGGTAAATGGAAAAACCTTTATATCTCATTGATCACGACCACTAATTTAGTTGAACCAACATAGTTTCTGTTGTATATTTCCAGAGCTTTATTCGCTTGTTGCCAGTGGCGGTTCTAGACCGTTTTTAGGGGGGCTGAAGCCCCATAAATGTAATATTAGCCCCCCTAAGATAAAAAAAAAATTAAAAAAAATTGTAATTAAATTTTTTTAAATTATTATTCTTGTTTTATTATTATTACAGACATGGATTGCCGGTAGTAGCCTGTTGACCTCATTGGTTAACTAATAAAATGTCAAAGACATTGGTAACGTCATGTCAAGTCCCAGTCCAACATTCAACACAAGACGTGGAAGCAGATGTAGCTAGCTACCTACTGTAACTAGTTTAGTAATAGTGAATTTGCCAGTGCTGATGGGCAACAAGACAAGTATGTTGAAACGTTAGCTAGCACTATATAAAATTACTGACTATTCTGACAGACAACGTTGTCAAATTGGTCATTAGTTCCATGGTGTTGGTGTAATAATAGTGTCAAAGAATATTAGCTAATGTTAGCTAGCTGATGCTATTCGCTAGTTCGCTATCAAGCTAATGTCAGTTCAGCTAATGTTAGCTAGCTAGCCCAGCTAATCTGCTTACTACAAAGGCTTATTGCTGCCACGCAAAATGAAAAAATATGTCGTGGCCTCAAAATAGTATTTTGTTACCTCAAAATGTATTTAGTTACCTCAAATTAATAAATTTTGGGCCTCAAAATAGTTTTTTGTGGCCTAAAAATAGTTACCTCAAGTATTTTGTTCCCTCAATTAATCAATTTGAGGCCTCAAAATAGTATTTTGTTCCCTCATGATTTGAACAAACCTTCACTGGAAATGTCTTTTTCCCATAGGTGTATATATACGAAAATGTGAGTCTCTCTCTCCCTCTTTCTCTCCCTCTCTCGAACGTAATGAGCGCTCCGTAATATGATCATGATCATTATGATCGACTGGAATAAAAAAAATAATAATAATAATAGGTTTACTACTTACATACTGTAGTTGTCTCCTTAATACTGGAACTCTTTTTCACATATTTTCAGACTTGCTTTATCCAATAAAGTTGTTACCTTTTTGTACCCAGGTTGTGCAGTTGATTATTGAAGGGCTTTTTGACAAACAGCAGTTTCCCCTGCTACATAGCAGTTTCTCCTGCTTGTGATATAACCCACGTTTTTATTACAGTATGTACTAAGGCTTCAATAGGCTTCAATGGAAGACATTTGTATTTATTTAGTATCTAAGACAGTGATCCATAATCAGAACATTTCCATATTACTACAGAGTAATGTTGTTTTTCAGCTGCTTCTGTTCTAAATACACACATCGCTAGTCTTGGACCGTTATTCATATTCGAATGGTCCCCCTTTATCACTTCCATTGTCCTATTTAAAGATATAAACAAATGAACATGACTGAGACCCAGGTACACATTAATAAACACATAATATTACCATGAACAACATACTTGGATGCATTTTCCTCTGGAGGGACTGAATACAGTATATTTCTTACTGCTAATCTGCGATTTTAGGCAATAGTGTTGCAATAGAAACATATTTAAATAATGAAAATGGGTCTGTATTTCAACTGTTAAGAAATCCAAAATCTCCCATGCTAACAATTTCCTAACAAACTATTGTATGCAGCTCTACAGACTAGTGATATATAAGGAGCAACAGGGAGGCAGGCCCTGACACATGAATACTTTCGGCAAGCAACAAGCCCTTCCGCGTTGCTCTGATTGGCCGAGCGTGCGCATGCGCATGAGCCACGACACGCTCCTCAGCCAGGCAGGAATACTAAACTCCGCTTAATGCAATTTATACAAATGGAAGTATTGATTTCACCGTAACGAATAATTAAAAAAATATACCGTTAACTGGAATATGTTGTGCCTTTACACATATGTTGGATTATGTAATTGGTTTGTCATGACAAACCAATAAAAAATCGCGAATTAACCGGTGGCTACAATAACACACAGTAACTACATGCATCATTGTTTACAATGAACGGTGGGGCTAATCGAAAGGACTGGACACGGACGTGATAAACAGCAATCAATTAATTTAATATAACAGTCCGGTTCTGTGTTTGTTTGTGTCTGTAGATTGTTGGTGAACAACTAACTTTAGGTTAGTTTAACTTGTCCGTGTCCAGTCCTTTCGATTAGCCCCACCGTTCATTGTAAACAATGATGCATGTAGTTACTGTGTGTTGTTGTAGCCACCGGTTAATTCGCGATTTTTTATTGGTTTGTCATGACAAACCAATTACATAATCCAACATATGTGTAAAGGCACAACATATTCCAGTTAACGGTATATTTTTTTTAATGATTCGTTACGGCGAAATCAATACTTCCATTTTTTATATTTTTTTTTTTGGTCTTTTTTCCCCCTCCATTTTCCTCCAATTTTTCTCCCATTCCAATGTTAGTCGTATGCCAATTCCCAGTCCCTTCCTGGTCGCTGCGCACTTACCCCCCACAGTCAGATCATCTGGGAGAGTGGAGGCTACCACGTGCTTCCTCCGACACACGTCCAGCCAATCACCGCTTCTTTTCACCTGGCAGCGCGGATTCTCATCGAGAGGGCGTAGCGTGTGGGAGGACCACACTATCCCCCTCGAGTCCTATCCGCGCTTAGCAGGCGCCCCGACCGAACTGTAGGAGTCGCTGTTTACAACGACCCGGACCCACCCCGCCAGCTTCTCCCACCCTCTAATACAGCCAATTGTATTAGTGCAGACGGCCAGCCAAGCTGGTGACAACCCCGGAGCTGTGAGCTGGATTCGAACAGGCGAATCCAGCTCACAGCTCCGGGGCTGGTGACGAACGCAATCTCCGCTCGGCCACCTAACCGCCCTCAATACTTCCATTTGTATAAATTGCGTTAAGCTGAGTTTAGTATTCCTGCCTGGCTGAGGAGCGCGTCGCGGCTCTTGTGCATGCGCGCGCTCGGCCAATCAGAGCAACGCGGAAGGGCTTGTTGCTTGCCGAGAGTATTCACTTTCGGCATGTTTTCAGGATTCATTGTTTGTCCATTGCTTCCTGTACTGACCAAACTGATTTTTTAAGTTGAATTTCACACATTCAAACAAGGTTTGGTTTTAGGGGAAACAAATTGACACGACAATAAAACTATAATATATTAATAAACTAAAGAGTATATGGTAAGAGAGCTAAAAGTACCATCACCATCCATTGGTCCAAGATTGGTTGGAAGTGGGCTGTTATCACGGCCATTGACCCCAACTCCTCCAGATGAAAAGGCCCTCATCAACCTGGAATGCACAACTTGTAATGTTCTATTGTTCTGGCAGGACTTATATCCAGAGGTCTGGGACTCCATCACTCCAGGTCCACAGCTCCACTGAGTGAGGTTCTGATACCACTGTGTGCAGTGTTGCGTTGTTATTATGGACTGAGCCGCCACGCAGGATAATGACGCCGCGCGCACGCGCGCGCACACGCACGCGCGGCCCCGCGCGCATGCGCATATGTTCCCTCGCGCACAATAATACACTTTGTTTGTATAGCCTTTCATACAGAAACTGCAGCTCAAAGTGCTTCACAACAGAATTAAGACAGGCATAAAATGAGCACATAAAGTGCAGACATATAAAATCAGTTTTTCACATTAGGATCTAACATCCCAACAGGCAACCTTGTTTATGGTTTGATTCAGTTTTAATATAAATAATAAAAATAAAGAGAAGATTAATTAATTATCTACTCAGTCCCGAAGTTTGTGATGTAGATATGGAATGTCCCGGGTTGCTGCTGTTTGCAGAGTGTGTTGTTGTCCGGGGGTGAGTGGTGGTGGGTGGGGGGTTGAATCAAAACAGTTGTCAATTCGGAATTGACGGCTGTTTTGATTTGGCCCTTCGTGGGCAGCGGCAACTTGGGACGTTCCATATTTACATCACAAAGAGTCCCAGACTGGTTGAAGACACCAGCCTATAGCGGCTATTGTTATGATAATGCGAGGTAGCGCCGGGGCCCGGGAGGCAGGTAAACACGAGCCGAGTCGAGGGCAGCGCGTTCTCGCGAGCGCGTGCATGTGCGTGCACGCGCTTCTGCTCAAATCTTTAATACTCAGTGAGGTACCACACCGTGCTACCCCGTACCATGAACAACGCATGCCTGACTGTGTGTGACTTGACTCTACAACCAACAAGAAGCAGAACATGGCTGTGAACTTTGGAGCTCCCCTGCCTTTCCATGTGACACCCAACAGCACTCAAAAGGATGTTTGAGAATTGTAACACCCACCTGGCAATGAATGAATGAATGAATGAATTAATGAATTAATTAATTAATGAATTAATGAATTAATGAATTAATGAATGAATGAAAACTTTATTTAACAGATTGCAGAATGGGTACAATACAGTACGGCTCAATACACACAATTGTTATGGGGATGCAGACCAGAGAAAGACGTTTGTCTTGTTTACATCAAGGTCCCCCATTTTCAATTCAAATTGACATTTATGACATACACAACATACATGACATTTATGGCATAGGGACATACAGGTATTTAGTACTGATACATTTGTGACATATACGGTATTCAAATATACAGTACTGTTACCCATAGATCCTGACAGAGTATATACATATGATGGGGAGGGGACTGTACATTAGGAGGGGGTGGGTGGGTGGGAGAGAAATATATATGGTGGGGAGGAGACTGTACATTAGGAGGGGGTGGGTGGGTGGGAGAGAAATATACATACGGCGGGGAGATAATATATGTCCTAATAAACTAACCTACACTGTAACACGCAACACTTTGATGAACATTGTTACTCAGCTGATAGAGTTATACCCTTCTTGCTGTCTTGTCGCACAGAACTTGTAAGTCGCTTTGGATAAAAGCGTCAGCTAAATGACTAAATGTAAATGTATATACATGCGGTGGGGAGGAGACTGTCTATTAGGTGGGGGTGGGGGGGTTTGGACATTTACGGTGGCCAGTTTCGTATTGCAGCCTCCCGTAGGTGCTCTTTAAGAGCGGTTTTGAATGTGGGTAGGGATTCACATTCGTTTACAGCTTTGGGTAGGGCGTTCCACATTGATGTGGCATAATTGTGAAACGTGTTTAGTCCCTTGTTTGAGCCGAATCTGGGTTTAACATGATTTGTTGAGCTTCCTCTGGTGTTGTGGTCGTGGTATTCACTGACGTTTGGGAAGTATTTTGACATGTACATATAGTGCATCTTGTAGACCAGGCCCATTGCAAGTTGCTGTACTCTGTCGTCTACTCTAAGCCACCCTAGGTTGTCAAAGTGGGCAGGGGTGAGGTGGGTTCTAGGGGTAAGGTCAAGTAGTAGTCTGACCAGTTTGTTTTGTGATGTTTGTAATCTTGTTTTTAGTGCCTTTGAGGTGCTTTGGTACCATGAGGTGCAAGCATAGTCGTAGTACCCTTGAATGAGTGCTCCTGCCAGAGTCTTCAGGGTATTCTTGTTTACCAGAGAGGAGATCCGGTACAAGAATCTAGTTCGTTGGTTGACTTTTTTTTATTACATTGGATGCCATTTTGTCACAGGAAAGATTTGCCTCTAGGATGGAACCCATGGGTATAGGTAATTTCATCTTTCCTTGTGACAATATTGTCACCCACTGTAACTGAGAAGCCGTCGGTCTTGCTGAGTTTGTTATTTGAACCGAAGAGAATGGACTCTGTTTTGCCCATGTGTAATGATAGTTTGTTATCAGCAAGCCATATGCAGATTGCATATGATTGCCTTTGTCCTCCAAGACTCTAATGCTCACCTTCTGTGAGGTAAGAACAAGCAAGCAACTTATTACGTTTCAATTAACTTTAAAACTTTTGTGATGTGAAAGCAAAATGTCCTTCTAATGTGATGTCTGATTGATTGATTGATTGATTGAAAACTTTACTAACAGATTGCAGAATGGGTACAATACAGTACAGCTCAATACACACAATTGTTAAGGGGATGCAGACCAGAGAAAGACTTTCGTCTTGTTTACATCAGGGTCCCCCATTTTCAATTCATCAGGACATATATGACATACATGACATACAGATAGTCAGTACTGCTACATCTATACATTTATGACATACCAGATTTGCAAATACAGTACTGTTTGTGATACAGAAGGAGTCAAGAAAAGGGAGTATATACATTTGACGTAGAAACTGTACATTGGAGGAGGTTGGGTGGGGGGGGGTTGGGTACATTGGGATATTGACAACCATACTGGGTAATTTACATTGGAGGTGGTTGGGGGGGGGGGGGGGGGGCACACTGTATAAACAAGCAAAACTGTACATTGAGGGGGGGGGGGGGAGACACTGTACAAACAAACAAAATTGTACATTGGACTATTGACAAAACCATACTAGGTAAATTACTGTACATTGGAGGGGGTTGGGTTAGGATATTTACAGGGGCCAGTGTTGAATTGCAGTCTCCCGTAGGTGTCCCTTGAGAGAGGTTTTGAAAGTGGGTAGTGATCCACATTCCTTTACAGCTTTGGGTAGGGCGTTCCACATTGATGTGGCATAATTGCGAAACGTGTTTAGTCCCTTGTTTGAGCCGAATCTGGGTTTAACATGATTTGTGGAGCTCCCTCTGGTGTTGTGATCGTGGTATTCACTGACCTTTGGGAAGTATTTTGACATGTACATGGGTACCTTGGTCGTGTAGTGTATCTTGTAGACCAGGCCCATTGCAAGTTGCTGTACTCTGTCGTCTACTCTAAGCCATCCTAGGTTGTCAAAGTGGGCAGGGGTGAGGTGGGTTCTAGGAGTAAGGTCAAGCAGTAGTCTGACCAGTTTGTTTTGAGATGTTTGTAATTTTGTTTTTAGTGCCTTTGAGGTGCTTTGGTACCATGAGGTGCAAGCATAGTCGTAGTACCCCTGAATGAGTGCTCCTGCCAGAGTCTTCAGGGTATTCTTGTTTACCAGAGAGGAGATCCGGTACAAGAATCGAGTTCGTTGGTTGACTTTTTTATTACATTGGATGCCATTTTGTCACAGGAGAGATTAGCCTCTAGGATGGAACCCAGGTAGGTAATTTCATCTTTCCTTGTGACAATATTGTCACCCACTGTAACTGAGAAGCCGTCGGTCTTGCTGAGTTTGTTATTTGAACCGAAGAGAATGGACTCTGTTTTGCCCATGTGTAATGATAGTTTGTTATCAGCGAGCCATATGCAGATTCTGCCTAGTTCCGAGCTGAGGGTTTTTTCAACCTGTAACTTGTTCTTGTCAGAGACCAGCAGGGCTGAGTCGTCCGCAAACAGGAACAAGTTGCAGTCACAAGCTGACGACATGTCATTTGCATAAATTAGGAACAGTAGCGGTCCTAGTATGCTTCCTTGTGGAACACCACAGCTCACTGTGAGGGGGGGGGGGGATAGGGTACCGTTTACCTCCACCATCTGTTCCCTCCCCTCAAGGTAGGATTGCATCCAGCTCACTGATAGACTATCAAAACCAATTGCTTTTAGCTTGTCAATCAGAATGGAGTGATTGACCGTGTCAAAGGCCTTTTGTAGGTCCAGCATGACCATGCCGCAGTATTTGCCTAATTTTCAATGTCACTTCTTTGCAGTTGTTGGGAAATTTGGAAGCATTGATCTCAGGAAACAGAAAAGGCCTTAATGTCAAAATTAGAGTCTGCTTGTCGACAAACAAATGTTTTGTCAAGGTAAATGGAAAAACCTTTATATCTCATTGATCACGATCACTAATTTAGTTGAACCAACATAGTTTCTGTTGTATATTTCCAGAGCTTTATTCGCTTGTTGCCAGTGGCGGTTCTAGATCCTTTTTAGGGGGGCTGAAGCCCCCTAAATGTAATATTAGCCACCCTAAGATTAAAAAAAATTGTAATTAAATATTTTTTAATTATTATTCTTGTTTTATTATTATTATTATTATTATTACAGACATGGATTTCCGGTAGTAGCCTGTTGACCTCATTGGTTAACTAATAAAATGTCAAAGACATTGGTAACGTCATGTCAAGTCCCAGTCCAACATTCAACACAAGACGTGGAAGCAGATGTAGCTAGCTACCTACTGTAACTAGTTTAGTAATAGTGAATTTGCCAGTGCTGATGGGCAACAAGACAAGTATGTTGAAACGTTAGCTAGCACTATATAAAATTACTGACTATTCTGACAGACAACGTTGTCAAATTGGTCATTAGTTCCATGGTGTTGGTGTAATAATAGTGTCAAAGAATATTAGCTAATGTTAGCTAGCTGATGCTATTCGCTAGTTCGCTATCAAGCTAATGTCAGTTCAGCTAATGTTAGCTAGCTAGCCCAGCTAATCTGCTTACTACAAAGGCTTATTGCTGCCACGCAAAATTTAAAAATATGTCGTGGCCTCAAAATAGTATTTTGTTACCTCAAAATGTATTTAGTTACCTCAAATTAATAAATCTTGGGCCTCAAAATAATATTTTGTGGCTTCAAAATAGAAAAATATTTTGTGGCCTCAAAATTATCAATTTGAGGCCTCAAAATAATATTTTGTGGCCTCAAAATAGTATTTTGTTCCCTCATGATTTGAACAAACCTTCACTCACTGGAAATGTCTTTTTCCCATAGATGGATATACGAAAATGTGAGTCTCTCTCTCCCTCTCTTTCTCTCCCTCTCTCGAACGCAGTGAGTGCTCCGTAATAGGATCATGATCATTATGATCGACTGGAATAAAAAATAATAATAATAATAGGTTTACTACTTACATACTGTAGTTGTCTCCTTAATGTAGTTGTTCATTAATGTTACCTAAATGTCATAAGTGAATTGTATAGAAACAACTCACCAAAATTGACTATTGCACAACTGATTTTCCCTATTGTTAGGTTTTAGTGAGTTTTTCCTTACCTTCGCGTGGGGTATGTCTGGGAGTGCTTGCATTCTTTCATTTATTTGCATTTATGTTAAATTTTTTGGACCTTATGGTGTTCTTGTTCTGTTCTTGACTTATTGTTATGTTTTCTTCTTGACTTGTTTAAAGAAGACCTGTACAGCCCATGGGGACATTAACGTGTGTTGTCGGGCCTTATAAATAAATTTGATTTGATTTGAATGAATGAATGAATGAAAACTTTATTTAACAGATTGCAGAATGGGTACAATACAGTACGGCTCAATACATACAATTGTTAAGGGGATGCAGACCTGAGAAAGACGTTTGTCTTGTTTCCATCAGGGTCCCCCATTTTCAATTCATATAGATCCCATTTGAGATCCCCTTCACCCCCCCCCCCCCGCACCCTCCCTTGCCTGACCATGGCATTTAGTGAAATTATGCTACTGCTCTAGCCTCTAGGGTCTGAGCCCCCCTAAAGGTCTGATGCTAGAACCGCCCCTGCTTGTTGCACCATACAGCATGGACCAAAACAAAGATACAACTTACAGCATGAACAGGAAGTACTAATTATCTGTTTACAAGCAGAGGTGGTATTTACTGATAGTGCCATCCAGTGGTAAGGTAAAAAGTACTGTATTACAACACTCCCACTTAATTTTACAATGGCATTAAGTGCATTTAAATAATATTACAGAGCCTCCTTCATAAAACGAAATGTCAAGAAAAAATATCTTTAAACAACAATACTTTTTCTTTAAGAAAAACTTTTTTTACAGTGCTTTTACTGGAACTCTTTTTCACATATTTTCAGACTTGCTTTGACCAGGCAGCGTTCATCGTTCACCTGTCAAGCACAAACAACCACTCTATTTAAATAGGAAAAAGTCCAATCTCCCCCCTAAGGTACTCAAACTTCTGTTTAGTCAGTGGCTTGGTAAAGATGTCCGCTTTCATGTCATTTGTTGGACAATATTGCAGTTCTATTTGCCCATTCTGCACACATTCACGGATGTAGTGGTAGCGAATGTCTGTGTTTTGTCCTGGAGTGGTTCACAGGATTCTTCGCGATTGCGATGGCTCCTTGGTTGTTTTCCAGGATCACTGTGGACGTAGCCTCCACTCCGAGATCGCTCAGTAGTCGTCTCAGCCAGATACCTTCTTGAGCAGCTTGAGTGCGATGTATAGCTTCTGCTGTTGAAAGTACAACTGTTGCCTGTTTCTTGCTAAGCCAGCTCACCGCTCCTCCACACAGTAGAAAGATGTTGCCTAAACGCGAGGCGCGGTGCTGGGAAAAGGAGCACGCCTGTCGCGTCTCTAGCATAGAAATGAATGACAGAAAGGAGCTGACAACTCATAAAACGTCCCCGGTCGACACGGGCCATAGGCTATAGGTATGAGTATTACAGAACCACACATAGTCCACACCACACAGGTGTCTAAATACACATGCTCAGATTAACCCCTCTGGTCCAACACTAAAATTCACACACAACAGTCCTATTTACACATAAACACACGGATGAACCAATACCAAACAACAAGTCCACGACCAAACACATCGCGTCTAACATTATTATAGTAGGCAAAAAAAATCAACATTATCGCCACCCACCTGTCCTGATGGTGAAGATCTGCAATTCTCAAAATCTGCATGTCACAGAAGTAGTCCCGCAGCAGGCTGCTTCTCATTCTTTGTAAAACCAAAAATGGTTAGAAGGCTTACTTCTTTGATATTTCGTTTAACTTTCGACATTATCCTGGATACCTCTATTTATTTATTTTAAATGGCGGGTGAAGTTTGATTTGTGCTTGCAGACTGCAGTGCAGCGCCGCCACGCTCCGAATGGTAAACGCAAGAATAGCATGCATGTTGCATGCATATTACGAGTAGTTTATGCTATTGTCTATTACGGTGAAAAATAGCCTAATTTTATTATTATACACGATGATGACGATACAGAAAATTACAGAAAAATGAGAAATGCATGGCAAAAATAGCATTTATTGTCAGTATTTTAGAGACCCCCAAAAATTCACAAATCATGTTTTCAAGGGAGCTGATGTCTGATCTAGGGGAGCCATGGCTCACCCAGTTCCCCCATGATTCGCACCCAGATCACCAGCCCAGTCAGCATCTGAGAATCCAATCAAAGCTCCAGAGTCTGACTGCTCATACTTGAGAGCAAGGTTCACTGTCCCTTTCAAGTATCGAAGTATCCTCTTCACAGCAGTCAGATGTGAAGCATCTGGATTTGCATTGAACTTTGACACAGCACTCACTGCTTGAGCTATGTCTGGTCGTGTGGCCATTGCAGCATACAGCAGACTTCCTACCATTTACTGATAGGTATGTTGGTGCACTGGCTTACTGACACCATCACGTTTCCTCAATTTGACATTGCCATCAGCAGGAGTTGCTACATGATTTGCATTATCCATTCCATATTTCTGAAGTATGGTTTCAATGTACTGCTTCTGATGAAGAAATACACTGTTCTTATTTTGGATCACTGAGACGCCCAGGATATAGGACAGCTCACCCATGTCTTTCATCTTGTAGCGCTCCTTGAGAGCCATTTTCAGCTCGTTCATGCTCTCAGTCGACTCCGTTATCAGAATGAGATCATCAACGTAAACTGTGAGTATCTCAAGCTGTTGTCTTGATCTCACAAACACACAGGGGTCTGATGTGCTCTGTTTGAATCCAATTTCCATCATGAACTGTGTGAAAGCCTTGCTCCAGCAGCGAGGAGACTGCTTCAGTCCACAGATAGATTTTTTTCAGTTTGCATACCAGGTGTTCCTCCCCTGGTTTGATGTAGCCATATGGTTGCTCCATGTAGATTTCCTCTTCCAGGTGTCCATTAAGGAATGCAGTTACGACGTCCATCTGGTGCACCTGTAGATTGTTTTGAATAGCAAAGGACAGTAATGTATGAATAGATCTGAATCGTACCACAGGTGAAAACGTTTCCTCATAGTCAGCACCATACAACTGTGAGTAGCCCTTGGCGACGAGTCTGCATTTGTATCTCTCCACTTGTCCATCACTGTGATGCTTTACTTTGAACACCCATCTTGATCCTACTGCCTTTCTTTCTCTTGGTAAATCCACTAAGTCCCATGTCTCATTTTCCAGCAGCGACTCATATTCCAAATCAGCCGCCTCCTGCCATTCCTTTGCATTAGGACTCACCATTGCTTCTTTCAGTGTGATTGGCTCTGTCACACGACACATAATTGGCATGATGATCAACAGTCACTGTATCAGCAAAGTCATCATATCCATATCTCATTGGAGCATTTCTGATTCTGCCGCTTGTTCTGACAGTGCTATCGACCTCATCATCTTGTGTTTCACACTCCTCTGTTTTAATGGTTATTTCATTCTTCACTTCTCGTGTTTCACTCTCACCGGTTTTAATAGTCATCTTGCTCTTTACTTCCTGTTTACAGTTGAAGTTTGATTAATCAAAGATGACATCACAACGGATTCGAATTCTCCTTTTCTCTTCATCATACAGGCGATTGCACCTCATGGTACCAAAGCACCTCAAAGGCGCTAAAAACAAAATTACAAACATCTCAAAACAAACTGGTCAGACTACTGCTTGACCTTACTCCTAGAACCCACCTCACCCCTGCCCACTTTGACAACCTAGGATGGCTTAGAGTAGACGACAGAGTACAACAACTTGCAATGGGCCTGGTCTACAAGATACACTACACGACCAAGGTACCCATGTACATGTCAAAATACTTCCCAAAGGTCAGTGAATACCACGATCACAACACCAGAGGGAGCTCCACAAATCATGTTAAACCCAGATTCGGCTCAAATAAGGGACTAAACACGTTTCGCAATTATGCCACATCAATGTGGAACGCCCTACCCAAAGCTGTAAAGGAATGTGGATCACTACCCACTTTCAAAACCTCTCTCAAGGGACACCTACGGGAGACTGCAATTCAACACTGGCCCCTGTAAATATCCTAACCCAACCCCCTCCAATGTATAGTCATTTACCTAGTATGGTTTTGTCAATAGTTCAATGTACAATTGTGTTTGTTTGTACAGTGTCTCCTCCCCCCCCCTCAATGTACAGTGTTACTTGTTTATACAGTGTGCCCCCCGGCCCCCCCCCCCCCCCCCCAACCACCTCCAATGTAAATTACCCAGTATGGTTGTCAATATCCCAATGTACCCAACCCCCCCCACCCAACCTTTTCCAATGTACAGTTTCTACGTCAAATGTATATACTCCCTTTTCTTGACTCCTTCTGTATCACAAACAGTACTGTATTTGCCAATCTGGTATGTCATAAATGTATAGATGTAGCAGTACTGACTACATGTATGTCATATATGTCTATATGAATTGAAAATGGGGGACCCTGATGGAAACAAGACAAACGTCTTTCTCAGGTCTGCATCCCCTTAACAATTGTATGTATTGAGCCGTACTGTATTGTACCCATTCTGCAATCTGTTAAATAAAGTTTTCATTCATTCATTCATTCATAACCCTTGGCATTGTTTGCATATCCCACAAAACGAAGCTTCACAGCCTTTTTGTCCAGTTTCCTTCTCTCTGAATCTGGGATATGTGCATAAGCAACACAGCCAAACACCTTCATGTGACTCATGTCAGGTTTTTTTCCACACCATCTCTCGTAGGGAGTCTCTTGCTTCAGGACAGATGTGGGCAGCCTGTTCTGTATGTAAGCTGCGGTGGCTACAGCCTCTGCCCTTTACATCTTCGGCAACTTAGCATGTGACAGCATGCTTCTAGCTGCTTCAACTAATGTCCCATTTTTCCTTTCTGCAACACCATTTTGCTGTGGTGAGTGAGGTACAGTAATTTCATGGTGGATGCCTTGAGCTTTCAAATATTCTTGAAACTCCTTTGATGTGTACTCGCCACCATTGTCTGTTCTCAGCCTCATGACACTCTGCCCACACTCATTTGAGAATGTTTTCTCAAATTCCTTGAATTTGTGTAACACCTCATTCTTCTGTTTCAGAAAGTATACCTTGCAGCAGTAATCATCAATGAAAGTCACAAAATATTTTGCTCCACTTACAGATTCAGTCTGCATGGGACCACAGACATCACTGTGAATCAGCTGCATCTTGCGTTTGGAACGGATTCCTCCAATCGACTTGTATCGCTTTTTAGCCAGCTTGCCTTCCACACATCCTTCACAGAAGGGAACCTCTTTCTCTGCAGAGAAGTCCACTCCATTCACCAGATATTTTAGTTCCTTCAGCTTGGTGGTGTGATCAAGGCGCTGGTGCCACAGGCTGGCTGCTACTGATGCACTATGACAGACAGATGAACTTCCTTCAACATCCAGCTGATCACGCTGTTAAATATACAGAGTGCGTGAAGGTTGGCCATATCAACATTCGCTCTCTGCCAGCCAAAGCTCTTTTGGTAATGAACTGATAACAGACCATAGTCTCGACTTATTGGGCCGCACAGAGACATGGCTTAAACCTAATGACTTTCTGCCCTTAAACGAGGCTTCACCCCCTAATTTGAGTAGCTCCCATATCGCACGCACCTCCAAGAAAGGAGGCGGAGTTGCTCTAATTTACGACTCTAAGCACAACTTTACATCTGACACAAACTGTAAGTTTTCCTCGTTTGAGGTGCTCCTGTTGCGTCCCTCTCCACCCAACAGAAAGTGTGGCGGTCTGATTCCTACCTCCACTGCATCCTTTGTAATGGCTGTCCTTTACCGCCCCCCAGGCCCTTACACCCTCTTCCTAGATGAGTTTTCCACTTTCATCTCTGAGCTTGTTACATGCTCAGATAACATTTTAATTGCTGGTGATTTTAACATTCATTCCAACAAAACTCTAGATCCCCTAAATAAGGCTTTTACAGACATCATTGACTCTCTCGGTCTCATTCAAATCGTTGACCAACCCACTCATAGTGGTGGGAACACCCTTGACTTAGTCCTAGCCCGCGGTCTCATTAGTGCCCTCTCTAAATTGGTTGGCGCGGCTAAACCCTCAACCTGTCTGTTTGACCCTCTTCCAGCAACTCTCATCAAAAAACTCTTCCCAACTCTAGGCCCTGCCCTACTCAATATCTTCAACACCTCCCTGTCTACTGGCGTGGTGCCCCTGGCCTTTAAATCAGCCGTCATTAAACCACTACTTAAAAAACGAACCTCGACCCTCTAATCTTAAAAAATTACAGACCCATCTCCAATCTTCCGTTCCTATCCAAAATATTAGAACGGATTGTCGCAACGCAACTTACTGACCATCTATCAAACAATAATCTTAATGAATCTTTTCAATCTGGCTTTAGAGCCTTACACTCCACCGAAACGGTGGTTACCAAAGTCACAAATGACTTACTGCTCTCTCTAGACTCAAACCTAACTTCTGTGCTCTTATTGCTTGATCTCGATCTTATTTAACTGATAGAACACACTGCGTGGTCTATAATGATTTAACATCTGAGACCCTCCCAGTGCAATGCAGGGTCCCACAAGGCTCTGTCCTGGGCCCTTTGCTTTTTTCGATTTACATCGTTTGCTACCCCTCGGCAATATCATACACAAATTTGGCATAAACTTTCATTTTTACGCTGATGACACCCAATTATATATACCTATTAAGCCAAATGATTCCTCCCAATCACAAAATCTTGAGGCTTGCCTGCTTGCCGTAAAAAAAATGGATGTCGCAAAACTTTCTACTCCTTAATGCAGATTGTTGGCCTCCCAAACCACAGAGGTCTGTTTCAGGACATCTCCCTCAACTTTGATACTTGTCATGTATCCCAGAGCTCCACCATAAAAAACCTCTGAGTCATTTTTTATTCCTCCCTCTCATTAATGCACATATAAAAAATCTCACAAAAATTGCCTTCTTCCATCTTCGTAATATCGCAAAAATTCGCCCCATTTTTTTTTTGATAATTTTATTTTCATTTTCAACCAGCATGGATACATACATGATATGGTCAGTGTCAAAATAGAGAATCATCCATTTTGGTTCTTTAGCCCCCCCCCCCCCCACCCCCACTCCCTCCCACCAGTTCCCTCCCACCAGCCCATCCCCCCACCAGTTCCCTCCCACCAGCCCGCGTGTAGCTTATTGCCAGCGGAAGAGTGCAAGAATGCTTCCGCATTCGTCACCGCACGCCAGTACGGTAATGCGCCTTTCCTTTCGCCCCGCTCAGACAAATGCATGTAGTACATTGCAACACAACGCAGCATTTCCGCGTACATTGCAACGAATCACTTGGAGTTTGAAAGTGATATCAGAAGAAACTACTCAACCTCGGCTGTCTTTAACTATGAGTGAACACAACGCATTGTAACGTTAACGCAGCTGTCAACTGTACTTTACTATGGAACAGCCCTGTGTCTCCCCGGCTGTTCTCTCCTTCAAACCAGCCCTCCAGCTCCTCCTCGCTGAACAGAGTCACCAGCTCGTTCTCCGTGATGGAGATCTCTCCGGGGTTCTCAGAGCTGAAGTCGTACAAAACTCTAGCCTTCAGTGCCATAATTGGCCAGTATTCCCGATAACTCCGAAAATGACCGCTGTCCAACTTTTTTTTTCCAAATTATATCAATTATTCAGAGTAAAATAGTGTGTGGGGCTAATCATAGGAGCTCCAATTCAACACCCACACCTCTTGTTCTCCCGATGTATTCCATATTATACAACGGCATGCAAATTTCTCGATTCTGATTGGCTGAAACAGTCATTTTACACGTCTTTATTGGCAACAATCCACGCTGCTGGCCCAGGACCCGCCCACAACCGACCCACATCACATCACTCCGCCGGATCACAAGAAGGTGGCCAATAATATTTACAAATGGATATGTTAATGGCGACTAAACGACTAAATATGAAGCGATTCTGTCAAGGGGAATGTGTTAGCCCTTTAAACAATGTTGGATGATGTAATTGATGGGTCTTGAGGCAATCTAGAACAAAAGAAAAATCGCGGTTTGATTGATAGATTAATTGATTGATTTAAATTTCTACTTCCTTCTTGCTACTGACTGCAGCGTTCTCTCTCACTGTCCGACGCTGGCGTACCCACAAACACACACACACACATACACACACACACACACACACACACACACACACACACATACACACACACACGCACACACACACTGTGACACACACACACACACACACACACGCACACACACACACACACACTCCTGTCTGCAACAGCGGGGGAGTCAGACTGAGAGAGAAGCAGCGCTGTTTTAAGTGAGCATGGTCTATTGAATTGATTGATTGGTTGATTGCTAATTTTATTACTGTACCCCTGGTTTCCAACTGGTTAAGTTTAGGCTAAAAGAAATAAATAAAAAAATAGGGCGAAGAAAACGTTTTTTTCCTATGCATTCCCTTAACAATTGTGTGTATTGAGCCGTACTGTATTGTACCCATTCTGCATCTGGTAATAAAATTTTCAATCAATCATTCCAATAATACACAGTTGGATGTGTTAGTTGGTTGGATGCACTTCAAGCTGCTTCCACATGAGGCAACTTCTCTCAATCATTCCAATAATACACAGTTGGATGTGTTAGTTTGGTTGGATGCACTTCAAGCTGCTTCCACATGGAGTTGTGGGAACTACTTTTTCTGGCGGATGGTTTTTTCAATAAATCTTCGATTAATGTGTGTTTATTGTATAGAAATAAGGTTGGATGAATCTGGCAGTTGTATAAAAGCTTTACACCACGTGCAGTCGTGATTTGTGACCAATAAACCATGCCTAGGGGGGTCTAACGACCCTCGGCTGCGCCTCGGGCCTAACAACCACCCCTAGGCATGGTTTATTGGTCACAAACCACTCCTGCGTGTGATGTAATGCTTAAGTAAAGTACAGTTGACAGCTGCGTTAACGTTACAATGTGTTGTGTTCACTCATAGTTAAAGACAGCCGAGGTTGAGTAGTTTCTTCTGATATCACTTTCAAACTCCAAGTGATTTAGATCCAAAACATTTTCTAACACAGATTCATAATGGTTCTTCAGTGCAAGGGTTCAATTTACAATCAATAATCCATTGTAGGAAAATCCAGAACACTGTTTAGTCTGTGACGACGCGTCGCGATAATATACATGTATTCCATAGTAAAGTACAGTTGACAGCTGCGTTAACGTTACAATGCGTTGTGTTCACTCATAGTTAAAGACAGCCGAGGTTGAGTAGTTTCTTCTGATATCACTTTCAAACTCCAAGTGATTCGTTGCAATGTACGCGGAAATGCTGCGTTGTGTTGCAATGTACTACATGCATTTGTCTGAGCAGGGCGAAAGGAAAGGCGCATTACCGTACTGGCGTGCGGTGACGAATGCGGAAGCATTCTTGCACTCTTCCGCTGGCAATAAGCTACACGCCACCAGCCCACCCCCCCCTCCCAGATTCAACTCAGACTCACATTAGGCAAACACTAAACTAACAGAAATAAGTAAAATACAAACATACCAAAACAAAAACAAAAACACATTCACATCTTCAACTTGCTCCGAGGTCCCAACATAGTCTCATATATTCCACTATGGGAGTGTACCCAACCTTTCATTCTCCATATACGTCAAAAAAGGTTGCCATGTCTTATATAATCTATCCGTAGAGCCTCCTAAGGTGCATCTCATCTTTTCCAAGTGCAGGAACCCCATTACATCTCTGGTCCCCTCCAAACTCATAGCCAAGCTCAGGGACCTGGGCTTGAACTATGACCTGTGCCAGTGGGTCCTGGACTTCCTGACGGGCAGACCCCAGGTGGTAAGAGCCGGCAACTGCACCTCCTCATCCATCACGCTCAACATAGGGGCCCCCCAGGGCTGTGTTCTGAGCCCCCTCCTCTACTCCCTGTACACACATGACTGCGTAGCACAGCGGAACAACAACACCATCATCAAATTTGCTGATGACACAGTAGTGGTGGGCCTGATCTCTGCCAACGACGAAAGGGCCTACCTGGAAGAGGTAGAGAACCTGTCACAGTGGTGTCAGGAGAACTGCCTCTCCCTGAACGTCAGCAAAACAAAAGAGATGATTGTGGACTTCAGGAGGTCGGGGGTCAAGGACTACAGCCCCCTCAGCATCGACGGGGCACCAGTTGAGAGAGTGAACAGTTTCAAGTACCTCGGAGCCCACATATCCGAGGACTTGACATGGACCACACACATTGACAGTGTTGTGAAGAAGGCACGACAACGCCTCTACTTCCTCAGGCGCCTAAGGAAGTTCCAAGTCAGTCAGAAGATCCTTAGGAACTTCTACTCATGTACAATAGAGAGCATCCTGACCGGCAACATCACCTCCTGGTTTGGGAATAGCACTGCACAAGACCGTAGCAGACTACAAAGAGTGACACGTTCAGCCGAACGCACAATTAGAGGGGGGCTTCCCACCCTCCAGAACATTTACAACAAGCGGTGCAAGGGGAAGGCTAAGAGAATTATTAAGGACTCGAGCCACCCGAACAACTGCCTCTTTGAACTGCTGCCGTCAGGCAAGCGATACCGGAGTCTTATGGCGAGCACAGAAAGACTCAGAAGGAGCTTCTATCCCCAGGCCATCAGGCTGCTAAACGAACAATAATCGCTAAACGAACAATAATCACTATGCAACAACCATCAAATGCACACAGCACACACACCCACACGCACACACACACTCACTCAAACAAACAACACACTGCAGCACCCACTCTCCACACTTTAGATCACACAAACACACTTACACTTTATATTTATTGATAAAGGATTTGCACTACAACTCGTACACCTACTGTGAATTGTACCTAAACTGCACCTCGTCCATTTATGCCTTGCACTATATAGTATTGTATATTAGTACACTGCACAGTATTGTATATTGTATGGTAACTACGTCTACGAACATTGTACATATGTCTAAACTGAACACTGTGACCTCTTTTTTTTTTTCTAATTTTTACTATGTTTTTATTTCATACTTATCTTGTCATGCACAGTCTCTGGAGCGCAACAGTAAGAAGCATTTTGTACAAAAGTATTCTGTACTTCTGTATGACAACTATTAAAGAAACTTGAAACTTGAAACTTGGTCCATTGGACATGTGTGGGAGAGGCCTCCTGCTTCCACATCATAAGTATTAAACGCCTAGCAATTAGGGTAGAAAAAGCAATAATTTTCGAGTGTTTTATGTGAATGGGTATATCCTCTGGTGTCACTCCAAAGATTGCGATTATAGGGGAAGGGTCAATTTTGGTTCCAAATATTGCAGAAAAAGTATCAAATATAGATGTCCAATAATTATATAAATTTGGACACGTCCAGAATGTATGAACGAGAGAACCCGTCACCGTCTTGCACCTATTGCACAAAGGATCTGTCCCTGGATAAAACTTAGCCAACTTCTCCTTTGAGAAATGTAGACGGTGTAGCACCTTAAACTGTATGAGCCCATGTCTGGCACATATTGAGGAAGAGTTAACATTCCCCCAAAATTCGCCCCATTTTAACTCTGGCTGATGCTGAAACCCTGATTCATGCTTTTGTCTCATCACGTCTGGACTACTGTAATGCACTTTTTTCAGGCCTACCTAATTCAAGCATCAAAAATCTTCAACTCGTGCAAAATGCGGCTGCACGGATACTAACTAGAACTAGAAAATTTGATCACATCACACCAGTTTTGTCCGCCCTACACTGGCTTCCTATTCAAGCCCGATCTGACTTTAAAGTGCTACTCCTCACCTACAAAATTTTTAATGGGCTTGCACCGCTCTATCTATCCGATCTCATCTCCCGCTACTCGCCCGCTCGTGCTCTGCGCTCACAAAATGCGGGGCTTCTATCGATTCCTAGGGTTAAAAAGAAATCCGCCGGCCACAGAGCCTTTGTCTACCGCGCTCCCTACCTGTGGAACAAATTACCTGCCTGTAGTTAGGATGTCTATTTTCTCCCATGTCTGCTTTTCTGCAGCACTACAAACATGGGAACTCTCTAACCGCTGTCCCAACCCCCCCCCCCCCCCCCCCATCTCTCTGAGTGCCTGTCTCGTAGTGCTGACCAAGGTGATGGATGCCTCGGGGTCTTGACCAAGATTGCAGTGACTGCTCTACATGCACCACCGAGGCCATGGATCAGCTCCTTACCGTCTTCTGTCCGTGGTCTGTCAACATGGTTTGTGGTCTGTCAACGTGGTTTCATTGCTGGGTTAAGTACTTCTATTCTATTCACATAATATGCTTACTTCATATATCTATTCTATTCACATATATGCTTACCACTTGTATCTATTGCTATGTCCGCCCACTACAATCACGCGAGCTGTCTAACGCCTGTCCCGTCTCCCTGTCTCCCTGTGAGTTGCTGTCCCGGAGGCCTCTATGCCTTCTACAACGGCGCTCAGTTTCCGGGTTCCTCTGATTGGCCACTAAGCCCATGTGACCGCCCGCTAGCACGCCCCCCTTATCGCCCACTGCCGCGCTGTGAAGCGGAGCACAGAGGCAGCGGGGCGAGGCGGTGGTTTCTCCCCGGGGCTCCGTGCGCCACTGACTCGGTCCAGCTCCAGCGGCCGTCTTCCGCCTGCGATATCCTCTCTCCCTCTCCGAGGCGGCTCGTTCTTATTAATCCCCCATTGTTCAGGTCGACATGGTCGCACAAACACCTGTTGGAGGAGTAGTGGGGGAGAAATGAATGAATGAATGAATGAATGAATGAATGAATGAATGAATGAATGAATGAATGAATGAATGAAAACTTTATTTAACAGATTGCAGAATGGGTACAATACAGTACGGCGCAATACACACAAGGGGATGCAGACCCTGAGAAAGACGTTTGTCTTGTTTACATCAGGGTCGCGTCTATGCCTTCTACAACGCCGCTCGGTTTCCCATATCGACATTTATGACATACACAACATAGGAGTAGTGGGGGAGAAGAAGAGGAATATTTTTAAATAGCAAGAATTATCGACTGGCAACTCTGTGCTCGTCAGACATGTTAATGTCATGTATGTTGTGTATGTCATAAATGTCGATATGAATTGAAAATGGGGGACCCTGATGTAAACAAGACAAACGTCTTTCTCTGGTCTGCATCCCCTTAACAATTGTGTGTATTGCGCCGTACTGTATTGTACCAGAGTGCCCATGGAGTCTGGACGACGCGAGATGACGCACGAATGAATGTGGACTGTTCTATCAGAGGGGGGAGCTTCGGTGGCCAGTGTCCTTTCAGCCGAACAAGATAATGAAAAAATTATCCCACTAAATGGCCAGACGCGTCTTATGGCGACATCTACAATTACCTCATTGAGTCTCCAGGTATTCTAATGTTTATATTTAAGTGCAGCGGTCTGTAGCCACTCACATTACCACCGAAGCTCCGCCCTCTGATGGAACAGTCCACATTAATTCGTGCGTCATCTCGCGTCGTCCAGACTCCATGGGCACTCTGCGCATGTGCATGCGGAATAGGTGCTTTAAAATGGGCTTTTTCTCTGCCGATTTATTTCTGATCGATTAGGAATGGGTCACGCGGTGTTCAGGAGATTGAGGCGCATAAACGTCTATTCGATCATGTCTCTAGCACCCCCACAGCCGTATCTGCAACCACTTACATCACGGCTCTGATCCACATTCATTCATATGCTCCCCCTGCAATCTCCTCCCCGATTTCAATGTAACACGGAAGTGTAGTGGTCTATAGCAGGACGCGGGGGTGTGGCCTGGTCACATGCATGAGTGCAAATTGTTTGTTCATGAGCACAGTAGGTGCTAGGAGATAAGAGTTATCTCATAATGGCAAAGAGCGAGACGCTCTGCCAGTATTCATATAACTAGGTTATAGGATAACCTTTCGTTCATGCAGGAGGCAGATGTATTCCTAATACCATTATTTATTGTTAACTTTTGTCAGACACAGCCACAATGTACAAAGGGGTAGCAAACCCTTCCACACAACTCATACAATGCAAGGGGCATTTAGAACATAATAACTAACATTCTCACATAGCAAGTGAGAAAATTAAGAACAACTGCATTTCAGCAAATGTACTTAATTCTCTCTCTCTCTCTCTCTCTCTCTCTCTATCTCTCTCTCTCTCTCTCTCTCTCTCTCTCTCTCTCTCTCACACACAGCAAGCAAGGAGTACAGAGCCCTGGTGGAGAGCTTCGTGGGGTGGAGCGACAGCGACCACCTCCAACTCAACACCAGTAAGACCAAGGAGCTGGTGGTGGACTTCCGGAGGGGCAAGAAGAGGCCCCCCCCGATTCCCATCTCCATCCGAGGGGTGGATGTGGAGATGGTGGACTCATACAAGTTCCTTGGGGTACACCTGAACAATAAACTGGACTGGTCGGACAACACAGAGGCCCTCTACAGGAAGGGACAGAGCAGGCTGTTCTTCCTGAGGAGACTCAGGTCCTTCAATGTGTGCAACAAACTGCTGCAGTCTTTTTACCAGTCTGTTGTGGCCAGCATCCTCTTCTATGCTGTGGCATGCTGGGGAGGCTACATCAACTCAAGGGACACCAACAAGCTCAACAAGCTGGTGAGGAAGGCTAGCTCCGTGGTGGGAGTCGAGCTACCTAGACTTGAGGTGATGGTAGAGAGGGGGATGATAAGGAAGCTGGCTGCCATCATGGAGAACCCCTACCACCCCCTCTACGACGAGCTAGTCAAGATGAGAAGCTCGTTCAGCCACAGACTCATTCCCCCCCGACACTCAACTAACCGCCTCGGACAGTCCTTCATACCAGCGGCCATCAGGCTCCACAACTGCGACTGCTACCAGACATTGACCTGGGACTTATAGGAACCCAAGGAGGACAACCTACACTACCTTAGGCTTACTGCACCCCATAGACGCCTGCGCATAAGAGCATGCGGAGCAGCTGCTCTATGACTATTGAACATGGGGGGGCAAACGTCTGATTTTGCTCCCCCACTTTTTGATCATATGAAAAATATGATATACCCCCCCCTCCTATATATAAATCTAACCATAACTACGTAATTTCAATCAAATTAATAATACGCAATGACACTTAATAGCAAGTTTTTAAGTTTCCAAAGATTGCGACCCCCCCCCCTGCTCCCCCATATGGTTTGATCCAGTGCCTCTCCAAGTCCAACCCCCAGCAGAGCAGATAGTGGCGCGGCGCTGGCGCTGCACGGCTGCAGGTAGGCTGAGTGTAAATATCAAAGGCGACAGAAGTGTGTCATTTGGTGGCAGGCAGGATTTTCCAGTAAGTTGTTTATGATTGTTAAGATTATTTATGTTAGACATGTCGTTTACTATTGAGTGGTAGAGGTTCTACCACGCAATACAATAAAAGTGTTTCACATCCCGAAATGCCATCTGGTCATACCAATAATAATAATAATAATAACAAAGTGTCCCTCTGGTTGGCATTAGCTTTAGTGCTAGCCGCTAGCTAACGTTGTCATATATCTAGATATGTGGTGTCGTCAGCTGGATAACGTTGACTTCGTTTGCAAATTTTAACGTTCGCGAGCAGGGCCGGATTAACGACGGCCGCGGCCCGTGGGCCTTTAGTGACGAGGATAATGCAATAAAAGTCTGAAAATGAAGGGATTATGTCCATGAGTGTCATTTTTAGAAATTAAGGCCTGCCTCTTATATAAGCCTCTCTAATAAAGGCCTGGTGCTCTTTGCAGCTGAGGTAAATAGAAGACCCGTCCTATATTTGAGGATTTACGGTAAATCAAGATGTTCAATTATCTTAAGGTACAATACCTGAAATGAAAATGTGTGTGTGTGTCCAGCCAACCAGGTAACATGGCAGAAAAAAGAAAGAATACAGACATCGGAGCATTTTTCAGTACACCAAAACGCAAAGTAAGAACCCTAGTAGCCTAATAGCTCAAAGACTTAAAGGGCGGGCTCCACAAATAATGGATTGCACGGTGTTAATTGCACCTTTACTTACAATTCATTATGAATTGTAAATGGGGGACCCTGATGTAAACAAAACAAAAGTCTTTCTCTGGTCTGCAATCCCTTAACAATTGTGTGTATTGAGCCGTACTATATTGTACCCATTCTGCAATATGTTAATAACATTTTTAATCAATCAATAACAGATTGCAGAATGGGTACAGTACAGTACGGCTCAATACACACAATTGTTAAGGGGATGCAGACCAGAGAAAGACTTTCGTCTTGTTTACATCAGGGTTCCCCATTTTCAATTCATAATGAATTGTAAGTAAGGGTGCAATAGAAATGTTTCATAATGATGTTCAGTGTATTCATAAGTGTATTGCTCTCCTTAATGTAGAATGATATGGTGACTGTACAGACTCAGGAAGGAGAGAAAGAGACCAAAGAGTTACAGGTAGTGGAAATATCAGACAGTCAGCTTAAAGTGTAGGATAACATAACAAATTAAGACACAAATACTTGGATTATATATCCCCCCCTCTCTCCCTTTCTTTACAGAGTAGCATAAAGATTGTGTATTCAAACCGGTTCAGTGTATTCATAAGTGTATTGCTCTCCTTAATGTAGAATGATATGGTGACTGTGCAGACTCAGGGAGGAGGCAGAGAAGGAGAGAAAGAGACCCAAGAGTTACAGGTAATGGAAATATCAGACAGCTTAAAGTGTAGGATAACATAACAAATTAAGACACAAAATAGGCTATATTTACAGCAGACCCTGTTATTGTTCCTTGTTGGTATTTTTTCTCTCTTTCTTATTAAAAACTTGGCCTATTTGAAAGGAGATTGATTTAATAAAAATAAAAGAGCAAAAAAAATATATACAGTATATAAATATATATATATTAATATATTATTATTATTATTATAGTAATTGGCTATCATACTGCAATATAAACTGAGTTTTATAGTGAAAAGAGCAGCTTTATTGGTCAAGATTGAAGGCTCTATATTGCAGGAAATTGCACGTACAGGTTCATTAAATGAAAAAAAATATCTGCCATGGAGGGGGTCGTGCCGGATCCCCTCCAAACCACCCCTTGCATGTAAAAAAAAAATAATAATAATAATAATATAATATAAAAAAAAAATAAAAAAAAAATTGCACCCCCACTTTCAACTATAACTAGGCGGCCATGCTGCACCCTATGTGGATACTGTGATACTGTGAATAATGTATATTTCAGTGGATACCGTGATACTGTGAATAATGTATACTCAGTAGATAGTAAATTATAACACTACCTCATGCATACTGCACCTTATGTGACACTGTGAATAATGTGAATATTCCTCAGCTAGTCAGATAGTAAATTATATTGACCATATTGATCAAATTGTTTACACTGCCTGTGTTGTTTTTTACTACCTGTATACCGTGTTGTTTTACTACCTGTACCCCCCCTCCCCCCCATGCTGCTATGATGCCTGAATTTCCCCAAGGGGATCAATAAAGGAATATCTTATCTGAATATCTTATCTTAAGTGTCCTTTATTCTCTCTCTCTCTCTCTCTCACACACACACACACACACACACACACACACACACACACACACACACACACACACACACACACACACACACACACACACACACACACACACACACACACACACACACACACACACACACACACACACACAGCATTTGGTTACAAAGGCTTAATTTCCTGCATTCTGGTTGTGGAATAATAGAATGATTCCCCAACTCTCTCATGTAAAGACATTCCCCTCCCCTGTATCTATCCTGTGTTCCCCCCCCCCCCTCCCCCATTTGACCTATCAAATGGGACCACCTCCCCCCCTTTTAACAGGGCTCCTCCCGACCACAATCGAGGTCTTCTACCTGGGTGATTTCAGCTGACTACCTGGGGAGAGCCCCTCAGCCATTCTCTCTATGTACTATGTATATTTCTATCTGTTTGGTTAATAAACCTTGTTATTATCCAAACCTCGGTTGACTGAGAACATTCTTCTTCAGGATATCCACGAATATCCCACATGGTGCAGGAATTTTTAAATTTTTACGCTTTAAATGCCAGTGTTTGTGATGGGCATCACAAATGATTGTAAAAAAACACACAAAAAGTAAAATATTTTCAATATATCAAATGCAAAGTACATTTTTCTGGGGGGGATTATTACAGGCTATGTCAATGATTAGCAACAACACAGATTTTGATGGATTTTTGTTTTTTTGTAATGTCAGATTTAACAACAACTCTTTTCAGAAAAAGTATTTAATTTTTTATCTGACATACATTACAAAAAAAATTGAAATGGTTATGATCAGGGCTGAAGTTGAATAAAAGATGTATGACTGTTTAGTGCATTACTCTCTGTCACAGTGATCTCCTGGTTGTTCCCCACTTAGGTTATCTAACTATTGCGCCGCCGCAACTAGAAACACTGGTCTGCTTCTAAGTTCAGTGGCCTGACTGAAAAAATAAATAAATAAATAAATTACAATATATATATATATATATATATATATATATATATATTAAGGCTGTCAAATATATCGCGTTAATATCGCGTTAACTCCCGATTCTATTAATGCCACAAATTTTTTTAACTCAAGATTAACTAAAAAAAAAAAAAAAAAAAAAATGTTTACTAGACTTCACTCAGGTGTATTATTGATGCTCTCATTGATACTATGTTTGTTTCTGAAGTGTGTGTGTGTGTGTGTGTGTGTGTGTGTGTGTGTGTGTGTGTGTGTGTGTGTGTGTGTGTGTGTGTGTGTGTGTGTGTGTGTGAGATATAGAGAGAGAGGGGGGTGAGAGAGATGAGGAAGGGGCAAAAGAGAAAAAGAGCTGGGAGAGTGTGTGTGTGAGGGAGAGAGGGGTGTGTGTGATTAATCAGCCCTTGTATGTGTGAATGTAACAAGTTCCTAACGTTTTCTTTCCCCTATTATTTCATGCACACTTTATTCATTGTTTTAAATTATTATTTTCTTTTAAGTTATTTTGTGCATCACTCTGTTTTGAATTTGATGCAAATTTGCAATGCATGAGGGTCATCCTTTTGTGTTAAATGGCTGCACAAAGCAAGCATTTGTTGGAATATTGTTAATAAGAGTATTAAAACTTGGAACTTGAAAAAGATCTGTTTAAGGTAAAAAAAAAAAAAAAAAAAATGCGATTAATTTGCGATTAATCGCGAGTTAACTATGGACAATCATGCGATTAATCGAGTTAAATATTTTAATCGTTTGACAGCACTAATATATATATATATATATATATATATTTATTTTTATTGTTTCAAGTACCACCAGCAGTACCACCAAGTACCACTAGTGGTACGCATACCACATGTTGAGAACCAATGTGTTAAGGGATATGTACAGATATAGATATAGTTATCTACACAGCCTGGTAAACGAGTCAGGTGACCCCCTGCTCCTTCCCCCCTCTATGGCGAGCTGCTAGAGCTGGACCTCTGGACTTGAATGGTGCTGCACTGTATTGTGATGTGAATGGGCCGAGTAATGACGTCAGGAGCAAGGACTCAAGTGGCTGTCATTATTGAACTCAGGTGTTACTGATTGTGCGCGGGGATGAGACGCTGAGACTATTGATAAGCCAGTGGGACTCAGATATCGTGGTTGGAGCACTTCGCTACAAGCGGTAACCAGACTCTGTTAGGGCCCGGGGGTGGGGTCGATCGTGGAGAGTTATCCACCGGCGATGAAGACAATTTATCCAGCCGTCCACAGGTTCCAGTGGCGCGAGGAGGGGAGGCTTACCCTCCTGGAGACAGATAGGGACGGGATATAGAGGGTACTGAGTTACCTTGCTCCTAAAGACATTATACTCGGAACGTCCTCGCGGACACCGGGTACGATTGCCAGGTTACAAGTCAACTACAACCTGGTGGACCACCGTTCGCCGGAGCATTCGCCCGGAGAGTTGGACGAGGTCCAAGCACAGACCCCCGGGGGGGTCGCGCCGTGCGGCGAGTTAAGTCCACTGTTACCCACATTGCACTTAGTATAGGATTTTGTATCATGATCTATTTTTATAACTGTATAGGCCTACTGTATATATATATATATTGTATATGGCATCTTGTGTATCTTCTAGTTACATTATTTGTATTATATCGTGCCCTTAATTAACCTGCATATTGGCTAGTCCTTCATATGCCCTATTTATTATATAGCCCAGGCTGGTATATTTTATATATCGTGTGATCAATTGAAGGGGGACAGGGGAAGCAAGAGGGAGGGGTAATTAGGACCTCAAGTTCAAGTTTCAAGTTTCTTTAATATTTGTCATACAGAAGTACAGAATACTTTTATACAAAATGCTTCTTACTGTTACGCTCCAGAGACTGTGCAAGACAAGATAAGTATGAAATAAAATAACATAGTAAAATTAGAAGTAAAAAAATGAGGTCACAGTGTTCAGTTTAGACATATGTACAATGTTCGATGCAGAATAGACGTAGTTACCATACAATATACAATACTGTGCAGTGTACTAATATACAATACTATATAGTGCAAGGCAGAAATGGGACGAGGTGCAATTTAGGTACAATTCACAGTAGGTGTACGAGTTGTAGTGCAAATCCTTTATCAATAAATATAAAGTGTAAAGTGTGTTTGTGTGATCTAAAGTGTGGAGAGTGGGTGCTGCAGTGTGTTGTTTGTTTGAGTGAGTGTGTGCGTGTGGGTGTGTGTGCTGTGTGCATTTGATGGTTGTTGTTGTGTTTATTGTTCGTTTAGAAGCCTGATGGCCTGGGGATAGAAGCTTCTTCTGAGTCTTTCTGTGCTCGCCTTAAGACTCCGGTATCGCTTGCCTGACCGCAGCAGTTCAAAGAGGCAGTTGTTCGGGTGGCTCGAGTCCTTAATAATTCTCTTAGCCTTCCCCTTGCACCGCTTGTTGTAAATGTTCTGGAGGGTGGGAAGCCCCCCTCCAATTGTGCGTTCGGCTGAACGTGTCACTCTTTGTAGTCTGCTACGGTCTTGTGCAGTGCTATTCCCAAACCAGGAGGTGATGTTGCCGGTCAGGATGCTCTCTATTGTACATGAGTAGAAGTTCCTAAGGATCTTCTGACTGACTTGGAACTTCCTTAGGCGCCTGAGGAAGTAGAGGCGTTGTCGTGCCTTCTTCACAACACTGTCAATGTGTGTGGTCCATGTCAAGTCCTCGGATATGTGGGCTCCGAGGTACTTGAAACTGTTCACTCTCTCAACCGGTGCCCCGTCGATGCTGAGGGGGCTGTAGTCCTTGACCCCCGACCTCCTGAAGTCCACAATCATCTCTTTTGTTTTGCTGACGTTCAGGGAGAGGCAGTTCTCCTGACACCACTGTGACAGGTTCTCTACCTCTTCCAGGTAGGCCCTTTCGTCGTTGGCAGAGATCAGGCCCACCACTACTGTGTCATCAGCAAATTTGATGATGGTGTTGTTGTTCCGCTGTGCTACGCAGTCATGTGTGTACAGGGAGTAGAGGAGGGGGCTCAGAACACAGCCCTGGGGGGCCCCTATGTTGAGCGTGATGGATGAGGAGGTGCAGTTGCCGGCTCTTACCACCTGGGGTCTGCCCGTCAGGAAGTCCAAGACCCACTGGCAGAGGTCATAGTTCAAGCCCAGGTCCCTGAGCTTGGCTATGAGTTTGGAGGGGACTATGGTATTGAATGCTGAGCTGTAGTCGATGAACAGCATTCTCACATAGTTCCCCTGCCTCTTGTCCAGGTGTGACGGAGCGATCAGAGAGGCAGCCGTTCGTTGCAGCGCCATGATCAAGTTTTGGCGCTGGGGAGTCTTCCATAATTAGTGTACAGTTGATCTATTGTCTATGAGTGCCTATTTGAGAGGGTGATTAGCGGGCCATGTGTGTGATTAGGCATATACTTTGTATAACGCGCAGTGCCTCTTCAGGAGGGTGTTTAACGTGTGTGATAGGACAAACCGTGTTCACATTTGCGTGCCTCATATAGAGGGTGACTGAGTTACATCTGCAGAAGACCTTTACGGTGCCCGATTATTCCCCCCAATTAGTCCCCTGCATGAATTACTTATGTTGTGTAATAAAGTGTCCTATTGTGCATGAGGCCGTACCTAGGGGGAGGGTGGCGGAGGATTTACAGCGAGAGAGAGTTGACTGGTAGCGGGAGGTGATTCCCTAAATATTCACGTGGACCAGTGGGTCGGATAGAGTGTGTGTGTGACTATTGTAAGTGCATTGTGTATGTACCGTACCTCATTCAACTAAGAGTTGTTGCCTATATAAAAGTGTGCTGTGATATGTGCTCTACCTAGAGGTGAAGGGTTTACCTATATATAAGTGCTGTAATTTATAGTGTGCTTAACTTAGAGGTGATATAATTTACGTAAGGGACGCCTGGCTATACCTGCTGCATTCTCTGGTTCTGCTAAACCCTGTCATGTCTCGGAGGGGAGATTCGTATCGGCTTCATGGCTCATAGGTTTTAATTAATAGATCCCGTGTCCTCTGTATAATTGTTTAGCATAGGTACCTTTATAAAATTAAGTTGTTCTATTTCATTATGGCTGCCGCTCAGCGTCATCTGCACACACTTCACTTCATGCACAAGCACTGAATAAAAAATTCCACAATGTACCTTTACATCCCAACATTCGTCTGGCCACACCCCTATCCGCTTACCTTCATAAGCAGGTGTGTGGTCACCTACTCGCCTCCTTCTTCACTTTCACCACAAGGAAGTGCCTTCGGTAGATCCCACACTTGACGAGGTTGTTAGCTGAAGAAAGTTGAGACGTGTTTACATTTTTTCTTGCTTTTTTCTTCTCTCATATATTTCGAAGGAAAAAAGCTAAGTCATAATGTCTACTTCGGAGGGTCGCGCTCGCAACGCCACTCTTCACCAGCGGTTCTCCATTGCCGCCTCTGTCGTGCGTCTTGGAGCGGGGTTGAGGCCTCTCTCGTGGTCGGCAGCCACGCCCGGTAGGCGTCCGATGGGTAGTTTGCCTCTCCAAGGAGCTGGTGCACCAGTGCCGTCTCCTGTGCGATGGCCTGGTTCCGGCTCTGGTTCCTCTGCTTCCGGGGAGTCGTCCGCTGTTGGGCGGCCGGCTCTTTTGGTTGCGGGGGATTTGAGACGCAAACTTTTTGCGTCAGCTCGCTCCCGTCGCAAGATGGTGGCTTGCAGACGCGAACGGCCTGGTTTTGGTGAGTTGCTGGAGCCAGATGAGGATGCGTCGGTCTCTACATGCCCGATGGAGACAGAGGACTACATGATAGAGGCGGACAGGTTCTTGTTTGAAGGCCCGGTGGAGACATGTCCCCTGCCTGTCCAGGTGACACTGGAGGGGGGTGAGATGTCTCCTTGGGGTACCCCGTCCGCAGATGTTGGGTTAGAACCTCCGACTCTGCGGCGGGATGCCCTACTATCAGCCACATCAGAATGTGGCTCCTTGACCAGTAGTCTGCTGTATGTGAGGGACGCGGGCTCGGAGGAGGAAAGTATGCAGGGGGAACTGCATGCTTTGTTTCCCGAGCTCATGGCGGCGGCGGCAGTCGCAAACGGCGTGCCGCTGCCGCAGCCACTGCCTGTTCCTGTCCCTGATGATCTCATAGGTCATCTATGGCAACGTCGCCCGGTGAGAGGGGTGGACGTTGTCTACCCATTTTTCCCCTCAATGGCGGCCTATGTCCGTCAGGGCCAGGTGGTCTCCCACATCATGGGCCTTACTCCCGCCTACGTGCAAGTCACGCGGGTGGCGGGTTTGGTAAACGGCATGAAGGAGGGCGTGCCACGACTTGATAGGCCGATGGCGGCGCTCCTTTGTCCGGAGGTGGTGTGGAAGCCGTTACGGAAGCCGGTTCCCCAAGGGAAATCGGCGAGGCGGTTGGCATTTTGGAGCGACCAGTTATTTATCACCGGAACACAATCTCTAGCTGCCACTTCTAACATCGCGCAGCTGGCGAGATTCATGTCCGGGATATTAACGGGCGGCACGGAGCTGACTGATTTACAGCATGATCAGCTCGCCCAGTCGGCAGGAGCCATCCTGCATCTGATTCAGCCGCAGGCTATAGCCGCTGGGAAAGTGCACGCCCTGGCCACTCTGACCCAGCGCCACCTTTGGCTGGAGCAGGCACGTGTGCCGGAGAAGAAGAGGACTCCCCTTCTGACGGCACCCCTCTCCGAGGCTGGATTATTCGGGTCGGCACTGCAGCTGATGACCTCAACCTGCAGGGAGATGCAGGAGGAGCGCTCCGTGCTCCAGCCTCATTTCCCCCCGCCCGATGTTGCCGGTGGAGTCAGACGGCCGCCGCGTCGTCGAGGTTCCTCCACCGTGGCCGCTGCCACCACCACCACTGCTGGACCTTCAGCAAAGAAGGCCAGGAGGAGAGAGGGCGCCTCCGCCACTGCAGCTGGCCCATCTACGCCCGGAGGTGACGGTAGGGATCGTCGAGACCAGCCGCCGATCGTTTACCGTCCCTCCGGGGCTCCACGGGGTGGGAAGCCCCGAGCGGCTCGTGGCAGGCGTCACTAAGACTTCAGTGACTTTTTCCCTCTGTGGGCCCCCCCTGTTTCCCTTCCCGGCCCCTCTATGATTTTGTTCGAAAATAAAGAGTCCCCTCTAAGATAAGATAAAATAAGATATTCCTTTATTGATCCCCTTGGGGAAATTCAGGCATCATAGCAGCATGGGGGGGGGGGGGGGGGGGGGTACAGGTAGTAAAACAACACAGTGTACAGGTAGTAAAAACAACACAGGCAGTGTAAACAATTTGGTCAATATGGTCAATATAATTTACTATCTGACTAGCTGAAGAAATATTCACATTATTCACAGTGTCACATAAGGTGCAGTATGCATGAGGTAGTGTTATAATTTACTATCTACTGAGTATACATTATTCACAGTATCACGGTATCCACTGAAATATACATTATTCACAGTATCACAGTATCACAGTGTCCACATAAGGTGCAGTAAGCCTAAGGTAGTGTACAGTAGGTTGTCCTCCTTGGGTTCCTATAAGTCCCAGGTCAATGTCTGGTAGCAGTCGCTGTCGCTGCCCCCTGTTGTGGAGCCTGGAGGCTGCTAGTCGCTGCCCACTGTTGTGGAGCCTGATGGCCGCTGGTATGAAGGACTGTCCGAGGCGGTTAGTTGAGTGTCGTGGGGGACAGTATTTTTTGTTAACAAACTGTGTGTTTATTCACCAAACATATGATGGGGTTGCAACGTGTGAATCTTTCGCTAGTATGGGTTGATAGGAGGGCTAGATCTTACATTCATGTTAGAGCTTAAGCAAGGCCTGCAGCCTACACTCGGTTGAAAAAGGGGTTTTTTCTGCCTCGACCTGAATCTCCACATAAAGGTAGAGGTTAGTTGTGTGCTCTGTTGCTTAAACAGTGATATTGAGCTGCAACACTATTGTGTTGGTTTGCAGTAATGCTCGTATGAAAACGTACCGCGGCTCAGCCGCTCTCTCTCTCTATCAATTTTTTCTGTGTTTACAACATGGATGCGGGTGTCGGATTCACACACACACACAACTTGGTCTTGCTATAAACCCTGTTCACAGATGTGTCTGTGGTTAGCGTGCATTGTATTAGCTTGCGCTATTCATTAGCATTGCTACTAAAGGTATCATATGGCTATTGTTGTTGTCGTATGCAAGGGTTGGGCTTGTGAGGGGGTGCCGGATAAACCCCTCCTTCCCTCTTTTGATTGGTCAGGGGGTTTATTGGACTCTTTTTTCGTTCAGTCAGGGCCAACCTGTTAGGCGGCTTGGCAAGGAAGGGTTTCCCAGACTCTGCACCCATCACAGGCGTTTGAGTCTTGGGTTTCCCCCCGTCATAGCACACGTCACTAGGCACGTTGCTATTGGACGATGACTTCCGTGAGTTTAGACCTGTATGTAGGGTCTGTTGTTATCAAGTTGTCGGGGCAGAGCGTAAGAACTTACTGTTCTACTATGCTCGATATACGCGTAACTTGAGTCGGTTGGTCACATGACTCAATGTTACCGTGACTTTTCAATCTATGGCTCACGTGGGAAGTCTCTCTGAGGAGTTCCGTCTCTCCTCTGTGGTGAGGATGACGGGATGTAAAAATGTGAAATTTTTTTTACCCTCGGCTGCGTCACGTGAGATTCATGTCAGTCGGTGTTTCTTTCTTTTTTAATAAAAAAGAGTGGAGAATATGAAGCACGACCACCTTCTTGTCGTTCTCCCAGGCGCCTTGAAGGATCAATGTGGGGTCTGGTTAGACTGTCCATTGATATGTTTTGGGTCCCGACGCATACATAGTGCTGGCTCGGGGTGTTTCTGTTAACACTTTAACTGCCGGAAGACCCTTTTAGGCGTCCTTCCCCGCCATGCTCAAGTTGCCGAAGACGCCGTAACTCGTCTTTGATATCAATATTTCAAAAATCTGTGATCGGAATCATATTTCCTTTCCGGGGCCCTGAGACACAAGTGTGATCTCCTCTCAATCCTCTAGCGGTTCAAGACCGCCATCTGGTGGCCGATCGGCAGATCAAAAAAACGGATGTTACCTTTAACCCGGTAGGACTCACTCCATATGGGGTCCGGGCACTCGCTAGTGTTAGAGAGACTCAGTCTTCACACAGTGAACATCGATCGCTGCAAATAACTCGAAAAAACAACATGATTTGGACGTATATATTATTATACAACCTGGAAATGGACCGGATATTTCTATATCCCATAATAGGAAAATGTCTGTTCCACGCTCATCGCCCAACGGCGCGAGGAAGATACGGTAAGATTCAGCGTTATTTTTCAATGTGTACGATACTAACTGCTATGATGAACATTTGACCCACATTAGATGAATGGTATAACGCTGCCCACGGAATTATAAACGCCCCCTCGGCCATCCGGTCAACATCAGATTACTTGTAGTAACTTCCAGAAGTCCGTCCAGTTGGATTTTTTTATATCGCGCCGATTGCTATCAAACTGTATTTGATCATCAATATAATGCATTTGGGGCTATAAATCACGTTCTGGAGAAAGCTGCAGAAAGAGATGAAAACATACTTATACTTTAGATCATATTTTAGTATGAATATGTGAATGAAAAAGTTTAACGTTCATACACCCTGAACAATACATATAGGACATTGAATGGGCCCTAATAATGGCAATTTAGCAATAGAATTTAAAAAGTTATAGCCCTGCAAAGAAGGGGAACTTCTACATAGACAAATAGAGCTGGCAACCTATGGTATATCATGAATTTAGCCTTAGGCAATCAAAGTGTTAAGAATCATGCGGGTGGCTAGTACGCCTTGGTTACTTGTTATTAAAACAGCGTTTTTATAAAGCAACTGGGATGGGGGATTTTTTCCTCTTCCGAGAGCCTGTTACTGGGTCTCGACGGATTCTCGTTCATATCTGGGGGATGTTAACGGAATAGATCAGAACATAGGTAGAGGGGTCTCACGCCATTGGGGTGGGCCGCGAAGCGCGGTATAAACAGGACCGTCTGGGTGGTGCCCTCTTTTCATGTTTTTAGATCAACACGCATATTTGCCCCTTCTCCTGGAGTAGGCATGTCGCCGTGGTTAGGGCACGGGACTGGTTCTGGTCACGCTGGTCCAGGTCAGTTAACCCGTTGTCCGCCGGGGATGCAGATCTGCTGTTCTGGTACCCTGAGGGACTTGGGCTTTTTTCAGGGGGAAAAATGCCGGGTCGGCCCGGGTGTCACAGGGTTAGGCGTTATGGAGACCCTTTGTTGGGTACACTTTGTACCTGGCACTATTATAAGGGGCTGGTTCTCCTTTCTTTCGCTCCTCTCTCACGCATGGCGAAGAGGGGGCTGTTGGGGTGGTCTTCTGGACCTCCTCTGGTAACCCTGTGTGCTTCCCGAGCCGCCGGGCCCGGTCCGAAGTAATGTTTCGTTGAAACCGTGGGCCTGGGATAACCCTTTTTGGAAACTGAAACACTTGTACTGCGGTATAGCTGGTGTATACCCGCAGGTGTGTTTTGGAGTTTTTTTTTGAGGGGTTATAGGAACAACCACCGTCTGTGTACCGAGAGGGTGGTTAATTCCCTGGTGTGTTGGAGCAGAGTCAACTCCCGGGTTACCCGGTTGAGTGTGCCCCTGCACGTTCATGACGTCTGCCAATCGTGTCAGCCTTCTCTGCCTCGACCCCTCTGGGTGGTTTTTTTTTTAATGGAGGCTTTGTCATGGTGCTCAACAACGCCAGCATACGCCCCTTCCGCCGGGGGGGGCTGTTTTCAGTTGACCCCTTTGGCGCCTGTCTCGTCCGCAGTGCTCCAGGCTCAGGTCTACAGCCTGCTGCCTGGTTTCCCCGGTGCGCTGCCTGCTTCCGTTGGTTAACCTTTTTTGAGTGCTTTACGGCCATACTGACTGCCTGTGTTGCAGGGTGTGGGGGGAAAGGGCCCGCTCTTGGAGGGGCCCTATCCGAATACGCTGGCGATGTGGGGGGCGGTGTCACTAAGTGACCGCCTGGTGGGGTCTTGATGCCTGGCGTCATTGACCTCTCCGGGCCCCCTTTTTCCAGGGGATCCAGTCCCTTCAGTGGGTCTGGGTCTTCCTTCGCGCTCCGCTGCTACGGCCTTGCCACGGGGTTGAGTTTGCTCTTGACTCCGTGATTTTGGGGGCAGTAACGAGGGTTGTTCCTTCCGTTCCGGGTTGTGCGTGTGCGTAGTCGTGGGGTCAAGCCACGATCTGCTCACCCTGTGCGTTGAGTTGCTTGAGTTCCTCTTCGCACGGTCGGATCCGTCTCCCTCCCGTCCTCCAATAAGGAGGGTATCCTCCATTAGGGAGGGTCGGGGGGCTCGGTCCTCCCCGGTCTGATGGTTGTGGGGGGCCTCAGTGGGGTACATTTGTCGAGCTTCAGGCTCCCGCTCAGCTCCTGTAGTGTAGATGACGCTGAGCGGCAGCCATAATGAAATAGAACGTAAGGTTATGTATATAACCAAGTTCTATGAATTATGGTGACGCTCAGCGTCAGGACGCCACTGCGGTCCTTGATCTCACCTTGTGGTGAAAGTTTGGGAAGGAGGCGAGTAGGTGACCACACACCTGCTTATGAAGGTAAGCAGATAGGGGTGTGGCCAGACGAATGTTGGGATGTAAAGGTACATTGTGGAATTTTTTATTCAGTGCTCGTGCACGAAGTGAAGTGCATGCAGATGACGCTGAGCGTCACCATAATTCATAGAACTTGGTTATATACATAACCTTACGTTATTCCTTGTACCCCGGTTGTGCAGTTGGTTATTTCAGGGCATTTGGATAAATAGCAGTTTCCCTGCTACATAGCAGTTTCTCCTGCTACTGGTACTGGTATAACTCACGTATTTATTACAGTATCCATGTCCCCAACCACTGCACTTTACTGTCTTATTGTTGTCTCACTGTTCTGTCCTGTTTTGCACTTATTTATTTATTATTATGTTTATTCCTATTTGTGAAAAAATCATGCACTGTGTAATGTCGAATCACGCATTTGTTTATACAATATGGTGAATAAAGTAATCTGAATCTGAATCTGAGGTATGTAAAATGATTATATGCACGTATATTCAGAAACATGTGGATAGGGGCGGTTAGGTGGCCGAGCGGAGATTGCGTTCGTCACCAGCCCCGGAGCTGTGAGCTGGATTCGCCTGTTCGAATCCAGCTCACAGCTCCGGGGTTGTCACCAGCTTGGCTGGCCGTCTGCACTAATACAATTGGCTGTATTAGAGGGTGGGAGAAGCTGGCGGGGTGGGTCCGGGTCGTTGTAAACAGCGACTCCTACAGTTCGGTCGGGGCGCCTGCTAAGCGCGGATAGGACTCGAGGGGGATAGTGTGGTCCTCCCACACGCTACGCCCTCTCGATGAGAATCCGCGCTGCCAGGTGAAAAGAAGCGGTGATTGGCTGGACGTGTGTCGGAGGAAGCACGTGGTAGCCTCCACTCTCCCAGATGATCTGACTGTGGGGGGTAAGTGCGCAGCGACCAGGAAGGGACTGGGAATTGGCATACGACTAACATTGGGATGGGAGAAAATCGGAGGAAAATGGAGGGGGAAAAAGACCAATAAAAAAAATAAAAATAAACATGTGGATAAATATATATACGGTAAATATTAATATATGTATAATACATCAAATAAAGAATTAAAAGTAAAATGAGGGTAGAACTTCTTTTTGCAGACTGCGGTGTACAGGTGTAAAGGCAGCCCTGCTGTATGACACCTACCTGAGCCCCTTTTGGGGGGGGGCGAGAAGAGACTGTTATAATCTGTAGATTACGGTTGGGGCACTGTGGGTTTAATCAGACGTTGTGTGCAGGCGCGGAACTTTGTTCCTAGCGGTGGGGGGGACATATTAGGGGGCATGGTCAGTGACGTCGCGGGGGGGGGGGGGGGGGGGGTAGGGGGGGGGGGCGCCCCCCCTTTCCCATATTTTTTTTCTAATACCAGGTGCGCATTTTCCCAGGCGGTGGCGCCTCTTGTAAGAAGTGGTCATCGTGGAGCCAGGGCTTGTCCAGCTGCACGTCCGCTAATTTAATATAATGATACTAGTGACATTTTTTTAACTCTGTCAAAATAAACGAGCTGCATAGGCATAATAAACTGTAAGCGACATATACATGTTTGCACTGTCTTTTTTCTATTATAAAGTGCCTCTCGAGACTCGGGTCCATAACACATAACAGATCAGTCATTTGATTGTAATGCAGGTGCTCGCATTATAAATCGAATGTATGCGAGACAAACAATGTAATCGTTTTGATGCATACATCTCTGCCCAGCCTACCCCACTTGTTGCTGTTGCGCCCCCGCACAGAGAGACCCATATCCCCGCACCAGAACGCTACGACGGGGACGTCTCTAAATGTCATGCCTTTATTTTTCAATATTCACTAGTATTCGGACAACAGCCGCACACTTAAAGTGATACATCTAAAATCGCTTACCTTACCTGTCGGGGGTCCAGGACTCCTGCGTTAGAATGGGCGACAGGCAGCTCTCCACTTCCCTCTGCAATTCGTTCCCTGCATACATCGCAAAAGGTATTTGACCACCCTCCCGGGGGCTCGGATAGTTCTTGTAACTGCCTCCGTGTTCAAGTTTAAGTTAAGTATGATGTCATAGACTATGTCAAATGTCATGACTCATAGTAGAATCGGCTGGCTTGTTCGCCATCCGCCAGGGAAACCGCAGATATATTCCTTTACTGCGAATTGAGAGTGTCCCAAAAATGATTCCAGGCCGCTATTTCTTTACCAACGGTTCATGCGTCGGCTACACGCTGCTTTAATAACACTGCATTATCGAGACAGCGCCCCTATGTATGACTTTGAGGATCTGGCAATGAATTCCAAGAGTAGGGTAAATCTGCAGTGCCGGCACTGTGTAGTAGCGAGTCACAGTGCTGGCCGCCAGGCCGCGCAGTTGCAGCGGTTTGGGGGTAAAAACATGGGGGGACAAATACTGCATTCTGAAATCATGCGGGGGACATTTTCCGGGGACCCCCCCGCAAGTTACGCCCCTGGTTGTGTGTACAGTAGGGAAACATCCTTCTGGGTTGTTTGAGTGTGGGGGGGGCGGAGTCAGCGCAGCATGTCCTGATGGACTATATTAAGTACAGAGAACAACGAAAATCCTTATTTAGAGTTCTTTCTTCTCACTCTCAGGGAGTTAATTCTTTCTCTTTGCCTTCATTTCTAGACCTGGGTGAGAACCATCGAGAGAGCTCAGTGGTGCAGTCGTAATATGGGAACTGGTAACACGCCACGCCACGTGCACGCGGATACGTGCATGCGCACAGAACTGATTTATACACACACACACACACACACACGCACACACGCACACACACACACACACACAAGCGGATATACGCAAGTGCAATCTTTCTATCATACAAGCTCTTCTTGCTCTCTATTTGTGTGAATGTGCGCGTGGAAAGCTGGCGCGCAGCACAGACGCTTGATTCAATATCATAAGCAGGTAGACCCCCATCACGAATTCCGAGCCACATTAGTATTCACCTCCACTGCCTGTGTCACACAGAATGAAGGGGGAGATGCATTCAGATAGCCAACACCCAGACACTTAGTCTACCTGCGCTTTTTGTTATGTAAAACGGTGGCCGGGTACTTAGTCACAACGAATGGATATAGCGCATTTTTGTGTGCGCGTACACGCGAGTACACATCCGTGCGCGATCGCGCGTACTTCTGCCTCAGTGATCTGGTAACACAGCGTGTAACCGAGTGTGACCACGACTGCACCACTGAGAGCTAGTGCTGTTGTGCAGTTCCTGCTTGCCGCAGGGCTGTAATCTATAGTGCTCCCTCTGTCCGTGTCCCTATGCCATAAATGTCATGTATGTTATGTATGTCATAAATGTCTATATGAATTGAAAATGGGGGACCCTGATGGAAACAAGACAAACGTCTTTCTCAGGTCTGCATCCCCTTAACAATTGTATGTATTGAGCCGTACTGTATTGTACCCATTCTGCAATCTGTTAAATAAAGTTTTCATTCATTCATTCATTCATTCATTCATTCATTCATTCATTCATTCATTCATTCATTCATTCATTCATTCATTCAGTCCTGTGGAGGGCGGCAATACGCCTAGACGCGTAGTCCGCCGGAAATATAAAGGGAAGAAGAAGAAGAAGAAGAAGAAGACACCTACCTGAACCCTCCACTCCAGCAGGGGGCGATAAAACGCTAACTGCGCTCCTGTTGACTAGGGGGGGAAGAAATCACGTTGATACGGAAGTTTGTATGTGAGCAAAACGATATCAACAGTGTCGAAACTGTTGTCGGCATCGAGAAAGAGGTGACTTTATTGTCATAAAAATGTCAAAAATACAAATGTTGAGAAAGCTGATCAACGAGCGGCTAACTTCGGCTGCCGGAGAGATATTTGAGATATTTGGAAGGACAATAGTGGAATATGAAGAGGAACTGTGCCGGTCAAAACTGGAGATTGACAGACAACGTAGACTGTTGGACATGTCTCTGAGACCCCAGATCAAGTTAGAGAACACAGGTCTGTAAACGGTTTTACTCAACTGAAAGTAAGTTGAATATGGGTGGCATACAATGGAACTAAATGAACGCTGGAGGATATATGCACTGCTCCACAACGTCTCCTGTATCTGTGCACCACATTGTATTGTCTCCTGAAGACAATCAATGACATCAATGACAAAACTGAGGAAAACAAAAACAAACCACGTGAACTTTGGAAATTACTCAATAATCAACTAGGATGCAGTAAAAAACTTAAAGCCAGATTCTCAAACATAAACATAAAAACTGACAACACGCTCATCACAGACAAGCTGGATGTAGCCAATTACTTAAACATTTTCTTCACAAACATAGCCACAACACTGGTAAACAAACTACCCTCCCACTCAGGGCTTTATGGGGTAGAACACATAGTAGCTTACTACAAAAACCTAGGGGTCCGCAAGGACGACTTCAAGCTGGAAATGGTAACAACAGATGAGGTACTCAATAAACTGAGCGCCCTCCAACCTAACAAGGCCACTGGCCATGACAACATCCCCTCCAAATTCCTCAGAGACTCAGCAGCCGCCATCACACCAATCATCACACACATAATAAACCTCTCCATAAAACAGGGACACGTCCCCAAGGACTTCAAAATTGCGAGGGTGACCCCTCTGCACAAAAAGGGCAGCAAATTAGACCCAGGCAACTACCGCCCTGTTTCTATTCTCACCTCCATCTCGAAAGTCATGGAAAAAATAGTCTACGAACAGGTCGAAAAGTACCTAGCGGAAAAAAATCTAATCTACGAATTCCAATCTGGCTTCAGAACATCCCACTCCACTGACACATGCCTTCTCTATTTGAATGACCACATCAAACAAGAGGTGGACGCAGGCAAATACTGCGGCATGGTCATGCTGGACCTACAAAAGGCCTTTGACACGGTCAATCACTCCATTCTGATTGACAAGCTAAAAGCAATTGGTTTTGATAGTCTATCAGTGAGCTGGATGCAATCCTACCTTGAGGGGAGGGAACAGATGGTGGAGGTAAACGGTACCCTATCCCCCCCCCTCACAGTGAGCTGTGGTGTTCCACAAGGAAGCATACTAGGACCGCTACTGTTCCTAATTTATGCAAATGACATGTCGTCAGCTTGTGACTGCAACTTGTTCCTGTTTGCGGACGACTCAGCCCTGCTGGTCTCTGACAAGAACAAGTTACAGGTTGAAAAAACCCTCAGCTCGGAACTAGGCAGAATCTGCATATGGCTCGCTGATAACAAACTATCATTACACATGGGCAAAACAGAGTCCATTCTCTTCGGTTCAAATAACAAACTCAGCAAGACCGACGGCTTCTCAGTTACAGTGGGTGACAATATTGTCACAAGGAAAGATGAAATTACCTACCTGGGTTCCATCCTAGAGGCTAATCTCTCCTGTGACAAAATGGCATCCAATGTAATAAAAAAAGTCAACCAACGAACTCGATTCTTGTACCGGATCTCCTCTCTGGTAAACAAGAACACCCTGAAGACTCTGGCAGGAGCACTCATTCAGGGGTACTACGACTATGCTTGCACCTCATGGTACCAAAGCACCTCAAAGGCGCTAAAAACAAAATTACAAACATCTCAAAACAAACTGGTCAGACTACTGCTTGACCTTACTCCTAGAACCCACCTCACCCCTGCCCACTTCGACAACCTAGGATGGCTTAGAGTAGACGACAGAGTACAACAACTTGCAATGGGCCTGGTCTACAAGATACACTACACGACCAAGGTACCCATGTACATGTCAAAATACTTCCCAAAGGTCAGTGAATACCACGATCACAACACCAGAGGGAGCTCCACAAATCATGTTAAACCCAGATTCGGCTCAAATAAGGGACTAAACACGTTTCGCAATTATGCCACATCAATGTGGAACGCCCTACCCAAAGCTGTAAAGGAATGTGGATCACTACCCACTTTCAAAACCTCTCTCAAGGGACACCTACGGGAGACTGCAATTCAACACTGGCCCCTGTAAATATCCTAACCCAACCCCCTCCAATGTACAGTCATTTACCTAGTATGGTTTTGTCAATAGTTCAATGTACAATTGTGTTTGTTTGTACAGTGTCTCCTCCCCCCCCCCCCCTCAATGTACAGTGTTACTTGTTTATACAGTGTGCCCCCCGCCCCCCCCCCCCCCCCCCCCCAACCACCTCCAATGTAAATTACCCAGTATGGTTGTCAATATCCCAATGTACCCAACCCCCCCCACCCAACCTCCTCCAATGTACAGTTTCTACGTCAAATGTATATACTCCCTTTTCTTGACTCCTTCTGTATCACAATCAGTACTGTATTTGCAAATCTGGTATGTCATAAATGTATAGATGTAGCAGTACTGACTATCTGTATGTCATGTATGTCATATATGTCTATATGAATTGAAAATGGGGGACCCTGATGGAAACAAGACAAACGTCTTTCTCAGGTCTGCATCCCCTTAACAATTGTATGTATTGAGCCGTACTGTATTGTACCCATTCTGCAATCTGTTAAATAAAGTTTTCATTCATTCATTCATTCAAGACACAATAGTAAACAGGAAAGGAGAACACTTGAGGATAATCAATCAAAACGGACAATAAAATCTATTAACTTCAAACTAAAGTGTTTCTTTTGACCATCTCACGGGGAAGAAAGACTCAGGTTTAAAACTGTGAGTCAATTTGATTGATTGATTGAAAAGTTTATTAACAGATTGCAGAATGGGTACAGTACAGTACAGCTCAATACATACAATTGTTAAGGGGATGCAGACCAGAGAAATACTTTCGTCTTGTTTACATCAGGGTCCCCCATTTTCAATTCATCATAACATATATGACATACATGACATACAGATAGACAGTACTGCTACATCTATACATTTATGACATATCAGATTTGCAAATACAGTACTGTTTGTGATACAAAAAGTGTCCAGAAAAAGAGTGTATATACATTTGACGTAGAAACTGTACATTAGGGGTGGGTGGGTGGGGGCTGTACATTGGAGGTGGGGGGGGGGGGCACTGTACACTGTACATTGGAATACTGACAAAGCCATACTTGGTCATTTACTGTACAACTGGGTTAGGCCATTTGTAGGGGCCAGTTTCGAATTGCAGTCTCCCGTAGGTGTTCTTTGAGAGTGTTTTTGAAAGTGGGTAGTGATTCACATTCCTTTACAGCTTTGGGTAGGGCGTTCCACATTGATGTGGCATAATTGTGAAACGTGTTTAGTCCCTTGTTTGAGCCGAATCTGGGTTTAACATGATTATTTTATTCTATGCATTGCTTTTATTCTGTCTATTTTATGCAAATCTATTTGTACTGCTTTGGAGCACTTGTAGCTGCGATGCTTGTATGAAAGGTGCTATCCAAATAAAATGTATTATTATTAAATGGACTTACCCAAGAAACGAACGCGACGTCGTTTATCCTACACCGGTTAACTCTAACTGTACTGTTATTATTTTGTTGTTGAAATATGAACCTATGCGCATGTTAGCTGCAACAGCATCAAAGCCAGCTGGTACCCAACCTCTACAGTGCTCGACCGCATATTATGAAGTTAGGAGAACATACCATAGGAAACAAATGCTTGCGTGAAGACGTGAAATGTCTTTCTTGGCTTTGTTACCTTGGTAGTGTGACGTAACATAAAGTTGCAATATTCAGCCAATCGTTTGGAAAGTGCAACGTTTATAATCCCAGCAATAGTTTGCATTAGGGGTGGGACGATACATCGATCCAGATCGATACATCGATGTAATTATCAACAATCGAATCGGATCGATGCGATGTAATAAGATCGATTCATATCGATACTCTTATTTTGAAAATCCTGTGGCGAGTCTCATATCCGCCCAAGAACAACAGCAGTAGCTCCGTGTGTGTAGATGTTACAGCATAGCATTCTCCCTTTCTGTGTGTGTGTGTGTGCGCACGTCTTTGGAAAGACCAGATGAGGTCAGAGGAGTTTGATGTTTAAATGTTATTTAAACATAAACAATATAATACATAATAAATGTAGGCCTATACATGATCATGCAACATCAACAAATTGTTGTAGGAACGGTTTGGGAGAGGGAGGTTGTGAGTTTTGAGTTCCAAAAAATGTAGCTTAAAGTTTAAAGCTCAATATATAAAAACGTGGCACTTTACAGTGAACAGGAGGTATATTTGTATTAAAAACAATAGATTGATTTTCCTTTAAATGTCTGGAAGAGCTCAAAAATACAAATGTCAAATGATATTTTCATTACCTTTTTTTTGTTGATCTAAATGTTACTGATTGTGTTAAATGGGCATATGATATCATCTCATATCGATCGCAGGCACCTGAATCTAATCGTATCGTATTGTATCGTGAGAGACTTTGTGATATCGGCAAATATCGTATCGTTGTCCAAAGAATCGATATCGTATCGTATCATGATGAAACTGGTGATTCCCACCCCTAGTTTGCATATGGCTTTTTTTCCCCAAACAGAGCTACGGAATCTGACACTTTCATTTGCAGGTGATTTGCCATGCAAAAATAAAAGTTGCACAAGGCGACTTGTGATAAATTGGCAAAAGTTAGTTTACCTGCCTGGCAGAAATAGAGCAAACTCTGCATCACTTTTCAAGCTCATGCACAAACAAAATAAAGGTTTTCCCACAGACTCCCAAAGGCACCAGTAGCTTTACGCTGAACTCTCATTAACTGGTGGTTTTGCACATTGTGTGTATTTTTTTGTCTTAGTTTTTCCACTGCAACCCCTGGAACACACTTGACAGGCCAAACACATCTGATTGGTGTTGGGCTTGGGCCTGCCAAACCTCACACATGTTTCCTCCACGATGGAGAAGAGGTGTGCAAAGTCTTGTGACATTCGGCCACATGGTGGTGCTATTCACAAAAATCTAAATAGAGACATGAAATTTACCAGTGACAGCTATCGGTGTGCCAGTGCTTCTTCACATAGATATATATCTATGGTGCTTCACACCCAATTTCACTCCAGTTGGCCAAATAGTGGTAGTAAAATTAAAGGTTAAAATTAGGAAAAGCCATAATTGTAACACTACACTCCGACTGACGGAAGACTTTGCAGTTTGCACATATATCCCAAATATTCTAAGTCAACAACATTGGTCTTTGCCACTAGACTAGATAATAGTTATCTATTAACAGGCACTCAGGTTAAAGCACATATCCTGTATCCACACACAGACGCTGTGCCAGGGGTCTTAAAAAGTCTTACATTTAATAATAATTTTCCTTCATACTCTTTTGCCAGTAGTATGGCCGTGAAATAGGTATTAAAGGTGCTATAGATAACGTTTTCATGTAGTTATCTTAAAAAACATCCACAGAACATTTAGAAAGTTTGGGAATAAAACTACTGCTATTCTCCCCCAAAAATGTATGAATTTATCATTTCAAACATTTTGGCGGGTCATGTTACATTTTGTATCCCCTCCCTACTTCCCATTCCCCCATGTGGAATTAACCTGATTGGATCAATCACATGCTGGTACTCTAGTAGTGCATTATCTAATGTCATCTACTATAGCACATTTTAAACTCCATTCAAAGTGGTCTTAAAAAGAGTCTTAAATGTAACTTGTTGAAACATGCAGGAACTCTGACCACAGCAAGAAGCAGTAGAAATGACTTCTTTCTTGCTGACAAAATCACAGATTATCACAGATTTTGTGCTTGTTTCTTCTTCTTCTTTCAGTGTTCCCTGAGGAGCAGGAGAGGAGCAGCAGTCTGGACCAGGATATGGACAGGAGCTCCAGTCTGGAACTGGAGATCCAGGAGATCCAGGGTAGGACCTCCAGTCTGGACCAGGACTACCAGGAGAGGACCTCCAGTCTGGGCCAGGAGCACCAGGAGAGGACCTCCAGTTTGGGCCAGCAGCACCAGGAGAGGACCTCCGGTCTGCGCCAGCAGCACCAGGAGAGGACATCCGGTCTGGGCCAGCAGCACCAGGAGAGGACATCCGGTCTGGGCCAGCAGCACCAGGAGAGGACCTCCAGTCTGGGCCAGCAGCACCAGGAGAGGAGCTCCAGTCTGGGCCAGCAGCACCAGGAGAGGAGCTCCAGTCTGGGCCAGCAGCACCAGGAGAGGACCTCCAGTCTGGGCCAGCAGCACCAGGAGAGGAGCTCCAGTCTGGGCCAGCAGCACCAGGAGAGGAGCTCCAGTCTGGACCAGGAGCAACAGGAGAGGAGCTCCAGTCTGGACCAGGAACAACAGGAGAGGAGCTCCAGTCTGGACCAGGAGCAACAGGAGGTCCTACAGATTAAAGAGGAGCAGGAGGAGTTCCAGCCTGTGGAGAAGGAAGGAGAGCAGCAGGAAGATAACAGCATTCTGTTCACATTCTACAAGAACACTGGCGTGAGAAGCCCACAGAACCAAGACCAGACTCAGTCTAGACTTACTGACTACCGAACCCTGTCTGACCCCCAGCCCGGCACCTCAACCCAGCAGATGCTAACAGAGCCTGGAGGAAGAGGAGGAGGCAGCGCAGCATCAGAACCAGCCGGAGACTGTCAACTTGTTTCTTACGACCGTTCTAAAACAGGAAGTTCCCATACGGGGCGGCCCGGTGTGGAGGAGTCATACCGGTGTAGCATTTGCGGCCAAGCGTTTATCCAGAGGAACCTCTGGGCCTGGCACATGAAATCACACAGGATGAAGGAGTTCACCATCAACGACAGCGACAAGTCGCACTGGTGTCACATCTGTGGGAAGAGGCTGACCAGGCTGGACGGTTTTCAGAAGCACATGAGGATTCACACGGGAGAGAAGCCTTACAGCTGTGGTATCTGCTGCAAGAGATTCAGCGATAACTCCAATTATAAGAGGCACATTCGCACTCATACGGGTGAAAAGCCTCATCACTGTAGAGACTGTGGCAAAGGGTTTGATTCTCCTGGAGAAGTGAAGACACACATCCGTCTGCACCATGGGTCTCTGACTGTCTCAGTCCTGTAGAATGGACATAGAGTCATATAGAGCAGGTATCATATAGAGCAGGCATTCTCAAAGTGCGGCCCTCAGAAACATTCATGGCGGCCCGCGATGACCTAACCTGTAAACACATGCATTACATTCGGTCCAGTTCCAATACAGTTTTAAACCAACCTACACCGTCACACAGCACTTTGCTTTTAAGAAGGTAAGCTGGCTAAGATGTCAAGTTAGGCATTACAGCTTGTTGGAAGCTTGCTAGGCTACTAGTTGCTTGGCAACTAGGCATCGCATGAGTCGTGTATGTCTGACAAGATGCATACTTTGACTTGAAGACTTGGAGAACCCCTGATATAGTAGGAAGGTCAAAGTTTTTCTGCTGTCAGTGGTAGAGCCAATATTTATTTAAATGGTAGCGCGTGAGAACACTCGTGCCTTGACTCGCTGCTTTGGCCGCATCGGATTCCTAATAGGTGACGGCACACCCGTCACTTTTTGGTTAAAAACGTCCAAACGGAAAAAGAATAATTCGATTTTCACGCGGTTGTAGTCGAGACTCTGGGGAACATTTGGATGCAAAAACCTCTCCTATGCAATTTGGACAGGCATTGTCATAAACCGACAAACACCATTGGTGTGCGATCGGCAGTTGGCTACAATTTGAGTGGTTGTTTGTTCTACCAATTGAAAGTATAATTTGGGACTTTGGCTTTTTGTGAGGGAAGTGGCCCCCGGAAATGTAAGGGCTGAAACCATAGACATATAAAGGCTAGATGACTCACCCACGCTGCTGGCCAATGGAGACCGATGTTGCCACATGGTCGGCCATCTTGCCACAGGCAGCACGCCCACTCATAACATGAATGTCTATGCTGCATGTACTATTGAAATAACCATAGCTTGCTAAATTTTCAACCGATTTTCAAACAGTTTGGTTTGTTATAAACGTCAGAGATGTAGTTATCATACTGTATACTTATAATGGACTTTCATATGAAAAAAGTTCAATATGTCCAAGCATCCTGAATCATAGCCACGTTAATAACGTTTGTAATAAACCAAACTGTTTGTAAATCGGTTGAAAATTTAGCAAGCTATGGTTATTTCAATAGTACATGCACCATAGACATTCATGTTATGAGTGGGCGTGCTGCCTGTGACAAGATGGCCGCCGGTGAACTACGCTGGAGACTCCGCCTTGCACCATCTAGTTATATATATCTATGGCTGAAACTGCGTTCTGGGCGGAGCTCCCATTTGATGACCTTACGGCAGAACGTTTGACCTCCCTAGATGTAGAGTCGTATAGAACGGATATCTCTCTTCAGTTCCTCATTCTCAAATGGCTTGCTACACTAAAGCCCTGTGCACATGCTGTGTTCTTTACTACTATACCTCAAATCCATTGTTTAACCCTTTCACTACCACACTACAGAAGGTTAACCGTCTGTAGTGTAGTAGTGAAAGGGTTAACCTTATGTAGTGAAAGTGTTAACCCTTTGTCGTGTGGCAGTGAAAGGGTTATCCTTCTTCTGTAGTGTTGCAGTGAAAGGGTTAACCTTTTGGTAGAGTGGTAGTGAAAAGGTTAAAAGTAACACACATCGTCATGGCAACACGCCATCTTAGGCCTCCTCACTCAGTACAGGATCAAGTCGACCAACTTTGGTTCCTATTCGTCAGTTAGATTCCAAATTATGGAAAAAATAGGGTCCATGTTAAAAAATACCTGAATTATCCTTTAATTTGAAAGGTGGCAAGAAGATGCACCATGTGTCATGCGATAAGGAACAGAGAATTACAGCCAAGATCTTTCCGTCTGCAGTGGGAGAAGTTGACCATGGCTGGTGCCAGGCCACCCTGAGCTGATGACTGAGCTTATGTAGAGGATAAGATAACCATCTGAAAACCATCTGAAGAGCAGAGGAACATCAGGCACAAGCACAACCTGTCTCACTGCCCCTGAAAACAGGCACTGTCACTTCAAACCTTTATTTAAAATGTGAAAACAGACACCCAGCTCATTGTCACATTACATAGAATGGAACCACATAGCGTTTCCACTTTCAGTCAACGCTGTACATTGTGGCTCCAAACAATCAAAGCACATCCACCAACCAGTTCTGGTTTTACACTGTACACAGGTCAGGGGAGTATTGATCTGGGGTGTGTGTTGAAGATTAAAAGGCTAAAATAAAAGGGTTACTTTCCTAATGCAGACCAAGCTTGGGGTCAGTCAGGCTAGATGGGGTCCAAAGTTCCAATCCAGCATCATTGTGATGTAGGGCTGTCCCTGACTAAGGATTCGGATAGTCGACTATGATTGGCAGACATTTGCAGATAGCCGACTATTAGTTGACTATAAAAAAAAAGTATAATTTATCTTTATTTTTTTTATCATCATTCCATTTGGGCTGTGGGGGTGCTTAATGTCTGAAGGAGTCGACTGAAGGCTTCTTGTCCTCTGCAAAAGCATGCAATTGGTCCACTGATGGATACATCTTGATATTTGTCTAGTCTAGTAGTGTGTTCATTAGATGGGTGAAATCCTCTTTCAGTGCCTCTGTGCCTGTTTTCTTAGGCAGTTAGCCTCTGGTATGCGTGCCATTAGCGTTAGCCACGCGTCTAGGCCTCTTTTCTTTTGGAAAGAATGAAAAAAAAAAAAAAAAAAATTTAAATATTTTTTTAAATTTTTTAAGTGTTTGTATTCGACCAAGAGGTTGGCAGTCGACTACGGCTCCTTTCGACCGATTAGTCCACTATTCGACTAATAGGGGTCAGCCCTATTGTGATGTAAGAGGGTAGCTTTCCAATAAGAGCTTTTATAGATAGACAAATACCACTGTTTATTTCGCCTCTCTGCCAGAGACCAACCCACCTTATCATACAGGATACAATGGTGAGTACCATAACTATCGCCTGTAATACATCTGAGGGTGGAATGATGGAATGTCTAGGGGTTTAAAGGAACATGCAAACATGGGAAATTCCCTTATCGTCTTAAGACGATAGGTAGGTCCAGCTAGCCTTGCTGTTGGCCAAAAACACCTCTCCCGGAGTTTTATTCTAGGCTAGCCGGTTCATATCCGCTTCCATTCATTTGTGCTAAGCTAGGCTAGCTTGCAGCTGGATGGCTTTCTACAGAATGCACAGAGGAAATTGGTATCTATCTTCTTGTCTCACTGGAGAAGACGGTAAGCACATTTCCCATAATGCTTTGTGAGTGGATGGACATGAAAACAGTTACCAGCTCACCTAGTGTTTTACACATGGTAAAGGACACAGCATGTGTAACCGCCCACAACATGGCTTCCGGCATGTGTACCCTCTCATAAGATGGCTGTCGGCATGTGTACCTGCCCACAAGATGGCTGCCAGCATGTGTACCTGCCGCTTCATTACTTCAGGCAACCTTCTTGCCTAGCACGCCCCCGCGGCGACGCGGCAGCGGCGCGCAGGTTGCCGCACGCAATCCCCCCTGTTCCCCCCTGCGGTCCAGTTGGTGACAAGTTCGAATCACTTCCATTTTTTTTTTTTTTTTTTTTTTAACGTTTAATTAATTTATCGCCTCTCTATATAAACGTAACTAGCGTCTGTCTTTCTTTCGCCGGTTAAGTTTAGGCATTCTTTTGGAGTTGGTTATGGTTAGGGTTAAGTTTAGGCATTCTTTCGGAGTTGGTTAAGGTTAGAGTTTGTCTTAGAGCATGGCAATATTTCTTTCGCCGGTTAAGTTTAGGCATTCTTTCGGAGTTGGTTAAGGTTAGGGTTAAGTTTAGGCATTCTTTCGGAGTTGGTTAAGGTTAGGGTTAAGTTTAGGCATTCTTTCGGAGTTGGTTAAGGTTAGAGTTTGTCTTAGAGCATGGCAATATTTCTTTCGCCGGTTAAGTTTAGGCATTCTTTCGGAGTTTGTTAAGGTTAGGGTTAAGTTTAGGCATTCTTTCGGAGTTGGTTAAGGTTAGGGTTAAGTTTAGGCATTCTTTCGGAGTTGGTTAAGGTTAGAGTTTGTCGCAGAGCAAATTCGAACTTGTCACCAACGCACCGCAGGTTCCACAGCAAGGCGGCGAACGAGTTGAGCTAACCGTCTATGTGAAAAGAGGGGGGATTACGGCTGCATAATGCCGCGGCAGAGCTCCGCTGCTCCGCGGTGCCGTTGTCGCGGGGGCGTGGCTAGGCGCAAGTTGGTTGCCTAACATGTTGACGCGTACCTACCTGCCCACATGTGTACCTGCCCACAAGATGGCTGCCACAGAATTCTTCATAATGCTGTGATGAAAGTTACCGTTGTTTTTGTGTCACGGTATGATATTTTAACTGTACGATTATAGAACAATTACCACTGCTTCATCCTATTATGATTATTTTCCGTTAATTTATTTGGTGACATAAAAAAAAATTAATCAAGAATTGTATTGTATTTTTCAGGTTTTTCTTGGTCCTGTCAAAATGTACTTTGACACCCAAGTTTTAATGATGTCAGAAATCAGAATATTTCTTATGTAGCTAATAAACGGAAGTTTAATTGTCAACTGTCGTAACCAGCTACATTTTTATAGTGTAAATGAGTCACACTGGCAAACAAACAATTATAAGACCTCTGGATGGATGGAGCTTTTTAAAACTGAAAGTACTTGATGGACGTGTAACACTACCGTTCCTGCCTTGTTGCCTTTGGCTAACGTTTACATGGCGGCTTGCTACGTTGATTTTAAGTGACAGTTTCATAAACAAAATCACATTCACCCATTCACTGGAAGCGGAGGCAACCATGCAAGGTGCAAACCTGCTTATCAGGAGCAGTTAGGGGGTTAAGCGCCCTGGTTCATAACCTTTCCCTCTGCCCTTTTAGTTTTCACAGCTCTGAATGTCTCAATGAATAAACAAATCATTGCATTTATATAACTCTTCTAGACACTCAAAGCGCTTTACAATGTAGTGTGGAAATCTCTGTATTATCAACTAACTGGAGCACACTATTGCCTTGTCTCCATTATGTTCAACCTGGCTGGGGTTATCTATGGTCTAGCATGGTATGGTATGGTTGTGTTTGTGTCTCCATTAGCTATGTTCAGTGTGGCTGGGGCTAGCCATGGTTTAGCATGATATGGTTGTGTTTGTGTCTCCATTAGCTATGTTCAGCCTGGCTGGGGCTAGCCATGGTCTAGCATGGTATGGTACGATTGGGTTTGTGTCTCCATTGTGTTTCTTAAAACTCAAAATTCTAAATTCACACCACCAACTGTGGTACACAAGCTAAAACATGATGATACAGTCCCAGACAGTTTGGCCAGGTTGTGAAAGGTGTCTGGTTTTGAAGAGTGCAGTGTCATGCAAACATAAGGCTAAATTCAACAATTGAGCTTAGCGGAAACAAATATCGAAGCTCTCTAGAGACCATGAGATCTGGTCCAGTGACGAGGATGCACTGATTGACACACCTGCACTTGAATGGATCAAGGGGGAACATTTTGTGAAGTTTGTCTATTGGTCCGTTGTTGACATTTGTGTTGGGAAAATAAAGATAGATTATCTTATAGTCGTCATCGGCTGATCATCAGCCGCTGATGTTGGCTGAATGTTATCTTATCAGTCTATTATAGATCTATAGATAGATATAGATATTTTTATTTGTCCACTTTCATGGACATTTGTCTGGCTCCACCATGGTTGCAATGAACAAGGCGACACAGTACAAACACCATACAGGCACAAAATACATTGGCCCCAAACAGCCCAATACATATAAACAACAACAACAAAAACACAGACAGAGCTTCAGGTACCTATCCAGTACCATTGTTAAAATTTTTATCTTAAGAATCCATCAGAGCAATGGCCTGTGGGATGAAAGACTTCTTAAATATGTTTTTTTGGGGCTAGAGGAACTCTATAGCCGAGCGCCTTCCAGGTGGAAGCTTGTCAAACTCACCATGAAGGGGATGGAAAGGATCAGACAATATTTGCTGAGCCTTGTCCCTATTCTGAAATACATATAACTCAGACAATTGTTTTTGTGGTTTCCCTAACTTTACTTTATCATTCTTTGTTGCTTTTGGTCATTGTATCTAGAGATTAATTATTATTTGACCATGACAGATGGTCAAAGGTGCTATAGATAACATTCAGTACCAGGCAGCATGTCATTTATCCAATCGGATGCATTCCATGTTGGGAAATGGGAAGTAAGGAGGGGATATATGCCTGCAACATGTAAACAACATACATTTTGGACCTGCAACATTATTTTTAAATTATGTTATTTATTTTGTTTTAAATTATTACTCGACATCATTTGTTTTTTTATCTATAGTTGTCAAATGTTTTAACAGTGTACTGAGCAAGGAACCTATAAAACATAGTGTACTGTAGATGGATATTTTATAGTTTCCTTGGTACGTACTTGACACGTACTTGACTTCTATTTTATACTGGCTATACTTATTTTATTATCTATTTTTGCCTAGCACAGTATCTGGAGCGAAACAGAAAGAAGCATTTTGTATTTAAGCATTACATCACACGCAGGAGTGGTTTGTGACCAATAAACCATGCCTAGGGGTGGTTGTTAGGCCCGAGGCGCAGCCGAGGGTCGTTAGACCCCCCTAGGCATGGTTTATTGGTCACAAATCACGACTGCACGTGGTGTAAAGCTTTTATACAACTGCCAGATTCATCCAACCTTATTTCTATACAATAAACACACATTAATCGAAGATTTATTGAAAAAACCATCCGCCAGAAAAAGTAGTTCCCACAACTCCATGTGGAAGCAGCTTGAAGTGCATCCAACCAAACTAACACATCCAACTGTGTATTATTGGAATGATTGAGAGAAGTTGCCTCATGTGGAAGCAGCTTGAAGTGCATCCAACCAACTAACACATCCAACTGTGTATTATTGGAATGATTGATTGAAAATTTATTAAAACGTTTTCTTTGCCCTATAGGAAAAAAACGTTTTCTTCGCCCTATTTTTTTATTTATTTCTTTTAGCCTAAACTTAACCAGTTGGAAACCAGGGGTACAGTAATAAAATTAGCAATCAACCAATCAATCAATTCAATAGACCATGCTCACTTAAAACAGCGCTGCTTCTCTCTCAGTCTGACTCCCCTGCTGTTGCAGACAGGAGTGTGTGTGTGTGTGTGTGCGTGTGTGTGTGTGTGTGTGTCACAGTGTGTGTGTGCGTGTGTGTGTGTGTGTGTGTGTGTGTGTATGTGTGTGTGTGTGTTTGTGGGTACGCCAGCGTCGGACAGTGTGAGAGAGAACGCTGCAAGAAAGTAGGAAGGAAGAAATTTAAATCAATCAATTAATCTATCAATCAATCCGCGATTTTTCTTTTGTTCTAGATTGAGTCAAGACCCATCAATTACATCATCCAACATTGTTTAAAATACTAACACGTTCCCCTTGACAGAATCGCTTTATATTTAGTCGTTATGACGCTATCAACATATCCATTTGTTAAAGATTATTGTCCGCCATCTTGTTTTTTCCGACGGAGTGATCCGGCGGAGTGATGTGATTCGGTGGTGGGCGGGTCCTGGGACCAGGAGCGTGGATTATGAAGGATACATACGTGTAAATGGACTGTTTCAGCCAATCAGAATAGAGAAATTTGCATGCCGTTGTATAAAAAAGTATTCTGTACTTCTGTATGACAACTAATAAAGAAACTTGAACTTGAGAGAGCCTCGTTGACGCTGCTCTGACTTGAACTCTCCACTCCAGCAGGTGGCGGTAAAACTCGACATGTGTCTTTGCTACTGCGCTCCTGACAAGAAACATCCACTCGTTGATACGGAAGTCTGTCTTGAGAGCAAAACGATGCTAACAAACCCATAGATATCTATAGAACACTATATATCTATGAACAAACCGACGTGCGTCGTGCGGATAGTTTCCTCCGTGGTTGCGGCGGGATTTTATTGACGAATAAAAAATGTCCAAAACGCAAATGTTGCGAACGCTAATCGACGAGCGGCTAACCTCGACTGCCGTAGAGGTGTTCGAGATCTTAGGAAGAACAATAGTAGAATATGAAGAGGAACTTTCCATCTCAAAGCTGGAGATTGACAGACAATGTAGACTGTTGTTGGACGTGTCGCTGTTGAAACCACACATAAAAGTAGAGAACAACACGGGGGACCTTATTGTCATACAGATGTCCAAAATACAAATGTTGAGACGGGTGATCAACGAGCGGCTGACCTGGGCTGCGGGAGAGATATTTGAGATGTTTGGAAGAACAAGAGAGGAATATGAAGAGGAACTCTCCATCTCAAAGCTGGAGATTGACAGACAACGTAGACTGTTGGACGTGTCTTTGAATCCCCAGTTGGAGAACATAGGTGTGTAAAGAGTTGTACTGCTATGCTATTACCTAACGTTAGACACATAACGTTATGCCTGTTTGATCCAGATACAAGCAGCTCTAGAGACGTATATAAACAGGCCATTACAACTTTAACATGGACGGAAACCACTTAGTGATTGATTGAATGAATGAATGAAAACTTTATTTAACAGATTGCAGAATGGGTACAATACAGTACGGCTCAATACACACAATTGTTAAGGTGATGCAGACCAGAGAAAGACTTCGTCTTGTTTACATCAGGGTCCCCCATTTTCAATCCATAGTGAATTGAAAATTGATTTAGCTGATATCAGCTAAAACACACTCCATATAAACCTATGAACAAAACATTTGTTAACCAATTGGGGGACCCTGATGTCCTCGTCATAAATAGATCATGTGAAATGTTTTGTGGTGCTGGAGTTAACTCATTTCATGCTCTGCTGAGACACCTGATGTACAAATGTATCTGTCGTCTGAATGTGTCTCAGAACAGGATCATGCTGTTGCTGACTCAACCTAGTCTCAACCTAGTGACATCAAGTTCCAGTCCTGTATCTGGAAATAATATTGGTACAGCAGTGCCCTGTTGTAGAGCTGCTATTGGCTTATGTTTTTATTTATTGTTTGTGATGCAATTTGTTGATTGTTTGTGTGTTTTTTTTTATTACTCCGTGGACCCTGTGTCTGTTAAGATGATGTTCAAGTTCAAGTTTCTTTAATAGTTGTCATAAGTACAGAATACTTTTATACAAAATGCTTCTTACTGTTACGCTCCAGAGACTGTGCAAGACAAGATAAGTATGAAATAAAATAACATAGTATAGCATGTGAATTAGAAGTAAAAAAAAATGGGATCACAGTGTTCAGTATAGACATATGTACAATGTTCGATGCAGAATAGACGTAACTGAGTTACCATATAATATACAATACTATGCAGTGTACTAATATACAATACTATATAGTGCAAGGCAGAAATGGGATGAGGTGCAATTTAGGTACAATTTACAGTAGGTGTACGAGTTGTAGTGCAAATCCTTTATCAATAAATATAAAGTGTGTTTGTGTGATCTAAAGTGTGGAGAGTGGGTGCTGCAGTGTGTTGTTTGTTTAAGTGAGTGAGTGTGTGCGTGTGGGTGTGTGTGCTGTGTGCATTTGATGGTTGTTGCATAGTGTTTATTATTCGTTTAGCAGCCTGATGGCCTGATGATGATCAATACAGACATTATTAATTAATGTTGCTTCTTTTTCAAATGTAGCCGTGGAAGTAAAGACCCTAACCCTATCAAAACAGCAGTCAAAGTGTATATTTTCAGCACAACGTTTGTTTACCAATGATTTTAAGTGTTTATTATAGCGAAATATGAGTTTCTCTGAATAATGTGAATTCTCTGTGCATTGCATCGGAAAAAGGCGTGGAGTCATGTGAGGAAATGACTAAATTCAGATTTAGCACTGCCATTGGAAAGAGGAGATTTATTTGACCCTATCCATAGATGTATGACTTGGCCATAAAAAGGTCATTTATAGGCCTGATTCTATATTCAAATTGCATTATATTTCCGGATGGTAAAATTCAGTACTGTATCTACATAAAAAAAATAAAAAATCATCTCCCCTTTATTCATCTGCTTAGATTTTTTTGTACACTTGATCTCAAGAAGGTGCTGAATGAGCTCAGTGAATGAAATTCCTCCGAGCTCAATGTTAGCATGTTGTTGTTCACCGTCAAAGATGAAAAGAAATATTATAATTAATATTCTGCTTTGTTTCATTACAATTTACTCAAGCATAGTAACAGACACAATATGTCTGGGAATACATTTCCCGAGGTCCATAGATGTCGCTAGATACCAAGAACATGCAAATTGACCTTGTAGAAGTGGAGCAGTCTTCCATTTAATTAGGCATGTACTTTTAGGCAAATTTTCAGAAAATATGGCTGCAGTTTAACTCTTTAAGCGCCACCGACTTTCCCCATCTGTACCACCTGGTGCCAGCGTTATTGACCATTTGAGCGATGTTTGCAGACCCACGTGTGTTCTGTATTATAGCTATGGAGACAATAGTATGGCTCATTTGACAGGCATTGTTCCTAGTCCATTACTGACTAATCAGTTCATTTCTACACACTGTAGTTTGTTACACGCTAAACATCTGCCCTTTCCAAAAGAATCCAGTGTTTTTTCATAGATTGCGATATGACGCGTTATATGCAATATAAGCCCAAATCGTTCTGGTTGATCGCCTGAAACCACAAATAAAAGGTATATACCATGTACACATGTGTCTTCACAAAATCATAAAGGGGGGGGGGGGGGGGGGTCGTTCTAACTAGAAACTGCGATCGTGTTTGTCAAGCATGTTTTACGTCCGGTAAAACACGACACTGTGGGACTTCCGGTATGAGAGCAGACGGGTAACACACGTGCGGTGGAGCTCCTGGTCAAATGAGCGAAAAAACGGATAAATAGAGACCCGAAAAGTGATTAAAAATAAAAGATGCACACGAGAAGTAAGGAAGAGACAACGATTGTGAAGGAAAGAGAAATGGAGAACACACGAGAAGAGGAGAACTTGAAGAAACAGAGCCCCCGAAGCGACAGGCGGAAGAAGGGGGAGGTCCCGCTGAGGCAGACACGGGAATGCCAGGATGGGCCGTGGTCATGCAGGCCGGGATATTGGAGACCATAACAGCGACGATAAAACTGAACACGGACACGATAAGGAACGATATTGGGAAGTTACGGGAGGAATTGAGGAAGGAACAGGAGGACTTCAGAGGTGAAATGAATACAGAACTCAAAAGGGTGGATGAGAAGATGGCGGAACAGGACAGAAACGTAACAGAGTTACAGACTAGAACGGCGCAAACGGAGGAATGGAACACAGAAATACACGAGGTGTTAACGTGTGCGATTCAAAAACAAGAACAGATGGAGACAAAGATATCGGACATGGAGGGGAGGTCACGGAGAAATAACATCAGAATATGGGGATTGAAAGAAGGAGTCGAAGGGGAATCGGTGATCCAATATGTGGAAAAGCTTATCAAGGAACAACTGGAGGAGACGGGACTGGAAAAAATGGAGATACAGAGGGCCCACAGGGCGTTGGCTCCGAGACCAAAACTGGACAGACCTCCGAGGGCGGTGATTATTAACTTTCTGAGGTTTGAGATTAAGGAATTGATACTCAGAACCGTGTGGACCAAGAAGATAGAAATTGAGGGGAAAAGACTGTCGTTTGATCACGATTACTCGACAGCGGTAGCAATAACACGCAGGTCCTACGCGGGACTGAAGAGAATTCTGAAAGGAAACGGAATGAAATTCCAATCACCCATGACCTCGCTAAGGATTCACTGGAAGGAAGGGACGGTGACGTACGCGACGGCGCGGGAGGCGGCGGAGGAGATGAGGCGACGGGGGATGCAGATGGCGGAGGACGGAGAAGGAAGGGGACAGGAGGGCCAGACGCTGAGCCTGCAGCAGAGAGTGGAGAAAGCATGCAGATGGACCAGAGTAGGAGATCGAAACCCGGGAGAGGAGGGAGGAGAGAGGAGAAGGCCGAGGTGAGACGTGACAGACCGAAGGCGGAGACGGACGAGGAGGCCAGAGACGGAGAAGGAGGGGAGAGGAGGCGGGAGGAGACGAATGGATGAGTACACGCACAAGAGATTGAAAAAACTATCCAAATAGAGACAAAATATAGAAACTGAAATAACATATACATAAACACACATTCCCAGGTAGAGGCAGGATATAGGAACGAACATAACGTATACATGGACACATAATACACATGCTGATGGAGGAAATAAATGGAAATATAATTAGGTATGATAGACGGAACACAGAACATATTGAAACAAATACATAGACACACGCTGCGAGTAACACAGTTGGAAGGGATTAAGGGGATAAATGGACATCACATAGAAAATAGAGGGGAGGAAAAGAAAGTAAGAAGGGGTACACAGAACTTAGACACCACACACGGGTTTGGGAGGAAGGAGGGACATTGGAACATATGAGCCACATTGAGAGGGACCTAGGAAATGGGGGTCTTTGATCAGAATGAAGGACAGAGCGCTTTTGACCAGGAGCTTGACAGCAATAAAAACAGTAAGAAGGCTGGACAAATATGACGAGCGGTTGGGGGTAAAGGTTTCAAACCCCCAAGCCGTCAGGAGGAGGCCTCTCACTAGGAGAGCAATTACTCCTCACCCACCAGCAGGGGACAGGGGGGGACACAGGGACCCCCCGAACGCCTTGGGAGCACTTTATGTAAAGTTTATGTTTTTTATTTATGTTAATCATTATATGTATTCGGTGAAGAGAGCGGAGGCTACAACCGGAGGGGGGAAGGAATGTGACATGGGGGGGGGGACTGACAGACGAAAGAAGAAGAAAGATGACAATGGTTAAAGGTATAAAAATGATGTCGTTAAACGTTAATGGAATGAATAATACGATAAAGAGGGGCAAAGTGATGTTGAAATGTAAAAAAAGTGAGATGGAAGTGATTTTTCTGCAGGAGACACATTTGGTAGCACAGGATCGAAGAGATTTGGATATGAAAATGCATACTATAGTTCCTTTAAACGGAACCTGAGGAGAGGAGTAATCACGTTAATCAAAAACAGTCAAATTTGAATTGATCAAGGAAGTAAGAGACAAGGAGGGAAGGTTTGTTCTGGTGAAGGGAAAAATGGAGGGTCAAATGATTACGTTAGTGAATGTTTATGCACCCCCAGAGAGTGAGAGGGATTTATGAGACCATTTTTGATATGATAGTGATGGAACTAGAAGGGATATTGATATGCGCGGGAGATTTTAATGTAGTACTGAATCACGACCTAGACACCACAAGTACTAGAAAAGGACGGGCACCAATCAGTAGATATATGAATATTCAGATGACGGAAATGGGAATTACAGATGTTTGGAGGGGGATGCACGCCATGGACAGGGAATACACACATTACTCACACCCGCACGTGACATATGCGAGAATAGACTACTTTTTGATGACGACGGGGGACAGTTACAGGGTACGGGAGAGCAGAATAGGAGTAGCGGACATATCGGATCACAGTGCCATATATCTGACAGTAGATCTAGAAGGGAGACGGAGGAACACGATCTGGAGACTAAATGTAGGAATATTAAATAACAAGGGGGTGGTGAGTCAGATCAAGGAGGAGATAGCCAGGTATAAGGAAGAAAATGACAACGGGGCGGTAGATCCGAACATTCTATGGGACACACTGAAGGTGGTGATAAGGGGGAAATTGATGGAGAAGACAGCAATGCTGAAGAAGGCCAGAACGGAGACATATCACAATCTGATAGGGAAGCTGAAGAAGCTAGAGGGGAGACACCAGATATCAAAAGAACAGGAAACGCTCTGAGAAATCAAAGAAGTAAAGGCCAGGATAAATAGGGAATTATTGACGGAAATAGAAAAGAAAGCGAGGTTCATGAAACAAACGTACTATGAAGGGGGACCAAAAGCGACCAGACTGTTGGCTAGGAGAATTAGGACGCAACAGAAGTTGAACACGATACACACAATAAGGGATACAAAGACTAATGAAATATTGAGAGACCCAGCTGAAATAGAGAGGACATTTAGAGAATACTATGAGAAACTATACACACAGCCAAAAGCAGCGGGAGAAGAGGAAATAAAAGCATATCTGGAGAAGCTAGAGTTACCATCGATAGGGAAAGAACAGAATGAAGAATTAAATAAAATAATTACGGAACGAGAACTGGAAGAGGCAATTAGTAGAGCTAAAAACAACAAATCTCCGGGGAGCGACGGATTCCCATCGGATTCTACAAGACATTTAGAACGGAATTAGCACCCATGTTAGGGGCGGCGTTCAGACACACGATGGAAGAGGGCAAAATGCCCCCCTCGTGGAAGGAAGCCATAATCACCACGATACCGAAGGAAGGGAAGGATAGAGAATTATGTAGTAGTTTCAGACCTGTGTCCATACTCAACGTGGATTACAAGATGTATACATCGATAATATCAAAGAGATTTGAGACGTTTATGCCAGACATTATAGATGAAGATCAAACTGGATTTATTAAAGGGAGACAGACACAGGACAACGTGAGAAAGACATTACACATAGTAGAGGAGATACAAAAACAAGGTGGTAGCGCGGTACTGATTAGCCTAGATGCAGAAAAAGCATTCGACAGTGTGAGCTGGACATTTTTATATAAAACATTGATGAGGTTTGGACTGAACGGGAGGGCGATGAAGATGATCAAGGCGCTATATCAAGAACCGACAGCGAGGGTTAAGGTGAATGGCAGCCTGACGGATAGAATCAGATTAGAGAGGGCTACCAGACAGGGATGTTGTCTCTCACCAACGCTCTTCGCCGTTTTCATAGAACCACTGGCACAACTGATCAGACAGACCGAGGACATCAAGGGAGTAAGGATAAAGGGAACGGAATATAAACTAGGCCTATTTGCGGACGACGTGATAGTATACATGAGACAACCAGACAAGAGCTTCCCGGCACTGATGGATCTACTGAAGGAATATGGCCACTACTCAGGATACAAACTAAACGTGACAAAGACACAGACCTTAGCATGGAACTATACCCCAACGACGGAAATTAGGGAACAGTACGGGATAAGATGGGACATGGACAAGATTAAATACTTAGGGGTGAACATCACGAGAGGGGTGGGGAAACTGTTTGAGGCGAACTATACACAGATAAATCAGAACATCAAGAGAGACTTAGAGAGATGGACAGTAATGCCCTTGGACTTCAATTCAAGAATAGAGGTCATTAAAATGAACATACTATCAAGGTTACTGTACCTGTTCCAGTCACTACCGATACAAATACCACAGAATCAATTCAGGGAGTGGGACAGACTGATATCGAGGTTCATATGGGCGGGGAGAAGACCACGGGTCAGATATAAAACACTACAACTACCAAAGGAAGAGGGAGGGATGGCAGTACCCAGCCTACAAGATTATTATTATGCAGCGCAACTGAGAGCAGTGACGTGCTGGTGTAACGACAAATATGAGGCAAGATGGAAAGACATTGAAAAAGAAGGGGAGGGATACAAGGTACAAGCTCTGGTGGGAGATAGGGAACTGTTCAAAGAAAAAGAGGGACTGTTAGATCCTATCACCAAATGCACCTTGACCATATGGAACAGAGTAGTAAAAACACACAAATTAGAGAAGCAGTCAGGGGTTCTGAGATGGATAGCACATGACAAGAGATTCAAACCAGGGAGGCTGGACCATGGATTCAGAAGCGATATGCAAAATGATAGAGAAGGGGGAAATGCAAACACTACAAAAACTAAAGGAGAAATTTGGACTAGAAAACAAGGACCACTTCAGATATCTACAGATTAGAGATTACTATAATAAAGAAATAAGAGGGGACAAGGAAGAAGAACAGAATGGAATAATTAGGATGATAGTAAGGGCATACGAAGGAGGGAAAGGAAGGGTAATATCAGCACTGTACCGGGCTATAATGACCAGCAAGGGACACACGACTAGGGATGGGTACCGAATTCGGTACTTTTGAGGTACCGAACCGAAACACGTCGGTACTACCGAGTATCGAATCAAGTGAGAAACCGATTTTTTTTTTTTTTTTTTTTTTTACTTTTTTCTTTTCATGTCAACGTTCACAGGCACAATATATGCTTACTTAGGATTTGACTTGATTCAACAACAAAGCAGTCGGAGCAATGACAAGCCGAAAACTGTCGAAATTGTAGTTATTTGAAGTTTGGATTTTTTTTTTACGACTGAGGTAGGTAAATTAAATTTCTTGAGACTAAAGTACCGAAAAAAGGTACCGTTGGGTACCGGTATCGATTCACAGGTACCGGTATCGGTTCAAATGTGAAAGGTACCCATCCCTACACACAACCGATTATATAAGGGAGAAATGGGAGAGAGAACTAGAGATAGGAATAACAGGGAAGGAATGGGGGAACATATGCGAGGTGCAACATTCAACAACAGGATCGAGGATATGGAAAGAGTTTGGATGGAAAAACATAATCAGATTCTTTATAACCCCAGAGCTGAAGGGAAAATATGCACCAACACAAAGAGCATGCTGGAGGATGTGTGGGAAGGAGGGGGCAAATCACACGCACATATTCTGGGGATGTCAGAAGCTGAAGGGGTATTGGGAGGAGATAGGGGAGGCAATGATCAGAATATTAGGATACGGGTTACCACAAACGGGACTGGTGCTTTACTTAGGGGACCTGACACACGAGGGAATACAAGGGGGGGACAAATATTTAATAAAGATAATGTTGATAGCGGCCAGAAAAGCAATAACAAGACTGGTACAAAGAAGACCCACCGACAATAGCACAATGGGTAGGAATAGTAGAGGAGATACAGGATATGGAGAGGATAACACACATGCTGAGGTTACAGGAAGAGAAATTTGGAGAAAGATGGGGAAAGTGGGAGGATTACAAGGGGAACGAAAACGACATCACAGAGGAGGAACCAAATACAACACAAGAGGACGAAGGATAAAGGAGGAAAGAAGCTCAAGGGGGGTCTCTGAACCCGTGTCACACACCTTTGCTTTAGTTAGTTTTTTCTATTATTATTTATGTTGGGTATGACAATTATTTTATGATTTTTGTACTGTATTATTTAGGTCTGTTGAACAGTGTTGTTTTATGATATGTTTAATTTTAATTTCATGAAAGTACCCATTATATGTATGTCGTTAAGTTATGGATGTCAATATAAATGTTATGTTGTATGTCCATAAATGTTAAATAAAAATGTAAGTTTAAAAAAAAAAACACAACACTGATTGTTACAAAAACATGTTTCAGGTTCGGTAAAATAGACATAGAATATACCTTACCTTAGCCAGAAGGTATTCCAAAAAGAATAGTTCTCAGTGATCGCATCGCCATTGCGATTACCTGTGTATATGTCTATACTCGTGTATACGGGAAATAGGCTTCAGGCAACAAAATCCCGAGGCGATCGCTCTGTCGCTCAGACTCCGAGGAGGAGGGGCCCTTCAAAAAAATAATAGAATAGGTGTATCCACACCAAGCTATTCTAGTTCAGAAGGTAGGCGATACTGCCACCTGGTGAGATTCGATCGTCATTGCAATTCCAACGTAGGCAGATGAGCCAGGGAGACCTAGAGGGCTCCGGCTGACCGCATAGAACGGGGATCAAAGGAAAAATATGAAAACCCGAGAAATCTCGGGTATGGCGCTTGGCTCAACGCATGGCGAGATAACCCGCCTTATCTCGGGAATGGTGCCCAATGAGTTAAGAGGTTGACCGGTAATCACTAGAAGTTAAAGTTAGACTGGTATGGTCCTTTTTAAAAGCAATTGTGTTACCATAATTTGGAAGGCATATGTTTCAGGCTATTTTTCTTTTCAGTGTTCCCTGAGGAGCAGGAGAGGACCTCCAGTCTGAACCAGCAGCACCAGGAGAGGAGCTCCAGTCTGGACCAGCAGCACCAGGAGAGGAGCTCCAGTCTGAACCAGCAGCACCATGAGAGGAGCTCCAGTCTGGACCAGGAGCAACAGGAGAGGAGCTCCAGTCTGGACCAGGAGCAACAGGAGAGGAGCTCCAGTCTGGACCAGGAGCAACAGGAGAGGAGCTCCAGTCTGGACCAGGAGCAACAGGAGGTCCTACAGATCAAAGAGGAGCAGGAGGAGCTCCAGCCTGTGGAGAAGGAAGGAGAGCAGCAGGAAGATAACAGCATTCTGTTCACATTCTACAAGACCACCGGTGTGACGACAAGCCCACAGAGTTCTGGCACGCAACTGAGCGCCGCTGAAAGGCAGAGGCGCTACCGTGCCAGGCGTGACGCGGACGGACAGAGGAGACAGCAGTACTTGGAGAAAGAGAAAGAGAGGTGGAGGAAAGACGTGGAGACGGGGAAGAAGAAAAAGCAAAAAGACCTCAGTGTGAAAGCGCAGCGCGTCCAGCGCAAGAAGTGGAGAGAGGCTCGCAAGAAGAAGAGACATGAAGGATTCAACAGTCAGACCAGAACCGCCACTGGGCTCTCAACCTGGGACTTCGAGGTCAGAACAGAGGTTTAGGTTATTGAGGAATGCAAGTTAGTGTGAGCACAGATCATAAAGATATATTTAGTGTGAGCACAGATCCGAAAGATATAATAGTGTGAGCACGGATCATAAAGATATATTTAGTGTGAGCACAGATAAAGATATATTTAGTGTGAGCAGATCATAGATATATTTAGTGTCAGCACAGATCATAAAGATATATTTAGTGAGCACAGATCATAAAGATATATTTAGTGAGCAGATCATAAATATATATTTAGTGAGCAGACCATAAAGATATATTTAGTGTGAGCAGTGGCACAGATCATAGATATATTTAGTGTGAGCACAGATCATGGATATATTTAGTGTGAGCACAGAGATCATATATATATTTAGTGTGAGCACAGACCATAAAGATATATTTAGTGTGAGCACAGATCATAGATATATTTAGTGTGAGCACAGATCATAAAGATATATTTAGTGCGAGCACAGATCATAGATATATTTAGTGTGAGCACAGATCATAGATATATTTAGTGTGAGCACAGACCATAAAGATATATTTAGTGAGCACAGATCATAGATATATTTAGTGTGAGCACAGATCATACAGATATATTTAGTGTGAACACAGATCATAAAGATATATTTAGTGTGAGGTGAGCACGGATCATAAAAGATATATTTAGTGTGAGCACAGATCATAAAGATATATTTAAGGTAAAGGAACTATTGTACACAATGAACAGTGAAATAGACATAGGTATAATATGTAGTAATTACAAGGGTAAAACACTTTATAATAACAATAATTAGTAAGTAATTTATATCTATTACTGGGTAATTAATTACCCTCAAATAAGTTGCTACTGTGAAATAAATGATGAAAGTATGTATGTGGTTACAGTTAAGTGACGATATATTTATGTTTATATTAGTGCTTTCAGGCGATTAAACAAATTAATCTAATTAATTACAGGATTTGTAATTAATTAATCTAATTAATCGCATTTTTATCACATAACCATTTTAGGCCTGCTATTCTATATCCTATAATCATATTTCAAATTGCATGTGTCCGGATTGCAGAATTCAGTACTGTATCTACAAAACCTTCTGTTTAATCATCTTCCATTTATTAATTTGCTTAGATTTTTCAGGTCTGGTCAATTTTAGCATGGTGTTATTCAGTCAAAGATTAAAAAAAAAATTAAATAAAATTGAATTGATACAGTATTCTCATTTGGTTCATTACAATTTACTCAAGCCTAGTAACAGACACAGTATTTCTGACACTGTGAATACATTCCCTGAGATCCATAGATGTCCCTAGAATCAGATACCAAGAACATGCAAATGGACCATTTAAAAAAAAAGTCTGTAAATGTTTATTCTATGTTCTTATGGAATTCATGAGATTAAAAAAAAATTGCGATAATTTGCTGTGTAATTAATTAATCTAATTAATGCGATAAACTGACAGCCCTAGTTTATGTTTTTTCTTTTTAGGCAACGTGATCTTGGGAGAAGAAAGGTGCGGCATGGTGGCAGAGTACTGCTGCCTCACAGCAAGAAGGTCCTGGGTTCAAATCCAGTTCAGTGGCTCAGTGGTTAGCACTGTGTTGTTTGACAATTGATAACTTTTGTGGATGTGATCTCATCATGTCGCCACTCTGGTCCAGCTGCTCAGACCTCCTCACCGTGCTCTGGTCCAGCTGCTCAGACCTCCTCACCGTGCTCTGGTCCAGCTGCTCAGACCTCCTCACCGTGCCCTGGACAATGCTCAGCACTGGGCCCACAACGGTAATTTTCTCCTCTTTTGTATTGACATTTTCAAGAAGGTTTTTTTACAAAAGGAATCTGAAACTACTTGGAAGCCAGCCATGGCAAAGGTGCCCCAGGCGCTGTGGGCGGCACATTGAAGAGGACGGCCGACAGGCTCGGCAGCCAAGGAGTTGATATCCCCATTTCTGCCCCAAGTGTTGATGCATAAATTGTCCAATTGTGGAATGACCCAAATAGTTATATTAAGAATATACAGACTATACCTTTATGGCTGCGTTCAGGAGCACTGTGAATAAACATGGATCCAAACGTGTGAAATTATTTAACTTTTTCCCCTTCATTTGTGGTTCTTATTTATAAAACAGTATGAGTATATATAAGTAGTTAGTTACTTCCTCTTTGGGCAGATGTTTGACGGTGGACTTGCAGACAGAGTTTAGCAGGTCCTCCTCAAGTCGGAAATGTATCACGTGACCAAATCTTTTCTACACGGTGACAGCGTTCAGGTGTGCTAGGTCGTAAAGTCAGTACCGATCAGATGCAAGGTTGTTCAACCTTTCCATCTTGATGCAGGTGGTTTCAGTGATTTCTAGGAATCCCAGCATCATAACATGTCAACATAATTGTGATGTCTCATGATACGCCATGTTCCAAATAAAGCATATTTGTGCTACAAAAGGTGAAGGGTCAGTGAAAAGTCACAACTCGTAAACTCGGGTATCATGGAACCTGCCTGAATTTCACACGGTTGGCAGAGTAAAATTTTATCAGTAAAAATTTATCAGTACTAGCAGATTCTCTACCAACTACAGAGCTGCCTCTACACCTGTACATCTCACACTATATGGCTCAGCTCATAGACCTGGGAAGTCGCATGATAGTTCTAAGACCAACCTGGTTCCAGAAAACTTTTTGCCTATGATCTTAAGGTAGCTGGGTTTATACAGTTCCACGGAGTCAGCAAAGTTGAGCAGAATAAAATTAGATCTGCGTTTTAAAATTTGAGAAAAAGAAGAAAAAAGTAATGCGTACAAGAGTCAAGACTGCATACTTGGATGCACATTTGAAGACCAGTCTGGAGAAAACGTGTAGCTGAGAGGACGTTACCAAACCAAAATAGTCAAAGCAACAGACAGAATTAGTTAAACTTGAATTAATACCCCCAGGCTTTTATTTGCTTCAATCACTGAACTCACTCCACCTTTATTTGGGATTCTGCTTTTATTTGTTTTTGTTTTATGGTAGGTTACGTTATCAGGGGAAACTTTTAAAAGGATTTAATCTGTCAAACTTGAATATTAGATTTAGGAAAGTGATTCAGCCATGCATACATATTGATAATCGTTAAGGTGCTGTAAAATATGTATGTAGTGGTCATATTTTTTTTTTCTATTTGTAAATAATACATCCAGAGCCTTTTTGTGTGCAATAAAAGTATTGCTTTTCCACCCAAAAATTATTGATTAACGAATTTATCATTACAATTCCCCCCCAGAATGAATTATGCAAAAGAGAAAAAAAAACACACAAGATCAGTATAAAACACTTTTTCTTTATTTCAATACTAAATATAAGTCATTTCTGTTCCCACGCAGAAATAACATACAACAGTTTATTTACAAACAAAAGTAAAATCCTAGGAAGAGTAGGGAGTTGGTCTAACATGGAGGGTTGGGAATTTGTGATAAATCTTTTACTTGTAATTCTATTAACACAAACAAAAGAAGCTGGAACGTCTTCCCCAAACCAACCCAAGCTCTAACCATCAATATAAAACGTTTTTTGTAAACATGAATGATGATGATTTGAATATTTCTGCCTCCAGATCAGACCAATATGATCCATACTCAAAAGGATCTGGTAGGATCCAGACAGGCCAGTCTCCTCCTGAATGTCCAGTGGATGACAAACGGCTCAAAATAACTTAGAAAATTAGAAATATTAAGATGCATGATGATTAGGTTGTTTTAGGTTAGGCCACAAAAAGGTCATTGATAAATCAGCTTTCATAGAAAACTACAATATAAATGCATGATTACGTTCACTAGAATCCAATGCAATTAATGCCTCGTCTCCACTAGCCAGGGTTTAGCCGTGCTGTGGCCTCGTCTCCACTAGCCAGGGTTTAGCCGTGCTGTGGCCTCGTCTCCACTAGCCAGGGTTTAGCCGTGCTGTGGCCTCGTCTCCACTAGCCAGGGTTTAGCCGTGCTGTGGCCTCATCTCCACTAGCCAGGGTTTAGCCGTGCTGTGGCCTCATCTCCACTAGCCAGGGTTTAGCCGTGCTGTGGCCTCGTCTCCACTAGCCAGGGTTTAGCCGTGCTGTGGCCTCGTCTCCACTAGCCAGGGTTTAGCCGTGCTGTGGCCTCATCTCCACTAGCCAGGGTTTAGCCGTGCTGTGGCCTTGTCTCCACTAGCCAGGGTTTAGCCGTGCTGTGGCCTCGTCTCCACTAGCCAGGGTTTAGCCGTGCTGTGGCCTTTCTGGCACACGGTGAGTGTCTCCATCGTCTTTAGAACATTGGCAGAGACCTTTCACAACCTGGCCAGACCTGGCTGGGACTGTTGTATCATCAGATTCAGAGTTTTATTTGCCACATAGAAGTAATATAATCATAGAGTTTTCTAGGGCTGACCCCTATTAGTCGACTAATCGGTCGAAAGGAGCCGTAGTCAACTAACCAACCTCTTAGTCGAATAGTAAAAACAAAAAAATATATAATTTTTTATCATTCTTTCCAAAAGAAAAGAGGCCTAGAAGCGTGGCTAACGCTAATGGCACGCATACCAGAAGCTAACTGCCTACGAAAACAGGCACAGAGGCACTGAAAGAGGATTTCACCCATCTAATGAACACACTAGACTAGACAAATATCAAGATGTATCCATCAGTGGACCAATTGCATGCTTTTACAGAGGACAAGAAGCCTTCAGTCGACTCCCTCAGACATTAAGCACCCCCACAGCCCAAATGGAATGATGAAAAATAAAAGTATACCTTTTTTTTCTTTTTTTTAGTCGACCAATAGTCGACTAATGGCAAATTTTGGCCAATCATAGTCGACCATCCAAATCCTTAGTCGGGGCCGGCCCTACAGTTTTCATACAAAAACATAAATGCAGTTCTACCATGGGCAAAAGGAGCAGGGAGAAGAATAAATCTTATAATTACCTGCCCCCTATTCCTGCTTATTTCCTCCTACTAAACTCACTTTCTAAATGGAAAGGATTTTGTAAATTTTCTGGTAGTATCTTATTTCTTGCCCTAAACATAATTAACACTGTTTGAAACTTAACCATGTCAGTGTCTGGCTCAAGGACACTTCGAGCCATTTTTTTTGCATGATTAAAAATGAAGGTTCGAACGTCTGTTCGAAAAACCCTGGCGAAGTTTGAACGCCAAAAACAGGCTTCGGGGACAGCTCTAGTTCAGAGGAGACTGTTGTTGAAATGGTCCAATATGTCAGAACTCAATCAGAGTGAGAGACAAATAACTGGCCTGGATTTCATATGGTACACAATAGGATCTGGTCCAGATTGTCTCAGCTCAGATCAGATGTCCATGTTTTCCCAAGAGGACAGTCAGGTTGTTGTTGTTGTTTTACCTGCTTGGCATCCTGTAACATATGGGTGCGGTTTACCACTTAACACAAGACTATTTGAAAGCCAATTTGATGTACTTGATGAGAGCTTCATACAGGTGTGGGCACAGTAGTCTCGCTTAGCCGTACCTCTCTCTCCACACTATGTAGAGGTTTGGCTGAACCATGGAATCATCATTCCACTATAGGGGAAAAGAACGCTCTGGCTTGTTTGTATTTCTTTACACCAATCACAATCATCCTGGGTGGCGATAAGCCCAGGATGCAGCAACGGTGCCCTTAATAGTGCAAAATAGTGTTGCAGATAGCGGAAGGGGAGGATAATTCCAACTGAAATAGTTGGCCGGTGGCATGCTTATAGCCACAGTCTATCCTGTGAGTCAGACTATGGGCACAGTAGCTGGTTGTCTCTCCTACTCAGCAGGGCGAGGAGTCGGTCAGTGGGAGAGACTCGCCGGTCTCTTTCAGCTCGAAGCCCTGGAACGACTCCAAGTCGCTGTCCTTCTCAAACATCTGCCTGAGGACATGCAAAGCCCCCCCCTGCGCCACTGCTGTCGAGCCTCCCTTCTCCTTCTCCTCCTCCTCCACCACCTCCATTGGCTCCTTCGGCTGCTCCTCAGCCTCCGGCGGGCCAATCAGAGCCTCTGTCAGGAATTTAACCATCCAGTCGGGACCATCCTCTCCCTCGTCTTGTGGCGGAGTGCAGACCACAGTGAAGGACCTGTAGAGACATGTGTTTTAATCACTACAGTGAAGGACCTGTAGAGACATGTGTTTTAATCACCACAGTGAGGGAGAGTGTGCAGCAGGGTGAGGCAGAGTGTGCAGCAGGGTGAGGCAGAGTGTGCAGCAGGGTGAAAATTATCAACCACTAGGGCAGCATGACCCACACCTGCCCGGGGTCAAGCTCGTTAGACCTGGGATCAGGGGTGGCTGTTTGTTGTGCATTGAGGTAATCCACCCCCCTCCTTTATAGTGATAAAGACCTGGTCATACATGGTAAAACAGAAATGGTCCTATATGGTAATAAAGAACTGGTCCTATATGGTAAAAAAAACTGGTCGTATATGGTGATAAAGAAATGGTTGTATATGGTGATACAAAAATGTTCCTATATGGTGATAAAGAACTGGTCATATATGGTAATAAAGAACTGGTCCTATATGGTGATAACGAACTGGTCATATATGGTAACAAAGAAATGGTCCTATATGGTGATAAAGAACTGGTCCTATATGGTGATAAAGAAATGGTCCTATATGGTGATAAAGAAATGGTCCTATATGGTGATAAAGAACTGGTCATATATGGTAATAAAGAACTGGTCCTATATGGTGATAACGAACTGGTCATATATGGTAACAAAGAACTGGTCATATATGGTAATAAAGAAAGGGTGAAGAACTGACCTGCGTAAGATTTCTGGCATCTCTTTGAGAGTGGAGGCCACTTCGCTGAGCCAGCAGGCCAGGGTGAGAGCTAGCTGGCCCACCTCCAAGCCCTCAGAACCACCAGTAGATACCAGCTGGCTCCACCGGGCCTTGAGGGAGAGACAAGACACAGACGCTTCTGATCCATCCAGAGATATAGAGACAAACCATAGTATACATGGTACAGACAGACACCATAGTATAGATGGTACAGACAGACACCATAGTATAGATCAGGGGTGGGCAATTATTTTTCCCAGGGGGCCGAATGAGCAACTGAAAATATGTTGGGGGGCCGGGCCAAAATTCCAAACTCAATTATGCATAATATACATTTTATTTCTATATAAAAAGCAGTAAATGGCATTGTTTTGACCCCTGGTAAGAGTGTATGTTATTATTTGGCAATTAAAAGGTGAGGTTAGCTTTCAAAAATATCATTTATTCAAATAGAATTGATTTCCAAAATGATAAACAAAATGTGAAACATTAATAACAAAGGGCATTTTGAGTTTCATATACTATTGAAACAAGGATTTTCTTAGCTTTCTAAAGACATCACATCATCTTATAGCAAAAATAAACAAGACATGTCACTGAACTGTGTAAAGAAAAGTGTCCCAGTTTTGTAGCCTTTTTTACTTTACATGCCTATATTAAACATTTAATGTTTTCAGAACTGTGCAAAAAAAAGAAAAAATATCAAGTGTCCCATTTCACTTGTTATATTTCCACATTTTAGTGTTCTTCAGTTCTTTTTTTTCATTCAGTGTGAGAAATCCAGTCTCTGTTGAGCTTTAACAAGTCCATCAAAGTCAGGTTGCATGTCTGAGGTGGAGATGCGAAGCACAGCTGCCAGATGTTCACCAGTGAGAGAGGATCTGTACCTGGACTTGGTAAACATCATGACTGAGAATGTCTGTTCACATATGTAGGTGGATCCAAAGAGAACCAACATCTTCTGAGCATGTCTCCTAAGCGTATATTGTGCGTGTGAACGTTGACATGAAAAAAAAAAAAAAAAAGCAAAAAAAAAAAAAAAAAAAAAAAAAATTTAATTATCATGTAATGTTTTGCGGGCCGGTCAGAATCATCCCGCCGTACAATGCCCAGGTCTGGTATAGATGGTACAGACAGACACCATAGTATAGAGGGTACAGACAGACACCATAGTATAGATGGTACAGACAGACACCATAGTATAGATGGTACAGACAGACACCATAGTATACTATAGATCAGTGGTCACCAACCCGTCGATCTTGATCGACTGGTCGATCTTTGAGACTGTCCCTGTAGATCTTTCCATGGAAATAATAAAAAAAAAGTCCACATTACAGTTCTACCTTTGTTTTGATGTGAAAAGTGATGCTGCACTTAGCACTGACTGAGAAAGTACACATACAGTTCTACTTTTGTTTTGATGTGAAAATTATGCTGCACTTAGCACTGACTGCACTTAGCACTGACTGAGAAAGTACACATTACAGTTCTACTTTTGTTTTGATGTGAAAAGTGATGCTGCACTTAGCACTGACTGAGAAAGTACACATTACAGTTCTACTTTATAAAATGCTAATTGTAAATATGTTTGTCAATGTTAATAATATGAGAAAGTCCACATTACAGTTCTACTTTTGTTCTGATGTGAAAAGTGATGCTGCACTTAGCACTGACTGAGAAAGTACACATTACAGTTCTACTTTATAAAATGCTAATTGTAAATATGTTTGTCAATGTTAATAATATGAGAAAGTCCACATTACAGTTCTACTTTTGTTTTGATGTGAAAAGTGATGCTGCATAAGATGACTGCACTTAGCACTGACTGAGAAAGTACATAATAGTTCTACTTTGACGTTTTAATGTTGGACCAAAGCATTGCATGTAATTAGAATACAGGCAAATAAAAGTAATTTAGTTTAAAGTACAATATTGGCTGTCTTTTTCTCTCAACGCTTCAATAGGTAGATCTTGCCTTCACAAAAAAAAAAAAAGTGATCTTGGGCTTAAAAAGGTTGGTGACCACTGCTATAGATGGTACAGACAGACACCATAGTATAGATGGTACACAGACAGACAGACACCATACTATAGATGGTACAGACAGACACCATAGTATATAGATGGTACAGACAGACACCATAGTATATAGATGGTACAGACAGACACCATAGTATAGATGGTACAGACAGACACCATAGTATACTATAGATGGTACAGACAGACACCATAGTATAGAGGGTACAGACAGTAGAGCCATATGAAATCCGTTAATTTTTTTTCCAAATTCCATTTGATTTTTTTCCAAATTCCGTTTTTTCCGTTTTAATATTTCAGAATTCTGTATTTTGCTTTGTACGCTCATTTTACCATCAGAAATAGTGTCTAATAAGTGGGAATGAATAAATGTCCACAATTTAATAAGATATAACAGTCCATTTAATAGGGCTGTCTTAAATACTTCGAAGCTTCGAAGCTTCGTTCGATGGACATGGGATTCGAATATGAAAATTAAATTCGATTATTAAAAAAAAAATATATATATATATATTTTTGCAAAATCAACTCTGCCTCTCTTTGTTAACTACAACAAGCAATGCTGTTTGTTATTTAAGATGAGGTCGGACTCGGCACCGACAGATTTGAGTTCATTGTGCTGCTTTTATAAAGCCTCAAATGACGGCTTACAATATTTTGTTTAAGTGTTTTGTTTGTCTAAGATTTAAAAAGGTTTAAACTTTACAGCACTGACAAAGTTGAACAAAGTGCTGTACAAGTCCCACAACATAAAAAAAAAAAAGTAAAAAAAAAAAAAAAACTTTAATTTTAATTTTTTTATAGTGGATTCCATTTTTATTGCTCAATTCCGCGATTCCGTCCGCGATTCCGTGATCGCGGATTCCATATGGCTCTAACAGACAGACACCATAGTATAGATGGTACAGACAGACACCATAGTATACTATAGATGGTACAGACAGACACCATAGAGGGTACAGACAGACAGACAGACACCATAGTTTGATAGTACAGACAGACATTCAGACAGACAGACATTCAGACAAACAGACGACCTACCTGTAAGAATTCCCTGACGACTGGAGTGATGCAGACTTCCAGCGGCTGTAGCCTGCAGGAGCAGCCAGGAGGAATAATGTAGGGGTGGGCGCCGGAGCCTAGCGCTGTCAGGAAATCCTCCTTAAGGTGTCCGCGGTGAGTGTCGAGGATTAGAATACAGTCTCCTCCGTTCGGGGGAGCCACATGGGGGTACCAGATCTTCAGGAGAAAGAAGGGTCAGAGTCAGGTCAGAATATAAACACCTCTTCTTTTTTATATTATAATATTAATTTAAATTATATTATTAACCTCTTCCACCCAGAGCCTATTTTCTGAAAATCTGTCTAAAATACATAAAGTAAATGGAATATTGCTCCACTTCTACAAGGTCAATTAGCATATTCTTGGTATCTAGGGACATCTATGGACCTCAGTGAATGTATTCCCAGTGTCAGAAATATTGTGTCTATTACTAGGCTTGCTTAAAGGCCAACTTGCATGTTGTATTTTTGTTCAATAAACAATGTGGACTAGGCCAACGGTGACTTTCATGAAGAAGGAAAAAAAAATTATTGAAATTGACCCAGTTTTAGCGTTTTTATCAAACATTTTGTCTGCCCAACACGCACGTGGATATTTTAATCAATGGTTCATAACGTGCGCGTGTAATCGAAATGATGTCGTCACAACAGGTGCAGGGCACCAGGGGGCTCTGAGAGTCACACACAGCTAGTGGCAGGCACTGCAGGCAGAGAGCCTTGCTACTACTAGCCGAATGAAAATGTATCTGTTTCACCTAACAACACTATTGCTCCGTGATCATAGCCATCCATCTCTAAAGCTAACCACTATTTGTAAAAGCCACAACCACGTTACCATATTTGTAATAATGTAAATCATTGTGTCGTTGTACATATTGTGTATACACCGTTAGAAGCTAACATAGCTTAGCTTGGTAGCTATTGTGCTAACAACATATCCCGACGTCCGGCTCGCTGGCCGGCATGAATGCCCGACCCAAAATGGTTCTCTCCTCTCTGTACACCCCCGTCCCCACGGGTACCCTGCCGGGGAGCCCATGGACACGACAACGGCGGCAGCCGTAGGGTGCTCGAGCCCGTAACGCTAGTGGTACACGATAGCTATGAGCTAACTAACGCTACAGGCTCAAACACCCTACGGCCGCCGCTGTTGTCGCGTCCACAAGCTCCCCGGCAGGACACCCGCGAGAACGGGGGCACACAAAGAGGAGAGAACCACCCCAAATCGGGCACTCATGCCGGCCGACAAGCCGGACGCCGCGGCACGTTGTTAGCACAATAGTAGCCCACTGTGATGCACCGAGTGGGCCACCATTGATCAACATGCAGCGACGTGTAGCTTGCATGATGCGTGTGCAGTGCGTTGCCACACAGGTCTGAGAAGAGGACCTGCACATGATTTTACTCGTTCCCCAAACTCCTCTACATGCCCCGATCTAAAATGGTTCACGACAGTAGACATAATGCTAACGTTAGCCAGCGCCATAATTGTATTATATCCATTATATCCAGTAGTACTATGACCCGGACGGGCATAAGGCATACGTTTCCTGAAGTGACGTCACGGCCGTGCTAGCGTCTGATAAGCTTTTAGATTTGCTCGTGCATGTTATTCGTGCGTGGACCTTTTTAACCATTTCTGAGTGAAATTTCCGGCGTCAAATGGAAATAAATAAATAATTAAATTAGATACCAATGATGTAAACTACCCATAATTGCAGAGTAGGGTTTAACCTGCAAGTTGGGCTTTAAATCGTGATGAAACAAAGGGAGAATATGAATTATGATTTTTCTTTGCATATTTGACAGTGAATAACACCATGCTAATAATGACCAAACATTAAAAACTGCTGTTCAGTACCTTCTTGAGATCATGTGTACAAAAAATCTAAGGAAATGAATAAAGGGAAGATGATTAAACAGAAGGTTCTGTAGATACAGTACTGAATTCTCCCATCCGGACCAATGCAATTTGAAATATTATTATAGAATATAGAATAGCAGGCTTATAAATGACCTTATTATAGCCAATTCGCACATTTATATATATATACATATATTATCTTTCAAATGCCCGAGTTCAATTTGGATTTAGTATCACCAGGCATGCATAAGAACAGATAATGAAATTTTCACCACAGTGCAACCGTTTTGAAACAAATTTCAGATCTAATTGTTGCTGCATACTAACAATAGGGAAGAGAAACTAACTGCGTTTCAATATTTTGTCAAAAACGTTACCTTTTGTGGTCGAATTATCCCGAATAATAAGAGTTATTGAAATAATTCATACAGGACTATGAACCTTAAACCTTGAAAAATTCCAACGCAGATCCAGACATCTGGATGTCCGCTAGAAAATGGCCGTAAAAAAAAACTACAATTCCCATGATTCAAGGTTTTACAAAATGGTCGCCTCTCGCGGAATATACAGACATTTCGAGGAGGAAAATCTATCTATATAACACTTTAACCTATTCCTAAACTAACTTATTGATGATAATATACATTCTAAATGCTGTTGTGACATGGTTACCGGTATGATGTTTATACTTGAATACGTTTGAAATAAACAGTCTGGAAAATATTGATTTATGACCAGATGTCATTTTCAGTCCGCCGACCGACCGCACGGGGGGAAGAGGTTAATTTAGTGATAAAAAAAAAAAAAATAAAAATGCGTGTGTGTCCTATGTGTCACACATAGGAACCTTCTCTCCTGTGTCTCCTCTACGGTCTTCCTCTCAACCATCCTACTGTCTCAATAAAGAACCTTCTCTCCTGTGTCTCCTCTACTCTGTCTCCCTCTCAACCATCCTACTGTCTCAATAAAGAACCTTCTCTCCTGTGTCTCCCTTACTCAGTCTCTCTCATCCTTCCCTTGTCTCAATAAAGATGAAAACACTAAGGCCAGTGGACTGTGCACACTTCTTAAAAAAAAGATGAAATGAACCTTGTTTAACCAGAGGGAGAGGCGCTCTTGGTTTGTGAAGCCCTGGGGAGAGGACTCCAGGTGGACATTGTCCGGGAACCCGTCCGGCAGCGTGGGCTGCTCCCCTCTGAAGAGCAGCAGGGGGGTGAGGAAGGTGCCGTCGGAGAGCCCCGACAGCACGATGTCGAACAGGGGCGACTCCATCGTCCCGGACAGCTGGAAGGCCAAGGGGTTCTGCAGGTCAGCTGGGTCGATGAACAGAGTCAGCTCGTCTAAGGCCGCAATGTTGCAGGGTTTGAAGCTCCTATTCTTCATCTGTAGAGTGGAGTAGAGTTAGAACCAACAATAACTATCTGGTTGTGTTACTACAGTTAGAACCAGTACAATAACTACCTGGTTGTGTTACTACAGTTAGAACCAGTACAATAACTACCTGGTTGTGTTACTACAGTTAGAACCAGTACAATAACTATCTGGTTGTGTTACTACTACGGTTAGAACCAGTATAATAACTAGGGCTGTCTTAAATACTTCGAAGCTTCGTTCGATGGCACAAGCTTTGAACATTTAAAAAAAAAATCAACGTTTTAATTTTTTTTTTAACTTCTTTTTTTTATGTTCGAAGCTTGTGCCATCGAAATAACGTGTATCCATTCAACTAGCTGCTGTACTGCTATGGTAGCTAGCCTAGCCGCAATGCTATGGCCGATCCCATTCACGTTAGCATGTAAGCTAACAACAAGAGCTTTAGGTTTAGTCTCTCGCTTTTTGAGAGACATAAACTCTCTGCTCTTGGTGGTACATTGTGTTGATGACTCTGCACCCCCCCTTAACACTTTGACTGCCTAAAAACGATTTACAACGTCTTTGCTGGCGATGCTAAAGTTGCCGGGGGACGCTGTACGTCGTCTTTATATCAATATTTCAAAAATCTGCGATCTGATCCATAATGTCCCTCCGCTGGCCTGAGAACCACCAGCAGGACCCACTGAGCTCTCTGGCGGTTCAGGAGCGCCATCTGGTGGCCGATCGCGCAACCGCTTAACAGGAAGCACAGTGGAGGTTGTGCTAGATGTCCGTATTGCTTCCGGCCACTCGGGATAGGTTCCGGCATTCTAGCTCGTCACTCTACATAGCGATCGATTGCCAATAACTCGATAAACAACATGATTTGGACGTATATACCATTATACAAGCTGGAGATGGACCGGGTAATAATATATCCCATAATGATAACATTTCTACTCGACGATGATCGCCCAACGGCGCGCGGAGACTGGGGTGAGTTTCAGCGTGTAACGTTACCATCTTCGATACTAACTGCTTTTATCAACATTTGACCCACATTAGATGATTGGTATAACGCTGCCCACGGAATTATAAACGCCCCCTCGCCCATCCGGTCAACATCAGATGACGTGTAGTAACTTCTAGAAGTACGTCTAGTTGGAATTTTTTATATCGCGCTGATTGCCATCAAACTGTATTTCATCATCAATATAATGCATTTGGGGCTATATATCACGTTCTGGAGAAAGTTGCAGAAAGAGATGAAAACATACTTATACATTAGACCATACTTTACTATGAATATGTGAATGAAAAAGTTTAACGTTGCTACACAATGAACAATACATATAGGACTTTGAATGGGCCCTAATAATGGCAATGTAGCAATAGAATTTAAAAAGTTATAGCCCTGCAAAGAAGGGGACTTTCTCCATAGACAAATAGCGCTGGCAATCTATGGTATATCATTAATTTAACCCATGGCAGCCAAAGTGTTAACAACTGTTTGTATTGTTCGGCTACGTGGCGTAGTGGGCAAGGCGCTCGCCACGAATGCGGAGACGCTGGGCTTGCCTGTTCGAGCCCAGCGCTCCACATTGCTTTCAGTTTAGCTGGTCGTTCATACTAATACACATTGGCCGTATTAGGGGGTGGGAAACTGATGGGTGGGGATCGGGCGTTGTGGACAGCGACTCCTACAGGTCGGTTGGTGCGCCTGCGCAGTAGAATCAGGAAGTGTCGGGGGCAGCGTGAGCCTCCCACGCGTTACTCCTCGCCACTGAGAGATCGAGCTGCGCAGGTGAAAAGATGCGACTGCTGTTACCTCAAGTACCGGAGGGGACTTGTGCTATGTATGACTTAGTCCACATTGCAGCCGGCTTGTGGGAGGCAAGAAACAGCGTTCGTGACAGGGGAGGGTTGAATTGGATGATACGAAATTGGGATGGGAGAAAATATAGAAAATATGGGAGAAAAAGTGGATAAAAAAAAACTGTTTGTATTGAGCCGTATTGTATTGTACCCATTCTGCAATGTTAAATAACGTTTTATCCATTCAACTAGCTGCTGTACTGCTATGGTAGCTAGCCTAGCCACAATGCTATGGTCGATCCCATTCACGTTAGCATATAAGCTAACAACAACAAGAGCGTTAGGTTTAGTCTCTCGCTTTTTGAGAGACATAAACTCTCCACTCTTGGTGGTACATTGTGTTGATGACTCTGCACCCCCCCTTAACAACTGTTTGTATTGAGCCGTATTGTATTGTACCCATTCTGCAATGTTAAATAACGTTTATCCATTTAACTAGCTGCTGTACTGCTATGGTAGCTAGCCTAGCCGCAATGCTATGGTCGATCCCATTCACGTTAGCATGTAAGCTAACAACAACAAGAGCGTTAGGTTTAGTCTCTCGTTTTTCGATTTTCATTTTTATTTTTTACTTCGATTTGTGTGTGTGTGTGTGTGTGTGTGTGTGTGTGTGTGTGTGTGTGTGTGTGTGTGTGTGTGCGTGCGTGCATGGGGCCATTGGGTGGGGCCGGGGGACAAATACACTGGAGGAAAGTAACCCAGCTCAGCACTGCCCAAATTATATCATCACTATTGCCTGTTTGAAGGATATCATCCTCAAACACATATACACCTACATGCCTTGTAGAATTCCACACATAAGAAAGAAAGATACTGGGATGAATAAACAAAATAGGAAATAAAATGTAGAAATGCATGCAATACATAAATAAATATGAATCTCCATATATGAAATAGAACATTTAGATAAGGTGCTACTGAGATGTTTTGGTGAGTTCTTTGTTTTTTTGTGGAAGTAGCCCTTCTTAAAAATGCATCAACATTCACTGATAATTGGTCTCTAGTGAAGTCTACAAGGTCTACATTGCCGGACCATGTAGAATCCGGACCTTGTAGACTGACATAATTCTGTGCATAGTTTAGTCTACACAGGCCATATTTCAAATAATCAAAATCTTACTTCATTCATCTTAAACATTCTTGATTTGGGGGATTGGTAGTTCCCATGAAATCTGAAGTTGTTCAAATGACAACAGCGATCCACCTTGAATTAAATCACACAGCCGAGTGAAACCTTGTTGGCTGCGTCACAGTCACGAAAGGGGCTACTTAATTAATTAATTAATTAATCCAATCCACTTTATTTATAGAGCACATTTAAAAACAACAAAGTTTACCAAAGTGCTGTACAAGTCCCACAACATAAGATACAAAAAAAATATATAATTTTTTTTTTTTTTTATCGAAGCTTCGAATTAAAATCAAAGCTCGGCCCCGAAGCTTTGATTGCCAAAAAAAGCTTCGAAGGTCAGCCCTAACAATAACTATCTGGTTGTGTTACTACAGTTAGAACCAGTACAATAACTATCTGGTTGTATTACTACTACAGTTAGAACTAGGGATGTCCGATATTATCGGCCTACCGATATTATCGGCCGATATCGGCATTAAAATGTGATATCGGAAAATATCGGTATCGGTTTTCAATTTTTATTTTATTTACATTTCTATAGAAATGATGTCCGATATTATCAGCCAACCGATATTATCGGCCGATATCGGCATTAAAATGTGATATCGGTATCGGAAATTAAGAGTTGGACAATATCGGTATATTGGTATCGGTAAAAAAGCCAATATCGAGCATCCCTAGTTAGAACCAGTATAATAACTATCTGGTTGTGTTACTACAGTTAGAACCAGTACAATAACTATCTGGTACTACTACAGTTAGAACCAGTACAATAACTATCTGGTTGTGTTACTACAGTTAGAACCAGTACAATAACTATCTGGTTGTGTTACTACAGTTAGAACCAGTACAATAACTATCTGGTCGTGTTACTACAGTTAGAACCAGTATAATAACTATCTGGTGACTACAGTTAGAACCAGTACAATAACGATCTGGTTGTGTTACTACAGTTAGAACCAGTACATGAGCGGACAACTTGTGTCGTCCGGTTCTGTGTTTTTGAGCTAACGCTAAAACAAATGTTGAGATTGTTGGTGAACAACTAACTTTAGGTTAGTTTTAACGTTAGCTAACGTTAGATGCAGCTACAGGCAATCAACGATGAGGAGGAAGCGCCAAAGCCGTATATAATAGAATAGCCCTGTGGTGCGTAGTCACGACAGTGCAGCTCGAAACTACCGGTTGTATTAAATTAATTGAGTTGAGTTTAACTTGTCCATGTCCAGTCCTTTCGACTAGCCCCACCCGTTCATTGTAAACAATGATGCATGTAATTGTATGAACTCATTCACCGCCAACAACGAGTATACTCGTTATAAGCCGCCAATCGTTGGACGCCAACAACGAGTACTCGTTATTGGATCGTTATTTATTTTATTCGCTATTTCCATTCATAAATCATCCAGGTAAGCTGTGGTACTGTGTGGCAATGTGTCTGCGATCACAACGGTCCAATACCGCCGCCTGTTGGTATGCGGCTGTCGCACTTCCTTTCTGACTGTATGGCTCTGTGTATCATCGAAATTCCTTCGGGCGGAGTTTTTGAGTAACGTGGACCGAGGGGTATACCCGATTGCATTGAATTTCATGCATGCATGATGGAACATAATATACCGATCATATGTATTTGATTTTTTTATTGTAGCGTGTATAGGGACGAAATGCCAATGGATTAAGTATAATTATGCGTCGCAGGCTATTACTAGCCTCCCAGGAATTACCCTAGAAGACCACTCTAAAACCATACTTATATTCACTACGGTATAAAACGAGAATGTATGGATGGAAAAAATATTCCTTTTTATTTTTTGTATACTTACATTTTTATTTTCAGTTTCTTGATTTACAAACAAACATTACAATTGGCGGTCAAAAACAGTACAATACAATTCAACAGATAAGAACTAAAAGATATAGCTGATAGTAGAAAATAATATCAAAATCAAATGAAGAGTTGACCTAAAATAAATTAACGGAAAAAAAGAAAAAGAAAAAAATATATATAAAAGAATAAAGTGACATGGGTTCTTTGGTACCTTCATAGTTCATTTTCATTTCGATTTCTATTTCTCTTCTTGTCTCCTTTTCACTCTCCTGTGATGTAATTTCTTTTCTTCCTATACTCTTCCCACTTTGACTCAAACTTCTCGTCTTGTAGCCTCAGCCTATGTGTGATTCTCTCCATTTCCTGTATCCCGCCCTACTATCTCTGTCCATTGTTCTTTCGTCGGTGCTTCTACTCTATACCACATTTTCGTCAATGCCTTCTTGGCTGCTACTAGTAATATCTTAATCAATATTTGTCTTCCCCTTGAATTCATTCCTGTGTTAAGTTCCCTAAATACAATACTTGGCCTGTCTGGGGTATTTCATATCCTACTATTTCATTTATTATCTCTCCTATCTCTTCCCAATAGTTATTTATTATCTGACATCCCCAGAATATGTGTGTGTGGTTTGCTATTTCCTGTCCACATTTTCTCCAGCATGGTTTCTGTGTTGGTGCCCTGTATTTCTGGTGTTATAAAGAATCTAATTATGTTTTTCCACCCAAACTCCCTCCATATCCTTGACCCTGTGGTTGTGTGTTGTATCTTACATATGTTATACCTAACCATTCTTCTTCTGTTATCTCCGTTTCTAATTCCTTCTCCCACTTTTCCTTTATATATATGGTTGTGATGTCCTTGCTGTCCATTATTGCCTGATATAGTGCTGATATCCCCCTCCCCTTCCTTCCTTCGTATGCTTTTACCATTATCCTAATTATCCCATTCTGATCTTTGTCTTTGTCTAGTTTTATTTCCTTGTTGTAGTAGTCTCTAATCTGTAAATATCTAAAGTGGTCTCTATTCTCTAGTCCGAATCTTTCTTTCAATTTTTGTAGAGTCTGGATCTCCCCTCCTTCTATCATTGTACATATTGCTATTATGCCCCCCCCTCTCCCATCTTTTGAACCCATGATCTTCTATCCCTGGTTTAAATTTGTTGTTGTGCGTTATCCATCTCAGTATCTTGGATTCTTTTTCTAGCTTGTATTTCTTTACTGTCTTGTTCCATATATTTATAGTGAATTTGGTAATTGGGTCTATTAGTTGTTCCTTTCTTCTGTATAGCTCCCTGTCTCCTATTAGTGCCTGCACTTTGAGTCCCTCTTTTTTTGTTTCTAAGTCTTTCCATTTGGCTTCATAATTCTCGTTGCACCAACATGCTACTATTATCAGCTGTGCTGCATAGTAGTAATCTTCTAAACTGGGTATTGCCATTCCTCCTTTCTCCTTTGGTAATTGTAGTCACATATCTGATCCTTGGCCTCCCCCCCCCCCCCCCCCCCCCATATGAATCTTGATATCTGTTTATTCCATTCCCTGAACTGGCTTTGTGGTATTAATATAGGTAGAGCCTGAAATAGGTATAGTAACCTTGGTAATATATTCATCTTTATGATTTCGATCCTTGAGCTAAAGTCTAGAGGCATTACTGTCCATCTTTCTAGGTCTCTTTTGATTTTCTCATTAATCTGTGTATAGTTTGCATCATATAGTCCCTCCACCCCTCTTGTAATATTCCTTTTTCACATCTTGAACGATAGATACTCGATGTCAAATGGGCCATAGTATTGCATATATAGCTATAATATTTAAATAGTTATAGCCCTGAAAACAAGGTGAGCCAGGGTTCGAAATTAAGGGGCTTGGAGCAAAATGCCCTCGAAAATTTACCAAATGCCCCCGAAAATCAGTTAAGGGGGGCAAGAAATGCCCCAGACAGTTTACTAATTATATATATAATTATATATATGCTATACAGTGCGAGCATTTCCCTCGTATTTGCCCCTAATAATATGTGTGTGCGAACCGGAAAAATCATTTACTCGCAGTGTGCGAGTGAAGATTACAAACGCTCCGCTGTTAATAGTTCAGAAACTACAAGTCCCACATTACACAAGGGCAATAAACGTCCAATCACAGTAGAGTTTCCTGAGGTGACGCGGCTGGTTTCATGCGAGTTAAAGGAAATGAGAACACAGTACGCGCTGGAAAAGAAAGTCACGGTACCATAGGCAAGTTATACATTCAAAATCAGACAACGCAAAAAATTCAGCCAGCCATGAAGCCCATTCATTTTTATTTTGAGCAAAAGAGAGACGAGGAGAAAGAGGAATCCGGCGAGGCAGCTAATGTTACTGAGGCGGATAACGTTAGCAAAGTTAGCACACGCACATACACGCACACTGTGGGCCAGCCAGTGACTTTGGTGGTGTGTGCTATTGCACAGATGTGTCCCGTTCCCGTTTGCACACGCACATAGTAAGCCATCACTGGGAACGCTCAGAGGAAAGGGGGGCTGAGAATATCTGTCTATCTGTGTGTGTATCTCGCTCTCTCTTCCTCTCTACATCTCTCTCTCCTGAACCTATTTCATTCAAAAGGAAGACATTGATGGACAGTAGCTATACGTATAAATTATAGCTCAGTTGTAGCTGTAACAGAATAATTGTATTAAAGGGGACATGCATTGCTATTCCTAGCACTATTTGGGCAACTTTACACAATTCCTGTGAGTCTATGGAAGACATCTGTGAGGTTTATTTAAAAAAAAAATCATTGTTTTATATTTACTCAAAAGCATCATTTTTCAGCCTCAGGATTTCAGCCTGTTATTGGCTGGGCTCCGCCCATAAGCACTTTCAGTGACAGTCATGCACACAGTCTGCGAGTGGCAGACAGAGAGAGAGAGAGAGAGAGAGAGAGAGAGAGAGAGAGAGAGAGAGAGAGAGAGAGACGGAGCACTGTGTAAACAAAGCTGCGTGTTTCTCTCTCTCCCTCTCCCGTTTGAGGAAGTCTTCCACTGTGCGCTATAGACGGGGGCATTAGTTATGCTCCCGAATCGAGAGAGAGAGAGAGATAGAGAGGGGGGGAGAGAGACAGACCGAGAGACGACAGACCGAGAGACGACAGCGCGACGCGCGTGTGTGTATGTGTGCTCTGTCGCGAGGGTGTATCTGTTTTTCCCTCTCTCTCTCACTCGCTCTGTCAAACCCTGTTTGGTGCGCTACAACCACAGAGCCAATCGGATCACTATCCGCTCCATCCTCGCCATGTGACGTCATGATGCGAGTCAAATCAGAACGACCTGATTAAATGGAGCAGGAAATGAATGACCTGAATGACGGCAATCCGCCAATATGGTATTTAGAGACACAGACACATTGATACTAACTCCTATTACTATAATACAATGCTAGACACTGAAAAAAGACATTTATAATGCATGTCCCCTTTAACTATTAATTAACTATCATTCAATAGCGTTCCAATTATAATGAATTAAATAATTGTATAAAGAATTTTCCATGTTCTGTCATCTAATAATATATTCCATTGCCTTTCCTATCTGTATCAAAGTCAAAATGTTGGTATCGTGACAAGACTACAACATACAAAAGCAGCTTGACACAACCGATATCCTTTGCGTCTAGTAGGCATGGGCCAATTTGTGATTTTGGTGGTATGTGCTATTTGCACAGATGTTTAGCCCTTAGTATGCACACGCACAGTATAATATGCATGTAATAAATAGTTTGTTAATAAACTCTGTGTTACTTGAACAATTTTCACTGTGCTCCTAAATTTCTTTGTGTGCTCCAACATTTTTATTTAGATTTTATTTATTAAAATTTTATTTAGGAGCACATGTGCTCCTTGGGAAAAAGGTTAGCGTAGAGCCCTATATATGGAGACATTAACATTACGTTATCAAACAAAGGGACGAAGACTGTAAAAAAAAAGTGTCGACAATGTTTTTATGTTAATTTTCATCATAAAAATTCTGTGCCCCCGAAATAAATAAAAAAAGCCCCCGAAAATCAATTAAGGGGGGCAAAAAAAGCCCTGGGGAATTTATTTTTAATTTCTAACCCTGAGGTGAGCGACTCCCACCGTTTACAGTGGTGCTACTACAGATTGATTGATTGATTGAATAGTTTATTGGTTTAGAATGGAAAATCACACATATACATTGGATCACAATATGAAAACAGGTATACATTTTCTCCATTTACCAATAGGATTTCATAAAACACAATAAAGCCATAGGCTTGTTTCCATTGTGGTCCTTCATCATTGGTGTCAGTGGATTTATGTACTGGTGTGTGGACGTGGGTGTTTGTAGTGTCTGTATGTCAGGATGTGTGGTATAAAAACAAAAAAATACATACAATAATATTCCATTTTATAGACAATAAAAGAATAAAAAAGGAACAACACATATTAAAACCCTTTGTTCACTACTCCCAGCTTCTGCTACTTATGATCCACCTCTTTATAGCTAATTTAAAAGTGGAGAAGGGGCTTATGGTCTTCAACTCCATTGGTAGGCTATTCCATTGTACTGCTGCTGAATATAGGAATGCGTTTTGGCCAATTTTCCTATTGCATCTCACTGGGACGATGTCTGTAGGGCTCCCCTGGTGGCGTGTCCGTGTACATCCCTTACCATGTTAAAATATCCACTGAGGTACTGAGGGACAGTATTCCCGAGTATCCTATGTGTTATGTTGAGTTTTATTTGAGAGACCCTCTCCTCAACCCTGAGCCATTTGAGGCTGTTAAAATGTGTCTGTGTAAGGTGAGTCCTGGGATGGAGTTTTAAAATCATTCTAACTAATTTGTTCTGAGCTGTCTGTAGCCTACCTTTCAGTGCTACTGTGATGCCAGTGTACCAGGAGGAGCATGCATAGTCATAATGACATTGGATCAGTGCCCCTGCCAGGACTTCCATTGCTGACCTGTTAATATAGGTGGACACTCTACCGAGAAATGTTATTCTCTGATTGATCTTTGTGACCACCTTTTGTGCCATGCTCACCCCTGATAAGGTGTTGTCCAAAATACATCCTAAGTATGTGACTTCCTCCTTTGCTGTTAACTCGATATCTCCTACCACTACCTTGAACCCAGGAGACCTCTTAAGTCGTATGGCCGAGCCAAAAAGGATAGCTTCGGTTTTACCCAGGTGTAGGGATAACCTGTTTTCGACCAGCCAATGACTGATCTTGACAAGCTCTAGACTGAGTGACCTCTCTACTTCTCTTTTGTCCTGATGGGAGACCATGAGTGCAGCATCGTCCGCAAATAAAAACAGTTTACAATCACATGCAGTTTTCATGTCATTGATATATAAAAGAAATAAAAGTGGTCCTAAAATACTTCCTTGCGGCACCCCGCACGTCTGTTGGAGTGAGGAGGATATTGTCCTGGATGAGGCTAAACCGTGGCATCCAATGAGTTAACGTTATTGTGTGTTGTAGCTATGTTATACATTCTGCATGGCATTAACGTTAGTTGGGTACTTCGTTGGTTAGCTATTTAGCTAATGTTGATAGCATTGAATAGCATCAACGCTAGCTGGCTACAACGAATTCTCACAAGCTGGCATCTTAAAAAAGTGCGTCCTAGTAAATAATTTAAGATAGTTTTCTCATAGCCGTGAGTAATTGATTGATCGATTACTCACGCCCACCCCTAATACCTGTCTCCTCAGGAAGCGTGTGAAGGTGTAATACCCGTCTCCTCAGGAAGCGTGTGAAGGTGTATTACCTGTCTCCTCAGGAAGCGTGTGAAGGTGCGTGACTTGACGAAGACGCTTCGGGGGAGCAGTGTCTTCTTGGCTCGCACGCTGGAATGCAGGCTGAGGTTGTGATGCAGCATAAAGTCCACTGCCCACTTGTAGAAATTGGACCCAAACTTAGTCTTCAGCTTCTCTGTCACCACCTCAAGCATGTTCTGTTCCGTGATTGGTAGCTAGAGAGGGAGAGGGGGAGGGAGAGAGAGAGAAAGAGAGATAGTTTATTCATCACATACATACCAGGGCATACAGTGAAATGCGGTTGGCCATACCACAGAGAAAGAAAGAGAGAGAGAGAGAGAGAGAGAGAGAGAGAGAGAGAGAGAGAGAGAGAGAGAGAGAGAGAGAGAGAGAGAGAGAGAGAGAGAGAGAGAGAGAGAGAGAGAGAGAGAGAGAGAGAGAGAGAGAGAGAGAGAGAGAGAGAGAGAGAGAGAGAAAGAAAAAAGAAAGAGAGAGAGAGAGACAGAGGGTAGGCTACAACCTCAGTACAACCAGTCTGACACTGTTGACCACTAGGAGCTGCACTATATATATATACACCGGTAGTATATTAGGGCTGTCAGTTTATCGTAGTGATGCACCGATGTGAAAATTGTGGCCGATACTGATAACCGATATTAATATTGCTGTTCTGGCCGATACCGATATTTACCGATGTCGATATCTCTGTATAGAAAACACTTTTTTATGATAATCAAATAAAGAGCTATTTTCCAAAACGCATTTAAAAAAAAACTTTTTTAACTTATTTTCACAAATGACTGATATTTTTGAAACTATTTAAGGCCAAAACATGTAAAAAAAAAAAAAAAAAAAATTATAAATAAAATATTTTATATCGGCCCTATCTTGATATCGCACCGATACCTATGTGTAAAAAAAAACGGCCATATCGGCCGATATATCGTGCATCACTAGTTTATCGCGTTAATTAGATTAATTAATTACACAGCAAATTATCGCGTTATGAAAATTAACTCAAAATGTATTAAAAAAAGAAAAGAAAATTATAAATATATATATATTTTTTAATCTCATTCATTCCATTTTTTTAATGGTCCATTTGCATGTTCTTGGTATCTGATTCTAGGGACATCTATGGATCTCAGGGAATGTATTTCCTATAATATTTTATTTTTCAGCTTTTATAGTTTCACAAACACACATCAAGACAAATCACAAACACAAAGAAAATAAAAAATAAATAAAAAGAACACAAACAGTATGTTGCCATACACTGTCACATCAATGAACAAACATACACCATGTCATATGCTATACACTAAGGACGCAAGGGGCTGATTCTCTGACATATATACACACATTACATATATACACATACATATACACATATATATACATATATATATACACACACATACATAGTAGTTGTCAAAAATATCGAAAAATCAACACATATCGATTCTGAATACCCAAAACTGTTTCAATACTCATTCCCCGAAATATCGACACCTAATCATTCATAAACATTTAAAAAAAAAGGAAGTTGCATTGTTCACTTCTACCCGCAATAGTACAGCAGTCCACACACACACATGTGCATTCAGCTAAGTCGGAACATGACTGCAATACAAACAGTTCAGCCCGTCAGGCACATGCAACACAGACCAGTGTTTACATCTGTCTGCCTGAGAAAACACCATGCTCTGCAACAAAAACGATTGAAGTGAGATGAACAGTTATTTCCAAATGTATGATCTAAAGATAAACAAAGGATTTCAAAAGTGCCATATCTATCCTCTCCTACAGTACCAGAGAGAAGCTGAGGAGAACCAACCAGCAACAGAAGCAAAACCTATCAAAAAAAATTATAATTTAAGATTGAACCTTTTTCCCTGTGGTATCGAAAATAGTATCGAACATCGATACCCCCCAAGGTATCGCATCGAAGCTCGAAATTCCACTATCTTGACAACACCAATACATAGTACAGAAAATACACAGGAGGACATTGAGAAGCACTTATGTTCTAGCTAAGCATTCCAAAAAGGGACCCCATATCATTTCAAATTTGTTCAAGGTCTCAGACCTACTGTGACGGATGCTTTCCAGCTGCAGAGACGAGACCATCTCAGTGAGCCATCTTTTAAAACTTGGAGACGACGTGTCTTTCCATTCCTTCAGGATAATTCTTTTGGCCACAGCCATACCAAACATCAGGGCCTCCTGCTCATTGTAAGGTAATTCCGCAGTGTTAGCTGAACAGCCGAGTAGAGCTAGAAGGCAGTCTGGGGCAATCTCTCTTTTGTACGCCTTGGTATACCAGTCAAAAATGTCTACCCAGTACTTAAATAGCTTGGGACAAAACCAAAACATATGTGAAAGATTACCCTCTGCGGACATGCAACGATCACAGAGAGGCGATACAGAGGGATAGATTCTATGCAGTTTGGTTTTAGAGTAATGTAGTCTGTGAATGACCTTAAACTGTATAAGTTGGACTCTGGCATTAATAGAACATTTATGTATCCTGCTAAGTCCCTCCTCCCACATCTCATCAGAGATTTCCATACTACGCTCTGTGGACCATACATCTTTAATGTGGTCGGAGGAAGCCATAGATTGGACAGAGAAATATGAAACAAAATCAGAGATCAGGTGTTTTGAAACTGGTGATCGGCTCATGAGATTATAAAACTGGTAATCAGCAGGACATGTCTCAAAGTCTGGGATATTACTGCAGACACAATTTCTAACCTGCAGGTAACGAAAGAAGTGTGAGCTTGTAAGATTAAACTTAGACTTAAGTTCGTTAAATGAGGCAAAGTGACAATCAACATATAGATCTTTGATAGTGGCCAGTCCCTTTCCCTTCCATAATGAAAAAAACAATATCAGATTGACCAGGGGGAAAATTATGGTTATCACATATTGGAGCATATGCCGAGGTTGAAGGTACTTTGAAAACCTTTTTGATTTGACTCAGTATTCTCAGTGAGTTCCGAAGGATAAAATTGTTGAGAGCCATCTTATTAATCGTATCACACTTAGAAAATAACATTGCAGGAAGAGAGCTTTTTAGGTTCACATGCGCCTCCATGTCTAGCCACCTGGGGGCGTCCATGGCTACTGTAGCATCACCTATGAAGTAATCTTGCCAGAAGGTCATGGCCCTTGCATTAGCAGCCCAGTAGTAGTGCTGGAATACCGGCAGGGCCAGCCCCCCCATATGCTTTGGCTTCTGCAAGTGTGCTTTTGAAATACGGTGTGCTTTATAGCCCCAGACAAATGGCAGAAGTATAGTGTCTATCTGTTTAAAGAAAGAGGCAGGGAATGTATTTCCAGTGTCAGAAATGCTGTGTCTGTTACTAAGCTTGAGTAAATTGTAATGAACCAAATGAGAATATCAATAAAAAAAAAAATATATATATATATATATATATCTTTGACTGTGAATAACACCATGCTAAAATTGACCAGACCTGAACAATCTAAGCAAATTAATAAATGGAAGATGATTAAACAGAAGGTTTTGTAGATACAGTACTGAATTATGCCATCCGCAATTTGAAATATGATTATAGAATATAGAATATCAGGCCTAAATGGTTATGCGATTAAAATGCGATTAATTAATTACAAATCCTGTAATTAATTAGATTAATAAAAAAAAAAAAAAAAAAATTATTATCTTTCTTCCCCTCTTTTTCCCGATTTTTCTCCCATCCCACCCTTCCTGGTTGTTGCGTACTTTCCCCTATTTTTGGTCCGAGAGACCGGAGACTGTCACATGCTTTCCTCCGACGCATGTGCAGCCTGCCAGCAGGCCAGCCTGGCCGCGCAGGTTCTCACCGGGGAGTGTAGCGTGTGGGAGGCCGCACTATCTCTCCCTAGTTCCTACCCTTGCTGAGCAGGCGCCCCGACCGAACTGTAGGGGTCGCTGTCCACAACGCCCAGGACCCACCCTTCAACTTTCCCACCCTCTAATACCGCCAATTGTATTAGTGTGAGAGGCCAGCCAAGCTGATAGCAACGCCGGGAGCTGGATTCGAACAGGCGAATCCAGCGTCTCCGGTGTTGGTGACGAACGCAATCTCCGCTACGCCACCTGACCCCCTTAGATAAAAAAATTTAATCGCCTGACAGCACTATATATATAATATCTTCCTGTGTACCACATATCCCCAATCAAGACACACTGTTAGAAGTGTGTGCGTGTGTGTGTGTTAAGGCCAAATTAGACTTCCACATTTAATTTTTTTCAGCTGTGGCTTGATCGTTTATAGTTCCAAGCAACTTTTTAGCTAATCCGTCCTCCACAGAGCAGGGTCGGTGTGGCTCAAGGCGAGTGGGCCGACCTCAGTGTCTATGGTGCTGCTTCACCCTACGCCCAGTTACATCTTGGGAGAGGAGCACAGAGGCTCTGAAGGCATTTTCACCTTTGAGTATAAAGTAAGCTCTACCTGCTGCTCCCTCTGGACCAGGACCCACTCTGAGTATAAAGTAAGCTCTACCTGCTGCTCCCTCTGGACCAGGACCCACTCTGAGTATAAAGTAAGCTCTACCTGCTGCTCCCTCTGGACCAGGACCCACTCAGCGATGCAGTCACTTTTCCAGGACCAGCCTCTGGTGGCCCGGAGCTGGTCCTGCTGCAGGGTCCAGGACCGGATCAGCAACGGCGCCGTGTGGTATTTCTGGGCGGCCTGGGGGAGCCCGTTACACAGAGCGTATAGCAGCACTCTGAGCTGCTCTCTGGTCAGAGGTGTGGGGAGGGGCCTCATCAGTACGTCTGCACCCTGGGGGGGGGTAAAGGAAATGTTTTTATCTGAAAACGAGTAGGATATCTAGTGGTAAATATGAGCCTGGGTCGTACAGAACTTGTAAGTCGCTTTGGATAAAAGCGTCAGCTAAATGACTAAATGTAAATGTAAATGTAATATGAGCCTGGGTCTCTCCTCTACTGATCCTAGTGGTAAATATGAGCCTGGGTCTCTCCTCTACTGATCCTAGTGGTAAATATGAGCCTGGGTCTCTCCTCTACTGATCCTAGTGGTAAATATGAGCCTGGGTCTCTCCTCTACTGATCCTAGTGGTAAATATGAGCCTGGGTCTCTCCATTACTGCATGACGGATCGCTACATTGTTGATCCACCACAATAGAACACATTAAATAGCTTACATAAGTCTAACCAGCTAGCACTAACGTTAGCTTTTTTTGTTTAGAAAAAGCTCACGCCAACTTATGAGGCTGTAACCGAGTGGCGAGACTAAACAAAAAAGACTAAATCGAAACTAAACAAAAAAGACTAAAACGAAAATGCTCAGATCTGTAATTGACTAAAACTTGACTAAACGAAAAATAGATAAACGGTGACTAAATATGATGAAAACAAAAAAGAGCATTTGAGAGCATTCTAAATAGCTGACGAAATTAACACTGCCTGGGTCTCTCCTCTAGTGATGCACATGAGCCTGGGTCTCTCTCACCTCTACTGAGCCCAGCTTGGTTCCCAGGAACTTGACGGTCATGGCCGGGGTGGAGCAGCGCGGGGGAGGGCTGGTGAGTGGACGGACCGACAACTGGGTGGAGGGCGTGCCCTCTGGGAGGAGGTGGATGGGGATGAAGGCTCCTCCCCGCCCGTCCCTCACGGTCTCCAGAAACCCATTCCTCATCTCTAAAACCTCCACACTGGTCACCCTGGAGAGAGGAACCAGGAGGAGGAGGACAAGCAGACGGAGGGAGGGATGAAGGAACGTAAGCACACAGGTCACAGGATTTAATGTGGAATGGATGGATTGGAGAGGGAGTAGAGAAGTAGAACAAGGGAGAGGGGGAAGGAGAGGGAAATAGAAAATGGAGGTAAGATGGAGAAAGAGAAGGGAAGCGGAAAAGAAGAGAGGGAGGGAGAGAGAAGGAGAGGTGGAAGGGGAGAGTGGGAAGAAGAGAGGGAGCGATGGAAGCAGAGAAGAGGGGGAATGAGAGGGAGAGATGGGGAAGGAGAGGGAGATGGAAGCAGATAAGAGAAAGGGGTAAGGAGAGGGAAGCAGAGAAGGAAAGAGGTGGAAGGAGAGGGAGAGATGGAATCAGAGAAGGGAGAGGTAAGGAGAGAGGGAAGCGGAGAAGGAGAGGGAGGCAGAAAAGGAGGGGAAGCAAAGAGAGAGGGGGAAGGAGAGAGGGGGGAGAGAGGGAAGCAGATAAGAGAGGGATGGGAAAGTTTGATGGAAGATGGAATATAATAATATACTATATATAGTATAGTACATTATTATTAGGATGCACCGAATGGGAAATTCTTGGCCGAAACCGAATACCGAAAATAAGGAAACAGTTGGCCGAAAACCGAATGCCGAAAATGATTAATATAAATATATATATATAATGTATTTTTTTCTTTTTTGTTCAGCTACTTGATTATGGCAAAATACATGATTATGTCAAAAATGAACTTAAATAATATTAATAATCACTATTATGGGTCCATAAAACATTTATTCAGCACTTTTTAATGCATACATTAATTCCAAACTAAATGCTGAATGATTGTAAAATTTAAACATTTTCTGCATACAACTAAATGTGCATTAAAGTCAAGTGCATTTTCTTTTCTCTGTAGGATAACTACAACAAAGTGCATTCAGAACAAAGCCAAGGTGCTTTAAAACTGCATAAAGATCTGCATAAAGACACACACACACGAGAGGGAGAATAGTTTATAGCAGACTTAATGATGTTACTGTAGTGGTTACTGAGTCATAATTCACAGCATTCTAGCCTACATGGAAGGACTGTTGTATTTACTACATCTCCCATGACTCTTAGCGGGGGATTACGTAGCTTAAGAGAGACTAGTGAAAGAGGAATGGAAGCGTTGTTAGCTAGCTTAACGCTAAGGTTAGTTAAAAAGGTTTTTAACCGCGACGGGCATATAGTAATGGCGAGGATATAAAGCATGTTAAAGACGCATTTATTGGATGCGTTGCTCGCAGAGTTTACATAGAAACAGCGCGACTCCCAAGACAAGAGGAGTTATCACAGGCTGTAGAACGCAGGAAGAGCTGCCAAGCTGCTCATGTTACATGTTGCGCATGCTATGTCTGTAGCCGTGTTTTGATTACGTCATCACAACAACATGTTAGGTTACGAACGTAACCCTGTTATTTGACATTCTGTGATATTTTTTCGGTGCTAAAACCCTTTCGGCTGAAAGCCGAAAGTGCCTTTTTTAACCATTTTCTGCCGATAATTTTCGGTGGCCGAATATTCGGTGCATCCCTAAATTATAGTATAACAATATGCTTTATATAACCGTATGTAGTATCAATCAAGCATATGAGAAACATTCCAATTAGGGCGGCTACGTGGCGTAGTGGGCAAGGCGCTCACCACGAAATCTGGAGACGCTGGGCTTGCCTGTTCGAGCCCAGCGCTCCACATTTGCTTTCAGTTTAGCTGGTCGTCCGTACTAATACACATTGGCCGTATTAGGGGGTGGGAAACTGATGGGTGGGGATCAGGCATTGTGGACAGCGACTCCTACAGGTCGGTTGGTGCGCCTGCGCAGTAGAATCAGGAAGTGTCGGGGGCAGCGTGAGCCTCCCACGCGTTACTCCTCGCCACTGAGAGATCGAGCTGCGCAGGTGAAAAGATGCGACTGCTGTTACCTCAAGTACCGGAGGGGACTTGTGCTATGTATGACTTAGTCCACATTGCAGCCGGCTTGTGGGAGGCAAGAAACAGCGTTCGTGACAGGGGAGGGTTGAATTGGATGATACGAAATTGGGATGGGAGAAAATATAGAAAAATGGGAGAAAAAGTGGATAAAAAAAAGAGAAACATTCCAATTAGAAATAGAATTGATTTGACAGAAATCCAGTGAAAATGATTAAAACGTGACAAAACCAACCTGCGTCGTGCCGTGTCTAGACGTCTGCGCTTTGACTCTGGTGAATTCTCCTCTTCATCACCTACAACCAATGACAGAACAGAGAGGTTAGTTAGATGGAGAAAACACATCTAAACCACTGGACTAACAGAACCTAGGAGAAGCTGATAATATGATTAAGGGGAACCTGGTTCTTCTCCAGAAAGAAAAGGTCATTTAAGATGTTTAACACTTAATGTAAATAAGATGTTTAACACACATGCCATGAAGTCAGAATGAGCTGATATATTCAAAAGTAAGTCCTGAGGCTTATATGGTGAATATAGGTGTTCCTACTGTCAATCCAGCTGCCTGTTCTGGCCCAGTGGTCAGGATGATCTGACAGGTGGTTGGCCATCTTGTCTCCAGTGTCGGTGGAAAATCTACACAACATACACTTCAGTCTCACCGCCTCCCTGACACACACACATGGACACAGCCGCGCACACACACACAGCCGCGCACACACACACACACACACACACACACACACACACACACACACACACACACACACACACACACACACACACACACACACAAGTTCCACGAGTCAGGAGCATCAACAGAAAAGGCAGACTAAACTCAATATTTCTTTAATGGTACCTTAGGTAGGGCTGGTATTATGTGATGGTGCATTAGGTAGGGCTGGTATTATGTAATGGTGCATTAGGTAGGGCTGGTATTATGTAATGGTGCATTAGGTAGGGCTGGTATTATGTAATGGTACATTGGGTAGGGCTGGTATTATGTAATGGTACATTACTGGTAGGGCTGGTATTATGTGATGGTACATTGGGTAGGGCTGGTATTATGTAATGGTACATTGGGTAGGGCTGGTATTATGTAATGGTGCATTAGGTAGGGCTGGTATTATGTAATGGTACATTAGGTAGGGCTGGTATTATGTAATGGTGCATTAGGTAGGGCTGGTATTATGTAATGGTACATTAGGTAGGGCTGGTATTATGTAATGGTGCATTAGGTAGGGCTGGTATTATGTAATGGTACATTAGGTAGGGCTGGTATTATGTAATGGTACCTTGGGTAGAACTGGTACATAGCCTGGTAATTGAAAGGGATCTTTCGGCTGGAGTGGTCACTGTTAAAGGAACCAGACACAAATCACAGATTGTTACTTGATTATAAGCATTCCAAATCATTACAAGCCCTGAAATAAACACTGAAACCTACTCCATAGTGCACCCAAGGTAGATTTCATCATCAGGGCTTGTACCGATTGACCTTACATTAGTTTTGTGGGTATCCAATATGACGACATACTTAATCATGTGGTTGGCGTAGGCTCTGGAGCAGCACGTCAGGTATTTGCAAAGGGAGCAGTGGACCAGAGTGGGGAAGTGACGGCTGATGTCTGGGATCTTAAACAGACACTCTACACACCTGGCCTGATCTGATACTGACCTGGAGAGAGGAGGCAAGAGAGAAGAGGAAAGGAGAGGAGAAGAAAGGAGAGTAGAGAAGAGAAGAAAGGAGAGATGTTGGGTTTAGGAAAATATAAAAGGAAAGTGCTGACCCAGTGTTTCCCTAAGATTTTTTTCAGCAGGGGTGGTAGGGCCCCCCAAAACTACTAGTGTTGTCGCGGGGCGCGCGTGTCACGGATACGTGGTGTCAACAGTGTCGTCATAGACGCGTAAGGTGGTTGTTAGTATCGGTGCATTTCTCTACAACACTGAGCTGAAATGAAACGATTGCACATAAATTAGGTTTATTACAACACATAAATTAACTTATTTACAATTATACATACAGTAGTGACAACACACATATGAACTATTTACAATACAGGGAGGCACATACAACACTCATAACTATTTACAACCAGTGTCAGAGCGAGCGCACTCAAGTTGTTCTGAGGGCTCAGAGTGCACACTGGACGCTCTGACCAAAGAGTCAGTTTATCAGAGCGGAGCAGATTTTCAGAGTGAATTTATTAACTCACCTTAACACTTTGGTTGCCTAAGGTTAAATTAATGATATACCATAGATTGCCAGCGCTATTTGTCTATGGAGAAAGTCCCCTTCTTTGCAGGGCTATAACTTTTTAAATTCTATTGCTACATTGCCATTATTAGGGCCCATTCAAAGTCCTATATGTATTGTTCATTGTGTAGCAACGTTAAACTTTTTCATTCACATATTCATAGTAAAGTATGGTCTAATGTATAAGTATGTTTTCATCTCTTTCTGCAGCTTTCTCCAGAACGTGATATATAGCCCCAAATGCATTATATTGATGATGAAATACAGTTTGATGGCAATCAGCGCGATATAAAAAATTCCAACTAGACGTACTTCTAGAAGTTACTACACGTCATCTGATGTTGACCGGATGGGCGAGGGGGCGTTTATAATTCCGTGGGCAGCGTTATACCAATCATCTAATGTGGGTCAAATGTTGATAATATCAGTTATTATCGAAGACGGTAACGTTACACGCTGAAACTCACCCCAGTCTCCGCGCGCCGTTGGGCGATCATCGTCGAGTAGAAATTTTATCATTATGGGATATATTATTACCCGGTCCATCTCCAGCTTGTATAATGGTATATACGTCCAAATCATGTTGTTTATCGAGTTATTGGCAATCGATCGCTATGTAGTGTGACGAGCTAGAGTGCCGGAACCTATCCCGAGTGGCCGGAAGCAATACGGACATCTAGCACAACCTCTACTGCGCTTCCTGTTAAGCGGTTGCGCGATCGGCCACCAGATGGCGCTCCTGAACCGCCAGAGAGCTCAGTGGGTCCTGCTGGTGTATCTCAGGCCAGCGGAGGGACATTATGAATCCGATCGCAGATTTTTGAAATATTGATATAAAGACGACGTACAGCGTCCCCCGGCAACTTTAGCATGGCCAGCAAAGACGTCTAAAGACGGCTCCCGGCAGTCAAAGGGCCCTATGAATTCCGTTTAATCTTTTCCTGTTTTCGGATTTCTCTGATTTTATATTTTTTCCTTTGGATTAAAAAAAAATAATAAAACGATACAAAACTATGTTTTTAACTAACTTTAACACATTGGGTGCCAACGACGAGAAATCTCGTTGTTGGCCGCCATGCGCTGTGTGCCAATAACGAGAAATCTCGTTATTTAATCGTTATTTCTTTTATTAGCGATATCCATAAATGTTTCATCCATCCAGCCTCACGTTATCATTGGGAATGGCTCTGAGCTCGAAATGGGCAAATACCGCCCACTATCGTCTCCCGGATGGTATTGCACACATTGGAATGAAGTCGATGGGAATGCATCAGAAAAAAAAAGAAATAATAATAATAAAGGTTAGCATATGAATTGTAATCCTTGGTTAGAAACGAAATAATGGATGGATTATCCAAGGGGGGTCCTGAGGGGGGGGGGGGGGGGGGGGGAGAAGAGCGAGCAAGAGCATATGTATGTACCGTAATTCCTCTAATAGTAACCGGTATTCAATTAAAAACCGGGTCTCTATTAATGACCGGGTGCGCTGTTGAGCTAAGCAATTATAAGCCGGCCTCCTAATACAAGCCGGGTTTCATGTATATTAGAGGAATTACGGTATTTCCCTCAACGGATTTACCATAGGCAATATATTTTGTTATTGTTGTTATATGCTGGCCTGGCTGTGCAATAAATACCATATAATGGTATGGTGTTAATGTTTACCAAGAGAGTAAGCCTACCTCAGAATTGTATAAAACGAAGTTATTATTATTATACCAGTATTGTGATTGCACTATTTTACTTTGTTTAACTTTTTTTGACCACCTGTAATTGCACTGTTTACTACCGTATTTCATACAGTACTTGGTTTCAATAAATGAACCCAGTACATTTGACACAAAATGTTGATTTATTCATTATGATCTGTTTGAAAATTTGAAATATAGGCCTCTCTCTTATACATGCCTCCTCCTAATACAAGTCTGGTATCCGCTACAGTTGAAACAAATACAAGCCGGGGTTACTATTAGAGGAATTACGGTATTGTATTGCAAGTATTATGTATATATCTCGTAAACTACATTTATATTGATTCAAATACTGGAATGTATAATCCTGTGATTTGTTGTGGATATTTACTGTTAATGCTTGTGTGTCTAGTTTTATGTCATGTCAAAAAAATAATAAAAAAATTTGTTCAAAAAAAAAAAAAAAAAAAAAACTCTGGGGTCCACATTTTACTTCTGAGGCATGTAACCTGAGACTATTGCATCCACTGAGGGCACTGGAAGAAGCGTCAATTATGTGTTTCGGAGTATAACATTGGATCAATAAATGCAATAGATATTTGGAATGGCGATCAGGAATTGGATTAATCTTTTTGCAGAACATCTGATCTGAGGTAAGGACTTTATTTTACCAGTATTGGGGTAATCAGATGTTTTTTTCACAGCGATCCAGGGGCGGAGCTATAGGCGCGGCTGGGGAGGCAGCTGCCTTAGGGCCCGCCCACCGTCTGGCGGGAGGGGGGGCCCGGGGCCGGAGGGGGGGCCCGGGGCCCGGGCCCCCCCTCCCGCCAGGCCCGGGACTGAATGGAGTTGCCGTTCGCGTGTGGGACTGGATCGAACACAACTGGTGGTAACGGCAACTGGGACTGGTGCGTTTGTTTTGATTCTAGGCTCCTCCCGTTTTGCCAGTACTGTGGTACGAGTACGACTGATAGCGTGTGGTTTAGGAACAGGGCGTTTTGCACAAATCCAGCGCTCCCTTTCCTTGGCTGTGACGTAGCCACGTAAATCTCACAAGCAGCGCGGAGGTGATATTTTTCTCTGATGTCGCGTTCACGTTACGTGGGAAGAATCGGAAGAATCAGCTTCCGACTGGGAAAAACCATTCACGTCAGCCTCCTAGTTGTAATTCCTACTAGGACATATGGGATTTTTTATAGACCCCGATATCTCCCACTTCGCGTCACGAATTGCGGAAGTATGGATGTGGGCGTTTTGATCGAGTCAATGCGTGAAGGCTTCCTAGTTGTAGCAACGAGATGTCCTCTGGTTCTTCCGCTTCTTCCCACGTAACGTGAACGCGACATCAGAGAAACATATCGCAAGCTATGTTCAACATAATAAGTCACCTAAAACATGAATGAATGAATGAATGAAAACTTTATTAACAGATTGCAGAATGGGTACAGTACAGTACAGCTCAATACATACAATTGTTAAGGGGATGCAGACCAGAGAAAGACTTTCGTCTTGTTTACATCAGCGTCCCCCACATCACCACCGCTACCATGGTGTATTAAAATCCGACGACGCCGAGCAGCTAAAGGGGACATTTACCGAGGCGAGGACCAGCACAAAGTGTGGATATATTATGATTTAACAAGTCTTATCTGTCCAGGACGATGACAACATTATTGCAGGTAAGCTAACTAGTACTACTAACGTTATCACGCTAGCTTGGATGCTAACTAACGTAATGTGAATGAATGAATGAATGAATGAAAACTTTATTTAACAGATTGCAGAATGGGTACAATACAGTACGGCTCGTTAAGGGGATGCAGACCAGAGAAAGACGTTTGTCTTGTTTACATCAGGGTCCCCCATTTTCAATTCATAGTGATCATAGAAAACATATACGTTACCACCTAGCCACAATCTATGGTATTTCTAGGTTACCACATGGGTGGCGCACGTGAACACTTTGTGAATTATGTGAGGGTGTATCATGATGATGGTAATTTGGCACTTAACGAACGTTACCTATCTCTTTGCCGTTTTGCATAGTGCACTGCATAGTACCAGAGATGACAAAAGTTATGTGGTAACATAGGTCGCATCACTGCCAGTAGTCGGCATATTACCCAATTCTGACTCTGGTATTAGTCAACTAACGTACTGTTAGCCAGCTACTGTAATAACGAAACTGAAATATCTAATGATGATAGTCAATCATAAAGACAGAAAACACTCTCATCACAGACAAGCTGGATCTGGCCAAATACCTAAACATGTCATGGTGAATGAATGAAAACTTTATTTAACAGATTGCAGAATGGGTACAATACAGTACAGCTCAATACATACAATTGTTAAGGGGATGCAGACCAGAGAAACACTTTCGTCTTGTTTACATCAGGGTCCCCCATTTTCAATTCATTATAACATAATGACATACAGATAGACAGTAGTGCTACATCTATACATGACATACCAGATTTGCAAATACAGTACTGTTTGTGATACGAAAAGAGTCCAGAAAAGAGAGTATATACATTTGACGTATTATTATTGTATTGTGATATGTTTTGTTTCATGTTGGATTTTTTTTTTTTTTAATAATAATACAATAAATATCGGGGGGGGGGGGGCCCGAGCTGTCAATCTCGCCTCGGGGCCCGTGGGGCATTCCAACCGCCACTGCAGCGATCACAACATGTCTCCTGTGTGTGTACAGTGTGTGCGTAACGTTAGCGCCAGGCACGGCATAGATAATCGATTTTTCAGCCCGCTTCTCTAGCGTGCATAAGTACACATGTACTATCGATAATCTAGCGTTTATTTGAAAACTATTCATAAATCAGCCGAAAAATGACAACGTGTTGTGTGTATTCCAGTAAAGGGCTATTCCTGCAGAATCTTTTTTTCTTCTTCTAGAAATCTCCAAAACTATACTCGTATTCAAAACGGTATAAAACGGAAATGTACTGATGAAAAAACAATCAGTTTCGTACATGTTGACTGCAAGCAAGTCATTGATAAGTGACGGGTGTATTAGACCCATAGCCTTAATTTAAGATATAGTTTAAGCGTTCGCAAATGTGCTCGTCCTCCAATTGATTAGAGTGGTGGCATACAAGCGATAGATCGTCATTCATCGGTAGCACCCAATGTGTTAATAACAGTACATCTTCAAAGAGTGCCAGTGTAGTTCAATGTTCAGTGCCAGTTCAGTTATGAGGTTTCTTTTTTCAATTCAGTTCAACTGCCAGTGCAGTGCAATAACAAAATAATAATTAAATAGTTAAATAATACAAAATAATAATTTATATATAATAATAATAATAATAATAATAATAATAATAATAATCAGAAAAAAACTGTAAAATGTAATTTATTTCAAAGAGATGTCCTTTAACACTTTGGTTGCCTAAGGTTAAATTAATGATATACCATAGATTGCCAGCGCTATTTGTCTATGGAGAAAGTCCCCTTCTTTGCAGGGCTATAACTTTTTAAATTCTATTGCTACATTGCCATTATTAGGGCCCATTCAAAGTCATATATGTATTGTTCATTGTGTAGCAACGTTAAACTTTTTCATTCACATATTCATAGTAAAGTATGGTCTAATGTATAAGTATGTTTTCATCTCTTTCTGCAACTTTCTCCAGAACGTGATATATAGCCCCAAATGCATTATATTGATGATGAAATACAGTTTGATGGCAATCAGCGCGATATAAAAAATTCCAACTAGACGTACTTCTAGAAGTTACTACACGTCATCTGATGTTGACCGGATGGGCGAGGGGGCGTTTATAATTCCGTGGGCAGCGTTATACCAATCATCTAATGTGGGTCAAATGTTGATAATATCAGTTATTATCGAAGACGGTAACGTTACACGCTGAAACTCACCCCAGTCTCCGCGCGCCGTTGGGCGATCATCGTCGAGTAGAAATTTTATCATTATGGGATATATTATTACCCGGTCCATCTCCAGCTTGTATAATGGTATATACGTCCAAATCATGTTGTTTATCGAGTTATTGGCAATCGATCGCTATGTAGAGTGACGAGCTAGAGTCACGGGACATGTACCGAGTGGCCGGAAGCAATACGGACGTCTAGCAAAACCTCTAGTGCGCTTCCTGTTAAGCGCTTGCGCCGATCGGCCACCAGATGGCGCTCCTGAACCGCCAGAGAGCTCAGTGGGTCCTGCTGGTGGATCTCAGGCCAGCGGAGGGACATTATGAATCCGATCGCAGATTTTTGAAATATTGATATAAAGACGACGTACAGCGTCCCCCGGCAACTTTAGCATGGCCAGCAAAGACGTCTAAAGACGGCTCCCGGCACCCAAAGTGTTAAAGCAGTGTTTCTCAACTGGTGGGTCGCCATTTTGAGTGTGTCGCGGATGTGTGTGTTAAAAAAAGTAAAAGAAAAAAAGTAAAAAAAATAAAATATTTTTCTTTTCTTTTTTTATATAATTTTTTTTGCACTACCTATCTTTGTGAAAGTGGCTTCTCAGCTCTGGTCCAGCTGAAGACAAAGCAGAGGAACAGATTGGACATTGAGCACGACCTCAGAGTTGCTTTGTCTACCATCACCCAAGACTTTGAGACTCTTGTCAGGAGCAAACAACATCCCCAGTTATCCCATTAGTTCCCTGGGATGTTAAGCTAAGAAGTCTGCTAAGAAGGATATATTATTTATTATTATTATTATTTTATTTCATTGTGTTTTTAGCCCTAGTTGCACTTTTTTTGCAACCCCAGTTATCCCATTAGTTCCCCCAAACTTAGTTATGTTATGTTAACACTTTGATCGCCAGGCTTAAATTCAGAATAAACCATCCCACGCCAGCTCTATTTGTCTATGGGGATGTTTACCTTCTTTGCAGGGCTATAACTTTTTAAATTGTATTGCTAAATTGACATTACTATGGCCCATTCAACGTCCTATATCTATTGTTCAGGGTGTAGCAACGTTATACTTTTTCATTCACATATTCATACTAAAATACGGTCTAAAGTATAAGTATGTTTTTATCGTTTTCTGCAGCTTTCTCCAGAACGTGATTTATAGCCCCAAATGCATTATATTGATGATGAAATACAGTTTGATAGGAATCTGCGCGAGATTTTTTTTCTTCAAATGGACGTGCTTCTAGAAGTTACTACTGATCATCTGATGTTGACCGGATGGGGGGGGGGGTCGTTTATAATTCCGTGGCCAACGTTAGATGATTCATCTAGTGTGGGTGATATGATCATTAGAGCAGTTAGTATCGAACACGTTAAAAAATAACGCTGAATCTTACCGTAGCTTCCTCATAGCGTTGGGCGATGAGCGTGGAACTATTGCGTGGAAATATTCCTATTATGGGATGTAGAAATATGCGATCCATTTCCAGGTTGTATAATAGTATATACGTCCAAATCATGTTGTTTATCGAGTTATTGGTAACGGATTGCTATCCGTTGTGTCTAGCTCGAGTCCTGGGACTATTACCGAGTGATCGGACCGAATTGAAATGAGCACCAGCTTCCATTTCCTGTTTCCGCTCTGGGCGATCCGCCGATCGGCCACCAGATGGCGCTCTTGAACCGTTGGAGAGTTGAGAGGGGCTCAACAGTCTGTGCGAGATCAAAAATTTCAATTGGACGTACATCTAGAAGTTTCTACGTATCATCTGATGATGACCGGATGGGCGGGGGATCGTTTATAATTCCGTGGGCAGCGTTATATCATTCATCTAGTGTGGGTGATATGATCATCAGAGCAGTTTATATCGAACACGTTCAAAAATAACGCTGAATCTTACCGTATCTTCCTCGCGCCGTTGGACGATAAGCGTGGAACTGAAATATTCCTATTATGGGATGTAGAAATACGCAATCTATTTCCAGGTTGTATAATAGTATATACGTCCAAATCATGTTGTTTATCGAGTTATTGGCAACGGATCGCTATGTATTGTGTCGAGATCTATAGAGAGTGCCCGGAAGTAATATGGACGATCAGCACTTCATCCACATGACTTCCTGTTTGGCGCTTCTGCCGATCGGCCACCAGATGGCGCTCTTGAACCGCTAGAGAATTGAGAGGAGCTCAGAACTGTGTGTGAAGGCTGCAGAGGGGAAATATCATTCCGATCACAGATTTTTGAAATATTGATATTAAAGACGAGTTAGGGCGTCCTCTGCAACTTTAGCATGGCTAGGAAAGACGCCTAAACACGTTTTCGGCACTTAAAGTGTTAACAGTGCATGAAAGATTGCATATTACTGCAAAAAACATTTTTTTGAAATAAATCATAGTGGTTAAAAAATGTTGGTCGCGACTTAATGACTAAGGAAAATGTTGGGTCCCGAGGCTAGACCAGTTGAGAACCACTGCTTTAAAGGTTCATGCTTCTCCCCATCTCTGGCTGACATCACCATTGTGATACATGATGGTTAGGCCTTTGTGTTTTCCTCAGTGAGGGATTCTCTTTTGTCGGTCAGCAGCGTTTTGTACTTGCTAAAGCTTCTCTCACTGTATAATAATTTTTAAAGTTTAAATATCAACATTATCTGGCCATCCTCAGTAAATATCAAACTTTCCAAAGACCAGAGTTGGGATGGGCACGCACACACACAGAAAGGGAGAATGGCTTATATGAACTATCCAGTTCATATATCAACTTATATCAACTATCTAGTTCGTTTTCATATAATTTAGCTAGCTCTCCAACGTTACTGTGATTAAAGCAAACTTAAAAAAAATATATATATACATTTTTTTTATTGTAATTTTTTCAGGGGGGGCGGGGGGTCCTGTTAGCGGGGCGGGCCGCCCGGCCAAGGCAATGGTAGGGGAAACACTGGCTGACCTCATGGTGATTGATTGATTGATTGAAAACTTTATTAACAGATTGCAGAATGGGTACAATACAGTACAGCTCAATACACACAATTGTTAAGGGGATGCAGACCAGAGAAAGACTTTCGTCTTGTTTACATCAGGGTCCCCCATTTTCAATTCATCAGGACATATATGACATACATGACATACAGATAGACAGTACTGCTACATCTATACATTTATGACATACCAGATTTACAAATACAGTACTGTTTGTGATACAAAAAGAGTCTAAAAAAGAGTATATACATTTGACGTAAAACTGTACATTGGAGGAGGTTGGGTAGGTGGGGTTGGGTGGGTGGGGACGCTGTACATTGGAGGTGGTTGGGTGGGTGGGTGGGGTGGGCGGGAGGGGGGGGTTTGGGTAGGAGGGGTGGGTGGGGAACACTGTACAACTTCACAAGCAAAACTGTACATTGGAATATTGACAAGACCATACTTGGTCATTTACTGTACATTGGAGGGGGTTGGGTTAGGACATTTACAGGGGCCAGTTTCGAATTGCAGTCTCCCGTAGGTGTTCTTTGAGAGTGGTTTTGAAAGTGGGTAGTGATTCACATTCCTTTACAGCTTTGGGTAGGGCGTTCCACATTGATGTGGCATAATTGCGAAACGTGTTTAGTCCCTTGTTTGAGACGAATCTGGGTTTAACATGATTTGTGGAGCTCCCTCTGGTGTTGTGATCGTGGTATTCACTGACCTTTGGGAAGTATTTTGACATGTACATGGGTACCTAGACCAGGCCCATTGCAAGTTGCTGTACTCTGTCGTCTACTCTAAGCCATCCTAGGTTGTCAAAGTGGGCAGGGGTGAGGTGGGTTCTAGGAGTAAGGTCAAGCAGTAGTCTGACCAGTTTGTTTTGAGATGTTTGTAATTTTGTTTTTAGCGCCTTTGAGGTGCTTTGGTACCATGAGGTGCAAGCATAGTCGTAGTACCCTTGAATGAGTGCTCCTGCCAGAGTCTTCAGGGTATTCTTGCTTACCAGAGAAGAGATCCGGTACAAGAATCGAGTTTGTTGGTTGACTTTTTTTTATTACATTGGATGCCATTTTGTCACAGGAAAGATTAGCCTCTGTGTGTATGTGGTGTCTCTTTCTCAGTGTGTGTGTGGTGTGTGTCTTTCTCAGTGTGTGTGTATCTTTCTCAGTGTGTGTGTGTGGTGTGTCTTTCTCAGTGTGTGTGTGGTGTGTATTTCTCAGTGTGTGTGTGTGTGTGTGTGTGTGTGTGGTGTGTCTTTCTCAGTGTGTGTGTGGTGTGTATTTCGCAGTGTATGTGTGTGTGGTGTGTCTTTCTCAGTGTGTGTATGTTCGTTTGTTTGTTTGATTGTTTGTTTGTTTGTTTGTGTGTGTGTATGTTTGTGTGTGTGTGTGTGTGTGTGTGTGTGGTGTCTTTCTCAGTGTGTGTGTGTGGTGTGTCTTTCTCAGTGTGTGTGTGTGTGTGTGTGTGTGTGTGTGTGTGTGTGTGTGTGTGTGTGTGTGTGTGTGTGTACCAGTCTCCTCCAACATGGGACAGCAGTGTACCCAGGCTCTCCACCGACTTCTTTTTGGGGATGGGGGTGTCAGGGGGGACGTCTATCACCTGAGGCAAGACCAAATGAGACAGGAGACATTAGAATATAGGACGAGACATCATAGAACACAATAAAAATAGAAGAGGAGCAGAACAGGATGCAACAGGACAAGACAGCATAAGATCACAATAAAATGCAACAAACAAAACAGAGTAATACACAGATAGCTGTGATGTAAAGCTCAATTTCCAATCACCAATATACCGGTATGTGATCTCCCCCATCTTCATAAAATCTTTGTGTATTATCTTTATTAAAATGTCAATCATATTTCCCTTTGGGGGAAAGGCCTGTTGCATTCAGAAATACGTCCGATGGCGGAAGCTTGCGATGGGTGTTTCCATGGATGTTTTAAACACATGACAGACCTTGGGGAATGGAATCAAGTTCCTGATGTATCCTTCCTGGACTGGACCTCCTCCTACTACTGAATATGTTCTCACTGTTACCTAGAGAGAGAGAGAGAGAGAGAGAGAGAGAGAGAGAGAGAGGTATCTGTAAAGCATTCCCGGTAACTGGAGAAAGGTATTCCCGTAACCTATGGGTAACCGAGAATACCTTTAGGTACCAGGAATACCATGCCTAGGTATTCTTGGTTACCTAAATAGGTATTCCCGTAACCTGATAGGTATTCACGGTAACTTTAGATATTGATATGTATTCCGGTGACTTGTGAAAAGGAGAGGTTACCAGGAATACTATTACCATATAGGTATTCACAGTAACTTATATGTATTCCGGTAATTAATTAATTGAAGCTAACACATCATGGAGGCCCAGGCCGTTAGCTACAAGCTACAAGCTAACAACACATCATGGAGGTCCAGGCCGTTAGCTACAAGCTACAAGCTAACAACACAACATGGAGGCCCAGGCCGTTAGCTACAAGCTAACACATTAATTAAATGTATTAATATTATCAGGGCTAGCATATATAATAGAATGGTGGCATGGTGGTGGTGTAGACTGACTAAGAGCATGGTGGTGGTGTAGACTGACTAAGAGCATGGTGGTGGTGTAGACTGACTAGGGGCATGGTGGTGGTGTAGACTGACTAGGGGCATGGTGGTGGTGTAGACTGACTAGGAGCATGGTGGTGGTGTAGACTGACTAGGGGCATGGTGGTGGTGTAGACTGACTAGGGGCATGGTGGTGGTGTAGACTGACTAGGGGCATGGTGGTGGTGTAGACTGACTAGGGGCATGGTGGTGGTGTAGACTGACTAGGGGCAGGTTGGTGTAGACTGACTAGGGGCATGGTGGTGTAGACTGACTAGGTGCATGGTGGTGTAGACTGACTAGGGGCAGGTTGGTGTAGACTGACTAGGGGCATGGTGGTGTAGACTGACTAGGGGCATGGTGGTGTAGACTGACTAGGGGCATGGTGGTGTAGACTGACTAGGGGCATGGTGGTGTAGACTGACTAGGGGCATGGTGGTGGTGTAGACTGACTAGGGGCATGGTGGTGGTGTAGACTGACTAGGGGCAGGTTGGTGTAGACTGACTAGGGGCATGGTGGTGGTGTAGACTGACTAGGGGCATGGTGGTGGTGTAGACTGACTAGGGGCATGGTGGTCATGTAGACTGACTAGGGGCATGGTGGTGGTGTAGACTGACTAGGGGCATGGTGGTGGTGTAGACTGACTAGGGGCATGGTGGTGGTGTAGACTGACTAGGGGCATGGTGGTGGTGTAGACTGACTAGGGGCATGGTGGTGGTGTAGACTGACTAGGGGCATGGTGGTGGTGTATACTGACTAGAGGCATGGTGGTGGTGTAGACTGACTAGGGGCAGGTTGGTGTAGACTGACTAGGGGCATGGTGGTGGTGTAGACTGACTAGGGGCATGGTGGTGGTGTAGACTGACTAGGGGCATGGTGGTGGTGTAGACTGACTAGGGGCATGGTGGTGGTGTAGACTGACTAGGAGCATGGTGGTGGTGTAGACTGACTAGGGGCATGGTGGTGGTGTAGACTGACTAGGAGCATGGTGGTCATGTAGACTGACTAGGGGCATGGTGGTGGTGTAGACTGACTAGGAGCATGGTGGTGGTGTAGACTGACTAGGAGCATGGTGGTCATGTAGACTGACTAGGGGCATGGTGGTGGTGTAGACTGACTAGGGGCATGGTGGTGTAGACTGACTAGGGGCATGGTGGTGGTGTAGACTGACTAGGGGCATGGTGGTGGTGTAGACTGACTAGGGGCATGGTGGTGGTGTAGACTGACTAGGGGCAGGTTGGTGTAGACTGACTAGGGGCATGGTGGTGGTGTAGACTGACTAGGAGCATGGTGGTGGTGTAGACTGACTAGGGGCATGGTGGTGTAGACTGACTAGGGGCATGGTGGTGTAGACTGACTAGGGGCATGGTGGTGTAGACTGACTAGGGGCATGGTGGTGGTGTAGACTGACTAGGGGCATGGTGGTGGTGTAGACTGACTAGGGGCATGGTGGTGGTGTAGACTGACTAGGGGCAGGTTGGTGTAGACTGACTAGGGGCATGGTGGTGGTGTAGACTGACTAGGGGCATGGTGGTGTAGACTGACTAGGGGCATGGTGGTGGTGTAGACTGACTAGGGGCATGGTGGTGGTGTACTGACTAGGGGCATGGTGGTGTAGACTGACTAGGGGCATGGTGGTGGTGTAGACTGACTAGGGGCATGGTGGTGGTGTAGACTGACTAGGGGCATGGTGGTGGTGTAGACTGACTAGGGGCATGGTGGTGGTGTAGACTGACTAGGGGCAGGTTGGTGGTGTAGACTGACTAGGGGCCTGGTGGTGGTGTAGACTGACTAGGGGCATGGTGGTGGTGTAGACTGACTAGGGGCATGGTGGTGGTGTAGACTGACTAGGGGCATGGTGATGGTGTAGACTGACTAGGAGCATGGTGGTGGTGTAGACTGACTAGAGGCATGGTGGTGGTGTAGACTGACTAGGAGCATGGTGGTCATGTAGACTGACTAGGGGCATGGTGGTGGTGTAGACTGACTAGGAGCATGGTGGTCATGTAGACTGACTAGGGGCATGGTGGTGGTGTAGACTGACTAGGGGCATGGTGGTGTAGACTGACTAGGGGCATGGTGGTGTAGACTGACTAGGGGCATGGTGGTGGTGTAGACTGACTAGGGGCATGGTGGTGGTGTAGACTGACTAGGGGCATGGTGGTGGTGTAGACTGACTAGGGGCAGGTTGGTGTAGACTGACTAGGGGCATGTTGGTGGTGTAGACTGACTAGGGGCATGTTGGTGGTGTAGACTGACTAGGGGCATGGTGGTGGTGTAGACTGACTAGGGGCATGGTGGTGGTATAGACTGACTAGGGGCATGGTGGTGGTGTATACTGACTAGAGGCATGGTGGTGGTGTAGACTGACTAGGGGCAGGTTGGTGTAGACTGACTAGGGGCATGGTGGTGGTGTAGACTGACTAGGGGCATGGTGGTGGTGTAGACTGACTAGGGGCAGGTTGGTGTAGACTGACTAGGGGCATGGTGGTGGTGTAGACTGACTAGGAGCATGGTGGTGGTGTAGACTGACTAGAGGCATGGTGGTGGTGTAGACTGACTAGGGGCATGGTGGTGGTGTAGACTGACTAGGAGCATGGTGGTCATGTAGACTGACTAGGGGCATGGTGGTGGTGTAGACTGACTAGGAGCATGGTGGTGGTGTAGACTGACTAGGAGCATGGTGGTCATGTAGACTGACTAGGGGCATGGTGGTGGTGTAGACTGACTAGGGGCATGGTGGTGTAGACTGACTAGGGGCATGGTGGTGGTGTAGACTGACTAGGGGCATGGTGGTGGTGTAGACTGACTAGGGGCATGGTGGTGGTGTAGACTGACTAGGGGCAGGTTGGTGTAGACTGACTAGGGGCATGGTGGTGGTGTAGACTGACTAGGAGCATGGTGGTGGTGTAGACTGACTAGGGGCATGGTGGTGTAGACTGACTAGGGGCATGGTGGTGTAGACTGACTAGGGGCATGGTGGTGTAGACTGACTAGGGGCATGGTGGTGGTGTAGACTGACTAGGGGCATGGTGGTGGTGTAGACTGACTAGGGGCATGGTGGTGGTGTAGACTGACTAGGGGCAGGTTGGTGTAGACTGACTAGGGGCATGGTGGTGGTGTAGACTGACTAGGGGCATGGTGGTGTAGACTGACTAGGGGCATGGTGGTGGTGTAGACTGACTAGGGGCATGGTGGTGGTGTACTGACTAGGGGCATGGTGGTGTAGACTGACTAGGGGCATGGTGGTGGTGTAGACTGACTAGGGGCATGGTGGTGGTGTAGACTGACTAGGGGCATGGTGGTGGTGTAGACTGACTAGGGGCATGGTGGTGGTGTAGACTGACTAGGGGCAGGTTGGTGGTGTAGACTGACTAGGGGCCTGGTGGTGGTGTAGACTGACTAGGGGCATGGTGGTGGTGTAGACTGACTAGGGGCATGGTGGTGGTGTAGACTGACTAGGGGCATGGTGGTGGTGTAGACTGACTAGGAGCATGGTGGTGGTGTAGACTGACTAGAGGCATGGTGGTGGTGTAGACTGACTAGGAGCATGGTGGTCATGTAGACTGACTAGGGGCATGGTGGTGGTGTAGACTGACTAGGAGCATGGTGGTCATGTAGACTGACTAGGGGCATGGTGGTGGTGTAGACTGACTAGGGGCATGGTGGTGTAGACTGACTAGGGGCATGGTGGTGTAGACTGACTAGGGGCATGGTGGTGGTGTAGACTGACTAGGGGCATGGTGGTGGTGTAGACTGACTAGGGGCATGGTGGTGGTGTAGACTGACTAGGGGCAGGTTGGTGTAGACTGACTAGGGGCATGTTGGTGGTGTAGACTGACTAGGGGCATGTTGGTGGTGTAGACTGACTAGGGGCATGGTGGTGGTGTAGACTGACTAGGGGCATGGTGGTGGTGTAGACTGACTAGGGGCATGGTGGTGGTGTAGACTGACTAGGGGCAGGTTGGTGTAGACTGACTAGGGGCATGGTGGTGGTGTAGACTGACTAGGGGCATGGTGGTGTAGACTGACTAGGGGCATGGTGGTGGTGTAGACTGACTAGGGGCATGGTGGTGGTGTAGACTGACTAGGGGCATGGTGGTGGTGTAGACTGACTAGGGGCATGGTGGTGGTGTAGACTCACTAGGGGCATGGTGGTGTAGACTGACTAGGGGCATGGTGGTGTAGACTGACTAAGGGCATGGTGGTGAACCCCAACTCAGGTGACCAGGAATACCTGTTTTTTCCAAAATTCAGTTCAAATGCCATCTTGGAATAACAAAACAACGATTGTGTGCAGACAATTGAAAATGTTGGGTTCCTTTCCACTTTCTTGAATATAGAAAAAATTGAAATACTTGTTCTAGAACTGTATTTTTTGCACTTGTTTGTTAAGTTACTGGGAATACCCTTTCCTTGTTTTTGCTCATTTTAACAGACAAAACACAACACATTCTAGTCATTCTGGTTTACACCTAACCCTTATTATTGCTGTTATGATTTCCAAAAATAAAATCTCACCAATCTTTAGTAAAATAGGAGATTTAAGTGTTTATCTGGAATTGTGAGGATAGGTATTCGCGGTAACCTGGGATCAATGTGTGAAACGTAATTATCTCGTAAAATAATTGGCCACAAAAGACGAAACTCATTTTGGTTGTTCATTGGGGTGCCAAGATCATGCCCAAAACATATCATGCATCTGCCATGAAAATTAAGCCTTTTATGTTTGTTATCAATTGAAGGCCATGAACTATGTTGACTCATATCCCATACCCGGATTTTTCCTTCAGATTCAGCTAAATTTGAATTCTCTTGAGATAACTCGGGGAGAACTATGGTATTATGTTACATGATGATGATATCCCTACAAAACAACCAAAACATTTTAATTCTCTCTTAAATTGGAGGAGATAGTGAATTGGTATTCCCGGTAACTTAGGTCAACTTTAGGTCCGCCATCCCTCATTACATGATGTTTTTTTTTTAAACATGAATTATTTGGCATCTATAACAATCATTCTTGACATGAGAAAAGATTTTAATGTTGTTCGTATAACGTCCTGGGTTATATGGCTTAGAAATGGGGCAGGTTACCGGGAATACATGCGTTACCCATATATATATATATATAGAGAGAGAGAGAGAGAGAGAGAGAGAGAGAGAGAGAGAGAGAGAGAGAGAGAGAGAGAGAGAGAGAGAGAGAGAGAGAGAGAGAGAGAGAGAGAGAGAGAGAGACACACACACACAGAGACGGAGACAGAGAAAGGGGGGTAGAGGAGAGAGTTTGTGATTTCCTCTCTCTCTCTTTCACTCTATTTTTTCTTTTACTTGCTGATGATTTCAAGATGTTTAGATGCTGGGGCCAAAACCACCTCAGTCAAGTCAATTAAAAAAAGAAACTACACTTCCCAGCTCACGCCAGCCCATCAATCAAAATCAAGCTTTTTTCGTTCTCTTTATTTTCGGGATCATATCTCACGGGTGGAACAAACCTGAATGTTATTGCCATAAAATAGAACGCAGTTATGGCTAGATCCACAAAGAATGGATTGCACGGTGCTAATTGCACCCTTACTTACAATTCATTATGAATTGAAAACTGGGGACCCTGATGTAAACAAGACGAAAGTCTTTCTCTGGTCTGCATCCCCTTAACAATTGTGTGTATTGAGCCGTACTGTATTGTACCCATTCTGCAATCTGTTAATAAAATGTTCATTCAATCAATCACCGCGCAGGTGATTAGGGTGCAATTAGCACCGTGCAATCCATTCTTTGTGGACCTAGCCTTAGTTTCACTAGTACTCATTCAGTCAGTCAGTCAGTCAGTCAGTCAGTCAGTCAGTCAGTCAGTCAGTCAGTCAGTCAGTCACACAACACAATCACTCACTCACTCAGACAAACAAACAAACACACAGTCAATCAATCACTTACGCACGCACACAGTCAGTCAGTCAGTCACTCATTCACTCACTCACTCACACACACAGTCACTCACTCACGCACACTCACCCTGGTTCCAGGTGCGAGCCCCTCCAACTGTGGAGGTCTGATGTGGGTCCTGTGGTGCAGGGCCTTGTGGTCGCTCATCTCTTTGGCGTGGAGGAAGTGGAGACGGCACTTACCACAGTTAAACACGTTCTTCTTCTGCAGCCACAAACAACAACAACAACAGCAGCAGAAGAACAGTCAAGAGGAAGTGAGGTGTAGTGACTTAGGACCGACACATAGGTATCAGCGTGTTAGCGATATCCCGCCGGTTGATTAGCCAACTTTAAAAAGGGCTCCAGTGGGGGGAAACTTTTAACCCTTTCACTACCACACTACAAATGGTTAACCCTTTCATTGCGACAATGCAGACAGACTGTTAACCCTTCCACTGCCACACGACAAAGGGTTAACCCTTTCACAACCACACTACAGAAGGTTAACCCTTTCACTACCACACTACAGACTGTTTAGTGTGGTAGTGAAAGGGTTAAGCTAGCATGAAGATACTGCTTTTATCATACGAGACTTGAGATCGCGAGGAGGAGCCGTGCAGACGTACCAGGTGGCGGGTGCAATGCTGCTGGTAGAAGGGGCCGCTCCGGTGCACCTTGAGGCAGTAGGGACAGAGCAGGTGGCAGGTGTCTGCGTGGGCCTCGGTGAAGTGAGAGAAGACCGAGGAGTAGAACGACGACTGGTAATCACACACCTGAGACACACACACAGTACATACACATGATCACATACACACATACAGTACAAATACACACACACACACACACACACACACACACTAAGGCTGTCCCCGAAGCCTGTTTTTGGGATTCGAACTTCGTCAGGGTTTTTCGAACGAACGTTCGAACCTTCGTTTTTAACAAAAAAAATTAATATATCGTTTTTTTTTTAATATATATATATTTTTTTTTATATAAATATCCTCAAACTAAATCCTCAATTTGAATAAAGTGATTAATCTGATTAAATGAGTCTCTTTTTTATTAAATCAACTTTCTTTAATGAATATAACTTAGCAGTTTTTTTAATACTATAATATTAGTGTAGCCTAATCTTTATCTGCAACTGTGAGGACAAACCCCATTGGTTTAAACAGAATGAATAGACACATTAAAAAAAAAAAAAAAAAAAAATCAAAATTTTATTTAGAATTCGAATGTAAACGTAACGAACGAACGTTCGAACATTCGGGCTCAGCCTTAACACACACACAAACGCAGTAACTATGTTAAGTTTTAATTTTTTATTATTATCTTTTTCCCCCCTCCTTTTTTCCGATTTTTCTCCCATCCCACTGTTAGTCGTTATGCCAATTCCCAACCCCCTTCCTGGTTGTTGCGCACTCCCCCCTACTGTTGGTCCGGGAGGCCGGAGACTGTCACATGCTTTCCTCCGACGCATGTGCAGCCAGCCGGCAGCCAGCCTGGCAGCGCAGATTCTCACCGGGAGAGTGTAACGTGTGGAAGGTCACACTACCTCCCTCCAGATCCTACCCTCGCTGTGCAGGCGCCCCGACCGAACTGTAGGGGTCGCTGTCCACAACGCCCAGGACCCACCCATCAGCTTTCCCACCCCTAACACTGCCAATTGTGTTAGTGTGAACGACCAGCCAAGCTGATAGCAACGCCGAGAGCTGGATTCGAACCCAGCATCTCCAGTGTTGATGGCGAGCGCCTTGCCCACTACACCACCTAGCCGCCCAACTATGTTAAGTTAAGTTGAATCTTTATTAATCCCCTTGGGGGAATTCGTCCTTTGCATTTGACCCGTCCTACTATTACTAACTATTTTAGGAGCAGTGTGCCCCGGGGACCAACTCCAGTTGTAATGCCAGTACCTTGGTCGAGGGCAACGGCAGGAAACCTAGCATGCGTGTGTCTTGGTGTGGGAGGAAAGCAGAGTACCTGGAGGAAACCCATGCAAACACGGGGAGAACCCAGGACATTCTTGCTGTGAGGCAACAGTGCTAACCACTGCGCCATCGTGCCACCCACGTTAAACAGACGTTTAAAGGTGTAACAGTCGATAAACAGTGTTATGTGATCACTAGGGTACCTGGCAGACAGAAAAAGTATTCTATGTGATCACTAGGGTTACCTGGCAGACAGAAACAGTGTTATATGTGATCACTAGGTTACCTGGCAGACGTAGGGCATCTCTCCAGGCTTGTGTTTTTTCTTCATGTGCAGCAGGAAGGTGGGCTCATTGTCATAGGCCCACTCGCAGATCTTACACTTAGCTGGAGATGAAATGCATCAGAGGCATCAGAGACAGGACTCTATTAGAGCTCAACCATATTCACTTTGATCAGAGACAGGACTCTATTAGAGCTCAACCATATTCACTTTGATCCATGTGGGAGGAAAGACAACTCCACAAGCGTTCTGCGCAGGGCCTCTATTCAGATTGATATCGCAATGTGACAGAACACCATATCCATATTGCAAAGACTACAATATGGACATTTCTAAACATTGTGCTCTGTAGACATCCCAGATGTCCCATATTTGAACAAGTGTGTGTGTGTGTGTGTGTGTGTGTGTGTGTGTGTGTGTGTGTGTGTGTGTGTGTGTGTGTGTGTGTGTGTGTGTGTGTGTGTGTGTGTGTGTGTGTGTGTGTGTGTGTGTGTGTGTGTGTGTGTGTGTGTGTGTGTGTGTGTGTGTGTGTGTGTGTGTGTGTGTGTGTGTGTGTGTGTGTGTACTTACTGTTGGACTCATACCGGCTGTGCACGGCCTCTAGGTGGCACTGTAGTCTGAAGGGGGATTTGAAGCTGCGGTAACAGTGCTGACAAGAGATGCGTCTCTTCAACTCTCCATCCTCCTGACTGATCACCTCTGCATGCTGCTTAGTATGATCCATCAGCCTGGCAGAGCGAGAGAGAGAGAGAGAGAGAGAGAGAGAGAGAGAGAGAGAGAGAGAGACAGAAGAGACAGAAGAGAGCAAGAGAGACACACATGCAGACAGAGACAGAAAGACAGACAGAAAGGGGGGTAGACAGGAGAGACAGACAAGACAGAAAGCGAATGAGAAGGAGCGACAGACGGAGAGAGGGAGGGAAGGAGAGAGGAAGGGACAGGAAAAGAGAGGGAAAGAGAAAAGTGCAAAACAAAGAGGAGGATAAAGAGAAGAGAAGAGAGATTGTGATTTCCTCTCTCTCTCTTTCACAAAAATGTTTCCTTTACGTGCTGATGATTTCAAGATTGTACCATGTTTAGATGCTGGGGCCAAAACCACCTCAGTCAAGTAAATAAAAATAAAAACTACACTTCCCAGCTCACGCTAGCCCCTGTCAATCAAAATTAAGTTTTTTTTCGTTCTCTTTATTTTCGGGATCATATCTCACGGGTGGAACAAACCTGAACGTTATAGCGGTCAGGTGGCGTAGCGGAGATTGCGCTCGTCACCAATGCAAGAGGCTGCGGTCTCGACTCCCGGAGTCAGCATTGCCTTGGCTTGGGCTGATCACTATACTAACTCGTTTGGCTGGGTTAGGGGGAGGGAAGCCGTGGGTGGGAAACTGGCGTTGTGGACAGCGACGCCTACAGGTCAGGTCTGGGCGCTTGCTCAGCGGAGGCAGGACTTGAGGAAGGCAGCGTGACCTCCCACGCGTTACACTTCACCAATGAGAGCCCTCGCTGCCAGGTGAGAAGAGAGCCACTGGCTGTCGCCGCACGTGTCGGAGGAAGCGTGCGGATACTTCAGGGTTCCCTTGTACCGACCAGTAGGAGAACATGCGCACAACAACCAAGTAGGGGAGGGGGGGGGGGATTGGCACAACGACTAATTTGGGACGGGGAGAAAACAGAGAAAAATCGGAGAAAGAGAGATAAAAAAAATTAAAATAAAAAAACTGAACAATATTGCCATAAAATAGAACGCAGTTAGTTTCTCTACCTTTCTGTGAACGTCTAGCAAAAAACTGCGTCGCAATCTGATGAAAAAAGTAACTGTACTTACAGTAGATTTCATTAACGGTTTTTGCTGCACTGTCAGGGGCGCCTGGTGGTACAAAATCCAGATTGAACTCTGCCATTGGAAAGAGGATTTGGCCCGATCCATAGATGTGTGACTTGGCCATAATAAGGTAATTTATAGGCCTGATATTCTATATTCTATAATCATATTTCAAATTGTATGTGTCCGGATGGCAGAATTCAGTACTGTATCTACAAAACCTCGTGTTAATCATCTGCCCATTATTCATTTGCTTAGATATTTTTGTACACGTGATCTCAAGAAGGTGCTGAATAAATGTGTCATGTCTGGTAAATTTTAGCATGGTGTTATTCACCGTCAAAGATGAAAAAAAAAAAATAACACCAGAGCTGTTTGGTCCGGACTATCGTACCAGAGTTTGTTTCCTCGGATAGTCCGCTTTTTTTGGGGTGGTGTGAATGTGGACCAAACACGCAAACTCTGGTCCGCCTGAAAACATAGGTCTCGGTTCGCTTCATCGGACCAAACACAAGACAAAATATAGGAAGTGACCTGATAAACTGTGCATCTTGGGTAGAAGGAAACAAAACAAACACCACGGCGCGCATTCACTGCAAAACAAGCACGCGGTAAACATGTCACGTGGACAGATGTGGGCGAATGACGAGGTGAAAGCCCTGATAGAAATATGGGCAGAAGACCCAAATTAAACAGCTACTTGTGGGCACTACAACGCGGTGTACAAGTTGTTTAGCGAGAGGATGGTGGTAATGGGTTTCAATAGAACAATGGATCAATGCTACGTCAAAATAAAAAAAACTGCGTCAGGAATATATTAATAAATAAGCAGAGAATTAAATTAGATGTCCATAACATTTGTGTTTTTAATTAGCATAGCCTAAATAAATATGAATTCAAGAAGTTAAATACTGAATTAACGACACATATTTATTAACAGGCTGAAAGTTAAAACGAATAGTCACGCACACACATTTCCACTCTCTATTGTGTCCAATAGACGAGCGCCCTTTTCGACCGCGTGACATTGTTCAGAAAGTTTGGTGCGCTTGACAAATTGCAATGTGAATGCAAACCGAACCAAATGAAGAATGCAACCATGTTGCAACTTCACCCCCGAATCGCACGGAGTCCACCAAAACTATATGTGAAAGCGCCCCTTATACTATCATGCACTCTTCCTACTATACTAATATGTCTTTACTACTATACACTCAACACTGCAGCACCCAAGTTCCAGCACTGTTTGATGAACAACATTGTTACTCAGCTGGAAGAGTTGTACCCTTCCTGCTGACTTGTCGTACAGAACTTATAAGTCGCTTTGCATAAAAGCGTCAGCTAAATGACTAAATGTAAATGAACCACTAAAGTGGAGCACTGGCCCTCTTGGTCTTACTCGATGTTGTTGCTGAGAATCAGGTGACAGTGGATGCAGCGGTAGGGTCCTGTCATCTTCCCGGGGGGCAAAGGGCTGCTCTTGGAGGAGTCCGCCCGGTGGTCGGTGCCGTAGTAGAAGTCCTCCACCAGGATGATCAGCTTGTCCATTTTGTTTTCTGGCGGGACGACGGGGAACCACATCTTCTCAGGGCTGCCGGCGGATTGGGACAGGGCGGGGGGGGACGAGACCCCGGGGGCGGTCGGGACGATGTGGGACTGGAGGAGACGGAGAGCATCGAGTGTTAGAATATCCAAACAAGGAAAACGTGCGGCTAGACAAAAACAATCATTGGTTGTTCACATCACACCTCTTGGAAACCAAGGACCTCGACCCCTCTGTCTGCAACTGGATACTCGACTTCCTAACTAACAGACCCTAGTTTGTTAGAATAGACAATCTCACCTCCTCCAACTGAACATCGGCGTCCCGCAAGGCTTCGTGCTGAGCCCCCTTCTCTACTCCCTCTTCACCCACAACTGCCCTCCTATACATGGCACCAACACCATTATCAAGTTTGCAGATGACACAATGGTGGTGGGCCTTATCATGTCTCCAGCTTCAAGCTGGGAGTCCACGTCTCCGAGGACCTCTCTTGGAACCACAACACCTCATCAGTGGTCAAGAAGGCTCACGTCTCCTCAGATTCTGGTGAACTTTTACCGGTGTGTAGAAAGCATCCTCACCAACTGCATCACAGTCTGGTATGGCAAATGCACTGCCTCTGACGGAAAGCACTGCAGAGGGCGGTGAAAACTGTATGACTGAACTCTGTTGCCAATACTCAATTTATACCTACCCACTGCTTTCACAGTCTACATCTGCCCTACACTGTAATCAGTCATCATAGTAACCTTAACTAATAATGGGAGAGGGAGTTAGGGAGGGGTTTTAGTTTGTGTGGTGTGATAACAATGTTTAAATTGAGAAGTTTAGACTTTAGTTTATTTTTACAACAGAAATATGTTGTATATATATTGTATATATATGTATAGAAATATATTTTTTACCGCATATATATATATATCCACATCTGTCTGTCACATAATCCTTTTGCATATCTGTAGATACTATATCTATATCGGTACATAACCCTTACCTACTCGTACTACGCTGCTGGCCAGTATGACTACTATTAGGGGTGGGACGATACATCGATCCAGATCGATATATCGATCTATTATCAATGATCCAATAGGATCGATGCAACGTAAAAAGATTGGTTCATATTGCGACTCTTATTTTGAAAATCCCATGGTGAGTCTTATCCGCCCAGTAGTGGCATGTGAAATGCCGTGTAGAGGGCTACAGTGTGCCTATATAGCGACCCGAAATAAGTCAATGCTGTTTTTTCCCACAACGGGTCAAATGCATCTAACATGCATTGCATCTTCGCCATTCGTTTATGCCCACGTCGTGTTAAAGACCGAAATTAAGGTTACGTTAGCGTAAGCTAAGTAAGCTAACCCTGATCAGAGCCATAGAGAGAACAGCAGAGGTCCATTAGTGGGGACTGGGGAAGGGGCATTCTCCCTTTCTGTCTGTGTGTGTCTGTGTGTGTGTGTGTGTGTGTGTGTGTGTGTGTGTGTGTGTGTGTGTGTGTGTGTGTGTGTGTGTGTGTGTGTGTGTGTGTGTGTGTGTGTGTGCGCGCGCGTGCGTGCATGTGTGTGTGTGCACATTTGGAAAGACCAGATGAAGTCAGGAGTATATTATATTGATAGTAGGGTTGGGCACCGAAAACCGGTTCTAATAGGAACCGGTTCCTATCTTTCGATTCATAATTTCGATTTCACATGCCACTACTGGGCGGATAAGACTCACCATGGGAAAAAAAAAATGTTTTACTGTTAATTAATACCCTAGTTACAGTACAGCAACCAAATTAAACTGTATCAAGTCAACTGAAAATGTGAATAGCATGAAAAAAAAAAGAAAAAAAGAAATGCGAAATAAGCTGTGACCTGTTTTGACCTGCACCTCAAAGAATCGGAATCGAGAATCGTTTAGAACAGGAATCGATATGGAGAATCGGAATCGGAACCGGAATCATTCAAATCCAAACGATGCCCAACCCTAATTGATAGTAAATTTATTTTATTGCGGATATATCCACACGGTGGAACTCAACATATTTAATGTTGGAGCGTCTGCTAGAACAACGCTGGCCCATTGTCGCAGTGCTTTCTGACTCAAATTACACCAAGAAGAGCGAGGCCAGTACACTGGATCTTACTACACTTCAGTGGAATGCAGCTAGTGACGTAGCAGATGTGCTGAAGCCCATCATAACTCTGACTGAGCTACTGTCAGAAGAGGAGAACGTCTCCCTGTCTGGAACCATACACATGCTGGCAAACTTAAAAAAATGTCACCTGGCCATTGCGGACGACGACAGCCCCATCACCAAAAAAATGTAAAGCAAGCTGATAGAAGAAATTGACAGTCGGTGGCAACTAAAAGACCGGTTGATGATGACGAGCAGTGCATACATCACAACTGCCTTGATAGACGTTTCAAACAGCTGTCTTTCCTGGATGATGCGAAACGAGACAAGGCCTATACAGTGGTTGCACAGGTGAGATACATTGTACATGAGAGAATGATGTAGGCTACATAGTTCTGCTATTTGCTAAACTTAATACAACTTGTAAATTAGTTAATTATTGTTAACTAAGTCCGGCTGTATTTCCTAGTTCCACGTAAAAAGGAATATTTGTCGGTGGGTCGCCCGACATTAAACGGCAGTCTGTTATAATCACATTAACATGTTAAGAATTTTATGAGCGAACGAATTACGTTAGATTGGACATTTGTATTAATTATATCAAGCGGAGAACTGAGAAATTCGGCACTATACTGATGTAATACCGTTAATACGACAGAGAGAGAGAGAGAGAGAGAGAGAGAGAGAGAGAGAGAGAGAGAGAGAGAGAGAGAGAGAGAGAGAGAGAGAAAGAGAGAGAGAGAGTCTCCTTTGTGTCTTAACACATTGGGTGCCAACGACGAGAAATCTCGTTGTTGCCCGCCATGCGTTGAGTGCCAATGATGAGAAATCTCGTTATTTAATTGTTATTTCTTTTATTAGCGATATCCATTCATTTTTCATCCATCCAGCCTCACGTTATCATTGGTACTGGCTCTGAGCTCGAAAAGGGCAAATACCGCCCCCTATCGTCTCCCGGATGGTATTGCACCCATTGGAATGGAGTCAATGAAAATGCACGAGAAAAAAAAACTCCGGGCTCCACATTTTACTTCTGAGCAGTGGCGAATATTCATGGAAGCCAAGGGAAGCCAAGCTTCCCCAAAAATATGAACAGTAAAAAAATAAAGAAAATTAAATTAAAAAAAGAAATTATATATATATATTTTTTTTTATACCGTAATTCCTCTAATAGTGACCCGGGCTTGTATTTGTTTCAACTGTAGCGGGTACCAGGCTTTTGTTAGGAGGAGGCATGTATAAGAGAGAGGCCTATATTTCTAATTTTCAAACAGATCATAATGAATAAATCAACATTTTGTGTCAGTTTGAACCCAGTAAAATGTACTGGGTTCATTTATTGAAACCAAGTACTGTATGAAATAGTAAACAGTGCAATTACAGGTGGTCACTGGTCATTTCAACGTTTTCAAAGTGAAATCAAGTAACTTTACCATAGCAGCTCCGGGTACAGTAGGTAGCAACGTTAGCTCTCATAACGTTAGCCAGTTAGCAGCTCCGGGTACAGTAGGTAGCAACGTTAGCTCTCATAACGTTAGCCAGTTAGCAGCTCCGGGTACAGTAGGTAGCAACGTTAGCTCTCATAACGTTAGCCAGTTAGCAGCTCCGGGTACAGTAGGTAGCAACGTTAGCTCTCATAACGTTAGCCAGTTAGCAGCTCCGGGTACAGTAGGTAGCAACATTAGCTCTCATAACGTTAGCCAGTTAGCAGCTCCGGGTACAGTAGGTAGCAACGTTAGCTCTCATAAGGTTAGCCAGTTAGCAGCTCCGGGTACAGTAGGTAGCAACGTTAGCTCTCATAACGTTAGCCAGTTAGCAGCTCCGGGTACAGTAGGTAGCAACGTTAGCTCTCATAACGTTAGCCAGTTAGCAGCTCCGGGTACAGTAGGTAGCAACGTTAGCTCTCATAACGCTTCCATTCGGAAAGTAGTGTCTCCATCTCCTCGCTCACTTTTTTTCCCCTCCTCCAGTCTGGAATCAATGTTAAAGTGCTTTGCGGCTTTCTCTCCCGAATGCTCCGCTGCATACCTCAAAACGTCCTCTTTAAACTTAACGTCAAACTTTCGTATCTGTTTAGTACCGGTAGCCATGCTTGCTCTGTTGTTGTTGTGTTACGTGCTGCGCGTGACCCGTGTTCCATACGGAAGTAAGGAGAGGTTCGCTCACGCGTATATTAGTAACCCGGTTTGTATTAGGAGGTCGGCTTATAATAGCTTAGCTCAACAGCGCACCCGGTCATTAACACTTTAATCGCCGGGGTTAAATTCATAATTTACCATCCCTCGCCAGCCCTATTTAACATGGAGAAGTTCCCCTTCTTTGCAGGGCTATAACCTTTTAAATTCTATTGCTAAATTGCCATTATTATGGCCCATTCAATGTCCTATATGTATTGTTCAGGGTGTAGCAACGTTAAACTTTTTCATTCACATATTCATACTAAAATATGGTCTAAAGTATAAGTATGTTTTTATCGTTTTCTGCAGCTTTCTTCAGAACGTGATTTATAGCCCTAAATGCATTATATTGATGATCAAATACAGTTTGGTAGGAATCTGTGCGAGATAAAAAATTTCAACTGGATGTGCTTCTAGAAGTTTCTACGTATCATCTGATGATGACCGGATGGGCGGGGGATTGTTTATAATTCCGTGGGCAGCGTTAGATGATTCATCAAGAGTGGGTCATATGTTCATCAGATCAGTTAGTATAGAAGACGTTAGAAAATAACGCTGAATCTTACCGTGGCTTCCTCGCGCCGCTGGCAGATGAGCGTGGAACAGATTATTTTCTATTATGGGATGTAGAAATGCCCGATCCATTTCCAGGTTGTATAATAGTATATAGGTCCAAATAACGTTGTTTATTGAGTTAGGGCGAGCGATCTATTATCCAGTGTTTCAAGATGGAGTCGCGGGAGCTATAGCGAGTGGTCGGACCACATATGGAGTGAGCACTTCCGGTTCAAAGGGTGTTTTCCGGTTGGCGATCTGCCGATCGGCCACCAGATGGCGCTCTTGAACCGCTAGAGAGTTGAGAGGAGATCAGCAGTGTGTCTCAGGGCTCCGGAAAGGAAATATGATTTCGATAACAGATTTTTGAAATATTGACATCAAAGACGAGTTACGGCGTCTTCGGCAGAATGAGCATGGCTAGGAAAGACGAGTTCCGGCGTTTTCGGCGATTAAAGTGTTAATAGAGAGTTGGTTTTTAATTGAATACAGGTCACTATTAGAGGAATTACGGTAGTTTACAATAATAATAATAAAAATCATTATTTTTCATCTCTGTGTTATAATAATTTTCTCCCTCCTGGAGAAATTAACCAAACGAGCGAAACTGCGCCCACTCTCTCTAACAGGACGCCATTTCAGGTCAGGACGCTAGGCCGTTTTGTTGTTGTTTATTCATCGCAAACATAGGCTACGGAAAAAAATCACACGCCCAGCTTGGTTCTCTGGGTAGCGTCTGGCCATAAGTGTGGATGCTAACTACTAACGTTATCAGGCTAGCTTGGATGCTAACTAACGTAACCAAGCTAGCTTGGTTGTAGCCCCTTTCGTGACTGCGATGTGCAAGCCAGGGGCTTTTGAATACGCAGTCACTTATTCCTCCGTAGTAGCCAGGTTAATTTGCACCACCATGTACTGCTTAAAAGCTAGCGGTGGGTCCAAAATATATCAGATATAAATTTCAAAGGTACCCAGCGTTCCATTAGGGTTTAACACACGCGCGCGGCGGGGTTTGAAAGCTCGGCGTTGCTAATAAACATTTTAAATCATTTTTATAAACGAGTAAAAAAATCACTGAGCTATCGCTAAAATGGCTGCTTCGGCATTTTACACTAGGAGCGCTGTGATTGCTGGGCGCACCAGACACGTGACAATCACAGCACGTAAGTTTCACCACGGACATATTGTAGCGTTCTGTCATACTCTTATTGTTAGGAAGAATGAGGAGGGGTTTATGCTTCTTTGGGGTTGTTTAATTCCATTGATATTGGTTACATACAGGTGAATACCTCGCTCGTCATCACACACAGCTACCTGCTTTCACGTGTATTCCACGACAACAAACTAACTTCCGGTGCCACCCCCCATCTCTCCCGGGCGGAAACACACCCCCAGCTAACAGTGACACACAAAACCCCAGAATATTACACTATGTACCTGTGATGTTTGTTTGGTTTATTTAATTCTTTTTGAGGCGTGCTGTCCTATAAATGCCAAGTAATAGTTGTTTCATGGACCAAGACCACAACAGTCTCCTCTCCTATAGCGTCAAATGTTTTATCTGCTGACAAAGCACAATACCTGTTGGTATTTAGTTCACTCATTGTTCAGGGAAACACATTGTTAATGACATTGACGGATTGTGAATTTTGTGATTGATTCAAATGATATTTATTTGGAAAAATAAATATAGTCACTTTATTTGAAGAGTCAAAACTGTTCTCTTGGCTTTGTTTTGTTCATAGTAGTAACGCCGCCGAGCCATACTGTACATGTTGACTGCTTGTTTTGACTGGCCGCCAAGCCATACTGTACACATGGTGACTGCTTGGTTTGACTAGCCGCCAAGCCATACTGTACATGGTGACTGCTTGGCTTAAATATAAAAAAATATATATAAAAAAAATATTTTTGTTTTCTTTTTTTTAATAGCTTATTTTTTTTTGCATCCTCTGTTATTTTACCCACGCGACGCCACTGCTTCTGAGCCATGTAACCTGAGACTATTGCATCCATTGAGGGGACTGGAAGAAGTGTCGATTATGTGTTTTGAGGTATAACGTTGAATCAATAAACGCGATCGATATTTGGAATGGCGATCAGGAATTGGAATAATCTTTTTGCAGAACATCTGATCTGAGGTAAGGAATCTATTTTACCAGTTTTGGGGTAATCGGATGTTTTTTCACAGATTTAACAACGTGTATGTGTGTGCGTGTATGACGTTAGCGCTGACCAGGTCGCGTGAATACTTTCCCCAAGGTGGTTGTCCTTCCGCGTTCGGTTTGCGCAATCTGATTGGCCACTGACCTACGCTATTACGCCCCCCTCGTAAGTAGAGAGTCGGCGCTGCACTCAACCGATTCATTCAACAGGAAGCGATTTGCGAGTACAATACACCATCACGCCAGAGTGGATAAAGAAATGCTCCAGAAATTAATATGCGTAGGGAAAGGCTTAATGAGTCAGCGCGAGAGCTCACACACAAAAGCACACACGCATGATATCTGATTTATTAATGCCAAATAATGGACGACCGCAATTGGCACTTGAAAAGTGTAAATGATGGATTAGTCAGTAACAATCAGTAACAATTCATGACAGCTTGTATAGCTCACCTGGTTAGTGCCCTGCCTGTGGACCATATGGTCCCCGGTTCAAATCTCTTGGATACTTCTTTTTTTTCTGTAACGTTAATTAATTTATCCACTCTGGTTGATAAGATAAGATATTCCTTTATTGATCCCCTTGGGGTAATTCAGGCATCATAGCAGCATGGGGGGGGGTACACAGGTAGTGAAAACAACACAAGCAGTGTAAACAAATAAGTCAATAGAATTGACTATCTAACCAACTGAAATATACAGTATTCACAGTATCACAGTATTCACATAAGGTGCAGTATGCATACGGTGGTTGTCCTTTTTGGGACACCAGAGTGGATAGATTATTTAACGTTACGGGGAAGAAAAAAAAGTTAGCAAGAGATTCGAACCGGGGACCATATGGTCCACAGGCAGGGCACTAATCAGGCGAGCTATACAAGCTGTCATGAATTGTTACCGACTAATCCATCATTTACACTTTTCAAGTGCCAATTGCGGTCGTCGTCCATTATTTGGCATTAATAAATCAGATATCATGCGTGTGTGCTTACTCTGGTGTGATGGTGTATTGTACTCGCAAATCGCTTCCTGTTGAATGAATCGGTTGAGTGCAGCGCCGACTCTCTACTTACGAGGGCGTAGGTCAGTGGCCAATCAGATCGCGCAAACCGAACGCGGAAGGACAACCACCTTGGGGAAAGTATTCACGTGACCAGGTCATGGATAATAGATTTTTCAGCCCGCTTCTCTAGCGTGCATAAGTACACATATACTATCGATAATCTAGCGTTTATTTGAAAACGATTCATAAATAGGCAGAAAAATTACAACGTGTTTTGTGTATTTATTCCACTAAAGAGCTATCTTCGCGGATTTTTCGGGAATCACTAGAAATCTTCAAAACTATACTCGTATTCAAAACGCTATAAAACGGAAATGTACTGATGAAAAAACTATCCGTTTCGTACATGTTGACTGCAAGCAAGTCATTGATAAGCGAAGGGCGTATTAGACACATAGCCATAATTTAAGATATAGTTTATGCGTTCGCAAATGTGCTCGCCCTCTCATTGATTAGAGTGGTGGCAACCAAGCGATAAATCGCGCACCCCCTGCTGGCAACCAATGTGTTAATGAGCGCAACTGTAATGCCACTCAATTTCCCCCAGGGATCAATAAGGTTTAATGATTGTGAATCTGGTTCAACTTCACAGATGGCAGACCGACTGGCGCACGGCACAAATGACGACCCGCCGGCTGAGGAGGAGGATAATCGGTAAAAAAAAGCCAAAACTGACAAGGAGAAGGAAATTGCGATGCTGCTGTGTGGAGCGGAGGAAGATGTATATATGGAGACAGCTGGGAGTAATGCCACAGAGGAGATGAAAGGGTACCTCCAGGAGAGAAGCAAAGTTGGCTCGGGACCCTTGGAGTGGTGGGAAATAAACCAGGACAGATACCCGAGACTGGCACAAGTAGCAAGACGTCTCCTCTCTACCCCTGCGACATCCACACCGCCTGAGCGCATCTTTTCAAAAGCAGGATTTATATGCAACAAGCCGAGAAGCTCTCTCCTTCCCAAGAATGTGGACATATTAGTGTTTCTAGCACACACCGCTAAATTCTGGGATGGACCACTGACTGTCCGTGACCGTGAGACTTAGCCTGTTTTATTTGCCTGCATGCAGGCCAGTTCAAAGGCCTTTAAACCATGCAGCATAAGTTGCCACCTTGCATGTGGCGCGCAGCACCTTATTTGTGTTTTAATTTATTTCTTTGCATATTTAGTTTTGAAGACTAATGTCCTTTTTTTTTTTTTTTTCGCACATTTGCGACTGAAAAACGAAACGGCTTCGTACTGTAAGTTCTGTGTTCTCACTACTTGAGCTTTTTTTTTTATTTTTTTTTTATTTGTCTTTTTCCCCCTCCATTTTCCTCCGATTTTCTCCCATCCCAATGTTAGTCGTATGCCAATTCCCAGTCCCTTCCTGGTCGCTGCGCTTTACCCCCCACAGTCAGATCATTTGGGAGAGTGGAGGCTACCACGTGCTTCCTCCGACACACGTCCAGCCAATCACCGCTTCTTTTCACCTGGCAGCGCGGATTCTCATTGAGAGGGCGTAGCGTGTGGGAGGACCACACTATCCCCCTCACGTCCAATCCGCGCTTAGCAGGCGCCCCGACCGAACTGTAGGAGTCGCTGTTTTACAACGACCCGGACCCACCCCGCCAGCTTCTCCCACCCTCTGATACAGCCAATTGTATCAGTGCAGACGGCCAGCCAAGCTGGTGACAACCCCCGGAGCTGTGAGCTGGATTCGAACAGGCGAACCAAGCTCACAGCTCCGGGGCCGGTGACGAACGCAATCTCCGCTCGACCACCTAACCGCCACTACTTGAGCTTTTAATAAATTGTCGTTTTAAAAATGTCCTTGTCTTTTTGTATATTTGTAATGGGATGGGATAAAGCCTATTTAATTGATCAAGCCTTTTCGGAAATCATTCAATTATGCACACTTGTGCAGGACGGGTAAACGCTGGTTGGCTCTGTCATCATAATTTTTTTTTTTTAAATACTTTTTCTCCTTATTTTTTAATTTTTTCTCCCATCCCAATTTTGTATCGCCAATTCTCCCCTCCCCTGTCTTGAACGTTGCTAGACTATGCCTAGAGCCATATGAAATACGTTTTATTATTTTCCAAATTCCATTTTATTTTTTCCCAAATTCCATTTTTTCCGTTTTAATATTTCAGAATTCTGTATTTTGCTTTTTATGCTCATTTTACCATCAGAAATAGTGTCTAATAAGTGGGAATGAATAAATGTCCACAATTGAATAAGATATAACAGTCCATTTAATGTTTTTAAGTGCTGCAACTCAGAAATACAGTTCAATTTTACACAATATTTTTCAATTAATATTGTGACAAAATAAAAATACATATTTCAAGTGTAAACAATAGATACAGCTAGCTACTACTGACATTATCACAATGACAATGTCAGTAACCTAGCTATATCTATTATATTGTGATGAAATAGTAATGCATAATTTAGGCACCTTTAGTTTAGTTTATTTCGTTTATAAAGGACAGTGTATAATGGCAATCGTTTGCATTAAACAAATGGATGGGTGCACTAGATTTAGCAAGAAGCTATCATTTCCATCTATAGTCCTATGTACTGTAACGTTTCATAGCTATTTAAGTTTATTTAGATTATAAAGGGCAGTGTATAATGACAATCGTTTGCATTAAACAAATGGATGAGTGCACTAGATTTAGCAAGAAGCTATCATTTCCATCTATAGTCCTATGTACTGTAACGTTTCATAGCTATTTAAGTTTATTTAGATTATAAAGGGCAGTGTATAATGACAATCGTTTGCATTAAACAAATGGATGGGTGCACTAGATTTAGCAAGAAGCTATCATTTCTATCTATAGTCCTATGTACTGTAACGTTTCATAGCTATTTAAGTTTATTTAGATTATAAAGGGCAGTGTATAATGACAATCGTTTGCATTAAACAAATGGATGGGTGCACCAGATTTAGCTAGAACTTCTAGAAGCTATCATTTCCATCTATAGTCCTATAACGTTACATAGCTATTTAAGTGTATTTAGTTTATAAAGGGCAGTGTATAATGACAATCGTTTGCATTAAACAAATGGATGGGTGCACTAGATTTAGCTAGAAGCTATCATGTATTCATGTCCTAACGTTATAGCTATTTAATCACAATAGTGTCGCAAGTGTTTTTGCGGGTCCAGTCCACGGAACGTTGACAGAATTAGCAAAACACCTTATCACCGGAGGCATAAAAGTCATTAGGATACTGTTCTGCTCTGAATTGAGGGCTTATTGTGGAATTGTTTAGCTTCTTGACGATGTTAACACTGAAGCAGCCAGACGCTTGAGCACCGCGGCTGTGTTGTGTGTAACACGCTGTAGAGTCCCCGCCTCCCCGGTCGCGTGTGCACCAAACGTTCCACCCAAAAACGAAATTTCAGTCCAGATTAGGCCAAATTCTGCAATATTCCACGTTTTGCAGTTGATTCCATTTTTATTGGTTAATTCCGCGATTCCGTCCGCGATTCCGTGAACGCGGATTTCATATGGCTCTAACTATGCCTCCCACTGGTCGGCTGTAGTGAGGATAGAAGCCTTGCATCACGTGTCCCCTCCGGTACACAAGGAGGCAGCCTGTCGCATCTTTTCACCAGACAGCGTGGACTCTCAGTGGCGAGGAGTAACGCGTGGGAGGCTCACACTGCCCCCGATACTTCCTGTCTCTGCTGTACAGGCGTCACCCAAACGACCTGTAGGAGTCGCTGTCCACAACGTCCAATCCCCACCCATCGACTTTCCACCCAGACCGGAGTCTCTTGCATTGGTGACGAGCGCAATCTCCGCTATGCCACCCAGCCGCCTTTTGTCTGTCATCATTTCCGTAACGACCTGGCTTGAAGCAGAGCCATATGAAGTAGACCCGGGTGCAGAGCAATGGAGGCTGAGACACTTCAAATGACAAGGGATTTTATGTAAAAAATGTACCGTAAACTTAAATCACACAACGACGTTGTGGCGTAAAAATTAAGATGCGTCTCCAGGTCCTGTCTCCGCATGTCCGTGTGGGCAGCGTCGCAAGGTAAGAGAGTCTGTCAGGAATCATGACGATTTCTGTATAAAATAATTGTTAAAAATAATTATCCAATACACTGCAAATATTTTTATATTTAATTATAGTCATATCATTCATTTAGGACACCAAGTAGAGTAAATCCAGTGCACTGTGGCCGTTTTCTTAATCCAGAAATAACTTTTTCTTTTTTGATACATTTATTTATTTATATATATTTTTTACAACCTAACCCTTGACCAATCGTAAATTATTTTCGGTTTTGGTCGACCAAGGTTTTCTTTTTTAGAATTTTTACAGCTTTTACTGGTCATGCAGGACCAACAGAGGAGAGGGCGAACGGGAGGAGAGGTGGGGAAGACATGCAACAAATATCGCCGGGAGCGGGGAGCGAACCCGGGACGGCCACGTAGGTGCGCAAGGCACTATGGTATGCGCCACGAGGGTGCCCCGACCAAGGTTTTCTTTGGTTTACTACAGCCTTACTACACTGTAGCACTCAACACTCTGATGAACATTGTTTCTCAGCTGATAGAGCTGTGCCCTTCCTGATGACTTTTCGCTTTGGATAAATGTCAGCTAAATGACTAAATGTAAATGTCCGGTGGCAAGTTGCTCCATGTATCTGCCTAAACACATCCCTACCTTGGAGCCTTTGGAGGAGCGCCGGTGCTTCTTAGACTTAGATTTGGACGACTTGGAGGAGTCCTTGTTCTTAGACTTGGTCTTATAGTAGTGGTTGAGACTCCGGGCGATCTGTGGGCTGCACAGCTGTGATGGAGAGAGAGGGGAGGAGTCAAGACGATTCACGTGTCTGGAGGAAAGCATAGTGAACATTGATCCTGTGTGACCTAGCGTCTAGTCTACCAAATACAATCCATCTGTGATGTCATCAAGAAGGGACAATCTCTTGACTGGAGCATGGCTGGAGGTGTACTTACACACATGAAGCCTCTGAGAGCTTTGATGATCTTGAACTGTGAGAGGCAGACGGGACAGTCTGGAGGCTTGACAGGGCCTGTCGTCCCTGTGAGGGGGGGCAGAGGAGAGGAGGCACAGAGACATTGGACTCCCTGGCAACTTTTTTCTTTTTTTACATATCGATGTCTTGTATAATCCATGAGCTAGTTTTGTATTGTAGTATGACTGGTGTATTATATCTGTCTGTTCTCTATCTGCTTGGTTGGACTGCATGTATTTTTTTCTGTTTTCATATTGTTCTTGTCTTTTTTTTGTTTCTCTTTCTTTCCCGGGATGCGCCCCGGGCCGATGTAACTATTGGTTGAGGGGCGCAATATAAATAAATGTATCATATCATATACAGTTACTGTATGTCCCTACAATTTAACATGATGGGCAAATAAAGAAAACACGTTTCTTGTTCAGGAATGATTTTGTGTGCACTGTATGCAACATTCATGTCCTTTGCCAGTCACACACCTGTTTAAGTGATGAACTGCACTACTTGTGGTCGTTTCTAGAGGTTTTAGAGACTTTTTATACTCTACAAGTGTTTGGCCTGTGCTCCAAAAAATATCAACCTCTATAGTATCAGTGACGTGTGCAAAGAAAAGTGAACATACAGCCCTGTAGCCGTGTGAGTGAGTCCCTGTACCTCTGTGAAGGATCTTCCTGGTGGAAGGAGAGGTCCCGTCGTCAGCGGGTTGGTGACTGCCGCTCCCGCCCGGTAATGAGGGAGACAGAGGGGTGACGGGTACGAGCAGCTGCACAGGCGGGCCCTGGGCCGGGCTGTACGTCAGGGCCTGGGGCATCAGCGCCGGTGGTGGTGGGCTGGGGGCCCCGTGAGGAGGAACCCCCAAGGTGAAGTTCAGACTGTGTTCACGTACAGCCTGCTCTGCTGCAGTGCCCGACAACACACCTGCAACCACGAGGATGAAGGAGGAGTCGGTTACATCACTTTATCAGAGCAGGAGAGGTAAGAGTCGGTTACATCACTTTATCAGAGCAGGAGAGGTAAGAGTCGGTTACATCACTTTATTAAAGCAGGAGAGGGAAGAGTCTGTTACATCACTATCAGAGGAGAGGGAAGAGTCGGTTACATCACTTTATTAAAGCAGGAGAGGGAAGACAGGGCTGTACAGTGCGACGAGCTCGTCGCAAATTGCCCCTTTAATTGGCCGTTGCGATTGGTAAATAATATTTGGGGGCGGGCTTGCGAGTAGGGATTTCAAGCCTTGCATTCGCATTTCACTCCTAAATTATCCAAGCCGTGTGATGACGCCACTCACGCGAGCTGAGCACTCAGGTATGAGAGTGGGGAAAATCGATTGAGCACTCTGATAGACTGGCTGACTGTCTGATTTAGCTATGCCTATGAAGAAAAGTAAAGTTAGTATTGCTTCATATTTTCGACGTGTTCCACCTCCTAGTGAGCCGTCGAATGAAAATGTGACCGTCGAGAACATTGAGCCAGCAGTGGCAGTAGCCACCACCGCAGACCTGCCTTTGTACTAGGGTTGGATGCAGTTCCCTGTTGGTCAGTCTGTGTCTGTTATTCCATCTTCTTCTGCTCTGTTTAACGTTATACACTTCAAATAGTGCAGCATGTTTGAGAGTGCTCCCTTGACTGAGAGGATGGCTAGAGGATGGCCGGAACCACGAGAACTTTTATTAAACATTCTATTAAACATTCTGATATTTCCGCGGGTCTCGTGCAGTGGTCTTGTGCCACTGTCAACTAAAGCGAGCACTCGGAAGACACGCACCGTTTGACAGTGATATGCGCACTGACAGTCGGCGCAGTTGACATTTTCCAAGTGGGGGAAAATAAATCCTCTTCGTCCCGACTGTGTCCCGGCCCCGTGGAGGATTTTTCTTCATCCCAAATACATATTTTATTTCCCCCGGGACGACGGGACGGTGTTAGTCTCAAGCCCTGTCGTCGTATACCATTATCGATCCCCAGGTACTGGTTCAAATGTGAACGGTACCCAACCCTAACTGTTCAAAACGAAACGTCCCATTAAACTAAATAGTTCAGATAGCTCCTGATATCAATGTCTTATAACACTGAGTCGATGCGTATTCGAGCTGAGGGCACGCTGAATATAGTCAATAGGGTCCAGCTGCAGCGCCAGAGAATCCTGGCCGTAGCTGGAGGCTACAGTATAGGGTCCAGCTGCAGCTCCGGAGAATCCTGGCCGTAGCTGGAGGCTACTCGAGTACACACAGACAGTGGAGCTGGTTGCATATAGCGAGCATTTTGACTTGTTGCGTGGTGGCGATGTCTCGCAGATAATACAACTACAAGTATGATTATATAATATATATATTTTATTAAAAAAAAATTATATAAAATTATTTTTTTTAAATCAAAAACAATCGATATAAATAATGGTAAAATTGTTATTTAAAAATGTGCCCCTAAAAAATATTTTTTGCCCCTAAATTTCTCATTTAGGGGCAAGTGTGCCCCTAGTGGAAAAGCTTAGCGTACAGCCCTGGAAGAGTCGGTTACATCACTTTATTAAAGCAGGAGAGGGAAGAGTCTGTTACATCACTATCAGAGGAGAGGGAAGAGTCGGTTACATCACTATATCAGAGCAGGAGAGGGAAGAGTCGGTTACATCACTATATCAGAGCAGGAGAGGGAAGAGTCTGTTACATCACTTTATCAGAGCAGGAGAGGGAAGAGTCGGTTACATCACTATATCAGAGCAGGAGAGGGAAGAGTCGGTTACATCACTATATCAGAAAAGGAGAGGGAAGAGTCTGTTACATCACTTTATCAGAGAAGGAGAGGGAAGAGTCGGTTACATCACTATCAGAGAAGGAGAGGGAAGAGTCTGTTACATCACTATCAAAGAAGGTACAATTCATCATTGTATCAGAGGAGAGGAGTGTTACATTACTATCAGAGAAGGAGAGGATAGAGGAGAGTTACATCCATGTTTCAGAGGAGTCTGCTCTGTTACATTGATTTATCAGAGGAGGAAGAGGAGAGAGAAGAAAGAATGATGAAGGAGAAGAGGAAAATAACAAGAGTGAGGAGAGTATGAAGGTTTCTACTAGGGGTGGAACGGTTCACAAAAATAGCATAAATTACTTTAATTAAACATGAATTAATGTTAACTTACGTATTAGTTACTTAGTATTCATTATTCTTAGTGTACTATGACAGTACAAGGAAATAGTCAAAGGCCAGTTAACTACCACAAAGACACTCCATACACACCCCAGGAGTGATGTATTAGACTACAGCAAAGGGTTCCACACAGTACCAAAGTAAACCCAGGAGTCATGTATTAGACTACAGCAAAGGGTTCCACACAGTACCAAAGTAAACCCAACGGCCTCTAGGTGACCCGAACCATGGTGGTCAAACCAAAGAACCGGTCCATCCCTAATTTCTAATGATAACCAGTACCAGTATGGTTGCAGTCCTACTCTCCAGTATGTACCTGTGATGACCATGGAGGCAGGTTGAGGAGGAGTGAAGAGCCCAGTTTGTCCCAGTGAGGCCACCTCCTCTGCTGAGCTGCCAGACAACACACCTGGACACAGAAACAACAACACTGTCACAGCGTTGCCCCCTAGACTCACACTCTGCTATATACTAGGGGTGGGAATCACCAGTTTCATCACGATACGATACGATATCGATTCTTTGGACAACGATACGATATTTTCCGATATCACAAAGTCTGCCACGATACGATACGATACGATTCGATTCAGGTGCCTGCGATCGATATGAGACGATATTATATGCCCATTTAACACTATGGTCACCAAAAACGCCGTAGCACGTCTTTCCCCGCCATGCTCATCCTGCCAAAGACGCCGTACCACGTCTTTGATATCAATATTTCAAAAATCTGTGATCGAAATCATATTTCTCCCCCGGAGACTTGAGATCTACTGTTGAGCCCCTCTCAACTCTCCAACGGTTCAAGAGCGCCATCTGGTGGCCGATCGGCGGATCGCCCAGAGCGGAAACAGGAAATGGAAGCTGGTGCTCATTTCAATTCGGTCCGATCACTCTGTAATAGTCCCAGGACTCGAGCTAGACACAACGGATAGCAATCCGTTACCAATAACTCGATAAACAACATGATTTGGACGTATATACTATTATACAACCTTAGTAATGTCAATTTAGCAATACAATTTAAAAAGTTATAGCCCTGCAAATAAGGGGAACATCTCCATAGACTTACAGTGGTGGCAGAGAAGGGAGTAAGATCAGAATAATCTCTGGCAGATAAAGGGTTAATATCCTATCACAGCGCTGTATTTTGGCTGGAAAAGGCATATTGGGAGTCAGAACGTGCAGTACCGGCCAGATCCTGTTAGTGGGGCTATCTCGAGAATGCAGTAACCCCCCCTCCTTCCCAGTCCCTAGTGGACCTCAGCTTAGCTTAGTTAGCTCACGCTAACGCAACGTTAATTTCGGTATTTAACGCGACGTGGGCATAAAGGAATGGCGAGGATGGAAAGCATGTTAGATGCATTTGACCCCTCGTGGGGGAAAAAATAACAGGCACTTATTTCGGGCAAAATAGGCGGACTCTGAAGCAATGTTGTCTAACGTCTACACACGCTGAGCTGCGCTGAGCTACTGTTGTTGTTGCAGCCAGCCGGGCGGGCGGATATGCTCACGAGGGGATTTTCAAAATAAGAGTATCACAATATGAATCGATCTTTTTACGTTGCATCGATCCTATTTGATAATTGATAATAGATCAATATATCGATCTGGATCGATGTATTGTCCCACCCCTACTATATACTAGTGATAATAGGTGTGTAGTATTTACTAGTGACAATAAGTGTGTAGTATTTACTAGTGACAATAAGTGTAAAGTATTTACCAGTGATACGTGTAGTATTTACTAGTGATAATAGGTATGTAGTATTTACCAGTGGTAATAAGTGTGTACTGTGTAGTATTTACCAGTGATAATAGGTGTGTAGTATTTACCAGTGATAATAGGTGTGTAGCATTTACCAGTGATAATAGGACCGTGTGTAGTATTTACCAGTGGTAATAAGTGTGTACTGTGTAGTATTTACCAGTGATAATAGGTGTGTAGTATTTACCAGTGGTAATAAGTGTGTACTGTGTAGTATTTACCAGTGATAATAGGTGTTGAAGACACAACAGGTGTGGGGGTGGAGCAGGAGGAGGTGGGAGAGGAGAAAGAGACCGTCCCTGCGGCCACAGTGTTGATGGTCTTCACGCTGCATGCGCTGATGGTGAGGGGGATCTGCAGGGTGGAGAAGCCCCCGGCAGAGCCTTCTTGCTGGGAGAGAAGCAGCTCTGCCCCTCCGCCTGGAAGATAGAAAACCAAGAGACATGGTCAGACCAGGAGGGCAAGTAAAAAATCTGTATATTTTTCAATTCTGAAAGTACATTTTTAGTACATTATGTTTGGTAAAAGTACTGTACTTTTCTGAAAGTATTTTTTAGTACTCCTTATATGCGTTCATGTACTAATTCAAAGCACATGTTTAGTATGATATGTCATTAATATGCTGTAAGTGTAATGTACACAAAAAAAACGACTTTTAGTTAAGTTACTTGTACTTATACTAGTATAATTTCAATATATTTAGCACATCTTCAGTACAATTTTAACATACTAAGTACAACGTAAGTGGTTTCAATTGAACACAAATGTACTACTTTCTGAATACATAAAATGTATACTTTCCGAAAATACTTGCTATGTATTTTTGGTACATTCCGAAAATACCTACAAGTATATATTTGTATATATTTTTTTTTCTTAACTTGGGGCTGCCCTCCAATAAACAAATTCTTAAGTCAACTAACTAATTATTTTGTTGACTAATTGATTGGATGATTTAATTTAAGAAAATCAGTCAAATTGTATTTCCCACATGCAATCATGCAGAGGGACCTCTGTGAATTCAATGGTTACAAGAGATGTGCTCATCATTTTTCAGGATATAACTCAATCAACATGGGAAACAAATCGGCTAACAAAATCTTGGTGGACTGACACCAAAGCGACTGAGTAATGGACCTAGACTACCTAACTGCTGGTAGATGACTGTGTTCGACTGTGTTCTTGTTAATTATGTGTCTATGCACCACATGACACTACATATACTGTAAGTGTATATATATGACAAGCATGTATGACAAGAAACAAACTCAAGGTCATAAATTAATTAACAATGTTTTGTCTCATCTCCCAACCTTTAGAAATGACATTTCAGGAAAAACACACTATTACTTGGTATTTTATAACTCGTTTGACCAAGGCTTGATTTGCAGGTTCAGACACCATGTAAGGCCGGCGTGTGAACATCAGACATTTAATCTATAATCCATGCCTGGCAGATTTAGGCATGACAAGTGACCAAGTGTTACATGGAGGTCCTACAGACATTTTCAGTGGAATTCCGTTGCTAGGGGTACCGCTTGCTCCCCAAGTATACTTCTCGTCAGCTCTTGAAATGAGCAAACACAGCAACAGGAAATAAACTTGGGCCTGTTTAGAATTATTCAAAAAGGTCTATTCCACTGTAAACATCAGATTGTCTGGTAAAATAGTGAAGACCGTTCTGCTCCTCACTACAGCCTTCTGTACATTTGTTATGTGAATATATACCTATATATACACCACTATAGACTTGTGTATTCATGTATAAAAATATGTACACCTAACTTGTGGCCTACCTAAGCCCTTTCCAGACATTCACTATTATTCCACACAACACTCTAAGGTACTTTCATCTTCCATATTGTCAGACTTCCCTTAATCAATATACATTAAAATACAGAGGGCCGTCTCTTTGGAACAATCTACTTCCATCACTACAGTCAACATCTACATCTTAAAAGGACCTTAATTAGTAAATATATAAATATTGATAATATTCACAGCACTTTATTAATTCATTGTAATGCATCTTATCTTGCTACCAATGGGTCTCATGCATGAAACGATATAAGAACAAATTTCGTTCTTAACTAGCATTTCCTCTTACTTTGTTCTTAACTGGGATTCAGCAAAGTTTTCTTATTGTTGCTTTTTTCTCAGGCAAGAACAAATTATAAGAGTGGTCGAGAGCACTCTTACCGAAATAAGAAATTCTTACCCAGATGAGAAACATTTAAAAAAGCCTACCATTCATAATAATAATAATACATACGATGTATATAGCGCTTTTCCTAATTCTCAAAGACACTTTACAAAACAAGCAATATAATACAATACAGTTTTAGTAGATAAAATAAAAAAATATATATAAAATGGTGAGAGAGGAAGGAGTTCATGGGTTGAAAGCAAACCATTGGTCAATTGCTCCCAAATACAGTACCCCCAAATACACTTTATAAACCCATGCAGAACCTTTCAATAATAATAATTATTATTATAACTTAATGCGTGCATTCTGCTTCTGAAATTGATTATATATTGCCGTTAGAACAGTTAGATGCTGGCTGCCCAGGCCGTACGCATATAACGCATATTTACAACCTCTCCTCTCCTCTCCTCTCTTCTAGCAGTACTGTCTATCTGCATGTCATGTATGTCATATATGTTATGATGAATTGAAAATGGGGGACCCTGATGTAAACAAGACGAAAGTCTTTCTCTTGTCTGCATCCCCTTAACAATTGTGTGTATTGAGCTGTACTGTATTGTACCAATTCTGCAATCTGTTTATAAAATGTTCAATCAATCAATAAAAATTCTGCTCCACACCTAAATTTCTGAGCGCACTCTGAGTTTTAGTCACGGACATTTCAGAGAGAGATGACAGAGATGACCTATAGGTTCGGAAATACCGGATCTGTCACCTGTCATCTCTCTCTGAAAGGAGAGCATATACGGATCAGCGGCATATATATATCAGTATACTGCGCGCCGCGATTGTCTTGACAAGCGCGCAGCCAGTCGTTCAGTAGGCCTATTGACAAAGCCTACTTTGCTGGAACGATTTATTTCGCACTATACAGTACGTATACGTATAAGTACAAGTATAAGTCTTTATTTGTCATCAGATTAACACTTTGATCGCCGGGGTTAAATTCATAATTTACCATCCCTCGCCAGCTCTATTTGACATGGAGAAGTTCCCCTTCTTTGCAGGGCTATAACTTTTTAAATTGTATTGCTAAATTGACATTACTATGGCCCATTCAACGTCCTATATCTATTGTTCAGGGTGTAGCAACGTTATACTTTTTCATTCACATATTCATACTAAAATACGGTCTAAAGTATAAGTATGTTTTTATCGTTTTCTGCAGCTTTCTCCAGAACTTGATTTATAGCCCTAAATGCATTACCGTATATTGATGATCAAATACAGTTTGGTAGGAATCTGTGCAAGATAAAAAATGTCAACTGGACGTGCTTCTAGGAGTTAGTACGTATGATCTGATGATGACCGGATGGGGGGGGGTCGTTTATAATTCCGTGGGCAACGTTATATCATTCATCTAGTGTGGGTGATATGATCATTAGAGCAGTTAGTATCGAAGACATTAAAAAATAACGCTGAAACTCACCGTAGCTTTCTCGCGCCGTTGGGAGATGAGCGTGGAACAGAAATGTTTCTATTATGGGATGTCGAAATATCCGATCCATTTCCAGGTTGTATAATAGTATATACGTCCAAATCATGTTGTTTATCGAGTTATTGGTAACCGATCGACATCCATTGTGTCAAGATGGAGTCCTGCTAATGATAGCGAGTGCCCGGACGAAATATGGGTGAGCACCACTTCATCCGCATCACTTCCTGTTTGGGCGAGCGGCCGATCGGCCACCAGATGGCGCTCTTGAACCGTTGGAGAATTGAGAGGGGCTCACCAGTACATATAATGTCTCCGGGGGAGAAATATGATTTCGATCACAGATATTTGAAATATTGATATCAAAGACGCTGTCCAGCGTCTTCGGCAGAATAAGCATGGCGGGGAAAGACGCTGAACAGCGTCTTCGGCGATTAAAGTGTTAACTAACACACACATGTGATGAGCGACCCACAGGAACACACACACATGCACTGAGTCGCAAGTCGTGAGACGTGTGTGTGTCATTTTGAGATTGCAAAGCGCTTCCTGTTGAATATATCAGACAGCGATCAGATGGCGAAACTCGGCTGTTTTACACCCGCCGCATTCGCCTTATAAGGAGATGGTAGGCATGTCGGTATGCAAATGAATTTAGCGCGAACACGCTTTTGAGTTTAAGAATGAGTGGGATTCATCATGCAAATTTCCTGGGTACGCACAGATTTTGACGTTAAGAACGGCTTGATGAATGTGGCGGTGGCTTTTCTTATTGTTCTCTTAACAGACAGGTAAGCAAGAATATAAGAAAAATAATAAGAGAGTATTGTTGAATGAGGCCCAATGTCTTGACAATGTCATAATGATTGTTCTTATTTGTCCTGTATGAATATAGGACCTCATTCACGAACGCTGTTACAAAAAGAAAATGGCTTCTTAACCTCTTAAGCATCGGACGGCTCAAATCCTTTTCAGTCAACCATACCGATCATGCAGTTTTCGATAAATGCAAAGACTGACTTGGGTTATTTTTTCGGCCCGTTGTGGGTCGCAGCTCAAAATCAACACCTCTCTTAGCCTGCTTAATTTAGCAAGTTGCCGTCGTTCATGTTTTTTTTCCTTGCTTATTTTCCAGACACAGAGGTAGTTGCCTCCTTGTCAGTTATATTGCGCCCTCTATCTGTTCATTGAAAAATGCTTTGAAAATACACCATTCTACTGACAGCGACAATGTAATAAGAGACAGACAACATTGTAACATATCATTGTTTGATAGTAGATAGAGTAAATGTCACGTGTTCAAGTAAATCATTAACGATCAATCAATCGATCTTCGATTAATTGTTATCATCCCTAGTACGTACAAAATTGTATTATCATAGACATGTTTTATTTATACAAATTGAGAGACTGGTGTAGTGGAGCTGGATACCTACCTCCAGGCTGCAGGGTGATGGGCTGTCCGTTCAGCATGAACCCCAGAGGACTCCCTGTGGAGCCGGCAGGCTGAGGGAACTGGGGGGTCGTCTCTGGTGACTGAACAACACAGACAACAAGAGACAGACAGAGTGGATAAACACATTATGTATTATTATGGGGGTTGTTACTTCAGTTAGAAAACAGTTCCTAAATGAAACTGTTGTGAATATGAAGGTCTACTGAATATGAAGGCGGCTAGTAACGCTCGTCACCAACGCAAGAGACACCGGGTTCGACTCCGGCTGTCGGCGTTGCCTCCGGCCTGGTCCGGCCGTCATACTAACTCAATTGGCAGAGTTAGCGGGTGGAAGTCGATGGGTGGTAATCTGGACGTTGTGGACAGCGACTCCTACAGGTCGGTTGGGGGACGCCTGCACAGCAGAGACAGGAAAATGGCGGGGGTAGTGCGAGCCTCCCACACGTTACACCTCGCCGAATGAGAGTCCGCGCTGGCAGGTGAAAAGATGTGACAGGCTGCCTCCACATGTATCGGAGGGGACATGTGATGCAAGGCTTCTATCCTCCCTACAACCGACCAGTGGGGGGCATATGCGAGCAACGTTCAAGACAGGGGAGGGGAGAATTGGCACGGCTAAATTGGGATGGGAGAAAAAATTGAAAAAGTGGATAAAAAAAGGTCTACTGAATATGAAGGTCTACTGAATATGAAGGTGTACAGAATATGAAGGTCTACTGAATATGAAGATCTACAGAATATGAAGGTACAGAATATGAAGGTCTACTGAATATGAAGGTGTACAGAATATGAAGGTGTATCATCATGGGTCCATGCAAAGTTATGGCTTTTTACTATACTGTCATCCACAATATTTTCATATAGTAATAAATATATACATATTTTTGTATATTGTATTCCTTGCAGCAGTATTAAAAAGTAAAATAAAATAGACAACTTTGAATGAAATAGCAGTGACGATTGTATTACAATATAAAGACAATAATAATATTTTTTTTAAAGAATTGTACTGGGAAAAATACACAGTCAAATACTGGTATACCGTCAAAAATAAGAAAAATACTGTGATATGATCCGAACTGCCCCTTTAAGCATACAGAAACTCAGTATTGTACCCGTACTCTTTGAGCAAAATGTTGTTGCTACACTATTAGCAAAGCTTGGAACTGTGGTTCTTGCTTTGGAACATTTGCTAAATATTCTACCTTTACATTTAACCCGTTCACTACCACACTACAGAAGGTTAACCTTTCACTACCACACTACAGACAGTTAACCTTCTGTAGTGTGGTTGTGAAAGGCTTAACCCTTTGGTAGTGTGGTTGTGAAAGGCTTAACCCTTTGTCGTGTGGCAGTGAAAGGGTTAACTCATCGACTGCCACGCTGTTTTTCCATCTTTACTCCCTGGCGCCAGCGTTATTGACCATTTTCACGATGTTTGCGGACCCATCGTATATTCTATATTATAGCTATGGAGACAATAGTATGGCTCATTTTTATTTCTACATACCTTAGTTTGTTATCTGCTATCTGCTATCATTACAAAAGCCTGTTTTATGATGGGGTTCGGTAAAATAGCCGTTACCTTTGTCAGCAGGTACTCCACTCTTGCTCCAAGTGTCTTGGATCACAACAGGATCAATAAATATAACGTTAAGTGCCTGTTAGCAGCACCAGGGTAACGTTAAATCCAGGAACGTACATCCAAACAGCCCGTTTTAAAATACTAGAATCCAACATAGTCTGGTGAAAACGCACATTATCCTCCATAAGTGTGATCGTTTTGTCTTCTTCTTCATAATCTCTAATAGTTCGCTCGCCATTGCATTGCAGTTTGCAGGGTAGTGGCTACTAGTACTATTGTGCCTCGGAGTGCTCGGGCCCGACTATACCACGGAGCAGAATAGGTTACCCCCCCGAGTCCTCGGCCGGTTTGACTATAGTATTTTTATGATTTACCAGAAGTGCTGAGTCCAATGTAGTCTGGTGAAAATGCTCGTTATCATCCATAAGTGTGATCGTTTTGTCTTCTTCTTCATAATCTCCAATAGTTCGATCGCCATTGCTCTGGAGTGCTCTCAACTCCGGCGGCAACTAATCTGGCCAGCAGTGAGCAAGCAAACAGACCCCCACAGTAAACTAGCCCAGTTCAAAAGGTAGGCGATCAGCGTTTCCGTTAGCCGGTAATTACCGGTATTTGACCGGCAAAATCTGTTGAAGTCAGACATATTTAATCTCTCCGGTCTTAATGTCCGGTGAAAATAATTCCCTCTAAGCACAATTTGATTATTTGAATTGTATTAAAATAGGCTAAAATTAAACAGCCTATGCGATGAACGAAACAATCATTACATTTGTTTCATCGTTGCTTCACTAAGCAGGTATAATAATGTTGTCAGCGGGAGCTTGCTGCTAGATTTGCGACTGCATGCAGCTGCAGAGCCACAGAATCCACCATAACCCACCCATCTGTACCGGCACAGTGCAGTACTCCAATTCAGCCATTGGCAATTCAGCTGTTGGGTGGGGGGCGCTGTTGAGTGGTCCCCAGATAGAGCCTGAAAACAGCTGAATCTGCTGGTCTGCAGCGCCATACTCTCGCAAATAAGTCGTTGGGAGGTGGAGAGTCGTCACGCAAACCCACGATAATGTTGCCGTCTCTCTCTGCCAAATTTCTCAGTTCTTCGCTTGATATAATTAATACAAATGTCCAATATAACGGAATTCGTTAGCTCATAAAAATGTGATTATAACAGACTGCTGTTTATTAATGTCGGGCGACTGCCCACAGACACCTATTTGATTTAAAGACGGCAGCAGCACGGAGTCTCTGGACTTATTTTATTTGGAATATAATGACTGTATACGCAAAAGTAGCCTAGTTTTAAGTTAAAATATTATAAATCTACATGCCTTGAGGATGTCATTCTTTATATAGCCTACCTATCAATTGTTTTTAAGCTCAATAAACTCTGACCGGAATTTCTCTCATTTGACCGGTAGATTTAAATCTACCGGACCCTGAGACCGGAAACCCTGTAGGCAATACTGCCACCTATCGGGATTCGATCGTCATTTAAATTCTAAGTTAATCAGAGGCCACAGGAAGACTCACAAATGTCTGTGTGAGTAATCAAAAAAACAAAAAACAAAAAAAACCGAGATCAAGCGTTGGCTTTCAGAAACAAGATATCTCGTTTTTGGCGCTCAATGAGTTAATGTGCACTGTCCCTGGGTAAAGAAATGTATTAAATAAAAAAAATTACTTAACTAACTATGCCTATACTACTACCTACAATGCTAATATGTCCATAATACTATCTACTATGCTAATATGTCTATACTACTAGTATGCACTGAGTGTAGCACTCAAGTTCAACACTATTTGATGAACAATACCCCTGACCCTTAGCTGCCAGAGATGTACCCCCCCCTGCTGACTTATTGTACACAATTTGTAAGTCGCTTTGGATAAAAGTGTCAGCTAAATTACTAAATGTAAAATTAAATGTAGCACTCTAGTTTTTGGTTTTAGGGAGAAAGTTGTTCATGTTCACTAATATATTTGGACCATCTTTAAAAAGCTTCAGACCTCTAAAAAGGTTTCTGCATGTGTGTCTCTGGGTGAGGCCTACATTGAGTATGCCGTTGTGACCAGGGGGGCTGCTGGCTGGATCAGGGAGGACGTCTGTGGGGATCGGGATGACATTCATCTCACCGTCAGGGTCCTCCGCTGCTGGGGACACAACAAGGATCAGGACCAGAGGTGGAATAAAAAAACTCCCTACAAGCTCATGATTACTGGGGGCATAACAACCTCAATGCAGAGATGAACATTCAAAAATATTAGGGATGCCCCGATCATGTTTTTTGCCACCGATACCGATCACCGATCGTCGTGAGCCATATCGGCCGATACCAATACCGATCGTTTTTGATTAAAAAAAATAAAAAATTAGTTTATATAAATTTTTATTTTTTATTAAATATATATATTATATAATTAGACTTGTACTTGTATTATCTGCGAGACATCGCCACCACGCAACAAGTCAAAATGCTCGCTATCTGCAAACAGCTCCACTGTCTGTGTGTACTCTAGTAGCCTCCAGCTCCAAAAAGGATTCTCCTGTGCTGCAGCTGGACCTATTGGTAACGTTACTGTGCTTTGCTTTGGTCATATCACATTCAGCAAGCCCTCAGCTCGAATACGCATTGAATGAATGTTATAAGACATTGATATCAGGAGCTATCTGTAGCTACTGCTAGCCGGCTAGATGACGTTAAGACAGAACTTTTTAGTTCAATGGGACATTTCGTTTTGAACAGTGAACTAACGTCAGCTGACGCGAGCTAACGCAAGCTAACGGAGGTATCAACATGGACTACTAGACTTGCTGGAGCATTTGTTGATATCAGAAGCTATCAGTAGCTAGCCGGCTAAATACCGTTAGACAATGCCTACTAAAAGTGAATAGTTGACTGGGTAATTTTGTTTAAACAGTAACGATAGCTAGGTAGCTAACGTTAGCTCAGGTCGAATGCACTATAGACTCAAGCAGAGGAGCCGCCTCTCAGTCCTCTGTGTTTACAAATTGTACACGGGTGCGGGCGGGGCAAGGGAGCAGCGGCAGTTTGCAGGTCCTGTGTGTCTGAGACAGACAGCGAGTGAGATCTCCGCTTGATCGGTTTTCCGCGATCGGCGAATATGACTCATTATCGGAATTCACCGATCGCATATTTATACTGATTATCGGCCGATACCGATCGGTGGCCGATCGATCGGGGCATCCCTAAAAAATATAATTGAAAGCTGTGGTGTAAAGAGATGCTGAGGTGAGAGATGTTTTCTGTGTGTTACACGCATGTATGCGTGTGTGTGCACATGAATGAATGAAAACTTTATTTAACAGATTGCAGAATGGGTACAATACAGTACGGCTCAATACACACAATTGTTAAGGGGATGCAGACCAGAGAAAGACGTTTGTCTTGTTTACATCAGGGTCCCCCATTTTCAATTTATAGTAACATTTATGACATACACAACATACATGACATCTTGACATTTATGGCATAGGGACATACATGACATACAGGTATATATAGTACTGTTAAATTTGTGACATATATGCACATATACAGTACTGTTACCCATAGATCCTGACAGAGAGTATATACATATGATGGGGAGGAGACTGTACATTAGGAGGGGGTGGGTGGGTGGGAGAGAAATACACATACGGTGGGGAGAGAATATATACATACGGTGGGGAGGAGACTGTCTATTAGGAGGGGGTGGGGGGGTTTGGACATTTACGGTGACCAGTTTCGACTTGCAGCCTCCCGTAGATGTTCTTTAACACTTTGAGTGCCAGCAGGGGGCGCACGATTTAGCGCTTGAGTGCCAGTGCTGTAGTCAATGGGAGGGCGAGCACATTTGCGAACGCATAAACTACCGGTATATCTTAAATTATGGCTATGTGTCTAATACGCCCGTCGCTTATCAATGACTTGTTTGCAGTCAACATTGTCGAAACGGATTGTTTTTTTAATTGGTAAATTTCCGTTTTATACCATTTTGAAAAACTTTCGTTTTTGGAAACTTCCTGAAAAAAGGTGATTCTGCAGGAATCGCGCTTTAGTGGAATACACAAAACACGTAGTAATTTTTCGGCCTATTTATGAATCGTTTTCAAATAAATGCTAGATTATCGATAGTATATGTGTACTTATGCACGCTAGAGAAGCGGGCTGAAAAATCTATTATCTTATTTCCTGATCAGCACACATATCCCAAGACTGGTAAAATAAATTCCTTACCTCAGATCAAATGTTCTCCAAAAAGATTATTCCAATTCCCGATCGCCATTCCAAATATCGATCGCGTTTATTGATCCAACGCTGGGTCCATGCTGTTCTGCGGCTCGGCAATGAATGGGATCGTCTCCGGTTACATGCCTGACAAGTAAAATGTGGATTCTGGACTATTTTTTTCCCATCCATTTCATTCAGTCCAATCCAATGGGTGGAATACCATCCGGAGAGACGATAGGGGGCGGTATTTTCCCTGTTCGAGCTCAGATAGATCCCCAATGGTAACGTGAGGCTAGATTGATGAAAAATGTATGGAAATCAATAATAAAAAAAAATCCGATTAAATAACGAGATTTCTCGTTCTTGGCACTCAACGCATGGCATGAACTAACGAGATTTCACGTCGTTGGCACTCAAAGTGTTAAGAGCGGTTTTGAATGTGGGTAGGGATTCACATTCCTTTACAGCTTTGGGTAGGGCGTTCCACATTGATGTGGCATAATTGCGAAACGTGTTTAGTCCCTTGTTTGAGCCGAATCTGGGTTTAACATGATGTTATGGGTTTTACAATGATGGTGTTGTGGTCGTGGTATTCACTGACCTTTGGGAAGTATTTTGACATGTACATGGGTACCTTAGTCGTATAGTGTATCTTGTAGACCAGGCCCATTGCAAGTTGCTGTACTCTGTCGTCTACTCTAAGCCATCCTAGGTAGTCAAAGTGGGCAGGGGTGAGGTGGGTTCTAGGAGTAAGGTCAAGTAGTAGTAGTAGTCTGACCAGTTTGTTTTGTGATGTTTGTAATCTTGTTTTTAGCGCCTTTGAGGTGCTTTGGTACCATGAGGTGCAAGCATAGTCGTAGTACCCTTAAATGAGTGCTCCTGCCAGAGTCTTCAGGGTATTCTTGTTTACCAGAGAGGAGATCCGGTACAAGAATCTAGTCGTTGGTTGACTTTTTTTATTACCTTGGATGCCATTTTGTCACAGGAAAGATTTGCCTCTAGGATGGACCCTAGGTATGTAATTTCATCTTTCCTTGTGACAATATTGTCACCCACTGTAACTGAGAAGCCGTCGGTCTTGCCGAGTTTGTTATTTGATCCGAAGAGAATGGACTCCGTTTTACCCAGGTGTAATGATTGTTTGTTATCAGCGAGCCAGGTGCAGATACTGCCGAGTTCTGAGCTGAGGGTTTTTTCAACCTGTAACTTGTTCTTGTCAGAGACCAGCAGGGCTGAGTCGTCCGCGAACAAGAACAAGTTGCAGTCACAAGCTGACGACATGTCATTTGCATAAATTAGGAACAGTAGCGGTCCTAGTATGCTTCCTTGTGGAACACCACAGCTCACTGGGAGGGGGGGGATAGAGTACCGTTTACCTCCACCATCTGTTCTCTCCCCTCAAGGATTGCATCCAGCTCACTGATAAACTATCAAAACCAATTGCTTTTAGCTTGTTAATCAGAATGGAGTGATTGACAGTGTCGAAGGCCTTTTGTAGGTCCAGTATGACCATGCCGCAGTATTTGCCCGCGTCCACCTCATGTTTGATGTGGTCGTTCAAATAGAGAAGGCATGTTGTCAGTGGAGTGGGATGTTCTGAAACCAGATTGGAATTCGTAGATTCGATTTTCTTCCGCTAGGTACTTTTCGACCTGTTCATAGACATTTTTTTCCATGACTTTCGAGATGGAGGTAAGAATAGAAACAGGGCGGTAGTTACCTGGGTCTAATTTGCTGCCCTTTTTGTGCAGAGGGGTCACTCTCGCAATTTTGAAGTCCTTGGGGACGTGTCCCTGTTTTATGGAGAGGTTTATTATGTGTGTGATGACTGGGGTGATGGCGGCTGCTGAGTCTCTGAGGAATTTGGAGGGGATGTTGTCATGGCCAGTGGCCTTTAGGTTGGAGGGCGCTCAGTTTTTTGAGTACCTCATCTGTTGTTACCATTTCCAGTTTGAAGTCGTCTTTGCTTACCCCTAGGTTTTTGTAGTATGCTACTATGTGTTCTACCCCATAATGCCCTGAGTGGGAGGGTAGTTTGTTTACCAGTGTTGTGGCTATGTTTGTGAAGAAAATGTTTAAGTAATTGGCTACATCCAGCTTGTCTGTGATGAGCGTGTTGTCCGTCTTTATGTTTATGTTTGAGAATCTGGTTTACATTTTTTACTGCAGCCTAGTTGATTATAGAGTAATTTCCAAAGTTCACGTGGTTTGTTTTTGTTTTACTCAGTTTTGTCATTGACAGGGCTGTACAGTGCGACATATATATCGCACGTGCTACAGCAACAGCGGTCTGTGCGATGGATGGATTTACTTCAATAGCACTGGTGCGATAGGGATTCGGTTCATATAGATACTCTTATTTTGAAAATCCTGTAGCGGGTCTCATTTCTGCCCACGCGCAGCTCCAGCTAGGCTCCGAAAGCTAGCAACGTTCAGGTGCATATGATACTCTTATTTTGAAAAAACTCTTGTGACAACTCGCCGAGTCATATCCGCCCTATCCGTGCTTCTGCAAGCAGAGCAGCGCGTTGGTCGGTTGGTGCGCACTGCTGCGTTAACACAGCAGTGCGCCTACACGTCCCGAAATAAGTCCGTGGTGTTTTTTTTTTCTCGCAACGGGTCAAATGCATCTACATGCTTTGCACCGTCGCCATTCCTTTATGCGCACATCGCCCGAAATTAACGTTTATGTACCATTACAATCACTACAACGTTAGCAAGCTAACAAGCTAATCCTGATCAGAGGCAGAGGCGCAGAGCCAGCAGACACAGTGTGGACTGGGGAAAGGGAAATTGGGGGGCACTCTCTCCCCTTCCCTGTGTGTGTGTGTGCGTGCGTTTGGAAAGACGATGAAGTCACTAGTCAGAACTCAGGACAGGAGTATATTATAGTAAACTGAGGATGGACAGATAATGTTGATATTCAAATATAAACAAGTTTCGAGAGGAGTGGAAGTTTGAAGACAGACTAGACTACAATATGATGCGGGGGTGGTGAGTTGAAACAGTGTGTGTGAATGAATGAATGAAAACTTTATTTAACAGATTGCAGAATGGGTACAGTACAGTACGGCTCAATACACACAATTGTTAAGGGGATGCAGACCAGAGAAAGACGTTTGTCTTGTTTACATCAGGGTCCCCCATTGTGTGTGTGTGTGTCCCAACCGACCCCACTTCTATGTTTCAATAAATTATTTGCATTTAAAACTATTAACGCTGACTCATTCCTTCAGTCCACTCAAAATTATGCTAATATTCCTTATGTTGTTTATGATATTAATTGAAAATAGCATATGAGAGTATCATAGTAATAATAACACATGGCGATATACTAAATGACAGCCAAACATGGCACTGCAACTAAATAACACAAATACAATAGGCACATTTGTGACTGTTACAAATATAACACGTTTTATACTTGTGCTACAAGATTTTGGCCTGTGCTACAAAACTATCAACCTCTGTAGCACCAGTGCTATGTGCAAAAAAAGTTAACGTACAGCCCTGCATTGATGAAATTTCTTTTTGCGGTTTTGATCATGGTGTTTACGTCATTTCTTAGTCTGTTTCTTTGAATTTTTTGTTCAACCACGTGGGCTTGGAGTTCACTGTTTGAGCTTTTGGAAAGCTTTGTCTGACTTTTATGAAGTTCAGAGCATTTTTTGTCTCTGGTTTTCATAGCGGTGCATGTCTTTAATTTGTGATGTTTCATTTTTAGTTCACACTCAGGATTATCAAAATGTAATCATGAAGCATGTCGTTATTTTGTATAGACAATGTTTAATTGAATTCACAGAAAACATACATCGTTATTGAGATGATAGAAGATTTTGTCCATATCGCACAGCCCTAATAAATTAAATGTAGAGTTCGTAATGAGATGGTTACACTCTACTCACATATCCCAGGCTCCTTCTCTCCTCTCTTTCCCTGGTGGCTTTTCTCTGAGGACTCTTTGGTTGGTTCCACATCGTCCTCCTTGCATTCCAACTGCATCCCCCCAGTGGCCCCTGGGCTCTCCGGTGCCGGCTCCTCCTCCATAACAGGCTCCTCCTCCATAACAGGCTACAGTCGTAAAAGGTACAGTCAGATAACACCATGGATGTGTTCAGGTACAGTCAGATAACACCAGGGATGTGATCAGGTACAGTCAGACAACACCATGGATGTGTTCAGGTACAGTCAGATAACACCAGGGATGTGATCAGGTACAGTCAGACAACACCAGGGATGTGTTCAGGTACAGTCAGATAACACCAGGGATGTGATCAGGTACAGTCAGACAACACCAGGGATGTGTTCAGGTACTAGGGCTGGGTATCGCCACCGATTTCCCGAATCGATTAGATTCACAAGGTCCCGAATCGATTCGATTTCCGATTAAATTCTATTCAATGCTATAATATTGTAATAATAATAAACATTCTTTGTATAGCACTTTTCATACAGAAACTGCAGCTCAAAGTGCTTCACAACAGAAAAATGAGCACATAAAGTGCAGACATATAAAATCACAGTTTTTCACATTAGGATCTAACATCCCAACAGGCCACCGTGTTTATGGTTTGATTCAGTTTTAACACTTTGAGTGCCACGCCGGGTTTTCCTTTTTACCCCCTTGATGCCACGGTCCACTTCAATGTTAATATCGCCTAATCTATGTTTTAAATTATGGCTATGTGTCTAATCTGCCCGTCGCTTATCAAGGAATACTTTTCCAGTCAGTGCTGTCAAGGCAGATTGGTTTTTTATCGCTTCATTTCCGTTTCAGAGCATTTTGAAAAGCACCCGTTTTGAGGTAAAAAACAGTTCATTCCAGACCATTCTATGATAATCGTCTTTTACTGGAATATTCCAGAACGTTGATATTTGTCGGCCTATTTATGAATCGTTTTCAAATAAACGCTAGATGATCAATATTATACGTGCACGCAAGCACATTCGAGCCGCGCACGGATAATCGCCGTGTTCATTTCCTCTTGAACTTTTACAGTGAAACCGAAAGAGCCCATTTCACAAAACAGCCTATATCTTCATCAAAATTTGTCTGATTATCCTAACACTGATAACATAGATTCCTTACCTGACATCAGATGGTATCCAACTGGTATATTCCAATTCCTGATCACCATTCGAAAAAATCGATAAGTGTATGGATCCAACACGATACAGTAGTACACATGATTCCGCGGGGCTGAGACTCCAGAATGAACTGTGGTAACCCCGGCTGGATCAGTGGACTGGAAAATGTGGAGTACCGGATTTTTTTCCCCATCCATTTTCATTGAGTCCATTCCAAAATCCCTTATGTCATCTGGGAGACGATAGGGGGCGCTTTTTTCCACATATGATCGCCGGCGGCGCTCGGGTATACTCGGGTAGGCTCGCGTGATGCAATATGATTTCAGATCGCTAAAAAAAATTAAATAAAAGAAATCCGAGAAATCTCGTGAGTGGCTTTCAACATAACTATCGCAAACCCGAGATATCTCGTGTGTGGCAGTGAAAGTGTTAAATAGACAATAATAAAAAGAGTAAGATTAAATAGACAGATAAAAATAGTGCAATAGTGCATTGCAATAAAATAGTAGAATAGAATAGATAAAAAAAAAAATGTACAGTGCAATAAAATAGTTCTGGATTACTGTTCAACAGTTCAAAGTCGTCTTTACCTTCTCTGTTTGGTATCCACAGTTTAAAACATGACAGTCTTCCCTCCTGTTTTATACCCACTTTGAGCCTTCGAACCTCCCACTCAGGGCAAACCTCCCTCTTACAGCGCAGACACACCAGCCCCGTGCGAAGGCAGGCGGGCGACCAGCGCTTCACTTTCGCTCCCATGTTAACGGACGTAGCTGTGCCCACCGGCCGCACGACTAGCAGGCTGGAAGCGATCGTTTTCGCTTTGGTAGGATTCAGAGGCATGCGCCACGCGCATTTTCACAGAAATACACTCAATATCTGCATTATTACCACACATATAGATGTTGTTCAACCAGCTAATGTGTCTATCTTTCCCAATACAAATAAACCATATTACTACAGGGCTCGAAATTGCGACCGAATTGGTCGCATATGCGACCGAAATTGTACTTGTGCAACCTCAAAATATAATTGGGAGCATTCGTGCGAGTGCAAATAATTGTTCTGGTGCAGCTAACATCATCTCAACGTCAACACTCTGTTGACACTAAGCTAGTTTGCCGACAGCAATGTTATCCCAACACATAGTTCCGTGTGTGAATAATGTTGAGCCACCACAAAAGATGAATCCAAAGTTTAATCCAGTAAGAATAGTACTAGGCTATATAACATACATCTTTGCAAGTAGATTACATTAGCAAAATGCCCTTTTGACATATAGCCTACATATTCATAATCATGAACGTTTATTTGGAAGTATACTTAGTTTTAAAGTGGTCAGACAGTTCCCTCTGTGTGTAATACAGACAGTCTTCACACATTCATAAATAACACTTACAGAAAAGCTTATTGTGCACTGTAATACGTTTTGTTCAATGGGGGATTTTTTTTATGTACCGAATACCATGATACCCTCAAAATGTCATACCGGCACATGCCTAGTCTACACTATAGGCTACACTACTAGGTCTACACTATACTATAGTTTAAGGCTACTTTCACTGTATTACAGTACTGTTATATTGTCGTTTTTTTTATCAATAAAAAATATATATTACGTATATATTGTTGGTGCTCCTTACATTTTGGTGGGTGCTCATACATTTTTGCTGGTGCTCCCAACTTTTTGAAGTTGGGAGCACGAGTGCTACCAAGTAAAAATGTTAATTTCGAGCCCTGTACTATACTTTTTTACTGTACAGTCACACTAATCATCATTCTAAAATGAATTCAAACATTTGAATTAATTATATAATAACTGGTTATACATGCAAAATGGACAATAGAACACTGGAACTGGAAATTAGGGCCGTTTTAAATACTTCAAAGCTTCGTTCGATGGGCATGGGATTCGTGGGAAAATAAAATTTTATAAAATATATTAAAAAAAAGATTCTATTATTAATTTTTTTACCTGCAAAATCAACTCTGCCTCTCTTTGTTAACTACAAAAAGCAATGCATTTTGGTATTTAAGATGAGGTCGGACTTGGCACTGACAGATATGTGTTCATTGTGCTGCTTTTATAAAGCCTCAAATGACGGCTTAAATATTTCATGAAAGCAAAGTGTTTCGTTTGTCTAAGATTTAAAAAGGTTTAAACTTTACAGCACTGACAAAGTTGAACAAAGTGCTGTACAAGTCCCACAAAATAATTTTTATTTTTTAATTAATTTAGTATTATTATTTTTTTAATCTCGAAGCTTCGAATTAAAATCGAATCTAGGCCCCGAAGCTTCGAATTCGAAAAATTCAAAGGTCAACCCTACAAATAAGACATGTTTGGCAAATAAGACAATAAGATGTGTTACGGTCTGGGTGATGTCTCAGTAAGTGGTTTCATAGATTTGTTGTATTTCCCACAATCATTATCTATGTCTGTCACTATAGCCAATGGAAATGCTAGAAATGGTCACATGTGCTGGGAGAACCAATGGAAAATGCCTATCCTGAGGCCAAAATAAATTGCAGACCACTGGTCTACACCCTCCCCAGACCGACAGTGGGCAATGCGCGCAACGACCAGGAAGGGAATTGGCATAACGATTAAAGTGAAAAAATAAAACAAAAATGTTTTATTCAAGATCGATCTTGGGATTTTATGAATCGATAATCACTCATTCAAATGAAGATAGATTCAGAATCAGGATTTTTTTTCAACCCAGCCCTATCAGGTACAGTCAGACAACACCAGGGAGGTTTTCAGGATAGTCAGAATACCCCCAAAACATGCACCACGCTCCCGAGTCCCCACCTCACCCCCAAACCTCACCCCCAAACTACTGCTATCAGTTTGTTCCAATAAGAAACCATGCTGTTCCTGTTCTCACTACTATCAGACTCAAGAAGAAATGATTGACACGTACTGTAACACTTAGCAACCTCAGACCCATCATCGCTCAGCCAAGGCCGGCCTCACCCCCCATCACAAAATCACTGACAATGGCCCTTCTGAATGTTAGATCGTTGAGCAACAAATCTTCCTTAATCAATGATCCGATAACTGAAAAGAATTTGCAATGCATGTTCAGTGTTTCCCCTACCTACCACGTTAGCAAGCTAGTGAGCTAGCGGTGCCACAGATGGCTATGTTTATTGTTTATGTTGACAACAACAAGCGACACCGTATATTAACACATTGGTCGCCAAGAACGAGTTATGCCGTTTTTGCCCGCCATGCGTTGAACGCCAAGAACGACTTACGCCGTTTTTGGGATCAATATTAAAGTTTTTCGCCATGGCATTCATAATTCATCCAGCCAACCTCCGGACTGCAGTGGGACCCTGTATGAGATAGCAACGCCTCAATACCGCCGCCTGGTGGATGGTCAGGCGAGATACACTCTCGCCAAAACCGGAAGTGCCGATCGGTGATCGGTGCGTAGAGGAAATCCCTCCGGCAGTGATATCTTGTTACGTGGCTCCAGACAAACACTATAGTGCATTTGGATCGCTTTCTAAACTTAAATCGATATGATTTCGGCGTTTATTGCACCATACAAACCGGAAATGGATCTAGGAGATCGGCGTCAAATAATTGGGATCTTTTTCCTCCAGTCTCATCGGCAAACGGTAAGAGGACAGTAACGTTATTTTCAGCCCGATTGTTTATTCATTTCACTGCAAACCATCTGATCAATATATCAACCCATACTAAATAAAGCCGTTACTGACGATCAAGGAATTATAAACGACCCCCCCCCCCCTTTCCTTCACACATGATGAAGCATAATGTATACCGATCATATACATTTGAATTTTTTAATATAGCGTGTATAGGAAAGAAACGCCAATCGATAATCTATCATATGCTTCAGGGCCTATAACTACTGTTTTTGGAATTACAGCAGAAAAGATTAAAAACATACTTATATTCTCGACGCTATTAACACAACAATGTATGAATGAAAAAATATAACGTTCCCACATCCTGAACGATAATCGATGTTGAATGGGCCATAGTAATGTCAATATAGCAATAAAATTTAAAAAGTTATAGCCCTGCAAAGAAGGTAAACATCTCCATAGGATTTCAACAGTGGCAGACTGGGTACTTTGATGGGCACAACCCCCGGCGCCCAATGTGTTAACACATTGGACGCCAGACCCGACATAAGTCGGGGTAACTCGCCGAACGTTGGGCGCCAAACCAGAGAAAAGTCGGGTTTTCATCGTTATTTCTTTTATTCCATATTTCCATTCATAATCCATCCATCCAGCCTGATGTTATCATTGGGAATGGGTCTGAGATTGCAAACGTCTTACGCCTTGTGGCCGGTATTGCACATCCTTGGAAACCCTCTGGCTGGTGTGTCGATCTAAGAAGTCCGGTCCGGGTTTTCCTTCTCTGGCATGAGTAACGTTTATAACACATGGATTGGGGAGACTCGAGCACCTAGACAAGGTAAGGGCTCAGGGGAGGAAATTAGGCCATTTTACTCGCCAAATGCGAGCCGAGTATTCTTTATGTTTGGCGAGTGATTCATGAAGAGTAGTAAACAAAACAAAAAAATCATTCTGCAATCTGCTGATTCGCTCACTGGCACAAGCCGAACTCTGACTCCCCCCTTATGATTCCTCCCATTTGCGCCTCATAATAATCCATAACCAATGAACATCATCGTTGCGCTCTAAGCTCCTCCAATGAACACTCGTTTTCTAGAAGATGCCGCCCATCTAGGGGAAGTGGATAGACTGCGTGCGGCCCTACAGACTCCTGTCACCGGCTTGACAACGTAGACAAACTTAGACAAAAACATATCAGTGGATGATAATTGCATGTAGAGTCGTCGCTTTCGGATATCAGTGTGGTCTGACATGGGGGCGAACAACAGCATGCGACGCGTCTCCTTCGAGTCGGATGAGAATGACAAGTGGGCGTGAGGCTAACGATTCCACTCACTCAAGTCAACCAGGCCAGCATTAGCCGGCTAGCTACCTAGCATGTAACAAGCTACCATATCGCATGTTCAACATAGTGGACGACTATACTGAGCGGCTTTGCTTAAATGCAGCCGAGTGACATTTTACTTCACAACGGTGATGTTGTCATACTTGTCATTCAGAATACACCTGCTGAACCCCTAGGCCTAACAAAATTAATAGTTGGTTTCAGGTTGGTTGTCAGTTTGGCCATGGGTAGGTAGGGAATTTATTTTATTTTATTTTTTTATTTTATTCTTTCCCACGGCGACTATGGATAAGGAATTTCTTTATTTAATTAAAATGTTCACAACAACATGGATGCATGTACTCTGCCAGCATGTTTAATATCCATAATACTAAATGTTTGACTAAGATTTCTATGAAACTTTATTCTAAAAAAAAATATATATATATATATATATATATATATATATATATATATATATATATATATATATATATATATATATATAAAAATACAAAAAAAATTATAATTTTTTTTTAAAAACTCATAAAATATATTGGGTCGCACCTAAATCGGCAGGGTCGGTCGGCAACCTGAAACCAACTATTAATTTTGTTAGGCCCTAGCGTTGACATGAGATTCGATTCCAATGTATTGTCATCATACAGCACAAGTACAGTACAACCAGAATACGTTTGGCATCCAACCAGAGTGCAAATGTAACAAGTCAAGTTCAAGTTGTTTTATTTAGCTATTACATTACAGTGAAATGCTTGGTTCTTTCACTGCCCAGCCCAGTCCAGCCCAACCCAGTCCAACCTAGACCAGCCCAACTTTCCCTGCCCAACCCAGTCCAGCCCAGCATCTTTCACTGCCGAGTTCAGCCCAACCCAGTCCAGAATAGTTCCCTCTTTCATGTTAATATGTGATATCCTAATATTTAGAGTAGAGATGGTGTGATTAATATATGTTTTATGCTAATATTGTGAAGAGTAGAGACACGGTGTGATTATTACTATGATTGAAAATCAATTTAGACGAAGACATACAAGGAAGTAATTATCACAATTAGCGATTTATTTATGGCTGGTAAAAAAATCAGTTTGACTGGTAAAAAAAATCATATACTCGCCAGTTGGCTAGTAAGCCAAAAAGTTAGTTTCCTCCCCTGTAAAAGGGCTATATGCTATCAATCTTGCGTTGATCCGATAATTCCTTCCCCGCGATCGGAGCGTGTGTCTGTAATGTACCGTAATTTTCGGACTATAAGCCGCGCCTTTTTTCCCATTTTTCGACCCTGCGGCTTATATAACGGTGCGGCTAATCTATGGATTTTTACAGCTAACGGCCACTAGGGGACCTCCTAAATCTATGGATTTTACAGGTTACAGTCCACCACCTTTAACTCTCACTCGCTCTTCTCTCACAGGCACACAGCTGCTGCAGCAGTGCACGCCTTGCCCCTCCTCCTCCCCCTCACAGACCCATGTCAACAAACCCTTACGGCAAGAGTCGAGTGCATGAGCAGCTCAGAGCTCCTCTTTCAACATAACTGAAGCATTAAACAAAATGGCCCAGTCAACTATTCACTTTAGTTTAATACATGAGGCAGTCTAATGTTATCTAGCTGGCTAGCTACTGATAGCTCCTGATATCAACGTCTGATATCATCAGTTTGGCATTCGTTTTCGCAGGTGCTGGCTAGCGTTGGCTAACTAGCTATTGTTGTTCCGTGAGCTAACGTTAGCTACCTAGCTAACGTTACTGTTTAAACTAAATGACCCAGTCAACTATTCACTTTAGTTTAATACATGAGGCATTGTCTAACGTTATCTAGCTGGCTAGCTACTGATAGCTCCTGATATAAACGTCTGATATCATCAGTTTGGCATTCGTTTTCGCAGGTGCTGACTAGCGTTGGCTAACTAGCTATCGTTCTGTGAGCTAACGTTAGTACCTAGCTAACGTTACTGTTTAAACAAAAATGTTAATAAATGGGAGCTTCCTCAAACAGCCATCTCTTTCCCGACAATCCCCTCTGTGCACGAACCCTTACATATGGTAATTAAACATTAAAACACCTGCGGCTTATAGTCCAGTGAGGCTTATATATGTACACATCATTAAATTTAGCTGCTGCGGCTTATATTCAGGTGCGCCTTATAGTCCGAAAATTACGGTACTGTGTAACGTATTCCGTGACGATCGAAGCATAGAAACCCCCCCCCCCCCCACCCTTTCATACATGCACAGGGAGCGAAATTAACTTTTTGACTCACCGGCCAGTGGCGGGTAGATGAGAAGAATCTACCCGCCAAGCATATTTCTTACCTGCCAAATTTTTTTTGATTAAAAAAAAATATATATATATATATTTTATATAAAAAAAAATGTTTTAATAAAATATATATTATATAATCATACTTGTAGTTGTATTATCTGCGAGACATCGCCACCACGCAATAAGTCAAAATGCTCGCTATCTGCAAACAGCTCCACTGTCTGTGTGTATACTTGAGTAGCCTCCAGCTCCAGCAAGGATTCTCCGGCGATGCAGCTAGACCCTATACTAATACTCTACATTCAGCGTGCAAGGATTCTCCGGCGCTGCAGCTGGACCCTATTGGCATATAATGTTACGGTTCTTTGGTCAAATCACATTCATCAAGCTAGGGGTGGACGGTATGGTCTAAAATGTATATCACGGTATAATTTGAAGCATAGACGGTAACGGTATATATCACGGTATCAGTGTTTCCGTTAGAATAATTTTTTTTGCCTGATAGGCAGGCTATATAAAGAATGACATCCTCAAGGCATGTAGATTTATAATATTTTAACTTAAAACTAGGCTACTTTTGCATATAAACTCATTATATTCCAAATAAAATAAGTCCCGAGTCCGTGCTGCTCCCATTGCAAACAGCCGGGCTGGATGCTGGATTTTGCTAGAAGCATAATGTAGCTGCAGAGCCGCAGAGCCAGCGGCGCTTTCAGGTCTGGTCACAGCTTTCAGCCGTTGGGTGGGGGGGCGCTGTTGAGCGGATCTGACCTGAAAGCGCCGCTGGCTCTGCGGCTCTGCAGCTGCATGCTATTCGCAAATCCACTGCTTCCGCCGTCCTCCCGGCTCCCGCTGCAGCCGTCGTTATCATAACACTACACGCATATCATAATGTTTACAGCAAACTGTAGTTGATCACCAGGTATGTTTTATTAACGTAGAATAATTCATATAAGAAAAACGATAGGGACATCTCTTACCTTTCTCCACTGGTTAAAAATGCCAGGAACTGAAATTGAAACTTGCTGTGCGCTGCGGTGATATGTGTTTATTATGAAATGACAATTGCGTGTTGACACGCCCACTGCGCGAAGCCTCCTAAATAACTTTTTCCAGTTTGCACATATCTATTATCTATGACTAATTCTATCTATTTTTAGGGGCAAATGCGATTGAAATAGTCGCGCTGTGGTTACATGACGTCATTGCTATTTTAGAGCTACTCTACCGGTTACACGGTATAGTCAAAATCCATACCGTAGAGCAAATTAATACCGTTTATACCGTATACCGTTTATACCGTCCACCCCTACATCAAGCCCTCAGCTAGAATACGCATTGAATCAATGTGGGATGGTTTTAATAGACTTACAAAAAGCCTTCGACACTGTTAACCATGACATACTTTTATATAAACTGAAGGCTATGGGTTTTAACAGTATATCCTTAAGGTGGATGAGTCTTATCTGAGAGGCAGGAAACAAGTAGTGGAAATTAATGGGACCATATCCTCCTCACTCCAACAGACGTGCGGGGTGCCGCAAGGAAGTATTTTAGGACCACTTTTATTTCTTTTATATATCAATGACATGAAAACTGCATGTGATTGTAAACAGTTTTTATTTGCGGACGATGCTGCACTCATGGTCTCCCATCAGGACAAAAGAGAAGTAGAGAGGTCACTCAGTCTAGAGCTTGTCAAGATCAGTCATTGGCTGGTCAAAAACAGGTTATCCCTACACCTGGGTAAAACCGAAGCTATCCTTTTTGGCTCGGCCATACGACTTAAGAGGTCTCCTGGGTTCAAGGTAGTGGTAGGAGATATCGAGTTAACAGCAAAGGAGGAAGTCACATACTTAGGATGTATTTTGGACAACACCTTATCAGGGGTGAGCATGGCACAAAAGGTGGTCACAAAGATCAATCAGAGAATAAAATGTCTCTGTAGAGTGTCCACCTATATTAACAGGTCAGCAATGGAAGTCCTGGCAGGGGCACTGATCCAATGTCGTTATGACTATGCATGCTCCTCCTGGTACACTGGCATCACAGTAGCACTGAAAGGTAGGCTACAGACAGCTCAGAACAAATTAGTTAGAATGATTTTAAAACTCCATCCCAGGACTCACCTTACACAGACACATTTTAACAGCCTCAAATGGCTCAGGGTTGAGGAGAGGGTCTCTCAAATAAAACTCAACATAACACATAGGATACTCGGGAATACTGTCCCTCAGTACCTCAGTGGATATTTTAACATGGTAAGGGATGTACACGGACACGCCACCAGGGGGGGCCCTACAGACATCGTCCCAGTGTGATGCAATAGGAAAATAGGCCAAAACGCATTCCTATATTCAGCAGCAGTACAATGGAATAGCCTACCAATGGAGTTGAAGACCATAAGCCCCTTCTCCACTTTTAAATTAGCTATAAAGAGGTGGATCATAAGTAGCAGAAGCTGGGAGTAGTGAACAAAGGGTTTTAATATGTGTTGTTCCTTTTTTATTCTTTTATTGTCTATAAAATGGAATATTATTGTATGTATTTTTTTGTTTTTATACCACACATCCTGACATACAGACACTACAAACACCCACATCCACACACCAGTACATAAATCCACTGACATCAATGATGAAGGACCACAATGGAAACAAGCCTATGGCTTTATTGTGTTTTATGAAATCCTATTGGTAAATGGAGAAAATGTACACCTGTTTTCATATTGTGATCCAATGTATATGTGTGATTTTTCCATTCTAAACCAATAAACTATTCAATCAATCAATGTTATAAGACATTGATATCAGGAGCTATCTGTAGCTACTGCTAGCCCGCTAGATAACGTTAAGACAATTTAGTTTACTGGGACATATAGAGCTAACGTGAGCTAGCTAACGTGAGCTAGCTAACGTGAGCTAGCTAACGAGGGAACGGAGGTATTATGCACTCGAGTCGACTATTGCTGGAGCATTTGTTGATATCAGCAGCTATCAGTAGCTAGCCAGCTAGATACCGTTAGACAATGCCTCGTCATGTATTAAACTAAAAGTGAATAGTTGACTGGGTCATTGTTTAAACAGTAACGGTAGCTCATGGAGGTCCGATCTAGACTAGAGCAGACTGCCTCTGTGTTGATACGAGCAGAAGCCAATAGTATCCCGCTGCAGGGCTGGGCGGATATGACTCGTTGCCACGTTTTTTTTCAAAATAAGAGTATCATACGAACCGAATGTTGCTAACTGCCGGAGCCATCGATATTATGACTCTAGCTGCGCTTGGGGCGGAAATGAGACCCGCACAGATTTTCAAAATAAGAGTATCGTTATGAACTACACGTCTACACGCCACACGGCGGGCAGACCTCTCAGTGGCAAGCGCCAAAGGTAAAAACTGAGCGCCCCTGGCGGGTGGCAGGCTTAAATTTCGCCCCCTGTACATGCATGATGAAACATAATACCAATGATCTAGCGTTGATTTCAGATTGATTCTTGATCCAAGCGAGGAATGGCACGATTCCTAGTGAAATGCACTAAAACGCTGTTTAGCTGCGTTTCCTGGGATTACACAGAATTACTCTAAAACTATACTCATATTCACCACGGTATAAAACGGGAATGTATGGATGAAAGAATGATCAGTTTTTTGCATCTTGACCGGAAGAAACTCAATGACAATCGACTATATTATTAGATCCAGTGTTTCCCTGCTGAATTAGGACCTCCGCTGCTATGAACTAGACTATTAAAAAAATTTATATATATAAAAAAAAGAAATTATAATATATATATATATATATTTTTTTTTATCATTTAATTTGGGCTGTGGGGGTGCTTAATGTAAAAGACTAACCTGAGGAAAAGGCTGCAGAGGGAAAGCACTGCAGTCTAGTCGATTTTGTGTTTTGAGCACAAAGTTCATCATAGATCTAGCCTCTTTCTTTTGCTCTCAAAGTGCACCAGATTGATGCATTTAACTTTAAAATGTAAAAAAAAATAAAAAAGGGGGGTTTTCAGGGGAAACACTGAGATCCATAGCTATAATATTTAATATAGTTTTAGCACTGCAAACACCGGCATGTATCCCCATTCATTACAGCACTGGCACACACGGCCATACGCCCACAGCGACCTCTGGCGCTGAACTAGTTAAGGTGAGTTAATAAATTCACTCTGAAAATCTGCTCCACTCTGATAAACTGCCGGTCAGAGCGTCCAGTGTGCACTCTTGAGCCCTCAGAATTTCCCAACAACTTGAGTGTGCTCGCTCTGACACACTGAAAGCCAATTTACCTTAAAACAAGTTTCGTTTAGCCGGACTAAATTATCTAATCTAGGGATTCCCCGATCACGTTTTTTGCCACCGATACCGATCACCGATCGTCTTGAGCCATATCGGCCGATACCGATCCGATAGATAGTTTTTGGTATAAAAAATAAAAAATATATATATAATTTTATCTTTTTTATAAAAAATATATATTATATAATCATACTTGTAGTTCTATTATCTGCGAGACATCGCCACCACACAACAAGTCAAAATGCTCGCTATCTGCAAACAGCTCCACTGTCTGTGTGTACTCGAGTAGCCTCCAGCTACGGCCAGGATTCTCCGGCGCTGCAGCTGGACCCTATTGGTATAAATCACATTCAGCATGCCCTCAGCTCGAATACGCATCGAATCAATGTTATAAGACATTGATATCAGGAGCTATCTGTAGCTACTGCTAGCCGGCTAGATAACGTTAAGACAACGCCTCAGTGAACTATTTAGTTTAGAGCTAACGTGAGCTAACGTGAGCTACCGAGTCAACGGAGGTAACTGGGCGGTTAGGTGGCGTAGCGGAGATTGCGTTCGTCACCAACCCCGGAGCTGTGAGCTGGATTCGCCTGTTCGAATCCAGCTCACAGCTCCGGGGTTGTCACCAGCTTGGCTGGCCGTTCACACTAATACAATTGGCAGTATTAGAGGGTGAGAGAAGCTGGCGGGGTGGGTCCGGGTCGTTGTAAACAGCGACTCCTACAGTTCGGCCGGGGCGCCTGCTAAGCGCGGATGGGACCTGAGTTGGATAGTGTGATCCTTCCACACGCTACACCCTCTCGGAGAATATCCGCGCTGCCAGGTGAAAAGAAGCAGTTGATTGGCTGGACGTGTGTCGGAGGATGCACGTGATAGCCTCCACTCTCCCAGATGATCTGACTGTGGGGGGTAAGTGCGCAGCGACCAGGAAGGGGATTGGGAATTGGCATAACGACTAACATTGGGATGGGAGAAAAATCGGAGGAAAATGGAGGGGGAAAAAATATTAAAAAAAAAAAAAAAAAAAGACAACGCCTCAGTGAACTATTTAGTTTAGAGCTAACGTGAGCTACCGAGTCAACGGAGGTAACTTATCATGCACTCGACTATTGCTGGATATCTATATTTGTTGATATCAGCAGCTATCAGTAGCTAGCCAGCTAGATAACGTTAGACAATGCCTCATGTAGTCACTGGGTCATTTAGTTTAAACAGTAACGTTAGCTCGGTAGGTAGCCAACGTTAGCTCACGTCGCATGCACCTGACTATAGCAGACTGCGAGGCATAGGAGCCTCTTGTTTACACGAGTGCGGGAGGGGCTGGGGAGGAGGAGGGGCCGTATGCTGCATCAACCGAGTCTCCCGTTGGTATGCAGCCCCTGTAGGAGCTCAGATGTGGAAAAAACCATCCCCTATCGTCTCCCAGATGGTAATGCACCCTTTTGGAATGGACTCAATGAAAATGGATGAGAAAAGAAAAATCCGGAATCCACATTTTACTTCTCGCATGTAACCCGAGCCGATCGGATTCATTGTGGAGCCTCAGAACAGCGTGGAATACATATGTACAGTATGTAGCGTTGGATTAGGGCTGGGCGATAAAACGATAACGATAACTATCGCGATAAATTATTTCCTCGAAATAAACATGAAACGTGGTCGCAAAGTTTCGATATATCGATTTTCCAAGCTTGGATATGAGCACACGCACTAACAACCAATCAGTGAAGGAGATGGCCGACAGCGGAAGGAGACGTAGAGCTCAAGTAGCAAACGAGGCTGGCTAGGATAATTAGCATGCACGGCGCTATTTTACAGTTTACCTGCCGAGTTGGTGTGTGTTTTGAATTCTGAGGGTAACTGTTATAGTAGTGTGGGGTATATGGTGGACGTCGTTGCAATGTATTGGGGCGGAACAGAGTATTTTAGGGTCATATTTAGTACATTGTCATGAGATACTCCGCTTGCTCTGGCTAACTGCTAACGTGCGCGGACTGATGACGACATCAACTCGACTCTCGAGACATTCGCAGCAGCAAAACAAGTCTATTAATAGCTCGTCCATCGGCGCCGGGCATAAGAAGTTAATTAAACTTGACAGACATTATATCGACGATAATTATCGATATCGAGTTATATGAAAATAATTTTATAATTTTATCGCGATAACGTTTTTGGCCATATTGCCCAGCCCTACGTTGGATCAATAAAAGCGATTGATTTTTGGAATGGCGATCAGGAATTGGAATGATCTTTTTGGAGAACATCTGATCTGAGGTAAGGAATCTATTTTACAAGTCTTGGAATAATCAGAGTTGTATTCGCTGAGATCTCAGCGTTCGCCCTATGTGTGTGTGTGTGTGTGCGTGCGTGCGTGCGTGTGTGTGTGTGTGTGTGTGTGGGCGATCGCTTTGAGGAAATCAGAGAATCGATTTTTCAGATCGCCTATATAGCGTGCATACATACACATATACTATCGATAATCTAGCGTTCATTTGAAAACGATTCATAAATGACAACGTTTTCGTGTATTCTAGAATATTCCAGAAAAGGGCGATTATCATGGAATATTTATATTTTCCTTGAAAACGAGGGCTTTTCAAAATGCTATAAAACGAAAATGAACCGATAAAAAAACATTCCGCTTCGACAATGTTGACTGGAAAACGAGTCATTGATAAGCGACGGGGCAGATTAGACACATAGCCATAATTTAAAACATAGATTAGGCGTTATTAACGCTAACATTGAAGTGGATGGTGGGCATTCAAGCGGTAAATCAAGATTAAGCTTGGGCTCTGAAAGTGTTAAGGGATGCAGCTAAGTGCATTTCACCCGTGGTAACTCATGTCATTAATCTCTCCATAGAACAGGGCAAGGTACCTTCTGATTTTAAAAGTGCTAGAGTCATCCCCCTCCATAAGAAGGGGAAAACATCTGAAAAAGGTAACTACAGACAATTTCAGTTTTAAGTGTTCTATCCAAGGTCATGGAAAAGATTATTCACAAGCAGATTAATGCATTTTTAACAGGTCACAATATTTTATTCAAACTTCAGTCAGGTTTTAGACAATCCCACTCTACGGAAACATGCCTCCTCTATTTAACGGACCACATCAGAAAAGAGGTTGACACAGGCCACTTTTGTGGAATGGTCTTGCTCGACCTCCAAAAGGCCTTTGATACGGTCGACCATGGCATCCTGCTAATGAAATTAAAGGCCATAGGCTTCAGCAGGTTGTCAATTGAATGGGTAAACTCCTACCTTTCGGGAAGGACCCAAATGGTCGATATAAATGGTACATTTTCCTCCCCCAAGAATGTTAGCTGTGGGGTGCCTCAAGGGGTTTTCAAAATAAAAGTGAGACGTTTATAGCAGCGGAAAACGTTTATTTTGTACATTATCTAACGTTAACACGAACCTAAACTAATGTTACAACTAACCTAAAGTTAGTTTAGGTTCGTGTTAACGTTAGATAATGTACAAAATAAACGTTTTCCGCTGCTATAAACGTCGCACTTTTATTTTGAAAACCCCAGAAAGGAAGTCATTGTATATGCTTTACCATCCTGATCTGTGTTAGCTCCGGTTAGCTCAGAGCGTCCGGTATAACAATACCAGCCATTGGATTACTGTTTTCTAAATTGGGGAGGCTTTTAATCGTCAAGGTAAGAGGATTTTAAGTCATCATGGTATCCATAAACTTCAATCGGTTCGGATCCTTTGAATGAATGAGAATGTCAACAATCACGACGACACGTTGAAATCACTGGCTGCGCTCAGAGAGGAGTGGTTGGGCAAAAAATAGTTCAGAGTATATTTGCTTATAAAACGTAATTGTCTAATTCAATTATTTTTTATTTCTCCACGTGGTGAATACACAGGTCACAACATGTTTACATGAACGTTTTGGAGTTGTATTTGGAGTGTATTCTGCAATCTGTTAACACTTTGATCGCCATGGGTTAAATTCATAATTTACCATCCCTCGCCATCTCTATTTGTCTATGGAGAAGTTCCCCTTCTTTGCAGGGCTATAACTTTTTAAATTCTATTGCTAAATTGCCATTATTATGGCCCATTCAATGTCCTATATGTATTGTTCAGGGTGTAGCAACGTTAAACTTTTTCATTCACATATTCATACTAAAATATGGTCTAAAGTATAAGTATGTTTTTATCGTTTTCTGCAGCTTTCTTCAGAACGTGATTTATAGCCCTAAATGCATTATATTGATGATCAAATACAGTTTGGTAGGAATCTGTGCGAGATAAAAAATGACAACTGGATGTGCTTCTAGGAGTTACTACTACTGATGATGACCGGATGGGCGGGGGATCGTTTATAATTCCGTGGGCAGCGTTAGATGATTCATCCAGAGTGGGTCATATGTTCATCATAGCAGTTTATATGGAACACGTTAGAATATAACGCTGAATCTTACCGTGGCTTCCTCGCGCCGCTGGCAGATGAGCGTGGAACAGAATTTTTTCTATTATGGGATGGAGAAATGCCCGATCCATTTCCAGGTTGTATAATAGTATATACGTCCAAATCATGTTGTTTTTTCGAGTTATTTGCACCGATCGATGTTCACTGTGTCAATACGGAGTCTTTCTAACGATAGCGAGTGCCCGGACCACATATGGATGAGCACTACCGGTTCAAAGGGTCATTTCCGGTTGGCGATCTGCCGATCGGCCACCAGATGGCGCTCTTGAACCGCTAGAGAGTTGAGTGGAGCTTTGCAGTGTGTCTCAGGGCTCCGGAGGGAAAATATGATTTCGATCACAGATTTTTGAATTATTGACATCAAAGACGAGTTACGGCGTCTTCGGCAGAATGAGCATGGCTAGGAATGACGTCTAAACTCACGGCGATCATAGTGTTAATAAACTTTTCAATCAATCAATCAAACTATACACTGAAAGGGAACGTCAGGCTCCGGCCCCGCCTCACTTCCAGTGATGAAGCTAAGCTATGCTAACGGAGCGACTGTTCCCTAAGTTAAATGCACGCACAGAGACAAAAAAGGTATGCATCTTCTTGTCTAACTCCAGGGAAAATGTTAAATAAGCTAATTTCCCAAAATGTTGGAGTTTTCCTTTAAACAGTAACGTTAGCCAACGGAACAATGATAGCTAGTTAGCCAACGCTAGCCAACAGATGTGAAAACAAATGGCAATGATGATATCAGACATTGATATCAGGAGCTATCAGTAGCTAGCCAGCTAGATAACGTTAGACAACGATTCGTGTATTAAAATAAAGTGAATAGTTTACTGGGCCATTTTGTTTAAACAGTAACGTTAGCTAGGTAGTTAGTAGGGATGGAATGGTACGCATTCGAACCGTACACCGTTCGGCATGACCTCCACGGTTTGGGGCGTGTGTGTATTGTACGGTTCAGGGAATGCGAAAAAATTCAAAATAACGTCATTTAGCAGGGAGGTGACACGCCGGCTGCTGGCAGCAGCAGCAGCAGGTGCTACTCAGTTTGTGGGAATGGCAAGCACAATATAAATCAATCTTCATTACGACTTTACGAAAACATAGCCATTAAGTTAACATTACATAGGTCTACACACATCTTGCCATAACGTTAGCACGGTTTGTACAACGCACTTTAACTATGGTAGCCCGCCAGCTCTAATACAGCCAATGTTACCATAGCTAGTAGCTACTAGCTAGCAGAGGAGAAAATAAGAGTCTGAGAGGTGAGGTGTTGAAAGACAATGATAGGCGTTTATTCAACATCCAAGAAGGCTAACATACAACTGTGTTTACTAACTCCAACCGGGACTATTGCCGCTTTTCCACTGCATGTTATCAACTCGATTCAACTCCTGTAATGTTAGAGTCGAGAAGGTCTGAAGGTAGTGGTACCACACGCTAAATTGTCCGTGCGGTCCCCCAACCCATAGATAGTTCCAACTCACCGAATTATGTTAATCCACCACAGTTGCACTCAATATTTAAATAATGTTAGTCTAAATAAATGTAGACAGATAATGTACGTATTTTAAAAATAGAATGAACAGAGCAGTGGTGTTTTGAAACAGTACAGTGTGTGTGTGTGTGTTAGTTTGATGTATGCTGCATTTTATATTGATGGCCTTCTAATTTGTTTGTTTATTTATTTTAAATAACAGTGACACTTTTCCTTTTGATAAGAAATCCAGCCATATTCCTTTCATTGTATTTCAAATACTGCACTTTAATTTCAAGCGGAAAACTAATCTTTCCATTAACCCTTTCTCCGCCGATGACGTGTTAAGACGTCATTCTCCGCCATGCGTAATCTGCCAATGACGTCTTACAGCGTCTTTAAGATCAATATTTCATATTTTCGTCATGGTATTCACATTTCACCCACGGAGTCTTTGCTGGTGTTGTAGGACTCCGCTCAACTCTCCAACGCTTCAATACCGCCACCTGGTGGCCGATCGGCGAGTTGCCAAAACCGGAAGTCACCGGAAGTGCTTAGTCCGTCCCCTATTCTGTCCGGACTCTATCCAGACACCGTGCATATCGATCCGTTGCCATAACTCAATAAACAACATGATTGGACGTGTATTAGTATTATACAAACCGGAACTGGATCACCTAGATCAGGGGTGGCCAACCCGCGGCTCGCGAGCCGCATGCGGCTCTTTGCCCGTCAATGTGCGGCTCTTCCATCCATAAAAAAAAAAAAAAAAAAAAAACATTTTTTTTTTTATGTCACTCATTCCATAAGGACGTAGAATAAACATTTACAATTTTTTTTTAAATGGTCCATTTGCATGTTCTTGGTATCTGAATCTAGGGTCATATATGGATCAGTGTCAGAAATAGTGTGTCTGTTACTAGGCTTGAGTAAATTGTAATGAACCAAAGGAGAATATCAATTCTATTTAAAAAAAAAAAATTATCTTTGACTGTAAATAACACCATGCTAAAATTGACCAGACCTGAAAAATCTAAGCAAATGAATAAAGGGAAGATGATTAAACAGAAGGTTTTGTAGATACAGTACTGAATTCTGCCATCTTTTTTATAATGTAAATTTCTCCACCATTTTTCATCATATTGCAACACCGTTTTTTGCAAGACGTTCACAGAAAGGTAGAGAAACTAACTGCGTTCTGTTTTATGGCAATAACGTTCAGGTTTGTGGGAGATAATCCCAAAAAATAAGGGAAATTAAAAAGTAAATCCAGAAGTCGGATGATTGACAGGGGCTGGTGTGAGCTGGGTAGGGTAGTTTTTCGAAATTTGAAAGCCCTGAGTCTCTTCCTTCAAAAGACTACACTCACTTTTGGCTGTGCCACTTCCTCCTGTCAATATGCGCCGGTTTCCGACTCAATGCCCTGAGATTTCTATAATCTTATATTTCACTAATAACAGTTAAAATAATTAGTAAACAAACATAATGCTGAAAATATACACTTTTACTGTATATCTCGGGCTTAAGAGGTTAACCCTGTGAGGCCCAAATTAAAAAAAAATTAGCAACTTCAGAGGCCAGAGGGTGGGACATATAAACACATTTACTATCAAATAGCATTGTGAGGCTGAACAACAGGACCAATTGACTATACATGTGCTTAAAGGGGAACTATCTTATAAATGGCTTTTTTCAGTGTTTACCATTGTTTCTTAGCTATGTGGACTTATATTAATAGGATATATGTCTCTAATTCTCATATTGGCGAATTCTTCCAATTCTCCTCTCACAATATTCACCCTCACTGAACTGAGTCATCTGAAAATGTGCATATCTGTGATGTCAGAGATTTCTCAGCTGCATAATAATGTGGCAGTTGATGTGGCAGTTGGCACCAGGCCACACAGTGGTTGGAGCCCAGCCTCAAAACGGCTTAAGATCTTGAGGTAGAAAAATGCGGTTTTTAGTACTTGATTAGAAATACAAAACAATGCATTTTTAAAAAAAAAAAACCTAGGTGTTCCATAGACTCACAGGAATTGTGTAAAAGTGCCCAAATAGTGAAAGAAATAGTAAAATAGTTCCCCTTTAACATTTTTTAAATAAACATTGTTTTTTTAAATGGCTAAAAGTGATTTTGTAATTTTGCAACCGTGGGTCTCACAGGGTACTTTTAACCCTGTGAGGCCCAAATAAAAAAGACATTAGCAACTTCAGAGGCTAGAGGGTGAGACCTATAAACACATGAAGGGTGCCGTGACTGAAAAAAAAGGTTGAGAAACGCTGGTGGCTCTTTGTGGTACCACAGTAATTTTTTTGTGGCTCTTAGTCTCTGACTGGTTGGCCACCCCTGACCTAGATCAACATCCCATAATAGCGATCTTTTTGCTCCACGCTCATCACCCAACGGTAAGAGGAGACTGGGGTGAGTTTCAGCGTTTTTCTTTACCATTTTCGATACAAACTGCTCTGATCTATATATCACCCATACTACATAAATTATTTAACGTCGGTCATTGAATTATAAACGACCCCCCCCCCCGCCCTCCGGTCAACCGCAGATGAAGAGTCATAACGTCTAGGACCGTGTACAGTTGAAATCTTTAATCTGGCGTCGATAGGTATCAAACTGCATTTGATGATCTAATATATGCATTTATGGCTATAGCTCACGTTCTATGAAATACTGCAGAAAACGATAAAAACATATTTATACTCTAGACCGTATTATTGTATGAATGTGTGAATGAAAAAGTAAATCCTACATCCTGAACGATAGATAATTGATGTTGAATGGGCCATAGTAATGTCAATTTAGCAATACAATTAAAAAAGTTATAGCCCTGCAAAGAAGGTGAACATCTCCATAGACAAATAGAGCTGGCAGAGAGGCTACAAGGATGGATATAAGCTCCGGCAAATTAATGGGTTAAGAACTGACAATCAGGGAATTTAAACATTGTTGACATTGTTTTTTTGTGTTTATTTTAAAGAAAGGAAAGTCTAGTGCTGGTTGAGAATATGCATACTTTATAGGGATGCTCGATATTGGCTTTTTTACCGATACCGATATTCCGATATTGTCCAACTCTTAATTTCCGATACCAATATCAACCGATATCAACCGATACCGATATATGCAGGGTGTCCCCGTCCAAAAAACTGAATAATTTCAGGTAACTAATAATTTCACTGGATATATATATAACAAATATTGTTATTGTTTTTAATTTTTTTTAAACCGATACCGATATTTTCCGATATCACATTTTACTGCCGATATCGGCCGATAATATCGGTCGGCCGATAATATCGGACATCCCTAATACTTTATGTTACTGGCCTTTGTCTATAATGTGGCCACACAAATAGAAAGGTTTAATTATTTAGTTTGTTTGCACTAAATTAATACTTTGACAAATGTAGCCTATATTTTTCAGTCAGTTCGGTCTTTGTGTGCCAAACATTATTTAAGTTTGTTTTTTGTGTTACTTTTTTTTTATATATATATATATATAAACAACATATCAAACCAAACCAAAAACCGTAACCACAAAACTGTGAAACGAACCGAACCGTTGATTTTGTGAACCGTTCCACCCCTAGTAGCTCTCACCTCCATAGCCATGAAGTGCTTTGAAAAGCTAGTGAAGAGCTACATCTGTTCCTCCCTCACCAACACCTTGGACTCCCTGCAATTTGCATATCGCCGCAACAGGTCCACGGAGCCCATGTGCCGCACACAGCAGCATTAAGAAAAAATATCAAAAGAAATGTTTTATTAAAAATTGTGACCTGCAACAGGGCAGTTTTAAAACCAGAGACAGTGGACAAACAGACTTGTCTTTCTTGCTGCAACTTAAAGTAATGGCTTTGCTTGTCCAAATGACAATACTGACCAAATTGATTTATTTTTCTCTTGTCCATTTATTTTGTTTGCTTTCTAATTTTAAATACAGTTTGAAACCGTCTGTACACAGTAGGCTATGTGTGCTAGCAGAGCTAGTCTCCAGTTGCGAGTCATGGTGCACAGGTGGTTTGTCCACCAAAAAAGGCCAAAAGATAGAAAAGAAACTAGCAGAGACAGAACTGTTCAACTATACTTTCGCTTTCAAACCAGCTGCAGCCTGAGAACTGGAGTGTGAGGGGATGTAACACTAAAGATGGCGGCAACGACAAAGAATTGCTGCAAAATAAACATAAATCTATTAAAAAAAAATATATATATATATATATATATATATAACAATATCGATAATTATCGATATCGAGTGATATGATATTGTTATCGATATCGTTATCGCGATATCATTTTTGGCCATATTGCCCAGCCCTACTCGGAGTCCATATATCCGAGGACTTGACATGGAGCACACACATTGACAGTGTAGTGAAGGAGGCACGGCAGCGCCTCTACTTCCTTAGGCGCCTAAGGAAGTTCAAACTCCAAAGTGAGTCAGAAGATCCTTAAGAACTTCTACTCATGCACAATAGAGAGCATCCTGACTGGTAACATCACCTCCTGGTTTGGGAATAGCACCGCACACGACCACAGCAGACTACAGAGAATGGCCCGTTCAGCCGAACGCACAATTGGAGCTGGGCTTCCCACTCTCCAGGACATTTACAACAAGCGTTGCAGGGCCAAGGCTAAGAGAATAACCAAAGACTCTAGTCACCCAATCAACTGCCTCTTTCAACTGCTGCGGTCAGGCAAGCGCTACCGGAGTCTCATGGCCAGTACAGAGAGACTCGGAAGGAGCTTCTATCCCCAGGCCATCAAGATGCTCAATGACTCCATGTAACAACCCATCATCTACACTCATTGCACACATCCACATGCACACACTCGCTTTTAAACAAACACTCACCTTTTAACACTCACTTTAGACACTTTAACACTACATTATATTTATCTATTATTAAAGAGATTTGCACTACATTCATACCTCATTTGCACCTTACCTCAATGTTTTGTTGTACCTCACTGTTTGTTTACTCATTTTTACTCACTGTATTTAGACTGTACCTAGGTTGTACTTTAGATTGTAATTGTACTGTATATTGTATCCTCTTTACTTACTTTTCTTTTTACTGTGAAGCACACTCTCAGGGGCTCATACAGAACCAAGCATTTCACCGTAAAGTGTATTTTATTGTGATAATTAATAAACAAACTTGAAAACTTGAAGCTTTAAATCACACACCAACAAGGTGACAAAAACATAATTTTTCCACCTTAGAAACATGGCTACGGTACGGCCGTTTATAAATAAAAAATACGGTGAAAAACTGATCCATGCCTTTATCTCAAGCCGACTTGACTACTGTAATGCACTCCTTCACCGGCCTCCCAAATAGAAAACACAGAACGACTCCAACTCATTCAAAACTCGGCAGCTAGGCTACTAACTAGAACCAAGAGGAGAGACCACATCAGTCCAGTATTAGCTAACCTACACTGGCTTCCGATAACAAAGCACTAAATGGAACAGGACCAAGCTACAAGCTAGATTGCAAATTCTCTAGTCAACTATGTGCCTTCTAGAACATTGCGATCATCTACTACTGGTCTATTGAAGGTTCCAAACCACAGCCTAAATAGGATTGCGGATACAGCCTTTGCAAACTATGCACCAAAGTTATGGGACACACTACCTATGGACATTAGGGAAGCTCGATCTCTTAATATTTTCAAAAATAAGCTAAAAACGTACCTCTTCACCATAGCCTTTTAATACACTCCGCTGTTGATTGTACTGTAGCACTATTTTACTCTGCCCCTTCTATTTTATTGCGCTTGTATTTTACTTAACTTTTTATTGCACTGCACTGTTGCATAATTTTACTGTCTATTCCAGGGGTTCTCGAAACTTTTTCATACCGCAACCCCATTTTATTTAGGATTTTTTTTTGGGGACCCCACACTTAATGTATTGCGTAATTTCAACATGGAATTAAAGAATATCAAAATAAAAGCACATATTGATGTTGAACTTGATCATGCATATTTATTAGAAACATTTATTACAGCACTGTTATCAATACATTTATAAAACGAGGCATATTTAGACAAAATATGTTGCCAGAACATAAAAAACAAAAATTACGTTTTTTTTTTACTTGCCAATGTGCGACCACACTGTCACCTACCCGTGACCCGTAGTTTGAGAACCACTGGTCTATTCTATTCTACTATTTTATTGCACTGCACTATTTGACTGTCTATTGTTTATTACAAATTCAAAACTGTCAGGTATTAAACTGTGTGGGTATCAAACAACAAAGACTGTCAGGCTTTAAAACTGTGTAGGACCCAGGCCTAGAACTGCGCCCAGAGAGGGGGAACTGCGCCCTGAGTGGGAGGTTCGAAGGGTCAAAGTGGGTATCAAACAAGACTGTGGTTTTAAACTGTGGATAACAAACAGAGAAGGTAAAGACGAATTTAAACTGTTAAACAGTCATTTAGAACTATTGTATTGCACTGTAAAAAAAAATGTATATGTCTGCATGTCTTTATGTGCTCAATTCATGTCTATTCTATTCTACTATTTTATTGCACTGCACTATTTCACTGTCGATTCTATCTTACTCTTTTTTATTATTGTCTATTTTTAAAACTGAATCAAAACATAAACAAGGTGGCCTGTTGGGATGTTAGATCCTAATGTGAAAAACTGATTTATTAACACTTTGGCTGCCATGGGTTAAATTCATTATCAACCGTAGGTTGCCGGCTCTATTTGTCTATAGAGAAAGTCCCCTTCTTTGCAGGGCTATAACTTTTTAAATTCTATTGCTACATTGCCATTAATAGGGCCCATTCAAAGTCCTATATGTATTGTTCATTGTGTAGCAACGTTAAACTTTTTCATTCACATATTCATAGTAAAGTATGGTCTAATGTATAAGTATGTTTTCATCTCTTTCTGCAGCTTTCTCCAGAACGTGATCTATAGCCCCAAATACATTATATTGATGATGCAATACAGTTTTATGGCAATCAGCGCGATATAAAAAATTCCAACTAGACGTACTTCTAGAAGTTACTACACGTCATCTGATGTTGACCGGATGGGCTAGGGGGCGTTTATAATTCCGTGGGCAGCGTTATACCAATCATCTAATGTGGGTCAAATGTTGATAATAGCAGTTAGTATCGAAGACGGTAACTTTACACGCTAAAACTCACCCCAGTCTCCGCGCGCCGTTGGGCGATCATCGTAGAGTAGAAATTTTATCATTATGGGATGTAGATTTACCCGGTCCATCTCCAGCTTGTATAATGGTATATGTCCAAATCATGTTGTTTATCGAGTTATTGGCAATCGATCGCTATGTAGTGTGACGAGCCAGAGTCCCGGGACATGTACCGAGTGCCCGGAAGTAATACGGCCGTCCAGCACAACCTCTACGGCACTTCCTGTTAAGCGATTGCGCGGATCGGCCACCAGATGGCGCTCCTGAACCGCCAGAGAGCTCAGTGGGTCCTCCTGGTGGATCTCAGGCCAGCGGAGGGGACATATGAATCCGATCCCAGATTTTTGAAATATTGATATTAAAGACGCTGTAAAGCGTCTTCGGCAACTTGAGCATGGCCGGGAATGACGTGTTTAAGCGTTTCCCGGCACCCAAAGTGTTAAACCATATAATTACATCAAAGAAAATCTCTCTCTCTCACACAGCAGTGTGTGTTCCATCATCATGACACTTACCACTGCTTCACTTGGTCCCGTTGGTGTTTCAATGAACAGCGAGGGGACAGCAGTGGCCTTCAACAGTTGTCTCTGTACCCTCGTCTTGGTCATCACAGAGTAATCCTCTCGTAGAAAATGTTTGTCACAAACATGGAGTAGTCTGAGCTTGTTTTTAGGCGTATTAGGATCTATTTTCAGAGCTATAAGCCAGAGTTTCATCTTGAAAGGATCTCCCACTGGAAAGCGGTGCAAAAGCATTTCAGGTTTGATGCCTTTTTTGTTCTTGCAGGTCTTCACAGCACACTTGACCATGTTGGTAATTAGCCAGGCCTCTCCTCTAGTCAACTGAGTTACGGTCAACTGTGTTACCGTAAGTAGCTAGCTAGTACTCCAGCAGTCCTCTCCTCTAGTCAACCGAGTTACCGTAGCTAGCTAGTGCTCCAGCAGTCCTCTCCTCTAGTCAAGTGAGTTACCGTAGGTGGCTAGCTAGTGCTCCAGCAGTCCTCTCCTCTAGTCAAATGAGTTACCGTAGGTGGCTAGCTAGTGCTCCAGCAGTCCTCTCCTCTAGTCAAGTGAGTTACCGTAGCTAGCTAGTGCTCCAGCAGTCCTCTCCTCTAGTCAAGTGAGTTACCGTAGGTGGCTAGCTAGTGCTCCAGCAGTCCTCTCCTCTAGTCAAGTGAGTTACCGTAGGTGGCTAGCTAGTGCTCCAGCAGTCCTCTCCTCTAGTCAAGTGAGTTACCGTAGGTAGCTAGCTAGTGCTCCAGCAGTCCTCTCAAGTCAACTGAGTTACCATAGGTAGTAGCTAGCTAGTGTTCTAGCAGTGCTATCCTCAAGTCAAGTGAGTTACCGTAGGAAGCTAGCTAGTGTTCCAGCAGTCCTCTCGTCAAGTGGGTTACCGTAGGTAGCTAGCTAGTGTTCTAGCAGTGCTCTCCTCAAGTCAACAGAGTTACTGTAGGAAGCTAGCTAGTGTTCTAGCAGTCCTCTCCAGAGTTACCATAGGTAGCTAGGGTGCCACATCGAGCAGTGTTGAGCTTTGGTGTCAAGAGGCTTCAAGTTGACTGTCACAATTGTCGTCCTTCATTCAGTAGGTGCTTGATGTTAAGAGCCTCTGCCAGCGTTTGTCCTGTATTCATTCAGCAGTGGCAGTAGGCCACCTCAGCTGGAGAAAGAAATGAAAGTGTTATAGTAGTATAGTAGAATGCATGAATGTATTCATGTAATACATAATGTATCCATGTATTATATCCATATAATAACTAGGGTTGGGTACTGTTCACATTTGAACCGATTCCGGTACCGGTACGTGGGAATCGATACCGGTACTCGACAGTACCCTTTTCCGGTGTTTTCATTATAACAAACGTTTTATTTCAGTTGTAAACCTAAACTAAAGTCTAAACTTCTCAATTTCAATATTGTTATCACACCACACTAACTAAAACCCCTCCCTACCTCCCTCTCCCAAACCATTCTTACAACCATTTTTTTTAATGTTGCATGATCATGTATAAAATTGAGTTGTCACAGGGCTGTTGAAAGCAGGGCTGAAGAGGTAGATGTCATAGCTTCTCAAATTTAAGGTGCACGCTGGTCTGTGTCTATTATGTAATGACAATTGCACACCATTGAAGGTCCGCACTGGTCTGCGTCCATTATGAAACGACAATTGCGTGTCATTGGAATTCAGATTATTTTCTAAATGGGCGGGTCTTAGGTACCGAAATGTGGCACCGATTGATCTATTCTAACGCGAATCGGTACTCTGTAGTATATATATACATTAGAATGTATATCCCAGACTGTATTTTTATTCTTATTTGTGATTTTTGACTACCTAAATGTTTACTGTGAGCGATCTGTAGTGCTGAATTTCCCTCTGGATCAATAAAGTACTTATATTCTATTCTATAGTACTGTAATTTGGTCGACTCTGTACCCAACCCTACTAGCAACATAGTGAGACACGATGCTCGCTGTGCATTTATACCACCATGAAAAATTTCCAAAGTTCAACAACAATCTGTAACTTGAAATATAATTTATGGTACCAAAGTACCGTCTTGATAAAAAAAAATAAAGCTAAATGGTGCATTTTTATATATCGCTTTTATCCAAAGCGCTTTACAATTTTGTTCCACACATTCACCCTTTCACTCACAGACCAATGGCGGAGGCAACCATGCAAGGTGCCAACCTGCCCATGGGGAGCAATTAGGGGTTAAGTGTCTTGCTCAAGGACACTTCGACACTGCCCAGAGGAGCGGGAATCGAACCATATGATGAATTGAAAATGGGGGACCCTGATGTAAACAAGACGAAAGTCTTTCTCTGGTCTGCATCCCCTTAACAATTGTATGTATTGAGCTGTACTGTACTGTACCCATTCTGCAATCTGTTCATAAACTTTTCAATCAATCAATCACCTCCTGACTACCAGACAACTGCTCTACCTCCTGAGCCACTGAGCCATCCATATCATAAACATTATGAAATAACACTTTGAAAATAGCTATATATAATATATTATCATTATAAAAACGAATAATAATTTTTAAACGTATTCCTTGTTACATAAATAAGAAATATGATCCTGTGTCATGTAACACTAGCTAGCAGTTAGCCATGTTGTTTGGAATGGGGTTGGGTGTTGTTGTTTTTTTACTTTCTATTCTAATCTAAACAAAATTATACATGGGTCCAAAAAAATCCAAATCAATAAATTTTAGATTGGTTTGTTGATGCATTCTTAAATACTACGTTTATTGCGGTGTTTGGAAGTATACATAACAGGCATGCAATGCACGTGAAAACAGCAGAGAACTAGCAAGCTAGTCGGCTAACTAGCATGCTAAGCTAAGATGCTAACGTAACATAATGACTAATACACTCTAAAGCTTGGTGGTCTTGGGACGAAAGCGAGACAGCTACTCAATCAACCCAGTCAAACGCTGCTTTCTAACAACTTATAAGAACTTTTACGTTGAAATCGGCAGTAAAATGTGTTTAATAAAGTCATACTCACTCCAGACAGTGATGTTTAGCTCACGTAGCTCTACAGCGTGCTCTACTTTTCTACGTAACGGCACCCCCCTCCCTGGAAAACACACCACCCGGGGTTAGCATTTAGCTAGCAGTGCTAGCAGGTGGACTACTACCTAGCCTGCGAGCTAACTCACTGACTTCGACTATAGGACGTAAACTAACCACACGCTTACCGCATTCGTTCTTCAGTACGATAAACAAATATGCATGCTATGAGAGAGGAACAAAAAACGAAAAAGAATAGCATTCTCTAACATTATTAATTGGAAATAATGTTCTGTGCAGACTGTTTCCTGTTAGCTGTAACAACGTTTTCAAGGCGCAAGATGTGTTTGCCACTCCCCCTCCCTCTCAGGTCCTGTGGTCGGGACGATCTGAAATGGAGGGCGGATGAGTATTGTCTGTCAATAACTACATTTACCACTGTGTCGCTTGACCGACGTATTCTAATCACAACTGCGGTCGTTACACAAATAAGACTGGTCAGGATTCATATCGACATAAGTGCAATATAAAAAGGCATGTTTTAATAAAGATGCCACTGAAATGAATGCTAACTACAAGAGCCGAGTCTGTGCTGGCTGAGTAGAGATGAACAGATGATCAATCATTTACTTTCGCATTTGAAAAATCTGAATTTAACTGGACCTAAAATGACGGACACGCTGGTGTAACTGTATCGACGTGTTTGTACTGACTGCCTGGTGACCACGTTGTCCATTATATGAAGTATACATTGTATTATATTTCTGTGGTGTTCCACAAGGAAGCATACTAGGTCCGCTACTGTTCCTAATTTATGCAAATGACATGTCGTCAGCTTGTGACTGCAACTTGTTCCTGTTTGCGGACGACTCAGCCCTGCTGGTCTCTGACAAGAACAAATTACAGGTTGAAAAAACCCTCAGCTCAGAACTAAGCAAAATCTGCATATGGCTCGCTGATAACAAACTATCATTACACATGGGCAAAACAGAGTCCATTCTCTTCGGTTCAAATAACAAACTCAGCAAGACCGACGGCTTCTCAGTTACAGTGGGTGACAATATTGTCACAAGGAAAGAAGATATTACCTACCTGGGTTCCATCCTAGAGGCAAATCTTTCCTGTGACAAAATGGCATCCAATGTAATAAAAAAAGTCAACCAACGAACTCGTTTCTTGTACCGGATCTCCTCACTGGTAAACAAGAATACCCTGAAGACTCTAGCAGGAGCACTCATTCAAGGGTACTACGACTATGCTTGCACCTCATGGTACCAAAGCACCTCAAAGGCGCTAAAAACAAAATTACAAACATCTCAAAACAAACTGGTCAGACTACTGCTTGACCTTACTCCTAGAACCCACCTCACCCCTGCCCACTTTGACAACCTAGGATGGCTTAGAGTAGACGACAGAGTACAGCAACTTGCAATGGGCCTGGTCTACAAGATACACTACACGACCAAGGTACCCATGTACATGACTAAATACTTCCCAAAGGTCAGTGAATACCACGATCACAACACCAGAGGGAGCTCCACAAATCATGTTAAACCCAGATTCGGCTCAAACAAGGGACTAAACACGTTTCGCAATTATGCCACATCAATGTGGAACGCCCTACCCAAAGCTGTAAAGGAATGTGAATCACTACCCACTTTCAAAAACACTCTCAAAAAACACCTAAGGGAGACTGCAACTCGAAACTGGCCCCTGTAAATGTCCGAACACAACCCCCGCCAATGTACAGTAAATTACCAAGTATGGTCTTGTCAATAATCCAATGTACAGTGTTGTTTGTACAGTTGTACAGTGTCCCCCACCCACCCCTCCTACCCACCACCCACCCAACCACCTCCAATGTACAGTCCAATGTACAGTCCCATAATCCAATGTACAGTGTTGTTTGTACAGTTATACAGTGTCCCCCACCCACCCCTCCTACCCAACCCCCCCCCCCCCCCACCCCCCCCCCCCCCCCCCCCCCCCCCACTCCTACCCCCCCCCCCCCAACCACCTCCAATGTACAGTCCCACCCCCACCTACCCAATCCAATGTACAGTTTCTACGCCTAATGTATATACTCTTTTCTTTCTGGACTCTTTTTGTATCACAAATACAGTACTGTAATTGCAAATCTGGTATGTCATAAATGTATAGATGTAGCAGTACTGTCTATCTGTATGTCATGTATGTCATATATGTTACGATGAATTGGAAATGGGGGACCCTGGTGTAAAAAAGACGAAAGTCTTTCTCTGGTCTGCATCCCCTTAACAATTGTATGTATTGAGCTGTACTGCACTGTACCCATTCTGCAATCTGTTAATAAAGTTTTCATTCATTCATTCATTCATCCTCCTTGTCTCACTATGTCCTGTTGAGAAGCACATAGTCATGAAGCATCATGTTGCCCAATGATGTGTATCGACACCCCGGTAGCTAATATTTAAAAGCTTGTCCGACCTGGCTGGGCGAACATAAAACACATTTATTTTGAAAGAAAATAGCCGGTGGTCTTCAACATCACCAAGGATAAATGTGACAGAAGCTGATACAAATCAGTTCTAACATTAGCTAGCTAAAAGTTAGCTGTACAGTGTAGCCGACTTCTAAGAGGTTCTTGGATTTGCAACACACATCATACAATAACCGGCTAACAGCTACATTTGAAACATGTAACATTAGTCACTGCTAATTTGACAGGCAAAAGTAAACTAGAAGCAATGGGAAAGTTAGCTAGTGGTAAAAAAATAAAATGCACAGCCTCCGAAGTGTCGTTGCTTGGCAACCAGACCGCCAGCTTGTTTTACAGCAAAAAGTTAATGTTAGCTAGCGATTTATGGGATCATCCCTATGTTCCCCGGGTCCTATGTTCCCCGGGTTCTATGTTCCCCGCTTTGATTGATTAATAGATTGAACATTTTATACATTTTTATTATTTTATTAATTATTAATGTCCGCCTTGTTTCGAACGGTTAAGCTTAGGCCCTCGTGCGAACTGGTTAAGGTTAGAGTTTGGAATCAGGGCTGGTGGTCTAAAATTGTCAATCAATCAATCAAAGCGGGGAACATAGAACCCAGGGAACATAGGACCCGGGGAACATAGACATGCTCCCCGATTTATTTATTAGACAAATCAGTTTATAACCTGACGGTACACAAAAAAACACTTTGATTATTAGTGTCATATGTAAACAACTAACCAAATTTGTGGTGCCTTGTTGAAGAAGTCCAACCTTTAGCTATTTAACATTTGCCAATAATAACCTTCACAAGCATGTGTCGTCAGCCTGGGAGGGTGCACACGAGCAGAACAAGTCCATACAAAGTTAGCGCTGCTAGCCTAATACCTAGCATTGCAAACTATGCTGCAAACGTTACTTGTGGAATTACATGCTATAATGAGGTTACCTGCTGTCGATAATAACGAATGGTGGAATAAAGTTACTTTCTAACGAAGTTAACGTCAAGTAAACATCAGTGCAGAGTTCACACGAAAACACAAGGCTAGCTGCATTTCTTATGGCAAACAATTTATGACAATTGAGGCATTTTATTTGTGTCACTGTTCTATATTTGTTTCTGTAAGTTAGGGGAAACCTCCGAAACTCACAATTTTAAATAAAGGTTTCAATTAAATGTTCATAGTTTAATTTTTTTTTGATCCACTTTTTTTCTCCCATTTTCTATATTTTTCTCCCATCCCAATTTCGTATCATCCAATTCAACCCTCCCCTGTCACGGACGCTGTTTCTTGCCTCCCACAAGCCGGCTGCAATGTGGACTAAGTCATACAGTACATAGCACAAGTCCCCTCCGGTACTTGAGGTAACAGCAGTCGCATCTTTTCACCTGCGCAGCTCGATTTCTCAGTGGCGAGGAGTAACGCGTGCGAGGGTCACGCTGCCCCAGACACTTCCTGATTCTACTGCGCAGGCGCACCAACCGACCTGTAGGAGTCGCTGTCCACAACGCCCGATCCCCACCCATCAGTTTCCCACCCCCTAATACGGCCAATGTGTATTAGTATGGACGACCAGCTAAACTGAAAGCAAATGTGGAGCGCTGGGCTCGAACTGACGAGCCTAGCGTCTCCAGCATTTCGTGGCGAGCGCCTTGCCCACTACACCACGTAGCCGCCATGTTCATAGTTTAATTTAATAGTTTGTTTTTTATTGAGTGGCAGATATGTAAGCTTTCTCCTCCCCCTATCTCACACACCGAAAATAAGTACTGTGTACTGAAAATATTTTTCCCTGAGCATTGAGCAATGCTACAGTGATGGCACCTTTTAATAGCCAATATGATGTCAGAGTATATTAGCTCTGGGAATTTAACATGCAACATCTGATCACATCCTTTCTGCTTATTTGACATCAGGGTCGTAATAAAAATAATATGAGATTTATATCTAAATTGTATGGTGCATTTAAATATAGCGATTTTATCCAAAGCGCTTTACAATTTTTGTTCCTCACAGTTTTACCCATTCACTCACACATTCACACCGACGGCGGAGGCAACCGTGCAAGGTGCCAACCTGCTCATCGGCAGTAATTAGGGGTTAAGGGTCTTGCTCAAGGACACTTTGGCACGCTGCCAAAAAGTTTGTAAGGGGGGGGGGGGGGGGGGGGGGGGTGAGACAAACAACAGACAACCATAACACACAACACACAACGGTGGATTTAGAGTGGAGAGGAGATCTGAGGGACTGAGAGGGTTGGTAGGAGGAGAGGAGGCAGACTGATTGATTGATTGAACATTTTATTAACAGATTGCAGAATGGGTACAATACAGTATGGCTCAATACACACAATTGTTAAGGGGATGCAGACCAGAGAAAGACTTTCGTCTTGTTTACATCAGGGTCCCCATTTCAATTCATCATAACATATGACATACATGACATAGACAGTACTGTTACATCCAGACATTTATGACATACCAGATCTACAATATACAGTACTGTTTAAGAGTACAACGCCTGTCATATAGACCCTGGCGTTGGAAACTCTGATTAATAGACAGAGTTTCTAAGAAGAGAGTATATACATTATATACATTTGAGAGTATATACATTTGAGGGGGAAGAAACTACATGGAGGTGGTTGGGTAGGTGGGGTGGGGGTTGAGTAGGTGGTGGGGGGGACTGTACATTGGAGGGCATTGGGTAGGGGTGGGGGGGGGAGATAGATACTGTGGTAGATCTGGGGGACCGAGAGGGTTGGTAGTAGAGGAGGCAGACTGAGGTAGATCTGAGGGACCGAGAGGGTTGGTAGGGGAGAGGAGCAGACTGAGGTAGATCTGAGGGACAGAGAGGGTTGGTAGGGGGAGAGGAGGCAGACTGAGGTAGATCTGAGGGACCGAGAGGGTTGGTAGGGGGAGAGGAGGCAGACTGAGGTAGATCTGAGGGACCGAGAGGTTTGGTAGGGGGAGGAGGCAGACTGAGGTAGATCTGAGGAACCCGAGAGGGTTGGTAGGGGGAGAGGAGGCAGACTGAGGGACAGAGAGGGTTGGTAGGAGAGGAGGCAGACTGAGGCAGATCTGAGGGACCGAGAGGGTTGGTGGGGGAGGGGGTCTGTGAGATATGAAGGGGCTACAACGCCCTCTCGGTAACTTAGCACACATGAAGATTGGTCAAACAAGCACATGTTTAATCTGGCTATAAGACTTTAAACCCTCATCTAAGATACTTAGTCCTACTTAGGCAGTCACGCAGACACACGCAAATACGCCATATCCCTCCATGCTCAGTCAAAACGACACATTTGTTATGTTTCAGGCAGGGGTAGAGTCCATTGAGGAGGATAGGTCTGGGTTAAAGATCGCCTTGGATGTGGGTCGTGGGTGCAGGTCAAAATATCCACCATCTGCTAGACACTGCATTACTGACACTCACTGCAACCTGTCTGCTAATATTACTGGGACTTAAGGATATTGAGTGGTTGCTGGCCAACCGCTGTCTCAATATTTTATGCCTTGAAACCCTTGTTCAGATTCTGGCTGGCGAGGGTGAATCACCTGCCACAGTCTGTCAGGCAAGTGAAACGTCCACCCCATGCCTCTTAACTGTTCGCTCACTCTTTGCCTCAACGACACCCTGTGAGGGATGGAGAAAAGGAGAGCTAGAAACAGAAGATCAAGCCAGGTGTATGAGCCAATGATCCGCCCGTTAGCTCAGAAGTCTGGAGGATCGAGTAGGAGGGAGCATGAGTCCAACAAACAGGATCTCAGAGGTCAGAGTCTGGTCTGGGATTGGAGGCGCTGAATGCAGGGGCCAGAATAAAAGCTGCCTTCTTTTCGTTTGGACTCTGGGAGCATCCATCTGCATCAGGAGATATTAGGACTGTACAAGGGAGCTTTTGGAAGGCGTCTAAGCAGTCTGATCAACTCAATCACTGGAAGAAGAAAGGATCTAAGTCTGACGGAAGGTCGTCCTGCTCAGGATTTTGTTTTCATCAAACTATTAATATTTCTACAGTTTTTTGATTAACCATCAAAAATAAAATGCAAGTTAGAATTATTTTAATACCGTATTTTCCTCAATACTAACTTGTTTGATGGTTTGTATGTTTAACCGAGAAGTACGTTTTAACAGATGATCTAACACTTCATTTATACTTTTACAGTACAGTTTGTCCGACCATCTTACACTTTGGTGAAGCCTCTAGCAAGAGAAAGTTTGTAGACTCTGAAACCGTCTGTTCGAGGAGCCACAGCCTGTCACTGTCCGCCAGCACCTGAAGAGTCTTGTCAAACTACTGTTCTGGCTCCCAGGAAGAGAGGCGGAGGACCAGACTGTCGCTCTCAGCTAATCAAGTCAACCCCCCCCCCCAGGTTGATGTGTGTAGTCTTTGTCTCAGGGCAGATTTAATAGTCGTCTGGCCTTGTACTGAAATCTTTTCCTGAACACTGGCTCATCCGTTGGTGTCTGACAACACCATTACATCTGTTTTCAATGTTGTGGTGTTCACAGTGGCAGCTGAAAAAAACGATCCATCACCTGAGTGAATTCCTCTGAGCTATACTGCCACCGGTTCTACTGCTTGGTTAGTTGAATTGACCTGCCTGACTACGAGCGCTAGAATGGCTGCACACAAGATGTGGACTGTGTGTTGGGAATACACAGTGACCGTATGGCAGGAAGTGCAGGACAACCCCATGTTGAAGTATGGAGCTGTGACCATTGTCACAACCATCAGTAAGTCATCAATCTGTCTCTCTGTTAATGTGTCTGTCTGCCTGTCTATCTGTCATATCTGTCTGTTAGTTCATGTGTTAATCTATCTATCTATCTATCTATCTATCTATCTATCTATCTATCTATCTATCTATCTATCTATCTATCTATCTATCTATCTATCTATCTATCTATCTATCTATCTATCTATCTATCTATCTATCTATCTATCTATCTATCTATCTATCTATCTATCTATCTATCTATCTATCTATCTATCTATCTATCTATCTATCTATCTATCTATCTATCTATCTATCTATCTATCTATCTATCTATCTATCTATCTATCTATCTATCTATCTATCTATCTATCTATCTATCTATCTATCTATCTATCTATCTATCTATCTATCTATCTATCTATCTATCTATCTATCTATCTATCTATCTATCTATATTTCTGTCTGTCTGACAGAATGTATCAGATTTTACATCACAGTGGCATTACAATTGAAGGGTTCTGTCTCTGATTTCTAGCTTTGCGAGAGAGTGGTGCATGTTCACAAATACTGACTGAACTGTCCTCGGGCACAGGAAGAACAAGTGTGAATGTACAGATGCCCACATTGGTCTGGTCATATGGACGGAGGTTCTAGGGTCTACATATCTATGCTGGTATTATAGTAGTCATGTAGAGAGATGTTCTAGGGTCTACAAATCTATTTTGGTGCAGTCTGAAACCTTAGTCTCAGTCAGATTACCTTATATTTATTTGTGTTTTGGGATAGATGTCATTAAAGCGCCCAGTAACAACTATGAAGACATATACCTCAGATATATACATATACTTTGTCAGGAGTACCTCAGACAAAGAACCATATAAATTCATTTGAAGTTTTCAGAGGAACAATCTTAATAATAATAATAATATTACATGTTAAGTTTACATTTACATTTACATTTAGTCATTTAGCTGATGCTTTTATCCAAAGCGACTTACAAGTTCTGTAAGACAAATCAGCAGGAAGGGTACAACTCTTATGTTAGGTTAGGTTCATTATGTTCTGTTCTGCCTATTTGACCTACCTCAATTAGTTAATTTATCTAAATGTTTATTATTCAGATCAAATGTTTCACACATTATGTCAACTTTAGGATTATTTTACTGCTGTCCTGCATTTGGATCATATGGACTTGGTATCCATAAGCAGAGGGACATTTCAGAGCCTACTCAGCAAATTGGAAATTCTTAATCCTGGACTAAAACTAAAATTTCACTGAGATTATCAAGAGGGGGAGGGGTTAAGGGGGAAGGGGTCTGGTGATCAGATTAGTCTTCAGGTCTCGGTTTAATTCCAGAACCATATGTTGCAATTTCACCTTTTCTAGAAGCCTTTTTCCTCCATGATGCGTGAAACAACTGTTGCTGTTGATATATATATATATATATATATATATATATATATATATATATATATATATATATATATATATATATATATATATATATATATATAATGTAGTGTGTTTTTAGATTAGATTCAATTAAAATGTATTGTCATCATACAGCACAAGTACATTACAACAAAAATAAGTTTGGCATCCAACCAGAGTGCAAATGTAATTATGTAACAGTAAAGTGCAGTAGTAAAATACAATGTACAGGTGATTAAACTGGATATAAAATATATAAAAATTAGTATTACTGAGTAATAGTGCTAATCAGATGTATGTGTTATAGTATTATTATGTACAGGTATAAAGGGGACAACAGTGGCTCTGGAGGTAGAGCAGTCGTCCAGTAATCCAGAGGTTCCCGGTTTGATTCCCGCTCCTCCTGGGCAGCGTGTTGAAGTGTCCTTGAGCAATACACTTAACCCCTAACTGCTCCAGATGAGCAGGTTGGCACCTTGCATGGTTGCCTCCGCCATTGGTGTGTGAATGTGTGAGTGAATGGGTAATTTGTGAGAAACAAATTGTAAAACGCTTTGGATGAAGTATTGCTTTTCCCCTAGAGAGTGATTCATGAATTTATAATTTCATAAAAACTTTGCCGGGTCCAAAATGTATGTTGTTGATTACATGTTATGTGCATGTATCCCCTCCCTACTTCCCATTTCCCCACATGGAAGGCACCCGATTGGCTAAATGACATGCCGGTGCTCTAGTGCGACATCTAGTGGCTGAATGTTATCTATAGCACCTTTAATATAAATGGCCACTATGGCGTTTTCTCTCTCATGTGTCATGATGACCTTCAGGCCAAACCTAACTGGGAAAACTTGATTTTGATCACAAAATGCATTTTCTCATCTCTATTTTAGGTTAGCGTGAGGTCTCCACTGTGGTTAATGTTAGGGTTAGGTTTATAAACAACTTTTTAGGTGAAAAATATGACGTGATCTGGCGTTGCTGATTGGCCAACGTCTCTACTTGGAGACACGAGGTTCCTGCAGCACTAAGACTTTGTGTTTTTAACCTCCATGTAGGTCAATGGAGTTGGCATTTAAAGGGAATTTAAGACAAAGTAATAGTCTTATGTAATAGGCTGCTGTAAGGGCACAGGGAAGAATGGCAACTGGGGAAGAAGTGAGCTTATGAAGTGCCCTTGACCTTAAAGTGTATACTTGAATAAGGACATACATGTAGATACAAATACAAAAAGTGCTTCCATCTTTGTGAAGAATTGAAAATATGTTCTTACTCGTGATTGACCCAGCTCTTCATACAAGGATGGCCAGGATGTATTCAATTATATTTGTTTGTAACTCTTCAAAGATAACTTTGGTTCGAGCTCAACAGTGCACAATTAAGAAACATCAATGAATACAAGAATGGTAACAATAGGTAGTAGTAGTAACATCAAATAAAATATAAAATGAGGTAAGATCAAATAGTCAATTATTTACAGAATGTGTCTTGCATGTAGTGTATGTGCATGATAAGGTGCAGTGCAGGGTGTGTGTGTGTTTGTGTGTGTGTGTGTGCCCAATAACAATAAGTAGTAGTACGATAAATAAAATAAAATATCAAAATGAGATAGATCAAATAAAATAGTATTTTTTTACAGAAAGTGTCTTGCATAAAAGTGTATGTGCATCTTAAGGTGCATGTGTCTTGTGTATATGTGTGTGTGTTCAAGATTACATCTTCTCCAGAGTCAGACATTCTTTTTTTTATCCACTTTTTCTCCTCCTGTTTTTCTGTATTTTCCTCCCATCCCAATTTAGTCATTATGCCAATTCCCCCCTCCCCTTCCTGGTCGTTGCGTGCATGTGCCCCCCACTGGTCGGTCTAGGGAGCCCTGAAGTCTATCACATGCTTCCTCCGATACATAGGAGACAGCCAGCAGCCTCTTTTCACCTGACAGCGCGGACTCTCATTGGTGAAGTGTAACGTGTGGGAGGTCACACTACCCTCACCATTTCCCTCCCTCGCTGTGCAGGCACCCTGACCGACCTGTAGGAGTCGCTGTTTTACAACGACCAGATTACCACCCACCGGCTTCCCTCCCGCTGACACCGCCAATTGTGTCAGTATGACGGCCGGCCAAGCCGGAGGCACCGCTGACAGCTGGATTCGATACCAGTGTCTCTGCGGTGGTAGACAGACGCTTAGTCCGCTGTGCTACCCGGCCGACCCAGAGTCAGAATTTCTTTTATTTATAATTTAATTTATATAAAGTGCTTTTCTAGACACTCAAAGTGCTTTACAATGTAGGGTAGAAATTGCCTCCTTCACCACCACTGTATAGCACCCAACCTTGGGCTACGCAGGCTCAATGGCTTCCATACACTGGCACCAGGCACACAACACCCTGACTACACAATGGCTGAAAGGCTCAGGGGTCAGGGATTAATATCAGCCAATTGTGAAAGGGATGATTCAATCAAAGTGAAAGGGATGATTAGGTGGCCTTGATGTCAGAGACCTCATTGGGAATTTGGCCAGGAATGTCGGGTAACCCCCTACTCTTTGCGATAGGCGCCCTGGATTCTTTAACAAATTCAGTCTGGACCTCAGTTTTAACGTCCTCTGCATTCAGTAGAATGCTATCTGGCTGCAAGCTAGCCTAGCTTAGCACAAATGCCTGTAACCGGATACGGACCAGCTAGCCTAGCTATTGGCCAAAAACAAGCTAAGATAGGCTAGTGGTCCGTATCCACTTCCATTAATTTGTGCTAAGCTAGGCTAGCTCACACCCGGATAGCTTTCTGCTGAGAGGAAATTGGTATCTATCTGGAGAAGATGGTAAGCGCATAATGTTGGCATGTTCCTATAAAAAAACACATTACATACAATACATTTTATGATTTGTATATATCGTATATCGTTGACAACCTATAACATGATTCAATTCAGACCATTCTATCAACACAGGGAATTTATAGCTAACATTGTGACTGCTACACAGTAAATTTTGCAGAGTAAATGTACTCAGTTTGAGTAAAATGTACTGTGTACCTACGTATATACCCCCGGACGCTAACCCTAAAATAGCAATGAAGGAACTTTATATGGACATAAGCAAACAACAGAACGCACACCCAGAGGCAGCCTTTATTGTTAAGAGATTTTACTCACTCTAACCCAGCGGTTCCCAAACTTTTTTGGCCGTGCACCCCCGTCACCCCCCGACCTAGCTGACGCAGCACCCCCCAATGCCCAACAAAAAAATTGGGAGAATAATAATATGAAACCAAGTAAACATTATCCTCGCCTTAGCGAGCGCGCAACAATTAACCAGCTATCAATCAGCAGCAGTTATTAACGAACATGTAGGTAACACCAGTGATTTTACTCAAATTGCAACAAATAAAATACTTCACCACACGAAAGAACAAAATGAGAATTACATGCATAGGCTCAGAAACAGATTGGCCCAAAAAGTAAAACAAAACGCATTTTCATGGATTTTCAAGTGCAGTGGCCTGCAGAGTCTAACCTAAAGTCTGTTCTCCCCAAATGTCACCAGCACGTCTCTTGCCCCACAAGACATTAGACCATGTTTACACCAATATAGCTGATGCAAACAAACCTATTCCCTCCCCCACCTGGGAAAATCTGACCACCTCCTTTTGTTTATGCTCCCAAAGTACACCCCACTCATCAAACATGTGAAGCCCTCAGTCATAACAATAATAATGGCCTGAGGGGGCAGACTCTGAGCTGCAGCAGTGGTTCCAACACACAGACTGGAGTACATTTGGCACCCAGGCCACCCTGGACTCCCACAATGACATTGACTCCTACACGTCCTCTGTTGTGGATTACATCAACTCCCACAGCACTGAGCAGCTGTCCGGGGTCTTAACTGACATCTTCAACCTGTCACAAGCCCATTGTCCCAGCATGCTTTAAAACCACCTCCATCGTGCCAGTGCCGAAACACTCCTCTGCCTCGAACCTCAATGATTTCTGAACAGACCTCAGTTCGTTAGGACGATAGACAATCTCACCTCCTCCACCCTCAAGTTTCAAGTTTGTTTATTTATTTATTTATAACAAAATACAGAATACTTTATGATGAAATGCTTGTTTCTGTATGAGCCCCTGAGGGTGTGCTACATACAGTAAAATAAAGTAAGTAAAAAAAAAAAGTAATTAAGAAGTAAGTAAAGTCAATATACATATATACAATATACAATACAGAGTAAAATGAGTAACAGTGAGGTACAATGCAGATGTACAAAACTTAGGCTAGGGTGCAAATGAGGTATGAATGTAGTGCAAATCTCTTTAATAATAGATAAATATAAAGTGTGTTAAAGTGTCTAAAGTGAATAAAGTGAGTGGTAAGGTAAGTGTTTGTTTAAAGTGAGTGTGTAGACATGTGGATGTGTGTGCACTGCAGTGTGTGTGTAGATGATGGGTTGTTACATAGTGTCATTGTCATTGAGCATCCTGATGGCCTGGGGATAGAAGCGCCTTTTTCTGAGTCTCTCTGTACTGGCCATGAGACTCCGGTAGCGCTTGCCTGACTGCAGCATGCAGTTCAAAGAGGCAGTTGTTTGAGTGATTTTCACCTCAGATTCTGGTGAACCTTTACCGGTGTGTCATTGAAAGTGTACTCACCAACTGTATCACAGTCTGGTACGGCTACTGCACTGCCTCTGACCAGAAAGCACTGCAGAGGGTGGTGAGAACCGCCCAACGCATCACCGGTACACGTACACCACTCCCTACTATTTTATTTCCTTTTTTTATATCCTCTTTTTCTCCGCCTGATTTTCTATGCTTTTCTCCCCATCCCAATTTTAGTCGTTATGCCAATTCCCCCCCTCCCCTACCTGGTCGTTGTGCGCATGTTCCCCCTACTGGTCGGTACAAGGGAACCCTGAAGTCTACCACATGCTTCCTCCGACACATGCAGAGACAGCCAGCAGCTCTCTTTTCACCTGGCAGCGAGGACTCTCATTGGTGAAGCGTAATGCGTGGGAGGTCACGCTGCCTTCACCACTTCCTGCCTTTCGCTGAGCAGGCGCCCAGACCTGACCTGTAGGCGTCGCTGTCCACAACGCCAGATTACCACCCACGACTTCCCTCCCGCTAACTCAGCCAAACGAGCTAGTATGACGATCGGCCCAAGCCGCAGGCAATGCTGACTCCGGGAGTCAAGACCGCAGCCTCTTGCATTGGTGACGAGCGCAATCTCCGCTACGCCACCCGACCGCCCTCCACTCCCTACTATTGAGTCTATCCACCACAAATGGTGTCTGAGGAAGGCACGCAGCATTGTCAAGGATATCTCTCACCCCAATTATGGACCCCTCTATACACTTGCTTGTACACCTGCACATGTTTCGTTGTACTGTACTTGTGCAGTATAATGACAATACATTTGAATCTAATCTAATCGAATCATTATGGATCCATGACTATAATATGCGATAGAGATCTCCCAGCCCTCTATGAATTCTAATCTGGTTGTAACTCAGGCCAGTCCTCTCTCCCATCTCCCTTGACGTTCTTCACCCTATCCAATATCCAGTGGTAGAAGAAGTACACAGTTCCTTTACACACAGTTCCCCCTCTCTCTCTCTCTCTCTCTCTCTCTCTCTCTCTCTCTCTCTCTCTCTCTCTCTCTCTCTCTCTCTCTCTCTCTCTCTCTCTCTCTCTCTCTCTCTCTCTATCTCTCTCTGTCTACCAGTCGCAGACTGTGTGGGCTGACTGTCACTCAAAGTGCTTATGGGCGGGGCCATAACAGCCTGAAATCCTGAGGGTGAAAAATGATGGTTTTGAGTACTTGATTAGAAATATAAAACAATGCATTTAAAAAAAAAAAAACTTACAGATGTCTTCAATAGACTCACGGGAATTGTGTAAAGTTGCCCAAATAGTGCTAGGAATAGCAATGCAGGTCCCCTTTAAGTAAAAGTAGAAATACCCAGATAAATTAGTACTCTGGAAAAAGTATGCATTCTACGTTTGTGTATTCCAGTGCTTGGGAGCATTCAATCCTTGACCCATTGACCTCTAAAAGTTATGTTAAAGTGGTATGTGGTCCAGTTCTGTATCATAGTCGGTTCCGCTCGTCGTCACTCATGCACTGTCCTCGCACACGTGCACGCGCACTGAATAAAGACCACAATGTACCTTTAATCCCAATATTTGTCTGACCACACCCCTATCAGCTCACCTACATAAGCAGGTGTGTGGTCACCTGCTCTCCTCCTTTCTCGCTTTCACCACAAGGAAGTGCCTCGGTAGATCCCCACTTGACGTGATGTGATGGTAGGAGAAGAGTTGGAAAACGAGATACGTTGACATCATATCTTTATTTTCTCTCTCACTATATTCGAGAAAATACGGCGATATTGTCTTCGTACTGGAGTGTCTGGAAGATGATGATCATTCTAAAAATCCTCCACCGGTTTTCGTATTGGGAGTTCGCGCCGCTACATGCTTTCCAACTGCAGTCCTTGCTGTGTGCTGGTTGTGGTAAAGGCACAGCTGGACTGTAGGATGCGCCGCTGTTGTGAGAAGTGGTGGGTTCCAGGTTTGGTGAGTTATGTTTTTGCTGGCGAGCTCCACTTGTCTGTTAGTGCTATGGGGGCTAGTTGACAATGTTTATGAAAACCGGCCCCAGACTAGGGTCTTTTGTTCAGCCTCTTAGGCGACGGCGGAAGACCTTGGTCTGAAGCCCATTATAATTAACTAGTGGGCCACGACCAATAACCCTGTGTTTTCTGGACGAGTGGTTGTTTCTCTGTCACCGTGAGGCCCCTTCTTTCATAATACAAATGAGAGTATTCCCTCACGAGGAAATATGGGCATGGATGTTCGTTAGCGGAAGATCTGTGTTCAAGTCAGCTACAGGCCAGTTGGGTATTGTGCTGGCTCCGTCGGGTGTTGGTAAAATCACCGTTGTAAAACTGTGTTAAAATCTTGTTTCTCTTCTCTCTTAAACAGTGAGGAGGGTTTCAGAACGGCGGCCTGTCTGAGTGATTGTTATATCATTGTGTACAAGTTCAGGTGATAGCTGCTTAGCTTACGTGCTAGTGGTGGCCTACTGTTAGCCAGTCAGCTGTTAGCTGCGGCGCTAGCCTGTTGTGATCACTAGGCTAGGAAACGTTAGCTTGCGTGCTAGTTATGGCCTACCTAGGCTAGGCTAGGAAACGTTAGCTTGCTGCTATCAGCCGAGTGCAGCCGTTAGCTTAATGCTACACTGTTGAACGTGCTTTGATTATAACATGTTTTAAACGCTCTTGACTACGACGTCATCTTTGACGGAAGATGTTCGTCGAACCTGCCCTGAGCCAGGACGGCAAGGACTGCGTCAACAAGGGGGACCGTAGCGACGGGATGGAGCGGCGACGCTGCCCAGGTCGACAACACAGAACGGCTGTGTTTACTACGGTGCCTTGTTAGAGGCTGCAGTTTCGCTTGATCTGCGCTCAAGGTAGGCAAGGTCTGACCAGACCTTGAGCACGTCTTCTTGCTTTCCCTTCTAAATGTTTTGTAAATAACGATGTTTTCCAAAACGAGTGTTGCTGCACTACATTTAGGATACGATGCAAGTTATGTGTGAATTGTCTTGTCACTGGTATTTAGCTTCTCAATGCAAATCGGGTTGTTTGTTACAGATGTGAAAATGATCTGGTTTGTTGTGTTGAGAAACATCATGTGTGTTTATGTACTGTGTACTCACAACTAAGGGGGTTAAACTAACCTATAAAGCTATGCTTAGTGACATATGAGTAAAGAATGATTCTTTTCTCAGCCTGTAATGACAATGAACAGTGTGTTCACATATTAACAGGTTTACCTGTTCAACTGGCCGTATTAAGGGTAAAGTAGGAGGGTTGTGTTTTCCCCCCGGTTCCCTGGGGACTTCTTCATCCTCCTCTCAGACATGTTGTTACACTACATTGTGTCACTGTGTGGTAGGGATACGATGTAACCCTTAGCTTGATTGCTGAGGTTGTGCTAAAACTGCTTGAGAAACTTTATTTTCCTAAAAGAAAAGATTGTTTGGTCGCTTTTCGTGTGTGCTTAGCAAGGCCTGTGGCCGATACTAATCGAGAATTATGTATTCTCTCATTATGAAAAACGGCGTTCCTCTGTAGAGTGTTTTTGCCATTTTTTGTAGGTGATGATGGGTTGTGTGTGTCATGTGACCTACAACTGGGTTGGGCTGGCCACAGAAGCACATGTGTAAGTTTGGTACCGGGGCTCATGGAGAGCCCTCTCTATTCTGTGTTTTTTCCTTAGTAAAAATCAGATAGCAGGTTAGCACATGCGCTGTGTGAAGCTGTTAGACGCTTCATGGAGCTGACTATGACTGTGTCATACTCTCTTTTTGTCATTACATCGTATCATGGGTGTGGGGTCGTAAAGGGGTGAACTGGTAACCTTTCCTCCCCCTTTTTTCTGTTGGTCAGGGGTAAACCCACCTGTCCTTCAAGGTTCCTGTCACGTTGCGGTTCGGCACGTTACAGGGTGAGGGGGGGGGGGGGGGGAGGGAGTTTCCTGGTCCCACGCCCTGGAATATTGGGCGTGTGCACCGCAGAAATTCCCCCGCCATAGAGTACGTCACTGTGCGCGTCTCTGTTGGTAGGACTTCCGTGTGCTGTTCAGGTCCATATGATGGATCTGTTTAAAACGGGGGGTGGTCAGGGCTCTTCCTCACGAAGCTCCTATTCGGGCCTTCTGTGAGTTGGGACTCTCCTTCCATGTGAGGGAGCCTCCTCAGAGTACAGAGCCTCCTCCTCAGATTGATAAGGTGAGTGGAACCTCAAGAAGGAGTCCTACTCTATTGTGTGTGTATTCGATTCAATTCGATTATTGAGTGTGTATGGGTTCAGTGCCTCCTCCCCGGAGAGCCCTAAAACCAAACTTTTACATGGCTCAAGGTGCAATATATTCTTTTCAATCTGTACAGCTCGCGTGGGAAGTCTCTCTGGGGATTTCCGTCTCCTCTCTATGGGAGGGTGGTGGAATGTAAAAATGTAAAAAATTTTACCCCCGGCCGTGTAGACTGGGATACATACTGTTGGTGCTTCCTTCTTTTCTTTTAAAAAGAGTTGGAGTTAGGAAGTATCACACCCCTCTTGTCGTTCCCCTGGGCGCCTTGGGGATTCAATGACAGGTCTAAATAGCCTGTTCATTGATGTGGTTGTGTCCCGACACACGCATAGTGCTAGCTCGGGGTGTTCTGTAATCAGGCGACTGACTGGCACGCCTTGGTTGCTTGGGGTTAAAACGGCGTTTTTATAAAGCAACTGGGATGGAGGTTTTTCCTCTTCCGATGACCTGTTTTGGTTGTCGACGGATTCTCGTTCATATCTGGGGGATGATGACGGAATGGATCTGAACATATGTAGAGAGGTCTCACGCCCTGGGGGTGGGCCACCGGGCGCGGTTCGCCCCGAACGTCTGGGTGGCGCCTTCTTTTCATGTTTAAGATCAACACGCATATCTGCCCCTTCTCTTGGAGTAGGCATGTCGGCGTGGTTAGGGCACGGGACTGGTTCTGGTCACGCTGGTCCGGATCAGTTGAACCCGTTGTCCGCCGGGGATGCAGATCTGCTGTTCTGGTACCCTGAGGGACTTGGGCTTTTTTCAGGGGGAAAAATGCCAGGTCGGTCCGGGTGTCACAGGGTTAAGCGCTATGGAGTCCCTGGTTGGGTAAATGTTTTACTCAGCACTGTCGTAATGGCTTATGGCCATGCCAACCTGTACACGCTCGATCTCGTCAGATCTCGGCCGCTACACAGGTTGGTCCTGGTTAGTACTTGGTTGGGAGACCGCCTGGGAATACCAAGTACGGTGTGCTTGGGGCTGGTTCTCCATTCTTTTTCGCTCTTCTCTCACGCATGGCGAAGAGGGGCCTGTTGGGGTGGTCTTTGACCTCCTATGGTGACCCTGTGCTTCCCATATCGCCGGGCCCGGTCCGAAGTAATGTTTCGTCGACCCGTAGGCCTGGGTTAACCCTTTTTTGAAAACTAGCCGGTGTATACCTGCAGGTGTGTTTTGGAGTTTTTTCTTGAGGGGTTATAGGAACAACCACCGCATTGGGTAACACCAAGGTGGTTGATTCCCTGGTGTGTTGGAGCAGTGTCAACTCCCGGGTTCACCGGTTGAGGGTGCCCCTGCACGTTCATGACGTCTGCCAATCGTGTCAGCCTTCTCTGCCTCAACCCCTCTGGGTGGGTTTTTTTTAAATGGAGGCTTGGTCATGCAACAACGCCAGCATACGCCCCTTCCGCCGGTGCGGCTGTGTTCAGCTGTCCCCTCTGGCGCCTGTCTCGTCCGCAGTCTCCAGGCTAGGGTTAACAGCCTGTTGCCTGGTTTTTCCCCGGTGCGCTGCCTGCTTCCGTTGGTTAACCTTTTTTGTGTGCTTACGGCCATGCTGACTGCCTGTTCTGCAGGGTCAGTGTGCCAGGCGGTGTACTATTGGGGGGACAGGGCCCGCTCGGCTGAGGGGCCTTTGTCCGAATACGCTGGCGATGTGGGGGGCGGGGTCACTAAGTGCCCACCTGGTGGGGTCTTGATGCTGGCATCATGGACTTCTCCGGGCCCCCATTCCAGGGGGTCCAGTCCCTTTGGTGGGTCTGGGCCTTCCTTCGCGCTCCGCTGCTACGGCCTTGCCACGGGGTTGGGTTTGCCCTTGACCCCGTGATTCTGGGGGCAGTAACGAGGTTGTTCCCTCCGTTCGTTCCCGGGTGGCATGCGGGTTGTGCGTGTGTGTAGTCGTGGGGTCAGGCCACGGTCTGCTCACCCTGTGCGTTGAGTTGCTTGAGTGCCTCTTCGCACGGTCGGGTCCGTCGCCCTCCCGGGAAACCTCCAATAGGGGGGGTGCCCTCCATTAGGGAGGGTCGGGGGGGCTCGGCCCTCCCTGTTCTGATGGTTGTGGGGGGCCTTCAGCGGGGTGTATTTGTCGGCCGGTGGCTCCGCTCTGCCTCCCTATGTGCATGAGTGACGCCGAGCGGAACCGACTATGATACAGAACGTTAGGTTATGACTATAACCAAGTTCTGTTAATAGTGGTGACGCTCGGCGTCCGACGCCGCTGCAGCCCTTGATCTCACCTTGTGGTGAAAGCTTGGGAAGGAGGAGAGCAGGTGACCACACACCTGCTTATGTAGGTGAGCTGATAGGGGTGTGGTCAGACAAATATTGGGATTAAAGGTACATTGTGGTCTTTATTCAGTGCGCGTGCACGTGTGCGAGGACAGTGCATGAGTGACGCCGAGCGTCACCACTATTAACAGAACTTGGTTATAGTCATAACCTAACGTTATGCTGCTCTGATTATGTCTTCTTGAAGTTGACAGGCTTCAAATGTATAGAATCTTTAATAATTTTGTCCTCTTGAAGTTGACAGGCTTCAAATGTATAGAATCTTTAATAATTTTTGCCATGTTTTCTATACAAAATCTTTTTCTTCAAAGTAACTAGTAACTGATGGGTTCAGGTGAATGTAGTTGAGTAAAAAGTACAATATTTCCATTGAAATGTAGTAGAGTAAACGTTCCCTAAAATGAAAATACTCACGTAAAGTACAAGTAGCTTGAAATTACAGTAATTGAGTAAAGGTACTTAGTTACTTTCCACCATTGCCAATATCTAATGAAGCAAAACCTCTGCGAAAAACATACATTGGCCTCCAGTGTTCATGCTGTGTGTTCTCCAGGTCTGGTGCTGCTGAGGAGGTGGATCTCCGGCAGCGTGTGCTGCAGCGGAGTGAAGCTGTGTGGCAGGACCGTGGTTATAACCGGCGCCAACACCGGCATCGGCAAGGAGACGGCACGGGACATGGCCAGGAGAGGTGAAGCCTTCACTTGTTCACATCTGATGGGGTTAATCTCTTACCGGGTCCTTCAGAGGGGTCGGCCAAGACGGGGATTGTGTTAAATTGGCATCCTGCCTCTGGACACAAGGCCCGTCAAGGCCGTTGTCGGAAAGTGGTGTTGTTGTCCAGCAGGGGGCACTCTGTCCTCTGGACTTGTCAGTGACAATGCCCCTGTGACGGTGATAGGGACACCGTATAGCTGCGAGTGCCGTCCTTTGGATGAGACGCTAAACCGAGGTCCTGACTGAATTCGTTAAACAACCCAAGACGCCTATCGCAAAGAGTAGGGGGTTCCCGGACGTTCCTGGCCAAATTCCCAATCCGGTCTCTGACATCAAGGCCACCTAATCATCCCTCCCCCTTAATTGGCTGATATCAATCCCTGTCTCCTGAGCCGTTCAGCCATTGTGTAGTGTGATGTGTGCCTGGTGCCAGTGTATGGCAGCCATTGAGCCTGCGTAGCCCAAGGTTGGGTGCTACCAGTGGTGGTGAAGGAGGCCATTTCCACCCTACATTGTGGGGAGCGCTTTGAGTTTCTAGAAAAGCGCTATATAAATGTAATGATCATTCATTCATTCATTCATTATAAGGTTGTCCATAATAGCAACGCCAATGCAAGGTTAGCCCCCAGGTGAGATGCAACATAAGATAAGATAAGATAAGATATTCCTTTATTGATCCCCTTGGCGAAATTCGGGCGTCGTAGCAGCATGGGGGAGGGGGGGGGGGGGTACAGGTATGGGCAGGGTAATAGCAGAAAGACTATAAATAAAGGCAATACAATTACATCTGAATATACTATGAGTAAAGGTAAACAGTATACACAAGGTGCAGGTCAGGGTCTGTACCCTATCAGTCATAATAAACGTTATAGTCTGTGCAGGTTTTGGTGGTCAATAATCAGACACACTTAATGGTTAAGGGTCAGGCATTCCTAATAGTTCTTAAGTTCTGCAGCCGTTAGTTCTCCAGCTGCTGGCAGCAGTCCATGCCCCCCAGTTGGGGAGCCTGAAGGACAAGTCGAGGCAGTTAGTGGAGTGTCAGGGGGGGGGGGGGGGGGGGTTGAGTCTGTGGCTGAACGTGCTCCTCATCTTGGTTGGCTTCTCATGGGGGGGGGGTTCTCCGGTATAGCGGCCAGCTTCCTTCTCATCCCCCACTCTGCCACCACCTCTAGTTTGACAAGCTCGACCACCACGGAGCTAGCTTTCCTCTCCAGCTTGTTCAGTTTGTTGGTGCCCCTTGAGTTGATGTAGCCCCCCACCCCCAGTATACAATGGAAATAAAGAGGACACTGGCAACTACAGACTGGTAAAACGACTGCAGCAGGCTATTGCACATATCGAAGGACCTGAGTCTCCTCAGGAAGAACAACTTGCTCTGTCCCTTCCTGTAAAGGGCCCCTCTGTTGTCCGACCAGTCTAGTTGAATGTGCGGGTTACCAGTTGCTAGAGTCTCAATTGGGTCTAATGTAGGTTTACTGCTATGGTCACATGGACACCTGCACCTCCCAGTATCTCAGACATCTATTACACCATCTATCTACGCCATCTATCTACACCATTTACACCACCTGCACAATTGACACCATCTACACCATCTAAACCTTCTACACCATCACAGGTCGGCAATAGGCGGCCCGCGGGCCGAAATTGCCCCGCCAGCAATAATATCTGGCCCTTCAGAATATAAAAAAATATATATATTCTTTATTTTTTAAAATGTTTTTAATTAATTTTTTTTTTTATATATCAGACCAACTAGGCTAGGCTATATGTTAGCTATAATGTCCAAATAGAGAAACTACCACCACCTAAAGAATGCTTATTATATGTTGTTTTATCCATGTTGAGAGTGAATAACAGGTAGGCAGCGCGTGCAATGTAGTGCTTGCTCAACATGAAAAAAGTTGGTGGACAGCGCCTGGTGCTGAAATAACAAACAAGCCACACCACATGTGTGGTGTGAAATTAAAACATCAGTTCAGTAAGTCATTCAAACTTTATCTTTATGACTGTGACGGCACCACACATGTGAACAGTAACAATGCAATTAAACTGAAGTCAAATCAGAGCAAAAAAAGCTGAATCTGCTTCAAGAAGATGTGCTACATTAGGTATATAAGGAATTACAACGAGACATTTATTAACTAAATAAAAAATACTATTAGGCTTTTAACCCTCTAAAGCCAGGCGCAACAGTAGACATGTTTTGTAAAACATTTGTTTGTGATAAAGACTTGCTTTATTGTATCGGAATCGATTGTCATCTCAGAATTTAGTGCATCTCTCAGAGAATGCGCGGATGTAAAGCATAGAATCTTGAAATATCTAGATTGGTTGTTTTCTCTGGACTGCATCTAATCCGCTGTATCTATCCATTTATCATATCTATGTCTGTCACTATAGCCAATGGAAATGCTAGAAATGGTCACATGGACTGGGAGAACCAATGGAAAATTCCTATTGTTTCTCAATAGTCCAGTGCGCTCCACAGAAAGGGCCGTCAGATAGACACATTGGTTGCGCGTAATGTAAGATAGGCCGATATACAAAGGTATAATGTTCAGTGCAAATGTGTATGTCGTTTACAGTTTATTAGGCCACCTTTGCATCTCGTTTATTTTGTCCATTCTCTGACTCTGCCACAAATGTATGTCTTAGTTATAAGGTGGTCTGTCACAGAGTTAAAATGTTTTCACTATCAATATATTAAATTAGCCATTGTTTTTGTTTCCGGCCCCCCGTACAATGGCTTGGAAAAAATGTGGCCCTCGGCCAAACTTAATTGCCTACCCCCCCCCCCCATCTATTCTACACCATCTACACCATCTACACTATCTACACATCAACATTCTGAATGTTCATCCATCTGATATCTTTACCATGGTGACACATCAACATTCTGAATGTTCATCCAGCTGATATCTTTACCATGGTGACACATCAACATTCTACTGGTCTCCATGATGACGTTAATCAAGAATTATGTAGTCGTCATCATAGGTATACCAGCCAAATGAATATAGATTTCAATAGGAACGGCCATTCTGTGAATTGAAGTTATATGGTCTGTCCTGTGTTTGTCCCAGGTGCCCGAGTGGTCCTGGCGTGCCGGGACATGTCCAAAGGAAAGCTGGCAGCAGAAGAGATTCAACACACAACAGGAAACACTAATGTGGTGGTGCGACACCTAGACCTGTCCTCCCTCGAGTCAGTACGACTATTCGTTAAAGAGTTCCTAGCCAGCGAGCATCGACTGGATATCCTCATCAACAATGCAGGTGAGAGAGAGAAAGAGAGAGAGAGAGAGAAAGAGAGAGAGAGAGAGAGAGAGAGACACTACAGGGTACTACAGGGTACTACAGGGTACTACATGGTACTACATGGCACTACATGGCACTACAGGGTACTATAGGGTACTACATGGCACTACGGGGTACTACATGGTACTACATGGCACTACAGGGTACTACATGTCTCCTCCTTTGCAGCACCACAAACATGGGAACTCTCTAACTCTTCCCCCCCCCCCCCCTCCCCCCCCCCCCCCCTTCTCTCTGAGTGCCCGTCTCCTGGCGCTGACTAAGGTGATGGATGCCTCGGGGTCTTGGCCAAGATTGTAGTGACTGCTCTACATGCACCTCCGAGGCCTTGGATCAGTTATTCACCGCCGTCTGTCCGTGGTCCTGTCAACTGATTAACAGTATTAACAGACTGTTAACAGATTAACAGTCAATGCAGTTTCATTGCTGGGTTAAGTACTTCCATTTCTATTCACATAATACGCCTACTTCATATATCTACTCCTTTCACATATATGCCTACCACTTGTATCTATTGCTATGTCCGCCTACTACAATCTCATGAGCCGTCTAACGCCTGTCCCGTCTCCCTGTCTCCCTATGACTTGCTGTCCTGGAGTGTTGACCGGAGTGTTGGACGTCCCGTGACGAAGGCCGGGAGGTTGCGACCCCCTCTGCGTGCCCCCCTGTCTCCGGAGGTCTCGTAGTGGTGACCGGAGTGCCGGATGTCCCGCGATGATGTCGGGGAGTTCGTGACCCTCTCTGCGCCGCCCCTATCTCCCTGTCTCCGGCTGTCCCTGAGCAACGACCGGAGTGTTAAATGTCCCTTGACTAAGACGGGGAGGACGTGACCCTCTTTGCGCCGCCCCTGTGCCTCAAATAGATTGCTATCAGCTCTATCTTTAATCTTTCAAAATGTTCAGTTGCTATCGCTATTAGCTCTATCTTTAATTTTTCAAAATGTACAGTTGCTATTGCATGCACTCATCTGTGTTCCACTACACACATGAGTGCATGCTTACCAACTGTCCGTCTGCAACACTACTATCACCAACATCTAAGAAGGGAGATCCCCCCTTGAATGGCCCTTCTAAGGTTTCTCTCCTCCACACTGCCTGTGGAGCTTTTTTCCCCTATTGTTAGGTTTTAGTGAGTTTTTCCTCACCTTCGCGTGGGGTATGTCTGGGAGTGCTTGCATTCTTTCATTTATTTGCATCCGTCTAAAAATGTTTGCACCTTATGGTGTTCTTGTTCTGTTCTTGACTTATTGTTATGTTTTCTTCTTGACTTGTTTAAAGAAGATCTGTACGGCCCATGGGGACATTAACGTGTGTTGTTGGGCCCTATAAATAAATTTGATTTGATTTGATTTGATTAGATTTGTGTGTACTATTACAAAAACTACTTTGTTTGTTATTTTTGTTTGTATATCAATGTGCAAAACAATCACATTAAAACACAAGTAGACGGGCATATCCTTAAACGGTCCGAATTCTCAATCTGCCTTTTGACCATGCCCCTAATCCAAGCCATTGAAGTGTACTGTTTTTTATTTTAGAACAGCGCCACCATGAGGCAAGATGAATCAATGTTTTACTGTTTTTAGACAATGTTACAATGTTTTTAGATAATGATGTCTACAATGTTTTACTGTTTTTAGATTATCATTGTTAATTGTGATTGTCATATGTATCTTATGTTGTTATGTTTTGTGTTGTCTTTCTATGTGGACCCCAGGAAGACTAGCTCGCCACTTAGGTGACAGCTAATGGGGATCCTTTTTAAACAATAAACAATAAACAATCAGAACTTCACAGGCCTCCTTGCTAAAGGTTTGGTGGAAAACTAAGAGTGCGTTCACAAGTAACAAATCATTTCCTGTTTACCATGTGTTCTTTCCAAAATGTTATTGTATCTGGTGGTCATATGGTTTGGCCTATCAATTATCTAAATTCTAAATGATCCACCATTCTCTAAATAACAGTTTCATACTTGTTGTATCAGGAGCAATTATTTGAAAATGTAAAGTTCGGCCTGATGGTGGCGCTAGGGGAAGGGTTATGGGGTCACCAAAATCAATAGGTTTATTCCTCTACGGGTCATGACTGTGCACAGTAAATGAGAAATTATTTGAATGAAAGGTATTGGAGATACCCAAATTCGAAAATTGAATGTTTGGCCTGATGATGATGTTAGAGGAAAGGTCAAAGGTTGAAAAGATTTGAATGGAAGGTATTGGAGTTATAGCAATAAGTCTGCTGCAGCAATCGGGGTAAATCCGTCGTTCGTATAATAAACCCTAGTGGTGTTAGTGCCTTGCTCTACTCATTGAGCTACACAGGGAATAGAACCCCTTACCCTGGCTGTGTCAGTGCCTTGCTCTACCCATTGAGCTACACAGGGAATATAACCCCTAACCCTGGCATTGTTAGTGCCTTGCTCTACTCATTGAGCTACACAGGGAATTTAACCCCTAACCCTGGCAGTGTTAGTGCCTTGCTCTACCCATTGAGCTACACAGGGAATTGATCTATGTTTTCATTCAGGGGGAACCAAAGAGTTCTAATAAGGGGGAAGATAAGGACAGGTGTTTGGACACTGAGCCATTATCAGTAATATAAACATAAACATAAAGTTGGCGGCTACGTGGCGTAGTGGGCAAGGCGCTCGCCACGAATGATGGAGACGCTGGGCTTGCCTGTTCGAGCCCAGCGCTCCACATTGCTTTCAGTTTAGCTGGTCGTTCATACTAATACACATTGGCCGTATTAGGGGGTGGGAAACTGATGGGTGGGGATCGGGCGTTGTGGACAGCGACTCCTACAGGTTGGTTGGTGCGCCTGCGCAATAGAATCAGGAAGTGTCAGGGGCAGCGTGAGCCTCCCACGCGTTACTCCTCGCCACTGAGAGATCGAGCTGCGCAGGTGAAAAGATGCGACTGCTGTTACCTCAAGTACCGGAGGGGACTTGTGCTATGTATGACTTAGTCCACATTGCAGCCGGCTTGTGGGAGGCAAGAAACAGCGTTCGTGACAGGGGAGGGTTGAATTGGATGATACGAAATTGGGATGGGAGAAAAATATAGAAAAATGGGAGAAAAAGTGGATAAAAAAAAAAAAACATAAACATAAAGTTCTGCTACTTCTCCCAGGTGTTATGATGTGCCCTAAAAGCCTATCAGAGGATGGTTTTGAGATGCAGCTGGCTGTCAATCATCTGGGTCACTTTCTACTGACCAATCTGCTGCTGGACCTTCTGAAAAGATCCTCCCCCAGCCGAGTCATCACGGTCTCCAGCATCGCTCACCATGGAGGCAAGTAGATGAACCCTTAACTCCCCAGACAAGAACAACATCTTAATTACAGCAATAACCTCATGTGGGAGGAGTTAGAGGGAGACTGCTCAGTACAACCAGTCTGACACTGTTGACCACTAGGAGCTGCCCAGTACAACCAGTCTGACACTGTTGACCACTAGGAGCTGCCCAGTACAACCAGTCTGCCACTGTTGACCACTAGGAGCTGCCCAGTACAACCAGTCTGACACTGTTGACCACTAGGAGCTGCCCAGTACAACCAGTCTGACACTGTTGACCACTAGGAGCTGCCCAGTACAACCAGTCTGCCACTGTTGACCAGTGATGCCACAGATTACTTGTAAAAGTAATCCGATTACTGATTACTGATTACTCCTTTAAAAAGTAATCCAAGTTACTTTACTGATTACTTGATTATCAGAGTAACTTAGTTACTTTGAAAGTAACTAGGTTACGAAGTCGTCGTCGTTCCCCCAACAGTTTTTTTTAAACGCTTTATTGAAAGTGCATAAATTGTTTTTAACTTGTTTCTCTGCACATAACGTAAATTGTTAAACTAGTGCTTCAGCTTCTGTACCATCAAGTATGGTAAAGCAACAGTCTATGATGCTCACAGCATTAGAGCAGCCAGCCAGTGGTTTTACAAAACCAGTGTATCCATTCACATCTAACAAATGCAGGCTGAACTATTCAATTATATCAACTGTAACTATTAAATTGTTTTTATAAATGTCTCTCTAGTCTTCTTGCGGTTTCACTTCGTTTAGACAAGCGTTTTGGGGTGGAATTCTCAGACGAATGCAACGGAGCACTGCTGTCACACGATTGGCGCATATGTCACATGACGTGCTGTGAAGACCCGCCCTACTCTGCCTCTGATTCGCAGACTGTGGATGGGGAATGTGATTGGGCCAAAGCAGAGTCACTCACAGACAGAGAGTCCAGTCACGCCGCGAGGACACATTCTTGTGTAACCCTTTCACTGCCACACCACGTCACTCCCAAATAAGAAAAACAGCTCAAAAATGTATTTTTGACTGTCGAAAACGAAATAAAATACTGCATTCCGCCTGCATTATGAATTTATGATGAGATAGTAACGAAATAGTAATGCACAGCCACTTGGACAAGTAACTGCAATCAGATTACTGGCTTTTAAAGATTAACGCGTTAGATTACTATTTTCGGGGGAAAGTAATCAGATTACAATAACGCGTTACTTAGTAACGCGTTACCGGCATCACTGCTGTTGACCACTAGGAGCTGCCCAGTACAACCAGTCTGACACTGTTGACCACTAAGAGCTACCCAGTACAACCAGTCTGACACTGTTGACGACTAGGAGCTGCCCAGTACAACCACTGTCTGACACTGTTGACCACTGAGCAGCAATGTAATTTCAAAATAACTTCACTTTGATATGACGTTTTGGTTTTTCAACATGTGTACCTAGTGTCACAGTATTATTTGTCTGGCATAATCCAGCTAATCACATGCCCCCTGGAGTTTATATTCAACTGTAAATAGACAACAAAGACACAAAGACACAAAGCAAAGACACAAACACTATAGCATTCTTTCCATCCTAGATTACATTTCTGGGTTAGAAAACAAACCACATAACTACAGAATAAGCTACAAATCCGTTTAAAGTAAGTAGCAGTGGAAATTACTGGTTAGTGGTGTTCTTTTCTTCTCCCTTATCTCATATCAGGAAAGATCCATTTTGAAGACCTCCACTTTGAGAAGACTCCTTATGACTCTCTGACCAGCTATAAACAGAGCAAACTGGCTAACGTGCTGTTCACCAGAGAACTAGCAAGGAGGACCAGAGGTAACACAACTATTATTATTATTATTATTATTATTATTATTATTATTATTATTATTATTATTATTATTATTATTATTATTATTATTATTATTATTATTATTATTATTATTATTATTATTATTATTATTATTATTATTATTATTATTATTATTATTATTATTATTATTATTATTATTATTATTATTATTATTATTATTATTATTATTATTATTATTATTATTATTATTATTATTATTATTATTATTATTATTATTATTATTATTATTATTATTATTATTATTATTATTATTATTATTATTATTATTATTATTATTATTATTATTATTATTATTATTATTATTATTATTATTATTATTATTATTATTATTATTATTATTATTATTATTATTATTATTATTATTATTATTATTATTATTATTATTATTATTATTATTATTATTATTATTATTATTATTATTATTATTATTATTATATTATTATTATTATTATTATTATTATTATTATTATTATTATTATTATTATTATTATTATTATTATTATTATTATTATTATTATTATTATTATTATTATTATTATTATTATTATTATTATTATTATTATTATTATTATTATTATTATTATTATTATTATTATTATTATTATTATTATTATTATTATTATTACTACTATTATTACATTTACATTTACATTTACATTTAGTAATTTAGCTCACGCTTTTATCCAAAGCAACTTACAAGTTCTGTACGACAGGTCAGCAGGAAGGGTACAACTCTTCTCTTATTATTATTATTATTATTATTATTATTATTATTATTATTATTATTATTATTATTATTATTATTATTATTATTATTATTATTATTATTATTATTATTATTATTATTATTATTATTATTATTATTATTATTATTATTATTATTATTATTATTATTATTATTATTATTATTATTATTATTATTATTATTATTATTATTATTATTATTATTATTATTATTATTATTATTATTTTTTTTTTTTTTTTTTTTTAACTTAAATTTTTATTAAACATTTATAGACATACAACACAACATATACAATAACATAAACAACACTATTAAACAGACATAAACAATAAAGAAAAAATGTAATACTCAAAAACAAAATAAAAAATACTGACTTGAGCAGAAATTCCACAAACATAAATAATAAAATGGAAAAACATAAAACAGCTGTCAAAACAAAAATTTTAATAAAAAAGCTAACTAAAGCAGCATTTTGTGACATGGGTTCAGAGACCCTCCTTGAACCTCTTTCCTCCTTTACCCTTCGCCCTCTTGTGTTGCATTTGGTTCTTCCTCTGTGATGTCGTTTTCGTTCCCCCTGTAATCCTCCCACTTTCCCCATCTTTCTCCAAATTTCTCTTCCTGTAACCTCAGCATGTGTGTTATCCTCTCCATATCCTGTATCTCCCCTACTATTCCTACCCATTGTGCTATTGTCGGTGGGTCTTCTTTGTACCACAGTCTTGTTATTGCTTTTCTGGCTGCTATCAACATTATATTTATTAAATATTTGTCCCCCCCTTGTATTCCCTCGTGTGTCAGGTCTCCTAAGTAAAGCACCAGTCCCGTTTGTGGTAACCCGTATCCTAATATTCTGTTCATTGCCTCCCCTATCTCCTCCCAATACCCCTTCAGCTTCTGACATCCCCAGAATATGTGCGTGTGATTTGCCCCTCCTGTTACGTTCTGGACACCGACCTCGGTCGGTGACCACCCACATTCCTGGCATATGTCACTGGGCTTGTCACCTGTCATTTCCCTGTCAATTAGTGCTGTCACTTAGGGGTGGTTCCTGATTGGCTGTCACGGGGGTGTGTGTGGAATGTTGGTATTTTGTCTCTATTTAACATACCTCTCTTCTGCTTGTCCATTGTCAGGTCTTCACTAATTGCGTTCGGGGATAACGCGGACGGTTCTACTGTGGACCTCCAATAAGCTCCCATTTACCTTATCTTACACTTGTGCTTTTGCACTTGTTCTCTCTTAGAATTTACTCTGTGTTCTTACTATTAAAGTCGAACCTGTTCAAGAGTAAACACTCTCTGTCTCTGTGATTGCCTTCAACCATTGGAATTCACCTACCTGCATTCTGACAGAAGACCTGACCATCAGAATTCCATGGAGGCCATCATGGAGATGCTCCGGACGCAGGGAGCAGCCCAGACATGGATGGAGGAACATCAGCAGCTGGTCAGCGCCGAGTTAATCCGACTCAATGGGGTCGTCGGATCATCCCAAGCGGTGGCGCAGTCGGCGTTGGCCACAGCCCGACAAGCCCAAGAAGGAGTGGCTGGTGTGCAGTCGGCGGCGGGGGAAGCAGCGCTCCACGCAGAGGAAAGTCGGGGGGGGTTCGGGGTCCAGGAGCGGTCCCGCGAACCACATCTGCAGGCGCCCGCTCGCTATGACGGATCACCGGATGGTTGTCGGGAATTCATCACCCAGTGTCTACTCGTTTTCCGGCTGCAACCACGATCATTTCCATCGGAGACAGCGCAGGTAGCGTATATTATCACACTGCTCACCGGCCAAGCTCTCTCCTGGGCTACGGCGGAATTAGAGGCAGGGGCGATAATCTGCGACAGTCTGGACGCCTTTACCCGGGAATTGAGAAGAGTATTCGATACTTCCCGGGTACTCTCGATCTTCGAGGCTGGTGGTCGTCTTCTCGACTGCCGGCAGGGCCTCCGCACTGTCGCAGCTTATGCTATCAATTTTCGGATCTTGGCTCGGGAGATAGCTTGGGCGGAGAACGTCTGCATGGTTCTGTTCGTCAGGGGACTCTCAGCGCGGATGCGAGATGCTCTCTCCGCGCGTGAGATCCCCGAGCAGCTGGAAGTGCTGATCAACACCACTATCAAGATGGATAATCGGCACCGGGAGAGGGAGAAGGAGCATGTCAACAACACCCAGCCCCAGGTATGTTTTCCTTCTTCTCCTGGTGTTGATAATTCCATGCATTACACGAGTGGGCCACTGGGTGATGAATCCATGCAGCTTGGAGCGCTGTCGCTCTCGGACGACGAGAGGCAGCGCTTCATCAAAGAGCGACGCTGCTTCCGGTGCGGACGCACCGGTCACCGCTTCGGCAGCTGTCGGGTCCAGGCTGTATCGGCTCGGCGCCAATCGGGGATGGAAGGTGCGCCGTCGGGCCTCGAGAGGGCGCCAGCAGGTGGGCTCATTCCTGCCAAAACCACGGATTCTCGTAAATTTTTTGAGGTGGCGATCAACTGTGGGGGTGACATTAGGGGAACTAAGGCTCTCATTGACTCAGGGGCGGCGGGCAATTTTATTCACGTGGGATTGGTGAAGGAGTGGGGAACCCCGGTGGAGGATTTAGGGGTTCCCTTACCAGTCTATGCCCTGGACGGTCGGCCCCTGGGCAGTGGGAGCGTCACCCAGCGCACAGTTCCCTTACACATCCGGGTGGAGGGTGGGGAGTGGGAATGGGTTACTTACTTTTCCCCCTATTCTGTCATGGTGTTGGGTCATCCCTGGTTGTCGTCATGTGTTCGTGTCATTAATTGGAGCACGGGCGAACTCTCAACGGCGGCCGACGTCAAGTCGATCGTCAGCGGGAGTTTGCCCAAACCCTTGTCTTCCCCCCCCTCTTCTCTTTTGTCTCCTCCCTCTTTCTCCAGGATGGTGGGGAGCGTGGCAGATTCTGATCTACCCTCTAATCCCGATTTAATAGGGGTGCCTGAGATCTATTGGGACCTGACGGACGTTTTTAGCAAGACGCGTGCTAAAGCACTTCCGCCTCATAGATCATACGACTGTCCCATTAATCTTCTACCCGGTACCTCCCCGCCTCGCGGGCGAATGTTCTCTCTCTCACGCCCCGAAACCTTGGCCATGAACACCTACATAGAGGAGGCATTGCTTGCGGGGCACATACGCCCTTCCACTTTCCCTGCCGGCGCTGGCTTCTTTTTTGTTGATAAAAAGGATGGGGATCAGCGCCCATGCATTGATTATAGGGGATTGAATGACGTTTCCATCAAGAACCGATATCCTTTACCCCTCATGGACACGGCCTTTGAGTGCTTACAGGGGGCACAGGTCTTTTCTAAACTTGACTTACGTAATGCATACAACCTGGTCAGGATTAGAGAGGGAGACGAGTGGAAGACTGCATTTAACACACCCAATGGGCACTATGAGTATTTGGTCATGCCCTTTGGTTTGGCTAATGCTCCGGCAGTCTTCCAAGCCCTGGTTAACGACGTGCTGCGAGACTTGATTGGGGTGTCGGTGTTTGTCTACTTAGATGATATCCTGATTTTTTCTCGCGATATGGTGCAACACCAAATGCACGTTCGGGAGGTGCTAGACCGTCTCCTCAAGCATCAACTATTCGTTAAGGCTGAGAAGTGTGTGTTTCACACGGACACCGTGTCCTTCCTGGGCTTTGTGTTGACGAAGGGCGATCTGCGCATGGATCCAGCCAAGGTGAGTGCAGTTTTGGACTGGCCACGGCCTTCGTCGCTCAAGGGGTTACAACGGTTTTTGGGCTTTGCAAATTTTTACAGGCGCTTTATTCGCAATTTTAGCGCCTTAGCCAATCCCTTAACAGCTCTCACTAAGGCCTCTCTCCCTGGCTTTGAATGGTCGCCTAGGGCTGAGTCGGCCTTCTGCGATCTTAAACGTCGTTTTACATCCGCTCCTGTATTGATCCGCCATGACGCGGAGGTTCCGTTCATTGTGGAGGTGGATGCCTCTGACGTCGCGGTGGGGGGGGTGCTCTCTCAGAGATGCTTAAAGGATGGGAAAGTGCACCCGTGTGCTTTTTTTTCTCGCCGTCTGTCACCAGCCGAGCGTAATTACGACGTGGGTAATCGGGAGTTATTGGCGATCAAATTGGCACTGGAGGAGTGGAGACATTGGTTGGAGGGGGCGGCACATCCTTTCATTATTTGGACTGATCATAAGAACTTGGCTTACATCCAAGGGGCTAAACGCCTTAACGCTCGCCAGGCCAGGTGGACGTTGTTCTTCACACGATTTCGATATACCATCTCCTATAGACCCGGCTCCAAGAATATCAAACCTGACGCGTTGTCGCGCCAGTTTGATCTTCCTGGGCGGGAGGAGCAGCCCCATCCCATTATTCCACCGGCCTTGATTTTGGCACCCGTGTCTTGGGGCATAGAGAAGGTGGTAAGGTCGGCGCTAACGCGGGAGCCCGATCCTGGTGGGGGTCCTCCGGGACGGTCGTATGTTCCCAAGGTGGCGCGCTCATGCTTGCTACAGTGGGCACATGCGTCATCCCTCACCAGCCACCCAGGGGCAACCAGGACCCTGGAATTTATCCGTAGGAGGTTCTGGTGGCCGACAGTGGAGGGGGATACGCGTTCCTTTGTGGCGGCCTGTCCGGTGTGCGCACGTAGTAAGACCTCTCGACGGGCACCGGCGGGTCTCCTCCGACCACTTCCTATTCCTAAACGACCCTGGTCACACATATCTCTGGACTTTATTTCTGGTCTTCCCCTTTCGGACGGATTCACCACCATTTTGGTGGTGGTGGATCGGTTCTCTAAGGCGGCTCACTTTGTCCCTCTCCCCAAGCTTCCTTCGGCCCGGGAGACTGCTGATTTAATTATACAGCATGTCTTTCGGGTCCACGGGCTGCCAGTAGATATCGTGTCGGACCGGGGTCCTCAGTTCGCCTCCAGGTTCTGGAAGGCGTTTGCCGCCGGCCTCGGCGCCTCTGTCAGTCTGTCGTCTGGGTTCCATCCACAGTCGAACGGGCAGACGGAGAGGGTCAACCAGGATTTGGAGGGGGTCTTGAGGTGTTACGTTGCCGGTAGTCCGGCAACGTGGAGTAGGAGGTTGGCTTGGGCTGAGTACGCGCATAATACCCTTCTCTCCTCTTCTACCGGTATGTCTCCCTTTCAGTGCCAGTATGGTTTTCAACCTCCTCTGTTTCCCGAGCAGGAGCAGGAGGCGGAGGTGCCCTCGGCCCAGGCACATGTGGCTCGCTGTCGCAGGACGTGGAAACAGGTTCGGAAGGCGCTACAGAAGGTTTCGGTTAGTACCCAACGGCAGGCTAACCGTAAGCGTCGTCCGGCTCCAGTTTACCGTCCAGGGCAGCGGGTTTGGCTTTCCACCCGGGATCTCCCTCTCCGGGTGGAATCCAAGAAGCTGGCTCCTCGCTTTATAGGACCATTTAAAGTGATTCATCGGGTTAATCCAGTGGCTTACAAGCTACGACTTCCGAGCTCTATGAGGGTTCATCCGACGTTTCATGTGTCCCTGTTGAAGCCATTCCTCTCATCGCCCTTGGCCCCGCCACTGCCTGTGGTTCCTCCGCCCCGGTTTATTGGCGGTCAACCCATTTACACGGTGCGGAGGATACTGGGTTGTAGGCGGAGGGGTAGGGGGTTTCAGTTCTTGGTGGATTGGGAGGGGTACGGGATAGAAGAGCGTTCTTGGGTGCCTCAAAGGGATATTTTAGATCCCAGCCTGATCGTTGATTTCCGGCGGCTGAATCCCGAGGCTCCTAGGTGAACGTCTGGTGCCGTTCGTCGGGGGAGGGTACTGTTACGTTCTGGACACCGACCTCGGTCGGTGACCACCCACATTCCTGGCATATGTCACTGGGCTTGTCACCTGTCATTTCCCTGTCAATTAGTGCTGTCACTTAGGGGTGGTTCCTGATTGGCTGTCACGGGGGTGTGTGTGGAATGTTGGTATTTTGTCTCTATTTAACATACCTCTCTTCTGCTTGTCCATTGTCAGGTCTTCACTAATTGCGTTCGGGGATAACGCGGACGGTTCTACTGTGGACCTCCATTAAGCTCCCATTTACCTTATCTTACACTTGTGCTTTTGCACTTGTTCTCTCTTAGAATTTACTCTGTGTTCTTACTATTAAAGTCGAACCTGTTCAAGAGTAAACACTCTCTGTCTCTGTGATTGCCTTCAACCATTGGAATTCACCTACCTGCATTCTGACACCTCCTTCCCACACATCCTCCAGCATACTCTTTGTGTTGGTGCATATTTTCCCTTCAGCTCTGGGGTTATAAAGAATCTGATTATGTTTTTCCATCCAAACTCTTTCCATATCCTCGATCCTGTTGTTGAATGTTGCACCTCGCATATGTTACCCCATTCCTTCCCTGTTATTCCTATCTCTAGTTCTCTCTCCCATTTCTCCCTTATGTAATCGGTCGTGTGTCCCTTGCTGGTCATTATAGCCCGGTACAGTGCTGATATTACCCTTCCTTTCCCTCCTTCGTATGCCCTTACTATCATCCTAATTATTCCATTCTGTTCTTCGTCCTTGTCCCCTCTTATTTCTTTATTATAGTAATCTCTAATCTGTAGATATCTGAAGTGATCCCTGTTTTCTAGTCCAAATTTCTCCTTTAATTTTTGTAATGTTTGCATTTCCCCCTTCTCTATCAATTTGCATATCGCTGTTGCCCCCCCCCCCCCCCTCTCCCACCTTCTGAATCCATGGTCCAACCTCCCTGGTTTGAATCTCTTGTCATGTGCTATCCATCTCAGAACCCCTGTCTGCTTCTCCAATTTGTGTGTTTTTACTACTCTGTTCCATATGGTCAAGGTGCATTTTGTGATTGGATCTAACAGTCCCTCTTTCTCTTTGAATAGTTCCCTATCTCCCACCAGAGTTTGTACCTTGTATCCCTCCCCTTCTTTTTCAATGTCTTTCCATCTTGCCTCATACTTGTCGTTACACCAGCATGTCACTGCTCTCAGTTGTGCTGCATAATAGTAATCTTGTAGGCTGGGTACTGCCATCCCTCCCTCTTCCTTTGGTTATTATTATCATTATTATTATTATTATTATTATTATTATTATTATTATTATTATTATTATTATTATTATTATTATTACTACTACTACTACTACTGCTACTACTGCTGCTGCTACTACTACTATACTACTACTACTACTACTACTACTACTACTACTACTACTACTACTACTACTACTACTACTACTACTATTACTACTGCTACTACTGCTGCTGCTACTACTACTACTACTACTACTACTACTATTACTACTACTATTACTACTACTACTACTACTACTACTACTACTACTACTACTACTACTACTACTACTACTATTATTTACTACTAATACTATTACTACTACTACTACTACTACTACTACTACTACTACTACTACTACTACTACTACTACTACTACTACTATTACTACTACTACTACTACTACTACTACTACTACTACTACTACTACTACTACTACTACTACTACTACTACTACTACTACTACTACTACTACTATTATTAGTACTACTGCTACTACTACCCTCCTCCCTCAGGTACAGGTGTAAGGTGTTACTCCCTGCACCCAGGGGTGATCAACACGGAGCTGGGTCGTTACATGCGGTCCCGCTGGCCCCTGCTGTCTGCCCTCCTCACCCTGCCCTCCTGGCTCCTGATGAAGAGCCCCTGGCAGGGGGCCCAGACCACCATCTACTGCTCCATCGCCGAGGGGCTGGAGGACAGGAATGGCTGCTACTTCAGGTAGGACACAGGTCATAAGTCATAAGTCATAGGTCATCAGAACTTCTTCTAGATGAGAAATGCATTTGAAAAAGTGCTTCACGACTATGACACTGGGTGTCATACCCCGAGAGAGAGAGAGAGAGAGAGAGAGAGAGAGAGAGAGAGAGAGAGAGAGAGAGAGAGAGAGAGAGAGAGAGAGAATGAGAAAGATAGAGAGAGAAAGATAGAGATAGCGAAAGAGACAGAAAAGAGAGAGAGAGATGTGCTTTATCTATTTAATACACTATGTGTAACAATGTGTGTTTTTCATAGTTCACTAACATGTGTGTGTGTGTGTGTGTGTGTGTGTGTGTGTGTGTGTGTGTGTGTGTGTGTGTGTGTGTGTGTGTGTGTGTGTTTCAGTGACTGCAGGGTGCAGAGGGCAGCTCCTGAGGGCAGAGATGGCCTGGCTGCTATCCGATTATGGGATGTCAGCTCTCGGCTGGTGAATCACTATAGCAACTGAACATCCCCCTGCCAGTGTTCACACATGGACATTGCGTGGGGCCACTGATGTTTACTGTTTACTGGGAGGCAATGGTGTCTGTTTGTAGCCTAGATCAGCTGTGAGGCTTTCACGGTCTACAAATTAGAAGAGTAGCCTATAGGCTGTAATGTTTCAGTAAAAGTAGATGTTCACATTAAAGTCGACGGATGTCAGAGGGTTTGTGTCGTGAAGGAGTGCTGCCTGGTGGATACTTGTGCCCTACTGAACACAGCTTTCTAGTTTCCTATTGGTACTCCCCCCCATGACAGCAAATACAACACACAACGAACTTGTTCATTTGTATTTTATGTGTGCTTTGATGTGGTAATAATATGTAAATGTTGGCGTTAAAGGTGCTATAGATAACATTCAGCCACTAGATGTCGCACTAGAGCACCAGCATGTCATTTATCCAATCAGGTGCATTCCCCGTGGGGAAATGGGAAGTAGGGAGGTAAGGGCATTCATTTTGGACCTGGCAATTTTTTTTTAAATGATAAATTAATGTAACTTGAGGTGTTTGAGGTGTATTTCGGCCTCCCACGGGCCACTCAGCTGACGTGGACCAAGCCTTAGCCTCTGCCCTACAGCACCAACCTGATTGATTGATTGATTGAAAACTTTATTAACAGATTTCAGAATGGGTACAATTACAGTACAGCTCAATACAAACAACTGCTGAGGATGAAGACCAGAAAAAGCCTTTTGTTTTGTTTACATAAGGGTCCTCCATTTTCAATTCATCAACACATCATAGATCCGCTCTCCTGATCCAGAGCCATCTGGGGGCTTTCTCTGCAGTCTCTGTTATATATAATATACGGTCCGCCACACCTGGTGACATATGGTGAAGAACGGATAACCAATAATGAATAATGAACAAATAATGAATGAATACAACTTTTGGAATAGTTCATGCAATTGATATCAGTCTGATATTACATACTGAAATCAGTAGGCTTTCAGATACCATTAATTTTTATACAATAAATACTTATATTAAAAAGGGTGCCGGCTCTTATTTCACAAACAAAAAACTGACCTAAACTGAGTTAAACTGAGTTTAAGTGGGTTTATCCTCCACTACATATTTGAATGGTAATAAAAAGGTGTGAACTGGGTTTAGGTGGTTTGTCCTCCAATACATCCCTTACAAAGGTGTTGTATTACCCTGATTTACCCTCCACTGTACAGGAATTTGTTTTGGTGTCAATGGTATAGCAACATCTTACTGTAACAGATTTCACCAGTATGATACAATGTAAACAGTTCACCAGTGTTATGATACACACATGATACAATGTCAAGTTTCAAGTTTGTTTATGTGTCACAACAACATACAGAATACTTTATGATGAAATGCTTATTTCTGTATGAGCCCCTGAGAGTGTGCTACATACAGTAAAAAGAAAGTAAGTTAAAAAAAAAAGTAAAGTAAGTAAAAGTAAGTAAAGTCAATATATACAATATATAAACAGTTCACCAGTGTTGTTACACACATGATACAATGTAAACAATTCACCAGTATTACACACACAATACAATGTAAACAATTCACCAGTCTAACGACCACCCCTAGGCATGGTTTATTGTTCACAAACCACTCCTGCGCGTGATGTAATGCTTAATTATACAACGGCATGCAAATTTCTCGATTCTGATTGGCTGAAACAGTCATTTTACACGTCTTTATTGGCAACAATTCCACGCTGCTGGCCCAGGACCCGCCCACAACCGAACCACATCACATCACTCCGCCGGATCACAAGAAGGTGGACAATAATCTTTACAAATGGATATGTTGATAGCGACTAAACGACTAAATATCAAGCGATTCTGTCACAGCGAATGTCTTAGTCGTTTAAACAATGTTGGATGATGTAATTGATGGGTCTTGAATCATTCTGTAACAAAAGAAAAATCGCGGATTGATTGATTGATTAATTTTCAATTTCTTTTCAATTTTTTTTCCTTTCGACTGTCAGCGCTCGCTCTAGTCTCCACCCACTCCACCCTACTTTTATACAAAATGCTTCTTACTGTTACGCTCCAGAGACTGTGCAAGACAAGATAAGTATGAAATAAAATAACATAGTAAAATTAGAAGTAAAAAAAATGAGGTCACAGTGTTCAGTTTAGACATATGTACAATGTTCGATGCAGAAGACGTAACTGAGTTACCATACAATATACAATACTGTGCAGTGTACTAATATACAATACTATATAGTGCAAGGCAGAAATGGGACGAGGTGCAATTTAGGTACAATTCACAGTAGGTGTACGAGTTGTAGTGCAAATCCTTTATCAATAAATATAAAGTGTAAAGTGTGTTTGTGTGATCTAAAGTGTGGAGAGTGGGTGCTGCAGTGTGTTGTTTGTTTGAGTGAGTGCGTGCGTGTGGGTGTGTGTGCTGTGTGCATTTGATGGTTGTTGCATAGTGTTTATTGTTCGTTTAGCAGCCTGATGGCCTGGGGATAGAAGCTTCTTCTGAGTCTTTCTGTGCTTGCCTTAAGACTCCGGTATCGCTTGCCTGACCGCAGCAGTTCAAAGAGGCAGTTGTTCGGGTGGCTCGAGTCCTTAATAATTCTCTTAGCCTTCCCCTTGCACCGCTTGTTGTAAATGTTCTGGAGGGTGGGAAGCCCCCCTCCAATTGTGCGTTCGGCTGAACGTGTCACTCTTTGTAGTCTGCTACGGTCTTGTGCAGTGCTATTCCCAAACCAGGAGGTGATGTTGCCGGTCAGGATGCTCTCTATTGTACATGAGTAGAAGTTCCTAAGGATCTTCTGACTGACTTGGAACTTCCTTAGGCGCCTGAGGAAGTAGAGGCGTTGTCGTGCCTTCTTCACAACACTGTCAATGTGTGTGGTCCATGTCAAGTCCTCGGATATGTGGGCTCCGAGGTACTTGAAACTGTTCACTCTCTCAACCGGTGCCCCGTCGATGCTGAGGGGGCTGTAGTCCTTGACCCCCGACCTCCTGAAGTCCACAATCATCTCACATGAGGCAACTTCTCTCAATCATTCCAATAATACACAGTTGGATGTGTTAGTTTGGTTGGATGCACTTCAAGCTGCTTCCACATGGAGGCAAATTGTCTTTTTTGTAGTTTACATTTACATTTACATTTAGTCATTTAGCTGACGCTTTTATCCAAAGCGACTTACAAGTTCTGTACGACAAGCCATCAGGAAGGGCACAACTCTATCAGCTGAGCAACAATGTTCATCAAAGTGTTGAGTGCTACAGTGTAGGTTAGTTTATTAGGACAAGTGCATGACAGTACGGTTAGTTAGGGTTAGATTTTTTTTTTTATTGTTTTTTTTTTAAATTCAGATAATGGTTGAAGAAGTGCGTCTTTAGTCGACGGCGAAAGATTGGACGTGATTCGGCTGTCCTAACTGGGGTGGGTAGTTCATTCCACCATTGTGGGGCAAGGACTGAGAATAGGCGACTTCTCTTTGATGACTCTCCCGGAGCTTGGATAGGAGTAGGTCTGAGGCGGCCAGAAGATGCAGAGCGTAGGGGTCTTGAGGGTGTGTAGTTAGAGACCATTGACCGGAGGTAGGCGGGAGCGGTTCCCTTTGCCGCACGGTATGCTAGGTCGAGGGCCTTGAAGCGGATTCGTGCAGCAATGGGGAGCCAGTGCAGGTCCCTAAGAAGTGGGGTGACATGGGCCGACTTCGGTAGGTTTGAGATCAGGCGGGCCGCTGCGTTCTGAATGAGTTGAAGAGGCTTAGTGGCAGTGGCCGGGAGGCCAGCGAGCAGTGCATTGCAGTAGTCGAGGCGGGAGATGACTGTTGATTGGACGAGGAGTTGGGTGGCTTCTTTTGTCAGGAAGGGGCGGATCCTTCTGACGTTGCTCAGGAGGAATCGGCAGGTTCTGGTCGTCGCTGCGATGTGAGCAGAGAAGTTCAACTGGTCGTCGAGGACAACACCAAGGTTCTTGGCGGTCGGGGACGCAGTCACAGCTGCATTCTCGACTGTGATTGAAAGGTCGGTTAGGGGGGAGGATTTGGCCGGCAGGTGGAGCAATTCTGTTTTGCTTAGGTTCAGTTTGAGGTGGTTGGACGTCATCCAGGCTGAGATGTCGGACAGACAGGCCGAGATCCGCTCAGAGACGTGGATATCTGAGGGAGGGAAGGAGAGGAAGAGTTGAGTATCGTCGGCATAACAATGGTAGGAGAAGCCATGAGACGTGATAATGTTACCCAGTGATTTAGTGTAGAGGGAGAAGAGAAGGGGTCCTAAAACCGAGCCCTGGGGGACACCCGTCCGCAGGGGGCGGGTGGCCGACAGGGTCCCTCTCCATGACACTTGGTAGGAGCGGTCATTGAGGTATGATGACAGCCATGTCAGCGCAGAGCCAGCCACTCCCATTCCTGCGAGGGCCGCAAGGAGGATCTGGTGGTTGACTGTGTCGAAGGCTGCAGATAGATCTAGGAGAATCAGGACAGAGGAGAGGCCTTTCGCTTTTGCTAAGTGAAGTGCCTCTGTGACCGCAATGAGGGCTGTCTCTGTGGAGTGACCAGTCCTGAAGCCTGACTGATTAGGGTCTAGGAGGTCATTCTGTAAGAGATAAGCAGTAAGTTGGTTGGATACAGCACGTTCAAGTGTTTTAGAAAGGAAGGAGAGAAGAGAGACAGGACGGTAGTTGCCTATGACGGTAGGGTTCAGGGTTGGTTTTTTTATGAGCGGCGTGACTCTGGCTTGTTTTAGGGAGGTGGGGACCACCCCCGAGTTGAGTGAGGAGTTGATGGTTGCAGTTAGGAATGGGAGGATGTCTGGTGCTATGGTCTGGAGGAGTGGGGAGGGTAGCTGGTCCAGCTGGCAAGTAGTCGGACGGTTCGACGTTACCAGTGTCAGGGTCTCTGCTTCTGTAATGGGAGAGAAAGATGACCGAGTGAAGGATGAGGTTCTCGATTCAGCATTTGGAATGGGTGGGGGTTGGGAGAAGGAGCTGCGGATGTTCTCCACTTTTTCCTCAAAGAAGATCGCAAAGTCTTCGGCAGAGAAAGATGAGGGAGGGGGGGGGTGGGGGGGGAGTGAGGAGGGAGGACATGGTAGCATGCAGTTTGCGAAGATTCTTGGCAGAGGCCTCGATCCTATGGTGGAAGAAAGAAGCTTTGGCATTAGTGATGGTTTTGGAGAATGTTAACAAGAGGTTGTGATATGTGTCGATGTCAGCAGTGAGGCGTGACTTTCTATACTTCCTTTCAGCTGCTTTCAGGACCTGTCTTTGTTCTCTCACTGGATCTGTCAGCCATGGACTGGGTGGGGAACGGCGGGCAGGTTTCTCAACGAGGGGACAGAGCTTTTTGAAGGAGGTTGCAAGGGCTGAAAGGAGGGTGGAGGTTGCCATCTCTGTGGAGAGAGCAGAGAAGGTGTCACTCAAAGGTAGAGCGGATAGTATGTCAGAGGAGAGGGTGGAGGGGGATAGGGAGGGCAGGTTGCGTCTGAGTGAGACTGTTTGAGTTGGGGTGAAGACCTTTCGGTTAAGCATGAGAGTTAGTGAGAAGGATATGAAGGAATGGTCAGATACATGTAGGGGAGTTACCGTGGTGTTAATGATGCTGGAGTTATGGGAAAATATGAGATCCAAGGAGTTGCCTGCTTTGTGGGTGGGAGGCATGGCAGTGGGAGTCAGGTCAAACGATTGTAGGAGGGAGACTACTATGACTGACTGAGATGAGTCAGGCAGGTTGAAGTCGCCCAATAGAAGGAGAGGGGTACCATCTTCCGGTAAGGAGCTAAGAAGCATGTCCAGCTCATCTGTGAAGTGATCGAGTGTACCTGGAGGGCGGTAGAGTGTAACAATGGTGAGATTGAAAGGATTAGAGACAGATACTGCATGATATTCGAGAGAGGAGAGTGACAGTTCTGGGAGTGGTGTTACGTTTGTAGCCCATGAAGGAGATGTCATGAGGCCAGTGCCTCCACCCCGTCTGGAAGGTTGAGGTGTGTGAGTGAAGTTATAGTTTGTAGATAATGCTGCAGGTGTTGATGAGTTATTGGGGGTTATCCAGGTCTCAGTTAGAGCCAGGAGCTGCAGATTTAGACTATGGGCGTAGGCAGTAATGAAGTCAGCTTTCTTGACTGCTGATTGACAATTCCATAAGCCTCCCCGTACTGTGACAGGTGTATTAGTGGCTGTAGGAGGGTAGGAGAGATTAGCCGGGTTGCTAGCAAACTGCCGTGGGTGGGTTAAATCTGTTCTAGAGGAGCAGATTGTGGATATAGGTATGAGACACATTGTCTTGTCAAGAGTGGCAGGGAGGAAGTAGAGAAATAGCAGAGTGGGAGGGAAAGGGAGATTTTTCAGAGTGGAGTGTAAGATAGGACTAGGGTGTACTTAGCACTAGGTGGATCGGTGGATCCCTTAGCGGATAACTCCAGGAAAACTCCTCCTCTTTGTCCCTCTTCGTTTCTCGACGCTACACCAGCAAGCCTTTAAATCTCAATCACTAATTAGTGCTGTCTTAACACCTGGCCCTTAATGGGGGCACTTAACAAAACAAAATGGCCGTTTTAAACACGCCCCTTTAATCAAGTCAGCTGGTTCCTCACTTTTAAGATTCACTAATAAACTTAAAATGGCTTACCCTAGTTTTCAGTATAAAGCAATGTTTCTCAGTGAGTGTGTCCTGTCCTTCCTTAACAGAGCTCAGTACAGAGTGATTTCAACACAGTCTGGACCTCTGCTTTTAAACAGGGCAGGCTCTTAATGGCTCACTCAGCAAATCAGTTGCTACTAGTAAACAGGAAACAGTCCCTTAATGGGGGCACTTAACTAAACAAAATGGCCGTTTTAAACACGCCCCTTTAATCAAGTCAGCTGGTTCCTCACTTTTAAGATTCACTAATAAACTTAAAATGGCTTACCCTAGTTTTCAGTATAAAGCAATGTTTCTCAGTGAGTGTGTCCTGTCCTTCCTTAACAGAGCTCAGTACAGAGTGATTTCAACACAGTCTGGACCTCTGCTTTTAAACAGGGCAGGCTCTTAATGGCTCACTCAGCAAATCAGTTGCTACTAGTAAACAGGAAACAGTCCCTTAATGGGGGCACTTAACTAAACAAAATGGCTGTTTTAAACACGCCCCTTTAATCAAGTCAGCTGGTTCCTCACTTTTAAGATTCACTAATAAACTTAAAATGGCTTACCCTAGTTTTCAGTATAAAGCAATGTTTCTCAGTGAGTGTGTCCTGTCCTTCCTTAACAGAGCTCAGTACAGAGTGATTTCAACACAGTCTGGACCTCTGCTTTTAAACAGGGCAGGCTCTTAATGGCTCACTCAGCAAATCAGTTGCTACTAGTAAACAGGAAACAGTCCCTTAATGGGGGCACTTAACTAAACAAAATGGCCGTTTTAAACACGCCCCTTTAATCAAGTCAGCTGGTTCCTCACTTTTAAGATTCACTAATAAACTTAAAATGGCTTACCCTAGTTTTCAGTATAAAGCAGTGGGAACTACTTTTTCTGGCGGATGGTTTTTTCAATAAATCTTCGATTAATGTGTGTTTATTGTATAGAAATAAGGTTGGATTAATGTGGCAGTTGTATAAAAGCTTTACACCACTTGCAGTCGTGATTTGTGAACAATAAACCATGCCTAGGGGGGTCTAACGACCACCCCTAGGCATGGTTTATTGTTCACAAACCACTCCTGCGCGTGATGTAATGCTTAATAAAGATGCTTTGCTTTTTGTTGTTGTTATGTTCTGTTAAATATGACAACATTTTCATATGGTTTACCAAACATTTTAAGTAAAACACATGTCAGTAAATCCACATTATGATTCTTACAAGGAAATTACGTAAAGGACCTGACTTATATGGCTGAGCAACCAGTAATGTAATAATGAGATGAGATGAGTGAGGTATGAGATCTGAAGGCAGAAACTACATGTTTCTTATAAAACCTTCTGAAAGTCGAATTATGTTTCTTAGAATTATTTTCCATATGTGTAGAGATAAAAAATTCAATTCAATTCAACAAACTACAGGGGTCTGGGAGGGTCTTTGTAAATGGCTATACACAGAGCTATTTATTACCAGCAACGTTTCAAAAAGAGTTCTAGAGTGTCAGTGGCTTATGCTGGGTTTATGATCCACTATGATAAGGTGGCCACAACATGCCACCTGGCCGCGTGAATATTAAAGGCAACCAACTTGTGTTCAGCTTTTCGTCGCGTGGGGGCGGGGGGTCGCGGCCAATCAGAGAAAAGCCGAACACAAGTTGGTTGCCGTTAATATTCACGCCACCTGGCCGCTTATAGCTTATCCGCAACAGTAAGTTACTTCCGGGGTAGGCCTGATTGGCCCCGACAGGCACGTGACGCGCAACTTATGGTGCGTTCACGTCAGGTGGGAAGAAGCGGACGAACCAGATGACATCTCGTTGCTACAACTAGGAAGCATTCACGCGTTGAACTCGAGGAAACGCCCACATCCAAGATGGCGATCTTAGCCTACTGTTAGCCTACTGCTACAAGTCGTTAGCAAGTTACTTTAAAATCAACTGTAGACGAACAGCAGCAAGTATAGCTCGTTTTTCATATGAAGAGTACAGCAGTATGATTGTATTATTCTGATTATGTGATCAAAGTGATCATTTAACTTGTATTGCCGACATCGCCGTCAAGCTTGCTGCCATGATGGTTGATACTTCCGCATTTCGGGACGCGAAGTGGGAGATATCGGGGTATATAAAAAACTCCCATATGACCTAGTAGGAATTACCACTAGGAGGCTGACGTGAATGGCTTTTCCCAGTCGGAAGCTGGTTAAGGTTAGAGTTTGTGTTAGAGAATGGCAATAGACAGCCTATTTCCGCGCGACAGCTCTCAGCAGCCTCGTTGCGCGTCCTGAGTTTGCCGCGTCACGTGCCTGTCGGGGCCAATCAGGCCTACCCCGGAAGTCACTTACTGTTGCGGAACAGTTACACGCCACCTGGCCGCCTGGCCCATAGATATATGGCCTGGCCAGTCTATTATACCGACCTTACCAAGATGGCCTCTTGAGTGGGCCGGAACAGTGCTATGTTGTGCGTCGAACTTAAATACGTCACTGACCCGGAAGTGTGATTAGCTTCCTTTTTCACAGATCAGCTGACATTTGTCAACATCTGTGATCTCAAAGAAAACATCCAGAAAAGCTCCCTAACTCAACCAGGGGTAACAAACCCCCACCGGGTCACAGGTCCAGGCTCTGGGCGGATTTTAAACCCACAGAACGCGGTTATTTACACCCCTGTCACCATGAACGTGACTCTAGCCGTGAAGCAATATGTGTCGAAGATGATCGAGAACAGCGGGCCTGGGATGAAGGTGCTGCTCATGGATAAAGAGACGGTAGGTAGCCTGGACGGCAGACAGGCAGACGTGCATGTTTTATAAAGGAGTATACTGTACATGTGCTCGTCTAGAGTTTCCTCTAGCGTTGAATTGGCTGGGTTGTGAACACCCTGCCCTGCCTAGGAACATGCCAGCCTGCCTGTCTGTATGTTTGTCTACCACGCGAAGATTTAATCTGGTGTTGTGGTCTTTCTGTTCATCTGTTTTGAGGAACACATTACAGCAATGTGCAGCTCCAGGAGATGCATGTTCAGAGCTGCATGTTCAGAGCTGCATGTTTAGAGCTGTATATTTAGAGATGTGCATGTTCAGAGCTGTATGTTTAGAGATGTGCATGTTTAGAGCTGCATGTTCAGAGCTGCATGTTTAGATATGTGCATGTTTAGAGCTGCATGTTCAGAGCTGCATGTTTAGATATGTGCATGTTTAGAGATGTGCATGTTTACTGTTTAGAGCTGTGCATGTTTAGAGCTGTGCATGTTTAGAGCTGTGCATGTTTAGAGATGTGCATGATTACTGTTTAGAGATGTGCATGTTTAGAGTTGCATGTTCAGAGATGCATGTTTAGAGATGTGCATGTTTAGAGCTGCATGTTCAGAGATGCATGTTTAGAGCTGTATGTTCAGAGATGTGCATGTTTAGAGATGTGCATCTTTAGAGCTGTATGTTTAGAGCTGCATATAGAGCTGTATGTTTAGAGCTGTATGTTCAGAGATGTGCATGTTTAGAGATGTGCATGTTTAGAGCTGTATGTTTAGAGCTGCATATAGAGCTGTATGTTTAGAGATGTGCATGTTTAGAGTTGTATGTTTAGAGTTGTATGTTTAGAGCTGCAGGTTTAGAGCTGTATGTTTAGAGCTGCAGGTTTTAGCAACAGAAACACTTGAATAATGTATGCTGTTTGACCTGACAGCAAAGTGGACAGACAGACAGTTATGTATATTATAGCCACATGTGTCCCTCAGAAGTCTGTCTATCTATCCATCTGTCCAACTGTCTGTCTGTGTATTTCTAATGTGTGTGTGTGTGCGTGTTCCAGACCAGTATTGTGAGTGTGGTGTACACCCAGTCAGAGATCCTTCAGAAGGAGGTGTACCTATTTGAGCGCATTGACTCTCATAGCCGAGACAACATGAAACACCTGAAGGCCATCTGCTTCCTCAGACCCACCAAGGTACGTGTGTGTGTATGTGTATGTGTGAGTGTATGTGTGAGTGTGAATGAATGATTTTAGTTTCAGACCAGTTTTAATTTCCTAGCTAAGACCCACATGTGGGTCCCGAAATTTGCCAGAAATGGCCTCTGCTAAATTGCTGCAGAGATGACCTACTGTATGACATCTTGTGAAAGCAGGAGGGTTCACATCTTTCACATCTATCTGTGAAATAGATGGGTTAGGAAATTAGATATCACTGTGGTCCTCTAATGATGTGGTCATTTCTTCCTCTGTTTTCCCACCTACAGGAGAATGTGGAGAATCTTATCCAGGAACTGAGGAGACCCAAATACAGTGTCTACTTCATCTGTAAGAGCTTTAATCACTCTCTGACACCGGTTCCTGACAGGCAGCGAGCGAGCGAACTGGAGACGAAATCCTGATATGAGGCGGCGCGTGTCCGAGTGTGTGTGTGTGTGTGTGTGTGTTACCCTGGAAGCACGGGGGCAAAGCAGCCTGCGATTCTCGACCAATAAAAAGTGTTTAGGGGCGGGACTCGGCCGCATAATCGCTCAACTAGAGACACAGCGAGCGAATATTTGAGGGGGGAACGACATCGCTGCTCAGTTCGCTGTCGCTCGCGGCAGGTCAGGATAGTCTGATTGAAACTAATACATTTTAATCACTTTTTCTATGTCAGGAAGGGGTGTGACTGTGACGCAGGGTGCCTGAAGTGTAGTATGTTAATACATTTACTACATTAATATGTAGTATGTTAGTACGTTCACTATGTTAATATGTAGTATGTTAGTACATTCACTAACACAATAACCTATGGTTCTATATTTCACTTTCTATCCCCAGGCCATCAGGATGCTCAATGACAATGACACTATGTAACAACCCATCATCTACACTCACAGCACACACATCCACACGTACACACTCACTTTAAACAAACACTCACCTTATCACCAACTTTACTAGCTTTAGACACTTTAACACACTTTATATTTATTAGTAAAGAGATTTGCACTACAATTCATACCTCATTGCACCTGACCCTAGGTTTGTACCTCATCCCATTTCTGCATTGTACCTCACGGTTACTCTTTTTACTCTGTATATTGTATATATGTATATATTGACTGAACACTTTATTTGACGTACTTTTGACTTTTTCTATTTTATACTTTTTATCTCTTACTGTATGAAGCACACTCCCAGGGGCTCATACAGAAAAAAGCATTTCATGATAAAGTATTCTGTATTTTACTATGACAATTAATAAACAAACTTGAAAACTTGTACTTGAGATCTAAATGATGGTAGAAATAGGCCTACCAGTAGACTACAGTTTAATTGCATTTCTATTTTATTTAAAGTGCCAATCTCAAAACCCCATTTAAATAAATGTCTGTTATGTCACCATCTATTTTCAAATTACCGAACACATTGATGAATGAACCTATGGCCCACTGATGAAAGCCCTTACCTATGCAGCGTTACTAAGTATTATGAACTCTGTGTCTGTGGTGACATTCCTGCCTAAAATATGTAAATAAAGTACTAATCGACCAAAGGGAAAAAGGTACATATATGTTCCATTATAGCCATAAGTAATGTATTTACACATTGTATCGAAAATGAACAACATGTATGGATTGCAAATGTACATAATATTACATAATCCTAGTATTGCTGTGTGTGTATACATACAGTATATCAGGGTGGGTGCGTCGGTGGGTTAATCTAGTGGTGAGAGCACTCGCCCCCAACGGCAGTGATTGTTGGTTCGACTCTAGTTTTGCAGTGTTTGTCTTTTGCTGATATAAAATGTCATATTACGTATACAACGCAGAAATATATTACTTATGGCTATAACATAACATACATAATGTAAATTTTTTCCTGTGCTCAATTAGTACTTTACTTACGTTTTCCGGATGAGGCCGTGAAATGAAGATCTTCGAGATTGGCATTTTAAATAACTCAATAAATAAAATGCTTTATATCATGTAAACAAGACAATTTCATGTAAAAAAGTTAATACTACTAATAATAACTATTTTAAAAGTTACTATTACAGATACTGGTCAGATATATTATACATTATTTTCTTTATTAAGATTTGATCTAAATAAAAAAAATAAAGAGTCTTGACAAAGAGGAGGGTATCTTATAATAAGTGTTGTCTTATATTCAATAAGGTATTTAGTATTTCCCTGCTGTGTTCCAGACTTCAGTAATGTGATCAGTAAGAGTGAGATCAAGTCTCTGGCTGAAGCTGATGAGCAGGAGGTGGTGGCTGAGGTCCAGGTTAGTCTGCTTTAAAGGGGGATTACACTCAAAATTAATCACAACACTATTTCAGTGATTCATGACCCCTAACCCTAAAAACAGCGATGCCTGTTAATGACCCATGAGTTCCTATATCTCTGTAGCGTGTCATTGCTACAGGAGTTCTTATATCTCTATTGTGTCATTACTACAGGCGTTCTTATATCTCTATTGTGTCATTACTACAGGAGTTCTTATATCTCTATTGTGTCATTACTACATGAGTTCTTATATCTCTGTATTGTGTCATTACTACAGGAGTTCTATGGAGACTTCATTGCCGTCAACCCGCACCTGTTCTCTTTGAACCTCCAGGGAGTGGCCAGGGTGAGCGGATTATCTCACGCACACACAAACACAGAGTGAACCTCTTCTAGCTAATTCTCAGCTCACTGAAACGTATGTACAGTACTATGAGGAAGACGACACAGTCAACGTGTATCGATCAAACGTTCAGATACCTCCTCAGACACCATTTCTGTTTCTGGGACCGATTCTCCCAAATGGGCTTAACCCTTTCACTACCACACGACAAAGTGTTAACCCTTTCACTACCACACTACAGAAGGTTAACCCTTTCACTACCACACTACAGACGGTTAACCGTCTGTAGTATGGTAGTGAAAGGTTAACCTTCTGTAGTGTGGTAGTGAAAGGGTTAAATATAATTATGGATATTGTGACTAGGGATGGGCATGAGTAATGTTTTCCCAGACTCTATATTGAGTAGTGCTCTGGTAATTGTTGAGGGAAATCTATTTTTAGAATGCATCAAGAGCATGGCAGCAGCGATAACAATGCACAGCAATATACCCGACGCATAATGTGTATTATCAGTCAAAATAGTCTGTTACTATTTGTAATAATTACATGACCTCCACTCTGTCTGCAGCATGTCTCTCTGCTAGATAACACTTGGATAACACTAAGCAGGCTTTATCCCAAATGCAACAAACCTTCCACTTTAACATTGGCGTGCTATCCATAGAATCCTCCTTCTGCTCTCATGCTCCACAGCTTCCCGGGAACAGCTCACACCTTGTGGGATTTCAGAGAGATTTCTGTTTTCAGTGGCAAAAACATGTAACAAAATTACATAAAAAATTAAATACAATTCCCTCAAAAACCACTTTAGTTCAATAGAAATGGACAGTACTGGAGTAATGGATTACTCACACCCACCCCTACAGCAGCCAGATGCACCTGATCCTCTATTAATGCTTTTCACGCGTCCCTAAGATGAATATTATGTAGATGATATTTGAGAGTAAGAATATAATCTTATCAATCACAAGACACTGTTTTGTTTTTGTATTACTTGAATCTGAAGTCTACTTGGTGTTTTAATTCATGAAATCCACGGGTCAAAAGTGTTCCTGTAGTTTCAAAATGCATGAGCGTCAATGGGGATGTTTAACCAATTTCTCAATTTCTTAAAAGTTTACTTTTTGTTCACATTTGTGTGTGTGTCAGGGTCGTAGCTGGGAGCCCACCATGCTTCCCAGGACCACCCAGGGTCTGACATCAGTCCTGCTGGCTCTGAAGAAATGTCCCATGATCCGCTACCAGCTGTCATCTGACATGGCCAAGAGACTGGGAGAGAGTGTTAAGGTACTACTACTACTACTACTACTACTACTACTACTACTACTACTACTACTACTACTACTACTACTACTACTACTACTACTACTACTACTACTACTACTACTACTACTACTACTACTACTACTACTACTACTACTACTACTACTACTACTACTACTACTACTACTACTACTACTATACTACTGTTCATTCTTGCATATTCACTTTAATTTGAAGTTTATTATAACTGCTCCCCTATGTGTAACTCTGTAATATTGTGTTTTTACTGTGTGTAATTGTATTTGTTTTTAACCCTGTACGGCGACATTGGGTGCTTTGAAAGGTGCCTTTAAATAAAATGCATTATTATTATTATTATTATTATTATTATTATTATTATTATTATTATTATTATTATTATTATTATTATTATTAGAAAGATAATGTTATAAGCCAGAAAGGTAATGTTATGAGCCAGAAAGATAATGTTATAAGCCAGACAACTAATGTTATCAGCTACTGTAGAAAGCTAATGTTATCAGCTACTGTAGAAAGCTAATGTTATCAGCTACTGTTATCAGCTACTGTAGAAAGCTAATGTTATGAACCAGAAAGATGTTATGAGCCAGAAAGATAATGTTATGAGCCAGAAAACTAATGTTATCAGCTACTGTAGAAAGCTAATGTTATGAACCAGAAAGCTAATGTTATGAGCTAAAAAGCTAATGTTATAAGCCAGAAAACGATAGGTTATGACTATAACCAAGTTCTGTTAGTTAGGGGCGATGCTTGGCATCACACTGCACTATCTCGCGTACGTGCACGCGTACTGAATAAACCACAAATGTACCTCTAATACCAGTATTAGTCTGACCACACCCCTCATCAGCTTACCTTCATAAGCAGGTGTGTGGTCACCTGCTCTCCTCCTTCCCAAGCTTTCACCACAAGGTGAGGACAAGGGCTGCAGCGGCCGTCTGATGCCAAGCATCGCCCCTAACTAACAGAACTTGGTTATAGTCATAACCTATCGTTCTGTATCGTTAGTGGCTTAGCTTGGCATCACACTGCACAAGGGAGGCCAAGCGGAGCCACTGGCTGACAAATACACCCCGCTGACAGCCCCCCCACAACCATCAGAACAGGGAGGGCCGAGCCCCCCCGACCCCCCCTAATGGCGGGTAGCCCCCCTATTAGGGACGTCACGGGAGGGCGACGGACCCGACCGTGCGAAGAGGCACTCAAGCAACTCAACGCACAGGGTGAGCAGACCGTGGCTTGACCCCACGACTACACACACGCACAACCCGCATGCCACCCGGGAACGAACGGAGGAACAACCTCGTTACTGCCCCCAGAATCACGGGGTCAAGGGCAAACCCAACCCCGTGGCAAGGCCGTAGCAGCGGAGCACGAAGGAAGACCCAGACCCACCAAAAGGACTGGACTCCCTAGAATGGGGGCCCGGAGAAGTCCATGATGCCAGCATCAAGACCCCACCAGGTGGGCACGTAGTGCCCCGCCCCCCACATCGCCAGCGTATTCGGACAAAGGCCCCTCAGTTACTGCACCTGGTATTCCCAGGCGGAATCCCATCCAAGTACTAACCAGGCCAGAACCTGCTTAGCTTCCGAGATCGGACGAGATCGGGCGTGTTCAGGTCGGTATGGCCGTAAGCCGAGCGGGCCCCGTCCCCCCAATAGTACACCGCCTGGCACACTGACCCTGCAGAACAGGCAGTCAGCATGGCCGTAAGCACACAAAAAAGGTTAACCAACGGAAGCAGGCAGCGCACCGGGGAAAAACCAGGCAACAGGCTGTTAACCCTAGCCTGGAGACTGCGGACGAGACAGGCGCCAGAGGGGACAGCTGAACACAGCCGCCCCGGCGGAAGGAGCGTAAGCTGGCGGTGTTGCATGACCAAGCCTCCATTTAACAACCCCCACCCAGAGGGGTCGAGGCAGAGAAGGCTGACACGATTGGCAGACGTCATGAACGTGCAGGGGCACCCTCAAACGGTGAACCCGGGAGTTGACACTGCCCCAACACACCAGGGAATCAACCACCTCGGTGTTACCCAATGCGGTGGTTGTTCCTATAACCCCTCAAGAAAAAACTCCAAAACACACCTGCGGGTATACACCGGCTATACCGCAGTACAAGTGTTTCAGTTTCCAAAAAGGGTTAACCCAGGCCTACGGGTCGCAAACATCACTTCGGACCGGGCCTGGCGGTACGGGAAGCACAGGGTCACCAGAGGAGGTCAAAAAACCACCCCCACAGGCCCCTCTTCGCCATGCGTGAGAGAGGAGCGAAAAATAATGGAGAACCAGCCCCTAAGCACACCGTACCTGGTATTCCCCGGCGGTCTCCCAACCAAGTACTAACCAGGACCAACCTGTGTAGCGGCCGAGATCCGACGAGATCGAGCGCGTACAGAATGGCATGGCTGTAAGCCATGACGACAGTGCTGAGTAAAAACATACCCAACCAGGGTCTCCATAGCGCTTAACCCTGTGACACCCAGACCGACCTGGCATTTTTCCCCCTGAAAAAAGCCCAAGTCCCTCAGGGTACCAGAACAGCAGATCTGCATCCCCGGCGGACAACGGGTTCAACTGATCTGGACCAGCGTGACCAGAACCAGTCCCGTGCCCTAACCACGCCGACATGCCTACTCCAGGAGAAGGGCAGATATGCGTGTTGATCTTAACATGAAAAGAAGGCGCCACCCAGACGTTCGGACGAACCGCGCCTGGTGGCCCACCCCAAGGGCGTGAGACCCCACTACATATGTTCAGATCCATCCCGTCATCATCCCCCAGACATGAACGAGAATCCGTCGACAACCCACCCAGGTCATGGGATGTGGTCGTCGGAAGAGGAAAAACCCCCATCTCAGTTGCTTTATAAAAACGCTGTTTCAACCACAAGCAACCAAGGCGTGCCAGTCAATCGCCTGTTTACAGCGAGCTAGCACTATACGTGCGTCGGGACACACCCCCATCAATGAACAGGCTATTTAGACCTGTCATTGAATCCCCAAGGCGCCCAGGGGAACGACAAGAGGGGTGTGACACTCCCTAACTCCAACACTTCTGGAATAGAAAGAAGGAAGCATCAACAGTATGTATCCCAGTCTACACAGCCGGGGTAAAAAATGTTCACATTTTTACATCCCACCACCCTCCCATAGGAAAGAGACGGGGATCCCCAGAGAGACTTCCCACGCGAGCTGTACAGATTGAAAAGAATATATTGCACCTTGAGCCATGTAAAAAACTGGTTTTAGGGCCTCCGGGGAAGAGGCACTGAACCCATACACACTCAATAAACGAATTGAATCGAATATACATACAATAGAAAAGGACCCTTCTAGAGGGTCCACTCACTTTGACAATCTGAGGAGGAAGGCTCTGTACTCTGATGGAGGCTTCCTCACATGGAAGAAGGAGTCCGAACTCACAGAAGGCCTGAATAGGCGCTTGGTGAGGAGGAGCCCTGACCACCCCCCCTGAAAACAGATCCATCACATGGACCTGAACAGCACACGGAAGTCCTACCAACAGAGACGCGCACGGTGACGTACTCTATGGCGGGGGAATTCCTGCGGTGCACATGCCCAATATACCAGGCCGTGGGACCAGGAACTCCCTCCCCCCCGTAACGTGCCGAACCGCCACGTGACGGGAACCTTGAAGGACAGGGGGTGTACCCCTGACCGACAGAACAATGGGGAGAGGAAAGGTTACCAGTTCACCCCTTTACGACCCCACACCCATGATACGACGTAACGACAAAAAGAGAATATGACACAGTCATAGTCAGCTCTATGAAGCGTTTCACAGCTCCACACAGCGCATGAGCTAACCTGCTATCTGATTTTTACTAAGGAAAAACACAGAATAGAGAGGGCTCTAAGAACCCCGGTCCAACATACACATGTGCTTCTGTGGCCAGTACAACCCAGTTGTAGGTCACATGACACACACAACCCATCATCACCTACAAAAAATGGCAAAAACACTCAACAGAGGAACGCCGTTTTTTTCACAATGAGAGAATACATCATTCTTGATTAGTATCGACCACAGGCCTTGCTAAGCACACATGACAGCAACCAAACCAATTTCCCTTTAGGAAATAAGTTTCTCCAGCTGATTTAGCACAACCTCAGCAATCAAGCTAAGAGTTACATCGTATCCCTACCACACAAAAGACACAATTAATGCACAACATGTCTGATAGGAGGTGATAAAGTCCCCAGGGAACCGGGGGGGAAAACACAATCCTCCTATTTTACCCTCAATACGGCCAGTTAAAACAGGAAAACCTGTTAATGTGTGAACACACTGTTCATTGTCATTACAGTCTGAGAAAGAACATTCTTTTACTCACTTGTCACCAAGCATAGCTTCATAGGTTAGTTGCCTTAGTAGTGAGTACACGGTACACATAAACACCATGATGTTTCTCACACAACAACCAGATCAATACATCACGATCTGCACGGAGAAGCTAACTGCCAGTGACAAAAACAGCTCACACATAACCCGCAACGTATCCTAAATGCATTGCAACAACACACGTTTTTGGGAAAAAACACCGTTATTCACAATACATTTAGCAAAGTAAAACCAGAAGACGTGTTATGAGGTCTGGTCAACCCCGTTCCTACCCGGAACGCAGATCAGCGAAGTGCAGTCACAAGACACCGTAGAACACAGCCGTCCTGTGTTGTTCGATCCGGGCAGCGTCGCCGCTCCAACCAGTCGCTACAGTCCTCTTTGTTGACGCAATCCCCGTCCAGGCTCAGGGCAGGGTCGACGAAACATCCCCTGTCAAGGATGACGTCGCGGTCAAGAGTGTAAAACATGTTAAAATCAAAGCACGTTCAACAGAATAGCATCAAGCTAACGGCGATCAGAAGCGAGCTCCCGGCGGCGCGCGAGAAGCTAAGCTACCCCGCGCCAGCCATGGCCATAGCAGCAAGCTAACGTTACCTAGCGACCACGACATGCTAGCCCCGCAGCTAACAGCTGACTGGCTAATAGTAGGCCTTAAGCAGGCCATGCAGCGATCCAGCAGGCTAACGCAGCAGTTAACAGCTGACTGGCTAACCGTAAGCTATGAACATGTAAACAATGACATAACACTCACCCAGACAGGCCGCCGTTCTGAACCTCTCCTCACTTTTTAAGAGAAAAGAGAAAACAAGATGTCAACACCGCTTCACAACGGTGACTTTACCACATCCGGCGGAATCAGCACAGTACCAACTGGCCTGTGTAGCTGACTTTGAACATGAATCTGCCGCTATCGCACATTACATGCACATATCCCCTCGTGAAGGAATACTCTCATTTGGATATGAAAGATGGGGCCTTAACACGGTGACAGAGAGAATCCACTCGTCCAGAACACACAGGGATCACCAGTGTCAATGGTCGCGGCCCACTAGTTAAAACTATAATGGTCTCCAGACCAAGGCCTTCTGTCGCCTAGGCGGCTAAACAAAGGACCCTAGCCTGGGGCCGGTTTCCATAAACTTTGTCAAGTAGCCCCCATAGCACTAACAGACAAGTGGAGCCCGCCAGCAAACACTACTCACCCAACCTGGAACGCACCGCTTCTCACAACAGCGGCATGTCCGACAGTTCAGCTGTGGCCTGACAGGTTTCACCCCAACAAACACAGCAAGGAACTGCAGTTGAGAAGCATGCAGCGGCGTGCTCCCAATACGAAAACCGGTGGAGGGTTTTTAGAATGATCATCATCTTCTAGACACTCCAGTACGAAGACAATATCGCCGTATTTTCTCGAAAATAGTGAGAGAGAAAATAAAGATATGATGTCAACGTATCCTTGTTTCCCAAGCTGTTCCTAATCCAATTTCTTCCATCATGGTGTCAAGTGTGGGGATCTACCGAGGCACTTCTTCCTTGTGGTGAAAGCGAGAAGGAGGAGAGCAGGTGACCACACACCTGCTTATGAAGGTAAGCTGATGAGGGGTGTGGTCAGACTAATACTGGTATTAGAGGTACATTTGTGGTTTATTCAGTACGCGTGCACGTACGCGAGATAGTGCAGTGTGATGCCAAGCTAAGCCACTAACGATACAGAACGAATGTTATCAGCTACTGTAGAAAGTTAATGTTATCAGCTACTGTAGAAAGCCAATGTTATCAGCTACTGTAGAACGCTAATGTTATGAGCTAGAAAGTGAATGTTATGAGCCAGAAAGCTCATGTTATGAGCCAGAAAGCTCATGTTATATGAGCCAGAAAGCTAATGTTATGAGTCAGAAAGCTAATGTTATGAGCCAGAGAGCTAATGTTATGAGCCAGAAAGCTAATATTATGAGCCAGAAGGCTAATGTTATGAGTCAGAAAGCGAATGTTATGAGCCAGAAAGCTAATGTTATGAGCCAGAAAGCTAATGTTATGAGCAAGCATTACTGTCTCTAGCGTTGCATACGGTTTGCAAAAAGTGAATATGATCTCACAGAGCAATCAATCAATCTAAGCTTTTCGTTAATCATTGTCAATACATACAGACATTACAAATTAATTATACTGTACATTTGTATTTTGAATCTCTCTCTCAGCAAATCATCACTAAGGAGTATGAGCTGTTTGACTTCAGGAAGACTGAAGTTCCTCCTCTCCTCCTGATCCTGGACCGCAGTGATGATGCCATCACACCTCTACTGAACCAGGTAAGACTTAAAAACACCTGACCCCTCTACTGAACCTGGTAAGACTTAAAAACACACCACACACCTCTACTGAACCAGGTAAGACTTAAAAACACACCACACACCTCTACTGAACCTGGTAAGACTTAAAAACACACCACACACACCTCTACTGAATTTGCTAAGACTTAAAAACACATCACACACTTCTGCTGAACCTGGGCCCCGTTCCCCGTACCTGGCTAACTGAGTTAGCCGGATAATTTTCAGCATAGCTTGACTTAAGCCAGACCTTTCGGTTCCCCTCAGTCGGATTTTCTAAATCACCATGGTAACAGATCAGAAAGTTTGAACCTGGTCCGGAGCAGGGTTAAGTTCAGTTAGCTGGATGAACCATGGCCACGCCCTCGCAAAGAAATGCCAGCTCGCTTCCTGAAATATTTCTCACAGTCTAGATCCCATTATACCATTCTGAATTATGTTTTTGTGCTTCGTTTTCCTAGAGGGGGCTTTTGAAATGTATAATAATAGAACTAAATGCTGATAATAAATCATATTCAGCCTATAGATTTACTTTGTCCTAAATAAAATAATGCACGTCATATACGGCGCTCGGAGTCGCGATACACGCTGCATGTGGTTATTTTAATAACGGCGCATTGCAAATGTGAATCCCGCGGGGATATTTTTAATGAATGAAATTTTTTTTTTTATCCACTTTTTCTCCCATTTTTCTATATTTTTCTCCCATCCCAATTTCGTATCATCCAATTCAACCCTCCCCTGTCACGGACGCTGTTTCTTGCCTCCCACAAGCCGGCTGCAATGTGGACTAAGTCATACATAGCACAAGTCCCCTCCGGTACTTGAGGTAACAGCAGTCGCATCTTTTCACCTGCGCAGCTCGATCTCTCAGTGGCGAGGAGTAACGCGTGGGAGGCTCACGCTGCCCCCGACACTTCCTGATTCTACTGCGCAGGCGCACCAACCGACCTGTAGGAGTCGCTGTCCACAACGCCCGATCCCCACCCTTCAGTTTCCCTCCCCGTAATACGGCCAATGTGTATTACTGTGGACGACCAGCTAAACTGAAAGCAAATGTGGAGCGCTGGGCTCGAACTGACGAGCCCAGCGTCTCCAGAATTTTGTGGCGAGTGCCTTGCCCACTACGCCACGTAGCCGCCCTTTTAATGAATGAAACCTATCGGCCGTTTGGCTCTGATTAGTTTCATATATTCTCCGCTGTAGATTTGCTTAACGGAGCGCCCGGATTGTGTTTCATTCAAGCATAAAATTGAAGTGTCTATGCGTGGATTGTGGTCTTTGTGGATTATGAATTACGAGGAATCTGAGGATTGTTGAATTGTATCATCACTCACACGTTATTGTGATATTGTAACTGGGATTAAAATGTCTGATGAGATGCGCTGTTTGACGGATTTGAGCAATTGAATGAGCCGTTGACGTCACATTAATGCATTTGAGAATAAAGAGATAAAACTTCATTCAAAAGAAAAATATTCGAAACACGGGTCTCTTGTCCATTGATGGATATATAATGGATATATTTTGTCTGGCACAGTGGTGTAATGGTTAGTGCTCATTCCTGTCAAGCGGACGACCAGAGTTCGAAACCCCGCGTTTCTAATATAATTTTTTTTGGAATATAATATTAATGACTATACGCAAAAGTAGCCTAGTTTTAAGTTAAAATATTATAAATCTACATGCATTGAGGATGTCATTCTTTATATAGCTCTCAAAGTGCACCAAATTGAAGCATTTACATCGCAAAAAGAAAAAAAAAAATTAGAAAAAGGGGGGATTCGAACGCGGGTCGTCCGCGTGAGAGGTATAAGGACTAACCATTAGACCACGGTGCCAGATAAATAAAATATCCATTATATATCCATTAATGGTCAAGAGAGCCGTATCCTTATTCTGAAAGAGTTGAACTAATTATTTTCGCTAGCAAGATCTCATTTGATTATTCATTTCATAAGCCTACTGCCAGCAGGCACGTTTAAAGAAATATAATCTGATTGATTGGGGTAATGAGGGACTTAAAATTAGCCTATAGATTATGCATTTAACTTGTCGGCGAGGCTATTGAGCCGTACTGCATTGTACCCATTCTGCAATCTGTTAATAAAGTTTTAAATCAATCAATCAATGCCGTTAGAAAATCAGGATTTCTGCGATCGACACCAGCTGTCTTTTCAGCTGAGGCGGCCGCGCGCAATTATCCTGAGTCTCAAGTCTGGTTCAAATGAACGAGACTGAATCAGCGTTCGAGGAACAGGAAAATCCCGGATTCAAACATCGGGTTAATTGAATCTGGATAATGGGACTCTTGATCGACTTAGTTGAACCAGGTACGGGGAATAGGGCCCTGGTGAGACTTAAAAATCACCTTAAAAAACACATCACATCTCTCCTCATCTCTCTCTCTCTCTCTCTCCCCCACTCTATGTCCCACTCTCTCTGTCTCCCCCCAGTGGACGTACCAGGCGATGGTCCATGAGATGTTGGGTCTGCATAATAACCGTATTGACCTGTCCAGAGTTCCTGGCATCAGTAAGGACCTGAAGGAGGTGGTGCTGTCTGCAGAGAACGACGAGTTCTACGCTAACGTGCGTCTCTGTGTGTGTGTGTGTGTGTGTGTGTGTGTGTGTGTGTGTGTGTGTGTGTGTGTGTGTGTGTGTGTGTGTGTGTGTGTGTGTGTGTGTGTGTGTGTGTGTGTGTGTGTGTGTGTGTGTGTGTGTGTGTGTGTGTGTGTGTGTGTGTGTGTGTGAGGCAGGCAGACAGACAGATTGGGGCTGGACTTATAAAAAAAAAATGTAAATAAAATAGAATACATTTATTTAGGCCTAATTAGCCTATTATTGTTTAATATTAAAATGTTCATACTAAATTAATGTTATTTTCTATTAGCCTATATCAGTGTAAACACAAATACTGAAGCCAGCCACCAGGGGGAGATATCAAATAAAATAAAATAAAATGTATTTGTAACAACACACGTTAATGTCCCCATGGGCCGGACACGTCTTCTTTAAACAAGTCAAGAAGAAATATCACAATAAATCAAGAACAAAACAAAAATACTATGAAGTCAAAATCAATTTGTATAAATAAAATAGATGAATGCAACACTCCCAGACATACCCCACGCGAAGGTAAGGAAAAACTCACAAAAAACCTAGCAATAGGAAACAAATCACCACAGGCAATGTGGAGGGAAGAAACCTTGAAGGGCCGTTCAAGGGGGGGGGATCTCCTTTCTTAGATGTCGGTGATAGTTGTAGGAGCCATAATGTAAGTTTCAGTATTCTCTATGGTGTTGTATAATTAGTTGTACTGTCACTTTAGGTGGTGGGTGTGTTCACTGGGGTTTTGCGGTAATGGGAGTGTTCATATAGAATTTCATCCACCTATTCACTTGGTTGACAGTTTTTACGGAAAGAGGGGGTGAGATTGGAGCGCATAATTTCTATTGACCGCAAACGCAAAAATGTAAATGCAAGCAAGAACGCAAGATAGTATCATTAGAACGCAACAGTATTAGTATATTAGTGTATGTAATTAAGTGTATTTTGTCTGTTTCATAAAGCAAAAGAATAAAAGCTTGAAAAGCATATTCTGGACGTGGAACGGAATTATTTTATGACGTCAACGTGTTTGTACTCCTCTGCTTAGCCTCTCGGCACGGGCGGCTTGTTTATGACAGCCTACTGCCGCAACAGTAGTGTTGCAATAAAATAGGTGAAACAGTTGGTAAGTATGTACATATACGTGTAATGAAAGACAAATAAGTGCATGCAATAGCAAGTAGGGTTCGTTAGCCTCATAGCATAATTGCCTAAGTAATTTTTCAAGACTTTCGGAAAAGAAGAAAAAAACGAATTTTGGCACAAGCCACACGAGTGAGTTAGGCAGAAAGGGATTTGTAACATAACAAGGTTCTGATTGGCTGAGGACACAGCCACTAAGCCAGGGTGGTGCAGCAGTGTGAGTAGAGTTAGGCAGAAATATCAATTTGGCAAAAAAATTACTTAGGCAATTATGCTATGAGGCTAACGGTATATAAGAAAATTTTGAAAGATTGAAAATAGAGCTTATGACGGATCCACTTGAGGTATGGGGGCGGCGTAGAGGGGATCGCATCCTCCCAGCCATCATCGGACGTCCACCACTCCGATATATATTTTGTAGTGCTGTCAATCGATTAAAATATTTAATCGCGATTAATTGCATGATTGTCCATAGTTAACTCGCGATTAATCGCAAATTAATCTCATTTAAAAAATCTTTTATCTACCTTAAACGGATCTTTTTCAAGTTCCAAGTTTTAATACTCTGATCAACATGAGTCAACAAATGCTTGCTTTATGCAGCCATTTAACACAAAAGGATGACCCTCATGCATTTCAAATTTGCATCAAATTCAAAACAGAGTGATGCACAAAATAACTTAAAAGAAAATAATAATTTAAAACAATGAATAAAGTGTGCATGAAATAATAGGGGAAAGAAAACGTTAGGAACCTGTTACATTCACCCACACAAGGGCTGAGTAATCACACCCCCCCCTCTCTCTCTCACACACACTCTCCCAGCTCTCTTTCTCTCTTGCCCCTTCCTCATCTCTCTCACCCCCCCCTCTCCCGCTCTATCTCACACACACACACACACACACACACACACACACACGCACACACGCACACACACACACACACACACACACACACTTCAGAAACTCAGAAACAAACATAGTATCAATGAGAGCATCAATAATACACCTGAGTGAAGTCGAGTAAAATAATTAAATACCGCGTTAACTTTGACAGCCTTAATATTTTGGCTTCACCTTTGAGGAGCTGTCCTTCCTACATCAACATTTACATTTACATTTAGTCATTTAGCTGACGCTTTTATCCAAAGCGACTTACAAGTTCTGTGCGACAAGTCATCAGGAAGGGTAAAACTCTTATCAGCTGAGTAACAATGTTCATCAAAGTGTTGCATGCTACAGTGTAGGTTAGTTTATTAGGACAAGTGCATGACAGTAAGGTTAGTTAGGGTTAGATATATTTTTATTTTATTTTAACATTTGTTCAGATAATGGTTGAAGAAGTGCGTCTTTAGTCGACGGCGAAAGATTGGACGGGTTTCTGCTGTCCTAACTGGGGTGGGTAGTTCATTCCACCATTGTGGGGCAAGGACTGAGAATAGACGACTTCTCTTTGATGACCCTCCCGGAGCTTCGATAGGAGTAGGTCTGAGGCGGCCAGAAGATGCAGAGCGTAGGGCCGTAGGGGTCTTGAGGGTGTGTAGTTAGAGACCATTGACCGGAGGTAGGCGGGAGCGGTTCCCTTTGCCGCACGGTATGCTAGGTCGAGGGCCTTGAAGCAGATTCGTGCAGCAATGGGGAGCCAGTGCAGGTCCCTAAGAAGTGGGGTGACATGGGCCGACTTCGGTAGGTTTGAGATCAGGCGGGCCGCTTCGTTCTGAATGAGTTGAAGAGGCTTGGTGGCAGTGGCCGGGTGTGAGCAGAGAAGTTCAACTGGTCGTCGAGGACAACACCAAGGTTCTTGGCTGTCGGGGACGTGGTCACAGCTGCATTCTTGACTGTGATGGAAAGGTCAGTCAGGGGGGAGGATTTGGCCGGCAGGTGGAGCAATTCTGTTTTGCTTAGGTTCAGTTTGAGGTGGTTGGTCGTCATCCAGGCGGAGATGTCGGACAGACAGGCCGAGATCCGCTCAGAGACGTGGATATCTGAGGGAGGGAAGGAGAGGAAGAGTTGAGTATCATCGGCATAACTATGATACGAGAAGCCATGAGACGTGATAATGTTACCCAGTGATTTACTGTAGAGGGAGAAGAGAATGGGTCCTAGGACCGAGCCCTGGGGGACACCCGTCTGCAGGGGTGAGTGGCCGACAGGGTCCTTCTCCATGACAGTTGGTAGGAGCGGTCATTGAGGTATGATGTCAGCCATGTCAGCGCAGAGCCAGCCACTCCCATTCCTGCAAGGGCCACGAGGAGGATCTGATGGTTGACTGTGTCGAAGGCTGCAGATAGATCTAGGAGAATCAGGACAGAGGAGTGGCCTTTCGCTTTTGCTAAGTGAAGTGCCTCTCTGACCGCAATGAGGGCCGTTTCTGTGGTGTGGCCAGTCCAGAGGCCAGACTGATTAGGGTCTAGGTAGGAGGTCATTCTGTAAGAGATGAGCAGTAAGTTGGTTGGATACAGCACGTTCAAGTGTTTTAGAAAGGAAGGAGAGAAGAGAGACAGGACGATAGTTGCCTATGATGGTGGGGTTCAGGGTTGGTTTTTTTATGAGTGGCGTGACTCTGGCTTGTTTTAGGGAGGTGGGGACCACCCCTGAGTTGAGTGAGGAGTTGATGGTTGCAGTTAGGAATGGGAGGATGTCTGGTGCTATGGTCTGGAGGAGTGGTGAGGGTAGCTGGTCCAGCTGGCATGTAGTCGGACGGTTCAACGTTACCAGTGTCAGGGTCTCGGCTTCTGTAATGGGAGAGAAAGATGACAGAGTTAAGGATGAGGTTCTCGATTCAGTATTTGGAATGGGTGGGGGTTGGGAGAAGGAGCTGCAGATGTTTTTCCTCAAAGAAGATCGCGAAGTCTTCGGCAGAGAAAGATGAGGGGTGGGGGGGGGGTGGGGGGTGAGGAGGGAGGACATGGTAGCATGCAGTTTGCGAAGATTCTTGGCAGAGGCCTCGATCCTATGGTGAAAGAAAGAAGCTTTGGCATTAGTAATGGTTTTGGAGAATGTTAACAAGAGGTTGTGATATGTTTTGACCCCATTATGTAGTGTCCTGATTAGTGGAAAACACTTGCAGGAAGATTCCATGCTGTCCATGGTTCTGAAACAACAGCATACTGTCCATGGTTCTGAAACAACAGCATGCTGTCCATGGTTCTGAAACAACAGCACGCTGTCCATGGTTCTGAAACAACAGCACGCTGTCCATGGTTCTGAAACAGCATGCTGTCCATGGTTCTGAAACAACAGCATGCTGTCCATGGTGCTGAAACAACAGCACGCTGTCCGTGGTGCTGAAACAACAGCACGCTCTCCATGGTGCTGAAACAACAGTAATAATAATTGACTTTATTTGTATAGCACCTTTCATACAGAAACTGCAGCTCAAAGTGCTTCACAGCAGAAAAAAAGACATAAAATGAGCACATAAAGTGCAGACATATAAAATCAGAGTTTTTCACATTAGGATCTAACATCCCAACAGGCCACATTGTTTATGGGTTGATTCAGTTTTAAATAGACAATAATAAAAATAGTAAGATAAAATAGTGCAGTGCAATAAAATAGTAGAATAGAATAGATGACATAATTTGTTTACAGTGCAATACAATAGTTCTGCATTACTGTTCAACAGTTCAAAGTCGTCTTTACCTTCTCTGTTTGGTATCCACAGTTTAAAACATGATAGTCTTCCCTCCTGTTTTATACCCACTTTGACCCTTCGAACCTCCCACCCAGGGCAAACCTCCTTCTCAGGGCGCAGTTCCCCCTCTTAGGGTGAAGTTCTAGGCCTGGGTCCTACACCGTTTTAAAGCCTGACAGTCTCTTGTTTGATACCCACACAGTTTAATACCTGACAGTTTTGAACCTGTAATCAAACATAATAGACAGAGTAAAATAATACAGTGCAATAAAATAGTAGAATAGAATAGATAGTACAATTATGTGCATAGTTTGCAAAGGCTGCATCCCCGATTTTCCTTAGACTGTGGCTTGGAACCTTCAATAGACCATTAGTAGATGATCGCAATGTTCTATGAGGCACAGAGTTGACTAGAGAATTTGCAATGTAGCTTGGTCCTGTTCCATTTAGTGCTTTGTATATAAGGAGGAGGACCTTGAAATCAATTCTAAATGTTACCGGAAGCCAGTGTAGGTTAGCTAATACTGGGCTGATGTGGTCTCTCCTCTTGGTTCTAGTTAGTAGCGTAGCTGCCGAGTTTTTAATGAGTTGGAGTCGTTCTGTGGTTTTTTTTGGGAGGCCGGTGAGGAGTGCATTACAGTAGTCAAGTTGGCCTGAGATAAAGGCATGGATCAGTTATTCACGGTCTTTTTGATTTATAAACGGTCGTACCTTAGCTATGTTTCTAAGGTGGAACATTTATGTTTTTGTCACCTTGTGTGATTTAAAGCTTAGGTCTGAGTCTATTATAACACCAAGACTTGTAATTTCGGGTTTGATCCAAGGAGTAAGTTGCCCCATATTGCTCTAACATTTCTCTCTTTGTTATAGGACCGACTAGTAGGATTTCAGTTTTGTCCTCATTTAATTTTAGGAAGTTGTTCGTCATCCATTTGTTTATTGCTAAGAGACAGGCGGAAATGGGAGGTAATAGCTGTGTGATAATTTGGTTCAGCGGAGATGTACAATTGTGTCATCTGCGTAACTATGGAAACATACATTGTGTTTTCTTTTTTTATTGATCTTTTTCCCCCTCCTTTTTCCTCTGATTTTTCTCCCATCCCAATGTTAGTCGTTATGCCAATTCCCAATCCCCTTCCTGGTCGCTGCGCACTTACCCCCCACAGTCGGTCTGGGAGAGTGGAGGCTACCACGTGCTTCCTCCGACACACGTCCAGCCAATCAACCGCTTCTTTTCACCTGGCAGCGCGGATTCTCACTGAGAGGGCGTAGCGTGTGGAAGGATCACACTATCCCACTTAGATCCTATCCGCGCTTAGCAGGCGCCCCGACCGAACTGTAGGAGTCGCTGTTTACAACGACCCGGACCCACCCGCCAGCTTCTCCCACCCTCTAATACTGCCAATTGTATTAGTGTGAACGGCCAGCCAAGCTGGTGACAACCCCGGAGCTGTGAGCTGGATTCGAACAGGCAAATCCAGCCGCTTCGGGGTTGGTGACGAACGCAATCTCTGTTACGCCACCTGACCGCCCCCATACATTGTGTTTTCTAATGATGTCTCCGAGTGGCAGCATGTATAGTGAGAATAATGGACCACGGCAGCTCCCCTGTGGAACTCCGAAGTAGGTGTCGTGTTTCTCAGAAGAATGATCTCCAAGCCTGACGTAATATTTTCTCCCTTTGATATATGATCTGAACCAGTTTAATGCATAGTCAGAAAGACCAACTAACTAACTTCTGTCCGTATGCTGTCCGTGGTGCTGAAACAACAGCACATTGTCCATGGTGCTGAAAGAACAGCATGCTGTCCATTGTTCTCGCCAATAATTTAGTTGTTTTAGCTATTTCTCTATAGATGCATAAAGTGAATCTTATGAGTTCATTCATATTCTGTCGGCCACATGGGAAGCTTGTGTGTGAGTCTTATGTGTGTGTGTGTTTGAGTGAGTGTCTTTCTTGTACAGTGTTTTATATAATATATATATCAATTTATGAATACTATGTCTACTAAGTGTCCATCTCATAAGTAAAAACATAGTCAGAATTACAGTAATTTACTCGCATAATTCTCTGAGATTGCCATTATAATCTTTATTTTTTTAAATAAGCACTTTCCAGTGTTATTCAGTTGCTGGGTTTATATAAACCTTATTTATTTATTTATTTATTTCTGAAGTGCCCCTTTAACCTTCTGTAGTGTGGTTGTGAAAGGGTTAACCCTTTGTCGTGTGGCAGTGAAATGGTTAACCTTCTGTATTGCCGCAGTGAAAGGGTTAACCATTTGGTAGTGTGGCAGTGAAAGGGTTAACCTTCTGTATTGCCGCAGTGAAAGGGTTAACCATTTGGTAGTGTGGTAGTGAAAGGGTTAACCTTCTGTATTGCCACAGTGAAAGGGTTAACCATTTGGTAGTGTGGCAGTGAAAGGGTTAACCTTCTGTATTGCCGCAGTGAAAGGGTTAACCATTTGGTATGTGATAGTGAAAGGGTTAAGTCTAGGGCTGTCTTAAATACTTCGAAGCTTCGAAGCTTCGTTCGATGGCACAAGCTTCGAACATTAAAAAAAAATCGAAGTTTAAAAAAAAAAGATAAAAAAAAATTCAAACATTTCTTTTTTCAATTATTTTTTTTACTTTGATTTGTGTGTGTGTGTGTGTGTGTGTGAGAACTACCCATCCCAGTTAGGACAGCCGAATCCCGTCCAATCTTTCGCCTTCTTCAACCATTATCTGAAATGATTAAAAAAAAAAAAAAATTCTAACCGTGACTAACCTTACTGTCATGCACTTTTCCTAATAAACTAACCTACACTGTAACACGCAACACTTTGATAAACATTGTTACTCAGCTGATAGAGTTGTACCCTTCTTGCTGTCTTGTCGTACAGAACTTGTAAGTCGCTTTGGATAAAAGCGTCAGCTAAATGTGTGTGTGTGTGTGTGTGTGTGTGTGTGTGTGTGCGCACGCGCGCATGGGGCCATTGGGTGGGGCCGGGGGACAAATACACTGGAGGAAAGTAACCCAGCTCAGCACTGCCCAAATTATATCATCACTATTGCCTGTTTGAAGGATATCATCCTCAAATACATATACACCTACATGCCTTGTAGAATTCCACACATAAGAAAGAAAGATACTGGGATGAATAAACAAAATAGGAAATAAAATTTAGATAAGGTGCTACTGAGATGTTTTGGTGAGTTCTTTGTTTTTTTGTGGAAGTTGCCCTTCTTAAAAATGCATGAACATTCACTGATAATTGGTCTGTAGTGGAGTCTACAAGGTCTACATTGCCGGACCATGTAGAATCCGGACCTTGTAGACTGACATAATTCTGTGCATAGTTTAGTCTACACAGGCCATATTTCAAATAATCAAAATCTTACTTCATTCATCTTAAACATTCTTGATTTGGGGGATTGGTAGTTCCCATGAAATCTGAAGTTGTTCAAACGACAACAGCGATCCACCTTGAATTAAATCACACAGCCGAGTGAAACCTTGTTGGCTCAGTCACGAAAGGGGCTACTTAATTAATGAATCCAACCCACTTTATTTATAGAGCACATTTAAAAACAACGTTTTTTTTTTTTTTTTTTTGAAGCTTCGAATTAAAATCGAAGCTCGGCCCCGAAGCTTCGATTGCCAAAAAAAGCTTCGAAGGTCAGCCCTAGTTAAGTCTTTCACGAGCTGCGTCTGGGAGCCACAGACTCCTCACCATGTCTGCAGAAGTGTGACTCGGACTGTTCTGTGAATATGGACGACAGCTCTCGCTTTCTTTCCAGAACATTCTCCTCTCTGTGTGTGTTTTCAGAACCTGTACCTGAACTTCGGGGAGATCGGCACCAACATCAAGAACCTGATGGATGACTTCCAGAAGAAGAAACCTAAAGATCAACAGAAAGTAGAGTCCATTGCTGACATGAAGGTAAGGAGAAGAAACGAGTGTCATAATTAGGGGCGTAACGGTACATAGAAGCCACATGGGGCATAACGGTACATACATTTTAAATTTGTCATTTAGCTGATGCTTTTATCCAAAGCAACTTACAAGTTCTGTACAACAAGTCAGCAGGAAGGGTACAACTCGATCAGCTGAGTAACAATGTTCATCAAAGTGTTGAGTGCTACAGTGTAGGTTAGTATATTAGGACAAGTGCATGACAGTAAGGTTAGTTAGTAGGGGTGTAACGGTACACAGAAGACACGGTTCTGTACGTACCTCAGTTTTGGGGTCACGGTTCGGTACGAGTTCGGTACAACAGGAAAAAATATATTTATAATGATTATTATATATTTATAATAATTTTGTATTAAATTATACTTAGTTCCACCTAGGCTTGCCGTGGTAGTCAGTCAGTGATAACGGTGTCATTCTGTGTTCAGGAATCCACTTGAGTAATTTAATTGCCTACCGCCCCCACCAGCGTATAGTTTCAGTTTCACTTCTAGAGTAGATTTAACTTCACGTGAACTAGAGAAAGAAGACTAGAGAAGAGATGCCATGTTACACAACAATGGCAGAGGATTTGCTCTGACGCTGCTCATCAGGAGCAATTAGGGGTTAAGTGTCTTGCTCAAGGACACATCGACACGCTGCCCGGGAGGAGCGAGAATCGAACCGGGAACCTCCGGATTACCAGACGACCGCTCTACTTCCTGACCACTGTCGCCCCCATGTTCATCAAATAAAATAAAAAACTTGAATTTGTAAAATACTAAGCGTGTTATCAATACTTAGTCGGACAACATTTTAAACTGAAGGTGTCTGTGGAGAGCAGAGCTGTTATATATTATATATTAAATTTCACGTAGAGTAGAACTTCACGTGAAGCAAAGCAAGAAGACTAGAGACGAGACGACATGTCACACAACAATGTCAGACAGAAGAAAGTTGGTAGGTGTGTGTGTGTTTCCAGTGGTTAATATTATTGGGCGAACAAGAAAACGAGGAAAATTTTGGGCGGCTAAGTGGCGCTGTTGGCAAGGCGCTCGCCACTAACGCAGGAGATGCTGGGTTCGAGCCCAGCTCTTGGCGTTGCTACCAGCTTGGCTGGTCGTTCATACTAACACAATTGGCAGTGTTAGGGGCAGGCCATGTGTATGTACCCTCATCTTGCACCTTGACCTTTTTACACTGCCTACTTGCCCATATGCATGTCCAGAGTTAATTATATTGTTATATTGTTTACACTGCCTATTCTTATTTCTATTCTATTTGTATGCATACTTCTCCACTGTACTATAATTCTATGACCTGTATCATGTCTCCTACTACCTGTACCTCCCCTTCCCCCCATGCTGCTATGATGCCTGAATTTCCCCAAGGGGATCAATAAAGGAATATCTTATCTTAACTAAACAAGCACCCTGTGTCACAGATGAAGGCTTTCAAACTTCCTCCTCGGTTTAATCTAACAAGTATTTTCTCTTTCCCTCTCTCCATCTTTCTATCTACCCCCCATCTCTCTCTCTCTCTCTCTCTCTCTCTCTCTCTCTCTCTCTCTCTCTCTCTCTCTCTCTCTCTCTCTCTCCTCTCTCTCTCTCTCTCTCTCTCTCTCTCTCTCTCTCTCTCTCTCTCTCTCTCTCTCTCTCTCTCTCTCTCTCTCTCTCTCTCTCTCTCTCTCTCTCTCTCTCTCTCTATTTGTCTGTCTGTCCCCTCGCCAGGCGTTTGTGGACAACTACCCCAGTTTAAGAAGATGTCTGGCACGGTGTCGAAGCACGTGACGGTGGTGGGAGAGCTGAGCAGGCTGGTGTCAGAGAGGCAGCTGATGGAGGTGTCTGAGGTGGAGCAGGAACTGGCCTGTCAGAACGACCACTCCAGCGCACAGCAGGTCTGACACACACACACACACACACACACACACCCAGCGCACAGCAGGTCTGACACACACACACACACACACACACACACACACACACACACACACACACACTGGGTACACATGCTCATACACAATATATTTGATTTAGCATGCATGGACACGGACACACACACACAAACAACTTATCCTCTCCCTCCTTCATTTTGTTACATTTGCACACACACACATAAGCGTGCACACACACACACACACACACACACACACACACACACACACACACACACACACACATGCATGCTTCCATTCAAACCCACTCTAACATGTTATACTCTAACATGTCACCCTCTAACATGTCACACTCTAACATGTCACACTCTAACATGTCACCCTCTAACGTGTCACACTCTAACATGTTACACTCTAACATGTCACCCTAACATGTTACCCTCTAACATGTTACCCTCTAACATGTTACCCTCTAACATGTTACCCTCACACTCTAACATGTGACCCTCTAACATGTCACCCTCTAACATGTCACACCCCTCTGACATGTCACCCTCTAACATGTTACCCTCTAACATGTTACCCTCTAACATGTGACACTCTTAACATGTCACCCTCTAACATGTCACCCTCTAACATGTCCCTAACATGTCACCCTCTAACATGTTACACCTCTAACATGTCACCCTCTAACATGTTACCCTCTAACATGTCACATCCCTCCAGTCTAACATGTCACCCTCTAACATGTCACCCTCTAACATGTGACCCTCTAACATGTCACACTCTGACATGTCACCCTCTAACATGTGACACTCTTAACATGTCCACCCTCTAACATGTCACCCTCTAACATGTCACCCTCTAACATGTTACCCTCTAACGTGTCACACTCTAACATGTGACCCTCTGACATGTCACCCTCTAACATGTCACCCTCTGACATGTCACCCTCTAACATGTCACCCTCTAACATGTCACCCTCTAACATGTCACCCTCTAACATGTGACACTCTTAACATGTCACCCTCTGACATGTGACACTCTTAACACTTTCAGTGCCACCAGGTGGCGCCAGAGTTAGCGCTTGAATGCCACCATCCACTTTAATGTTAACGTTAATATCGCCTAATCTATGTTTTAAATTATGGCTATGTGTCTAATCTGCCCGTCGCTTATCAAAGAATCCTTTTCCAGTCAGTGCTGTCAAGATTGGCAGATTGGTTTTTTATCGCTTCATTTCCGTTTGAGAGCATTTTGAAAAGCACCCGTTTTGAGGTAAAAAACAGCCCATTCTGGGCCATTCTGTGATAATCGTCTTTTACTGGAATATTCCAGAACGTTGATATTTGTCGGCCTATTTATGAATCGTTTTCAAATAAACGCTAGATGATCAATATTATACGTACACGCATGCCCATTCGAGCCGCGCGCTGATAAATAGCCGTGTTCATTTCCTCGTCGATTTTACAGTGAAACCGATAAAGGACATTTCACAAAACAGCTTATATCTTCAGCAAAATGAGTCTGATTATCCTAACACTGATAACATAGATTCCTTACCTGACATCAGATGGTATCCAACTCAGGCCATGTGAGCGGCGCGGCGCGCGAGCGGCGCGGGGCGCGGAGCGGGCCGTTTTGACGTGAGCGAGGAGTGGGTTTTAAAATGGGTCGGCGCGACGACCGGAGCGAGAGTTCTCCTCCGCTCCAAGCCGCTCAGGTCCGCTCCTCAGTGCGCACGGCACTGGTCTGGGAGGCGTCTACCAGACCAGACCAGATGGCACCGGTCCACAATGCACCTGTCCTCAGTGTCCGTCCTGTAAACAGAACTGCATGTGCTTACAAGAAATCCCACAACGTGAAAGCATGGCCGTGTTTGCTAAATATTTTAAAAAAGTAACAGATAATAAGTTCAAATGTATCGTGAAAACAACTAACGATGATGGTGAGGAGACAGAATGTGCAGACTATATTACCGTCGGAAGAGATTCTTCTTGGAATCTAAAGAGACACATTGGGAGGAAGCATGACCACATATTTCGCGAACATAATGAGAAGAAATCCAAAGGTTTGTTACTTGTCATTATTAGCCATTTTGAAATTGGTAGCCTTATTACAGCTTAATGTATTGTAGACCTAATATAAAGCATGCATTTATTATTTGTTTTAGATGCCCAGACGCAACAGCAACAAAAAGAGAAACAGCGTGACTCGCTGCACAATTTCCTCACTGGAAAAAAGGCACCTAACGTGACACGTGAAAGAAAAAGGGAGCTGGATGAAGCGTTTTTTAAAATGATATCCATGGATTACGACCCCTTAAGTAAAGGAGAACGTGAAGGTATGAGACATTTTGCCGGCATGGCCCAACCAGGTTACACCCCGCCCTGCTACAATACTGTCCGGGACACACTTATGCCACATGCCATACAAGAGATGGAAGTCAAACTACGAGAGCTCATAGGAATGGGTGAAGGGTTCGTTCTTGCATCTGATATTTGGACAAGTAGAAGAGGCCACAGTTTCCTTGCTATTGTGGCAAGTTTTATCGACGGGACGTTCAAGGGCCACACGGTTCTGTTAGGCTGTGAGCACATAACAGGGTCTCACACTGCAGATCGCATATATCAAAAGTATGAAAGTGTGCTGAAAAATTGGAACATTCATCAACGCGTGATTCGTGTGGTGACAGACAGTGCCAGCAACATGGTCAAGGCATTTAACATCCTGCCTGACGCTGAAGGAGAAGAGGAGAAAGATGATGATGATGAAGTGGCACTGGTGGTGGAGGAAGGGGAGGAAATAGCGGAGGAGGAACCTGCGCTCTCGCAAAAACAAGTGGACGTGGTCACTAATACTGTAGAGGCTATGGTAAACCAGTACTTCACCGTATCAAGTTTACACCTGCGATGCCCAATTCATCTGCTTCAGTTAGCTATCAAAGACGCAGTTAACGAGCATGATGATATCAATCGCCTGCTAGTTAAAGTGGGAAAGCTAGTGAAAAGTGTGCGTAAGAGTTGTCTGAACACGGAGGAAACTGACTCTCTGGGTGTACGACCCACCACTGCTTGCCCGACGCGATGGAGCAGCCAGCTGCGCATGGTGGAGTCTGTCCTAAAGCTATTCAAAAAAGATGCATTGTGGCAGAGCAAACTTAAAACCACTGCCGCCATTCTCACACTTAATGACGTGCGTCGGCTCAATCACCTTGTTGAAGTATTGTCACCGCTGGCTGACCTCACAGACAACATGCAACGGGAGCTTGGGAATTTGGGCATGATTCTCCCGGCTGTAGGCGAGCTCAAATCCCTGCTTGTCAACAACAACGCTGCCCTTCCATTAGGAATAGCTTCTTTCGCGGAAACACTGTCCAATAACGTGTCCACTCGCTTCAGAATGTACTATGATGATAAACACCTCCTCTTCGCGTCGCTGTTAGATCCTCGTTTCAAAACAGAGTGGATAATCCGTGATGAGTTGGTTTGTAATAAACTTGGAGAAATACGCGACCTCCTCGTCAAAGAAACAGAGGAGATGACCGCAGCAGTCGCTAGTGCTGGAGAGGCAGCAGGTCAACCCGAGTCCGACGGCGGAGAATCTGACGTGCCCGAAGAAATCAAGAGGCCTCGTATATTTGGATCATACTTCTCAGAGAATCAGCCCACGGGAGGAGGCAATGCGAAAACTGAAGTTGAAACCTACCTCTCGTCCCCAAGATCAAACCCTGACGATGTCAAAGATGTCATTGCATTTTGGAAACAAAATTCCAAGTCCCTTCCACGCCTGAGTAAAGTTGCCCGCAAAGTGTTCAGTATTCCCAGTGGCTCTGCGAGCGCAGAGAGGGTGTTTTCCGCTGCTGGTTTGATGTCAAGAAATCACAGCATGAGTTTGAAGCCTCAGACATTGGCTAAACTCGTGTTCTTGAAAGTGAACTCAAAGATAATGTAGCTGCCGTGGCACTGCATGGCAGATATAGGCACATGAGCATTGTTTTATTTTGTTTAAAATGCACAAAGTGACAAAAACGAATAGCCTATAATATCCTACTTTATTGCAAAATGCAATAGGCCTGCCTAAAGTTAATGGCCATTATTTTTTATTTTATACATAAGAATGTAGCACTCTGTTTTAGATTTTATACATTTATATAAATGTAGCATATCCAACAGCACTTTTATATTGGTTGATTGTATTCAAGTTTTTCAAAGGCTATAGGGAACTTGCACATTTTCGTTTGTGTTTTACTGTGAGACACTTTGTAGACAGTTATGTCGAGTAAGTTATATTTTTATTTTCATAGGCATATTAGCTATGTGATTTCCTGAGTTCGTTTGATAACAAGCCTGTTGCATTAATTGTCTTCAGTGGCTAAGCCAAGGCCTTAGGCCTATTACGGCCTCCTCTGAGGCTCATGTCATATGCGTAATTTTGTATCCGTCTTATGCTGCCCTGGCTGTCACTGTCAGTGATTATGTTCTACCTCAGATTGATTGGTTGATTTAATACTTTATTAACAGTATGCAAAAAGGTATAGGCCTACAGTGTAATTCAATTAGCTACGTCGGATAATACAAGGTACTGTATATGCCGAGGGCTGTGCATAATTAGTTTTTTCCGTCACTGCGTTGAATGTCTTGGTGGTGCCCTGCCCATGGTGCAGTGGTAAATAAAAAAAAATACCATATTCGGTTGATACATTTAAACTGGGTCCGTCTGTTTTCATTATTCTATGATATTTTAAATAACGAAATCAAGAATTTACGCATGCTCGAAACGAAGGCCTTCAGGAAATCCGATGTGTTTAATTAGCCAATTTCAGGAAAACAGCACTTTCTTTTATTTCCCCCGCTGTAATTTTTTTTCTGCTGAGCGGGGTGGAGCGAGGAGCCCTTTATGCCAAAATGAAGTTGAGCGCTGGCGGCGCGCTGAGCGGTGTGGCGGCGGGATCAACATGAGCAATTAGCGGAGCGGACCAAGCTTTAAAGAGCGAAGAGCGGATTTCTCACCCGCGCCGATCCGCTCACATGCCCTGATCCAACTGGTATATTCCAATTCCTGATCACCATTCGAAAAAATCGATAAGTGTATAGATCCAACGTGGTACAGTAGGAACTCATGATCCGCGGCGCTCAGAGTCTCCAGAATGAACTCTGATAACCCCGGCTGCATCAGTGGACTGGAAAATGTGGAGTACAGGATTTTTTTCCCATCCATTTTCATTGAGTCCATTCCAAAATCCCTGATGTCATCTGGGAGACGATAGGGGGCGCTTTCTTCCACATCTGATCGCCGGTGGCTCTCGGGTATACTAGGGTAGGCTTGCGTGATGCAATATGATTTCAGATCGCTAAAAAAAAAATCTGAGAAATCTCGTGAGTGGCTTTCAACGTGACTATTATTGTTGGAGCCATATTGACCCAATTTGAGTTTAATGGGAAACATGTAACATAATATATATTTTGATTTATGGATTATATTAATAATTGAGCAACAAGGCTTATCTGTGGAGGACTTGTATGAAGCAGAGAAGTCAATCATCCGCTATGAACAAGAGCGCTACTTTGATTCAGAACTCACTCTTCTGAAAAAGGACAAACTAGTCAAAGCGGACAGCTCCATATGCAAATTGGATCCGATCATGGATGAAGGCATCCTAAGGATTGGAGGGCGGCTAAGTAAAACGGCTGTGCCAGTGAGTTTGAAAAACCCAATCATACTGCCCAGAGACTCTCATGTATCCAAATTGATCTTGCAGGATATCCACCAGCAGGTTGGGCACTCTGGACGAAACCACATGCTCTCCAGGCTCGGTCAGAAATTCTGGCTACCATCTGCAAACTCTTCAGCAAGAAAGATCATAAAATCATGTGTATTTTGCAGACGCATACAAGCAAGAGTTGGAGAGCAAAAGATGGCTGACTTGCCAGAGGATCGTGTTGCTCCGGATCTCCCACCCTTCACTCACGTGGGCATCGATTATTTCGGACCCATAGAAGTTAAGAGAGGTCGAGCACATGTGAAACGATGGGGAGTAATATTTACTTGCCTCGTCAGTCGAGCAGTTCACCTGGAAGTGGCAAGCACTTTGGACACTGACTCCTGCATCAACGCCATACGGCGATTTTTATGTCGGAGAGGATCGGTACTGACCATTCGAACAGATCGTGGTACCAACTTTGTGAGTGCTCAGAAAGAACTGGAAGCTGCTTTGATTCAGCTAAATCACCAAAGAATTCAAGATGCACTCATGACCAATCAAGTCAGGTGGTTATTCAATCCGCCTTCCGGAGCCTACTTTGGAGGAGTGTGGGAAAGACTGATCAGGCTGGTGAAAAAGGTACTCTTCTCAGTCCTAAAGCAGCAAACGATGGATGACGATGTGCTACAGACGGCTCTATGTGAGGTCGAATCCATCCTCAACGATAGACCCATCACGACTGTATCAACGGATCCAAATGATCTAGAGCCCTTAACGCCAAACCACCTGCTACAGTTAAAAACCAAACCCCTCTTGCCACCTGGGCTCTTTCGTAAAGATGAACTCTATGCCAGAAGGAGATGGAAACAGGTGCAATACCTTGCAGACCTATTCTGGAGAAGGTGGACCAAAGAATATTTATCACTCATGCAACAAAGACAAAAGTGGTTCAAGACAAGAAAGAACTTCAATGTCAATGATGTAGTCGTCATAGTAGACGAAACTGCACCAAGGAATTCATGGCCCCTAGCCCGTGTGGTCAAGACCTTGCCGGACTCTAAAGGACATGTTCGGAGTGTGTTAGTTCGAACCAAGACAAACACACTCCAAAGGCCCATCGATAAGCTCTGCTTGCTGCTGGAAGCCGATGATTGAGCTGAAAATGTAAAATTTCCCTTGCCCCCTGCCCACTTTGCCCATGCCACTGCACACACTACCCTCTCGCACTTCTTTACACAGATGAACTGTTCTATCTTACACCACATCTACTCCCATGGGACTTTGCCCTATCCAATGGCTGGCGTATCGTGGTTGTCATACCATCAAGAACACTTATGCCACTGGGACTTTGTGGGTGGTGGTTAAATTGGGGCATGATGAAGATGGACTGGTATGGATTTTGGGACTGGGGGGGGAATACATTTTGAACATTATGAAATTAGAAAAGATAATGACTGTATTGAACATTACTAATGTAATTAATTGCTTTCTGGTATTTCATGTTTATATTTTTACGTGTGCACTCTGGCTCCATTTAATGTTATTGATAACTATAATTGTTTTTTCTATAGTGTCTCCAATTAGGGGCCGGTATGTTGGAGCCATATTGACCCAATTTGAGTTTAATGGGAAACATGTAACATAATATATATTTTGATTTATGGATTATATTAATAATTGATATGAAATTGTATTTACCTGTATGATTTAAATTAATCTTGAAATAGATATTACCTGGACACTTATCTGTTGATGACTGTGGGGGCGTGGCATAGATTCACTCATAGATGCACCCCCCCCCCCCCCTTTGGGAGGCTTCAAATCAGTGAATGAACTGTCTGACAGCTGAGTTAGACAGCGGCGTTTGGTGTGCAATAGTTTTTCGACCGCATCAAGCCAGACCAATTATATCATTTACTTTGTCAAGATCCTGTTCGATATTATTTTATTTAGTTTAGCAAAGTCAACCGGAGTTTATGTTTAATAAATGTCAATCTACTTACATCATCTCTGAGTGCTTTATGATGAATGCGCGTCGGCCAAATCTGCAACTAACTCCAGTGGCTAAATGGAAATGTATGAAGGATTAGCCACTTCAATTATAAATCCGAGAAAACTCGTGTGTGGCAATCAAAGTGTTAACATGTTACCCTCTAACATGTCACCCTCTAACATGTTACCCTCTGACATGTCACACTCTAACATGTCACCCTCTAACATGTTACCCTCTAACATGTCACACTCTAACATGTCACCCTCTAACGTGTCACCCTCTAACATGTGACACTCTAACATGTCACCCTCTAACATGTCACACTCTAACATGTTACCCTCTAACATGTTACCCTCTAACATGTTACCCTCTAACATGTCACCCTCTAACATGTCACCCTCTAACATGTCACCCTCTAACATGTCACCCTCTAACATGTCACACTCTAACATGTTACCCTCTAACATGTTACCCTCTAACATGTCACTCTAACATGTCACCCTCTAACATGTCACCCTCTAACATGTCACATGTCACCCTCTAACATGTTACCCTCTAACATGTTACCCTCTAACATGTCACCCTCTAACATGTCACCCTCTAACATGTCACCCTCTGACATGTCACCCTCTAACATGTCACCCTCTAACATGTCACCCTCTAACATGTGACCCTCTGACATGTCACCCTCTAACATGTCACCCTCTAACATGTCACCCTCTAACATGTCACCCTCTAACATGTCACCCTCTAACATGTGACCCTCTGACATGTCACACTCTAACATGTCACCCTCTAACATGTCACCCTCTAACATGTCACCGTCTAACATGTCACCCTCTAACATGTCACCCTCTGACATGTCACACTCTAACATGTGACCCTCTGACATGTCACCCTCTAACATGTCACCCTCTAACATGTCACACTAACATGTCACCCTCTGACATGTCACACTCTAACATGTTACCCTCTGACATGTCACCCTCTAACATGTCACCCTCTAACATGTCACCCTCTAACATGTGACCCTCTGACATGTCACCCTCTAACATGTCACCCTCTGACATGTCACCCGACATGTCACACTCTAACATGTCACCCTCTAACATGTCACACTCTGACATGTCACCCTCTAACATGTCACCCTCTAACATGTCACCCTCTAACATGTCACCCTCTGACCTCCTGTGGTGCAGAACGTGCGGCGCCTGCTGCAGAACCCTCGTGTGTGCGAGCTGGACGCGGTGCGGCTCGTGATGCTCTACGCGCTGCGCTACGAACGGCACAGCAACAGCGTCTTACCAGGTCTCATGGAGGAGCTCAGCCGCAAGGGAGTGACCGACCGACACCGCAAGGTGAGGAGGAGGAGGTCCCCCATGGTTCTAACTAGGGATGAGAGGAGGTCCCCCTGGTTCTAACTAGGGATGGGAGGAGGTCCCCCCTGGTTCTAACTAGGGATGAGAGGAGGTCCCCCCTGGTTCTAACTAGGGATGAGAGGAGGTCCCCCTGGTTCTAACTGGGGATGGGAGGAGGTCCCCCCTGGTTCTAACTAGGGATGGAAGGAGGTCCCCCTGGTTCTAACTAGGGATGAGAGGAGGTCCCCCTGGTTCTAACTAGGGATGGGAGGAGGTCCCCCCTGGTTCTAACTAGGGATGGGAGGAGGTCCCCCCTGGTTCTAACTAGGGATGGAAGGAGGTCCCCCTGGTTCTAACTAGGGATGAGAGGAGGTCCCCCTGGTTCTAACTAGGGATGGGAGGAGGTCCCCCCTGGTTCTAACTAGGGATGGGAGGAGGTCCCCCCTGGTTCTAACTAGGGATGGGAGGAGGTCCTCCCTGGTTCTAACTATTATTATTATTATTATTAGTGATAATGTGTTTTGTGTTCTAGATGGTTCAGTCGGTGATAGAGTACGGAGGGAAGAGAGTCAGAGGAACTGACCTCATCACGCCAACCGACGCCGTTGCCATCACCAAACAGTTCTTCAAGGGACTCAAGGTAGACACACACACAGAGTTATAACGTATTATAAATATTATACAGTATTATTAAGTATTATAAATACAATATTTGTTATTATATAGCATATTTACATTTTTACATGTGTCTTGCGTGTGTGTGTGTGTGTGTGTGTGTGTGTGTGTGTGTGTGTGTGTGTGTGTGTGTGTGTGTGTGTGTAGGGTGTAGAGAATGTGTATACCCAACACCAGCCATTGGTCCACGACACTCTGGACCAGCTGATCAAAGGAAGGCTGAAGGACTCTCAGTTCCCCTACCTGGGAGCTAGTACTCTGAGAGACAGGTATACAGTACTCTGAGAGACAGGTATATACAGTACTCTGAGACAGGTATATATAGTACTCTGAGAGACAGGTATATATAGTACTCTGAGAGACAGGTATACAGTACTCTGAGAGACAGGTATATATAGTACTCTGAGAGACAGGTATATATAGTACTCTGAGAGACAGGTATACAGTACTCTGAGAGACAGGTATATACAGTACTCTGAGAGACAGGTATATACAGTACTCTGAGAGACAGGTATATACAGTACTCTGAGAGACAGGTATATACAGTACTCTGAGAGACAGGTATATACAGTACTCTGAGAGACAGGTATATACAGTACTCTGAGAGACAGGTATATATAGTACTCTGAGAGACAGGTATATACAGTACTCTGAGCGACAGGTATATTTAGTACTCTGAGAGACAGGTATATATAGTACTCTGAGAGACAGGTATATACAGTACTCTGAGAGACAGGTATATACAGTACTCTGAGAGACAGGTATATATAGTACTCTGAGAGACAGGTATATACAGTACTCTGAGAGACAGGTATATATAGTACTCTGAGAGACAGGTATATATAGTACTCTGAGAGAGGTATATATTGTGTACATCCCTCTCTCTCCTTCTCCCCCTCTCCCTCTTTCTCTGTCTCTTTCTCCCTCTCTCCTCCCCCTCTCTCCTCTGTCCCTTTCTCCCTCTCTTTCTCCCTCCCTCTCTCCCTTTCCACCTCTCTCTCCCCCTCTATCTCCCTCTCCCCTTATCTCCCTCTTTCTCCTTTTCTCTCTCTCTTTCTCCCTCCCTCTCTCTTTCCTTCTCCCCCTCTCTTTCTCCCTCCCTCTCTCCTTCTCTCTCCCCCTCTATCTCGCTCTCTCCTTTATCTCCTACCCCCTCTCTCTCTCTTTCTCTCTCCTTCTCCCTCTCTCTGAATTCGAAATTCAAAATTAGCTTTATTGGCAGGACAATATAATGTTATGTTGCCAAAGCATTGCAAGTAAGACAAAATAAATGAATAATGAATAATACAATAAGATAATTTCTCTCTCTCTGTCTCCTCTCTCTCTCTCTCTCTCTCTCTCTCTCTCTCTCTCTCTCTCTCTCTCTCTCTCTCTCTCTCTCTCTCTCTCTCTCTCTCTCTCTCTCTCTCTCTCTCTCTCTCTCTCTCTCTCTCTCTCTCAGACCTCAGGACATCATAGTGTTTGTAATAGGAGGAGCTACATATGAAGAAGCCCTCGCGGTCTACAACCTGAACCGCACCATGCCGGGGGTCCGTATCGTACTGGGAGGGACTACCATCCACAACACCAAGAGGTCAGTACCACGTGTGTGTGATGGAGCTTTCAGTTGTCCCTCAGAATCCCATTTGTCTTTGGCAAATTCTAATTAAATTAGAATATCAATTATACCGTGTCCATATTATTACCACATCAAAGCAGCCGTAAAACGCTTAAGATGAACATGTTAATCCGTTCACGCTGTCCGGCAGCGTGGCTACATGAGTAGAGCTCAAGATTACCGGTTCGAGCCCCGGTCAAGGCTGCTGTCGGAAAGTGGTGGTGTTGTTGTCCAGTAGGGGGCACTCTGTCCTCTGGACTTCTCAGTAACAATGCCCCTGTTACGGTGATGGGGACACCGTATAGCTGCAAGTGCCGTCCTTCGGGTGAGATGCTAAACCGAGGTCCTGACTGAATTCGGTCGTTAAAGAACCCAGGACACCTATCGTAAAGAGTAGGGGGTTCCCCGACGTTCCTGGCCAAATTCCCAATCAGACCACCTAATCATCCCTCCCCCTTAATTGGCTGATATCAATCCCTGTCTCCTGAGCCGGTCAGCCATTGTGTAGTGTGATGTGTGCCGGGTGCCAGTGTATGGCAGCCATTGAGCCTGGGTAGCCCAAGGTTGAGTGCTACCAGTGGTGGTGAAGGAGGCAATTTCCACCCTACATTGTGGGGAACGCTTTGAGTGTCTAGAAAAGCGCTATATAAATGTAATGAGTTAGTTATGTTCATTGTGTGGTGTTTTTGCTATTATGGGATGTACCAACAGGAAATTATTATGATTATTATTATTATTACTAGTACTTTTTATTATTATCAATTTTTTTATTATTATTTTGTAATATTACTATCTTTTTTATTATTGTTATTTTACATTTGATTAGCAATTTCAAATTCATTGTTCTGACTACCCTAGCGTGTGTGTGTGTGTGTGCACTACTCCCCCACTACTCCCCCTCTACTCCCCCACTACTGCCCCTCTACTCCCCCACTACTCCCCCACTACTCCCCCTCTACTCCCCCACTACTCCCCCTCTACTCCCCCACTACTCCCCCACTACTGCCCCACTACTCCCCCACTACTCCCCCACTACTCCCCCTCTACTCCCCCACTACTCCCCCTCTACTCCCCCACTACTCCCCCTCTACTCCCCCACTACTCCCCCACTACTCCCCCTCTACTCTCCCACTACTCCCCCACTACTCCCCCTCTACTCCCCCACTACTCCCCCTCTACTCCCCCACTACTCCCCCTCTACTCCCCCACTACTCCCCCTCTACTCCCCCACTACTCCCCCTCTACTCCCCCTCTACTCCCCCTCTACTCCCCCACTACTCCCCCTCTACTCCCCCACTACTCCCCCTCTACTCCCCCTCTACTCCCCCACTACCCCCCCCACTACTCCCCCACTACTCCCCCACTACTCCCCCCACTACTCCCCCTCTACTCCCCCACTACTCCCCCTCTACTCCCCCACTACTCCCCCTCTACTCCCCCACTACTCCCCCACTACTGCCCCACTACTCCCCCACTACTCCCCCACTACTCCCCCTCTACTCCCCCACTACTCCCCCTCTACTCCCCCTCTACTCCCCCACTACTCCCCCTCTACTCCCCCACTACTCCCCCTCTACTCCCCCACTACTCCCCCACTACTCCCCCTCTACTCCCCCTCTACTCCCCCACTACTCCCCCTCTACTCCCCCACTACTCCCCCTCTACTCCCCCACTACTCCCCCTCTACTCCCCCTCTACTCCCCCACTACTCCCCCACTACTCCCCCTCTACTCCCCCACTACTCTCCCTCTACTCCCCCACTACTCCCCCTCTACTCCCCCACTACTCCCCCTCTACTCCGCCACTACTCCCCCACTACCCCCCCACTACTCCCCCACTACCCCCCCACTACTCCCCCTCTACTGCCCCACTACTCCCCCACTCCCCCTCTACCCCCCCACTACTCCCCCTCTACTCCCCCACTACCCCCCCACTACTCCCCCTCTACTGCCCCACTACTCCCCCACTCCCCCTCTACTCCCCCACTACTCCCCCTCTACCCCCCCACTACTCCCCCTCTACTCCCCCACTACTCCCCCTCTACTCCCCCACTACTCCCCCTCTACTCCCCCACTACTCCCCCTCTACTCCCCCTCTACTCCCCCACTACTGCCCCACTACTCCCCCACTACTCCCCCACTCACCCTCTACTCCCCCACTACATTTACATTTACATTTAGTCATTTAGCTGACGCTTTTATCCAAAGCGACTTACAAGTTCTGTACGACAAGCCATCAGGAAGGGCACAACTCTATCAGCTGAGTAACAATGTTCATCAAAGTGTTGAGTGCTACAGTGTAGGTTAGTTTATTAGGACAAGTGCATGACAGTACAGTTAGTTAGGGTTAGATTTTTTTTTTTTTTTTTTAATTTAGATAATGGTTGAAGAAGTGCGTCTTTAGTCGACGGCGAAAGATTGGACGTGATTCGGCTGTCCTAACTGGGGTGGGTAGTTCATTCCACCATTGTGGGGCAAGGACTGAGAATAGGCGACTTCTCTTTGATGACCCTCCCGGAGCTTGGATAGGAGTAGGTCTGAGGCGGCCAGAAGATGCAGAGCGTAGGGGTCTTGAGGGTGTGTAGTTAGAGACCATTGACCGGAGGTAGGCGGGAGCGGTTCCCTTTGCCGCACGGTATGCTAGGTCGAGGGCCTTGAAGCGGATTCGTGCAGCAATGGGGAGCCAGTGCAGGTCCCTAAGAAGTGGGGTGACATGGGCCGACTTCGGTAGGTTTGAGATCAGGCGGGCCGCTGCGTTCTGAATGAGTTGAAGAGGCTTAGTGGCAGTGGCCGGGAGGCCAGCGAGCAGTGCATCGCAGTAGTCGAGGCGGGAGATGACTGTTGATTGGACGAGGAGTTGGGTGGCTTCTTTTGTCAGGAAGGGGCGGATCCTTCTGACGTTGCTCAGGAGGAATCGGCAGGTTCTGGTCGTCGCTGCGATGTGAGCAGAGAAGTTCAACTGGTCGTCGAGGACAACACCAAGGTTCTTGGCGGTCGGGGACGCAGTCACAGCTGCATTCTCGACTGTGATTGAAAGGTCGGTTAGGGGGGAGGATTTGGCCGGCAGGTGGAGCAATTCTGTTTTGCTTAGGTTCAGTTTGAGGTGGTTGGACGTCATCCAGGCGGAGATGTTGGACAGACAGGCCGAGATCCGCTCAGAGACGTGGATATCTGAGGGAGGGAAGGAGAGGAAGAGTTGAGTATCGTCGGCATAACAAATGGTAGGAGAAGCCATGAGACGTGATAATGTTACCCAGTGATTTAGTGTAGAGGGAGAAGAGAAGGGGTCCTAAAACCGAGCCCTGGGGGACACCCGTCCGCAGGGGGCGGGTGGCCGACAGGGTCCCTCTCCATGACACTTGGTAGGAGCGGTCATTGAGGTATGATGACAGCCATGTCAGCGCAGAGCCAGCCACTCCCATTCCTGCGAGGGCCGCAAGGAGGATCTGGTGGTTGACTGTGTCGAAGGCTGCAGATAGATCTAGGAGAATCAGGACAGAGGAGAGGCCTTTCGCTTTTGCTAAGTGAAGTGCCTCTGTGACCGCAATGAGGGCTGTCTCTGTGGAGTGACCAGTCCTGAAGCCTGACTGATTAGGGTCTAGGAGGTCATTCTGTAAGAGATAAGCAGTAAGTTGGTTGGATACAGCACCCTCTACTCCCCCACTACTCCCCCTCTACTCCCCCTCTACTCCCCCACTACTCCCCCCTACTCCCCCACTACTCCCCCTCTACTCCCCCACTACTCCCCCTCTACTCCCCCACTACTGCCCCACTACTCCCCCTCTACTCCCCCTCTACTCCCCCACTACTCCCCCACTACTGCCCCACTACTCCCCCACTACTCCCCCACTACTGCCCCTCTACTCCCCCACTACTCCCCCACTACTCCCCCACTACTCCCCCACTACTGCCCCACTACTCCCCCACTACTCCCCCACTACTCCTCTACTCCCCCACTACTCCCCCTCTACTCCCCCACTACTCCCCCACTACTGCCCCACTACTCCCCCACTACTCCCCCACTACTCCCCCTCTACTCCCCCACTACTGCCCCACTACTCCCCCACTACTCCCCCACTACTCCTCTACTCCCCCACTACTCCCCCTCTACTCCCCCTCTACTCCCCCACTACTCCCCCACTACTGCCCCACTACTCCCCCACTACTCCCCCACTACTCCCCCACTACTCCCCCTCTACTGCCCCACTACTCCCCCACTACTCCTCTACTCCCCCTCTACTCCCCCTCTACTCCCCCACTACTCCACCACTACTGCCCCACTACTCCCCCACTACTCCCCCACTACTGCCCCTCTACTCCCCCACTACTCCCCCACTACTCCCCCTCTACTCCCCCACTACTGCCCCACTACTCCCCCACTACTCCCCCCACTACTCCTCTACTCCCCCACTACTCCCCCACTACTCCCCCCACTACTCCTCTACTCCCCCACTACTCCCCCACTACTCCCCCTCTACTCCCCACTACTCCCCCTCTACTCCCCCACTACTCCCCCTCTACTCCCCCACTCCCCCTCTACTCCCCCACTACTCCCCCTCTACTCCCCCACTACTCCCCCACTACTCCCCCTCTACTCCCCCACTACTCCCCCTCTACTCCCCCACTACTCCCCCTCTACTCCCCCACTACTCCCCCTCTACTCCCCCTCTACTCCCACACTACTCCCCCACTACTCCCCCTCTACTCCCCCACTACTCCCCCTCTACTCCCCCTCTACTCCCCCACTACTCCCCCTCTACTGCCCCACTACTCCCCCTCTACTCCCCCACTACTGCCCCACTACTCCCCCACTACTCCCCCTCTACTCCCCCACTACTCCCCCCTACTCCCCCACTACTCCCCCTCTACTCCCCCACTACTCCCCCTCTACTCCCCCACTACTCCCCCTCTACTCCCCCACTACTCCCCCTCTACTGCCCCACTACTCCCCCACTACTCCCCCTCTACTCCCCCACTACTCCCCCTCTACTCCCCCACTACTGCCCCACTACTCCCCCACTACTCCCCCACTACTCCCCCTCTACTCCCCCACTACTCCCCCACTACTCCCCCTCTACTCCCCCACTACTGCCCCACTACTCCCCCTCTACTCCCCCTCTACTCCCCCACTACTCCCCCTCTACTCCCCCACTACTCCCCCTCTACTCCCCCACTCCCCCTCTACTCCCCCACTACTCCCCCTCTACTCCCCCACTACTCCCCCACTCACCCTCTACTCCCCCACTACTCCCCCACTACTCCCCCACTCACCCTCTACTCCCCCACTACTCCCCCTCTACTCCCCCACTACTCCCCACTACTCCCCCTCTACTCCCCCACTACTCCCCCTCTACTCCCCCACTCCCCCTCTACTCCTCCACTACTCCCCCACTCCCCCTCTACTCCCCCACTACCCCCCCACTACTCCCCCTCTACTCCCCCACTCCCCCTCTACTCCCCCACTACTCCCCCTCTACTCCCCCACTACTCCCCCTCTACTCCCCCACTACTCCCCCTCTACTCCCCCACTACTCCCCCTCTACTCCCCCACTACTCCCCCTCTACTCCCCCACTCCCCCTCTACTCCCCCACTACTCCCCCTCTACTCCCCCACTACTCCCCCACTACTGCCCCTCTACTCCCCCACTAGTGCCCCTCTACTCCCCCTCTACTCCCCCACTACTCCCCCACTACTCCCCCTCTACTTGTCTCCCCCACTACTCCCCCACTACTCCCCCTCTACTCCCCCACTACTCCCCCTCTACTCCCCCTCTACTCCCCCACTACTCCCCCTCTACTCCCCCACTACTCCCCCTCTACTCCCCCACTACTCCCCCACTACTCCCCCTCTACTCCCCCTCTACTCCCCCACTACTCCCCCACTACTCCCCCTCTACTCCCCCACTACTCCCCCTCTACTCTCCCACTACTCCCCCACTACTCCCCCTCTACTCCCCCACTACTCCCCCTCTACTCCCCCACTACTCCCCCTCTACTCCCCCTCTACTCCCCCACTACTCCCCCTCTACTCCCCCACTACTCCCCCTCTACTCCCCCACTACTCCCCCTCTACTCCCCCTCTACTCCCCCACTACTCCCCCTCTACTCCCCCTCTACTGCCCCACTACTCCCCCACTACTCCCCCTCTACTGCCCCACTACTCCCCCTCTACTCCCCCACTACTGCCCCACTACTCCCCCACTACTCCCCCTCTACTCCCCCTCTACTGCCCCACTACTCCCCCTCTACTGCCCCACTACTCCCCCTCTACTCCCCCACTACTCCCCCACTACTGCCCCTCTACTCCCCCACTACTCCCCCTCTACTCCCCCTCTACTCCCCCACTACTCCCCCACTCCCCCTCTACTCCCCCTCTACTCCCCCACTACTCCCCCACTCCCCCTACTACTCCCCACTACTCCCCCACTACTCCCCCACTCCCCCTCTACTCCCCCACTCCCCCTCTACCCCCCCACTACTCCCCCACTACTCCCCACTACTGCCCCACTACTCCCCCTCTACTCCCCCTCTACTCCCCCACTACTCCCCCTCTACTCCCCCACTACTCCCCCTCTACTCCCCCACTACTCCCCCACTACTCCCCCTCTACTCCCCACTCCCCCCCCACTACTCCCCCACTACTGCCCCACTACTCCCCCACTACTCCCCCACTACTGCCCCACTACTCCCCCACTACTCCCCCACTACTGCCCCACTACTCCCCCACTACTCCCCCTCTACTCCCCCTCTACTGCCCCACTACTCCCCCTCTACTCCCCCACTACTCCCCCTCTACTCCCCCACTACTCCCCCTCTACTGCCCCACTACTCCCCCTCTACTCCCCCACTACTCCCCCTCTACTCCCCACTACTCCCCCACTACTCCCCCTCTACTCCCCCACTACCCCCCCACTACTCCCCCTCTACTGCCCCACTACTCCCCCACTACTCCCCCTCTACTCCCCCACTACTCCCCCTCTACTGCCCCACTACTCCCCCTCTACTCCCCCACTACTCCCCCTCTACTCCCCCACTACTCCCCCTCTACTCCCCCACTACTCCCCCTCTACTCCCCCACTACTCCCCCTCTACTTGTCTCCCCCACTACTCCCCCACTACTCCCCCTCTACTCCCCCTCTACTCCCCCACTACTCCCCCTCTACTCCCCCACTACTCCCCCTCTACTCCCCCACTACTCCCCCTCTACTCCCCCTCTACTCCCCCACTACTCCCCCACTACTCCCCCTCTACTCCCCCACTACTCCCCCTCTACTCTCCCACTACTCCCCCCACTACTCCCCCTCTACTCCCCCACTACTCCCCCTCTACTCCCCCACTACTCCCCCTCTACTCCCCCTCTACTCCCCCACTACTCCCCCTCTACTCCCCCACTACTCCCCCTCTACTCCCCCACTACTCCCCCTCTACTCCCCCTCTACTCCCCCACTACTCCCCCTCTACTCCCCCACTACTGCCCCTCTACTCCCCCACTACTCCCCCTCTACTCCCCCACTACTCCCCCTCTACTCCCCCTCTACTCCCCCACTACTCCCCCACTACTCCCCCTCTACTCCCCCTCTACTCCCCCACTACTCCCCCACTACTCCCCCTCTTCTCCCCCTCTACTCCCCCACTACACCCCCACTACTCCCCCTCTACTCCCCACTACTCCCCCTCTACTCCCCCACTACTCCCCCTCTACTCCCCCACTACTCCCCCACTACTCTCCCACTACTCCCCCACTACTCCCCCACTACTCCCCCACTCCCCCTCTACTGCCCCACTACTCCCCCTCTACTCCCCCACTACTCCCCCACTACTCCCCCTCTACTCCCCCACTACTGCCCCTCTACTCCCCCACTACCCCCCCTCTACTCCCCCTCTACTCCCCCACTACTCCCCCACTACTCCCCCTCTACCCCCCCTCTACTCCCCCTCTACTCCCCCACTCCCCCTCTACTCCCCCACTACTCCCCCTCTAGTCCCCCACTACTCCCCCTCTACTCCCCCACTACTCCCCCTCTACTCCCCCACTACTCCCCCTCTACTCCCCCACTACTGCCCCTCTACTCCCCCACTACTCCCCCACTACTGCCCCACTACTCCCCCACTACTCCCCCTCTACTCCCCCTCTACTCCCCCACTACTCCCCCTCTACTCCCCCACTACTGCCCCTCTACTCCCCCACTACTCCCCCACTACTCCCCCTCTACTCCCCCACTCCCCCTCTACTCCCCCACTACTCCCCCTCTACTCCCCCTCTACTCCCCCACTACTGCCCCTCTACTCCCCCACTACTCCCCCACTACTCCCCCTCTACTCCCCCACTCCCCCTCTACTCCCCCACTACTGCCCCTCTACTCCCCCACTACTCCCCCACTACTCCCCCTCTACTCCCCCTCTACTCCCCCACTACTCCCCCACTACTCCCCCTCTACTGCCCCTCTACTCCCCCTCTACTCCCCCACTACCCCCCCACTACTCCCCCTCTACTCCCCCACTACTCCCCCTCTACTCCCCCACTACTCCCCCTCTACTCCCCCTCTACTGCCCCACTACTCCCCCTCTACTGCCCCACTACTCCCCCACTACTCCCCCTCTACTCCCCCTCTACTGCCCCACTACTCCCCCTCTACTCCCCCTCTACTCCCCCACTACTCCCCCACTACTGCCCCACTACTCCCCCTCTACTCCCCCTCTACTCCCCCACTACTGCCCCACTACTCCCCCTCTACTCCCCCACTACTCCCCCACTACTCCCCCTCTACTCCCCCACTACTGCCCCTCTACTCCCCCACTACCCCCCCTCTACTCCCCCTCTACTCCCCCACTCCCCCTCTACTCCCCCACTACTCCCCCTCTACTCCCCCACTACTCCCCCTCTACTCCCCCACTACTCCCCCTCTACTCCCCCACTACCCCCCCTCTACTCCCCCTCTACTCCCCCACTCCCCCTCTACTCCCCCACTACTCCCCCTCTACTCCCCCTCTACTCCCCCACTACTCTCCCTCTACTCCCCCACTACTCCCCCTCTACTCCCCCACTACTCCTCCTCTACTCCCCCACTACTGCCCCTCTACTCCCCCACTACTCCCCCACTACTGCCCCACTACTCCCCCACTACTCCCCCACTACTCCCCCACTACTCCCCCTCTACTCCCCCACTACTGCCCCTCTACTCCCCCACTACTCCCCCTCTACTCCCCCACTCCCCCTCTACTCCCCCACTCCCCCTCTACTCCCCCACTACTGCCCCTCTACTCCCCCACTACTCCCCCACTACTCCCCCTCTACTCCCCCTCTACTCCCCCACTACTCCCCCACTACTGCCCCTCTACTCCCCCTCTACTCCCCCACTACCCCCCCACTACTCCCCCACTACTGCCCCACTACTCCCCCACTACTCCCCCTCTACTCCCCCACTACTCCCCCACTACTCCCCCTCTACTCCCCCACTACTGCCCCTCTACTCCCCCACTACTCCCCCTCTACTCCCCCACTCCCCCTCTACTCCCCCACTCCCCCTCTACTCCCCCACTACTGCCCCTCTACTCCCCCACTACTCCCCCACTACTCCCCCTCTACTCCCCCTCTACTCCCCCACTACTCCCCCACTACTGCCCCTCTACTCCCCCTCTACTCCCCCACTACCCCCCCACTACTCCCCCTCTACTCCCCCACTACTCCCCCACTACTCCCCCTCTACTCCCCCACTACTCCCCCTCTACTCCCCCACTACTCCCCCTCTACTCCCCCTCTACTCCCCCACTACTCCCCCTCTACTCCCCCTCTACTGCCCCACTACTCCCCCACTACTCCCCCTCTACTGCCCCACTACTCCCCCACTACTCCCCCTCTACTCCCCCACTACTCCCCCTCTACTCCCCCTCTACCCCCACACTACTCCCCCTCTACTCCCCCACTACTGCCCCACTACTCCCCCACTACTCCCCCTCTACTCCCCCACTACTCCCCCACTACTCCCCCTCTACTCCCCCTCTACTGCCCCACTACTCCCCCACTACTCCCCCTCTACTCCCCCACTACTCCCCCTCTACTCCCCCTCTACTCCCCCACTACTCCCCCTCTACTGCCCCACTACTCCCCCTCTACTGCCCCACTACTCCCCCTCTACTCCCCCTCTACTGCCCCACTACTCCCCCTCTACTCCCCCACTACTCCCCCTCTACTCCCCCACTACTCCCCCTCTACTCCCCCACTACTCCCCCTCTACTCCCCCTCTACTCCCCCACTACTCCCCCACTACTCCCCCTCTACTCCCCCACTACTCCCCCACTACTCCCCCACTCCCCCTCTACTCCCCCTCTACTCCCCCACTACTCCCCCTCTTCTCCCCCTCTACTCCCCCACTATACCCCCACTACTCCCCCACTACTCCCCCTCTACTCCCCCACTACTCCCCCTCTTCTCCCCCTCTACTCCCCCACTACTCCCCCTCTACTCCCCCACTACTCCCCCTCTACTCCCCCACTACTCCCCCACTACTCCCCCTCTACTCCCCCACTACTGCCCCACTACTCCCCCTCTACTCCCCCACTACTCCCCCACTACTCCCCCACTCCCCCTCTACTGCCCCACTACTCCCCCACTACTCCCCCTCTACTCCCCCACTACTCCCCCTCTACTCCCCCACTACTGCCCCTCTACTCCCCCACTACTCCCCCACTACTCCCCCTCTACTCCCCCACTACCCCCCCTCTACTCCCCCACTACCCCCCCACTACTCCCCCACTACCGCCCCACTACTCCCCCACCACTCCCCCTCTACTCCCCCACTACTCCCCCACTACTCCCCCTCTACTCCCCCACTACTCCCCCACTACTCCCCCACTACTGCCCCACTACTCCCCCTCTACTCCCCCTCTACTCCCCCACTAATGCCCCACTACTCCCCCGCACAGTGCAATACTCCAATTCAGCCATTGGCAATTCAGCCGTTGGGTGGGGGGCGCTGTTGAGCGGGCCTGTGACCGGACCTGAAAGCGCCCCTACTCTGCGGCTCTGCAGTTGCATACTATTGGGATTGTTGGGAGCAGCACGGAGTCTCGACTCAGGACTTATTTTATTTGGAATATAATCACTGTATACGCAAAAGTAGCCTAGTTTTAAGTTAAAATATTATAAATCTACATGCCTTGAGGATGTCATTCTTTATATAGCCTGCCTATCAGGCAAAAAAAAATATTCTAACGGAAACACTGATACCGTGATATATACTGTTACCGTCTATGCTTCAAATTATACCGTGATATAAATTTTAGACCATACCGTCCACCCCTAGGGTCATCACGTCACCATGTAGCGTGTGAATGACATTGAGTGGACTGGGATCAGCCGTCTCCTCATCATTTAAACAGGTTGTTACCTCGGATGTCTGAATCATCTGCAATTTGTTGCATTGTTAACTAGCTAACGTTTGATATATTGGTTGATGTATATTTCCTCAAATAGCTGGTATATTTAGAATTTTAATACATGCTTCAATATAACTGGCACCAAACAGAACACTGATATTCTGACGTGACAACCCTTCCTTATAGTTTCCTTGCCCAGGTGCAATCTCTAGTTTTATTTTTAGCAGCAGATTCACATGCTGTTCTGTCTCGGACAACTACAGCTAACACAGATATACAATGAACTGTTCTGTCTCAGACAGCTAACACAGAGATTGTTTATTGTTTAAAAGGATCCCCATTAGCTGCCACCTAAGTGGCGAGCTAGTCTTCCTGGGGTCCACACAGAAAGACAACAGAAAACACAAAACATAACAACATGAGATACATATTACAATCACAATGAATGATAATCTAAAAACAGTAAAACATTGTAGACATCATTATCAACATCAGAATATTTTGCTCACATATTTAAGTAGTGCATTCTCAGGTGGTATTTGAAAGACACTTTGCTATTCAATTTACTTATGTTCAGTGGGCAGTTATTCCAATGATTGATGGCACGATAAACAACAGTCCTCTTTAAAGCATTTGATTTTGGATGTGGTAACATAATCTGTCCATCATCGGCTGACCTAGTAAAATAAGAATGAACCTGACTGCATCTAACAATTTGTTTGTATAACAAAACAGGTTGAGATGAAAAGTTTTATTTTTAGCAGCAGATACACTGAACTGTTCTGTCTCAGACAGCTAACACAGTGATTCACTGAACTGTTCTGTCTCAGACAACTACAGCTAACAGAGATGCACTGAACTGTTCTGTCTCAGACAGCTAACACAGAGATACACTGAACTGTTCTGTCTCAGACAGCTAACACAGAGATACACTGAACTGTTCTGTCTCAGACAGCTAACACAGAGATACACTGAACTGTTGTGAGAGAGTGATTGAGAGAGAGAGTGATTGTGAGAGTGGTTGAGAGAGAGTGATTGTGAGAGAGAGTGAATGTGTGTGATAGTGAGAGAGTGATTGTGGGAGAGTGATTGAGGCTGCGGTTACATTAGGGCCGGAACGATTAGTTTCAGTTTCGTTTTTCAGAACGCTACGTAATGGCAGGCAAGTTAGACATCGTTTTGCCTCCTGAGCACCAAGTGATGTATATACATGTAGTACAATGCCAAAGCAGTAGGTGGCGATGTATTTCAAACATGAAGGCCATTTTCAACCAATCAGAAGGGTTGAACTCGCCACTACACTTCCTGCTAAAAAACAACAATCCACCATCTTTAAATACCTCTCGTGAGCCATTTTAGCAACGTAGCATTTATTTTTCAGCAAGAAACAAAGTGCAATAAAAGTGCAATAAACAAAACGGATACATTCACTGTGTGTTCTGCCTCTCATTTGTTGATGAAACAAAACCAACATCAACACAATTTACCACCAAGAGCGGATAGTTTAGTCTCACAAAAAGATCTCTGATGTTGTTAGCTACATGCTAATGTGAATGGCATTCTCCATGTATATAGTTAGCATCGAGGCTATTAACGTAGTAACGTTAACGCTAGTAGAAATAGATGAAAACTTTATTTAACAGATTGCAGAATGGGTACAATACAATACGGCTCAATACACACAATTGTTAAGGGTATGCAGACTGTTGTAGTTTGGACTGGGCAATAACTTGACAAGACAACACATGGTAGCCGCAGCTACTTGGGACAGCTCTGCTGTAAACACTGGAAATAACCGTGTGTGTTACACATGAATAAGCAATCTGAGGAGGACGCAGCTGATATCCTGTATAGCCTCCCCATATGGCCGGTTGGTGTCGGGAGACAGCAAATTATATTAATTATAGCGCGATATTTCAAGTGACTCCCAGAAATAGTTCTGATGTTTGGACTAATGGACGGAGTCGAGGTCCAGCCAGGGGAGAATTTGGCGTCGGTCTCTACTGCGCATGGGCATTGGGCATGAACGGCTCCGTATCTGATCTGCGCAAATTACATGGCACTGTTGCCAGGGAGTTTTCAAAACGAAAACACCCCTTGAGCGTTGCCGCTAGGAAAACGCGTTTTCCTGCCAAAACGGCGTTTCCTTTTAACTTGGACATGCAAACGTAATCATTCGAAAATACAACATTGCTGTTTTTCCCCAGTGTAACCATGGCCTGAGAGAGAGAGTGATTGTGAGAGAGTGGTTGAGAGAGAGTGATTGTGAGAGAGTGAATGTGTGTGATAGTGAGAGAGTGATTGTGGGAGAGTGATTGAGAGAGAGAGAGATTGTGAGAGAGTGGTTGTGAAAGAGTAATTGAGAGAGTGATTGAGAGTGATAGTGAGAGAGTGATTGTGTTTGTGAGAGTGAGCGTGATTGTGGGAGAGTGATTGTGGGAGAGTGATTGTGCGAGAGTGATTGAGAGAGAGTGGTTGAGAGAGAGTGATTGTGAGAGAGAGTGAATGTGTGCGATAGTGAGAGAGTGATTGTGAGTGATAGTGAGAGAGAGAGTGATTGTGTTTGTGAGAGTTTGTGTTTGCATTTTTCTATTGCAGTTTTGCACAATACATTTTCTTAAAATACCTCTGTACTATGTGAAATATGTCCTAGTAATACAAGAGTACAGTAATAGCCGCCATACCAGTGTTTTACCCCTTCAGAAGCATTTATATAGACATTTTAAGATAAATGAATATAACGTGATATATACCATTACCGTCTATGCTTCAAATTATACCATGATATACATTTCAGACCATACCATCCAGCCCTAGTGAGAGTGATTGTGGGAGAGTGATTGTGGGAGAGTGATTGTGAGAGAGTGATTGTGAGAGAGTGATTGTGAGAGAGTGGTTGAGAGAGAGTGATTGTGAGAGAGAGTGAATGTGTGTGATAGTGAGAGAGTGATTGTGGGAGAGTGATTGAGAGAGAGAGAGAGAGAGTGATTGTGGGAGAGTGATTGTGAGAGAGTGATTGTGAGAGTGATTGTGAGAGAGTGATTGTGAGAGAGTGGTTGTTAGAGTGGTTGTGAGAGAGTAAAAGTGCTCTTCTTTCTTGCAGATGATGACATGTATTTTTACATGATTTTTATAACTGATTAAACTCCACCACCACTGTTTGACTGTTGTCAGCGGTCAGTTATCAGGCATATGCATTGTTTATTCGTTTAATTGTCAGAGCAGAGAGCAGGTGGTTTATTAGTTTAATTGTCAGAGCGCAGAGAGCATGTGGTTTATTAGTTTAATTGACAGAGCAGCAAGCAGGTGGTTTATTTGTTTAATTGTCAGAGCAGAGAGCAGGTGGTTTATTCGTTTAATTGTCAGAGCAGAGAGCAGGTGGTTTATTTAGTTTAATTGTCAGAGCAGCGAGCAGGTGTTTTATTAGTTTAATTGTCAGAGCAGAGAGCAGGTGGTTTATTTAGTTTAATTGGCAGAGCAGCGAGCAGGTGGTTTATTTAGTTTAATTGTCAGAGCAGCGAGCAGGTGGTTTATTTGTTTAATTTTCAGAGCAGCGAGCAGGTGGTTTATTTGTTTAATTTTCAGAGCAGCGAGCAGGTGGCTGTATCCTGTGTCGGCTCTGATAGCATCCAGCTCTTTTATTCCCTGTGACTTCAGCTGACAGCAGCTGCCCATGTGAGCCCTGCTAGAAGCTCAGTGCACTTAGTTGGCATTCAGACCCCTCTTCCCACGGGCCCTCACACCTTCAATGGAGCTCTTAAATGCTGCTTTGAGGCAAACCCCTTATGCTCTCTCCCTGTGTGTGTGTGTGTGTGTGTGTGTGTGTGTGTGTGTGTGTGTGTGTGTGTGTGTGTGTGTGTGTGTGTGTGTGTGTGTGTGTGTGTGTGTGTGTGTGTGTGTGTGTGTGTGTGTGTGTGTGTGTGTGTGTGTGTGTGTGTGTGTGTGTGTGTGTGTGTGTGTGTGTGTGTGTGTGTGTGTGTTTGTGTGTGTGTGAGTGAGACACTTTGTGCATGCATGTATGTTTAGTTGCTACCTAGAAGTGGTTTCATGCTTAATACCGCCTCACAGCCTCACAAAGCCTCAGTAAAGCCTTCAGGGACTTTTAACCACCCGTCTCAGCTAACCTTAACCTCTCCTGCCCTCCCTGTGGGACAAGGCATCGGATCCAAACCAAGATCACCATCTGGGGGGGTTAAGAAGGCTGCCTTTGATAACAGGGCTGATAAGGCATTGAACTCCGATACGCTGTATTGAAAGGAATCGGGGGGTGGAATTAAAAACCTTTTGAAGAGGAGAGATGACTAGCTGGTGCTCTAGATAGGAGGAGTATTGTTAGTGTTTACAGAAGGAGGGATGGTGACATACAACCTTCAGCCCGAGGGTTGTAGGGTCAGTGACCCCATTTGATCTGTTGTATTTTGACCTTTGACCCTTACATGTACAAACTGACTTCTAGATTGTGGCGGTGGTCCAAGTCACAAATCTTTGATCTCTCTCTCTCTCCCTCTCTCTCTCTCAGTTTCTTGGAGGAGGTGACATTATCGATGGTCCACAGTGGTGACCGAGCACAAGGAGCAGGACGTCACAGCGGCAGCAGGCGCTAAACACACATGTACACACACACACGCACTCATACACGCACACACACACACACACACACACACACACACACACACACACACACACACACACACACACACACACACACACACACACACACACACACACACACACACACACACATACACACACACACATCTTCTGAATTCATAGAAACTAAAAACATTCCACCTCTCTCTCTTTGTCTCTTTGTCCCGGCAACGTGTCGAAGTGTCCTCGAGCAAAGACACTTTACCCCCCAACTACTCCCGATGGGCAGGTCGGCACCTTTGCACGGTCGCCTTCACCGTCGGTGTGTGAATGTGCTGTGAGTGAACGGGTGAATGTGAGGCATATAAGTTGCAAAGCGCTTTGGATAAAAGCTGCTATATGAATGCAGTCCATTTAAACAATAGTACTGAGTTATCGCCCAGCCCTGCTGATAAGTGAGAGAATCCTACGTTCGATGTCAGAATGTTTTGGTTGTTTGTGTTTTAAACTGTAAGTTCAGAGTGTTGAACCAAGCCCTATTTCCTACGACTCAGTGATGGTGTTCAAGGGTCCTTTCTCAACGCGCAATCCATGCTGTTCCTCATACTGGAAACCAAGCTTGTATTAATGTAAAGCAATGGGGCCATGCTTCAGTCTGTGCAACACCTTCTCCATAGTAGTGCTTTTTACCAGTGCATTTACTTTGCATTCCTTTTGTGTCTTTTTTTTTATCCACTTTTTCTCCTTATTTTTCGCCCATCCCAATTTCGCCTCACCAATTCTCCCTTCAATTCTCCCCTCCCCTGTCTCGAACATTGCTAGACTATGCCTCCCACTGGTCGGCTGCAGTGAGGACCAAGCCTTGCATCACGTGTCCCCTCCGATACACGAGGAGGCAGCCGTTGCATCTTTTCACCTGTACAGCGCGATCTCTCAGTGGCGAGGAGTAACGCGTGGGAGGCTCACGCTGCCCCCGACACTTCCTGATTCTGCTGTACAGGCGCACCAACCGACCTGTAGGAGTCGCTGTCCACAACGTCCAATCCCCACCCACCAGTTTTCCCACCCCTAACACTGCTAATTGTGTTAGTATGAATGACCAGCCAAGCTGGTAGCAACGCCGAGAGCTGGGACCTCGCCTCGCCATTTTACCCGTGTTGTATTTCCTGTACACACCTATGCCCATGTAGGTGTAGGTGGGAGGAGCTGAGACAGTAGAGGGGGAGGGGTTACTCTGCTCGCTGGCATGCGCTTCACATTCAAGGTGAGACACGACACGTACACCACAGAGGGAGTTGAGGCTATGCTGTACTTTTTCACAGGCGTAATTAACCCTAGCTGTTTTTGTAAAATGCAACAAGCGAATGGAAGCGGTTGAGTCACAGAGGAGGAGGGAAGACGGAAATATTTTCAACTCTAGTGAACGTCTGTTCACCTCCGTTTGACCCCTTCAATTGATCATTTCGATGTGACTCAATCGTGGATCAATTATGAATTAAAATCCAGCAATTGCATGTCCTATCTGTTGTCGGACATAAACATATTTGAGTGAACCGATTAAGTGATCGTTCCTCGCGCATTATGCTCATTCTCCGGAGACGGGTGGAGTGCGGACATTTGAAATAACATTACTTCATCTATAAATACAACACTGCATTATGCAATCTTGTAACAAATGAGATTTAGCTGAAAAAAGTTATCGTTTTTGTGCGTAGATCACTAGATTGACCAACTTCTTTTATTGAGGTTCAAAGCCTTTACTTGTTGATAACAAGATGAAGGCAGGCGTGGCAGCGGGAATGTCATTCACTCCAGTTGAAAGTGTTTATGTCTTCTCTCTGAGGAGGAGCTTGGTATCCAGTGTGAAGATGAGCTGGATGGTGCTGAGAACAGACTCCCCATCTCGCTTAAAATATGTACATTTAAGTTTGTTTATTTTTTACCCAGGGACAGTGCACATTAACACTTTAATCGCCGGAAACGCCGTAACTCGTCATTGCCCGCCATGCTCATTCTGCCGAAGACGCCGTAACACGTCTTTGATATCAATATTTCAAAAATCTGTGATCGAAATCATATTTCTCCTCCGGGGACCTGAGATATACTGCTGATCTCCACTCAACTCTCTAACGGTTCAAGAGCGCCATCTGGTGGCCGATCGGCAGATCGGCCAACAGGAAGTGACGCGCCAAACAGGAAGTGCTCATCCATATTTCGTCCGGGCACTCGCGATCGTTAGCCGGACTCCATCTCGACACACTGGATAATCAATCGCTCGCCCTAACTCAATAAACAACGTTATTTGGACGTATATAGTATTATACAACCTGGAAATGGTTCATCTAGATCAACATCCCATAATCGAAAACTGTCTACTCCAAGCTGATCGTCCAACGGCGCGAGGAAGATACGGTAAGATCCAGCGTTATTTTCTAACGTGTTCCATATAAACTGCTCTGATGATCATATGACCCACACTAGGTGAATGATATAACGTTGCCCACGGAATTATAAACGACCCCCCGCCCATCCGGCCAACATCAGATGATACGTAGTAACTTCTAGAAGTACCTCCAGTTGAAATTTTTTATCTGGCACCGATCGCTACCAAACTGTATTTGATCATCAATATAATGCATTTGGGGCTATAAATCAAGTTCTGGAGAAAGCTGCAGAAAACGATAAAAACATACTTATACTTTAGACCATATTTTAGTATGAATATGTGAATGAAAAAGTATAATGTTGCTACACCCTGAACAATGGATATAGGACATTGAATGGGCCATAATAATGTCAATTTAGCAATAGAATTTAAAAAGTTATAGCCCTGCAAAGAAGGGGAACTTCTCCATAGACAAATAGAGCTGGCTAGGGATGGTAAATTATGAATTTAACCATGGCGATCAAAGTGTTAATGAACATCTTCAGTTTCCACATCAATGTAAATGTGCCAGATTTGAGCTAATTAGCTAGTTTCCATCTGTAGTCCCTGCCTACCATGCACGTTATGGTGTGGGAGGAAACCGGAGTACCCAGAGGAAACCTACACAAACACAGGGAGAACATGCAAACTCCACACAGAAAGGCCCCCTGCTGGGGTTCGAACCCAGGACCTTCTTGCTGTGAGGCAGCAGTGCTAACCACTGTGCCACCGTGCCACTTATCGACCACAGGTAAAAGGTACAAATTGTACGTTATGTTATAGCCATATATATATTGACAAAAATGTACGAATTACAAATTAGTACATATATTACATATTCAAAAGAAGATTTCAGTTTTCAGAAATAGTCTCGCCCAAAACCTAACCTTAACTTTATATCTTAACCATAACCATTAAATGTTAAAACGAATCGTCATCATGAGGGTGGATTAGTCTAGTGGTGAGAGCACTCGCCCGCAAACCACAATCAGTGTTGGTTCAACTCCAGGTCACGCCATTTGTTTTGGACTTTCGCCAATACAAAATGTAAATATATTACTTATGGCTGTACATTATCTACCTTTTTCCTGTGGTTGATAAGTACTTTATTTACGTCTTCTGGTGATATTGTGTTACTGCGCTTCAACGGCATCATCGAGGAGTAGGAAGTAGGTGTCAAATGGTGAACTTACCATTTAAACCACGGCCCTACGTCTGCCGTGTCCCCACATGACGAGAGGTGTAACACGGTTTAAACCACGGCCCTACGTCTGCCGTGTCCCCACATGACGAGAGGTGTAACACGGTTTAAACCACGGCCCTACGTCTGCCGTGTCCCCACATGACGAGAGGTGTAACACGGTTTAAACCACGGCCCTACGTCTGCCGTGTTCCCACATGACGAGAGGTGTAACACGGTTTAAACCACGGCCCCTACGTCTGCCGTGTCCCCACATGACGAGAGGTGTAACACGGTTTAAACCACGGCCCTACGTCTGCCGTGTCCCCACATGACGAGAGGTGTAACACGGTTTAAACCACGGCCCTACGTCTGCCGTGTCCCCACATGACGAGAGGTGTAACACGGTTTAAACCACGGCCCTACGTCTGCCGTGTCCCCACATGACGAGAGGTGTAACACGGTTTAAACCACGGCCCTACGTCTGCCGTGTCCCCACATGACGAGAGGTGTAACACGGTTTAAACCACGGCCCTACGTCTGCCGTGTCCCCACATGACGAGAGGTGTAACACGGTTTAAACCACGGCCCTACGTCTGCCGTGTCCCCACATGACGAGAGGTGTAACACGGTTTAAACCACGGCCCTACGTCTGCCGTGTCCCCACATGACGAGAGGTGTAACACGGTTTAAACCACGGCCCTACGTCTGCCGTGTCCCCACATGACGAGAGGTGTAACACGGTTTAAACCACGGCCCTACGTCTGCCGTGTCCCCACATGACGAGAGGTGTAACGCGGTTTAAACCACGGCCCTACGTCTGCCGTGTCCCCACATGACGAGAGGTGTAACACGGTTTAAACCACGGCCCTACGTCTGCCGTGTCCCCACATGACGAGAGGTGTAACGCGGTTTAAACCACGGCCCTACGTCTGCCGTGTCCCCACATGACGAGAGGTGTAACGCGGTTTAAACCACGGCCCTACGTTTGCCGTGTCCCCACATGACGAGAGGTGTAACACGGTTTAAACCACGGCCCTACGTCTGCCGTGTCCCCACATGACGAGAGGTGTAACGCGGTTTAAACCACGGCCCTACGTCTGCCGTATCCCCACATGACGAGAGGTGTAACACTGTTTCATGAGTCCAGGTTCCTGTTTCAGAGACTGGATGGTTTCTGTTGGGTCTTGGGCTCGAAAAAGCATTTAATTGACTCAGGAGTTCACCTGTAAATTCCCATGTGCTTGTTTGTATATTTCTGCTGCGTCTCTGAAAGCAGGTTTGTGTGACTAAATGAAAAGTGTTGTTTATCTAGAAGGGGGCTATTTTTTTTTTGTGAATTTGGTGAATACATAAGTTACATTTTGTGAGTATGTTATCTCGTCCCTGCGTTTAAAGAGATGGCCCGTCCCTGAATCAGAATTCACGTTATCTCCATGATCTTTGAAGGTTCAGTCGATATCTTTTGAACAAACGTTGTAAAATTATATATACAGTAGGTATAATATAAATGACGAAGACAGCTTAGAGTTTCCTGACAAGGTCATAAATGTGAACTCTGTTTGACGGTGTTGTTTCTCTCCCTCTTAATCTCTGTTCAGTTGAGCCCTCTCTCCTCTCCCGTACCGTCCTACTAACATGAAGGCCCACTTCACCAAAAAACTATTCCGACTGATTATGTACATAACCTAGCACACATTCATAAACTCTTAATAGTTTTGCACACATTCATTTAGTTTGACAGTTATTGAGAGTTAATGCGGGGACATTGAATCCTTGTGTTGTGTTAAATACAGCTCAGTGAAATTATAAGGTAGCAGTCCCTACATTTACATTTACATTTAGTCATTTAGCTGACGCTTTTATCCAAAGCGACTTACAAGTTCTGTACGACAAGCCATCAGGAAGGGCACAACTCTATCAGCTGAGCAACAATGTTCATCAAAGTGTTGAGTGCTACAGTGTAGGTTAGTTTATTAGGACAAGTGCATGACAGTACGGTTAGTTAGGGTTAGATTTTTTTTTTTTTTTTTTTTTTAATTCAGATAATGGTTGAAGAAGTGCGTCTTTAGTCGACGGCGAAAGATTGGACGTGATTCGGCTGTCCTAACTGGGGTGGGTAGTTCATTCCACCATTGTGGGGCAAGGACTGAGAATAGGCGACTTCTCTTTGATGACCCTCCCGGAGCTTGGATAGGAGTAGGTCTGAGGCGGCCAGAAGATGCAGAGCGTAGGGGTCTTGAGGGTGTGTAGTTAGAGACCATTGACCGGAGGTAGGCGGGAGCGGTTCCCTTTGCCGCACGGTATGCTAGGTCGAGGGCCTTGAAGCGGATTCGTGCAGCAATGGGGAGCCAGTGCAGGTCCCTAAGAAGTGGGGTGACATGGGCCGACTTCGGTAGGTTTGAGATCAGGCGGGCCGCTGCGTTCTGAATGAGTTGAAGAGGCTTAGTGGCAGTGGCCGGGAGGCCAGCGAGCAGTGCATTGCAGTAGTCGAGGCGGGAGATGACTGTTGATTGGACGAGGAGTTGGGTGGCTTCTTTTGTCAGGAAGGGGCGTATCCTTCTGACGTTGCTCAGGAGGAATCGGCAGGTTCTGGTCGTCGCTGCGATGTGAGCAGAGAAGTTCAACTGGTCGTCGAGGACAACACCAAGGTTCTTGGCGGTCGGGGACGCAGTCACAGCTGCATTCTCGACTGTGATTGAAAGGTCGGTTAGGGGGGAGGATTTGGCCGGCAGGTGGAGCAATTCTGTTTTGCTTAGGTTCAGTTTGAGGTGGTTGGACGTCATCCAGGCTGAGATGTCGGACAGACAGGCCGAGATCCGCACAGAGACGTGGATATCTGAGGGAGGGAAGGAGAGGAAGAGTTGAGTATCGTCGGCATAACAATGGTAGGAGAAGCCATGAGACGTGATAATGTTACCCAGTGATTTAGTGTAGAGGGAGAAGAGAAGGGGTCCTAAAACCGAGCCCTGGGGGACACCCGTCCGTAGGGGGCGGGTGGCCGACAGGGTCCCTCTCCATGACACTTGGTAGGAGCGGTCATTGAGGTATGATGACAGCCATGTCAGCGCAGAGCCAGCCACTCCCATTCCTGCGAGGGCCGCAAGGAGGATCTGGTGGTTGACTGTGTCGAAGGCTGCAGATAGATCTAGGAGAATCAGGACAGAGGAGAGGCCTTTCGCTTTTGCTAAGTGAAGTGCCTCTGTGACCGCAATGAGGGCTGTCTCTGTGGAGTGACCAGTCCTGAAGCCTGACTGATTAGGGTCTAGGAGGTCATTCTGTAAGAGATAAGTAGTAAGTTGGTTGGACATGGTGTTGCTATTTTTTCATCTACACAATTTCATGGTGCTGTAATTAACACAAGGATTCTACATCCCTGATCACTGGTGGCCACTCATTTACTCTCAATAACTGTCTAAAACGGTGCAAGATAAATTAGCATTGCTTTTTTTTGGTGAAGTGCCTCTTTAACATGATTGTGAATATCATAAATGAAATGAAATCAAATAGAATCATCAATAAAACAGTAAACGGTAGAGAATGAAAGGCTGGCTGTGTGTTTGTCTTGTGTCTCTAGACTCATGTTGTAGTTTAGGAATCCTCTCTGTTCCCATGTCTCTCCTCTGTACGTAGCATCAACACGTCCAGAGCCACCGATGGACGTTACATTTAGTCATTTAGCTTTTATCCAAAACAAGTCTCTGGCGGCTAAGGGTAAGTGGTGTGGTTCATCTAGCAGTGTCATGCCTGAGTGTATCACATAGTAGCATAGTACATAGTATAGACATATTAGCATGATATGTAGTAGTATAGACATTGTTGCATAGTACATGGTAGTATAGACATTAGCATGGTAAGTAGCAGTATAGACATAGTACATAGTATTATAGACATATTAGCATGGTAGGTGGTAGTATAGATATATTAGGATAGAAAATAATCACAATAAGTAAGTTTATTGTTTAGATTTAATTCACAGGCTTGGATGTAAACGAAGGGTGTGGTTACACACATGGAGCCAGCAGGGGGCAGCAGCAGCATTTGCTCTCTCTCACACACACACACACACACACACACACACACACACACACACACACACACACACACACACACGCACACGCACGCACACACACACAGCTTTAGATCAATGGTGATAAAATAATCCTCTGTTCCTCTAAGCCGCATGTTCCTGGTGAATGTATGTCAGATCAGGACGTTCTCCCACAGTTCTCTCATCTCTGTACAGCAGGATACTCATGGATCGGCTCACCAAAGGCACCTCTGCATTAACCCTTTACGCCTACAGACGTTGGGCGTTATAATGGGATTAGAACAGCTAGGCTCCGCTCACACCGTCATCAATAGAGCGGGTGTCTTTCCTAGAAGAGTCTTATATTTCACAACAGTTTAAAAAATACTAATATATATATTAATTCAAAGTCAAAGATTTTTATTGCCATGTATGGACGAATCCACATTGGAATACGGGTACATGAGCAAACACTGTGTAAACAGTACAGGAAAAATATGTAAAAACACAGACAGTATAAAAGGACAAATGCTAAAATTTATATCGAACATCCCCTAAAAGTGCATATCATAGTTAAAAAAGCACTTCCACAAACCTGACTAATAACACTAATAAAAACACAGAAACAAAATAGGATAAAATACAAAACTAGCCTTTGGAGTCATTCAGGCTCCGCACAGCACTGGGGAAAAAGCTCTTTGTAAACCTAGAGGTAGAGCATGTGATAGAGCGGTAAGGTCTGCCCGAGGGGAGGGGGACCAGAGGGGTCGTTGATAATGCCAGAGGCACGAGAAAGCAGCCTGGCACCATAGATCTCTTCCAGAGCTGGCAGGCTAGACCCGATTGTCTTGTGTGCAAGACGCACAATTCTATTCAGAGATTTCTTCTCCTGGTCTGTGATATTACCAAACCATATTGTACAGGAGGAGGTAAGAACGCTCTCGATCACACAGCGATAGAAGTTGTGTAGAATCACCCTGTTATTTGTGAACTCTTTCAGTTTCCTGAGAAAGAAAAGATGTTGCTGGGACTTTTTAAATGGTTCTGGTATTGGAGTGCCAGCTCAGGTCATTTGAAATAGTGACCCCAAGAAATTTAAAACTGCTCACCATCTCCACCTCTGAGCCATTTATGGTAATAGGGAGATGGGATACCTTGCTATGTCTAAAATCGATGACTAGCTCCTTCGTTTTGGAAGCATTCAGGGTGAGGTTATTGGTCTCACTCCACCTAACTAGGTTATGTACCTCTGATCTGTAAAATTACTCGTCATTTGAGTTTATACGCCCAATGACCGTGGTATCATCAGCATACTTTACTATCAGATTGTTATCATAGGAAGCAGTACAGTCATGAGTGCAGAGAGAGAACAGTAAAGGGCTGAGAATGCAGCCTTGTGGAGAACCAGTACTTAAAACAAGTTCATCAGACATATTTTTTCCAATCCTGACTCTTTGAGGTCTCAAAATTAAAAAGCTAAGAATCCATTCACAGATAGCGTCGCATAGACCCAGACACTGAAGTTTGTGGATCAGATTAGATGGAATAAGCGTATTAAAAGCAGAGCTATAATCGATAAAAAGCATTCTAACATAGGAGTTTTTCTTATCTAAGTGTTCATACACAGGATTAAGAGCTAAGGAAATAGCATCATCTACTGATCTATTTTTCTTGTAGGCGAACTGCCAGGGATCAAGACCATGGCCGTAGCCAGCTATGAGGTCACCGAGGTCCGGACCTCGGTAACTATTTGCGTGTGGGCCGTTTGGTCAACGACCGGCCCATTTGGTACTGACTGATACTGGGCCGGCCCAATAATCACATCTCTTACTAAGCCCCTCCCCCACTAGGCTGGGAACAGCGGCCCATTATGCTGCGGCCCAATCACATCTCTTAATAAGCCCCCCCCCCCCCCCCCCCCTCTCACCTGTTTCTCGTGTTCTCGTGTGAGAAGAACAGATGCGGAAACAGGAAAAAATGGAGAAACAGAACAAACGTAAAGGGGGTGCGGAGAAATTGCCGGCGGAAAAAATCAGAAAACTAGAGGTGGATGCTGAAAAATATAATAAAATCACAGACATGTTTGCTGCTTCAACGTCGTTATCCACAATAATACTAGTGCAGCAACAAGTTCAACACAGCCTCAGGTAGCCAGCCAGGCAGAAGGGCCGAGGAGGGAGAGACAGTGAGCTGGAGAAGGAACCTGAGGTAGTTTGTGTGTGCCATCTCTGCCATGGTGATGTCGATAATAATATGAATGATAACGTTATTTGTTCAGCATCGCGTTGGCTAAAATAAGCCCAGAGTGACCGTCACATCTAAGCTGATCAGCACTACTAATGAGACGCTGCCCCCTAGTGGCCGGCTGTAACAAACAAGCACACCATTGAAATCACACATACAAAGAAAGATCCAACTATTACTCCTCTCTGAGCATGAATATAAAACAAACAGGTGATCTATTAACTGTGTAAACCTTATGCAATATTCATCATTGATATTTGGATACTTGAAATCTGTATGAACTGAGTAGTTAGTACCAAATGAATGAATGAATGAATGAAGTTAGTATAAAATGGAACAGCTCCATGCATTAATTGAATAAACAACTATTTGCTCATTACCAGTATGGTATGGTTTAAATTGTACAGCTTTTTGCACATCTTTGTCAGGGAATTTCAACAATTCTGGACCTGAATGTACCAGTTCATTGTAATCATCTCTCTCTCCTTATGTCTAGTCAAGCCAGAAATGGACCTCCCTAATTTCTAAACCCTGGCTGGGTGGTGTCCGACCGATTATAGTGGGCCGGTCTGGGCCAAAAAAAAAGATTTACCTCCCTAATTTCTAAACCCTGGCTACGGCCCTGATCAAGACAGGTAGGAATCTGACCTTTTATATAATTCAGCACTAGCCGCTCTAAACATTTCATTAAAACTGAGGTTAGAGCAATAGGTCTGTAATCATTAAGACAAGTCACAGGTGATTTCTTGGGAACCGGAATGATAGTAGATTCCTTGAAGCTCCTTGGAACAAGGCGGCGCTCCAGTGACATTAAAAAGGTCTGTGAGCACAGGGGCAAGCTGCTCAGAGCAGAGTCTGACGGCCCTGGGAGGAATGCCGTCCGGGCCAGTGGCTTTCCTAGCCTTAGTACTGGACTAAGTACTTAGTAATTTGAAATGCAAGCCGTTTGAATCAAAGTAGGTTTGTATTTCAAAGGACCAGGGTCATATTTTTAAGATTTATTTTTAAATTTGTTGCAAAATACAACCCTGGTCATTTTACATGACGGCAACCACCTTTTGATTCAAACGGCTTGAATTTCAAGTTTTATTTATTTAATTATTTTTTATACAAAATGTCTGGCCGCCCATATTAGGAAGTCCAAGGAGACTCCCGGCAGAGCAGCTGCACGATGCAGCAGCAGCACACCTTTGACAGAGGCGCTTGATTTAGGTGAGCTAAATCAAAGTGCAATTAAGCGGAATAGTAAATGGAGACAGAGAAGGAAGTATTGGAGTAGATAGGCGAAACCTGGGAGTGGAAGAAGGAGAGAAGTAAGTGACGAGGAGAGATGGAGAGAAGAGGAGGAGATTTTTGTCTGTGTGACCCGATGCTGTATTTGGAACGAGATTTCTTGATTAATTGAAAATGGAGGACCCTTATGTAAACAAGACGAAAGTCTTTTTCTGGTCTGCATCCTCTTAGCAGTTGTTTGTATTGAGTCATACTGTATTGTACCCATTCTGCAATCTGTTAATAAAGTTTTCAATCAATCAATCAATCCCCGCTGTGTGCCAGAACCTTCGAGAACCCTGCTTGCCTGACGTCTCTTCTCCCGGATCAGCCCCCGCCCGTATGAGAACCGATCCCCGTGTACCAGAAAGGCCTATTGGGATGTTAGATCCTAATGTGAAAAACTGTGATTTGCCTTACCTTGCTGCTACCTTTAAAAAAATCTTTTTTATGCTCGCTTTATATGTCTGCACTTTATGCTCATCTTATGCCTGTATTTTCTTTTACTGCTGTGAAGCACTTTACAAATAAAGTTTATTATTATTATTACCGACCCCTGCTCTCGGACAATGACGATTCTCTTGGATAACGGACTGGTTGATGCTTACACTAACCCAGTGCTTCTCAAACCTTTTCTGTCAGGCCCCCCTTTGGCGGACCAAAATATTTTGGGCCCCCCCCCCCCCCCAACAAAATAGTCATGAAATGGGCCATGTTTAAATTGATTGAAATAACACCAATATCGTGACCTTGCAAATTGACAACACCTTCCCTCGCGAGAGCCACCTTGCCTCACTGTGAAACAGCACTGCAGAATGGTCAGCTCCCATCTCCTCACACAGTGCAGAGAACAGGCGCGCTTTCAGGGGTCGGGTTTTTGATGAAATGTACCACGTTTATAACTTCTGTCAAAACCTCATTCAGCTCAGGGCTAAGCTGTCTTGACGCTAGCGCCTCTCTGTGAATTTACAGTGCGTCCATTGCGCGTTTGGCGAGACCCCCTTGATGAGCGCCTGTAGCCCCCTCCTTTTCCCTGCCATGGCCTGCGCACCGTCAGAGCAAAAGCCCACACAGTTCTCCCATTTCAGTCCATGTTCTGTCAGGTAACTGTCAATAATTTTAATCAGCTGTCGCTCTGTTTTTGACATATTTGCAAAACAGCAGATCTTCACTCAGTGACTGGGAATTTACAAAGCGAACATAGGAAATAAGCAAACAGTCTTTATTGCTGTCAGTCTTTGACAAGGCAACACGCATGTCATCCTCAAGGCTCAACTTGGCCCTATATTTTGTTTTCAGAGCTGTCATGGATGAAAAGCCAGCTTCACACAGATATGTGGTGCTGAATGGTATCAACACCTTAACTGCTGCATCATGAGATACTTGGTACTCAGCACCACACTCTGAAACTAACTCTCCAGGTGGTATCAGATGAGATTTCAATGAGTTCTTCCAAGAGTTTGGATGGAGATGTGTCAGGAAGCTTTGTCTCAATGTTGTCTGTAAAGTTTTTTTTTTTATCCAGAGTAACTTGGTGATCCTTTTATGTGTTTTATTAAATAATGATTTTCAGATTTTGAGAAATGGTCAAACTTATCCAAATATGGTATTTTCATTGAGAACAGTGCAGATGCAACAGATAGCACTTTAGTGATAATTTTCTGTAATCCAAAAAATAAAAATAAAAAATCTATTTATTTTTTTTAATCTCAAGGCCCCCCCTGTCATGCCTCTGGGGGCGCCCCACACTTTGAGAAACACTGCACTAACCTATTCCTCCCCACTAAACGGCAATAAAACGTCTGTTAACTGGCTACCTTGTGCCGTGTGCCCCTCCAACTTCCTAAAAACGGTGATCACTGTTTCCTTGTCATTGATTGACAAGCTGGTAAATGAGGACCACTTACACAATTAATCTTACCTTGCAAGGGCCCACATGTGGGCCCTCTTGAGGACGATTTGCCCACCGGCACTTTGGCGACCTCTAGTGGCTCGGGTGTGCATATATAGAATTAAAGCCCCATTTGTAGCCCCATTTGTAGCCCCATTTGTAGCCCCATTTGTAGCCCTTTCAGGTGACAAAATCCGTTTAGCGTTTCTCGAGTTGCATGCCGATATTTGAGGCTTGCGCAAAGTACACGGTATTGCGCAAATACTACTCCCGACTCTTGGCCTGGGCTCTAGTTCCGTCAATCTTTTGGCGAAATGATTGGACAGGGTTGTAGCCAATGAGTGTGGCTTTCCAATGATACCCCACCTGGGGATGTAGGAATCAAGATCTAGGTGAAAAGTTACAAGCGAAAACGGGAAGAGAAAAACCGCAGAATGAATTGAAGTCTATGAGAAAACTGAGCTTTTCTTTTGTACACAGTTTACCAAAATCACTCCTAATCACTCATTTCTGAACGGATATTTGTGGAATTTGGACATGTACTACATAATACTCCAGGCTATGGCTCTCGTTTTTAATTTTTTAAGCCATACGAATTTCTGGGGAAATACTACTTCTGGACTACTAACTACTACAGAAAAACGTGAGTAACAAGTTTTTCTACAACTCAAGTTCAGACCTATGTTACACTATTCCATTAGCACTAAAAGTTAATTATCTTTATTGTATCGGAAACTTCAGAATGTCATCTTTCAAAAGAGGCCAGGCTCATGCATGTGGTATAGGTATAAAGTATAGTATTTTGGTTTGCAAAAAAAGTATGCAGTCCTCAAAAACGAAAACTAAAATGGCCAATTTTGGGGGTGCCTGTTATTAAAGGTATCATTGGAAACTATAGAGGTCTTGAGGAATCAGCAGGTACCTGATCCAGTGACTAGAGAGAGGGAGAGAGGGCAGGGTGGGTCACTGGATCAGGTACCTGCTGATATCTCTCTCTACCTCTGTGTGACCTGGCTGGTCTCTATGACTCTGGGGAATGACGTATGAGTAGTCTGGAAGAGGAAGGATGGAGGAGTCATATAGTGCTCTGGAACTGTCCCGTCTCATTCCCTACATGCTAGAGAGAGAGAGAGAGAGAGAAGAAAGATTGAGAGAGGAAGAGGGAGAGTGTTTGTTAGGGACAGCGAGATAGATAGACTGTGTGTGAGGAAGCGAGAGGATGTGTATGGTATTTGAGAAGGAGAGTGTGTGAGAGAGAAAGGGGAGGGCATTGTATGGTTTGAGGGAGAGTGTGTGTGGGGGGGGGGGGTGTGCGGGCCGGCGGCCTGTAACTGTTCCGCAACAGTAAGTGACTTCCGGGGTAGGCCTGATTGGCCCCGACAGGCACGTGACGCGGCAAACTCAGGACGCGCAACGAGGCTGCTGAGAGCTGTCGCGCGGAAATAGGCTGTCTATTGCCATTCTCTAACACAAACTCTAACCTTAACCAGCTCCTTAACAGCGCCTAAACTTAACCGTTCTAACCTTAACCAACTCCGAAACAATGCCTAACCTTAACCTTAACCTTAACCATGCCTAACCTTAACCATAGAAAGAATATTGCCATTCTCTAAGACAAACTCTAACCTTAACCAGCTCCTTAACAGCGCCTAAACTTAACCGTTCTAACCTTAACCAACTCCGAAACAATGCCTAACCTTAACCATAACCTTAACCATGCCTAACCTTAACCGGCGAAAGAATACACGTTAAAAAAAAAATCATGTTAAAAAAAAAAGATTTGATGGGATTCGAACTCACCAACAACGGATCGCAGGACCGCTGCTCTGCCAGGTGAGCTGAAGCGCCGAATGAAAGTCATGGCGTATTTGGACGGTTACGTAATTCCGCAAGCTCTGCCGCTCGGCTCCGCGGAGCGTGCCGCGCGGCAGAGAAAGTTGCGCGTCACGTGCCTGTCGGGGCCAATCAGGCCTACCCCGAAAGTAACTTACTGTTGCGGATAAGCTATAAGCGGGCCGGCGCCTGTGTGTGGGTCTGTGTGTATGGGATATAGAGAGAGAGCACTGAATCAAATAGAGCAGAAAAAGTGATTAAGTCTAAATCTGGACAGAGAGAGACATGAATGTGTTCCATCCTCTTCCGATCTCTGATTCCATGTCACACGACTCCACTCAATATCCACTATGACTGCTGAGTTCTGACTCTATACTACAGGGGTTCCCAAACTTTTCAGGCCAGGGCCCAGAAAATAAGGCGTCAGAGAGCCGCGGCCCAATGCACATCGTCAGGTTTTTTTTTTTTTTTTTTTTGCCAGGCGACGGATTTTTTAAGCCAAATATCACTTCAATCCTATTAAGTTAGTTCAAGTTAGTTATTCATTTATATGTGCTATTTATGAGAGGGCTAACTTGTTGCAAAATAATAATGATAATAATAATAGCCTCATTAAAATACTATTGTTGCTTCGGTTGTTTTCAGCGTTTTATGTGCATAATCTGTTATTTAGTTTGAAATGTTCGTTGAAATAAGTAGATTTTTCGTTTTTGTTTATTTATTAAGTTAATATAACACCATATACCGTACTTTTCGGACTATAAGCCGCGGCTTTTCCCCCCATTTTTCGACCCTGCGGCTTATATAACGGTGCGGCTTATATGTGACTCGACGTGACCAAACCCGAAAATGTTAAAATCTAAATATTGCTTTTTTGACTGCATTGAAATGTTATTTATCTGTTACCTTATTTGCTAAACTTAATACAACTTGTAAACAGTGGTGGCCGGTGGGTACTTCGCCACTAGGGGCGCTATACCAAACATTTTGCAAAATGCAAACATGTACAGTACAGTACCACGCAACACTCATGGCAAGACGTGAGCGATTCGACTCACGCTCACGGCAATGAATCGGCTCTTATGAACGAGTCGCTCAGCTGTTACTACAACAACACACAACCAGTCAAATAAAGTATAGTCTAGACTCTAATTCACAACTTGAAACACAATATATAAATAGAAAAGTTAGAAACAAAACTCGCCCGTCTACAAACACAGGCAGATCTCTCCCTCTCTCCTTCTCTCTCTCACACACAGCGCGACGTGGAATCGATTCGTTACACAATCAGACCTATTATATACCAAGAATAACTTCAGTATGAGTACAGGGCTGTACACATATTTTGCATATTGTTAAACGAGCCAAGGCTAGCTATTAAACTATCGATATGAATCGAAAATCTGGGACCCTGATGTAAACAAGACAAACGTCTTTCTCTGGTCTGCATCCCCTTAACAATTGTGTGTATTGAGCCGTACTGTATTGTACCCATTCTGCAATCTGTTAATAAAGTTCTCATTCATTCATTCATTCAAACATAGACGATATTGAACAAGCCATAATCCACGTATTTTCAATCCGAGAGAGCTGCAGTAGTTAAATCAATGAGCCATCGATAAATAAACAATCAGCAATGTCTCGCTTCATGAATGGCCAGCAGTAGTACTGCTCCTAAAAAAACTATTTACAAACGTTAACGTTAAGCAGAGAGAGAGAGAGAGAGAGAGAGAGAGAGAGAGAGAGAGAGAGAGAGAGAGAGAGAGAGAGAGAGAGAGAGAGAGAGAGAGAGAGAGAGAGAGAGAGAGAGAGAGAGAGAGAGAGAGAGAGAGAGAGATTTCTTCAACCTCGAACCTAAATTCCTTAGCAACCCGTGTTACCAAGTAAACAAATCACGGAACGATAGCCTAGTACTACTAACGTTAGCTCCCAGAACGATAGCCAGTTAGCCCGCACCAGTCTAGTACTACTAACGTTAGCTGCCAGAACGATAGCCAGTTAGCCCGCACCAGTCTAGTACTACTAACGAACGTTAGCTCCCAGAACGATAGCCAGTTAGCCCGCACCAGTCTAGTACTACTAACGTTAGCTGCCAGAACGATAGCCAGTTAGCCCGCACCAGTCTAGTACTACTAACGTTAGCTGCCAGAACGATAGCCAGTTAGCCCGCACCAGTCTAGTACTACTAACGTTAGAGAGAGAGAGAGAGAGAGAGACTCACTGTTTAGTTGAAACGTCCAGGGCAGGAGAGCTTGATCCGCCATATAGCTTGTTAGCCAAGTGTTAGCTCAGCTGAGCTCGTCGACGTTAGCACAACACTCAACAAGTACATTCCTTTGTCCATTTCCGCTCGAACAGACTGCAAACTACCTGGCGTTCTATCGCCATGCTCTAAGACAAACTCTAACCTTAACCAACTTTGAAAGAGTGCCTAAGCTTAACAGTCTAAAGAACTTGCAGTCACGGCACGGCACGCTCTAAGACAAACAACAGTCCTAGTACCAGGAACCAAGCTAGAAGCTAGAATTGGAACATTAGAAATTGGATTCGGCCAATCAGAGATCGTCTCTGTGAAATTCTGCCATAGAAAAAAATACTGGCGTCGGCCAATCAGAGAGCGTCTCCGCGAAATGCGGCTATGGAAATTCTCACGGAAGTTCACGCTGCTTTCTAGACCGCTTCAAATCGCGCTCGGATTCCAACATAATAGTCATATTTCAACGCACAACGCCGTATGCACTGATTGGCTGTGACGGAGACAGCGATCAAACTGTGACGCGCACTCAGAGCGATATCGCGTATAGCCCGGGCCGAGAAATACAAAAAAAAAAAAAAAAAAAAAAAACGTGATGTCACTTCCTGCTCTGGAAACGATGTTTTTTTAATTTAGATAATAACGTTATATTGTGCATTGGAAATACAAACATACTTAAAATGAGTAAATATTATTAATTTTAAACATGTTTATATTATTTATAGGGCTATAAAACACAAAAACGAAAAAGTTTTATTGTCTTCTTCTCTGATTTAACAGCAGGTGGGTCGGCGCCCTAGCGCCCCTAGTGGTAGAGCCGCCACTGCTTGTAAATGAGTTAATTCTTGTTATTTGTCCGACAGTATTGTGTCCCAATGGTAATTACATATGGTAATTAAACATTAAAACAGCTGCGGCTTATAGTCCAGTGCGGCTTATATATGTACACATCATTCAATTTAGCTGCTGCGGCTTATAGTCGGGTGCGGCTTATAGTGCGAAAAGTACGGTAGTCACATTTTAGAATACAATAGAATAGAATTTTAGAATACAACTAGAAACACTGTCCTGGCCTGCTTCTAAGTTCAGTGGCCTGAAAAAAAAATAATAATAATAATTTTTTTTTTTTTTTTTTTTTTTTTTTTTAAATCATCTCGCGGCCCACCCGTGGCTGCTCGCGGCCCACCTTTGGGTCGCGACCCCGACTTTGGGAACCACTGCATACTATTCCACTCAATATCCACTATGACTGCTGAGTTCTGACTCCATACTATTCCACTCAATATCCACTATGACTGCTGAGTTCTGACTCTATACTATTCCACTCAATATCCACTATGACTGCTGAGTTCTGACTCTATACTATTCCACTCAATATCCACTATGACTGCTGAGTTCTGACTCCATACTATTCCACTCAATATCCACTATGACTGCTGAGTTCTGACTCCATACTATTCCACTCAATATCCACTATGACTGCTGAGTTCTGACTCCATACTATTCCACTCAATATCCACTATGACTGCTGAGCTCTGACTCCATACTATTCCACTCAATATTCACTATGACTGCTGAGCTCTGACTCCATACTATTCCACTCAATATTCACTATGACTGCTGAACTCTTACTTATCCTCTTCGTCCCGGTTGGGGCATAAGGCTGCAATCATACACTGCCACTGAATCCTGTCTCGTGCTTTGGCCTGCGCTTCGTCCCAGGAAAGACCCATCTCCTTCAGCTCCATCATCACTGTCCTTCGCCAGGTGTTCTTTGGTCTACCCCTCTTTCTCTTCCCAACTGGGGTCCATCTCAAGGCAACTTTGGGTAACCTTTCATTGGGTATCCTCAATACATGGCCGAGCCATCTTAACCTCCGTCTCCTTATCTCAAGGAGCTCAGCTAAAATTTAAAGCGACAATCTCCCTGCACCCCCCCCCCCCCCCCCCACGCGCACACACACACACACACACAACCACACACACACAACACTAAGGGATAGTGCAATTATCTTTTATACCCCCCCTGTTTATGTTTATGTTATGTCTATTATGCCTTACTCTTGTTTTTATATTTAATACTGTGTTTAAGACTGTATTTTTATGATCTAGGACTGTGTGACGGCTAGCACCTAGGGCTGCATTTTAAATGTAGTTGTAACACTAACAATGACAATAAAGATCATTCTATTCATTCTATTCTATGTATACACCTTTATAGAGCGACTGTTGCAGCTTATAAACCTTTATAGAGCTATACTGTTGCAGTTTATAAACCTTTATAGAGCTATACTGTTTCAGCTTATAAACCTTTATAGAGCTATACTGTTTGACCTTATAAACCTTTATAGAGCTATACTGTTTCACCTTATAAACCTTTATAGAGCTATACTGTTGCAGCTTATAAACCTTTATAGAGCTATACTGTTTCAGCTTATAAACCTTTATAGAGATGGTGATGATGATAATGATGATGATAATAATGGTGATGATTTATTTTTATTTAACCTTTATTCAACCAGACGGGTCAATTAAGAACAAATTCTTATTTTCAGTGACCGCCTGGTGAGAGGACAAAAGGTCCCCTCAAGGGGTAACAGGGGAAAGGGGACAAAATTATAAATAAGAAGAAATAATTAAAACAAACATCAAACAAACAACCAAATAAAATGACATGATACATGATGCATACATAAAGGCTGGGTGACAGTTGCAGCCAGGTGTGTGATACTGTATATAGAGAGGAGAAGGGGAATCAACATGTGCAGTGAGGAAGGTTTAAGGGAGTTTTGGAGAGAGTTCTAGTAATTTGCAACAAAATGAAAGGAATTCTGCAGCATGGCCAAAGACAGTGCAGGCCTGGGAACAGATACAGTAATGCGATCACTGCACCTCGGTGGTAGTTGTTATGGGGAAGGTGCAGGAGGCTGGAGAGGTATTGAGGTGTCTTTGTAGAGTTGTTTAAGTAGAAGCCAGTGATGAAGTCACCTGGTGGAGGGAGGACCAGCCTTTATACAGGTGACAAAGGTGCGCCATGCAGTGGCCAAACTGATGGCTGAGTGGTGGAGAACATCAAGCCTGTTATGATGATGATGATGATGATGATGATGATGATTATGATAATGGTGATGGTGATGTTGGTGACTGGTGATTTATGATGAATTGAAAATGGGGGACCATGATGTAAACAAGACGAATGTCTTTCTCTGGTCTGCATCCCCTTAACAATTGTATGTATTGAGCTGTACTGTACTGTACCCATTCTGCAATCTGTTAATAAAGTTTTCAATCAATCAATCAATGATGGTGGTGATGTATTGTTATTATTGTTGTTGTTGTTGTTGTTATTATTATTATTACGTGTATTTTCTTGTCCATCTAGGCTGGTGTGCGCGCGTGTGTGTTCATAATAAACTATCTATTGTCGATACTCGACACGTGAAAGACCTCTCACTTCCAGTCTGCACGCTGACAGCAGATGGCGCTGTCGAGCCCTAGATTCCTAGAACTGGCTCTACCGGTCGTCGGGGTGAGAGACGACTCAGAGCATCTGCCCAGAGAGAGAGAGAGAGAGGGAGGGAGGGGGGGAGAGATGCTGCTGCTGCTGCGAGCTCACCGGCTTAACGGACGGAGACTGAATTGAACGTGTCATCAGCGACAGGCAGCGTGAACAGATTGATTGACTGAGGTTGATAAACAGGACGTCGATCAGAGAAAGGCGAGGAATAATAACATCTCTCGGTCTGTTGGGAAACTACCTTTTTCTAACAACTGGAGGAAATCTGGAGAAACTGCCAACAAAAGAGAAGTGATTATGAAGAAGAGCAATTTGGCCAAACGGGTGAGCCGTCTGTTTTCTCAATCATTTTACAGCACAAACTGTATTTATTTATATTCATACTGAGGTTTATTATTATTAATAGTAGTAGTAGTAGTAGTAGTAGTAGTAGTAGTAGTAGTAGTAGTAGTAGTAGTAGTAGTAGTAGTATTGTTGAACTGGCGACTTGCCCATAAAGCGGGCATCGTTGCATCCGACGCGCTCTGACATCCAGGACGAGCATCATCACTATCTTATCTTACCGACTAACCTAGTTCCATATCGGTCCCATCATGTCAGTCTTCAGCTAAACAAAGGTTGTTTGTTTGGCACCTTACTCGTGCCATGTTGAATCAATAGGATTTTTTCTTTCATGCCATGATAGTGACATGGGGGTGGATTCCACACGCTCTCTTCCTCTCCAGTGCGCTCAAATTAGAGGATACTGTTTGTATGTTTAAAAAAAGAAGAAGACATTAATCTCTGTTTTGTGTATAGCCAGTTCTCTATTCTGTGCGGTCAGTTAATGGACATAATAACGTTCCCTTTTTTGAACTATATAGGTGTTCAATTTATGAAATGTTCGCCACACCCCAGATGGTAGCTGGGTGCCACAAACCTGTAATTATCATTTTAGCCACGGAAGAGCGAGCAGGCGCCCCGACCCCCCCCCCAGTATTCTGTCTAACGGACATTCAGAGGGGAGAGAGAGATGGAGTTCTTCTGCATTCTTCTTCTTTAATGGTTAAACAAATCAATCAATCAATCTATCTATCTATCTATCTATCTATCTATCTATCTATCTATCTATCTATCTATCTATCTATCTATCTATCTATCTATCTATCTATCTATCTATCTATCTATATATCTTTAAATTCTCACCACTTGTAGATGCTGTGAGACTCTATTATTATTGTTCTTCTTCTCCTATACGACTTAGTTTTCTTCTCCCTCTTCTCCCTCTTCTTCTTCCTCTCCCCCCTCCTCCTCCTCCTCCTCCTCCTCCTCCTCCTCCTCCTCATTGTAGAAGATAAAAGAGCTGCTTCTATATTCACTCTAATAAGCATCTCCTGCAGCCTCAGGCCAACCCAGGATATCCAGCAAAAAGAAAAACTGAGCTATTTTCCTCAAATACAGTCTTAGAGCCTTAGAGAGACTTAGTCGTAGAGCCATATAGCATTGTAGAGCATTATAGTCTTAGTGTCTTAGAGTCGTAGAGCCAGCCTTAGCGTCTTAGAGCATTACAGTCTTAGAGTCTTAGAGCCTTAGAGACTTAGTCGTAGAACCATAGCATCTTAGAGTCTAAGAGCATTACAGTCTTAGAGTATTAGAGCATTATAGTCTTAGAGTCTTAGAGCATTACAGTCTTAGAGTTTAAGCGTATTAGAAGCTTTAGAGTCTTAGGGTGGTTTCTCACTCACTGCTCTGTATCGAATCAGAGCCGGCTCGCATCAGAAAATGGTGTGTCTGTCTGAGTGAGAACGCTGTCCCCCGTCCCCGCCCCCCGCTGATTCGTCCCCGGGGGCGCTGAACCTGGACCGCTGAAATAGGTGGTCTCAGGTGCGCGCTGAGTGGGGGCGGTTAGGCCTGGCAATTTTGTTTGCCATTGCTATGTCTATACATTGTTCAATGCATTTATTTCTATAGACCAGTGATGCCCAACCAGTCGGCCGTGGTCGACCAGTAGATCAATGACATGCAATATAATTGCCACAAGCAGGGACCGAAACTAGAGCCCGCCGCCCGCCAGGGGCGGTCTGTTTTTACCTTTGGCGCATGACACTTAGAGGGCTGCCCGCCGTGTGGCGTGTAGACGTGTAGTTCATAAGCAGGCCCCTAAAAATATTTGTATGCGAACGGTAAAAATCAATTACGCGCACGCTGTGCGAATACAGATTATAGCCTCTCTCGTCTTTTTTTTCCTCCGCTGCGAGATCGTTAAAAAACTACAAGTCCCACATTGCACTCAAGCCAACGGTCCAATCACAGTAGAGTGAAGTGACTGGTTTCATGGGAAATAAAGCAAATGACCAATCGGAAGCTCTCATTTTTCTTGTTTACTTCCTGAAACTCCGCGATCAGGGCTCTCGTTTTCCGAGACACCAACTTATTATAGTCTCTCTTACCAATAGCAATAGATTTTAGAACACCTAGATTTATCGATAGCAATAGTAATATAACGTTAATGCAACAAAACGAATGCCTTGCTTTGTTAATCATAACGTTGATGCAGTAGCGTATGTCGGTGTGTTGGCTGTAACGGACATGACAATAACATAACGTGTACACATTAAAATTGCGATAATCTATTCTAACATTTTCAAATCGATGCAGTTGAATTTCCCCCTTAGGATCGATGCATTGTTACACCCCTACACCAAAGTCACTGGCCCACTGTGTATCTGTGTGTATAATAACTTGGCTAGCGTTATCAACAGCAGAGGTGGGCAATGGGTCCAGCTGCAGCACCGGAGTGCAAGCGATGTGATGTAATTGGCAGACTCGACTGTCAATCAATGGTCTACCTGACACGCAAACTCAAACAATGTTTCTGTACTGGAGGTGTGATTGATTGATTGATTGAAAACTTTATTAACAGATTGCAGAATGGGTACAGTACAGCTCAATACACACAATTGTTAAGGGGATGCAGACCAGAGAAAGACTTTCGTCTTGTTTACATCAGGGTCCCCCATTTCAATTAATCAGGAAAGTGTACAGTAGGAAAGTGTACAGTATTTCAATAGGCAACCCTGAAAGGATTATTTTTCTAGAAGAGCAACACAGCCAAAACAGACAGTGGAGCTGTTTGCAGATAGCAAGCATTTTGACTTATTGCGTGGTGGCGATGTCTCGCAGATAATACAACTACAAGTATGATTATATAATATATATTTTATTTAAAAAAAAATTGTATATATAAAATATATATCGGCAGGTAAGAAATATGCTTGGCGGGTAGACTCTTCCCATCTACCCGCCACTGGCCGGTGAGTCAAAAAGTTAATTTTGCTCCCTGGCCACAAGCGATGGGATAATGTTAGCTTCTGAACAGGCTAGCTAACTAGCGTTTAGCCGTTAGCCATTGCTGTATACTATACTTTCTTGTTCGAATGCATTTATTTCTATTAGACCAGTGGTGCCCAACCAGTCGGCCGTGGTCGACCAGTAGATCGCTCAAAACGCTCAAAAGCGGACTCTACAACACCATCCATTCGTGATAAAATGGGGTGGGTTATATTGACAAGGCTTGACAACAGAGGTTCAAATATAACTTCATGTTTATTGGCAATTTGTTCATTTTATATCAACATCCAGAGTCCGCAGTCGTGTTAAGACATTCCCGTTTACATTTTCGGTCGACCAGTAGATCAATGACATTCAATATAATCGATGCGAGCAATGTTACTAGTAAAACTAGCGTTAGCCGTTAGCTTAGCGTTATTGTTAACCCTGCAAAACGATCAAAAGCGGACTCTACAACAGAGTTCCATTCGTGAGAAAAGGGGGGTGGGTTATATTGACAAGGCTTGACAACAGAGGTTCAAATATAACTTCATATTTATTAGTTATTTGTTTCTTTATCAACATCCATTCTCCAGTCTCCGTGTTAACAGCAGCCATCACCCCAGTCATCACACACATAATAAACCTCTCCATAAAACAGGGACACGTCCCCAAGGACTTCAAAATTGCGAGAGTAACACCCCTGCACAAAAAGGGCAGCAAATTAGACCCGGGTAACTACCGCCCTGTTTCTATCCTTACATCCATCTCGAAAGTCATGGAAAAAATAGTATACGAACAGATCGAAAAGTACCTCGCGGAAAAAAATCTAATCTACGAATTCCAATCTGGCTTCAGAACATCCCACTCCACTGACACATGCCTTCTCTACTTGAACGACCACATCAAACAAGAGGTGGACGCGGGCAAATACTGCGGCATGGTCATGCTGGACCTACAAAAGGCCTTCGACACTGTCAATCACACCATTCTGATTGACAAGCTAAAAGCAATTGGTTTTGATAGTTTATCAGTGAGCTGGATACAATCCTACCTGGAGGGGAGGGAACAGATGGTGGAAGTAAACGGTACCCTATCCCCCCCCCTCACAGTGAGCTGTGGTGTTCCACAAGGAAGCATACTAGGACCGCTACTATTCCTAATTTATGCAAATGACATGTCGTCAGCTTGTGACTGCAACTTGTTCCTGTTTGCGGACGACTCAGCCCTGCTGGTCTCTGACAAGAACAAGTTACAGGTTGAAAAAGCCCTCAGCTCGGAATTAGGCAAAATCTGCATATGGCTCGCCGACAACAAACTATAATTACACATGGGCAAAACAGAGTCCATTCTCTTCGGTTCAAATAACAAACTCAGCAAGACCGACGGCTTCTCGGTTACAGTGGGTGACAATATTATCACAAGGAAAGATGAAATTACCTACCTGGGTTCCATCCTAGAGGCTAATCTTTCCTGTGACAAAATGGCATCCAATGTAATAAAAAAAAGTCAACCAACGAACGCGTTTCTTGTACCGGATCTCCTCTCTGGTAAACAAGAATACCCTGAAGACTCTAGCAGGAGCACTCATTCAAGGGTACTACGACTATGCTTGCACCTCATGGTACCAAAGCACCTCAAAGGCACTAAAAAACAAATTACAAACATCTCAAAACAAGCTAGTCAGACTACTACTTGACCTGACTCCTAGAACCCACCTCACCCCTGCCCACTTTGACAACCTAGGATGGCTTAGAGTAGACGACAGAGTACAGCAACTTGCAATGGGCCTGGTCTACAAAATACACTACGCGACCAAGGTACCCATGTACATGTCAAAATACTTCCCAAAGGTCAGTGAATACCACGATCACAACACCAGAGGGAGCTCCACAAATCATGTAAAACCCAGATTCGGCTCAAACAAGGGACTAAACACGTTTCGCAATTATGCCACATCAATGTGGAACGCCCTACCTAAAGCTGTAAAGGAATGTGAATCACTACCCACTTTCAAAAACACTGTCAAAAAACACCTACGTGAGACTGCAATTTGAAACTGGCCCCTACAAATGTCCTAACCTAGTTGTACAGTAAATTACCAAGTAAGGCTTTGTCAGTATTCCAATGTACAGTGTAAAATGTGTGTGTGTGTCCTACTCAACCCCCCCCCCCCCCCACCTCCAATGTACAGCCCTCACCCAACCCACCCAACCCCACCCCACCCATCCAACCTCCTCCAATGTACAGTTTCTACGCCAAATGTATATACACTCCTTTTCTGGACACTTTTGTATCACAAACAGTACTGTATTTGCAAATCTGATATGTCATAAATGTATAGATGTAGCAGTACTGTCTATCTGTATGTCATGTATGTCATATATGTTATGATGAATTGAAAATGGGGGACCCTGATGTAAACAAGACGAAAGTCTTTCTCTGGTCTGCATCCCCTTAACAATTGTATGTATTGAGCTGTACTGTACTGTACCCATTCTGCAATCTGTTAATAAACTTTTCAATCAATCAATCAAAACACTTCCTGTGTTTACATTTCGAGCGTGACATCATCGACTACGGCAAGCTTACAAGCTCAAAACGCAAACCGTAAACAAAACCCAGAGCGCACCCAGACTGAAGTGTGTACACAAACTAGAGGGGGGAGAGGGGGGGGGGAGTTCGGCACGGAACTCGGAATGAGGACGGCACGGAGCTGATTTCGACCCCGATGTTGAGTGAGAAAGCCCCCTTAGATCTTTAGAGCCTTAGAGGTCTAGAGTCTTAGAATTGAGTCTTAGCACCTTAGAGTCGTAGAGCCTTAACGCCTTAGAGTCTTAGAGCCTTAGAGTTTTAGAGTCTTAGAACCTTAGAGTCTTAGAGTATTATAGTCTTAGAGCCTTAGAGTTTTAGAGTCTTACATTTACATTTACATTTAGTCATTTAGCTGACGCTTTTATCCAAAGCGACTTACAAGTTCTGTACGACAAGTCATCAGGAAGGGTACAACTCTATCAGCTGAGTAACAATGTTCATCAAAGTGTTGCGTGTTACAGTGTAGGTTAGTGTCTTAGAGTTTTAGAACCTTAGAGTCTTAGCGTCTTAGAGTTTTAGAGTCTTAGAACCTTAGAGTCTTAGAGCCTTAGAGTCTTAGAGTTTTAGAGTCTTAAAACCTTAGAGTCTTAGAGCATTAGAGTCTTAGAGCATTAGAGTCTTAGAGCATTAACGTCTGGCTACATTGTTTGTTGGACAGGGCTGATCTCTCAGTCTCAGTCTCTGCCAGATTTTTATCCATTTTGACATAGAAGTTTGGAGAGGATTTACTCTGACTGATACGTCTGTTGTGTACTGTTCTATGCCTTGATCTGCCCATTGAGTTATACAGGGAATGGAACGCCTAACCCCGGCAGGGCTGGTGCCTTGTAGACTTTAGGCTGCCGCTGTCCTGTAAGCTGTGAGACAGAGTGTCCGCTGTCCTGTAAGCTGTGAGACAGAGTGTCCGCTGTCCTGTAAGCTGTGAGACAGAGTGTCCACTGTCCTGTAAGCTATGAGACAGAGTGTCCGCTGTCCTGTAAGCTGTGAGACAGAGTGTCCGCTGTCCTGTAAGCTGTGAGACAGAGTGTCCGCTGTCCTGTAAGCTGTGAGACAGAGTGTCCGCTGTCCTGTAAGCTGTGAGACAGAGTGTCCGCTGTCCTGTAAGCTGTGAGACAGAGTGTCCGCTGTCCTGTAAACTGTGAGACAGAGTGTCCGCTGTCCTGTAAACTGTGAGACAGAGTGTCCGCTGTCCTGTAAGCTGTGAGACAGAGTGTCCGCTGTCCTGTAAACTGTGAGACAGAGTGTCCGCTGTCCTGTAAACTGTGAGACAGAGTGTCCGCTGTCCTGTAAACTGTGAGACAGAGTGTCTGCTGTCCTGTAAGCTGTGAGACAGAGTGTCCGCTGTCCTGTAAACTGTGAGACAGAGTGTCCGCTGTCCTGTAAACTGTGAGACAGAGTGTCCGCTGTCCTGTAAGCTGTGAGACAGAGTGTCCGCTGTCCTGTAAGCTGTGAGACAGAGTGTCCGCTGTCCTGTAAGCTGTGAGACAGAGTGTCCGCTGTCCTGTAAGCTGTGAGACAGAGTGTCCGCTGTCCTGTAAACTGTGAGACAGAGTGTCCGCTGTCCTGTAAACTGTGAGACAGAGTGTCTGCTGTCCTGTAAGCTGTGAGACAGAGTGTCCGCTGTCCTGTAAGCTATGAGACAGACAGAGGGACATTTAGATGTAATGAGTTCTTCTTTCTTCCATTTTCCTTCCTGCTGCCTGAAAACATACTGTTTCATCTTATTCTGTCTGTCTGTCTGTCTGTCTGTCTGTCTGTCTGTCTGTCTGTGTCTGTCTCTCTCTATCTCTCTTTCTCTGTCTGTCTGTCTCTCTGTCTCTTTGTCTCACGTATCTCATGTGTCTCTCTCTGTGTCTCTCTGTCTCTTTGTCTCACGTATCTCATGTGTCTCTCTCTGTGTCTCTTTGTCTCACGTATCTCATGTGTCTCTCTCTGTGTCTCTCTGTCTCACGTATCTCATGTGTCTCTCTTTGTGTCTCTCTGTCTCACGTATCTCATGTGTCTCTCTCTGTGTCTCTCTGTCTCACGTGTCTCATGTGTCTCTCTCTGTGTCTCTCTGTCTCATGTATCTCATGTGTCTCTCTCTGTGTCTCTCTGTCTCACGTGTCTCATGTGTCTCTCTCAGTGTCTCTCTGTCTCATGTATCTCATGTGTCTCTCTCTGTGTCTCTCTGTCTCATGTATCTCATGTGTCTCTCTCTGTGTCTCTCTGTCTCATGTATCTCATGTGTCTCTCTCTGTGTCTCTCTGTCTCTTTGTCTCACGTATCTCATGTGTCTCTCTCTGTGTCTCTTTGTCTCACGTATCTCATGTATCTCTCTGTGTCTCTCTGTCTCTTTGTCTCACGTATCTCATGTGTCTCTCTCTGTGTCTCTCTGTCTCACGTATCTCATGTGTCTCTCTCTGTGTCTCTCTGTCTCATGTATCTCATGTGTCTCTCTGTGTCTCTCTGTCTCACATGTCTCATGTGTCTCACTCTGTGTCTCTCTGTCTCACGTGTCTCATGTGTCTCTCTCTGTGTCTCTCTGTCTCACGTGTCTCATGTGTCTCTCTCTGTGTCTCTCTGTCTATTTTTCTCACATGTCTCATGTGTCTCTCTGTTTCTTTGTCTCTCAAATTAAAATTAAAACATTCTTCACTTGCATGAATATATGATCGCTTAAATTATCAAAACCTGAAGCAATACATCAAAGGACAATCTGTAAGAATGAAAAAAGTACAAGAAATGTAATGTTAAAAAAATCCCTCTCTCTCTCTCTCTCTCTCTCTCTCTCTCTCTCTCTCTCTCTCTCTCTCTCTCTCTCTCTCTCTCTATCTCTCCCCCAGGGCCCTCAGGATGGGGCCCCCCAGCAGGGGGCTCATCAGTCAGACCGGGTGGGCTGGATGAGGAAGTTCTGCGGTAAAGGAATCTTCAGAGAGCTGTGGAGGAACCGCTATGTGATTCTGAGAGGAGACCGTCTGTACATCTCTGACAAGGAGGTCTGTCTGACTGTCTGTCTGTCTCTCTGTCTGACTTACCGACTGACTGTCTGTCTCTATTTTTGTCTGACTGTCAAAGAGTGACACATTTAGATCAGGGGCGTTTTTAGGCTTAGAAAACATTGGGGGCTTCAGCCCAGGGGGGTGGAGGGGGGGGGGTCACCAACCCCCCCCCCCTTTTTTTTTTTTTTTTTTTTTAAGCACAGAAATACGCAATTTTAGATTAATTAGAGATGAATACTGAATAACTAGAATCATTAGAGGTTCTCAAAGTGAGGTCCAGGTCCATGAGAGGGATATGGGCAGTCCCTAGAAAATTCAAAGTTAACAGGACCAAATCATCAGTTTCTTATTTATTTATTTATTTAGCCAGATAAAACATTGATCTGGTCCAAGAAGCCCCAACAGGAGTACAAATATACATATATACACATATATATACATATAATATATATACATGTACTGTACATACATACACATATACACCAATAACAAAATAAAAACACAGTTAATTGTAGATACACAATCAGGTTTAAGCACTATAAAAATGCAGCAGGTGAGTTCACCTGTCTTCAACCAAAATGGAAGGAGAGTGAAGTACTGTACACAGAGAACGTGAAAATATACAATATATTCACCAAACACTACACAAGACAACCAATGATGCAGACTGATGAAAATATACATTTTCTCCCATTTTCCCAAATCAGTCAACATGGAGAATCACAACAAAAAATTATCTTGCCAGATCCAGCTAGGCAAAGAGATAATGTCTAGTATTTTCTGTTTACATTTTTTCAAAGAAGAAAAAAATTGTGTTACTGGAATTTTAACCTGTACTGGATACAGTATTTTATGTTTGTCTGATATTTGCTGAGCTTACAGTGTTATGCACATAGTAGCATGAAAACTGGGACATGTATTGTTGTGATTCTCCATGTTGAAATGTTGACTGATTTGGTTATATGGAGAGAAAATGTTATTTTTTTCATCAGTCTGCATCATTGATTTGGGTATATGTAGATAAATAAATTATATTTTCATCAGTCTACAGCATTGGTCTTGTGTAGTGTTTGGTGAATTTATTGTATATTTGCACATTATCTGCGTACTTCACTTACAGTACTCTAATCACTGAGAAGTAGAATTGCTAAATGTGTTTTAGGTTAAGCACAGCAGTGTGTGTAACTGGTTCAAACAGAATTAAGTCATTATGTAACGTGTGTTTCATATGGTAACAAAATTAGTGTATGGTTTTGACAAGTGTTTAATTTAGCAAAGGATCTGAGGTGTTCTGATAATTGTGTGTGTGGTTGTGCTAATTGTGTGTTTTGAAACACCGGGCCCCGTTTTCAAAATCATGCTTAGGCAATCGAAAAAAAACGATTGTGTGTTTCATTATATACATATGTTTCAGTCTTCTCATTAAAAAAAGATTCGATTTTTGGGTCTTTTCCTGCCTTTGGTCCGCTTTGCATTCACATCTCAAATGAACCGCAGCAGGGTTCACTTGCAAGAGTGAATGAGCTTTCACACCACCCCAAACCAACCGGACTATCCGAGGTTCGATTAAAGCTTATTATAGGACACTGGACATGGGTATGGATGGCTCCAGGTGCTGCTGCGTTAAAGTGCACATCTTCAATATCTGTACTATTTAAAAGCACAGTGCAGGACACACTCAAAGGTTATCGCACATCAGAGATGGCAGTGGACATGTATGACAGGACAAAGGCCATATGTAATGGCCTTTGGATTGAGGAACATACTACCAGCCAAAAAGAGGAAGCAGAAAAGGATGGACGAGTATGTAGTTGAGTCATCTTGTGGCACAAGCTCAGACCTCAGCTCAGGAGATCAGCTGAGACAGAGACTGTTCTATCCAGTCGTCGACAGAATGCTGCAAGAGCTTGAGAGCAGGTTCTCATGAGTTGGATAACAATTTATGAGAGGCATACAGGCATGTTATCCAGCCTCAGACCAGTTTCTCTCAGTGGAATTGCTGCAACCCCTCGCCACACATTACAATATCCAACTATTGCCAGAGGAGATCACAGTTGCTAAGTGTTTCCTGGTCAGGACAGGCAGAGATGCAGTCCCTACTATCCAAAGTGTCTTTTCCCTCCTGGATGATAATAATAATAATAATGCATTTGATTTATAAGGCGCCTTTCAGGACACTAAAAAAAAAAGTCCACAAATCGGTGAATGAAAGAATTATAGGATCAAATGAAAACTACTTACTAAAAATGTTTAAAAGTACTAAAAACCAACAAAAAATACCAAACACTAACAAACATTCAGCACAGACAATGGGGATGCTGACATAAAAAAAAAAAAAAAAAAAGTAAAAAAAAAAAATAAATAAATGTAAACAATTTTTTTTTTTTTTTTTTTTTTAGATCCGGGGCTAGGAGAAAAACATCCGGGGCTAAAGCCCCGGAAGCCCAGGGTTAACGACGCCACTGATTTAGATGCATTTAGTTCTTCTTCTCTTTTCTATCCTGCTGCCTGAGAACGTACTGTTTCCATCTTACATCTTACTCTCTCTCTCTCTCTCTCTCGCTCTCTCTCTCGCTCTCTCTCTCTCTCTCTCTCTCTCTCTCTCTCTCTCTCTCTCTCTCTGACTGACCGAGATACACTGACTGTATTGTGTACATAGACATTAGGGCTGATGGGCAATTCATCATATTACATTTTCAATCACTAGTTTGGCTTCCAACGATTATGAAGACAAGATACTTTCAGCCAGGGTCATGTTTTTTTTTTTTAGTTGAATTATGTTTAAAGGCCAAGGAAATCCACTGTTAAAAAAGACACTTCTTTTTTAAAGTTCAATAAATGCATGATGTTTCCAAAGTCAATGTGTCGAATAATCGTGATCTCAATATTGACCAGAAATAATCGTGATTATGATTTTTGCCATAATGGAGCAGCCCCAATAGACATATTATGGGTGTGTGTTTGTGTGTGCACTGTGCAGGCATGTATAAGTGTGTGTGTGTGTGTGTGTTAGTGTTGTCACGATACTGGAATTTTGACTTCGATACCATTTCGATACAAAAAAAAAATAATAATAATATATAAATTAGAGCTGGGCCGTTAACGGCGTTAACGTGCTGCGTTAACGCTATACTAGTATCGCGCGATAATATAATTAACGCATTCATCTAATTTTTTTTTTTTTTTTTTACATTCTTTTTTTTTTACCTTTATTTACCCAGGGTAGGTTCGCTGAGCACAGATGCTCTTTTTCAGGAACGCCCTGCTTCACATTCACACAGTTCCATTCACACCTGGGAGCTGCCCAGTACAACCACAGTTGACACCATTGGTCACTGAGCAACTCCACTGGAGCAGTTGATTCAAGCCATGTCACATAGTTCAAGTTTGAAATGATTCTTTCTGTTTTGCTCCTGAGAGTGTGCTAGATACTGTACTGTACTGGTAATATTATTTATTTGTGTTAACTTCTGAATAAAACAACTTATTAAACACAAGTACATCTTATTGAACATTATTTTGATATTTCATTACCAATTATCATAGCAAAACAGCTTTTTCAAACAGTCTGTAATGCATTTTGGAAACGGGAGATGGGCTCATGGTGTAATGGGCCACCTGGCCTGAGAAACATAAGGAGGAAAGAAAAATTCTGGTCATTATTTGGGTAGAACACACATATTTTGAATGCCTTCGGCAGGTTTTTTCTTTTTTTTGAGCCATTTTAATCTAGATTAATCTAGATTAAATCCAGGATTGCAGATAGATTAATCTAGATTAAAAAAATGTATCTATGCCCACCTCTAATATATATATATATATATATATATATATATATATATATATATATATATATTAGTGCTGTTAGGCGATTAAAAAAATTAATCTAATTAATTACAGGATTTGTAATTAATTAATCTAATTAATCACATTTTAATCGCATAACCATTTTATGCCTGATATTCTATAATCATATTTCAAATTGCATGTGTCCAGATGGCAGAATTCAGTACTGTATCTACAAAACCTTCTGTTTAATCATCTTCCATCTATTAATTTGCTTAGATTTTTCAGGTCTGGTCAATTTGAGCATGGTGTTATTCACAGTCAAAGATCAAAAAAAATGTATTGATATTCTCATTTGGTTCATTACAATTGACTCAAAATAAAATGTTTGTTCAATCAATCACCGCGCAGATTGATTGATTGAATAAAAATGTTATTAACAGATTGCAGAATGGGTACAATACAGTACGGCTCAATACACACAATTTTTAAGGGGATGCAGACCAGAGAAAGACTTTCGTCTTGTTTACATCAGGGTCCCCCATTTTCAATTCATAATGAATTGTAAGTAAGGGTGCAACTTGCACCGTGCAATCCATTCTTTGTGGATCTAGCCCACAGTATTTCTGACACTGGGAATACATTCCCTGAGATTCATAGATGTCCCTAGAATCAGATACCAAGAACATGCAAATGGACCATATTAAAAAAAAGTCTGTAATGTGTATTCTACATTCTTATGGAATGAATGAGATACAAAAAAATTATTATAAAAAAAGAATTATAAAAAAAAAAAAAAAAAAATGTAATTAATTTTGAGTTAATTTTCATAACGCGATAATTTGCTGTGTAATTAATTAATCTAATTAACGCGATAAACTGACAGCCCTAATATATATATATATATATATATATATATATATATATATATATATATATATATTTTTTTTTAAACAAATTTAGCTTTGGTTGCTGGTTGATTCTCCTCAGCTTCTCTCTGGTACTATAAGAGAAGATAAATATAACACTTTTAAAACCCTTTGTTTATCTTTAGATCACACATTTAAAAATAACTGTTCATCTCACTTCAATAATTTTTATTGCAGATGCAGAACATGGTATTTTCTCAAGCAGACAGATGTAAACACTGTAATCTGTGTTGCATGTACCTGACAAACTGAACTGTTTGTATTACAGTTAGTAACAGTTTCGATTTTTATTTAAAGATAACGAGAGAGAGAGAGAGAGAGAGAGAGAGAGAGAGAGAGAGAGAGAGAGAGAGAGAGAGAGAGAGAGAGAGAGAGAGCTATGCAACAAGATTGCTGCTATTTAAACACTTCATGGAAACGGGGTAACGTTAACCTTATGTCGACTGTAGTATTGTATGACCTCGACATAACGTTTAAACGTTAACGTTACTCCGTTTCCATGCAGTAATTATAAAGGTGGCCAGCTAACGGAGCTAACGGAGGAACGACTAGCAGTAGCTAACGTTAGCTAATAGCTGTAACGTTACTAACAACGAATCAGCTGTTGATATTATGCGCCATCAGTAGACAACGTATCATGTATTAAACTAGAGTTAATGGTTTAATGCATCAGTCACAGTGACGTTGAAAGAGCAGCTGTCACGAACCTCTTTCATTTCTTTATGGAGATCCGCGTTGGCACTGCTCTGTAACACCGCTTGCAAATGGGCATCGTGGCATCTTTATCTTGTCCTTTGTTGTTTACTTCAAACCCGAAGTACCTCCAAACAGCACTTCTGCTGTTTTCTTTATCCACAAGCACAAGTTGCGGAGGCTCTGCATTTGCCATCTTCAGCTAAAATGTCGAAGTGGCCAGCTAGCTAGCATAAGCTAATGGAGCTAACGGACGGAGCTAACGGACTAGCTAACGTTAGCTAAAAGCTTTGGTTACAAACTGAAGACAGGTCTGACGTGTCTGTGAGGGGGAGGAGGCTGCAGCAGCTTGTGTCTGTTGGTCTCTGAGGAGGCGGAGGAGGACAGCAGCGTGTCTGTCTGTCAACAACTTGCGGGAGCAAGCCAGCTGGTATCGATACTGCAGAAAGTATCGGTATTTCGAGAAATGAGTATCGAAACCGTTTTAAATATTCAGTATCGGTATGTATCGATACTTCGATATTTTTGACATCACTAATGTGTGTGTGTGTGTGTGTGTGTGTGTCCATCATCTGTATATAGTGTAACGAGCCTGGTGGTGTTCAGGCTCGACACGGTTCAAAACAAACTAATTAACACTTTGATCGCCATGGGTTAAATTCATAATTTACCATCCCTCGCCATCTCTATTTGTCTATGGAGAAGTTCCCCTTCTTTGCAGGGCTATAACTTTTTTAATTCTATTGCTAAATTGCCATTATTATGGCCCATTCAATGTCCTATATGTATTGTTCAGGGTGTAGCAACGTTAAACTTTTTCATTCACATATTCATACTAAATATGGTCTAAAGTATAAGTATGTTTTTATCGTTTTCTGCAGCTTTCTTCAGAACGTGATTTATAGCCCTAAATGCATTATATTGATGATCAAATACAGTTTGATAGCAATCGGCGCGAGATAAAAAATGTCAACTGGATGTGGTTCTAGAAGTTACTACGTGTCATCTGATGATGACCGGATGGGCGGGGGGCCGTTTATAATTCCGTGGGCAGCGTTAGATGATTCATCCAGAGTGGGTCATATGTTCATCATAGCAGTTTATATGGAACACGTTAGAATATAACGCTGAATCTTACCGTGGCTTCCTCGCGCCGCTGGCAGATGAGCGTGGAACAGAATTCTTTCTATTATGGGATGGAGAAATGCCCGATCCATTTCCAGGTTGTATAATAGTATATACGTCCAAATCATGTTGTTTTTTCGAGTTATTTGCACCGATCGATGTTCACTGTGTCAAGACGGAGTCTCTCTAACAATAGCGAGTGCCCGGACCACATATGGATGAGCACTTCTGGTTCAAAGGGTAATTTCCGGTTGGCGATCTGCCGATCGGCCACCAGATGGCGCTCTTGAACCGCTAGAGAGTTGAGTGGAGCTTTGCAGTGTGTCTCAGGGCTCCGGAGGTGGAAATATGATTTCGATCACAGATTTTTGAAATATTGACATCAAAGACGAGTTACGGCGTCTTCGGCAGAATGAGCATGGCTAGGAATGACGTCTTAACTCGTCATCGGCGATCATAGTGTTAAATGTCCACACAATCACAGATTCAATAAATAAAGGATATTTGTTGATTACTAGCACACAAGTCCGATAGGCAATAGAGTGGTCGAATAACAATCCAGGGTGAAAACCCGTATCAGGCTCTCGTACAAAAAGGGATTGTTCAATACTCCGGTCCAGGGTCAGTTTCACAGGGGGGTATCTCAGCCAGTCCAGGGTCACAGTACCACGAACACCTTCTCGCTTCACCTCTCCTCTCAACTACCTCTCACCTCACACACTCCGTATCACAATCTCTCTCTCTCTGCTCTCTGCTCCTTCCTCACCTCCACCCAACCTCTCTCTGTCTCTCCTCTGGTTTTAAGCTATGGGTGTCTCTGTGTGTGTGGGATGTGGGTGTTCACGTGGTGCACAGGTGTGTTCTATCAGTCCTAATCAGCTCCATAATTAACTCTCCTCTGTCCGTGGCAGTAGTATCTCCCTTCCTCCACGTAGTCATGGGACGGAGGATGATATCTGCCACAATAGGTAGAATCACTAGTGTGTTCAATGATTCAGTGATCAATAGTCAACGATATAGTCAACATCCAGTAAAGTCAACATGTAGGCCTATTTAGAAAACGTTCCCTAAATGAAGGGGGTTGTATCCTATCGTTTAAGTTAACAATATTCTACAGTGTAAACTAGGTGTGTTACTCATAATAATGAGCGGAACAAACATCAACTCTTGTGTTTGGGTGGATGAGTGGATGAGTCAGGCTGCAGCTCTCTGCCGTCACAGTGAACAGCCTCCGGGTCTGAGCTGATTCAGCCTGCTTCTCATGATGCTAATCTGAGTTCTATCTGTCTCTACTGGTCTCTACTGCATTACAACAAGCTCCAGGCCACGCAGAATGTTTACGCACATTTCAGACACACACTGTTAATCATGTAGGCCAGTGAGAGACTAATACAGTCTTCTTTAGCTTAGCCACGCATAAATCATTATTTTGAAGTTCTTTGTGTCTCTTTAAAAGGAACAAGCCAACATTATGGGAAATGCTCATGCTCACACACACGCACACACACACACACACACACACACACACACACACACACACACACACACACACACACACACACACACACACACACACACACAGGGCTGCTGTCTCATCTGTTTAGAAAATGGAACAACATGAAAGGAAACTGTTTGAGCGTATTGTGGTTCAGTTCACGCTCCATTAGGACGACTTTAGTTTAGTTTAGTCACTTCACTTCAGCTCAATTCATTTTAATTTCATCATTGGTTCATCTGCGTTGGGTTCAGCTCAGCTCCAGAACAGAACAGGGTGTAAAGAGTGTTGGTGTTTTTTTCTTTTCACTGTGGATTTGACCAGTTCTCCCTGGAGCTCCTCACAGCAAGAACCTTCTCTTCAAAGCTTCCACACGAGAGAGAGAGAGAGAGAGAGAGAGAGAGAGAGAGAGAGAGAGAGAGAGAGAGAGAGAGAGAGAGAGAGAGAGAGAGAGAGAGAGAGAGAGAGAGAGAGAGAGAGAGAGAGAGAGAGAGAGAGAGAGAGAGAGAGAGAGAGAGATGAGAGAGAGAGAGAGAGAGAGAGAGAGAGAGAGATACATTTTAAACACCTCCATTAAAAAGTCCTTTAGTTAACACATTTTATGTAATGTATGAAATGCTATGTGCAACCAGGCAGAAACAAGACAAAACAATTTTTTTATTATATATTTAACATTTTAAATATATATATGTATATATTTTTTTATAGTGTGAGAAATAGGAGGTGTGGCGTGAGAGTGTGTGGACAGAACCAATTGTGTGTGAGAGTTGGCAGCTCTATAAGCCTCTAAAATGACCAACAGTATGCTGCTAATCAATAGGAGCCTTGTGGTTTTGAAAGCAAGGCTGGAAGATAACTTACTGGCTCGTCTGCTGATAACAAGTCCCCCACACACTGTGTTCTTTCTGCTCCAAGTCCCCCACACACTGTGTTCTCTCTGCACCAAGTCCCCCACACACTGTGTTCTTTCTGCTCCAAGTCCCCACACACTGTGTTCTCTCTGCACAAGTCCCCCACACACTGGTGTTCTTTCTGCACCAAGTCCCCCACACACTGTGTTCTTCTGCACCAAGTCCCCCACACACTGTGTTCTCTCTGCACCAAGTCCCCCACACACTGTGTTCTTTCTGCTCCAAGTCCCCCACACACTGTATTCTCTCTCTCTGCTCCAAGTCCCCCACTCACTGTGTTCTCTCTGCACCAAGTCCCCCACACACTGTGTTCTCTCTGCACCAAGTCCCCCACACACTGTGTTCTTTCTGCACCAAGTCCCCCACACACTGTATTCTCTTTGCACCAAGTCCCCCACACACTGTATTCTTTCTGCACCAAGTCCCCCACACACTGTGTTCTCTCTGCACCAAGTCCCCCACACACTGTGTTCTTTCTGCTCCAAGTCCCCACACACTGTATTCTCTCTGCTCCAAGTCCACACTGGTTCTCTCTGCACCAAGTCCCACACACTGTGTTTCTCTCTGCACCAAGTCCCCCACACACTGTGTTCTCTCTCTGCACCAAGTCCCCCACACACTGTGTTCTTTCTGCTCCAAGTCCCCCACACACTGTATTCTCTCTCTGCTCCAAGTCCCCCACAGCACTGTGTTCTCTCTGCACCAAGTCCCCCACACACTGTATTCTCTCTCTGCTCCAAGTCCCCCACACACACTGTGTTCTCTCTCTGCACCAAGTCCCCCACACACTGTGTTCTTTCTGCACCAAGTCCCCACACACTGTGTTCT